>NC_065922.1:25840866-27104641 GCF_024586455.1 Bactrocera neohumeralis
TTTAATTTTATATTTTTTTGGTATGAATAGAAGATTCTTAAACGAAAGTAGAATTTACATTTTTCGAAATAAAAATTGTTTCATAATAATTTTAGTTTTAGAAAGAAAATTTTCTTTAATTTTATTTTTGCCTTTTTGGTACTAAAACGAAAATCGAACAGAAATTCTATGAACTTAAAACAATTTCAGTGATTTTGTTCTCATATATTCGACGTGTGAATACTGGATGAGCATATATATAGATGTATGTATGTATGTAACTATCGTTATTAGATTTCAAAGCAAAATCTTCTTCTATTACCCGCATACTAGTACTAAAACATAAAGGTTTCCATAAAATTTTTTTTTTTATTAAAAAAAAATTTAAAATATCTTTATTTAATTTATTTTGTCTTGATCCCGATATTACTTAGATTTGAAATCCCGAAATTTTCGGTGAGCATATTTTCAACTAAATATCTCATTAGTTATTAGTTTTTTTTTTGTCGGGATCCCGATATTACATAGTTTTGAAATCCCGAAAATTTTGGTAAGCATATTTTTAAGTAGAAATCTCATCGGCCAATAGTTAATTTTTAGTAAGCATATTTTTAACTAAAAATTATAATGCGTTTCTTCTCATCGATTATTTCTTAATTTTTTCAGGATTCGGAAATTGCTTTCATTTTAAAACTCGAAATTTTGTTAAAAATATGTATTTCTTCTCACCGGATAATAATTATTTTATTCAGGATCCGATTGTTGCATACATTTAAAATCCCGAAATTAGTTAAACAATATTTTTTACTAAAATTTCCTTACGTTTCTTCTCACCGACTGATAGTAATCCTTTTTCGGGTCCCATACTGTCTATTTTGAAAGCCCGAAATTTTTTATAAAAAAAATATTTTAGACTAAAAATCTCACTAATTGGTGATATTTATTTATATTTTTATTTTTGAAAAGTTTCGGTATCGCGATATTGTTTGGATTCGAAATCCCGAAATTAAACTTTTTAAAACCCGGAATTCGAATTTTCATTTGGTCCCAAAATTTAGGAGAAGTCTTCTAGTGTCTTCTATGTGTTCTATATTTGTCAATAATGTTTAACAACCATTTTTTAATATTTAGTTTCTTTCGGGATCCCGAAATTAAACTTTTCTAAACCCGAATTCGAATTTCCATTTGGTTCAAAAATTTAGGAAAAGTCTGCTGGTGTCTTCTATGAGTTCTGTATTTGTCAATGATGTTTAACAACCAGTTTTTAATATTTCTTTTTTGCGGGATCCCGAAATTAAACTTTTATTAACCCGAATTCGAATTTCCATTTGGTTCAAAAATTTAGGAAAAGTATGCTGGTGTCTTCTATGAGTTCTGTATTTGTCAATGATGTTTAACAACCATTTTTTAATATTTAGTTTTTTTTCGGGATCCAGAAATTAAACTTTTCTAAACCCGAATTCGAATTTCCATTTGGTTCAAAAATTTAGGAAAAGTCTGCTGGTGTCTTCTATGAGTTCTGTGTTTGTCAATGATGTTTAACAACCAGTTTTTAATATTTCTTTTTTGCGGGATCCCGAAATTAAACTTTTAAAATCCCGGAATTCCAATTTTCATTTGGTCCCAGAACTTAGCGAAAGTCCTCTAGTGTCTGCTGAATTTTTCGATGATGTTTAAAAATCTTATTTTGCTCTCATCTAAAGGACATTTTTTCTCCTCGAGTTGTCTTTTGAAATGGCTTACCAGTTTTGTATTTCTGCAAAATTTCTTTTCGCAATTCATTTCTTGAATATTTTAGAATTACTAAGCCTTATTTTATTCTTTGTGGCAACAAATTTATTCACATATCAAATATAGGCCTGGAAGATTGTTTCAATCCCGTCATAGTTTCAAGCGTCTTATATCTTAATTAGCTGTATGCTTAATCTGTTACTGTCACATCACTTAACCTTTCTCTTCAATTTCAGAAGCAATTCTCGCAAAGCAGCATCCTTCCCACGACGCATTTACATATATCAGCATTCATGAGTTCATCGTTTTGCTTGATTTTTCGTTGAAATTTTCACAATTTCTTATGATTTATTGACAATTTGCATTTCCCCGAAGTGTCAGCATGGCAAAGACATGGAAAAAATTGCTTGGAAATGCTTGGTTGTGGGTTGCAACATAGTGCATGGTTGCTGGTTGTCGTTATTGTTGCTATTGCGTTCATTTGCGATATTGCAGCAACTTTGCGTCCATAATTTACGGCATTTTTGCTGCCAAGCTGGTAGCACAGTCTTCGCAGGGGGTACAACAAATCACCGTTATATGCATAAAACAAACGTGTTCGCTGAAAAATTAGGAGAAAAGCAACTAAAAATAAAAATGTTCTTCAATGAAAATGGAATAAATTTGCAAGCTTTCGTAATATATGTATGTGTATAAGACTATTAATGAAGGTAGGAAATGCAAATGGTTTGAAAATCAAGCTTGAATGAAGGAAAATGCTGGTGAAAGAAAAAAAGAGTGGAAATTTGAAATTGCATTTCCCAGAATTTTAATATAACTTTGTACATTTTTAGAACTGGAAATCCAAATATAAAGTATTAAGAACAGAAATGCTGGAATATTTAAATTCGTGAATAAGTGTCTCTACAAGATTTTAAGAATAAATATGATAATTTGATTTCGAATAAATTCCTCAAATAAAGTCTATTGATTAAAAAAAATCTGAAATATAGACTTGAAATTCCGAAAATTAAAAAAAAAAAATTACTAAAAATTATAAGGTTTTTTTGTTCACTTGCTAAAATTTTTCAGAATCCCGATATTGCTCAGATTCGAAATACCGAAATTTTTTGTAAAAGTAGTTTTCACTAAAATTCTAATATGTATCTGTTTAATTGTTAATTTTTTGGGATCCCAATATAAGTTACCTAAAAAATCCGGCAATTTTTGGTAAAAATATTTTTTCATTAAAATTTTTATTTCTCCGTTTTTAATTGTTAATTTTCGGGATACCGATATAAGTTACATACAAAATCCCGAAAATTTTTATAAAAATTCTTATCACTAAAGTTTTGGAGTAACAAAAATGACAAAATTTAGATTTATTTTCAACGTTTTATATGATAATTTCAAACTATGTGATACTGGGGCTCTTGAACCTACAAAAAAAGAGCCACGTCTATGGCCGTGAAGTCCAAGAAAGAAGAAAATCATTAAAGTAAGTAGTCAAAGCAACAAAAAGAGGCACGTGGACTCACAATTAAAACAATGCAGTGTGACTCAAAGCAGGAGCAACATTGTTTCATATTGCTTCCGTTACAACCGTGCGCTCCAAATCCGGCTCTTTACCTTCCTCTCAGACCTGAAGAGCATATTTTTTTGTAAAAGAATTGTCGAAACTAAGGAATATTTTGATATAAAAGACAAATCTCACTGCAAATATGTATTGCATGGAATTGCGTGGAATATTAATCCCGAACTGCCAGGTTTTGAAAATTTCAAAGTCGGTATCCCGAAACTGTTATAGATAAGTCAAGGTTGTAAGTATTTCCTTTTGAGATTAAAAAAACTCGACAAACTTATTTTCTGAAGCAGTACGGTTTGAATATGAGAAATATTATTATATTTTTTTTTGGAAACTGTTTGGTTTTCGAATCTAAGCAACCTTGCGATTTCGAAACTTAAACAAAGATTAAGTAAAAATAAGTAAATAAATATAAATTGGTGAGAAGAAAAGCATGAGTATTTCTGTCAAATTTATTTTTTGCCGAAAATTACCGGATTTCGAATTTAAGTAATATTGGGACCCCCAAAAAATAACAAGTAGGGGATTTTGAATCTAAGCAATATTGGGTACCCGCAAATTCGACATTTTATTCTGTGGTAAGAAACTCATATGACTTTTTAGTTAAAAATATTTTTTATCAAAAATTTCGGCATTTCGAATCTAAGAAATATAAGGATTTCGAAATTTAAACAAATATAAAGTAAAAATAAATATATAACTATTAATTGCAGATAACAAAGGCATGACAGTTTTTAGTAAAAATTTCGGGATCCCGAAAAAATAATTTTGATTTATATGACCTTTTAATTTAAGTTTTAAGCAGTGAGAGCAAACTCAAAAACATTTAATTAAAAAAGAAATTAGTTTCGGGATTTTGAATCTACGCAATACCGAGAACCCGCAAAACCGACATTTTAATCTGTGGTAAGAAACTCATACAATTTTTAGTCAAAAATATTTTTTCCAAAAATTTCGAATTGAAACAATATCGGGATCCCGAAAGATAATTTTGACAATAATCAAGGCGCCTCCAAATTTTACATATTAAATTACAAAAATTAAAAATTTAAACAAGTTGATATGACTTTTTCATCATTCCACCCCTTATCATTGAAAATAATTATCACATCACCATTAAGTAGCGCCCGTTGCCAACCAATATGCCTCCGCTCATAATCAAATGTGTAAACCCCATTATGGCAAACAAACGCGTTAAATCATTGAAATATAAAATCGGCAGTCTCAACTTTATCACAGTGATTAATGCGCATAATTAAAATTTACAAAAATAAACAAATAAATTTCGCGCTCTTTTGCCGCGCTTACGAATGTAAACATAAACCACGACATTTATGCCAGCATTTAACGCGATATATACTACATATACTATATATTATATGATTTTCTTTAAACTTTTCATTGCGCTTTTATGACTTTGTTTGGCTGACAGTAAAATTTACGAGCGGTAGACGAGCGCAAGCTCAAACCGTTACTGTCTATATACATATGTATGTATGTATATGTAAAAATGTATTTATTGTAGCACGTTGCAGCAAGCTGCATGCCACAGCGCGTGCCAGCACAGCCGTGCGTGCGTGCGCGCTTCAATATGAGTATGCGCCACACCTGAGGAAGAGTGCAGAGGTTGCAGGGCATTGGTAGCCGCCAACGGTGTGCGGGCGATAGGCCGACAAGGCAGAATGAAAAATAGCCACGCTCGGCGAAATTGAGTGCAACATGCCAGCATTACAAGCGACGTGCCAGAAATAGCTGGCCGAGATGCCGGCCGGCCGGTGCGTCGCCCAGCCGTGCGGTCATAATTCATTATTAGAGTAATGAAAGAAGAAGAGAGAAACGTTTTTAATTGCCGTCAATGAGAGCGCGAAGACAAACAAACAGACATATATAAACAATATCTATACATATATATAGTATATACATATAAACTATATGTTGCCACATGTCGCTGCCCACATTTGTCGGCCATAAATTTCCCATAGCCCCAATAAAATGGGTCTTTATAGGCCTCAAAAGCACAGTGCATGCAAGCGGTATGTAAGCGTGTTGTTGTTGTTGTAAACAAATTGACTGCATTTCATCTTTAATTCATGCGCCAAATCAGCAGCTCATTTGTCGCCAATTAAATAAATATTTGAAGGTTTACTTTAAGGCATGCCACCAATTAGCAGCCTGTCATTGTGTATTTGCGTTCAAAGCGCCTGTGTTTTTTATTCTCAAAATAAGATTTCATTCATATGTAATTTAAATATGAGACATAAAATTATATGTGAGACACGCCCCTCTGCGTTTTCGGTATTTGCTTGCACGTGCTTCGTTTGTCAAAGCGCTGGTGTGCGGCAGGCGTTGGCAACGCGCCTAAATATAGGCAAGCGCTCTTTAGTTATATGCATATTTAAATTACTTTCGCTTGGCGGCGTGGAGGCGGATTAGCGCTAAAAGCTTGTAAATTTTGTCTTAAACATAAGTTGGCAACGCCTGCCATAAGTTTGCATATTGTCTTTGTTACTTTGTGTTTTGTGTCTGAAAAAAGAGAAAGCTTCAAGTGTTGGTTATATAAAAGTAAGCAAGTCACGAATCTTTTGTGGGCTAAAAGTCACACCAAACCTATTAAAAATCACGAACTCACTGAAGACGGTGACTTTGGGTTTTTCGTCTTCTTTCTTTTGGTCTTAAATGCTGTTTGTTTTACTTGCCTTGCATTTATTCGCGTTGCGTGTTGGAGGGAAGTTTGTTCATACTTACAGACACTTAGAAGTTTATTTTCCCTTATATAATTGTAGGTATGAGTGCTAAATAGTTGCTTTGTAAGTATGTGTTGGTATGCATGAGGTTTCTAATGGCATTTCCGTTATTCGTGTATTCGACTTCGTAATATACATACATATTAAAATATTATTAGGCAAAAAAATAAAAATTAACTTTATTTTTTTCCTAAATAACCTTACCGGCATGTATAAAAAATATTATTGCGATTGAATCATGACAATCCCAGACGACTTGATACCAAGCATAATGTAAAGTACTCGCAAACTGTAATAAAACGCAAAATATTTAATTATTCATCAATATTTATTCATCGCTTTCAAAGTAATCCCCACCAGATATAATACACTTACGACAACGACTTTTCCAGTTCCCGAAACCCTTTTCATAAGTACTTTTTGGGTTGACCTTCAGCTCTTTCAGCTAATATTGTTTTATCTTTTCGATCGACTCCAAATGGGTTCCACGGAGCGGCAATTTCAGTTTGGAAAAAAGGAAAAAATTACACGAATCCAAATGTGGTAAGTATTGTGCTTGATCGATTGCACATATCCATTGCGTTTTTGGCTTTAAATTCGGCCACAATCGTGGCTCGATGCGCTCGTGCATTTACATCCATCCATCAATTTATCAATTGTTCTTCCACGATTTCGGCCATTTTCGACTGATTTCTCACGCAAACTTCTCAATACGGCCAAATAGAACTCTTATTGAGCGTCTATCCTCCGGAACAAATTCATGGTGGACCGAACCACGACTATCGAAAAAACAAGGAGCATTCTTCTTTTTTAATAATTTTCCATTAAAGCTTTCGGTATCCCTAATGAATATATGCAGTAACAACTCTGTGGAAAAGTGCTAGCTTTTTTTAGCCAATTTGAACTTGAACCCTACAGAAAATTTAAAAATTATGGACTTTGATTAAGCTTTGTTTTATCTTATACCTTAAATCCAAGAATTAATTATCGGGCTTTGTGGAAACATTCCTTAATTTTCGAACTTTTTTATACTCTCTCAACAAAGTTGCTAAGGAAAGTATTATAGTTTTGTTCACATAACGGTTTTTTGTAAGTCCTAAAACTAAAAGAGTTAGATATAGGGTTATATATACCAAAGTGATCAGGGTGACGAGTAGAGTTGAAATCTGGATGTCTGTCTGTCCGTCCGTGCGTCTGTCCGTCCGTGCAGGCTGTAACTTGAGTAAAAATTGAGATATCATGATGAAACTTGGTACACGTATTCCTTGGCTCCAGAAGAAGGTTAAGTTCGAAGATGGCCCACTGCCACGCCCACAAAATGGCGAAAACCGAAAAGCTATAAAGTGTCATAACTAAGCCATAAATAAAGATATTAAAGTGAAATTTGGCACAAAAGATCGCATTAGGGAGGGGCATATTTGGACGTAACTTTTTTGGAAAAGTGGGAGTGGCCCCGCCCCCTACTAAGTTTTTTGTACATATCTCGGAAACTACTATAGCTATGTCAACCAAACTCTATATAGTCGTTTCCTTTAGGCATTTCCATATACAGTTCAAAAATGGAAGAAATCAGATAATAACCACGCCCACCTCCCATACAAAGGTTATGTTGAAAATCACTAAAAGTGCGTTAACCGACTAACAAAAAACGTCAGAAACACTAAATTTTACGGAAGAAATGGCAGAAGGAAGCTGCACCCAGGCTTTTTTTAAAATTGAAAATGGGCGTGGCGTCGCCCACTTATGGACCAAAAACCATATCTCAGGAACTACTAATCTAATTAATTTTACAGCAAAATAAAAAAATATGTAAATGACGGATAATGAAATCTCGATTATCATGCGAGAGTATAAAATGTTCGGTGATACCCGAACTTAGCCCTTCCTTACTTGTTTTAAAAATTTATATAAAGAAAGTAGATTATATCGAATAATATTTGACGGCGGTCTTAGAAGAACTTAGTCCCACCGCTAGATAATGTCACTACCTCAGTGAAATCATATGCTCTAAATGGCATCTCTTCTACTTGGTTGGCTTTGTAATTATCCCCTGAACAGAGTATATTAAGTTTGCTACGAAGTTTGTAACACTCAGTATGACGAACTGAGTTAACTTAACCATATTCGACCGTTCGTCAACCCGTCTACCTGTATATATGCGAACCATTCCGACAGTTTTCGAGGTATCGATCTGAAATTTTGCTCTTTTCCTTTTCTCGTCAAAAACCTGCTCATTTGTCGGAGCGGCCGAAACAAAACAGAACAATCGGAATTAAGTGCTTGCATAGAAAACTTTTTATTTCATGAGATATCTTCACGAAATTTGGCTTGGATTATTGTTCATGGAAATGATGCAATCTCCGAAGAAAACGTTCAGATCGGATAACATATAACATATGGTGCGCCACGACTGTTCTTCAGTAGATAGTCCCCCGAAGCTAATTTTTCAGTTTCGAAAATAGTCACAAGGAGTCAAATCTGGTGAATTTGGTTTCTGGGCGATGACTCGCGATTAATGTTTGGCTAAAAACTCAGTCACAATAATGCTAGAATAGGACGGGTTCCTTACGCTTCATACACTAAAGACTAACCAAAATCTGTTGAGACGGTCCATAAAAGAGGCTGAGATTCACTGCTATCTCTCTGACGCCAATGCTTCGATTTTTATACACTTTTTTCTTAAATATGTCGATGTTATCGCCATTAACAGCGGTGGATAGAAGCTTCGTATAAGGAAAGTTTTCGAAAACACAATATTTCAAGCAAATTCGTTGTTAATTCCACTATTATTGATTTCAGTTGAAATAGATCAGGGACCCTATTCAAATTTGACCAGAAATCCGCTTTGGACAACACAACAATATTTTGGGCATTTAATCTAAATTTTTCCTACTGGGCTATATATGTGTCGGTATATTTGGAATAGTTTAGGTTATGACGTATGCGATTTTATGCCAGCATTGATTTTTCGTTGCTGTTCTACACTTTGCTTTTGATAAACACTCCGCACTTTCTTCTACTTCCCAATAGTGGGGGTAATTACACTTCCTATATACATATGTAGGGCAGTGATTTGCAAAAATATCGAAATGTACATTATGACCACATATTTCAGGGAAATATCGGTAGCCCATCCTCGTACATTTTGTGGTCATTTCCGGTTGTGTAAATTTCCTTTTGCTGATAGAGAAATGTATAAAAAAGGAATAATATAAACTATAATTAGACTACTTGTACTTTGATGGGTTAAATTGAAGTGTGATATAAAGGGGCTTAAACTCTTATAACCTTGTGATACAACCTAAAAAATACTTAAAGGATTCGTTGCCAAAACTGAATGGTGGAAGTGGATAGAAAAGCTTAATAGCCAGGAAGGAATTGATGGCTAGTGAGTATAAGTAGTAATGTTATATCTTTTTCATGGAAGTGGAGATATGTAACGCCTGTACAGGTCTGTGCAGTATTTGGCTATCACGTACAACTATTTTTGTCATTTTAGTAAATGGTGGTGGTTTGAGCCATACATTCATTGACTACAAGACTAGAGAAACGGATAAACGTTAATGGTAAAATCAAGTCAGCTCGTCACGTTGATCATTAGTATTTATACTTTATAGAGTCTCCGAGTTTTCGTTTATTATTGACTAGTCGAAAAAGTCTTTTCGAATTTCTAATCAAAGTGCAACTTATTTTTTTTAATTTATAACGAACTTTAATGAACCAAATATGCACCATTTTGGTCGACCACTTTTTGCCTTTTTCCGCTAGAAAAATTATTCCATCAGTGTAAAACTGTTCTGATTTCTAGGAGAAAAACTGCGACAAGTTATTTTCACAGGCTTCTCTTGAAGCCAACTTTACTCCATTAAGGGAGTTCTGCATTGAACGAAATAAATGGTAGTCCGATGGTGCAAGGTCGGGGATAAATAGTATGGTGGTTGCATCAAAACTTCCCACCCAAGCTCTCCAAGTTTTTGCCGAGTCATCAAAGATGTGTGTGGTCTAGCGTTGTCCTGATGGAAGACGAAGCCATTTCTGTTGATCAGTTCTGGCCTTTTTTTCGATTGCCTGCTTCAATCCCATCAGTTGCTGACAGTAAAATGTTGAATCAATTGTTCGACCAGGCAGAAGCAGCTTATAGTAGATGATTCCTTTCCAATCCCACCAAACACTCAGCATAATCTTTCGAGCCGTCAATGCTGGCTTTACGAACATTTGTTGAGCTTTACCACGCTTGGAGAGACTATGATCTTTTTCGCACATTTTTGTCGTATTTGATCCACTTTTCGTATCCTGTTACCATTCGCTTCAGAAATGGTAGGATTTCATTTCGTTTCAGCAAAGAATCGCACATGTTAATTCTGTCCATTAAATTAATTTACACAGACAATTCATGTGGTACCCAAACATCGAGCTTCTTTTTGTAGCCAGCCTTTTTTAAATGGTTCAAAACCATTTGATGATGAATGTTAAGTTCTCTAGCGATGTCATAGCTGCTTATGTGATGGCCCTGCTCAATCTTTTCACATTGAAATTTCCAGAACTGAAGCGAGCGAACCATTGTTGTACTACTACACGAACTGATACAGCATCGTCTCCGTAAAGTTTACAAATGTCATTGATGGCTTGCGTGGCATTCTTCACTTTTTTAATACAAAAATTTCAAAATACAGCGAATTTCTTTTCACTCGTTTTTGAACAGCTTTTACTTTTTTCAACTTCCTCAAATTTAATTTTTTTGGTTGAATTATGCTTAAAATCTCACCTTTCCAACTCTTTATGGTATGACACAATGTGATTAGTAGCACTGGAGATACGCAATCTATTGACAAAATACGAAAATTCTTTTTCGACTATCCAATATACCATACTCAGGGTATAATAATGATATTATTAGCCCGGAGAGGATTGACGATCAGGAAGGTTTAGCTATATGTTTGGTGGTATAGACAAGGAATTATCCACTAAAAGCTGATTTTGTACAATCAAATAATTAATTCGGACATGTACTGTCAACAATTTTCTGAAGGAGGGAAATCAGCAAATGTGGTTCATCATATTATAGTGGGACATTTAGAATTGAACGTTCTACATTTTAATGGAGCACTGCATAAAGTTCTGAATTTATATATAAAGTTCAGTATTTCATATGTCTTGTTTCTAATTTTTTATTTCTTGTTATATTTATTCTTATTATACATATATACATATATATTTAATGTCTGCAAAAATAATGACTAAGTCGAAATTTTATTGGGATATAAATACACATAATAAATTAGACAAAAATAAAACACAAAAAGAATAATTTTCTTGCGGGCACGCGGTGTCATTGAGAAGCCGATGCCATTTTATTGCTGTTAACTGCATTTGTTGCTGCTCAATTAAAACTGTTGACAGTCGCACAAATTGGCGTCATTTCATTGACAGTCAACGGGTGTAGGTGGCACACAGACGCGAACATTCGGCAGATATTTCTAAGGGAGGCAGAAAAAATAAAGTAATTTTGGTTATATTTTGATACAAAAATTAAAAAAAAATATTATTAATTTGCATACGCAGAGATAAATATTTTATAGAAATAAAAAATATAATCTGAGTAATTAGTATTAAAAGATATATGCAAAAATGAAATGCTAACTAAATAATCCTAAAATAACTCGTATACAGCAGAAATAGTCAAAAGTAGACAAAAAAAAAATTGAAAAAAAACACCGTCAATCACTGCCTGCCGAAGCTTGAAATGAAAATCAAAGAGATTTCTACATTTTTAATTGTGTTTTGTGCTGTTGGCGCTTTTTTATGATAAACAACAAAAAAGAGCAAAATAAAATTAGTTTTAGTAGCAAAAGAAATGCTTATAAGAAGCGCCATTGGCTAGACAAACACATACATGCACACATTTAGTCGTGCATTTGCCAATTTTATACGCTGACAAATATATGCGTCGCTCTATATACATACTGAACAGCCATACAGATGTTTGTGCCACACACGCAAGTGTTATAAATATTGTGTCACACAAGCAATATGTCAACAAAACACACACACACGCACACATTTGCCTATAAATATAAAATCAAATACACCTACACTAGCGAGTATCTAAATAGATTTACATTTATCCCATCTGATAAAAATGCAGCTAGCTCACATACACACACACACTCACACGCAACATATAATATGAACTAAAATATACATATATATTTACTTTTTAGACCGCTACTTTGTCAGCTGACTATTTTGATTTTAGCTTTTAATCGCATTAAAAGCTTTTTAGTCGCAGCGTGAACAATTTGTACACGCACAGCCCAGGGAGCGGTGGAAAATTGTGTGATTTCGATTTTTAGCCGCCGATAGCGGCAACACGCGACAAATTACGAGCGGATTAGAGTGGGTGTGGAATATGAAATAAAACATATTTATACTATGACTATATATACATATGTGTGCATATGTGTGCATCTGCTGTGATTTATATTACTACACAGAGCATATAAAAAGCTCTTTTAATTCAACTTGCAGAAGCGGAAATTTTCTTCGATTATTAATTTGCTATTAAAAATGAAAATTTATGAATAGCGACTGAACGCGTTTTGTCAAATATAGATGGTTTAGTAAAAATAAATCCATTGAAGTTTCAATAGATCGCCTTATCTGTTATCGTAAAGGTGATCCATTTCGAAATTTATTATCTATTTGAAAGAACATTATTTGCCATTGATTTTTTGATGATTCTCTTTTTCAAATGTTGGCGACGGTTACGCCTCAGATGGTACATCCGTCGTGTACAATTTTTGATGACTCGATTGGTAACTGGCGAATGTTTTGCTCCAAGGCTTCACTTGAAGCGGGATTGTCCGAATAGACTTTAGACTTTACATATCCCCTCAGGGAACAGTCTAACGGTATAATATCACACGGTTTTGGTGGCCAATCGACCGGCCCAAAACGTGAAATTATCTGCTCACCGAAGAGTTCTCTCAACAAATCCATTGAATGATGCGATATGTGAGAACTGGCACCGTCTTGTTGAAACCCAATGTCGCCGATATCATGAGCTTAGGTTTCAGGCAGCAAAAAGTCGGCAATATTGGATTCCACCGGCCTGCAAACCACACCAAACCGTTGTTTTTTCTGAATGAAATGTCAGATCTTGAATCTCTTCAGGTTGGCCTCGAAAACATCGGATCTTTGTGGATCTTTTCAAGAGCGCATAGATCGAAGCGATGTCGCTTGGGAAGATCGAGCGGTTGCAATTCTTGCACAAGCTGTATTTTGAACGCTTTAAATATAAGATCTCGACGTAAAATACACCAAGTCGTTTCATATATATTAGTCCGAGTAGCTGCGAACGCTGCCGAATCGACTCACCGAATTCTCTACGGCTGCTATATTTTCTTCAATGCGTGCCGGACGTGGCTTCTTCGGTCGAATATTATCCAATAATGAATGCTAAGTCTGTTGATGGGTCATGGTGTTGCGAATAAAACGCTCTCTAAGCGGAATGCCGACCGTAAGTTGAGCGAAGCGCTCGAATTTTCGTAATAAGGTTGAACAATTTGTAGACGTTGTTCAGGCGTAAGTCTTTCCACGACTCACGCGTGATCTGTCAAAAAAAAAAGCTTTTGAAAAATATACCTTTACTTGGATCGCCCGTTAGTAATGGACTTATCTGAGAAGTGTTGACTCCGTGTAAGCATCAAATGTATTTTTAACCAACTTCTGAGTTCTAATTATGGCTGAAGACAAATGTGATCAGCAGTTAACAGACAATCACCTTTAAGTGTTTTCCAGATGTGGGAGATCTTCTGGTAAAAACTCAAAATTATGTTTGAAGGAAGTATAAAGATACATCATTTCGTTTGAGAGTCTGTGTGTGATTAAAATTTGGTAGCTTTTGGTTTTAGACAGTGTAACTAATTTAACTTTCGCGTTTGGAGCTTTCTGTAGGGTTAAAGTGTAGTCGCCTGACTACTTTTGTTACAGTTTTCTTTAACTTATATTTGTAGAACTACTTACATATATGAAATACCGCTTCGAAGCATCTTGAAAGCTAAAATAAACTTCTATTAATTTCTTCCCTTTTTTATTTCAGGTAAGCGCTTTTACATAAAATGAAAGGTTTCTAAACACCGCAACAAGTAAGACCTAATCACTATATTTTTGAAACAAATATTTATTTTTATTGCACATGTATGTTTATTTAGTAAACTAAAATTTTTGCTAATAAACATTTTAGTAGTCAACAAACATTGTCCGTGCCTTTCAAGTCTCAATTTTCTCTAATTCCTCCGCCCTGCCGTGTACCTTCAGCTCGTAGTAATTTTGACGTCAAAGCTGCATTTGTGTTCTAGAAAGCCAATTTTCGAAAATATCGATACAATTTTGCATACAGTCTAGTCCGATCGCCATGCTATCGCTGTTTCATTTGCCCAAGAGTTAAAAGTTGCACAATTTGTCAATAAATTTTGTAGAAAAAACCAACATGAACTGAATTTCCATCTGCGAATCGCAACAAAATCGATCAATTTCTCGATTATCTGGTTGGTGATTACTACCGACAGCGTCAAGTGAAAAGAGTCGTGGTCTAATCGCGGTAAGCCGGCTCAAGCCAATGTATTTTCGGTCAGGAAGGTTTTGCTGTGCGTTCTACCAACTTTCGATTGTGGTATTCTCCATGTACTTGTACTAAACAATCGGACGCAGTTGTAGGTGTTAGAGTATATTTGGAAGTTGAACATTCCGTTTTAAGAGATCAATGACAGCGAGTTCTGATTTTCCGAGAAAAAAAGAACAAAAACATACGCCTTGAGTTGATTCATATGAGAAAAAATAGTATGTTACTACATATTTTAGTCTTCAAACTCTCGCAATTTGCCGGTAAGTTAATTTCAGTTCTTGTTAAGCGTGTCTTTCTGCTGACCTTACAGTCTTTCGGTAGTAAAATTCAGTTTCAAACGACAGAAAGGGATTACTGTCAAGTTTTCACGAGGGATTCTCTGATATTGTTTGCATTTTTTACTGCAAACACTTGACCGTACGAAATTTAAAATTTTTTATATAAAGTGAAGTATATCGAATAAGACATGAGGGCGTTTCGACAAGTAGTAAGTTTGGTCGCCAGATAGCGCCACTATCGCTGTGGTATCAACAAGCGCTTCTCGATTGTTTACAGTGACTCTCACGCTTCTGTGATGACTGTTAAAAATTTATTTAATCGATTCAATGTGGTTGTACGCCATCGTTTGATGAACGACTCCATTGCGACAAAAGTCCACAATCTCATTATGGCAGCTCGTCGATTGTAGGTGTGCGAGATTACACCGAATGGAGTCATTTTATAATATCAATAAGATCCTGTAAGACAATTCGCTGAGTTTCTGCCTCAAGACCGTCGACAAGGAATACAAGCAAGCAATACCAGCAAACCTACTCCGAAGCAGGTCAAGACGGTCCTATCGGGAGTAAAGGCGGCTAGATTGTGAGATTACCAAGCTAATTCTGCAAAATCTTATCTTAGTACTTACATACATATATCTAGAGAGTTTACATAACCGAATATTTTATATTAGTGTATTAAAAATCATGTAGCCATCCACCCTAAAGGAACGGAGTGTAAACTATGCTTAGGCAATTTTCATACTCTGAAATTTTGCTTCAGACGCTGGGTCTTAAAAAATGGTTTTACTTGAAATCAGGAATATTCGGTACTGGAACACCTCTCTCTTTATCGTATTCAAGCGTCTAATGCATTTTACGGCTATATTTAAGTATTCTCGTTTGTATGTGTCGCATATGCAGTAAAGAAAGAGATGTAAAGGTTAAAGTACGTGCCTTGTGCCAATGCAACATGGTGCACATATGAGCACATCTAATATTCCGCTCATAAACTTTGTTTTTTATGATTCCCTTTCCCCTTTCCTTTGCATCCTTTCTTCCACTTGCACTAAATAATGCTGAGCAGTTTTTTCTGTTGTTGTTGTAGCATTTAAGTTAGTCAATTTCAAGGTTCTAATGTGTCGTTAGAGTCTGAGCAGCTGCCACTAGAGTTTATCACTGCGTAATGTCTTTTCGCAAAGTTTCGTTGCTGCAATAAAATTGTTGCCAAACGCTAGTACTGGATATTCGACATTCTACAATTTCTTACGCCACTTGAGCATCAAGTGCAACTGCTGGGGTTGTGATGCAGTTTCAATTTGCAAGGAAAGTACTACGACAATCTGGAAGGTGTTGCAAGTATTTAGATCACTGGTAAAAATAAGTGACCGTTTCTGAACATTTGAGGAATACATTGTGTGGACATATTTGATATTTTCTTAAGTTAGACGTTTCAAAGATTTACTTATGAAAGGTCAAGTTGCAGCAGCTTTACTAAGAGGGAACATTTTAAACTTTCACTGTGCGATATTTCAAAAAAGTTCGTCTTGCGTTACTTGTCCCTCTACTTTTACCAATGCTGGATATTCCATAAGGAGATGAGACACACTTGAGTTTGTAACTTTGTTATGTCTTATCTATAATCGCAGTTTGGTGAAGGGTTTGGTGAAGGGTAACCTAAATCTTATCTGAAAAGTAAGCTCGTAAGGGAATGGTTATGTTCCTGAAGTAAAGTCTTTAGTCTTTGAAATATGTTTAATTGGTCCAAAAATCTGCCTTTTTAATACATTTGTATATACTTTGTACATATTGCAAATGTTTTTGGGACTTCATAATCCACTAAACGTCGAGAGCAAAATATTCATGTTTAAGTTTTTATAGGATATATTCTGTTTGTGATATAAAGCTCCTAAAATTTTATATATTATTTGTCTGTGAGTATCCATTCGACCATTTGAGACTTAGTCGATGACTTCTTAAATTATTCGCAAATTCGAGAAATGATTCGAGAAATGTAAGGAACAATATGGTACTCTTGAAAAATTCCGTTTTGGCTATACAAAAAATCGATTATATCTGGTTGCTTCCAAACATCATCATTTCTATGTCAAAGTGCAAGTCAAATCAAGGTCAAAATTTCAAGTGCAAGTTTAAGTTCAAGCCCAAGTCCTCAGCCAAATTCAAGTTTGAGTCTAAGTATATGTTCTATGTCTATGTTTAAGTTTAAGTTTAAGTTTAAGTTTAAGTTTAAGTTTAAGTTTAAGTTTAAGTTTAAGTTTAAGTTTAAGTTTAAGTTTAAGTTTAAGTTTAAGTTTAAGTTTAAGCTTAAGTTTAAGTTTAAGTTTAAGTTCAAGCCCAAGTCCTCAGCCAAATTCAAGTTTGAGTCTAAGTATATGTTCTATGTCTATGTTTAAGTTTAAGTTTAAGTTTAAGTTTAAGTTTAAGTTTAAGTTTAAGTTTAAGTTTAAGTTTAAGTTTAAGTTTAAGTTTATGTTTATGTTTAAGTTTAAGTTTAAGTCTAAGTTTAAGTTTAAGTTTAAGTTTAAGTTTAAGTTTAAGTTTAAGTTTAAGTTTAAGTTTAAGTTTAAGTTTAAGTTTAAGTTTAAGTTTAAGTTTAAGTTTAAGTTTAAGTTTAAGTTTAAATTTAAGTTTAAGTTTAAGTTTAAGTTTAAGTTTAAGTTTAAGTTTAAGTTTAAGTTTAAGTTTAAGTTTAAGTTTAAGTTTAAGTTTAAGTTTAAGTTTAAGTTTAAGTTTAAGTTTAAGTTTAAGTTTAGGTTTAAGTTTAAGTTTAAGTTTAAGTTTAAGTTTGCGTTTAAGTTTAAGTGTACTGAGTCTCTTAAAGTCATGAACTTCCTGATATTTACATATTTACTGCGAATTATATTTATTGACTTGTGTTTAACTACAGTCCTACTATATTTCTATGTATTATACTTAAATATTCGTATGTGATTGTCTTTATGTAAGTATAGTTATAGAGATCTACTGTGTGCAAAGTCATATTAGTATTATTGCGCACAAATGTTAACTAAATAAATGTCACTGTTATTTGCTATCATTACATCGCACAACAACAACAACATCTGTTTAAACAAAAACAATAATGGTTGCACAAACAATTACGGTCCCGTTTACACACATACAAACCCACATATGTTTACGGGTATTTCCTTGACTTTATGGAGTTAACTGGCAGACAGGCAAATGACACTGCGTATATTTGTAAAAATATTTACTCACATGCATAACTCAAAAAGCAAGCCAAGTTTTAGCAAACTTGAGTGTGTGTGTATATTTGCAAGTGTATTTCTATATTTCTGTGTGTATGCTCGAAGAACTGGCAAAAAACGCAAACTCGCCTGAGCAGTCAGCAAAGGATATTAGAGACAATAGGCTGCCACATACACTTCAACTCATGTAAATATATGTAAAAATATACATTCATCCTTTATACATATTGTACATACACCTTTTCTTACTGAAACCTCCGTAACCACCTTAAGTCAGGTATGTGTGAAATGCATAATTGAGTTGAAAACTTCGCAATCGTTAAAAGTGCAAAAATAAGAAATTCCAAAGGAAATTTCTTTCCAAAACTCAGTGACATTTCCCAACCAAATTGTTGGAAAACATTTTTCAAATGCCAAGTTGACATTTCGGTTTTTCTTTGCCAAAGCCACAGCCATTTCTCTTTTAGTATGTACAAGTTGACGTCGAGGAAAACTTAATTTGTAGAATTTGTAGAATTTATTTAAGATGACTGTTTCAGCAGACGCATTTGAATATCTTTCTGTATTAAAAGATATGCATTTATTTGCATGAATTAACATAAATGAAGGCGTTGGAGCAAGCTGTTGTGATATATTGAAATGTTATTCTAAAGTTGGAATTTTCTTACTTTTAAGCACTTAACTTTATTGGTCGGAGATTGAGTTAAACAGGGCTGTGTGTTAAAGTAGAATTTTGTTGATTAGAAACTAATATGGAAATATTGTTCTTTGAAGTATGAGAGAAAGAATAATTACACGTTTGTGGGTAATCGCCTTGACCTAGCGCATCTTTCGCTGGTTTTCTTCTTCTTAATTGGCGTAGACACCGCTTACGCGATTATAGCCGAGTTAACAACAGCGCGCCAGTCGTTTCTTCTTTTCGCTACGTGGCGCCAGATGGATATTCCAAGCGAAGCCAGGTCCTTCTCCACTTGGTCCTTCCAACGGAGTGGAGGTCTTCCTCTTCCTCTGCTTCCCCCGGCGGGTACTGCGTCGAATATTTTCAGAGCTGGAGTGTTTTCGTCCATCCGGACAACATGACCTAGCCAGCGTAGCCGCTGTCTTTTAATCGCTGAACTATGTCGATGTCGTCGTATATCTCGTACATCGTTCCATCGAATGCGGTATTCGCCGTGGCTAACGCGCAAAGGACCATAAATCTTTCGCAGAACTTTTCTCTCGAAAACTCGCAACGTCGACTTATAGAGTTTGGTTTTTGTTAGATAGGACTTTGCTTCTCAATTGCCTACTCAGTCCGAAGTAGCACCTGTTGGCAAGAGTTATCCTGCGTTGGATTTCTAGTCTGACATTGTTGGTGGTGTTTACGCTGGTTCCAAGATAGACGAAATTATCTACGACTTCAAAGTTATGACTGTCAACAGTGACGTGAGAGCCAAGTCGCGAATGCGACGACTGTTTGTTTGATGACAGGAGATATTTCGTCTTGCCCTCGTTCATTGCCAGACCCATTTTCTGTGCTTCCTTGTCCAGCCTGGAGAAAGCAGAACTAACGGCGCGGGTGTTGAGGCCGATGATATCAATATCATCGGCATACGCCAACAGCTGTACACTCTTATAGAAGATGGTACCTCTCTATTTAGTTCTGCCTCGAACTATTTTCTCCAAATTTGAAAAAGTCGCACGATAGGGAATCGCCTTGTCTGAAACCTCGTTTGGTATCGAACGGCTCGGAGAGGTCCTTCCCGATCCTGACGGAGCTTTTGGTGTTACTCAACGTCAGTCGCTTTTACAGACAGAGAATAACAGTGTTGTTCACTTAACGATTGCATGGATCACCTAAAACTAAACGAGATATTTATAGGGAGACGTATATGTATATAGATGATCATGATGTCGAGACGAGTAAAAATCCGTCCGTATTAATCAGAGTATTGACCATCTGAAGCTACAATATTTTCACATCTTCTTCTTCTTTACTGGCTTAGGCCGTTAAAGCCGAGTTAACAACAGCGCTCCAGTTGGAGATTCCAAGCAAAGCCAGGTAATTCTCCTCCTGGTCTTTCCAACGGAGTGGAGAAATTTCGTCATGCCTTCGTTCACTACCAGATCCATGTGCTTCGTTTTCTTATCCAGTCTGGAGAAAGCTGAACTTCCGGCACGGTTGTTGAGGACAATGACATCAATATTATCGGCGTACGCTAGCAGCTGTACACTTTCATAAAAGATTGTGCCTTCTCGATTCAGCTCTGCAGCTTGAAAATTTTTCTTCATCAGTCGTAGGTAGCTTTCGTACTGTACAACGTCAGTTTCCACAGTCTCATTAGTTTTGCCGGCATACCAAATTTGGACATCGCGGTATAAAGGCAGCTCCTCTTCGTGCTGTTGAAATAGACGAAGTGTTAGTGTGTTCCGATACACTTTTCATGGGTATTTTCCAAGATTTGGTGCATGGTGAATATCTGGTCAGTTGTTGATTTTCCAGGCCTAAAGCTACACTGTTACTGAACAATCAGTTTGTTGACGGAGGGCTTTAATCTTTCATAGTTGGTATGGTCTCCCTCTTAGTGGATTGGACAGAACACACTTAAATTTCAATCGTCGAACATGTTTTCGTTCGACCATATTCTGATGATGGTCTGATTTATGCTCTTTATCAGTTCTTCACTACCGAATTTGAATATCTCGGCCGGCAAAACAGTCGACCAATTTGTCAAGATCTTCGAATTCACGGATATTATCCTCTCTTGTTTTTGCCTGCAACTATCCCATCCTCTATCCCAATCCGCACGTGTTGCGGTCGATTGTAACGTTGAGAGGTAGGCAGTCTGGTTTGTCTCCACTGCAGCACGGCACTCCTCTTCGAACCAGCTGTTCGTTTGCCTTCTAGGAAAACCAATGGTTTCGTTTGCAGCTGTATGTAAGGAGCTTGAAATGTCCTTCCACACTTCCCTTATAACGAGTTGCAGAGCGCAAGTCAGGCAGAATATCTTTCGGCTGTCTGTTGTGATTGCGGCTTCTCGACGTCAAACCTTCCTTCTGTTTGTTGACATGCGTTTTTTGCTGCACAGATGCGGGTGCGTATGTTCGCTGCAACAAGATAGTGGTCCGTTGTGCCAAATATGCCTTCTTTGCCCACCCTGGCGTTAAACACGCCAAGAACGATTTTGACATTGTGGCGAGGGCACTTATACCTAGCCACTGTTTTTCAAAAAGGTTTCAACCGGTGTGACAACAAGAGGCCATCGTTGTCTTGATGGAAAATTATTGCCTCATATCTAGTCAAAAATTGCAGGCAACTGCCATTTGAAGAATGTGTTTGTAAAGTCGCTCTACACAAAAGTAAGGAATATGGCTTATTAGGGAAGATTATTAACGATTTGTTTAAAAAATCTAGAGACCTAGACCTGGACATAAGTATGCAGATGTAATTCTCGCTATGAACGTCATTCATGAAGACTTCTGAATATGGCCATAGGATGAGCTGCGGTTCGCAGAAACCCATTTCTGGCATTTGCCAACTCATTATAGACCAATTTTACTAACCGTTCATCAACTTATTTGCCATTTACACATTCGCACTGAAATGCCAATTTATTCTCCCTCCGTCTTAGTCCATAATTTCCAGTTCCAGTAATTGCCAGCTGCGCAAAATGCACAATGATTTGCAGCGATAAATTAAATACTCGCACAATTGCGGTTCAGGCGCAATTATGAACTCCGACCCGCGACGCTTCCACACTTGTCACACCAACACAGTCGGACAGACTCTGTGGTATTCGCAGAAGCTAACTGACAATTGAAAGGCATTGTGTAGACATTGCATAGTTTTGAATTATTGTTGGCAAATGTGAGAGCGACAAAAGGTGCCAAGTGTCAACGAGGGAAGTCAAAATGCATGTAATGTGTCAAGTGTGGGCAACAACAATATGTGCTAGCAACAACAACGTCTACACACATTTCAAATCATGTGAGCACACATACACACGTATACATACAAATGTAGTCTAACTGTATTTTGAGTTCTGTATGTTTTCGTGTTGCTTTTGTGAGCGTACTGAAGTGGTTGCCAAGTACTGGTGGCTCGAAGCAATTTAAAGCGCCAGATGTTACTGCTAGTGAAAGTTAAAAATGGCGGTCAAGTGTGTAATACTCGTCGTTGCTTGCTCGACTAGCGCTTCTCCGTGGCAAGAAGTCAACGAGATTATGGTCAAAGTTGCATATGTGCATGGATTTGTAGATCAAGTTGCATAAGCCGAGATAAGTATTATATATACATACATATGTTACATATTAATCCATGGTATATATGTATGTATGTATGTATGTATATGGTATGTGTACATACGAATATGGGACAGTGAAGTTGAAGAGAGAAAATGTGTCACATGAAATTCCTCTAAAAATATTTATTTGTTTATTTCAAGCGATAAAAGGACTTTTCAAAAAAATTGTTAATCCCGAAATTTCGGTATTACAAAAATTCGGGACGCTGTTAATGCGAAGTTTGAAAACGGTGTTAAGCGTAATTTCAATAAAACCTGCCCTTAAAAAAATTTGTTAATTCCGAAATTTCGGTATTACATGAATTGGGATGCCTTTAATGCTATGAAGCCCTAAAATAATGTTAAGCGTACATGCTGTTTATTTTTTTAATACAGTTTTGTGCATTTCATATTTGACATCTTTCAATTAGAAGATTAACACCGTATTAAAAAAGTTTAGTAATTCTTAAAAAAAGCACTTACTTCAAAAGATTAGTCAAAAGATTTTTAGCAGGCAATAAAAAAATTTTTTTGTCCCGAAATTTCGGGATTTCATGAATTCGGGATATCGAAATAGTTGAAGTTCCGAAAAAAGTAATAAATCCAATTATAACTAAATATGAATATACATTTTTTAAGCACAGTTAATTTTTTGAACACAGATTTGTACATTTCATGTAACCGGTTCCAATTAGTAGCCTAACACTGCATTAAAAAAGTTTAGTTATCCTTAAAAAAAATATTTACTTCAAAAGGTTAGTAAAGAACGATTTAAACATTTTTAGTCCCGAAAATTCGGGATCCCGATATTAGTATGAGGTCTGAAAACAGTAGTAAATGCAACTTAAATATTGAACTCCAAATTTTTAACACAGATTCTTTCATTTCATATTTGATCGTTTCCAATTAGCTGCCCAACACTGTAGCATACTTGCATAATGGCAACTAGGCGCAATAACTTTTCGCCTTAGAACGCAATAAAATGTACAAAAGGCAATACTTTTTGTCAACTATTTTTTACGCCAAATTTTATTGTTGTTTTTGTGCACTTGTAATTTCAATTTCGAGTTGCACACTGCGGATGTGACTAAGTGTGACATTTCCGTGACCTCGTGCGCCGCCAGCCCCCCAAATACACAGCAATTCGGCATACACAATCCTTGCCGCTCGGCATGCAAGTTTGAATTGGGTAACAGGAACGAGCGGTCGCGCCGCCAGATTTCCCGCTGCTAAACTGCGCTTTCATCAAGCACATAACAGCGGTAATTGCAAATTGCACAGGTAAAGTGACACGCTGTGAGCTCCAAAAATGGCGCGATGAAAAATTCGTGGAAGAAGTTGGCGTACAGAATTTCGGGTTGTTTTTGTAGCGTCATTAAACAGTTACGCAAATATACGTTAAGGAAATTATGGTTTTCTGCTGCTTATTTTCGTGGAATGGCAAGTAGGATGTGTCAGGAGGTAAGCGTTCGCATTTTAGAAACTTAAAGGATGAAGAAAATATTATTAATTTCAAATGTTAAAAATTTAAATATAATAAAATTTGATGATGGTAATTAGAAAATTAAACGAAATTTCGTGATTTACCTTTTTTTATTGTTTTTAATGAATTTATGAAATTTTTTCCAAACGGTTTTAGAGCTTCTTTTTTGGAAAGATTTTATGACATTTCTTTCGAAACCTTTTTTGAATTGTTTTTCGTTTTTCTAATTTGCGATATTTTTTTAAAGATTTTTTAACTTTTTTTATTATTAGTTTTAATTGTTTTGATTAAAAATTTAAATTGTTTAAAAAGTTAAGTGATAGTTTTTTAAATATTTTTTAAGATTAAAAATTATATTTTTCAAAATATTTTTAATACTTTTTTTAAAGTTGTATAAATTATTTCTGAAAATTTTGTAAAGATGAAAACAAAAAAAATAATTAGCAGTTGGAAAACGAAATTTCGTGATTTGCATTTTTTTATTGTTTTGAAAGAATTTATGGATTTATTTTCCAAACCGAGCTTCTTTTTTGAAAGATTTTAGGAAATTTTTTTGAAACCTCTTTTGAATTGTTTTTTGTTTTTCTAGTTTTTTTGCGAAATTTTTTAAAATTGTTTTTGAACTTTCGTTTTATTTTTATGCATTTTTCAATTGTTTTAACTTTTTTGTTTTAATTTTTAATTGTTTGAAAAGTCAGCATGAATGTTTTTCGAATATTTTTCAAAATTAAAAATTTTATTTTTCCAAATTTTTTGAACATTGTTTTGAAAATTTGCAAAAATTATTTTTGAAAATTTTGTGAACATAAAAATATAAAAAATAAATATTGGAGAAATTGACATCATCAAGCTTTTTCAAATCGAAAAAAAGTTCATATTGTTGCGCGGTGTTTTCTATATTGTTAAAGTTATTAGTAATTTTTTCAGTTTTATTTTATTTACTAAATTTTTTGAAAATTTTTTTCAAACTTTTTTTTTTCGAAATCAACTAATTACATGAGATCATTAAATGTTATATATTTTTTCCAAACTCGAAAATAATTGCCTAATTTTGTTGCACAGTGTTTTTTTAAATTGTTAAGAAATTTTCATAATTATTTTTCGATTTTTTATGCAATATTAATTTTTTAAAATTATTTTTGGTTTTGAAATTTTTTTTTCGAAATTTTTTTTTTCGAATTTTTTTCCAAAATTATTTTAACGAAATTTTGTTAAAATAATTTTTTTAAAAATTAAATTTTAGAAAACAATAAAAATTGCAATGAAAATTTGCACCACCCAACATTATGAGGCTTTTGTCCAAATGCATTACTAATTTTCGCATTTTGTTACATAGTGTTTTCCGTGAAAAGTGGTTGTATTCATGTGCAAATTACGCCACTATAATAGAAAAACTGATTTCGTTGACATTCCGCTAGTTTATATCTATTTTCTGGACTAAATTGCGCGCAATTTTAACTTCACCACCAGCAAACCTCATCTGTGTACATGTGTGTGTGCGTGTGGGCGTGTGTGCGGAAGCTCTAATTTCGCGTACTTTGGTTGATGTAAAATCTTAACCATCGTTATTGTTGTTGCTACACGCATTAAGCTTGCCATTCTTACAACAAATTTCCACAGTTACATTTGCATATATGTATATACGTATAAGTGTGTGTGTGTGAATACATATGTTTCGCTTGTAAGGCAAGAAAACAATAGTTAACGCACACAATGCGCATACGAACAACAACAACAGCAGCAGCATTAATTATGTTGTTTGATGTGCTGTTGTGCGAGGAGAAAAATTTGCATTTTGATGAAAGCGCAATTTGTGTTGATGTAAATTTATTTAGATATTTATGTGTGCGTGTGTGTGTCTACTTCGAATACTTTGTTATTGCATTTGAAATTTCCATGCTGTGCTGGTTTTACATTGACTGCATTCGCGCTTACTTCAGTTCCTCTGTTCGTTGTCATATAGGGAATTCTTATGAGCTTAAATTGAAACCGAACGCCTCAGCTTTGAGATATGGGGCCTTGAACGATGGTATGGTCTTATTTGATCCAGTGGATATACCGTTATTTTAAAGTAAATATTCTTAATATAATTTCTCTTCAGATATTTTCGGTATCAAACAAGACTTAAATCTATGAACGGGAATGAAGCACAAAACCTAAACTAATCTGACCCAAACACATTTGTTTTCAGACTGATTATGTCAATAAATATACACTTGAAACATGAAGATTATTACATTAAACATTACAGTAGTCCCTATACAGTTTCATATCATGGTGGAAAAACTTCAAATCGACCTTCTAATATCAAATCCTACTAAATTGAAAAAAAAAAAACACATTATAAATCGTAAGCGGGCGAGTGACATACTTTTTTCAATGTATAATACTGTAACTTCGTGTATTGAATAGAAAAATTTGACAACACCAAACGATGTGGACCAACTTTTGAGAACTTCTTTTGCAGTGACTTCAATGTCACGATGCGTATGAAGCAACGCCAGACCGATCAATCTAGCTTGAAACATGTTCGTCCTCTGCCATGTTTTCATGCGGCGAAGTGACGAAAAACAGCCGCATTCGTCATAGGAAGTGTGCACACGCTAAGAAAACTATGAATTATGGGGTATACATAGATTTACATCACAGTTCTTCAATGTTTCCAAAGCAGTAGTCGGTAACTTTTTGTCTTTTGACTTTTGCCTTTGCGCCCATTGGCACTGCCAGTGATCAAGTTCACCTTTGAGCTTCAATTGCCACATGACGTTGTCATTATCCAAAAGGCTTTTGAATCTATCTATCAAGCAGTCAATACGATTTTCCATTTCTTATGTTTTAAAAGCACATTTTGGAAGCAATAAACTCAAATCCATCCAATACTTCTCTAGAAAATCGCGACTTCAAACCGATTGTTTTCAACGAAGGAATGTATGCTGATACCCTGTAGTATTCTTCGCAAGTTTTCACGCAGAAATTTTCGCGTTTTTTTTTCGGCCGCTGCTTCTTGGTTTTTCTTCGTCAATTTTCAGTTCTGCCGCCATTTGTTTGAATAAATGGATCGAAAATGTTCCTCAGCTTTTTGTCTGAGATTTCGGAACGTTACGAGCAGCGTACCTATCATATTTGATGCCTTAGCCAGACCGATCGATTCTTTCTTAAGAATCACTCTGAGTAAATAAATTTCAGATAGAAAATCACCTAGGCAAAAAATCTCAATTTCAAATTGAAATTTGCACACGGCTGCGATGAGTATCGTTGTTTTTTCCCGCGGTTTCCTTATTTTTTCAGTTACTAATGGAATAGTAATAGTCTATGTTGGAAAACTTGGAGAATAAACCGTGGAGAATGTATCAATCGAACATATCACAGATGAAGCTGAATCCAGCATCTATTTCAAGTTCTCTATCAATCTTCGAATAGTATGTCAAATTACGTACTGGATTGATTTCAATAGAACTTATAACTGGTTTTCGGACCAGATCGAACCTTTTTAATTGTACAGAGTTTCGAGTTGTGGAGTATGTTCGAAATGAAAGCAAGTAAAGAAGGGCTAAGTTCGGCTGTAACCGAACATTTTGTCTCTGGTAACTTTTAACGATCAAATCCAGAAGAACTTTTTTCGAATTTCAATAGCATGTCTGACAAGTTGACAGATATTTTCGCTAAGAAGTTCGCAATAGCAACTGGGGTCCACATATTCGGTATCTGCAAGCTTGAATTGTTTTGTTCCTACTTGGACATTTTGCTCTTAAGGCGGCACACCTCAAAGGCAATATTCGAGCAAAGTTTAACCTATATACTGGAAACTGAAAGAGTCGGAAGCAATGTAAAGTTGCGTTATATGGGAAGTAGGTGTGATTGTAGTCCGATATTCAGACTGTAATGAAGGAATGTAACGATAATATTACCTATCAAATTTGGTTGCAATCGGTCCGGTAGGTCCTGAGATAAGGGTATTCATCTAAATGTGAACAGCTCTCTCAAACCATGTCGGAGGTAAAAGTTAATGTGTTTGTCGCATTTAGTTATGGGTTTATCGTGCTTTTAGTAGTTGTATGAAGAGAGAGCAAGGTTAACATCTGTTTTCATCCATTTACAGTGTCAGTAGGGGTGTTTATTTAGGTTTTGTGCTGAGCGAAGTTGGTTATTGTATCTTAAGCGGTTTGGGAGATATAAACCTTAAACCTTTTAGAGGGCGGAGCCATGCCCATTTTTCCCAAATTTTGAGCCTATTAGTGCCCTTTCTACTGCGGTCGCCTGTACCAAATTGCAGTCGCATATCTTAATTTAGTGGGCGTGTCAGTGGTCCGATTACGCTCATCCACGTCCTCTATCTGTTTCAAAGGAATACATGTACAAAGCTTCATGAAAATATCTCAATTTTTACTCAAGTTATTGCTTTGACGGATGGACAGACAGACAGTCACTCGGCATTCAACTTGTCTCGTCATCCTGATCATTTCATATTCATTCATATATATATATATAGGGTAGTCGAAAAAGTCGTTTCGTAGTTCTAATCAAACTTCTACTCTTTTTTATATTTATACTAATAAAGAAATATGTACCATTTTGGTCGACCACTTTTTGCCATTATTTTGCTAGAGGCATTATTCCTTCAGTGTAAATCGAAATTTCGAAATTTTACAAAAGCGAAGCGAGTGAACCATTGTTGTGCTACACGAACAGATACAGCATCGTAAACTTCACACAGAAATAATTTCGAAACCGTCGGCTTTTTTTGGAAAATGGAATAATGTGTGTTTGCGATCCCAATAATCGAAATCTGTAATAATCATAAATCCGGCAATGAATTGTCTTTCTCCTAACGTCATCCATCATGTCGTCATCACAATGCAATTTGTTCAAACGATACTTTATCGGAAGAGTGGCTGCAGAGTACACGTTAAGGTGACAGATATTTCAGCCATGTGTCTTCATTTGTTCAAATCCAAGTGTCAAGCCTCACTTAGAGCACAGTTTTTGTAAGAATCAGTTGAATTATTAATTTATATACAAAAGCACTTACATAGGAACACTTACGTTTGAACGGACATTAGTCGTTATAGTGAAAACCCACCTTACTTTCACAGTGGATTGAATGAAATCTGCATTAGAGGCCTTACTAAAAAAAGGAAAAAATTTAAAACCACAGAAAAAATAGTTTAATAGCGCTTTTGACTCAGTATATAATTACATGCAACTTGTGGTATTTCTCCATCGCAAAACTTTTCTAGAAATCTAAATTGCCCACAAACGTAGACCTTCGCTTAATAACACTTGCGAGGCTTGTGGACTTTTCAGAAAACCAATTAAATAATGAAATCTTCCAGCTACCTTCTATAAATACATTTCCCAAATTATATTTACGTATAGACTAATGCATGTGCAACAACTATATCTAGCTGATGGCAGACAACCGGTGAAATTGAGCTCAGCATCGCTGGGAGTATCAAATTTCGAAATCACTTGCCGGATGTAAGTGTCTGAATGACGCCTGCATAGACACAGGCAAGCGAAAGTATGTAAAGGCGCAGAGGTAAATACATTTGTATGCACCTTCTATGTACACTATGTAAATGCTAATGTGGATGCAACACACACACACACACACATACTTGTACACAAATCCATTAAATGTAAACTCAGAGTTCACCTTGGCGGAGAAAGTGTAATTTAAACGATGCTCTGCGACATGTGGAGCAAGAGCAGTGGCCATGGATGTATGTGTGTTTACTACATGCAAGTCGCTGCTGCCTGGGGCTTGTGTGGCATTACAAATCAGGCTAATGTCGTCGCTGCATCAACTATTCTATGTCACAAACGAAGTAGAAAATCTGTAGCTATGTGAAAGGTGAGCATGAGCTGCTGCTGTTGCGGCAGTCATAAGTAAAGCGGCATCAGCGTCGCGCTGCTGCAAGTGGCGGACTAAAGCGCTACTGCATAAGTAGCATGCAACTACTGCAAAGCATTTCCGACTCAACTGTAATGAATGCCAACTGAATCTATATAATTTTAGTATTTTAATCAACTTAAAGCTTTTTTGGACCGAATGCACAGTTACTAAAGGAATTAAAAGCCGTTAGAAAATTTTTATTCTTTTTTGTTTGTTTCTCAATGTAGCTTTGCTGCATGTTATATGGGAAGTCAAGGTTAGCATAGAAAACAAAATTTTGTGGGAAGTGGTTTAAAGAATTTTAATTATCTCTTCGGATTAACTACTTTTTATAAAAATTATTACTAAATTACTATAGTAGTGAAGAATATCACTTTAGCTCTGTCCGAAAACTTTGCTCAGGAGGAGCATACTATATGTACTTAATAATAAAATGCGTTTACTCTTTTGCTAGATTTTTGGCTATTTTCACATTTCTTGTCGCATAAGTGCGAGGGTGAACACCAAAATTACAAATTTGTATGTGATGTTGGTTTCAATTCAATCAATACCAAGTTTGGCTTCAAATTAGAATTCCATTAAGTCCGTTGTAAAGTTAGAAAACTCATATAGTTGGATTTCAAGTACCGAAAACATGCCCTGAAATTATCACTAAACGGCCCAGGTGTTCCTTTAAAGTCCATTCCAGTAACGCCGCTTTGTTATGAATTTTTCTAAAGGAGGATCAACTCCGCTCACGCAGTCTCCACAAAATAATGGTTGGGACTATGGATTTCGTCTAATCGAAAACTTACCATAGTAATGCTTATAATATTATGTTTTAAACCATCAGAAAGTATGGACTTTCGTGAACATAAAGTCTGCTGACTTAAAAAAAATTGAAATTTTGACTTGAGATTTTTTTATTTCTCGATATATGCGGTATAAAGTCAACAGGAAGTTCGAAAATCGGGTTCAATAGAGACGCTACAAAAGTAAACCAGTAGGAACAGCAAAGGACGCCATATTTTCCCCGCTCTTTTGACTTTTCTCTTCAGTAAGATTTGTCATTTCATCATGAGAAGATATACGATCCAACAATCTGTCGAAATTATTAAAATTTACAGTGGCCTCAACTTTAAGAGCGCTACGTCCTATTTATGGTCGTCATAATCGTCCTGTCAGATCAACAATTGAGCGTCTAGTGGAAAAACTTAAATTCACACGCATAGTACAAAATGTTTCCGCGCCAGCGAGACAAAGAAGTGTTGAGAATATTGCTGTCTCTAGCGCATCAATTGAGGAAGACCCAAATCAGTCTCTCACACGTCGTTCTCAAGCGTTGGGCATCTGTGACGTCGTTGTGGCGAATTTTGCGTAAAGATCTTAATTTATATCCTTACAAGATCAAATTGACGCAAGAACTGAAGCCACTTGACCAACAAAATCGTCGCATGTTCGTGAATTGGGCTGAGCAACAACTTGAAAATAATCCCGATTTTCATCGAAAAATCATCTTCAGCGATTAGGCTAATTTCTGACTGAATGGCTTTATTAATAAGCAAAATATGCCTCATTGGAAGCGATCCACACGTACTCTATGAGTCACGATTGCATCTCGAAAAATTACGGTTTGGTTTTATGGGCTGTGATGACCAAGACCGACATAATAAGCTAAAAATATTGATATGGACATTAGACAATATGTGGTTCCAACAGGACGGCGGCACAAGCCACACAGCGAATGTCATTGGCCAAGTTTGGTTAACATGACGATCAGGTCCATGGTCTATGCCAACAAGACACACGTACTATCGAACGTGAAATTGCAGCAGACCGATTTATGAAAACCTCGAAAATTGGGTTCATTGTGGTGGTCATGCAAAAAAATCGAGTTCTAGTATTGAAATCGAATGTACCTTCACAGCAATAAAGAACTTCATTGTTATCCCAAACCGTTTTTGTTTTATTAAAAAAAAAAAAAAAAATTGGAGCGCTCTTATTGAAAAACCCATAGTTAGGTATATACGTATAACCATATATGTGGCAAAGGGAATTACAGCCCCGAATCAAACCATTTGTGATCGCGAAAACATTATCTTTTAATTGCAATTATATCTCACACATTGACTCATATTTTCGGTATAAAGTTAGCTATAGGCTCTGGGGTCTCCATATTCAGTACACAGGGCTTTGAACAGTTTTGGTTCCATTTCGAGAAATTTTGTTCATAAGATGACATACTTTAAAGGCATTATTCGTGCAAAGTTTTATCTCGTTATATTAATTGCTTTTTGATTGATATACTAGCAAGTCAAAAATCAAATGAAATTTAAAATTGTGTTATATGGGAAGTAGGCGTGGTTGTAGTCTGATTTCCAGTAGAATGTCATACGCCCAATTTGGTACAAATGGGATCTGCAAGTCTCGAGATATGTGATTTCATTTAAAAGTGTGCAGAGCCACAACCGTTGTCCAATTTTTACATCGGCTTCTATAAAGCCTTCTCATACCATCTCCCAACATTTTAAATTGCAGCCACGCTCCTCCTCTTCCTTCTCGTGACCTCAGATCGCACATATATTATTTTTTCCTTAATCTTTGTTATTTAATTTTTCGTTTCTGGTGGGCTTCAATCTACCATTAATTTAAGTTCTTTCAAAAATTATTTACCTTGGTCTAGTATACTACACCACCACGATTATAGCACCATCTTTGTTGTGATAAGCAGATAATAGCAACTCTAGACTTTCAATTACATGGTTGAAAATGTAGTCTATGAGCAATTTAGACCTTATTTCTAGTCGTCGTTTGTATGGAATTATAATAATTGAAAAAATCGGTTTAATTTGAAATTATTACTTAAATAAGTCTGTCATCTGCATCTGTTCGGACTAAACTTCTACTACATCATGAGAAAGATGACCACTTGATTGAGGTTTATATGGAGATCCATTTCAAATACGTTTTCGCATTCATTTGGCTGATGTATTAATATCTCTTGATATAATTTTCTGTTTTCTAAGGAAATGTATGAAATAATGAGTACTAGGATTAATGTTCCAGTTCCCTTTTCACATTCTTCCTTTGTGGTACTGCAAAAGACAGAGTAAGGAACAAAGTAAAACCACCTGACACAAGCAATTTGATGCCATAATTTAATTTCACTTTCTAACTGAGTCAACCGCATTAATTCATACTAAAACTGTTAATTGTCATCCAAATCGGTTTCTCAACTGAATCCTTATTCTGTCGCTCTTCTGCACTTGACTCATAAAAAATTGGCCATTAACATTTATGTGAAAATCACCAAACGCCCCTCATAACACCCTAGACGAGTAAACAAAGCCTACCAGAGCTATCTTTGAAAAAAATAAGAAAAAAGCACGCGATAAGCGACAACTTGGAACAAAAGAATATTTTTTGAGAGGAATCCTTTTGTGCGGCAAAAATAGATGCAAACTGAAAGTAAGAACAGAAATGCAACAAAAACAACGCGCGCTAACAATGGAAGTGTGCCAAGACCAAAAGCAGACAAGACCAGACAACGGGGCGTATGAGTAACCGTAAACTATGCGCACAAGCCTGACAGCAAGGATAACGGAATGTTTATGCATGTGTGGGTGTGGCATGTGAGTATGTGCAACCCATTTGAGTGAAAGGAGGCTGCGAGGCGGAGGGAGTGTACAGTGGTGGGCAAGAAATGTGTGAATGAGCACTTTACTCATGAATGAGCGTAAATTGAAAGGAAATATAAACAATAGGCGGCGGGGGGTGGCGCTGCGAAATAAGCGTGATGTGTGGAGAAAACACTTGCTGTAAAACAACAACAACGATGGCGCGAAAAAAGCACTTAACGGCAGATGCGTGCGATATTGAGACAACAAAAAAGCAGCGCTGCGTGCAAAAAGTGGGAAATAACAAAAGCCACACAGTCTGCCTGAAAAGTAGGCGAAAGAAAACTAAAAATATAAGAAAAAACATGCGGTACATGCATTGTCTGTAACTATTCCACACACACACACTCATATTCGCTAGCATGCTTCTTCTTGCTACAGAGTACGTGCGAAGCATTAACAGCTCTTACGTGCGGTTGGGGAGACTACCTAAGTTGTGCCCCCACGCCTAATGAAGCAAACTCGTCTGCCACTGAGTACTAACTACGTGCAGATAATTTAAACATTTTCTCGGCTCGAAAAAATTAATATTTGTTTGAAAATGGGTGCGGTGAAGAAGTACTGTTGCACCAGCCGGTCGGTGACAGCAATAGAAATTTCGTAATAGTTTGAGTAACATATACACACTGGTGAAGCTGTTGTATGATTGACTGACATTGAGTAAAGCAATATTTGAGTTCGTAGCCAATACATATCGATAAGTCAGATAGTGATAGTGCAAACCTTTATATACTTTTGGGTAGCCGAAGTATTAACAGCGCGTCAGTCGTTTCTTCTTTTCGTTATTTCGTGCCAGTTCGAGCTACCAAGTGCAGCCAGGTCCTCCTCCACCTGATCTCTCCGATGAAGCGGAGGTTTTCCTCTGCTTCTACCGGCGAGAACTGAATCGAAAACCTTCAATGCTGGAGTGTTCTCTTCCATCCGGACAACATGATCTAACCAGCGCAGCTGCTGTCCCTTGATTCGCTGAACTATGTCAATGTCGCCGTTTCGAACACACCTAAGGTCGACTCATCAGATGATATCATAGTCCATGCCTCCGCAATATATAGAAAGTTTGGTCTTTGTTCGTCGAGGGCGGACCTTACTACTTAATTTCCTACTCAGTTCAAAGTAGCACCTGTTCTGCGTTGGATTTCCAGGCTAATATTGTTGATGCTGTTTCCAAGATAGACGAAACTATCTACGTCTTCGAAGTTAAGACAGTCAACAGTGTCTTGCAAGCCAAGTCGCGAATCCGATGACTGTTTTTTTGATAGCAGGATATGTTTATTCTTACCCTCGTTCACTACAAGAAACATTTTCTTCGCTGCCTTATCCATTCTGGAGAAAGCAGAACTAACGGAGCGGTTTTTAGGGCCAATGATATCAATATTAGTGGCGTACGCCAACAGCTGTACACTATTTCTACAGCAATGGATTAAAAAAATCACACTATAGGGAGAGTTGCATTGTCTGAAACCTTGCTTGATATCGATTGGCTCGAAGAGGTCCTTTCCGATTCTGACGGAGCTTTTGGTGTTGCTCAACGTCAGCTCTCACATTCGTAGTAGCTTTGCTGTGATACCAAATTCAGACATCGCGACATAAGGGTAGATCGCTTTCGTGCAGTCGAAGGCGGTTTTAAAACCGACGAAGAGGTGGTGTGTCGATCTTCCTTTCACAGGTCTTTTTCAAGATTTGGCGCATGGTGAAAATCTTGTCTATTGCAGATTTTCCAGGTCTAAAGTCACACTGATAAGGTCCAATCAGTTCGTTGACGGTAGGCTTCAGTCTTTCAAATATTAAGCTCGTTAAGACCTTATATGCGATATTATTGTGAGGTTCTACTTTTTGTGGATTGTGCAAAGCAGACTTAGATTCCAATTGTCGGGCAACAGGATAACTCTCATTTACTTATTGATATGTATACCTAGGATTTATTATGACTGTGAGCCAGGATACTCTAAAATTCTAACATAAATTGATTTCATTACAAAAATATGAATTACCAGGTAGCCGAGTTTAGCCCTGGCTATCATTATTCTTCTCATATAAACGATTCGATAGAGGAGAGAAACGATAAGCTTTTTATGGATAGCTAAAGCTTGCGGGAAGGGTCGATGGAGGAGCATACTGTCGGACTTTTCCATCAGCTCTTGTTTTAAACTTCCTGACTGCTGTAGCGTCTTCCAAGCGGAGGTAAGAAGCACAGTCTCCTTCAGAGTGGTGACTATCCACTAATGCAGCGATATTAGCCTTGAGTTTGTTAACGGTCCGCTCAGGACTAGTGAAGGAATGTCAAGACTTCGTATCTCTAGTATTGAATTATTTTACGATTAGATAGGTTTGGGTGCCTGCTGACAGCGGTACTGCATGAAACTAGAAGGCTGAACAGCTTGTTCGGACAGGTACTTCACTAACTGTGGCATAGGAACGGGTAGTAGCTCCTTTGGCTTCATTTAGTTCACTACTGGATTGTCGGGCCTCAGTCCATCTCAGCAAGAGTAGATCAACTACCAGCAGCTGTTCAGAAAGTAAGGTCCATCTCGCCAATCGTAAATTGTTAGAGGTATAGGGAACTCTTTGCTCCCAGCAAAGCCCACCTTTCAATGGTTGTAGTAGTTCTAACTGGCTCTGTCCGATCGGTATTCATGCGCTAAGATTGAACATCTAACAGGATGTCAGCTGTCTTAGGTTTTTTAAATAAAATGTGATAAAAGCATCTCAGCACTTCCTCGAATGTGCCGTTCGATAGGATCTCATACTTATAAACATTCAGGTAAAATAGCGGAGCCAATAACTCATATACAACTGCAGGAGTTTTTCGTCTGGCTTCAAAAGGATTGTTCATAACAGTCTTAAGAAAGAATAAAAATTAATTAAAATGAAGAAGTTGAGTGGTCGCCTTGATTAAACAGAACAATTTATTAAGAAGTATCAATTAGTCTGACAACACTGCAATTGAAATAATTTTTCGCTTCAAAACGCCAGCCGACAGTAAAGTACAAGTATAACGCAAACACAAACTGATGAAGATTTATGGTTGGTCATTACCGTTAAAATGCAAGACATTATATTTAAGTAGGGACCTTCAATCATTTTTTCAAAAGCCGCAACAATGTTTAAGAATCTTTGTGTTGTATGTTTAAAGCTATGTGTGCCTTCAACAGACAGAAATTTCGCGGGCTGCCACTTAAAAGCGAACGGAAGAAAAATGAAAGTTGGAAGCAGAAATAATGTGCAACACGTGTTTATATGAGAGAACACTAGCATACGCTGTCTGCCTGCTTATTACAGGAGCACACTCACCGGCTCCATATTATGTCTGAGCGATCAATGCCACCAAGAATGTTATAAATAAATGCGTGTGATAAATGTGGTGACTCAATTTTTACTGACATTCCTTATTACATTTAATTTTGCGGAAAATTTAATAAGTGCTTGGCGATGGTTAAACAAAAATCAGCGATTCGAGAAATTTTTATCAAATTAAGAAGTCTTTATATAACGGGCTTTTCAATAAGAGCGCATGGCATTATGTATGAAACTTGATTTCTTTCGCATGGCCATCACGGGCAAGTTTGCAGAAGTCCAGACGCTGAACCCAATTTTTGACGGTTTTTAAGCATAAATCGGTCGATACTGCTGCAATTTCACGTTCGATATTTGTAGGAAGTTCATCCACTGGAAATAGTCTAACGGCGCCAAATCGCACGACCGACGTTCACGAAACTTGGTTTTCAATAATTTGATAGTGACATTCGCTGTATGGCTTGTGGTACCGTCTTGTTGGAACCACATATTGTCTAAGTTCACATCATCCAATTTGGGTCAAAAATATTCGGTTATCATTGATCGGTAGCGATTCCCATTCACAGTAACGTGCCAGTCTTGATCATCACGGAAGAAGTTCGGCACAATGACGCCGCCGACCCACAACCGCACCAAACCGCAATTTTTTCCGGATGCAATGGTGACTCATATAGTAAGGCATAGCTGCCTGACCAATAACCCATATTTTGCTTAATGACGAAGCCACATATGAGCCTCATAGCTGAAGGTGATTTCCGGATCATTTTCAAGTGGTTTCTCAGCCCAATTCACGAACATACAACGATCCTGGTGGTCAAGCGGCTTCAGTTCTTCGTCAATTTGTATCTTGTAAGGATGCAGGCTATGATCTTTTCGTAAAATTCGCCACAACGACATCACAGAGAAGCCCAATGCTTAAGAACGACGTGTGAGAGACTGATTTGGGTCTTCCTCAATTGATGCGATAGCGGCGACAATATTCTCGAAACTATGGGCACTTATTTTTCTCACTATCACGGGAGCATTTTGTACTTAGCCTGTGGGTTCAAATTTTTCCACTAGATGCTCAATTGGTGATCTGACAGGACGATTATGACGATATTGAACGCAGCTCTCTCAAAGTTGAGCCCACTGACTCTGAAATTCGGTAGTAAATTTTAGCAATTTTGAGTCGTTGTTGGATCGTATATCTTTTCATGATGAAATGGCAAACATTATTGAAGATAAATGTCAAAAGAGCGGGAAAAAATATTACATCGTTTGCTGTCTCCATCCGTCTATTTTTGTAGCGTCCTTAAAATATTCTAGAGGTGTTGTAGAATTTAATAAGACAATATAAAAACATCAATTTTTAAAATTTTTTAATAATTGTTTAATGTACTCTATATGTAGGCCACTTAAATTCCATATTTAACTCTGGTAACTATAGACCTTTAGACTGAACTTGATGTACTTATAGTAATGGGCTTATTTGAGAAATGTTGACTCCGTGTAAGGATCAAATGTGTTTTTAACCAACTTCTGAATTCAAATTATGGCTGAATACAAATTTGATATGTTAGTAGATAATGCATTTCAGATTTGGAAGATTTGCTTATGAAAACTCAAAAGTATGTTTGTAGAGAGTACAAAGATACATCCTTTCGTTTGAGAGTATGTACGAGATACAAGTTGGTAGTTCTTGGGTTTTAGAGAGAGTAACTATCAAAATATTGAGCTGAAAATTTGATCATTTTTGATTCTGGGGTAATTTCTTTAACTTTCACTTTTGGATCTCTCTGTAAAGTTAAAGTGTAATCGCCTGACTGGTTTTGTCACTGTCTTCCTTAACTGATCTTTGTAGAACTACTTACCTATATGAAATACCGTTTCAAAGCATCTTGAAAGCTAAATAAAACTTTTGTTAATACCTTCTCTTTTTTATTTCAGGTAAGCGCTTTTACATTAAATGAAAGGTTTCCAAAGACCTTAGCAAGTAAGACCTAATCACTATAATCGTGAAACAAATATTTAATATTATTACACATGAATATTTAATAAGATAAAATTTTAGCAAATAAACATTTTAATAGTCGGCATACATTGTCCGTGCGTTTCATGTCTAAATTTTCTCCAATTCCTCTGCATTGCTATTGACCTGCAGCTCGCCGCGCCGAGCATGTGGCATTGCATAACGAAGCTTACGCCAAAACCACGGATCTCCCCACTTTAGATAGGTGTTCATCTTCAGATAGGCTTTCAGATCTGGATCCAACAACTCCGTTTCTTTAATTTCACCATGAACCACAAGGATAATACGCGAGCGACCCTCATTCACGGCACACTGATGAGCTGTGCGAAACTCCATCTGAGCCCAGTCGGATTCGATAAAATGCTGTGATAACACAATAATTGTACGACGCGACTGCTCGACCGAGTCAATAATCTGTTCGGGTATATAAGCGCCCGCCAGCCAATCACGTACATGTATACAGACCTTAAAAGGCGGTGTACCCTGCTCCAATCCCGGCACTAGTTCCTTCTCCACAAATTCCTCATCGTGATGTGAATAAGAGATGAAAGCATCCCATTTGCGATCACGATCCACATCCCGCTCACTCACACAGCACAAGCACAAGCGATGCGCATAGAGCCAGATTTTCAATTCGATACGGTATTTGTAGTAACACAGTGCGGTGGTGGTGAGTGTCAGGCCCAATGCGATTACACAAACCAAAATGACCACCAAAACTGTACGCACACCCATCTCTGGCAGGCAAAAATCGCGAAAGGAGAGATCAAGCAGACGCGCCAACTGTGGATTCTCGCAGCGCATGTCAGCCGCATCACCGAGCCGCCTGCGATTGTTTTTGACAAAGCTAAGTAAGGGCTGAGCGCTACAGTTACAATCCCATGGATTCTCCGAAAGGTGGACGGCGGTGAAGGACTCACTCGTATTCAGTGTGTCAATTAATTGTGCACCGATTAGTTTTAGCTGATTTTGACGCACATCGAGGTCGGAGAGTGCATTGGTCGAGTGATTGCTGGAGCCCAGCCGATCGCAGAGATAGTGTAGTGAGTTATTGCGCAACAGCAGACGTTGTAGACGTTGCAGACCTTCGAATATCGCGCAATCTTCATCAGCTGCCCAATCGAGTTGATTATTTGTGAGATCGAGCTTTATTAAACGATTGGGTTGGGCGAAAGTATGCGAGGCGATTGTGCGCAGTTCATTGCTGTCGACCTCTAGTTCGATTAGGGATGTCAAGGGCGGTAGCACATCGGCAGCCAAATGTCGCAAACGATTGTGACTCAATGTCAGCTTCACTAGCTTGGTAGTTGCATCAAAGAATCCTAGCGGTATGAATTGTATGCGATTTTCACCCAAATTTAATGTTTGTAGACCTTTCTGCTGTGCTAAAAGTTTAGACGGCAGCTCACTCAATTGATTGCTCATTAAATTGAGATTCCTTAGCATCTTCAGTGGCGCAAATATATGTTCAGGAAGTGCTGTTATGCTGCAATTTCTCATATAAAGTCCTCTAATCATAGTCAAATTCTGAAATATATTCTCACGCAAACGATGCTCGAAATAATGGCCACGCAAGGAGAGCTGACGCAGGCGTCGCAAGTACTGAAATGCATCACTCGGAAATGTCAAAAGCTCGCCGATCAAAGTGATGTCATTAATATTTGGCACCGGCTTGAATAGATCAGTCGGCAATTGCATGAAGTTCAAGTCGATTGTGAGTGCAAAAAGATCGGGCATTGGTGTGAGTATATCACCAGCAAGCTCCTGTCGCGGCAAGCTTAACTCGTTGACGCTTGGCGGGTTCGTATCAGCGCGTAACTCTAAGGTGGTTACTCTGCGTAAACGACTGAAATCACTTTGGAAAATCTCGAGCGTTAGTTGTTTCATCTTTAAACCGTGTACATTCAGTGTTGATCTCGGCGTTAGCGCCAACTGGACTAGCAGATCGGAGATGTGCATGCAGTTGTATGTGGTTGTAGAGGTGGTTTCTCGTAGTGTACCCAAATGTGGTACATTTGAGATCTTATTCACATGAAAGTCATCGCCACATTTTAATTCGACACCATTCACATTGCTCACAGAAATATTTACTGAGGACGAGGCACATATTATTTCGGTCGAATTGTTCACATCACGGACGCAGTCACAGTTACCAAGCGTAGTGATACTCGCGCAGTCTTCGGCGGTTAATGCTGGTACACTTTCTTCATCGAACTCTATAGCACGCAGTATGTGGAAATATGAAATAACCACTAAAATGACCAAGACTAACTCCGACTGCCTCATTTTCGGAGGCAACAAATATGGTTCCGTACACGTAGCTTTGTGGAGATGGACTGAACTTTGTAATTGCAATGCTGTGGAGATATTCTTGCTGGTGTCCACTTAGTGTTAGTTGCATACAATGGGCTTCCTTTCATTTTGTGAATCTTCTCGAGCGCTTGATTGACGTTAGCCAGTGTTGAAAACTCTCTTCTCTCGCTCTAATCACTAGGTTCTACAATAATTAGCGGTTAACAAATAATCGCTTTATTAATAAATAATAAAGATGTACATTCAATTATATTGAGTACTTTAATGAATGACTGGTGCGAAAGCGTGACTGATTGTCGGTTTGCGGATTGTGCGAAGAGATAATTAATTGTGTGAATATGAATCGCATTTTGCATATAATTTCACAGAAATGTATTTAAAGCGTTTTGGAAAATGTAAGGGCTGACGAAATAAAACACATTTTTAAGTATTTTAATTCATTATTATCGCCCTCAAATAGGTTCCATGTAAAACCCGAACTACATACTAACCTAAAATAAAGTTATATCAATAAATGAAATTTTTTTTTATCGATTCGTTCGGTTAGAGTGTGAAGTTTATATGGACCAGTCCGAGTCAAATTTGATTAGTTGGTATTACGTGCTCTCAATATGCGCTAAACTGTACGCTTTTTTACAAACTAAAAAGCTTATTAACTTATATTTTACGTTTAGCTTTGTATCTTGTAAATGCGCCAAGCCGTTCCATACATTGGTTCGAGTTGCTGTGAACGGCTTGGAATCGACTCTTCACTGTCTTTGTGTACACTCTCAACTACGGTGGCTATATTATCTTCACTGCGTGCTAGTTTTGGTCTATCCGGTCGAATATTGAATGCTGGGTCTCAACATGAGAGATGCTGTTGCGATTGGTACACTCAATAGGCCGATTATGTTGACCATAAGTTGAGCGAAGTGCGCGAAACACATTCGTTACAGAACGTGAATTTACGTAATATGATTTGGAAGCGTTGTTCAGCTATAAGTCTTACCGTGATGAAATGCCAAACAATACTGAACAAAAATATCATGACAGCTTGACACGACTCACGCGTGATCTGTCAAAAATTTAAAAAAGTACCTTTACTTGGATCACCCGTTCATAGTTATGCGATGTACCTCGTCTATTGTGTATTTTGAAATCTAAATTCAAATTGGTGAATTGATACACCTTTTTCTGAACTATGTTTTCAAGTCTTCTGGTAATGACAAATTCAAGTAGCTGAGATAAAATAGCAATAAACGATATGACGAGGCGCTTTTAGAAGGTTTTTATATCAATGATTTCGAATACCTTCCATGACATTTGAACTTATCTGGTTTAATCAAGTGCTTATTATCGCTGTAAGCGTTGTTAGTACTTAACGCGATAGATTTTAAACTACACCGGCAGTTATCAAGTAGAGGCCAGTAGGCTTTTTTGGTTTTAATTTAGTTTTGTTGAAATTTACAACTCTTTTATTTGTTATTCGCTTAATTTCCATGCTGCGAAGTTTCCAGCTGTGTAAGGTACTATGCTGCCATGGAAGGCGAATGACTGCTAATTTCACTGAAAAACTTCTGCTTTTTCTTCGTCGATATTTGTTTAGGTTCCGTAGGTCTTTCTGAGAGGAGGATTTGACAAAATTGGTTTTCTAGTATTTTTGAAAGCTTTCCAAAGGAACTAGTCTGTGTCTTTTGTTTAGTGTAAGTTTCTTAATTTAGTCTGAAATATTTTGATTTTTGAATTTTTTGATTTTGTTGCTGAGAATCTTACTTAAGTTGTTCAGTTCTGTTGTATAATTAAGAAATCGTGTATTTTGCAATTTTTATACAGTTTTCTCTTTTTCTTTACGAGATCCATAATGTCTGCTGGATATTCAGTGTTGAAGTTTTTTTATCTTAAAATTGTAGTACTTTTCCAAGGCGATTCTATGAATAATTTTTGTAAATTTATCTACTTTATCTTTCAAAGTTGATGGCGTTGTTTTTTTTCTGTAAGAATATTATTTTTGTTCAGCAATACTACTTGTATCAGTTCTCTAAAGATTATATGACAATACTGTAGTATTTTGTTTATAACTATAGCATATTCGCGTGGGTTTCTTTCTTACAACATTTAAACGTTTGTTTAAGAAAAACGTTTAGAATAATTCATGGTATGTTCCCGTTTCAGCTTGGCCAAGAACGAATGACGTGAATTTTTGAAACTTTGTTCTGCAATGAACCATATTCTTGTGAGACGTTCCGTATCGACCTGAAAAAATAGTAGCCAGAAGGGATAAGATTTAGAGATAAGATAAGGTGTGGTCAAACTTCCTAGCCGCTGTTTTCTACATAGTTTTAATGCAGTCTTGCAGTATCAGGCCGAGCGTTGCTCTGATAGAATGTTATTGCCTAGTGTATAGTCGCAACTTCGAGATGTTTTTCGGCAACCGTTAAATTCAATTTGATGAATTGTTGTTAGTAGAGTTCACCATTAATAGTTCGTCCGTTTTTTTAAGTTAATAATACTGAAGGTTATAATTCTGATCCCACCAAATACAGAGAATTACCTTGCTGTCATGGATATTTGGATTAGCCTTTGATTTCGCTGGTTTAGCTTATGTTTTTTTTTTAGCATTTGGAGTTGTAGTAATGAATCGATTTTCATCATTAGTCACAATTTGATTCAGAAACGCCTTTTTTATACCTTCGAGCAGGTAAGGTTTATTTCACATTAGATACTAAAATATTTAGGGACTGTAGTTAGGAAATATGTATATTATAAAACGAGAAGGGTTTGAGTGAATCAAAAGATAGTTACTACCAATCTGATAAGTCCGACGCTCGGACTTTAATTGTCCCTACCAACTAAAACTCTCTAACCACCCTTAATTTAGATCAGAAGAAAAATTCAAAAACTACCATTCAGCATCAGTGGGAAAGAGAACTGAGAACATGGCATGATTATAAAATCCTATTTATGACAGCCATTTTTAAATTAACCAATGTGCTATGAATGTAATAAGTGAACTATTGGACCACTTTCTTCTACACTCTCCTTTAAGTTCTGTTCCAACTTTTGCTCTAATTAAAAATTCCAATTCATTTAAATGTTACCAGAAAGTTGGCACAAGTGGCGTTTGTGCATGTAAGATGAGGTGCTAAGGGTGGGCGAAAGAATGAAGGCCTCATTAAAGCGAAGTGGCGGCTGGTTGGAAAGGCCTCATGGTACACGTGTATGTGGAGCGTGGAGCGACATCTCGGAATATAATTAACGTAATTTTGAATGCGAAGACGGCAAGGCATGGCAAAACACTACGACATTCCAACACAGCAACCAGTTAGAGAGCATAGAAGGGGTATGCGGTGTAAGAACAAGCAATGCAAAGGAAATATCGCTAGCAGTACGAGTACATTAGCGCCAAGTGGTAAAGTCAAACATTATACAAGCTGTCGTTAGCATCAACATCAAGGTACATGAAAATGGCGGTAAGAAAGCCAAAGGTGACAGAGAGTCGCTGACGGCGAGCGGGCGGTTTTCTGTAGAGGTTAAAGTGGGAGGGCGCTCAAATGAATTGACAACTAACTAACCTGGTGATAATAATATTTTGGCGTTAGTGCGAGTTTTGGGCCGGAATGCCACATTCTTAAGGGGCGCCATGGCTTTAAAGTGTCATTGTTTTCATGACAGCTAAGGTGGGATACCGCAGAACCCATTCAAACTGCCTGTAATATGCTTTTGAAAGCTTGACCTATAGCCACCACACTAAACACAAGGGCGCAACGGTCACCGTCAGCATGCGGTGTAAGCTTGCAATTTAGTCATGCAGACATTCACATAACGTAGATGCGTTGTCGGAGAACTTCCTATCGTGGGAGGTCACATAAGACGTTACAGCAGAGCTCACAAAAATTTTGACAAGCTGAGTGCGCGATCTGTCGAAAGGTCGTGATAGCGTTACACCGTTAGTAAAGTGTAATGCATATGAAGCGCGAAGTATGAAGTAACAACGCCATCAACCCACTCAGGCGCATTACGAGCGATAGCAGCAACAATGGAGCTGCCTTGTGCTGTATTAATTATGCAATCATGCCGTGTGCGCCCTCGCGTGTCTGTTCGCGTAGTCACTCAGAGACATATTCGTATGCCAAAATTCTGCTCGTGACCTAAGTAATATTGACAGCTCTAAGCATAACGGTTACTTAGTAAAGCTTAACGACAGCTGCAATGACTTCGTACATCCGGCCAAAACGCAGAAGACGGCGTATAATTGAAGGGGGCAGCTGTGTCGGTGCCTAAGTGAGGAAGTAAGAAAGTGTGTGAGCCAGGCAGAATACAAATGAGCCAGGGGGAGAGAAGATGATAGTTGGCAGTGTCGAGATTGCATTCCTTAGACTTCGTCGGATGTTACGGCAATATTAATGATGACTATTTTAAGCATTATGCTCACAATCTATTTTATATATCTGTGAGAGTAAAACCAAGTCGGAGAAGAGCATTGAGATTGTGAAGAATTTCGAGGAAGTACAATGCAGGTATATGTCAGATGAAATTCTAAATAAAATGTTAAAAGCAGTTACGCCAGTTTGCTGATGAGCTTAGGTGAGAACATATAAAATCTGAACTGGGTCAAGGAGAGTTAGGAATAATTTGCTCTCTTCGTATTATTTTGAAGGAAATTTAAAAAAAAAAATTGTATATTCCTATTTTTCAATGAAGTATGATTGGAATGATTGGACTTTTGCTTCAAAATAGGCTCCAGTCTCGTCGATTTCTTTCCATCGACCATTCTCTTGAAGTTTAACTCAGACCGTGAGGAGCCAGGAAAAAGTCGATGGGTACCAGATTTGATGAATACGTTATAGTGTAGGAAAATCTTGAAAAATTACAAAATAAATTTGGAAAATACTCCCTACAGAATTTAATTCATCCAGTTTCTTTCAGAATTAGACTCACTAAGAATCACTTTTCGAACAATAACTTTAAACTGATTGTACGCTTGCAGGTTAGGTTACACTGGTTACGAATTGAGGCTTACGACAGTACGTCAACGCTTTTTGCGAAATTTAATATACAAATGTATACTTGATATCTATTTCTGATATTTCATGCAGCCCCATGAACTGCGAAGCTCTCAAATATCTAAGTCGACTTCTGGATAAGGTCGGACAGAAGCAGAGGAGGTGTTCCAGCGTCTTTCTCATGCCTTCATCCTGTACTTTCTCCATGCTAATAATGCGCATTCGGGTTGCATGTGATGCCAACATGTTGTGACCTGTGACTATTGGTCTGGTCATCCGTCCTGCAGGCTTTTGGAGACGTGTAAGTATAAAGCTTGGGTGGTTTGCTTCCGTTTTCTTGTAGATGATCTGGGCTGCACTGCATCTGCCTTAATATATTCCATCTCACTCTGATACGTCTGTCAGACCTTTCGAAAATTTCATTGGGTATAGTTTTTAGCGACTTGCGTATTGGTAGCTAAGTGGATGGCGCTTATGTCAATCTGAACAGATATTTCATTTCAAGGAACGCCTAAGTGGCCTAGGACCAGAATGTATGCAGCCGCTTTCGTGCAGCCATTATATCTTGTGCCTTCCTACTTTTAAAGATATTCCTTGATGCAGTAGGATGTAAGGTTATTGCTTTAGTTCTTGCGTTAGTTGCCACCGCAGCTAATTTTCTGACCGTAGAGACTTCTTCCTGGAAGATACTGCAGATTCCGGCAACTTGCTCCGCACATTAGATCCCCATACTCACTACATCGGCCAGTTTAGATCCGTGCGTACAAATCTTGTGAATGACTTAAAAGGCTTAGATATTTTTTAAACGTTACCACGTTCTCCAATTCATTGCTCCAGACGAGAGAACTCCTATGAACTCGAGAAATGTGCCTTATATGATATTTTGAGAAGAAAATGTAGAAAGCAAGCACAAACTTGTCATAGACAGACTGGACGCCAGAAATCTCTCAAGAATACATGGGGTGAGCACCGTTTACCAATAACTCGAGTAGAATTTTAATATTAGATATTGATGTTTCATAAAAATGTGGAAAATCATGGATACATTATAAGGAAAATTTCCAATTTTTACTTAGCCAGAAATAATAGGGGTTAACCCAGTGTCAAAGGAACCGAGAAGGACTAAAACTGAGAAATTGTCAGAGGGAGGTTCTCTCTTCCTGTTGTCATTACCCCAAGCAATTTTAATTAGGAAAATATAATTATACTTTTTGACGATATCTTTCAGAGACTACAAAAGTATCTCAAATGATTCAAGTTGAGTCTTACAGAACACTCATGTTCCCTAAACCTACTTTCTGTAATTAAAGAGATTTAGCTAGCACTGATCACATGTATTACTGCGGCTTATAACTCACGACACTACCGGGGATCTATGTATATAAATTTAGTAGAATCGTGGACAACTGCCACCAATATACTTTCACAATAATTACTTTTTACTTTCTTGAATAGTTATAACTTTATATCAAAAGCTGTATATAAATATTTTAATACAAAAATCCTTTGCCGAATCACTCTCTTCAACAAAAGCTCAACGGTCTGATGGCCATTAAAATACGCGCGACATTTTCACGCAGCATCGGGTCCATATTTCGCTGCTTCTCAAGACTGCTAGGAAGCGCATAAACCTGTGACAGCTGATAAAGATCGGCATAATACTCCATGCCAGTGATGCCAGCTGAATTGAAGCTCGGCGAGACCTCAGTGCAGTCTATAATGGCGGTCTTCAAAGGAGTCACCAGCAATGTGGAGTGATAGGGCTAGCCAGAGAGATACCAAAGAATAAGAGTTGTCAGTTGATATAATTAAAGATATAAGTTCTTCATACATACTCACCACTTTCTTGCCCTCGATTAGTTCGCGCATGAGCAATACAATCGTGCGGCTGCCGGCCAAAAGATTCCAACGTGACCAACTGAAGTTGTGCGATTGCACCAGCGTTGATATACAAGCATACAAATGCATTTCCATCACAAAATTCTTCTCGCAAGTACCTTCGGTGTAACAAAATGTATCTGGCTCTGGAAAAATATCAACTGCAGCGGCGATGAGTATGGACTTGAGTTCAGCAAGTGACAGCGTCTTGCCAAGCATGTCATTGATGGCCGGAGTGCTGCCGCCTTGAAAATTATTAACGCAATAGCCCGCAGAGGTGATGTTCATATCAAGACTAATAATGGAGGCGGTAAAGCTGAAGAAAATCGTGCCCGGACTGTGGGGAATAAAAAAATTGTTTCTTTTACTTTTATCTTCCTTCTACTAACTATGTCTTGTATGAGAGAAGTGAGAGTAAGGGCACGGAACTGCTTGGAATTTATGCATGATTTTATAAATGTGGATTCAGAAGCAGATAAGAGTAAATAAGGCGTGATGAGAGTATGAAAACACTGCTGCTACGAATGGGAAGAATAGGTTCGCGTATATCCGAAATTTATACTCTCGAAAATTGTCAAGATCAAAGTGTGATAAACAGTTTGGCAAAGCTTTAGATCGTGGACCATATGCTCACATTTTCGCTTTTTAACTATTGTATACCATATCTTATATGTTGTTGTAATGGGCACTTAATCTCCGTTATAATGGTAAGGATTAGATAAGTTGCCATCGAGGTCATCCAATGGTAGGCCCAGGAAACGTGCTGTTTCGACGGGATCGGACCATAGGGAGAGGTGTGTCAGATGAGTAGGGTTAACAGGGCATGCAAAGGGGTGGCTAGTGTCATGCGAGGACTTGTTGTACGCTGTACATATGTTTGATATCTCAGGGTCGATTCTGGATAAGTAGGAGTTTAACCTGTTAGAGTATCCAGAATGAACTGCGCAAATAATTCCTAAAACAGCCTAGTTCAACGTTACCTGAATTATTCCAGATTTTATTCGATCGTTTTGATCGGTAAGTTTTACAACATATTAATGGATATATATGTTATAAAGTTAACGGAAGTTTGAGTATCCTTATACTCGAACTGTTTTGACCCATTTTTGAAGTCGGTCACTGACATTTAGATGTGTTGCCTGCTCCGACTCGATTATTAGCTTCACAGTTACTAGGAATATAAAAATAAAGATATTGAGATTTAAACTATCCTATCTTTTAAATTGAATCAAACTGGACAAAGTGTGCTAAACTTTACTAAGATTTGTTCAGTACTTTAAGAGTTTTCCACGGACCAATCGCAACATGTAATTTTTGTTTATATACGAGTAGATATTTGTGAATCTTAAAAATTAAAAGCATACTTAATTGAGCAATTAGAAGAATTGCAGCAGTTAAAAATCCATTAATTTTCAGCTTAATTCTCAAACAATATGATATGCAACGCTGTGGGGTGCGCGCTAAGTCTCATCTAAGGAAATCATAACGAAATCTTTTTTATAAACGATTAAATCTGCAGCCGATTTAAGTTTACTGACGCAGTGAATGCTTGAATTGATTATGATTTTGTAGCCTTCACAGTTTCGCACACATTTTAAGTGATTCTTTGTTTATCTTCGCCCTTTGCGTATTTGCTCAGGTGTGTTGGCGTTTGAACAGTGAAATTTGTGGAATTCGACCGCCATTTCGCATGCCGTTGGATTGTGTGCATAAAACACATACAAACACACTTTGTGGTTACAACACACCCGAAAATATTGCATTTAACGGCCACTAAAAAGCTCACACACACACACACACTATATTTCTACTATACTGCGTACCTCTTAAAATCGGGTTTTATTTCCCACGTCTGATACGGCATATTGCTGTAGCGATTCATCGCCAGCCCAAATATACCTACGCTCGCTCAAACAAATGGAGAGTAACGACCATGACCGCCGTGTTGTTGCCACATCATCACCAGCAGCAGGCACCAGTACCAGCCAGCACAAACATAGATTTGTTGGAACACAGGTGCATTGTATGTGGGAGCGCGGGTGCACATTTTCCCATTTACAGTTCGGTCATTTGCATTCGTCGAATTTTGTGGTTGTTTGTTTGTTTACATTTCGTTTTGGCAGCACCAAAGCATTGCAAAAATGAGATAAACCACGAAAAGAGTTAAAATTGAAATTTACATGCGGTTGCGGCACACGCGTACTCACCCAGGCGTCCAGTGCGAAATTGTAGCGAAAGCTTCTCCTCATTAAATTTGGTATCGTGAACGTCGCGTGTGCTCCACTTGCCTTGTGTGAGTGCGATTAGATTCGACGATTTGCATTTTTTGCTGCGGAATCAGAGCAGAATGGGATTAAATCATTAAACACTAATACAATAATAATTAAGTGCTTTTGTTTATAATTGAAATTCTAGATGATTAAGAAATCTCCTGAAATATTCATGTAACAAAATCAATGTTTCAATTTGTTACCGAACAATTTTCATTAAAAATGGTGTAGAGAAAGTTTTTAGCTACAAGCCATTTTGAGTTTGTATTGTATTACAGTAACTACCCTCTAACAAAAGTTTACTGCATAGCAGGGAATAAGCAATTAGGTTTGGGTGAAACTGGAGCAGTCTCACATTAATAACTCTATGGAAGAGACTACTCGTAAATCTCTCTATGTTAGAAATTGTCTGTCTAAAGATGTTTTACTTAAACATTTATTTTCTAGTATAGCGCTGGGAACCCAGATTTCGAATGTAGAAGTAAATTGGTATACCTACAACTTATGTAAGGAGTAGTGTAACGTTGTCGTGTATAGGATCTAACTTTGTACATTATGACTAGAGATTGACATAAGTCTACATAGAAAAAGAGAGGTTGCACCGAAGCTCTAGGACTCTTACAAAATATTCCTTACAGCTATCCAATATGACAGCTATATGATATAATGGTATCCATACAACCACTTGATCTGATATCAACAGTTGCGACAGAGCAGTTTCTTAGGGCGGAAAGATCGTCGATATGTCAAAAACTGAGGACTAGTTTGCCAAAGTTACTCAGCTCGTCATGCTGATAATTTATATATATGTATATATATTTTCGTCATCCTGATCATTTATATATAGTAATATAATAATCATCTAAAACTAATCGAGATAGATATACAAGTGGGTTTATGTATATATAAATGATCAGGGTGACGAGAAAAGTTGAAATCGGCATGACTGTCTGTCTGTCCGGCCGTAGATGGGTGTAATCGGACTACTACCACGCCCACAAAGCTCCATTAACTGAAAACCTTTAAAGTGCCATGACTAAACTACCAAAACTAAAGCATTAAAATTTGCTCAGCGCAAATATTATAAGAACTATCACAATGTCAATATTGATGAAATCGAAAGCTCACTCTCTTGGTACTGTTCAAAACTACTAAAAATGCAATAAAACAATATCTTATTACGCCTGAAACACTAAATTTTACCTCCGAGACGGTATGAGAGGTCTTAATATGAGTCGGAGTGAAAATTGGACGATGGGCGTGGCACCTCAACATAACTCGGGAACTGACCTATAGATTCCAACTAAATTTAATATGTAGCATTCTTCTCATATTTCTATGTCATAGTGCGAATGTGGGCGAAATCAAATAACATCCCCACCTACTTCCCATATAGTACAATTTTAAATTCTACTTTATTCTTTCACTTTCCAGTACACAAATCAAGAAGTTATTAATATAACGGGATTAAATTTTGCACTAATAATTATTTTAAGGTGTGCCACCTTATGACAAAAAATTGTCCAAATCTAATCAAAATTGTTCAAGCCCCTAGGCATCAAATATGTGGACCTCAGTATCTGTAGCTGACTTTTGACCGAAAATATCGGTCAATTTGTGAGATATACAATTGAAATTCAGACAAAATCCTTTGCTGACAATAGCATTTCTGTGTATCAAAAATAGGTTGAATCGGGTCAATACTTCCTTGAGCTCCTTTATACCTCATTTAAGGGGGTATTCTGGTCTAGAAGCATGAATTTCAGGTAATTTTTAAAGTGTCGTAAAAAAAGGCAATTAATATTTTTACCATCCACTTTTTTATTAGTTATTTGTTAATTTTAGAAAAAATTAAAAACTAAATAAAGTAAAAAATTTCAAAAATTATGAGCTAACGACGTGGTCTCTAACGTGGGTGGTCTCTAAAAATTTCCACGTGACCATACCCATGATTTCAACCCTCCTAGTTATCTGAAACCAAAAAAAAAAAAGATTATTAATCTAGAATAATGTCGCAATGGCCGGAACTACGGAAAAGTGGGAAACAATTTTTTTCACAAAATGGCGACTGCCTGAAAAAAAAAGTTTTTTTGGATCACTTTTTCTGACTATTTCGAATTTTTTAAAAAAATAAAAATAGAAATTGGGGATGGGGCTAGTTCCAACCATAGACAAACCTATAAAGAAGACTCTATAAAAATATCAAGTAAATCGGTCCAGTAGAACCTGAGAAATCGTGGGTATCGTTCCGAAAAAGTCAGTTTTAAGAAAAACGCGTTTAAAATTTAGGAGACAATTCTAGTGAATACGGACGCCACGTCACAAAATCGGCTGTATCTCCGAAAATAAGTCGAATTTTGAAAAACCCTTCCAAGGTCATATTTTTGAAAGTCTAAACTTTCAAGATATGCAAAAAAATCGATTTTTTCAAAATCCTAGACAAGAATACCCCCTTAAAGATTTTCGAACATCCGGTTGACTTAATTACAGGTCGTTGTATGTGAGGTACCTTAATGAAACCCCAGTAGCTTTTTTATTAGTATGCGGCATGATAAGAGTTAATAGATATTTCTGTGGATTTGATTTTTGCAAGATGCAAGAGTATAAAATGTTCGGTTGTACCAGAGCTTTGCTCTTTCTTACTTGTTAGTTGGCATATTCAACCGTTAGGTGAACAAAACTACAAGGTGCGTTCCAAAGTAAACAGGACTTTTTAAATCAGTTGTCCAGTGAGAATTTTATGACATTTCATCTATTGGAAGTGAAGTTATTGCGTTTTAAGTGTCAGTATGTTTGTGTTATCGGTGCGAAAATGAGCTTCAAACAAAGAGCCAACATTAAATTTTGTTTTAAAATTGGTAAAATTTTTATCGAAATGTTTTCAAAGTGGTCTTGAGGAACGATAATAAATGACGATCAACATGTGGGCTAATCAAAATCCGTGAACACAGGAAATTCCATCGAAACTGTGCGTGAATCATGATTCAAATTCATGGAAATAGAATTGCATTTTGGCCGAACATTTGGGCTTACGAAAGGTGTGTGCACGGTTTGTTCCGCACAAATTGACTGACGACCAAAAATTGCTAATGCGCCGTCTCATCGATCGACGCTTGTGACCGATTATTTGACCAAAAATCACATTTTAACCATTAACTACTATTCACCTGATATGGCATCGTGCGACTTCTTCCTTTTCGGAAAAGAGCCATTCAAAAGGTTTGCACCGGCATACTGGCGGCCATACCGGTCAAAGAGCTCAAACACTTGTTCAACAATCTTTTGGACCATGCAAAAAGCTGTATTGAAGCAGAAGGCGACTATTTTGAATAAAATACATTTTTTTTAAGTCCTGTTTACTTTGGAACGTACCTTGTATTATACTCTATAGCAACATATTGCAAGAGTATAAAAATTCATAGAAAAACTTGGTTGAGTTGCCTTCTCTTTAGAAATTTAATTTTAATAAGTCGATAGGTTGAGTGAATTTTTAGAATAATCTTATAAAAGTTTCCATCGGATATGATCGGCTGGAAGACTTAAATCAAAACAATTCATAAAATGGTTTTGAAAGTACAATATTGGTAGAAATTAAAAAGTATATTGAAAATTACTTCATTGCCTATAAAAATGTCGGTCAAATCACAAGTATAGTTATATTTTTGAAATAGTATTTGAAATCCTTTTGTAAATATGATAAAATTGAAAAGGCACACCTAAGTGAAATTAATAAAATGGGTTGTACCTGTAAAAAAAAACGTACTAGAATCGATAACTCAAATTGCCTTTGAGTTACAGGCTTATAATACGTATATGCTCAGTTCAGTCAGTTCTATCAGCATATATTCTAACGGAGAATAATTTTTGTGAAATATCTCATAAAATTCAATGTTTTTTGATTTGTGGATTGTGTAATTTTGTTATTAAAAAAGTAGGAAAGTATTAAATTTTGCTGCACTAAATTCATTAATATTGTTTTTATAAATATTTTTTATTTCAAAAAATGGCAAGCAGCAGCAAACTCTTTCACAATCGCATCTCATCTATTTTCGATTAAATTTTCAATTTCCGTTTGACGCGACAGAAATAATTTTTTCCATCCAAAACTCATTCAGAACATAACTCAGTCCAAGCAATGCCGCACTTGAATGGGTTTGTTATTAAACGACAGTGACGAACTTTATTTTAGGCACGGAAATGAAGCTTTGTATATGTGGTTGTGTTCTAAATTTTTTGCTGCTTTTCTATTCATCGAATATTTTTACGTAGGTATAGATGAGGATATGTACTGTGAACAGAAATTAGCACACCTCCTTGTTAGCAAATGTTCGTCAAAAAGTGTCAAAATCAACATCGAGTCACACTCACTTCAAATCAAACTGAAAAAGCAGCGATTCAAAAGTGACGGAAAAATTGAAAAGACAGTAGAGAAACGATAATGTCAGCCACAACGCACCTAAAAACACACCATATGTAGATATTTACTCCCAAAAGTTTATGTATGTATATATATCCATACATATATATGCATGTAGCACAGTTAGAGGCTGACACTTCAGATTCTAAAAATCAATTGCCGTCAATTGGCAAATGTTTGCCAATGTCATTATTACACAAAAGAGCTGAGAGCGTTTCAATTGTTGCTCTTCTCGTCACCTACTGCTTTCTTTTTTTTCCCTTTCACTTATTCCTGCAGTTCATTTTGTTTTCTTTTTTTTTTAAGCTTTCGGGCTTTCGCCTGCGTAATGTTTAGGCATTGATTCTCCCTCACTTCGCAGTTGCTCGTTGATGAATAGCGATTGCTAGAGACATACCGTTATATTTGCTATTCATCGAAAAAGTTTTGAAATAAAAAGTCCGAATAATGGATTTAATTCCTGGCGTCATTCAATTATTTATGTTGAATAGAGAAAATAATATGCAAAATCATGTTAGAAGAGGCTTTATGTTTTATGAATGAGAAAATAACAAACAATTTCTTTTTATTGTAATCTCTCAGGTGTTGTTCTTAAGATAAAAAGAAAATTTCTAAATACTGTCTACGATCTAACCGAAGAGTACATCAACGTGGTATCCAACTGAGCGAATAGAAGTGACTAAACCGTCAACCCAAGTAAAACTGAAATTTTTTTAATAGTTGGTATAAGATCCCAAACGTGCTTCTCCCCTCTTTCGGGGTTTCGCGACTTCATACCGTTCACTTAAGATTTATCCTTGGTAGAAAGTTTTCATGCAGGCCTAATGTTGAGGAGACAGTCAGGAAGACATCAGTTGACTTATAGTGTTGTGGAGGAGCTGTAAAAAAAAAGGTGCGGACTCTCTCTAGTGTAGGTATTCTGGCTCTACGAAATCGTAATCAAGCCAATAAGGCAATAATAGGTGTATTCGTCTGATAGAAGGCGCTCGAAAAGTCTACATTGCCTTATTGTTTTTTTGAATAAAGCATCCATAGATATTACTTACCTAACCTAACATAACCTAATCTATCAAGGTGGATAAATTGGGTTTCTATCCCAAACATAGAATATAACTTAACAAGGACTCCAAATGATTTAACATTATAAAAAATGTCATTGCTTCCCCTAATTTATAATTTATAATAAATGATCTGCCTAAAAACGGAGAATCCTTAAGTCTACATTTATGTCCCTACATTCTTTTGACTACGATGCTTGGCTAAAAGTATTGTAGAATATCGTTTATGGTTACTACAGTGATACTTTGCCTGGTCCGAACCGATCTTATAAGCTTAGTGATAAGGCAAGATTCTGAAAACCTATGAAATTATACTTAAAAACAGATCAAATGGCTCTTGGAGTAAAAATTACCGGTGTGTTTTCATATGCCTTCTTTGTACAAGTGACTAACCATTCTGATAGCTGGGCGGCGATAAAAGACTTGAGCTCACTAGCCCTGCGTTATGGGATGCCTAAATTTGTTATCAATGGTATCTAGTAATTTTGTCATAAGACTACATACTGGATGTCAGACCAGAACGGAGTAGTAGGTAACAGTAAAGCTGACGAGCTGGTCAGTAGATTAATAACGGGTCGGTCGGTGTTCTAGTCTCCTAATGTGTTCAACTACTGCGTAGCTGCATTTCGCAAGAGTTTGGCTAACGCTGGACTATTAACGGTTCATGGCTTGCCACAAGATCCTTCGGACCCAAGAACGATCGTAAAAGATCTAGTACCATATACTTTTTGTCCTCAGTAAACCAAGCCTTTCTCTAGTTGTGCTGACTCTAAGAGTTCATCCTGTTCGAGGACATCTCAACTCTTTTTTCGTGATTGTCATGCATTTGCGAGATCAAGCCTCACACTTTCAGATATCTCACCGAGCTGATGATAAAAGAAATTTGTAGCAGCCACAAGTGGCTTTGCTGGGCAGTGCTATCCCTGGTTCAGGTATGGAAACTATCCTAATCTGTTGTAATTACAAACTGCCTACCTTAGGTTGGCTAAAGCCTTCAGTTTCTTAATATCTGAAAAAATCGGTCAAGAACTTAGTCTGAAGCTTCGAAGTTATAGTAAACCATTATGCTCTGGATCAGTTTCATTCATTATTTTGAAGTGATATAAGTAGATAGATTTGCTAGAAAGTAATGACAGTATACTGTAGAAGGAAAGAGAAGATTAAGGTGCTATCTGAGGTTATAAATATTGTAATCATCATAAGTTTATTCCATTAGCTCTCAAACAGTACTACAAAGAAGGTAAATCTGTCTAGTGCTCAAACTCTGTCTCTCTCTCTCTATCTCTGCGAATTCAAATTATTCTTCTTCTTCATTTATATGTCTTGACGCTTCTTCTTTTTCCAATATCTTCCGACTTTCGCAAAGAAAATTCAGCTAACGCAAAGCGTATATTCAAGAATACCGCAATGTAGTTATAAGATTACGTCACTTACCCATCACTGCTGTCACTTTCACTCTGCCGATGCTTGGCGAGCATTTGCTGTAGACCGCCTGACGCTGTGCCGCCACCCGCGCCGTTGATACTACCCAAAGTTTTGGCATCACCATTGAGCAGTGAATTCAAATTCGCTACAGCCGAAGGCGACGCGTCCTTACGCGCACTAGCTTCAAAGTTCTCAAGAAGCGCTTCATCATCCCAACCGTCGCCGTCGTAGGCATCTTCATCATCATATTCATCAGTGCTGCTTTCTTCATCCTCATCTTCGTCGTCTGCCAGTTCGGCCGTTTCGTCTTTATTATTATCGCCGACGCCATTTTTCGCATCCAAATCACGTAGAAACGAAAAGCCCGGATAGTAGTTGAAAGCGGGTTGCATGGCTTCCGCAAGCCTTTCAGCCTCTTGGCCATTAGCAGCTGCTGTATCGCCGGTTGCGGCATCACGTAATTCTGCCGAGCCGTTTGCGGGTGGCGAGGTCAGATTAGCCGAAATTCTTTTGAGCGCATCCGTTTGTAGCGGCAGCTGCAGTTCGGCAAGTTGATCCAAATCCTTTGGAACATTATGTGACACATGAAGCGAAAAAGAGCGAGTCGTATGTGTAGGTTAGTAAGGGTGCTTCAAATAGGTTGTGAAATAAAATAAACGATGAAAAATTAAATGAATATTTATTACATTATTTTCTACGTGGTTAACTGGTCGCCGTCGTTGCCTTTCGCTGTGGTTATTGTTGACGCTTTGCTTTCGTGCTTTTGAAGCTTTTGAGCGCAGCACAATTTTACTTTATCGCGTTGGTTCAAATACCTTCCTTTCGGTACAAATTTTAGTATAAAATGGTATTCACTATTTATCGCCGCTGTTGGCATTTTGTTGCTGTTGTTTTGTGCTCTATAATATCACACGTATACTTTTGTGGCTTGAAGGGACGCTTTGTGTAAGCGAAGATATTTTTAATATGCGTTTCTGTGGACATTTTGGGTTTTTATTCAGTTGATTGTGTTTAATGGTGGCATATTGACAAAATTAAACACTGAATGGGCCCAGAATTCTATTGTAGTCCCACAAAAATTTTATGAAAGTGGTTTACTGGTATGCTTTAACGGCTTAAGAAGCTCAAACTGTCCCAAAGTGTGAAATGTTGCGGCAATTTAATTTAAGCAAATTAAATAACATAATATAAATTGATAACGTGCCTCTTTAACATAATAAGTATTATATTTTTCTCTTAAAATTTGATATTCCGAACAAAACATAGGAGGCATCCCTCTTTCGAAAGCTAGTGTGAAGGGTCATGGAATTCTAAGCAAGAAAATTAATATCTTAGTCAAAAGAGCTTTTATTTCTCAAAGTCAGTACAACATTGAAGTTAAATATTAGTTAAATAGAGTTACGGGATCGTGGCCATCTTTGTCGGGAAGGTAAGGAACCTTTAATTATGTGATTATTCACAAAATACGTCCTTACATAAACTCAATCGGTGATAATGAAATAAAAACTTTATCTATCAGTAATGAGATATTTTTTAGGGCGCTCCTGGATAGCCTTCTTAATAAGATGGATACTCCGTTGCCAATCGGAGTTGTTTAGAATGGATCCGAAATAGTGTTTATAAAGATTTTCCCCTTATGATCATGAATGGACTAACTCACAATGAGGTTGAGCAATACCAAAAGATCCGTCAGGATCGGGAAGGAGCTCGCCGAGCCGTTCGATACCAAACGAGTTTTCAGACAAAGCGACAACCTGTTGCGTGACTTCTTCAATCTACTGTTGAAGAAAATAATTCGAGCTGCAGAGCTTAATTGAACAGGTACAATCTTCTATAAAAGTGTACAGTTGCGTACGCCGATGATATTGCTATCAGACTGGATAAGGAAGCGAAGCAAATGGATTTGGTAGTCAATGAGGCCAAGAAGAAAAATATCTCCTGCCATCAAACAATCTTCGCACTCGCGACTTGGCTCATGCATCACTGTTGGCAGTCATAACTTTGAAGTCGTAAATAATTTTAGCCTTGAAATCACTCTGAATCATATTTGCCAACAGGTGCTACTTCCGACTGAGTAAGCAATTGAGAAGTAAAGTCCTCTCTCGACGAATAAAAACCAGACTCTGTAAGTCATTCATTATTCCCATTCTGCTATATTGTAAAGAGGCATGGACGTTAACAACATCTCGAGAGAAAGGTTCTGCGAAAGATTTATGGTCCTTTGCGCGTTGGAAAGGCGAATATCGAGTTCGATGGAACGATGAGATATCTGACGACATTGACATAGTTCAGCGAATTAAAAGACAGCGGCTACGTTGGCTAGGTCATGTCCGATTGAGCGAAAGCACTCCAGTTTTGAAAGTATTTGACTCAGTACTCGCCGGAGGAAACAGAGGAAGAGGTGGAGGAAAGACCAGGTGGAGAAAAATCTGGCTTCGCTTGGAAGCGATAAGCGGTGTCTACGCCAGTAAAGACGAAGAGGAATTTGGTCTATATGAGGACTTGTTATACGAATAATCTGCAAAGGTCACTTTTTTGAAGGTTGTTAGTCTGTTCGGCCAAGCATCTTAGTTACGCGAAAATACCGCATTTCGAGCTAATAGTTCCTAGAAGTTATGATAAGCCCTATTTTTTGAGATTCTGGAGCTCTGTTTCCTTACAGAATTTTTTTCTTTAATCAGGACTTTGAAATATTTTTTCAACCATTTGCTACATTTTTCTTGACTGCAAAACGATAATAAACTCACCTCCAGCAATTTTGAGAACATATAAGTCTTCCGCACAGCCACTACTTCCATTTTTTGCGACGCTGTCTCAGCGGTTTCATTAGAACTCCGTCTAGAACTGTTATCACTAACTGCGCCACCATTACCATTTGCCTGACCATTGCCAGTTTTTGCGCTAGGAAGCACCGGCTCCTTATTGTTGGCACCATTGCTGTGTCCATTAGTTTTGCCGTTTCCATTGCCAGTTGTTGTACCATTTCGTGCACAAACTCCATTCAGGCTCACGCGCTTTGTTTCCACACCATTTTTTGTATTCGCATGCTCTTGGAGCTTATCTTGATTGACGCCGTTTGCCGCCTGATTTTGCTTCAACTCTTCACTTCTTAAACCAAACGAGCGCTTATCGCTTGTGTTCTCTTTAAATTTGATCAACTTTTTTATTTCCATTTCCGGGAAAAGCTCACGCGGCTCATCCCAGTCTAGGAACTCATTCGTTATATATTCTTGACGCACTTGAAGTGTGCTCTTACGTCCACCACTTGTCCTCGTCAATGCCTTTGAATCATTGGCAGCTTCGTCTGCTCTGTTGACACTTCGATGGCGTGCCAACATAATCAAACGCTGTGCTGGGCCCTCACGTTGTCGCCGCTTCTTCTGTTTACGTTGTTGACGCGCCAACACTTTGCTACTCAACACCGGTGCTGATTTCTCCCAACGCAGACAAAAGCCTGGTGGCAGACGTGGCACAACGAAATCTTGCAACAAACCGTAAATATCGATGCCGCGCGGTATGTTGAATAGGTCAAAGTCGGTAACCTCACGCACAGCAGCCACTGTTGACAGGTATTCCGTTTCGATTGTTGACTTCTGTGAGCTGCGTTTACGTAGCTTAGCGGGGAAACGTGGCGAACCCTTAAGTGGACTGGCATTGGTTGTGGTCGAAAGTGGTGTGGCTTCGGTAGGTGTGGCGGTGGTGTTGACGGCATTGCCGAGTGGTGGTTTCGCACCATCCGTCAAATTTGACTCCAACGTTTCAAAGTTGGTCTCCCAGCGACAAACAATGGGTGGTTCGAACCAAATGACAGAGTCGGGCAAGCTTTTCACATGAAAGTAGAGTGACGTGAAAACCAGAAGAAGGTAGAACATATTGAGTTGACACTGTCTGCCATTGATTTTGCTTTGCTTTGATTGATTAGTCAAACACTTACTCTAAGCTGACCAATGCCAATTTGTCGAGTGCTGCTTCAACCATGCGCATCTCCGCTTCAATTTCCTCGGGCAAACGTCGTACACCGGGTTGTGGTGGTGGCGGTGGCTTGTAGTTTTCGTAAAATATCTTATGACTCAAGTGGTCTGGTGTAATTACTGACGGTGGAAAGGTTAATTATACATCCTTTACAAAGATTTTGTGGATGCCTGCTAAGTCTACTTACTGGTTCTTATAAAAGAACGCTCATTTAGGCGCTTATCTTGCTGCGGCGTCTCTAAGTAGTCAATGCGATAGACCCCGCCTATAATGCGATATTTACGCAAGTTCACATCGGTTTCGGTCAGTCTGTAACTCTCCGGTCCAATGGCACGTCGTCGTGCTTTACTGAGCTCCTCTTCATACTCAGCATAGATTTTATCCACGTCAAAGCTTCGCTCACGTTTGGCAATAATTGAACTTGAGTCTTGATCTGCTGCACCGGTGGAGAGTGGACTGTCCTTAGTGCAGTCCTCGAGCATATTTTGTAGAATATCTTTGCGTTTAATCCACTCTCGTTTAGTATAACGAAGCATATCTGAAAGCGATAATGAGAAAGAGAGAAAAAGAGATATAAAGAGGACATGTTAGTGAGTTCGATGAAGGCAACACTTCTTCACTCAACTTATATGCTCGGGTAGTGCTCGTTTTGCTTTGAAGCTGTCACAATAGTCGCTAAAGTGATCATAGTCCAACCAAAGTCCACGCATAGCTGAGCTTTGTAACTCCACAGAGATCGGCAGTGCGATTTGTAATGTTAATGCAGGAAATTCGATGTCATTGCTAGTAACCTGTTCACCAATACGGCCTTTCGGATTTACGGAACTGTGAAAGGAAACAAAAAGTGATCTTGATAGATGTTTAAAATACAACAATAGAAAGGCAGCTACACTATCTGCTTGGAAACCAATTGCTTAGGAATTCAATCAGACACTAAACCCGCCGTTTCATTGACTAAATTTAGAGGAGGTCCAAAGGGATCGTATTTTATTTTCAGCTTATAGATAACGGTATAAACTTACATTTGCGCATCCTTTGAAAAAGTCCAAATGTGGCTTTTGAAGACATCCGACACATATATATGTGTAAAGACACCTGGCCGATCACTCCTAAAGCATCATATTAAAGACATCAAATACCTTGCAAAAGATAGTCTGGTATACTCACTCCATATCACGATCTATGTGCGACATTGTTTTATAAGTAAACTCATCCAGATGTTCGCTCAAGAGCACGCGTATTTCCATTTTGAGACAAATCAGATCGGCAATGATATGCGGTGGCTTCTTTTTATCCAGCAGCGCCTCATCGAGCTCTGCGAGTATCTGATTGAATAAATATAACATCAGTTAAAGTTATTCACCCCAGTGTTCCCTTACTCCTTCTCTACTCACCCCCAACACTTCACGTATACGTTGCGCATACACATCGCCCGCATTGCCTTGGCGCTGACGCAAGCTCTTTCGCGATAAATCCGGCGCGTCGAGATCTTGCGTGAGCAGCGTGCGTTCGTTGGTGTTCAATAGCCAGTTGCGTGAGGCACGCTCACGTCGCTCCATATCGCTGCGCCACTGGTGTATGTAGCGACGCAAATCGCTGGGGCTGTTGGCGTTGGGCAGTCCATTGCAACGCATAAATCGCTCCCAATCACGTTCCTCCTGCTCCAGCGCCTTGATGCCGGTTGTTACTTCGCGTACCTCTTTGAAGAAGCTCATGCTGTTGCGCAGCTGGGCACGTCGCCTTTTGTTCTCTTGTATTTCCTCCTTTTGACGGCGCTTAGCTTGTTCGAACTCGATTTGTCTTCGCTGGCGCTCCTCTTCCAGTTTTCTTTGTCTGTTGGAATTAAGCGATGCATAAATTTAAAGCTAAGTTTGATGTTTTTTGTGTTCATTTACCTCTCTTTCTCCATTTCGATACGCAAGAGTTCGGCTTGTTCGGCCTCCAAGCGCGCTTTCTCCTTCTTCGAGAGCTTTTTCTTCGGTGGCTTTTGTAAAGAGTTTTGTATTTATTTTCAATTTATTTTTTATTTAATATTTTATCAATTACTTACCATTGTTACAGTTAACTATCTCTTTCGAATAAATATTTAAAATCCTCTTTAGTAGAGTAAGTAATTTAACTGACGGCGTTTGTATCGATCCAACTTTGTTGAACCGGCTTTTCCTGGCGGCGGCGTTGCTTTGCTACCAGCTGTTTGCAAAGCACAACAATATTCACCATGGCAGACAGTTGTATATGTGGGTACTTAGACCCCTCCTTTCTCGCTTTTACGCCTTCATGTATTCCCATACCATGTGCTTAAGCCGTTACCAAGTATTTCCGTTTCCGTTTTGAAAAGTAGCAGCAATTTTGTATGCCATGCTTATTGTGAAGATGAAAAGTTGTTGTTGAACTTTAAATGAGTCAAGTGGAAAATAAAAGAAAGCTCCACTACGTACGAGTTATTTATTTCAAACTAGCATGGCGAAGTAGGCGTTGCTAGACTCTAATAACTTCAACCAATTTGTCGGAAAGTTCTACTCGCGACCTGTTTAATATCTTTTTTATGTACAGTGGAAATAAAAATTCCAGAATCGTACAAGGGTTTTCCGACTTCCATCTTGCGAACAAACTTTTACTAACAGCTGGGTATCTCAACGTGGTATCCAACTGGTCGAATAGAAGCGGCTTGGACGTCAAACCAAGTAAAACTGTACTAGTTTTATTTACCAGGAGGTATAACATCACAGATTATTCTTTCCCCGTTATACGAATGCTCACGTCTTCAATTTGTTAATAAGAAGAAATACGTTGGGCTTTTCCTTAATACAAAATCTTTATGGAGGCCATGTATTGAGGAATGTGTAAGGAAGGCATCGGTAGAGGAGTTATAGGGAAAAGGTTGTGGACTTTCACCAAAGTTGGTGTTTTGGTAATATTCTGTGGCGTATTCGTTTGGTGGAGGGCGAACGAAAAGGCTACACTCGTTAAGAACGCTTGAACGCGTCAAATGAGTGGCTCTCATCAACCTTTTCGTAATACTGTGGACTTCACCAATAAAACACTGAATGAAAAATATAGCATCAATCTCCTCCATCATCAGATTAGTTTGAGTGCGCAGTCGCTGATAACTGCCAAGCTGATGAACTAGCCAGAGGGGGCACCCTTACCGCTCAAATCGGAATGCGAACAAGTTGGATTACCATTTGCATCTCGCGTCCTAGCACTGGACTATTGGGCTCGCTTGCGCTGGCTAAGCAGGCGTTGATCGACGATCCGACTTTTAGCTTAGAGGAAAACGCAGCAGATGTACTGAACTAGTTGCCTGTAGCAAAATTCATAGGAACTCTTACTGTACATTTGTCAATAGGCTTCCATGCGGTAAGGCTAAAAATCTTAATGGACGAAAGTTGTCAAAGTTGTATGAAGGAAGGTGAGGTGGAAAAAACATCAAGGAACTTTCTCCTGCATTGTTCAGCCTTTGCCGGACTGAAGCTGGAACACCTTGTTAGTCTCACCTTTTGCAAACCAGTAGTCAAAGCCGAAACTAGCATTAATCGTCTTAACTAATTTTTTTATAGGTAGCTTAGAGTGTACCCGAAGTCCGTGGAAAGTCGATTCTGCGCCGAAACTTCATTGTCGGACTGACGTATGGAACGGCTTGGCGCGTTTTACATCGAGATCTTAAATTGAAAACGTACAAAATACAGCTTGTGCAAGAACTGAAGCAGCTCTACGTACCCAAGCGACATCGCTTAGCTCTATGGACTCTTGAAAAGTTCCAAGAAGATACGATGCTTTCGAGCTAAATTTTGTTCAGCGATGAGACCCATTTCTCAATGAGAATGTAAACAAGCCAAATTGCCGCATTTGGGACAAAGGGCAACCGGAAGAGATATAAGAGCTGTCATTTCATCCAGAAACAACAACGCTTTGGCGTGGTTTGTGGGCCGCTGGAATCATCGGTCCATATTTATTAAAAGATGATGCCGGTGAGAACTTAACCGTCAATGACGACTGTTATCGCGCCATGATAACCGACTATTTCAGGTCTGATATTGAAGCTCGTGATTTCGGCGACATTGGGCTTCAATAAGACGGCGCTACTTCTCATACATCGCAACAGTCAATGGATTTATTGAGAGAACACTTCGGTGAGCAGATAGCTTCACGTTTTGTGCCCGTCGATTGGTCACCAAGATCGCGTTATATCATACTGTTAGAATTTTATCTATTTGGGTATGTAAAGTCTACATATGTATGTGGACAATCCCTCTTCGATTGAGGCCTTGGAGAAAAACATCATGTGTATCATTTGCCAGTTACCAGCCAAAATGCTCGTACGAGTCATCGAAAATTGGACTCAACGGATGGATCATGTAAGACGTAGCCAACATTTGAAAGAGATATTTTTCAAAAAATAAACATTACCCGTTAAATTTGAAGTTTCTGTGCTTTTTTTAACTGGAGAACTTCGAAATGGATCAAGCTTTATATGTATATTCTTTATAGGGTATCTGACCTTTCCGTTTGGGAGTTAAAAGCTTAATGTACCCTGTTCATGGTATACAAATATTTTTAGAAAGGAATAAAAATACGATCTGAACTTAATTTCCTAGTGTTTCCCAAACTTTCAAGTTCTTAACGTTCCCAGTGATGTATAGTACCTGTGTTATATATAACATCAAATTTAGGGTAGTATTCCGTCGCTTTCTTGAACTTATATGAAATAACGCATTAAAAGATGTCCCATATATGATTTTCAGTCGTATACAACTTCTCATTAAGAGAAATGCTGCTCATAAAAACCACACAAATCCCATTTAATTTGTAATTATGTCGGTTATTAAATATTTACAAATGTTTATTCATATTGATAAGCTTAACGGTGTTAAATTTATATATGTTGTATATATGTATATTATTTATATAGGCATATGTATATTTTTCTACGCAAACAACTTTTTCCCATGGCAACCTTCGTCAACTCAAACCGTTTTCCTTTGGCCGGCGGGTAAAAACTCATTTGAATTTCTTAATGACAGTGTTAATTTTGAGTGTTACTTTGCAAATTTCGGCAGTTTTGTGTTTATTTAACAAGAGCCACTCTAAAACATACATATGTATATCCAATATGTGTGAAGATTAGAAAACTTTTTATGCCGCCTACACTTATACGCAAACGGATTGTATCTCTTTGTATGTATTTTTGAGGTTGAAAAAGCGTAAGCGTATACCAACTAATGCATAACTTAGCATAACTAATGCTCGTGGGACACAAGCTGTGAGTGCGAAAAAACAGTTCACTACCTCCAATTCCTTTGACGGCTGTTCTGAAGCCTATTGCTTGTGGAGGCTTTGTACTTTTTTATACCCAAGAGTAGTCATGTTGTATGGTATTATGAGTTTGGAAGAAAAAATGTGGGTATACTTATATAAATATTTTTGTATGTGGGGGTTAATAGTAAGCCTGGTTCCGATCTCAGTGATGACCAGAAAGCTTTTTTCAGTACCAGTCGTATTTCTGTGGGCAAAATGTAGGCTCTGTGTTAGAGATTCAATTCATCTTATATGTAGTATAAAGAAGAATATTATAAAAATAGGAGGAAATTAGCCGTGTTGATATCGATCTATGCAAGGAAGCCCTCGAGTAACACGAAAGAAGTAGCAACCACATTTCAGGCACCCAGCGGTCTACGAAGTGGCAACGAACAAGTAGAAGCTCGGACAGAGCGCACTTGTTATAAAATTTCCTCGATAAGATCATGTTGTTGTGCCTACTACAGACCAATAATGGATTTTTTTTTGTCAGCTGCTGTGTTCAAAAGCTGGTTTGTTAATTAAAAAGGACCCAATATACTGATGAGTATGAAAAAAACAACTAATAATCAAGTCCTTATCCTAAATAGGTGAATTTTTCAATATTTTTAGAATACATTCTCTTGAAAACCAAGAAACAGTTTGAAACAATCATCTAAAAACTATTAAACTTCTATATTTTAAAGAAGTTCTCTCGATATTTTTGCTATCCACCATGATGTCATTTTCCAAGGGGCCCAGAATTAGAGGTTAAGCCCTTGGATTCCGAATTACAGACACGGAACTTTCATACATCTGACTTGACAATAAACAATATTTGGTTCCCACCCAACCTTAAGTCAGTCTCATTTTTCTTAACTCCCTTGTATCCTTAACTCAATAAACTTGTAACCGCCGCTGGAGTGGCTTCTTAGCCTCGTGACGTTTCGGCGCTGCGGCTTAAGTACCAAAAATTGTTGCTTCAGCAACGCGCCGCTTTCGTTGCCAGCTACTTTCGCACTTCGACCGCCCACTTTTTAATTTTAATGTAGCAGCGCCGCTTAATTACCGCAATGAAAAGCCGAAATTTCTTAAGTACACTGTGGATCCGCGGCTTCACAGCGCAACGGCGGTTGATTATCCCGCCACTGCGCGCTTTGTTGTCTTAACACATTTTTGTTGTTGGCCTTTTGTACGCCACGTGACAGCTGATGCTGCTGATTACCCGCTTGTTTGGAGAATATTTTATGTGGAGACCGCAAGCTGGGCTGAGCTGGTGTACTCATGTGTATTTGCCTGTGTGAGTTTGTGTATTTGTGTGAGTGTGAAACCGCCGCAATCCTTCTACTTAGCCGCCGTCAAACTTTTTGGCAACCCACTCGCCGAGTTTCCTGTTTGAAAAATCCCCTAATTGTTGTGGCAACTTAAATTAAATGCGCGCTTTATTCTCGGCGCTGTTTTTCTCTCTCTGCCTTCGCTTTCGCTCTCGTTTTAATGCTTTTGTGGTTCTTAGTGGCCATTTTATGAGGCTTATAACCAGCTGTCGGCGGTGTGGCGCACATTTTAATGGAATTTGTTTAATTAATGTTCCACTCCGGGCTTTTAAAATCGTTTCATGTTATTTACGGGCCAATGAGCCATAAAAGGCTCAATAAAAATTCAAAACAAAAAAAAAATAATAAATTATGAAAAGAAAAAACCACTAGGCGTTGACAAAAATTGGCAAGGCTCGTGGCGTTCATGGCGTTGCGTAGCGTAGTTCTACATGCAGCCTCTGGTCTATTTGCACACATGCAACACATGAAGGCAACCCATGGAGGCAACGCTTGTTTGTTCAATGCAACTGTGTGCATCTGCGCGCCAAGTAAAACATGCACTGCCACAGCACTTAACTGCACTAACATTTATTGCGCTGATCGCGGATGAGTTGTGGGGAGTGTGTGTGTGCGTGTGCATAAAAACCGTTAAAAATATTCGCTCGAGTAGGCAGACAGCAAAAATTGTTCAATGCCTGGTTGCACCGAAAGAGGCATATTTCCGTTGTCACCACAGTTTGTTGTTTTTATTTTTTTATTTTCGTCATTGTTTATAGTCTCGAGGCGCTTGCAGGCGCGAAATTTTGTATGTGTAAGGTATGCAAACATGCAAGTGCGCTGTCGTACGGAATTAACAGTAGATCGAGAGCACCAGTATTTTGGCCAAAAAATAAGTTAAGTAAAATGTATATGTATATGTAAAACCTCCAAATAAAAATAAGAGTTTAAATCAATAATTCCGTAGAAAATTTCATTTGAAATCATCAAATTAAGGTAATTTCCATGACTGAACGCTTTTTCTCCCAAATAGCTTTCCTTTTACATTTTTTCTGTCATAATAGAATGAAAAAAGTTTTTTTTTCAGTTTCTAACCAAACGATAAGAATGCGTTATAAAATGCTCAACTTAAGAAAGTTTGGACCTTTTTCTTCGCCTTCCGTGTACCAGAGCACAGCAATGTCATTCAAAGGCAGATCGCAGAAATGAAAGAAATACATCCGTTCTGACAAAGAGCGTGCTCAGAATTAGAAATATACAAAAATATATATGCAGATAGCCAAGCGGCTTTGAAATCACTAAAGTCTCTTAGGGTTTCGACAAATATAGTAAAAGATCCTCGATCTAATATCATATTTCAGGATAAACCTGCAATGGGTTCTAGGATACATGGTTTTCTCGGCACTTTGAAACAGAAGAACTTAGAAGAACCGCCACTAAACAATTAGATTCCGTAAAAATGTTTTTTCTATGCTTCTAGCTACTTCTAAAACGTGATCCATTTGGAACATTCTTTGGCATTTATTTTTTTGATTATTATCTATTTCAAATGTTGGCCGCGTCTACGTTTCGGACCATCTGAATCCGTTGAGTTCATTTTTCGATGACTCGTTCGAGCATTTCTACTAGTAACTGGCGAATGACACTCGTGATGTTTTGCTCCAAGGCCTGAATCGAAGCGGGTTTGTCCGCATAGACTTTGGACTTTGCATATCCTCACAAGATACGTATATCACATGATCTTAGTGGCCAATCGCCTGGTCCAATACGTGAAATTATCTGCTCATCGAAATGTTATTAAATTCATTGATTGATGCGATGTGTGGGAAATGGCGAAGTGGAAGTCTTGTTGAAACCAAATATCACCGAGATCACGAGCTTGAATTTCAGACATCAAATAATCGGATATCTTGGCGCGATAACAGTCGCCTTTGACGGTTACGTTCTCACCGGCATCATTTTTGAAAAAATATGGACCAATGATTCCACCGGCCCACAAGGCGCACCAAACCGTTGTATTTTCTGTATGTAATGGCAGCTTTGGAATCTCTTTAGGTAGCTCTTCGTCTCAAATGTGGCAATTTTGCTTATTTACATTTAAATTGAGCCAGAAATGGGCCTCATTGCTGAACAAAATTTGGCTCGAAAACGTGGGATCTTCTTGGAACTTTTCACGAGCGCATAGAGCGACGCGATGCCACTTGGGATGAAATCCCAAACAATACTGATCAAAAGTACTGCTTTACATGAATCACGCGTGATGTGAAAAAGCAATTCTCTACTTGATGATGTTTCGAGGCCTCTTAAAGGCCAAGATATGTGGTCACGCAAGTTCTCTACCTAACCATCTTTCTACACCAGTCAAATAAAATAACTGCTAATGATTGAAAAACGCCCATGGAAACTTTGTGAGCGTCGATAAAACTGCTCACATATTCATTACCTTCAGCCTGAATTGCAAGGCTTCGTCATAATTTTTTTAGCCATACCAACAGAAGTAATGCTCTGTAGTGCGCCTAAAAGAGTGAATTACCAAATTTTTAAAATTGAGAAAATGTACCTTAGACCATCCCAGCGAACTAGCCTTATAACATAACTTAATCTCAGAATTCAATTAATGTGTCGATGTAATGCACAATAACCATGAAGTTGATTTGACCTGTGTAGGGCTGCCGATTCAAATTTCCTCTGCATTAGCAGTTTTTGTTTCGCTGCAAGTGCTACTAGTTCGTATGAGTTTGTTCGATCGCTCTCATCCAGTGTTTGACGAAGTAAAAAACTTAGGTTCTATCCTTGCTTTCTCTTATCAAAAAGACATGTCAGGGTAGTGCACCTCTTATGACTTGCAATCCCAGCACTCATTTATGATAATTTTAAAGCATTTTTTAATGTCGTCGGTGGGAGATAATGGAAGACATTTCAAGCTTTGTGTTTTATAAGATAATTGCCATGAAGTACTTCTCTGAGATATTTTACGATACCTTATCAGAATTTCAAACATTGATGTTAAAATCGAAGTTCATTATTTGAAAAACGATGTTAAGATTGGATTTTTGGAAAATTGTCATTTATATTGTTGTTACATGTAATGTTATCATTAAGCCAAACACGCCTCTCTTAAGTAGCCTGAAAGAGCTTAATAAGAATACTTTTCATGACAACTCTAAATATAGTACTTTTACGGTCCGATAAATGTAGCTGAAATTAAGAAAAAATGTTTGTGATTATCTCTTTTCGCACTATACCAAGTGAACGAAAATTAAAAGTGTTGCTTAACTGAACCCGGAGAGACAAGATGAAGACATTTATAAATATCGATACAAAACTTTAAAAACAGCAGACGCATTTTCAAATATGCTAAATCCTCACACACACACACCAGTGCCACCGCAAAAGCCTTCACCCTTGTTATTTACGGTTATTTAATTTATTTCACAAGCAAACCACAACATCCTTGAAGCTGGTCACTTTGAGTTAAGTGAGTGCAACAATTTTCAAATTTCAGACCACCAACTGGTACTAACCAAAGAAATATTTGCGAGACATTGCGGTCCAATAGAATACTATTTATAGCATGACAATATGCTCCTCGAATGTGTGTGCGTTTGTATGCGCTTGTATGTGTGCAGTAGTGACTTTGGAAAGACTTTCGAGGCAGCATAAGCACAAGGAATGCCGGAAACCAGCAATTCGAAGACTGCGTGTGAGCACCACATGCATACAACAACAATGACAATACCTCACTATATATATATATGATATATATCTACATTTGTATGTATGTATATATATATTTGTATGTGTATATATATATTTGTATGTGTGTGTGTGTGTTGGCGTGTTGGCACGTGCCTGCTTGTAGGGATATTTGTGTCGAAGCATATGTGAGCGCATAAGTAGATGAGTACGTGTGCACTCACGCTGGCATGCAATGCATGTTGCAACAAGCATGTTATTGCAATTAAGTAATTTCTTATTGCCACATTGTTGTGCAGTACAATACATACACATATGTATGTGTCTGCTGTTGGCAATTGTTCGACAGTTACATTTAGTTGCGGTACTTAGTTGTCATTGTTGTTGTCTGGTAGTTGTTGCTGGTAAAAAGGACATTAATTGTTATTTTATTATAGCAATGAGTTCATTAAAATTTGAAATAGATTTATGACAGTGCGTGTCATGCAAGAAGCGCTTAACAAAAAATGGCTGTGTTAAGTGGCAACAGCTGTGGCACGACTTTATTAACTCTGTTAAATTAGCATCTATAAAATCATTGGATACTTCTCTTTCTTCAGCACGTCTCATTAGCTTCGAAAAAGCCCTCTGCATGCTTTGATTGGTAAGAGCATTCGTTGGAGTTGGTGAATCTGAGTCCATTCGAACGATAAATGCTAAATGACAGAGTGTTCATTCAATTATTTATCGATTTTAAAATCAACAATTTGCTAAAATTTCAAAAGGGACGCTACAAAAGTAGACCAATAGGAACAGCAAACGACGATATTTTTTTATTATTTTTTATAAATGATCAGGGTGACGAGAAAAGTTGAAGTCCGGTTGACTATCTGTATGTCCGTCCGTCCGTACGACCGTGTAAGCTGTAACTTGAGTAAAAATTAAGATATCTTGATGAAACTTGGTATGTGAGTTCCTTAGTACAAAAAAAATTCGAGTTCGTTGATTGACCACTGCCACGCCCACTAATCGCCATTTACCGAGAACATGTAAAGTGCCTTAACGAAGCACTAAATTAAGATATAAAGCTGTAATTTGGTATAGAGGATCGCAGTAGTACGGGACACCTGTGGGTGAAATTTTTTGAAAAAGTGGGTGTGGCCCTACCCTCTAACAAGTTGAAGTTCAAGTTCAGTTTTCGTTGTTCAGGACAAATCTTATTAGAACCTCTATCGACAGTGTGAAAATGGATGAAATCGGACGATAACCCGTTCACTCCCCATATAACGGTACAGTTAAAAACTAGTAAAAGCGCAATAAATCAATAGCTAATTACGCCAGAGACATTAAATTTTACTACCGAGATGGTATGAGAGAGCTTTATAGGATGAAATCCCATATAACCCGATCAACCAATTTCGACAAAATTTAGTTCGTGGCATTCTTCTTACATTCTCATGTTACGTTGTGAAAATCTACGAAATCGAACAACAACCACGCCTACTTCCAAATAGCACAATTTTAATTCCATTTGATTCTTTTACTTTCCAGTACAGAAACCAAAAAGTAATTGATTTAACACCGAATAGTACCGAATATGTAGACTCCGGTACCTATAGTTGACTATTGATAGAAAATGTCGGTCAATGTGTGAGATATATAGTTGCAAATCAAGGAAAATCCTTCTCTGACAAAGGTATGTCTGTATGTCAAAAATGGGTTGAATCGGACCAATACTTCGTTTAGCTCCCATATACCTAACATAAAGATTTTCGAACTTCCGGGGGATTTCACTTTACATACATATATGATTGGTTTTATACCAGTATTTCCCTGGTTGTGATTCTTGCCAGTTGCAAGAGTAAAAAATGTTCGGTTGCACTCGACCTTAGTTCTTCCTTACTTGTTACATTTCTCTTCAGTAAGGTTTGCCATTTCATTATGAAAAATATACGATTCAACAACGAGTCGAAATTATTAAAATTTACTACCGAAATTCAGAGTCAGTGGCCTCAACTTTAAGAGCGCCACGTCCAATTTATGGTCGTCATAGTCATCCTATCAGATCAGCAATTGAGCGTCTAGTGGAAAAATTTGAATGAACAGGCTCAGTAGAAACGGTTCCCGTGCCAGTGAGATAAAGAAGTGCCCGTAGTGTCAAGAATATTGCTGCCGGTAGTGCATCAATTGAGGAAGGCCTAAATCAGTCTCTCACACGTCGTGCTCAAGCGTTTTGCATTTCTGTGAGGCCGTTGTGGCGAACTTTACAAGAACTAATTGACACAAGAACTGAAGCTGCTTGATCACCAGAGACGTCGTATGTTCGTTAATTGCTCTGAGCAACAACTTGAAAATGATCCCGAAATTCATCGAAAAATCATCTTCAGCGATGAGCTTAATTTCTGGCTGAATGGTTTCGTCAATAAGCAAAATATGCGTTCTTGGTCAGGCAGCAATCTACACGTATTCCATAAGTTATCATTGCATCCCGAAAAATTACGCTTTGGTGCGGTGTATGGGCGACCTGTTCCTGTAAATGGGAATCGTTACCGCTCAATGACAACCGAATATTTTTGGCCCGAAATGGATTATATTTATTTGGCCAATATGTGGTTCCATCGGGATGGCGCCACAAGCCATACAGCGAATGTCACAATCGATTTATTAAAATGGTTTGGTGAACGTGTTATCTCGTGGAATGACCCAGCCAACATCTACTTTCCTTGATTATTAATATGTCCGTATGTATGTAAACTCCCAGCGACTATCCGAGTGCTGCTTGTGTTTTTGCATATTTAGTCTTCATCGATTAATCATTTAGGTTTGTCGTAATGAATCTGTTTTTCTCCACCAGTCATAATCCATACAAAAACGGCTATTCTGACAAACCTTTTCTTTTCTGTCTAACACACTGAATGTTATTTCCCTTTCGAGAGAAAATCCCCACTTTAAAGCCATGGACACCACTTTTGACACGCTCGCGCAGCTGGAACATGTTCACTATAAACTTTTACTAAGACACAATGAACTATTGATTAAATTCTTAAAGCTTAGCTCTTAAAGAAGTGGTTCGACGCATGGAGCTTAATAAATCGTTTATTGTTTATGAGAAAGTCTCCTTTACGACGGATTCGTAGAAAAAGCAGCATAGTTTGAGTTATAAATTCAATTTGTTTTCACATTCCATTTTCTTTATCTCGGTTGTCTCTCCCAGTCACAACCGATAACAGTATCAGACAGTGCAATTTCACAAATTCTATGTAACAAGTTTATTTCTCGTTCTTTGCGCCTGTCACTGCAATACTCTGTTAAGTGAAGCTTAACAAATTTTTTCAAATATTTTCCGAAAACCACAAAAGTTTGCTGGTCCGGCGATCACATTTAAGTCACAACAATAACAAAATGTCGCGCAATCCAACACATTTGACGTTGACAGATTATTTCCGTTATCTTTGTTGCAACTCTGTTGTACGATTCCTCTTTTATTCTTATTTACGTTTCACTTGCCATGTTTGCTTGAAGTTTGAACCACAATGTGAATGTGTGGGAATGTGAAATCGCCAGCGGGCGTTGCTTTGGAAAGTGACAGTGCGGAAAATATTTTGCATAAACTAATGTTATATCTGAATAAATGAAATTGAAAGTGGCTGCACATGAAAATGTTTCGTATTTTCAGCTTGAGCTGGGTTGAGACACTTTTTGGGGATAAGATGAAGCGATTATTTCGGACTTAAGAAGGCGAGGAATATTTTTAAAGACTTTCAGCTATGGAATGCTCTAAGAAAGAGAAATAGTAAGAGAGAGAGATAAGTATTTAACATATCGTTGGGTATAATAAAGGTCCACGAGGCAACCAAATAAATTATCATAATTTTTCTGACTTCAAACCATGCCCTTTTCAATACAATGACGTACGCACGAGCAGGAATAAACTCAAGTGCCGTTGCTATGATTTATTGCTCAGTTGGTAAATACGGAACGAAGTAAATACTGGATAGTTTAAGAAAGGTTAATGTGTCTGTGGCTGGTTCTCGGTAATCTGATTGGACCCAACTCCTTATTACAATCTGAAAGACTGTTTAGGTCCTCATAAGCGGCAGGGAGAGCAGAAGAGGTAAAGTTGTTGGGTACAGAGTATCTTCTGGAATGTTCTTCGCATATAAAGATTAATTTCAAGGAAATTTAGTGCGACCGAGTTCCATGGGTACCAAGTCAAACAAATATAAGGAAAACGAAGAATAATGATTGGAGTCAACTTCTTTTTACAGTTCGAAGGGGCAGGGAAAATAAAAGAGGTTAAGATGTGGGGTACAGAGTCTCTTCTTAAATGGTCTTCGCATATGATGATTAATATCAGGGAAATTTAGTACGATCGAATTGGGTACCAAGTCAAGCAAATATCAGCGTCACGGAGCAAAAGAGTGACTTAAACTTCCGATCTTCAATTCTTCTAGCACTCTTTCTATTCGACTCGGAGTATACCCTTCATTCGCTTTATCTACCTTTTCGATCACCCAAAAAACATATGATCAAATTTGACCCGGACAGGGAAAAACAATTTTCACATATTTTTTGGTTTCGAAGTCCCAAAAAAGTTACAGCAAGCCAAATCTGGCGAAAACGGTGTCTGAGCGATGACTCTCATTTCATGTTTAGCCAAAAAGTCAGTCACAATTATGTTAGAATCTGATGGCGTATTATCTTGGTAAAAATTCTATGAATTTTCTGCCCATAAATCCGGTTGTTTATGTCGAAGCTCTTCACGTAGGCGCCTCAAAATGACCAAGTTGTATTGCTTATTGGCCATTTGTTCCCGTGGAACGAGTTTATGGTGAACTAAAGCACGACAATTAAACAATTAAATAAAATGATAAGCATTACTAGGGCTTTCCCGACTTATACGTTGCTTTTGAGGTTTCGGCTCATTTTTGGAGCGTCATTTTTTAGATTATTACGCAGCTCGTCATAAGTAATGTTGCGTTTAATGAATGTAGGGCTCTCAACTACATTGTCAAGCATCTCTGTTGCGACCTCTATCAGCGTCGTCGATTCTGGTATTTTCACGAGTTTAGCAATGACACGTTTCATACCTAAAACATTAACCAAAATGTCTGGAGTTAATCATAAGAGATGTTGAGATCTTCTGCTACCTCTTTGATGCTAACAAGACGACTTTCAAGTACTGTAGCTTTAACTTTTTCGATTCAACTTAAATGGTCTAGTCCGAGTTAAATTTGATCAGATAGTATAGGAGGTTCTAACATCTAGCAATAGTTTATCCTTAGCAGAAACTTGAGTGTATGAGCATATATTTTCTTCTGCAGGAAGATTTATTAATTCAAGCAGCACTCAAGTCATCATAACTATTCATAATAAAATCATTCAACCCCCAAACTCACAAAAACGCCCCCATAAATTCAATTAATCAAAAGCTTCAATTTGATTAAATCACTTTTCGTAAACATTTGTAAACAAAGAGACATAAGTGGAAGGTCATTGCTAATATTTGCAATGCGATTATAAGCCTTCATAAAGTGATTTGACACTTGACATTTTTACAAACCCAAACAAACACCTACAGGCATACAAGTTTATAATCCATATGTGAGCAAAAAAGGTTTTTGCAATGAAAATGAAAATCTGCAAAATTTACATGTGACAAAGAGAGATTACGATGAATGACGAGGCGAAGGTAGATTGAAGGACAAGCATAACAAGTGGGGCGGGGTTTAAAGAAGAAAACACTGTCGGTGATTTAGATCCAGCCAGTGACTCACACCAAATTCTAATGATTCGATTAGTAGGCGAATTCAATTGATTGGCTGAGAATGTGTGTGTGAGTGGGTCGATGTGTGTGTGAGTGGGTGGTGTAATTGATTTTAATGTGAGAGTGTAAATGCCACTCGGCTGAGTGCCGTTCAGCCTTGTTTGGTGCGATATGGTTGAATGGTGTGTAAATGGCCGACAACAATCGTGGATTAACTACTTGATTTAGCATAATTATTGTACAAGCAATTAATGAGCAATCAATTAAGACTGTTGGTACACAGTGTAGGCAGTTATGGGCGTTGGGAGGTCGTCGGAATTTGGAAATGAGAGAAAATGAAAAGCAAAAAGCGTAGCAGAAGAATGACTGATTGATGGCTGTTGAAGCTGCAAGTTGTCGTAGATTAGCCACTCAGTGGCAATACCGTGGGGCCACATCAGCATCGCACTTGTAGGTGTTTGAGTGTTGTTCTGGCGACTATTGATTAATTAGATAAATATACTCATGGCAATTGAACTTTAACGCAATTAGAGATAAGATGGTGAACTGTGTAATATTAAAAAAAAGTATTTAATTTTATGTGCTTCAAATTTCGAAGGGTATATTTGCGCCAAGAGCTCAATTCCATGAAAGTGATTTGGAAGAATATTAGAGATTTGATTTAAAATTTTTGTACCTTAAGGAACTTTTCGGAGCTTTCTTTGTAAGATGAATAGTGTCTTCGTCATCATTGGAAATATCTCCACGTGTTTAGTCACAAATTTCAGCTGTTTTACGGCAATTGGTCTTTTCATTTGAATAATAATCTTGTTGGTAGCGTTCCTTATTAATGGTTTCGCCTGGGTTAAGAAGCTTATAATACAGTACGCCCTTCTGATCCCACCAAATACAGAGGATTGTCCTAACTTTGCCTTTGATTTGATAGGTCGGCCAGGTTTTACTTATGATTTTTTAGGGTTGCCCTAATTGATTTTTGACCAGCAGTCACAATCCTGTACAAAAAACGACTCTTTGTAGCGTTTAAGCAGCTTCTTTCACATACAAAATCTTTTTCTTTCGGCGCCTTTCAACTTTACTGTGCTTCAATTCATATGATACCCAATTTCCTTGTTTTTCCATGTTGAGAAATAGCTCATGGAGTGACTACCAAAGATTTTGAGAGCTTTTATGTGTTTGGCAAGAATCTTGATCGAGTATGTCATCTTCAAACTTTTTTGGTCACCTTGAATATTCTTTGTCTTCCAAGCCAAAGTAACCGCTTCTAAATCATGCAAACCACTGTTATCACATTCGCTCAATTAGAGCATATTCACCATAAACATACAGAAAAAGATGCACAAGCATAATAGCTGTCCAACGCATGTTTAGGAAATAAGTTCAAAGGAATAGCAATCATCTTACGCCGAGTATAGCCACAGACCCAATTTTATAAAGTTCATACTACTTATTGAGATATGAAGGGATTCTTCTTCTTTTTCTTCACTGGCTTGGAAATCGCTTACGGGGTTATAGCCGAGTTACCAACAGCGCGTCAGTCGTTTCTTTTTTTCGCAAGTTGGCGTCAATTGGAAATTCCAAGCGAAGCCAGGTTCTTCTCCATCTGGTCCTTCCAACGGAGTGAAGGTCTTCCTCTTTCTCTGCTTCCCTCGCGGGTACGGCGTCGAATACTTTCAGAGCTGGAGTGTTTTCGTCCAATCGGACGACATGACCTAGCCAGCGTAGCCGCTGTCTTTTAATTCGCTGAGCTATGTCAATGGCGTCGTATATGTCATACAGCTCATCGTTCCATCGATATTCGCCGTGGCCAAAGGGCCATAAATCATTCGCAGAACTTTTCTCTCGAAAACTCGCAACATTGGCTTCTCAGATGTTGTCATCGTCCATGCCTCTGCACCATATAGCGGGACGGGAATAATGACTGACTTATAGAGTTTTGTTTTTGTTCGTAGCGAGAGGACTTTACTTCTCAATTGCCTACTTAGTCCGAAGTAGCACCTGTTGGCAAGAGATATCCTGCGTTGGATTTCGAGGCTGACGTTGTTGTTGGTGTTGATGCTGGTTTCTAAATAGACGAAATTATCTAGGACTTCAAAGTTATGATTGTCAACAGTGACATGCGAACAAAGTCGCTAATGCAATGACTGTTTGTTTGACTACAGGAGATATTTCGTCTTGCCAAATTATTTTCTCCAGCAGCCGATAGAAGAAGTCACACGATAGGAGGTCGCCTTGCCTGAAACCTCGTTTGGTGTCGAACGGCTCGGAGAGGTCCTTCCCGATACTTACGGAGCTCTTGGTGTTGCTAAATGTCAGCTTACACAGCCATATTAGCTTTGCGGTGACACCATTTCAGACATCGCGGCATAGAGGCAGTTCCTTTTCGTGCTGTCGAAGGCGACGTTAAAATCGACGAAGAGGTGGTGTGAATCGATCTTCCTTTCCCGAGTCTTTTTAAAAATTTGGCGTATCTGGTTTAGGATTTCCAGGTCAAAAGCCACACTGATAAGTTCCAATCAGTTTGCTGACGATGGGCTTCAGTCTTTCACACACTACGCTCGATAAGACGATATTAAGGATATTTATCCCATGGTAATTTGCCAGAGTATGGGGTTCCCCGCTTTTTGGATTGGGCAGAGCACACTTAGGTTCCAATTGTCTGGCATATTTTCATCCGACCATATCTTGCAAAGAAGCTGATGTATTTGAATAGCTCGGCAGGTAATCCATCAACCCCTGCTGCTTCGTTGTTATTCAGGTGGGTAATTGCTATTCGAACCTTATCATATTCGGGCAATGGAACATCTTTTCCATCGTCATTTCGGCCTCTTTCTCTTTTTGTCCGCAACTCTCGGTATCTATCCCATTCCGTTTATGTAATTCTTATTGATATTTCGAATAAGTGTTGGAATTGGTTGGCTCGAACTAGGGAATTTCAAACAACTTTTAAAATTTTAAAGTAATAGGGAAACTGTACATTACTATTACTAATTAATTTCGTGAAATTCTAACCTCAAATTGTATTTTGGTCTTTCCTTTGCAGCTAAACGATCTTATAAGCGACAACACCAACTAGTTTAAGCTAAATAGAGAGCAGAGCGTCGAATGAGAGCAAAGTAGTGATTTTTAATTACAAAATTCCTTAATTAAAATTAGTCAGTAATAGCGGAAGTAAAATTAAAGCAAATAATTAAAATAAAATGCAAGCAATTCAAAAGTGAGAAACTTTAGCTAGAGCAATTTACTTAAGAAATTAGTAATACATAAAGCAAAAAGAAGGAAAAAAATTAATAACTAACTGTAAAATATAAATAATTTTAATTTATGTTAACGGAAATAACGCCATTGTGATTCTTAATTATAGCTTACAAATAAAAAATAATTACTAAATTCAAAAGAAATATACGAAAATCATAATTATAAATATAAAAGTGAAAAAAAAGAAAAAAATACTTAAAAGAATAATTATAATAATAATATAAAGCTGATTTAATTTAAAATAAATTCCAAAGTAGTTAGCTAAATAGCCATGTAATGTCGCCATAAAATATAAAAGTAAATACTGCAGTGAAAATTTTGCCATTAAAATAATATACAATATAATATTAATTTAGTGAAAAAAATAACGGTAATTCAAAGTAAAAATGCTTAAAAAGAAAAACATTAAAATTAAAGAAAATTATTGTGAATATATAAAGCGAAAAATATTTCGGCACACAAATTTAAATTATTTCCAATTAAAGAAATAGGCTCCCATTTTTAATTAATTAAAAGTAATTAAAAACAAAAAATTAATTTGAAAGTCTTAGTTAATTTAAAGTCTTACAAAAATTATTAAAGTAAATGTATAAATAATTAATACATATTATAACTGCTACACAAATTAATCCAGCGTAACGTCAGCCGCCCATAAGTTACACGCCGCTGCTTAGTGAAAAATTATAATAAAATCAAACAAATAATTAGTCCAAATCCATACACTTCCCTATGAATGCGTCATTATTACGACAAATGTTAAAATATTTAATTAAAGCAATTTCAATTAGAATAAAATCAATAAAATTTAGCTAATACAAGTTGTACGAAGTTCCGCAAAGAAATCGTAAACACTGAAAGTTCACAAATACAAAAGCGGTTACTTTGCTTGAACCGGTTACTTAAATCAGATATCATACAACAAAGCTGTATAAAAGAAGTATAAAGAACAAGCACATTATAACGATTAATTAGTAAAAACCGATTACTTGAAAAACCGGTTAACCACATAAACACCGATTACTTACAATAAAATCTTTTAACGCGACGTGCAATAAATTTTACGCCTAAAAAATTTAATTAAAAGAAAAAAATCTAAATACCGGTTACTCAGCACGCATTTCACTGAAATTCGTAAAAAGAGCAATAATTAATAAGAAAAATAAATCATGCTGCAAATTATCTAACAGCTCTCCTTAATTGGCAAACATTTGTGGAGTAAAAAGCTGCGGTTGCCTAACCCGAATACTCATCAAAATTGAGTTACAATTAAATTATTTAACAATAGCGCAGGAAAAATCCAAACTTTCATTAGCGGCCAAATTAATTATTCGTATTCAAAAAGGTACTCCAATCTTAAAGCAAAATCTAATAAACTCGCTCTAACTGAACCGGTTACTCTGCGCCATGCCGTGTCCGCGACAGAAAATTTTCACGCGCTCGTATGCGTTTACGCCGCCAACAACGAATGGCAAACGCTGGTAATTGCAGAGTCTGCGCAAGTATTTGTGATGCAAGAACGTGAAATTACAGTTACTGTTGCAACAACAACAACTATTCACTACTCAAAGCTCCGCTCTCAATAAGAAGCAAAAGATAAAAAGTAAAGTAATTTAAGTATTAAAGCTAAATTTGCGCGTTCGCGAGTGTTTGTGTTTTATATAATTTAATTATTTTCGTTTATCGTCAACTCAATTCAATTCTCTACGCAACTCAACTCAACGCTCAACTCAACTCAACGCCACTCAGTGCGACTCGACGTAATCAAAGCACGAAGACGCTGACACGCGTTGACGTGCTCGTTGTGCCACTACCACCACTACCACCAATTTTCAGGTTGTTTGTTGTGTACATTGCTATTGTGTTCGTACAACAACAACAGCCGGCAAAATGACGATGTGGCAGAGTGGCGGCATGGGAGGCCATGGCTCCCAAAATAATCCATGGATGAAATTAATGGGCATCGTACACAAGGAGCGACGACATGCGGACAATGTACAATCGCAGAGCGGCTCCAACGAACGGAATCTAAATCAGTAAGTACATAATTTACGAATTTTTATGCAGAGCTTCATCTAAAAATATTCTTGTTGTTGTTTAAGATTATAGTAAAAAAGGGAAGGGAAGAACTTACGAGTGTATTTTCAAGTAGATTTCAGGTGATGCGCATTGCCTGTGGAGTTTCGATTATAATCTTTATGTTAATGCCGCGGCTCAAGACAAAGTGCATAAATTTGCAAAATACAAGTATTAAAGCCTCGTTTATGCTACGGAATTATGTATTTACTTACAGCAGGGAACGTTGTAGCCACTCAAAAGATGATTATCTAGTGCTCCACACTTTGAATAATGGAGTGCCAAAGAATGCCACAAGATATAAACTTATCTTTAAAGTTAAAAAGTCCTCTTAAGAAAGTTTGACATAATTCCGTTTCTTTTCATTTCTTGCACTGACATATTTTCAGATCTGGTTAATGCTTCCAAAAATAGATTATCAGGCTTTTCTTTTACTCAATTGTCTTCTACCGTAACCGAGTAATAGAAAAGTGTAATGAGTTTAGCTGTCGGTGGATTTTAATGATTTGTAGGTGTGATTCTCAGAAAGGTTTGTGATATTCAGAAGTAAAACCCTCAGCTGCTATAACATATTTCATCTTAAGATCTTGAGGCAAGCATTAAATATCGAAAAGTTAAATACGAACTCGTTGTCTCCGTGGTTGAACTTATAAATATGCCAGTTGATAAAAAATGCCAAGACGTTGAACAATTTCGAAAGTTGCAGAAAGTTCCTTTGTACTCTGTAACATTTGAAACCAAGTCAAAAAAATTGTATTTCAATCTGATTATCATCTTTAAAACAGGTTACTTTCAGCCAATATAAATCCCAACCAATCAATCCAATGCTCCATGTGGTTTTTACAAGCCTCGACTGGGATGAGCACTGAACCTCAGCGAAGGTTTTTGGATAGAGTCCATTCGGTGGATTGATGGACTGTTTTTACGTCACATTCCTACCGCAAACCCACGTCTCTTAAGCAGTAATGATGAGTGCGATTAATGTAGGGTATTGAGCTACAGTTGTCAAGCATCTCTTTCGCGACCTATTTTCGATGTCGTTTTTGCAAAAGATTCAGGTCTTTTGGTACGAATCTAGTAAGCCAAAATGTATTGAGTCGATCCTTAACAGATGTTAAGAAGCTTTACATCTCTCTACTGCAAACGCGATACATTTCAAGTAAAGAATCTAGAAAAAATTTGTTATTCATTCTTCTAACGACTTAGTTTAAATGGACCAATCCGATTCAAATTAGCTCAGATGGCATATACAAGTATTATATAGACGAAATGGTATTGCTTTTGATGCAAGGTCAGAGTTAGTTTTTATTATCATTTGAAAGAACATTCTTTGACATTTATTTTTTGTAAATTATCTCTTTCAAACGGAGGTCGCACGTTGAGTCCAATCTTCGATGACTAGACTTTAGCATTTCGACTGGCGGCGGTTTGAACAAAAAGTTTGGACAGTTTTTCGAAGAAAAAAATAGAAAGACTTCAAAATAAAAATAAAAGCTTCCATAGCGCGATAGCGAATTAAAAATGTTTTCTCCAAATTGGAAGTAGATATCTTCAAAACTCTTCCTTTGAGAGTGGAAACCGTTTTGAAAAACACCAATCTGAGAAAAGCGATTTTAAAGATTGGAGTTGTAGTGTTCCCCACTCTGTTCCCTTTCTACAGGAAACGCTGTAGCGACCGTAATGATTCAAATTTCGATTTCAAAATTTGAGAAAATGTCTATGATAGTGTATACGAACTCATAATGCAACAAAAAAAAATCGATTTCTCGAAAATTTCACACGGAGACGATCGCTTAATCTTTTGTATTTGAAAAGGTATTGAAGTTTTTTTTAAATATACTAAAATACTAAACAAGCTAGAAAGGCTAAAAGTTTTCAAAGAGGTCACCAATTCGTTTCTTCCACTCCAAGCGGCATTAAAGCCATATAACCCTTACTAAATTTAGCCGGCTGAAAATATTATAAATAGCATAGCGCCGGATACAGTAATTAAAAATTAATTAAAATGTAATTATAACGTAATAACGGTACAATTGCTCTGACAGCAGCAGCGCAGCATTGCATTATTTATTTCGAAATATATATTAAATTTCTTTTCCTCTTTCACCTTCGAACAGCGTGCGAAGCTGCATTTGATTTACTCGGCCATTAAAATTTCGCACATTAAATCGATTAATTGGTTTTGTGCCACAACGCGTGTGTATGTGTGAGTGCATTGCGGTGTGCGCGCCATTTGCAGTGAGCGCGGAACGCACATCGGCACATCCATATAAATACTTCCGCAGATCTCGCAGCAAATGCAATTTGCGCGCTCGCTCACTGCAATTGACTTACAGCGCAGAATTCAATTTGGAATGCGAAAGCAAATTACAACACCTTTGCCTTACACTGCCGTTATGTTATACCTAACTATGAATAAACATTATGACTGTGCGTGGGTGTGTGGGAGTGCGTGCCTTGCAGCTGCCGTCCAGTCGTGTGAATAATCCTTATTACATTTACTCCCACGAGCGTGCAGTGTATTCGGTTTGTGCCGTTAGCATAGAAATTTGCACATTTGTTGTAATAGAGTGGGTGCTGCATGCTATACATTCCGATGTGGCATACTTATAGTATAACATATTCATAGATGTGTATGAGGGCGCTTCAAACATCAACGCAATTCAACCTTAAGTATGCTTTATGGACCGCTGCTTCGAATTGCTGCCGTGGAATATGGATTATGGTCATCAGTATGCTGCTCGAGTGCTGATAAGTTGTTAATTGTCTCAAATGTGCTAGGTATATGGTACATATGAATGTGCGAACGGTTTTATAGCATACTCTTGCCAGAGGATTGGAACCACTGCACTATGAAGTAGCGGGAGAGAAGTTTTCGCGAAGCAAATAATTTTTTCATGGATCTAGTTCATGTTTTGGTTTAGCTTCTAACATTGGATCTAGAACGCGAACTGAAAGATCGGCTTAGACCATAGAGATGGCAGCACTTAAAAGAGGTTTCCTTCACGACGAGTTAGGAATGCTCAGATTATGAGTCTGGATGTCAAGACGTCAATATAAAATTGTAAATTTTAGAGTAATACTATATTTTAGTAACAAAAGATGTGGACCTATATACCTTGACTCTTCTCGTAAAAGAATTTACTAAAGCATTTCGACGTCGAATGATTATTGTCTAATCAACCGATGAATGAAGTACGAGATGTGTTCATAAAATAACAGGAATATTGGAAAACGCAGATTTGGATAGTTGGAGAAAATTGCCGTCATTTTTTGAACACTTCACAGGATTAGATATGTTGTCATCGAGGTCATCCAACGGGAGTAGGAAACGTGCTGTTTCAACGGGGTCGGACCATAGGGAGAGAGGTGTCAGATGTGTAGGATTAGCAGGGCATGCAAAGAGGTGGTTAGTGTCCGGATATTTGTTTGATATGTCAGGCTCGATTCTGGATAAGGAGGAGTTAACCCTAATACAGTATCCAGAACAAAGCTACGCAAGGGTCACTGACGATTCGCGCTACAACTCGAGCTGATCGTGTACAATGGGGGGTGGTTTGACTCCAATTTCGCCATTTATTGAGAAGGAGTCGGTGAAGCTGTTAATGAATCCACTGTGAATGGCGGTCAGTGCATGTCTGAAGTTTATTACGTCCGAAGTTTGGTCAGCTTAGTGTTTTATGTCGTCGACGTAGTTGAGGAAGGACCTCTCGATGCTCCTAGGAGGTGGTTCCGTTCCAAGAAGGTGACTGCAGAGATGATTCATACTAAATCACTCCAAGGGAAACTGCTTGGAAAGGAGTCATTATGCTACTTAATTGGGAGCATACGGGCCTCATTGTACGTGTGTTCCGTTGCTTGAGTTTGTCAGATTTATATTTTCCGTAGTGGGCTGTATGTATGGTCTTTTAATCCTTATGCAGTAAAAGTAGTTGTCCGGGTTAGCATTGGGGTAAGTGGAGCTTGAACCTGCTGGGCGGTGATGAACATCTAATGAAGTTAAAACTCGATAAACCATTGTCTTCTGACCTTCCAAAATCGTCAACGACTCCACACGCCCGAACCCGGTTGTTTTTTGAAGTAAAAAGTAGATTTCTATCGAAGAATAATCGATTGTCTATTACTATTAAGGATAGTTTCTTCCTCTTTCGGCGTTAGACTTGACAAACTGTTGTTTTCTGACCTTACAAAATTGTCAACGGTTCCACATGCCTGAACCCCTTTCCTTTCTGAAGTAAAAAGTCGATTCGTATCGAAGAAAAATCGATTATTTATCACTATTGCTGATACTTTCTTGGTCCTTCAGCGTTAGACTTGACAAACCGTTGTCTTCTGACCTTGCAAAATCGTCAACGACTCCACACGCCCGAACCCGGTTGTTTTTTGAAGTAAAAAGTAGATTTCTATCGAAGAATAATCGATTGTCTATTACTATTAAGGATAGTTTCTTCCTCTTTCGGCGTTAGACTTGACAAACTGTTGTTTTCTGACCTTACAAAATTGTCAACGGTTCCACAAGCCCGGTTGTTTTCTGAAGTAAAAAGTCGTTTCATATCCAAGAAGAATCGATTATTTACCACTATTGCTGATACTTTCATGGTCTTTCAGCATTAGCCTTGACAAACCGTTGTCTTCAGACCTTCCAAAATCATTAACGGCTCCACACGACTGCACCTGGTTATTTTCTGAAGTAAAAAGTCGATTCGTATCGAAGAAGAATCGATTGTCTATCACTTTTGCTGATAGTTTCTTGGTCTTTCAGCGTTAGATTAGGTCGTTCGAAAAGAGACATTTATTCAGTAAGATGCTCATTATAATTGGGTTTCATATTATTGTGGAGGACATGTTCATTCTTTGCCAAATCGAGGTTTTCAGAGTGCTGGTTACGGTTCTAAACAAGGGATTGCCGTTACCAAAGTTGGAACTACTTGCCCAAATAAAATAAACATCAGTTCCCCTTATTTCAAAAGCCAGTCTTTGCATTTCCTCAAAAAATATTCAAATTTTTCTTTCAAAGTGTCATTCATACTTTTTTCTTCCCCGCATTAATCATTAAAATCCGCTTTTTCGTGACTACAAAAATCCAACGTTATCTCCCGAGGCATTCTCTTTTGTACTCTCGCCATTCACTCGACTTTGAGCGACTATTTAATCCCATAGCTAAGCGAACTTACTGACCTCACGTTGACTGGCCTTCATGCGGCTGTTTGTCCTTTCGTTGGAGAGCCTTAAACTACCTTATATGTATATCTAGCGCTATATAGTTATACTCGTATATATATATATATCTACGTTACCATACTTGAGTAAAATATTTATGTACGTAACATTTCACATTTTTCACAGCGGATTTCTCATATTTTCTGTTCGTAAAAAATGCAAATCCTTTTTAAATTTTTTACTCTTAAAGGCCTTGTCGGTTGGTTTGACTTCATGCATGTACCTTTGTAAGCTGCGACCGAGCTGAGACATTCACTAAACCTTCGTGTCTTACGCTTTCACTGCCATAACTTATTTTTTCTGCTTTTCCATCCTTTGCGTTTGGGTCAAAATGTTAACAATTGCAGGTAAAGAATTTATGCGTAAGCGAGTTTGTGAAAGGATAAGAGAGCAACTAACGGCACAACTTACATGTTTTATTTGCACATAGAATGGCACTTAAATACACAATGTATTTCGTAGGAAGTGAGGCTTTAACTTGTGAACGCTGATATCCTTACCCTTTACCTTTTGTGTACCTTCACATGAGTGTGTATGTGTGTGTGTTGCTCTCACACTCCTATTTCACTCGACTTAAACTTGTAGGCGTGCTTTGTTATCGTTAGCGCCCATTTGAGGTTAAGTGTGCCCACAACACATGCAGGATAGTCGAAATGGCTCGAAGATTGTGCCAGCTTGATTGAGAAAGATACTTATGACCCTTGTGTGTGCACGTTTTGTACCTTTGGTGCGTTGCGCTTTTGTGTATTTAAATATTAATGATTTAGAGTGGTTGTTTGTGGTAACGAAAGCAACAGTTTCATTTTCGTATTTAATGTAGAGGCTGCTGGAAACATGCGCCTAAATATTAAACGTTGTAATTGAGAGCTGTCGAGAGTAACGCGGTAAGGTCTAAGTTGTTTAGGTGGATGTGGATTTGAACAGAACTCGGTTATTCTTCTTTGGGATAATAGTTGATTACCTTTAATGGATGTAATGGAATGTTTAGTTAAGGCTTTTACGTATGTATGTATATGCAGTTGAAAATACTCAGAGCATTTTTAGAAAGTGCTTATGAAAAGTAATATCTATTAAGTAGATCAATATAATCCAAATATATAGTATATATTTCAAATGATAAATAAAAAAAATATTAGCTGAGCAACTAAATTTTTTTGTTTTAATGAAAATGCAATGTTATTGTAAGAGAATAGTTAAAAATAAATTTTTCGAAGTATTGCCCATCGCTAGTCACAACTTGTTCAAGTATTTCTGACAAAGCTGGAATACCATAACCGTAAAACTGTTCATCTTGCGGTGCTATTCAAGAAGCAAGCCATTTTCAATCTCCTTTTGTGTGTGGAACTGCTTCCGAGCCAGACCATATGTCATCGAACGGAACAAATAATATTCGATGCAATATCTGGGGAAAATGGCACATTTAAACGTTCCCAGGTAGGTTTTGACGGATTTGGCAACGTGAGGTCGAGCGTTATCTTGCAGCGGTATTACTTTTACGTGCATCTCCTGCTATTGGTCACAATTAACCCAAGTTACAGGTTTCTGATTCACTTCCAGCGCATGTAGTCGCTTTGAAAAGGCTTGGCGAGTGACTTCCAATGCTGCAGATAGCTCTTCTTGCGTTTGACATGGATCCTTATCAAGCGACGTCTATAATTTACCGTCTTTGTAAGATTTTTGGCTTTCTTTCACACGAACAGTCGTTAATATCGAAAACGCTGTCTTTGTAGCGAATAAACCAAACACAACACATTGTTTCTCTTGGGGCAGTACCTTCTTAAACTCTTTGGAGTTCTCGATGTGCTGCAGCTGCCAATTTCCTTGGCTAAAAGAAGAAAATTCGCAATTTTTTGCAAAAAAATCGGACTTATTTGCAACAACCAAAAGTATGTGCCATATAAACAAAGTCCCTAATGTGAAAACGCAGTTTCTCCTTCAAATATCTAGGCTACGTTTATCACGGTTCGGATATATCAAAATCGATCGCCACTAACTGCTGGAGCCCGCTATTAACAAACAGCTAGAATTTAGTGGGCACCTAATATTTAATAATCTTAACGATGAGTAAATGATTTTAAGTACCGTGTTCGAAATTTTTTACCAACGAAATAATTTTTATTTGAAATTTTCCTAAATTTGCTATCTCAGCTTATACATTTCTATATATCAAAACTCGAAGAGCTCAGTGTATATATCGTAATCTAAAATTTAAAACAACATAACATAAAAAAACTCGAAATTGAGTTTTTTATTGCTTACAACTCAGTACATTTTATTTCATATTTGTAGCATTAAATTTTCAGCTTCCGCAGTCAGATATAACTAATATATAACCAAAACTCTAATTTTGTTTGTTTGTCTGTAAACTTATGAAGAGTTATGTTAAATTATTTTGAATTTTAGGTGACGATATGAATCTCAAATCCTTCTCGTAGTCATCGCGCAGTAAACAAACCCAGTTTACTCAAAGTTAACTTCTACACTTCATATGTTTTCCATTTTTTTTAATAACTATTAAGCAAAAGATTATATGGACTTTTATAGTTTGTAAAACCGTCAAAAATATTGAGCCTAACGGTGAATTATATGTTGAAAGTTTCTGGTGCATTGGATCTGTAAGGAACTACGAGGTCTTGTCAAAGCATGTGATACTCTTAGCTTTTCTATTGAAACTTCGATCACGAATGTTTCGCGCTAGAGAACGCTTAACAAAATAGTTTATCCGCATTTTAAAGGTTTTCCATTTATGAAGTGGATTTAGAGAATTTGCTTAGTCAAATATTGTTCTAGATATCTCGTTGCTTTTATATTATTATCAGTTGCTGTGCATGCTCCAGGGATGTATGGTCATTGGGATACATAGTGTTGATACCGACTGAAAAATAAAAAAGTTTGCATACTATCGTCTTCAAAATAGACTCCTCTGTCAATAAAATAATGCTAAGTCTAATTTAAACAGTTTTTATAAACTCCAGCTAGAATGTACTTCAGCGTCTTCAATGAATTTTGATTATAACGGATTCGGTTAATTTTTTTAGCACAAGTATGACATCATATGCATAATTCAAAAGTTGTCCATACAAGAACTTGATTCCGATCGTTCAGTTTGTATGGCAGCTATATGCTATAGTCAACCGATCTGAACAATTTCTTCGGAGATTACATTGTTGCTTTAGAAAATAATATATACCAAATTTCGTGAATATATGTATCTTGTCAAATGTGAAAGTTGTCCATACAAGCATTTGATTCCGATCGTTCAGTTTGTATGGCAGCTATATGTTATAGTGGTCCGATATCGGCCGTTCCGACAAATGAGCAGCTTCTTGAAGAGAAAATGACGTTTGCAAAATTTCAAAACGATATCTTAAAAACTGAAAACCGAGGACAGACAGACGGACATACGGACAGACAGACGGGCATCGCTAAATCGACTCAGCTCGACATACTGATCATTTATATATATACTTTATAGGGTATCCGACGATTCCTTCTGGGTGTTACAAACTTCTTGACAAACTTAATATACCCTGTTTAGGCTATAATGAAAGCCTAACTACATTTTCTCAGCTTTAAAGTTTCCTGAAGTGCAATGCGAAATTCCGGACTAGCATTGCCACGAAATACATACAAGCTTAGAAAAACAAAAATAAAGCTCCTTGAGCACACAACGAATGATTGTTTATTCAACTTAGCATATACAAAAGTAAATGGTGACTTAAAACGCACCTTTAGTCCAAAAGCAACAGCAAAAACTGCACAAACCAAACACAAACAACCTTCGTTGCAAAGGGGGTGAAACTCGAACGCAAAAGACCAAAAATGGAGAAAGAAAAAAGTAAAAAAAAAAAACAAAACAACACTATTAGCCAAACACAAAAGAAAAAAGGTGCGCATAAAAAACGAAACTGCGTTAGAAACGACGAAAACGGTGAGTAAAGAAAGCAAATAAAACGACATGACCAAAAAGGGCGAAACTAAAAAACAAAAAAACGCAAAAATAAATGCGAAATGTTAAACGCAAACACAAGTGACAGTTACAATCACTCAGCGCCAATTTAAGCATACGATTCATCAGGGAGAACTTTAGCTATGAACCGCACCCCCCGCAGTGACCCAGCCACCGCGGCAGCGCTACTCCCGTCTCTTCAGCATGTGACTGCTGCTGCACCCAATATGCCAATCAAGCGCAAATTTATTTAATGCGCTGCGCTCCGCAGTGATTTACTTACCATTCCAACCAACCAAATGGTCACGAAGACAATCCGCAGAAGGACTGGAGGGCGAACCGATACAAACGAATGCGCCAGCAGTGCTCACTCACTTAATGTGGCCACCTAATGCCCAGTGGCGTGCAGTAAAAATGGGTGTGTAAAACGCCGCTAAATATCGCTAAGTAAACACACACACCTAATAAATAGGGGTTTTTATAGGTCGGCGAGCTTGAAGGCATGTAATTAATTTGCAGTGTATCGGCTGTTAGCAATCGCTGGTGTGTTGAAAGCGCGAAAAGAGTCATTTTGATTTATATAAAGAGCGATGGAACTAACGACTTTTGATTAATGTAAACTTTGGTCGGAGTTGATTAGTCGTTGTCACCTTATCAGTGCAAATGGATTGTTAGAAGAGGAATATATGTTGCTTTGTATAGAACAGTTTTTGTATATGAAACGGAAAAGGTCCGTAAAGTTTTGAACTATTTGAAGATCGTAAGGGAATTTTAGAAATTTTTTCCATCTAGTAAGATTCCATTCTACTTTCTATAAGACTTGCTTTCAGAAGAAATCGTCAAGTACAATTTTTACGATACTTTTCGGTTTGGTATATACTTTAGACAGAAAGCTTTTGGTCTCCTCGGTTCTCTTAGTGCAAGCGATAACTTGAGTAAAAATTGTGATATATTGATTAAATTTGGTATTCGTGTTCCACCCAAGAACGGTTGATAATGCGGATGGGCTGAACATATGTTTTGAAAATTTTGAAAAGTGGGCGTGTTCTCTCTCCCTAATGAATTTATTGTACATATCTCACTAACTATTTACTAATGTTAGTTTAAAAAATTGGCTTATGACAAATGTTTTTGGCATCTTCTTTGATACTTTGAAATTATCACGCCCACTTTATATACATACACTAAATTTCAATGAAATTAATAGGAAACAACTTCTCTCAAATACTGCACATTAAATATTCCATATCACATATAAGAATTGTGGAAATCAGACTAAAAGTTTTCAAGTCCTCAGATACCAAATATGTGGACTACAGTGCATGTGGTTGACTTTTTAGAGAAAATATTGATCAATCTATGAGGATTAGTATTGAAGTTCGATAAGATTATATTCATAAAAATGAAAAATAGATAAAATCGAGTCAATACTACTTTTAGACCAAAAGCACTAATACTAATATTTTTGAAATTCCGGTTGACTTTATAACGCATACATATACATACTAGAAGTATATGGGGGAAGTCTCTCAGGTATTTTAGTGAACCTCAATAAGCATCTATTTTTGGTAATGATATGCTGTAGTATCGAAACTGGGTAAAATCGAATCGGTACATCCTCTAGCTCCCATATAATTTATATAAGAATTTTAAACTTCCAGTTGACTTGATAACGTAATATGGGGCTCAATATATAAGATCTCTTGTCAAAATTAAGTGCAAGTATAATATTGGTATACGAGTAACTATGATTCGTATACAAAAATTTGTATACTGAAAATGTGAGAAATCGGCACGAAATGATTTTCTTTACTCCAGTACACTTTTTGTTATATATCGGTTATGTACCATTTATAAGTCGGTTCTACATCGATAATATAATATTGGATATACTATGATTTTTATATTGCTGAAAATGTGAGAAATCAGTTCGCAGCTGCCTTATACGGCACGTAATGATCTTCTTTAGTTCAGCAGACATTAAGTTATATATGGGTAATATATCGGTTATGTATCAGTTATAAATCGGTTAGTGTTGGATTATCTTCACAAAATTGCATTAAAACATGTTTTCGATTAGACTTGAGCTATTTGTTTAGCACCTATATACGCGATATAGCGATTTCCATCTATCCATTTTGACTTTCCATCTGACTTTAAAGCATTTACCTGACCGCCATAGGTGTGATATTTTAATGAAATTAAATAAATAATTAATGAAATTAAAATATTCCTAAAAAGTTATGTTCTATTGAGATGAATATAAATGGAATTGGTGGTTGGATGTGGATTCTGATATCTTTAATATTCTAGTTTCCGATTTTTTGGACTATGTTTTCCTTATATAATCTTGTACTATTATAAATTGAGGCCTTTTGGTTGAGTTTATATCACACATATATCACATTTGATTTAATTAGCTTGTTTTGAATACCATTTTATGGAATATGAAGCAAAATGTTGTTGTAATGAGACTACTAGAGCCTAGGACCAATAATATAAGTCAATAAGACACCAAATTTAATTGTAATTCATTCGATTTCTTCAAATAAAACAAGTTTCTGGAGTATAAAACCAGAACTTAGCCTTTCCTTACTTGCTTCGATTTAGAAAACCAGCCAGGTAACTGTGTAAATGTGTAGTTTTCCTGAAAAATGAATTGTGAATTATCAGCGGCAAACATATCCACATTACTGATACTAAATGTTATAAAAATAGCTGAATAACGGTTGGTGTGAGTGGTGAATAAAAAACGAGAAAAATGAAGGAAGCGAAAAAATAAATTACAACACGTAAATAGCGGATAGCCAGAGCGCTAAAAGCGGTCAGCAGGAAGCATGCAAGCGAACAGCGCCAGCGTTTGCAACAATTACAAAAGCGGCACATAACTACAAACGAACGCCTGCCCAACAATGCATGGCAATAGCAACGACGATAAAAATAACTACAACACCAGCAACAATGGCATTAGTGCAAAGCAACAATAAAGGTGGCACAAGAATACCGACAGTCGGTCCTTGGCGGCTTGCATGCAGCCAGTGGCCAATCGCCGGTGTATGGCAGACGGCACGAGCCGGCGAGCCTCAGCGTCGGGGCAATATAATAAATCATTGCATCAGTTATTATAGCATAGTCGGTGGTAACTAGTGATTGGCTGGTCATTGTGTTTGTCTACTGATTGTTAGTATACTTTTTTATTATCATTACTAGTGGTGTTGTTGTTGTTTGTGGTAGCTCGTATACCCTGAATAGTGTATGTTAAGTTTATCACGAAGTTTGTAGCAGCCAAAAAGAAACTTAAAAAAACCTTAAAGTGTATAGGGTCGGTCAGTGACGCGCTAAATCAATTTAGCCATGTCTCAGAGAGACGGACTGTATATAGTCCCTCAGTTTTTGAGATATCGTTCTGAAGTTCTGCACCCTTTCTTTTCTCACAAAGGGGCTACTCATTTATCGAAATCGTCGTTATCAGACCACTATAGCATATAGCTGCCATAGAAACTGAACGATCGAAATAAAGTGCTTGTATGGAAAGCTTTTTTATTTGACGAGATAACTTCACATAATTTGACATGAATTATTCTCCAAATCAATGGTGAACGCTCCGAAGAAATTATTCAGATCTGCTCACTTTAGCATATAGCTGTCATACAAACTGACCGATTCAAATTAAGCTTTTGTATTGAGAACTTTTTTATTTGACAAGGTATCCTCACAAAATTCGACCTGGATTATTGCCCAAAGCAACCCTGTAATCTTCGAAAAAATTGTTGTGATCGGACCACTATAGCGTATAGCTGCCATACAAACCGAGCGATGAAAATCAAGACATGGTTTCTTTTACACCGTTTTATGCTATAAAAATGCAGCCGTGAAGGGTATTATAGCTTCGTTGCAGCTGAAGTTAGTGGTTTTTCTTGTTCTATTATTATTACTCCTGTTGTTGTTGTATATGACTGTATCTTTTTGCTTTTATTGGCACACTTGCGCTTTGTAATTCTAATGGATATGCCGTTAGACAGTTAGCGGGCTCACAAATCGACATACGGACATTCAGGCTAACTGTGAACAGTTGTTAGGCAGTAAATGTGGCTTTAAGTATTGCATGAGCGGTTATAAATGTTGAAAGTGGAACATAAATGGGGCACTAACAATTATGGTAGAGAGGAGGTAGGCCAAAAATAACTTCATACAGAAATCACAGCTAATAATAGCGAAACATTTCGCTAATAATTGCAAAGTTATTGATTTTTTCGAAATATAATGACATTTGATTGTTTTTTAATGGCTGGTAGTTGATTATTATAAGGTTGACAAAATGTTGCTTATACGCAGTGTAGACATATGAGAAAAGGGATTACCCAATAAATAGTGAAGCAAACAATAGAGAAAGTAGTTAAAGTAGCGCTTTCGGTTCGGATTATTCGCTAAACATTTAGCCTTTCTGCACATTTGATTGCATATGCTTTTGAGCCCTTTCCTCCACGCCTGAATGTAGCCAACATGAAGTGTATGCCTCATTGTACTTCATACAATTTTTATAATATTTTCAATGTTTTTACTTCTTTAATATTTTCACTGACTCGATGCACATATAACAATCTATTTATTGCTTCTGCGTTAAAAATTGTAGCTCGTAAGCTACCACAAAGATAAATTTGTCACATAGGCAATTTGCCATTTCTGACTTGCAGCTATACACGGCAGCTTGTTAGCGCGCTCGTGTAGTGTAACTAAAAGTATTTCCATGCCAACACAGTGGCCTGCCTCCCTGCCTATTTGCAGTTGCTAACTTTGATAAATTGCAACATCTGATTTGCCTGCGGGTATTGTACTCGTATCGTTACCACAAGCTTCCTTCAAAGTATCTGAAAGTCAGCATTATTTGTCGCGCTCGGCGCAATCACTCAGGGAATATCTACGCTACGTAAAATATATAATATACTCGTAGTATATACAAAAATATGTTTGTGTGATTCAGATGCTTAAGGCTTTTCGATGGTGAGAGGTTAAATAACAAACTTTTGTAAATTTGTGCGTATGAAAAGTCATGTGCTTATGTGCATAACTCTCTTAATGAATAAGACTATTCTTAGCGGCTAGCAGTTTTTGAAGTCGATTTTGATGAGAACTTTTTGTGTTAAATTTTTCAAATTTCCTTAGTTATTAAACAACATCTGTTATGTCCTAGGATCTTCCAATGTTCGATTGTTATCAAGCAAATTAGTATTTGCGATAATGTTTTCCATATTTTAGAGCTGAAAGTTCAACCATATTCCAATATTTTTTTTTAAAATACGTCGAACTTTGTGCTTGAAAAAGTAGTTTTGGGAGCAGTTCCTCTATAAAGAAAACCTCCGCCACCTGGCCGAAGTGTACGGCGAAGATGCTGTAGCAGAGCGAACCTACCAAAAGTGGTTAGCACGATTTAAAGGCGAAGATATTGGCTTCGAAGATGAAGAACGTTCTGGATAGGCAAATAAGTTTGCAGTTGAGAAAATGGAAGCACTGCTTGATGAAGGTCAAACATGTGTGCCAAACACAAGGTTAATGCTAAGCACAAAAAAAGCTCGAAAAGTTTTTATGAGTCACTCAAGCAGTCAATTCATAACATCTTAAAGCAGGGAAGATGTTTTCCATATGAAGCCAGGAAGCACTGAAAGGCTATTTCGAAAGTCGAAAATGCTACTAATGAGTCGGTTTTACATCGGATTGTGATGCTGATGAAAAATCAATGCATTACGACAACCCTAAATGCTAGAAATCATACATATATGTATGAAACATTGGCTAACAAGCCAAATTGCCGCAAAGTTGAATATCTCTGGCACAGAAGTGATGCCCTTTATTTGGCGAGATCAAAAGAGCCTATGAGCCCTTAACAAATTTAATGGAGAACACTATCAGCAATATCTTAGCAAACTGTAACGAGCGTTTGCCGAATAACAGTGAGAATTAGCGACTGGATACGAGGCAATAATTTTTCATTATGACAACACTCGGCCTCAAGTTCTAAAACGGATTTAAAATTATATAGAAAATAGCGGCCGAGTGAAGTTTTGCTTCACCTGCCTTATTATACAGACCTTGCTCTTTCGGACTACCGGAACGCCTTCACTGCATTACAGTTCTTATCAGAGCAGGGTGGCAGAAAAAGGCTTGCTTATTCTTGGCCGCAGTTCTAGGATGGGGTTGGAATGTACGTTGTTGAAAAAAGAAAGAGATGACTGTGTGCATAGAGATGACAGGGTAGCAGATTTGCTTCATTTTCTTTCAGGTACTCGTAACTATTCATCCGGCAAGTAAGGAATGCCAACTGTACTGTTCCAGAATTTGAAAATGTGCCCCATACCATAAGTGAGCCTCAACTGAAATTGCGCTTCGAAAAATATAGCGGCTCTTTTCTTAAGTCTCTCCATTATCCGATGAAATCGTCTGCACGATCAAGGATTGAACTTTTGCTCATCGGAATAAAGTGCCTAGGACCAATATTAAAGTTTCTTTTGTAAGCGAATTGTCTACTTTGTCACAACCGTATTATTCAAATTTTCATTTATCTCAATCTTACCTAATACCAGTCTTTATACATGTGATTTCGGGCAAAACTGAGGCGCGAGACTTTATGATGTGGTTCAAGAGAGCATTTGCTCATGTAAAATGTTAGGATTACGTTTCACTGCTAATATATAATTTTGATAAGAGAATCTATAAACAATAAAAACTTGCGTTGTTCTATCCATAGTTTTTTTCTAACGCAATCGAAACACCTTGTATATTCTCCAAAATGTTTCAAAAGTTATGGATATTCATATCAACAAAGCAGCTATTCTCCTCAAATAAGTAATTTCTGGCATATTATGCAGTAAGATATTTAATCTTCCGAAGAAAATCGTCCATTCAACCATAATAAGTTGTCAATAACTTGTAGTCTTTCTATTTTAAGGCTGTATTTAGGCATGCTCGACCACGCCAACTCATTTATGAAAGCTTTAATATTATTATTTGAAAAAAATTGGAGTCAAGGTTTAGTAATACTTCAATTACTTCAGTTGAGACATCATACATTTAGAGTGAAATGTCTCAAAAGAACAAAATTTGTTACTCGTTTTTGTAATAACTTCTTTCAGCAACGAATCCCATAACATTTTTCATCAACGGTTTGAGAATTACACATTTGTAACACATAGTGAATAAAATCAATTGTGCGTAATGCCTAAAGGTATGCTTTCATTTTCTCATATTGAGCATAAAATACTTAATATCATTGCTTCATAATCTTCATTCCTTGTGATCATTTAAGATATACTTATGAGATAATAGAAGAAATAAATCTCATTTTATGAGATTAAATACACTGTCATTCAACTAAATACCATCACTTCGCTGAAAAACTCATTACATTTTCACACACACATACAATCGAATTTAGCCGGCTTTCAAATTTGAGTTAAACAATTTCAGTAATGCAATTTAGTCTGAGTTCAACTAGAAATGAAAACATTCCTTAAGCTAATAAAAGCTGCAAACATATGAATGAATTCACTGAAAACCGCGAGCTAAACTGGAAAATTGTCAGTGGTGACAGGAGCACAACAACAAATCAGAGAGTAGTTAAGGCTGCAGCAAACACATATGTAGTGAGTGAACACATGCGAATGAAAGGGTGTGTGTGAGTAGAATTGTTAGAACGTGAATTTCGTAGAAATCTAACATGAAATGACATGAAAAATGCGTCGAGTTGCTTGCTGGAAAAAAATGAATCTTTTCAGGTTTACAACGTATTCTGAACATACTTTTGTCAAAGCACCGCGATCGTAATTTTCAGCATTTCTTTACACCAATCCACACGAGCCTTTTTTTGAGCGATTGTCTAATTGTGCGGGATCAACGGCCAGGCCAGGTGTTCATGCAATATCGAATGTATGCTGGTGGGAGAAATGCATAGCCATGCCTCTATCTGAAGGTATGTTACATGACGGTCTTGCATTATTAGTTCACGTACGGCATCGATGTTTTCTGGCACAACGGCTGTTTTTGGACGACCTTCACGGAATTCGTCTTTGAGCGAGCGTCGGCCACGATTGAATTCGTTGTACCAGTTTTTCACAGTGGTATAGGATGGTGCTTCATAGCCATACAAAGATTTTAGTTCATCGATGCACTCTTGTCGTGATAATCCACGTCGAAAGTTGTGAAAAATGATCGCACGAAAATGTTCACGAGTTAATTCCATTTTTTGGTCGAGATGAATTTTTTAATTCCCTGTAAATAAAACAATTCACAATTTAATGACAAAACGTTCTGAGTGATGTAATGCTAAAAAATGTTAAGCTTTCCATTGGAAATGTCAGATTGCAACTGGCAACACTTATATTATTTAATGTAGTCTTATGAAAAGTAGTGTGAAAGTCTGGAGTCCACCGTCAACAATCTGATTTGACCTTATCAATGTGGTTTAAGATCTGGAAAATCTACTATTAACCAGATTTTTACTATGCGTCAATCTTGGAAAAGACCCGTGAAAGGAAGATCGACGCACACCACCTCTATGCCACTATTTCTGAACGTGGTATTCCGGTTAATCTAATATGGCTACGAAGCTGATGTTGAGCAACTGTTTAATATCAAGGAAAGTTGCAGACAAGGAGATCCTCTATAGTGTTACTTCTTCAATCTATTACTGGAGAAAATAATAAGAGCTACAGAGTCATAGTACATATGGATTTTAGTCGCCTCTTACGACAGGCATGCCTTACCACGGGTATATTCTTCTCCCTACCCGCAGAGGAACGTCATTGTTGACAGAGTCCGTTGTGATTTACGTGAGTACCTGCCGACGACGGCCTAACCACACAGTGGTTTCTGTGAAGCACATAGATCAATACAATGCGTTGATCAGCGCCCCAAAGCATAAATGCATTCAGCACTTAATCCTTGGTTCCAATTGGTTCGGGTGGATAGGGACACCTTAGCCGCCTTGTTCGGTTACGAGGCCGACCTAAAACCTCTGCCGTATTTTGGGTTCGGCACCCGGCCGCATTGCGACTCCACATTGGACAAAATGCCCGCATTTAGGTTCAAACCACAGCCACCACGAATTTCCACAAAGGGCCAAACGCAATGAGCAGATTGGAGTAAACTCCAAGGGCTAACTGCTCCCCGTGGTACCAGGCTATAGTCTTTGGTGAGACTTTGTAGCTTTTGCTACTACCAGTTGAGTCCCCAAAAACTCAATGACTGGTGACATTTGTCGCTTGTTCAACAAATGCCTTATATTATGTGAAATAATATGAAGCTTAGAATATGATTTCAAGCTGAATATTATAGCACTATTTCTGACTTAGACCATGCTTACATTTAAACAAGACCTGTTTGTCAGATATAGTGCATGTGAATTTTAGTCGCCTCTTACGGCAGGCATGCTTTACCACGGGTATATTCCTCCCCCTGCAAGCAAGGAGGACGTCATTGTTGTTAGTCATAACTTTGAAGTCGTAGATAATTTCGTATATCTTGGAACCAGCATCAACACAGAAAACAATATCAGCTTAGAATGCCGAATTATTCTTGACAACAGATGCTACTTTGCACTTAGTAGGCATTTCAAAGGTAAAGTCCTCCCTGAACGAACGAGACCTAGACTCTATAAGTCACTCATTATTCCCGTCTTGCTCTATGGCAAGAAGGCATGGACAATGACATCATCTGATGAGTCGGCCTTAGGAGTGTTGGAGAGGAAGGTTTTGCGGAAGGTCTGTGGTTCTGCGCGCATTGGCAGAGTTGAGTACCGCAGTCGATAGAACGATGGGCTGGAGACTCCAGGAGTACCTCCAAAAACGGTGTCTGGCGGTGAGGAACACTTTTGTGCTTAAACTTGTCCCAAGTCCAAAAACCAGAAATATAAGTCAGTTTTGTGAAAAAAATTACACTTTAGAAGGCTTTAAACCTGAAATTGTTATAATTTCTTTCGATTACTTTCAAATATATGTACATATTAGATATTTAAAAATGTTGGGCGAAAAGTTCAAACTCAAATTAACTCATACCTCCGAAATTATTTACCTGGTTTATTTTAAATTTTCAAAGAATATTTGCAGAAACGTGCATTCGATATATGGTACCGTTATAGAAAAAAATATTCGATATTTTCAAATTCACACATAACCCTTAACAGCTTAGACCACTGAGTTGACATGCTCGAACAAAATATAACGTTAAGAAGTCAAGTTACATAACCTAGATCATGTTAATGATTGAAATAGACGTGGGGACTAAAGGTGCATCTTTTGTCTCTCAAAGCGTGACATGGATGGTCGTGTTGACTTCATTTTCAGTTTTTTAACAAGTTTGGCCGAATAAAGTATGAAACCAATAGCAGACAATTAATATTTCTGAAACCAAGGGAGACCCAGAAGGTGTCTTTATGACTGTTCCCACTTTGAATACCAGAATTTCATTGATTCACTCATCCGTTTGAGTACAGACATCTGCTTCATCGAGTTCTGGAGATAAAATATTCGAATTTGTAAGCGAATTCCAGTGTAAGACTTTGGTGTATCACAGGGATTCCATGCTGCCTTTGTTAGTCCGAGGATTATTCGTGAATGCCGCTTTTCTTTCGCAAATAGCTAATCCTCACTGGGTCATCAATAACATATACATAAAAATCTACAAACTGGCTGCCGGGAACAGCGTGAAACCGCAAACACCAACCGACTGGTTGACAGGCAGGCAAACGGACAAACGGATAAAGCGAGTGCTGCCCAGACAAACCCACTGACAGACAAGCAGATGCAGCGAAATGGATTTCAATAAATCCAGGCGATAAAAACAAAAATCAGGGGAACAACAAATGCACCACACCCTCTCCCTTGCAACAACCGGATGTGCAATGCCAACGGAATAAGTGTGCTTGTATGCTAATGTGGAGATCGGTGTGTGGCAAATACCACTGCCCTGCCCTCATGGGCTAACCACTTAAAACGAGTGTGCGTGCCACATAATGCTTGCAACGCGTTGCACGTATGCATATGAGGCGCTGCAACGGGGAATGTTGTGGGGACTGGGTGGGGACAAACGCAGCCGGGCGCTGCGCACAGAAAGAGCATGACATTCTATGTGTAGCATGTTAACATGCATGCATGTGCTTTGCTCCGGGATTGTGGCATGCAGCAGCATTAGTAGAAATGTGGCATGAACAAGTGACAATGCTTTGCTGAATGTTGGTTGCAGTCGCTATTCAATGGCATTACAAACGGGATAACGAAATGCACTAAATGGACTGCTGACACCGGGGCTACTACAAGCCAGAGAGCAGAATGTGCAACCTCTTTGTTGTTGTTGTTATAATTATAGTAGTTGTGACATGTGGAATTGTGTTTCAATGGAATTCCCGTTGCTCGAGGAAAAAAGTAGTGCCCAGTGCAGTCTATAATGACCTTCCGCTCCCTGCACTTGCCTCTCCTCTCTACCGAATTTCATTACTCTCGCATGGCTGACTGACAGCCGTAAATGCTGTGGTAATGCGAGATAAGCGGCCAACAAGCAGAAGTCAAAGCCAGCTGCTTTGTCTTCAACGAGTCAGCCACTGATGCCCTCAAGTGATTTGGTATTAATGGACGTGGGTCCACACACACTCACACACGTGCGCACACAATCTCACTCGCCGAGCGCTGCTGAGTGCTCGTTCAGCTGCAAGTGGCAGCGCAATCGAGATGTGCTCATGCGAAAAGCGCAATGTTTTACCGTTATTTGTTGTTAGTTTGCATGTGTTTGTGCAAATATTTGCCCAAACCTTTTATATTTGCATTTAGTATTGTTTTTTTTTTTTGTTTCTGCTTTTGCTTACTTGATTTGCTTGTGTTAATTGCCAATGTGGCCAACATGTCCTTTGCTTTGTTAACACATTGGCATCGATTGCATTGGAATTCGACACAAATGTTCAAAGCTGAATGGTACTCTGCCATGTTGTGTCATTTCGTACGGCCCCTTGGGGCTGATGCATTTCTGTGGCTGTCAAAAAGCGCATTTTAGCTTGTTTTTCATGTAGATAATGTTTAATGTGTTTGTATTTTGGGATTTGAATTAACAATAAGATAAACAAATCTACGGTTAAGTTCACAATTGCTTCTCTGAGGGTACGCACTGGGGCAATAATGGAAATACTGAAGATCATATGTATACAAAAATAATGCGGGATGAATCTGGAGAGCAATAAGGAGGAGATATAGAGAGTTATGGCGTGAAAGCTAAATATTGGAAATGGAAATTTCTGTGGTGAAATTTCATGTATTACAGAATGAGTTTATAGTAAGCCTGTGCAACCAAAATTTGTGACAAACACTAAAAATATTTATGAATATTTATTGACGACTAGTATTTTCTTCTTCTTCTTTTTCTTCTTTACTGACATAGAAACCGCTTACGCGGTTATAGCCGAGTTAACAACAGCGCACCATTCGTTTCTGCTTTTCGGAAGGTGACGCCCATTGGAGATTCTTCTCTTCCTTTTCCTCTGCTTTCCCCCCGATTGTAATCGTCCATGCCTCTGCGCCATATAGCGAGACGGAAATAATGAGTGACTTATAGAGTTTGTTTTTTGTTCGTCGAGAGAGGACTTTACTTCTCAATTGCCTACTTAGTCCGAAGTAGCACCTGTTGGCAAGAGATATTCTGCGTTGGATTTCGAGGCTGACGTTGTTGTTGGTGTTGATGCTGGTTCCTAAATATACGAAACTATCCACAACTTCAAAGTTATGACTGTCAACAGTGACGTGAGAGCCAAGTCGCGAGTGCGACGACTGTTTGTTTGATGACAGGAGATATTTCGTCTTGCCTTCGTTCACTGCCAGACCCATTTGCTTCGTTTTCTTATCCAGTCTGGAGAAAGCAGAACTACCGGCGCGGGTGTTGAGGCCGATGGCATTAATATCATCGGCATACGCCAGCAGCTGTATACTCTTATAAAAGCTTATATCTGCTCGATTAAGTTCTGGAGCTCGAATTATTTTCTCCAGAAGTGGGTTGAAGAAGTCACACGAAAGAGAATCGCCTTGTCTGAAAACTCGTTTGGCATTGAACGTCTCGGAGAGGTCCTCCCAATCCAGATGGAGCTTTTGGTGTTGCTCAACGTCTGTTTACACAGCCGTATTAGTTACGGCCAAATTCAGACATCGGGGCATAAAGGCAGATCCTTTTCGTGCTGTCAGAAGCAGCTTTGAAATCGACGAAGATGTGGTGCGTTTCGATTCTCTTTTCACGGGTCTTTCCCAAGATTTGGCGCATGGATGGCGCAATATCTGGTCAGTTGTTGAATTGTCAGGTCTAAAGCCACACTGATAAGGCCCAATCAGTTTGTTGAAAGTGGGCTTTAATCTTTCACACAATACGCTCGAAATAAATAGAAATTTTCACAGGGGGTGTTTTTTACGTGGCGGGTCCCAAATTTTTAATTGTTCCCAACATGCATAATTAACAAAAAAATTCTGAAATTTTTTAAGAAATTATTTTAAACTTGACCATTGCGGCGCCATTTCAGGTGACTCTTTGGAAAAAAGGTGCGTCCGTGTTGGCAGGATAGATAATTCTTTACGGGATCATCTATGGTGAAAAAATACGTATTGTAGTTAAAACCTTATATACGCCAGAGACATTAAATTTTCCTGGCCTCCTGAGGCGATTAGCTTTACGTAAACGGCGCATAACATTCAAATAATATTCCTTGTTAACAGTTTGGCGCGGCGGAAGGAATTCATAATGCACCACATCGCGATAATCGAAGAAAACTGTCAACATGACCTTGATTTTTGAGCAACTTTGACGTGGTTTTTTTGGTTACGGCTCGCCTTTAGCACGATATTCGCTCGATTGATTGGTTGTTTCGGGATCATAAGCGTAGATACAAGTCTCATCTCCAGTTATGATCCTACGTTTTGATAGTCAGAAAGCATTGATTCACAGATGTGAACACGATGGTCTTTTTCAAAAAAATTGAGTGTTTTTGGAACCATTCGAGATTTGACTCTTCTCAAGCCCAATTCATCGATCCAAATGATATGTCCAAACTATCAGCAATATCTCTGATAGTTAATTTACGATTTTCAAACGCTATTTCTTTGACTTGTTTGTCGTGATGTTCATCAGTCGATGTTTTTGGCCGATTTGACACCACATTCTTCTCTAAACTTTCACGATCGGCTTTGAATTCAAACAAAATTTAATCACACTTCTTTGTTCAATTAATTCCGACATAGTAAAAATCGAAGAATTCACTTTTACAGCCTCACAAAACGACGCGTATCTCAAATAATAATGAATATTTTGATGAAAATTCAGCATAGATTTCACTAACAGCACTACTAATTTACAGAAAGAAAAATTACATTCACCTTTCAATTTGATCACAGTATTATACAATCCCTTAAGGGGGGTGCCTGCTTTAGAGGCTTAAAAAAATCGATTTTTTTGAGAATTTTTAGGGAAGGGAAAGAAATAATTGATTAAAGCGAAATTTCTAGAGTTTATAGATATATATTTAAACATCTATCGAAAACAAAAAATTCAAAAAGATTCATATTTGTTAATAAAATAATAGTTAAACGAAGACAATTCCAAAAAAGGGTAAAATTCTACAATTTTTTTTAAATTGAAAAAATAGGTTTTTGATCAAAAAAGTTTTATAAGCCCATATATCTACTAGACGCACGGCCACTATTTCGCCTCTAGCTGCGACAATATTTCGAATTCTCATCTATAACTTTGGGGGCATATTCTTAGATAATTTTTAAAGAGATTTAAGTAAAGAATTATTTCGATTTTTTGAAGCTTCTGAAGAAGGTTCCCCCTTAGGTATACTTTTGTATAACTTGACTTTGAGTTAGTTATCGACGACACTATTTATTCCAGGGCAAAGCCCTGAGCCCTCTAAATTACTGACTTTAACCAGACCTGTTATTCAATGAGCGAAGTAATATTAAGATGCCTAAATTTGCCTTATAATTTCTTGAAAGCTGAATCATACACAGTAGCTTTAATAATTCGGCCATGAATATTATGAGAAAACTGTTAGTATCAGTTGAGAAGTAATAGTTTTGAGTAACATATCTTCGATCCAAAAAAAAAAATGGCATAAAAGATGCTGTGCCCTCAAAAAGTCTTATAATCGATCTTATTGTATACTGAAATGACTGACACGAGCTGCAAAGGGCTAAATATTTGAAAATTTTGTTTTGGAGATGTTAGAGCATAGCTGCTGACTTCTTGAAATACTGAATGTTAGCAAAAAATAAAGTTTAATTTGCAGCAGTCAGTGTTGTTATTGAAGCCTCTTTTCCAAGGCACCGAATGAAATTTTTCTTGTTTTTCTGATCACCCTCTTTTTTCTGAGTGATTTCTTCTCCGCAAATTTCAAGTAATTAAACATTTCGTCAGATCGATTTCTACTTCATCAAAATTTAAGTCATTAAAACTTTCATATTTCCCACTTTTCTTAGCAATGAAAACATTTGCGGTCATAATATATTATTTATTTACTTTTATTTCACTATCTTGCTGTTTACCAATGCACTGCTGTTTGTTTGTTGATTCTGCTGCCAAAAAGGTTGCCATTCATGTCGCAGTGGCCTTTGCTTGCCTGCCAAGTTACCGCTAGTCAGTTGACTACAATAGAGTGCGGTTTGTTTATTTTTCAAATCTTGTCTTTGTTGTCTGCCTGCTTTCGCTTTTCTTCAGCAGCTTGCCACACAAAGGCGAACTATAAAAGTGGCGATTTTGTCAAAGTGCCAAGGAAGTTGCACAAAGGCGTTGGCTTCATTGTGTTGATTGCTTAAAGTTGGTGCGAGAGCAACAGGTGTATCGTTAAATTTACTTTAGCTAAGCATTTTGGCTGTGATTGAGTGAGCTGTTCTTTATTTGGCTGGGAATTGACTTAAAAAGAGTGAAAACGGAAAGAAGACATTTACTGTATTTTTGTTTTTAGGTTCCACTTTAAGACGTTGGGGGGCTTAGAGAGTAATTGCATTAATATTTATTACATTAATTGGTGTCTTATTTAAGGCTACAGTGTTAGATGACATACTCATGGAAAAATAAATAAAGAAAAATAGGAATTATCATACTTATTTTTTGTAATTTATATCTATGTTAATTTAAAAAAATGTAATTCTTTCAACACAACACTCAAAAATCCTTGCACAAACTCATAAAAATTTAAAAAATATGTCACTCTACCAACAGATTTTTAACAGCTGTCTAAACCCATGAGACACATGCATATGCAGCTTCAAAAAACATATCCTTTTTGAGCTGCTTGCTCCCCGGAGGCGCAAGCGAGGCTTTGTGCGGCGAACCTGAAATGACAAAAATAAATATTTAAAAAAGCTAAACACACACACATTGCTTTTAACTGATGAAAAACTGTTTTATATTTTGTTTTTTTCACTTTAAAAAACATACAATTTCCATTCAGCAGCATTTTCGTTTAAGGTCAACAGCGCGTATGAGTAACCCTTTGCAGCAATTCAATTAAACAAAACTGAAATTTCGCACATTTGTTTTTCACTCAACAAAAGTTAATATTTTAAAGCACTTAACACATAATTTGCTGCAATTATTTAACGCCTAACTAATTTTCATGTGCACTTCAATTATGAGAAATGCTCAAAAAGCAGCTGCGCAGCGTTAAATGGGCTATTGACTGACTATACGTTATATACAAATATTTATATACATATATATAAATTAGCATGAAAAACTAAAATCAATTTGACTGTGAAATTTTCAACAATAAAATACAATTTTGTGGTTAAATTTAATTATTTATGTCGCGGTAAAACCGCACAAACCATTAACATTTGATGCCAAACTGCTGGTAATGCAAGGTGGTCGCAATTACAATATTTTTAGCTGTGTCCACTAATTTCAAATACATATGATTTATGCTTGCTTGTGTGTTTGTGTATATAATTAAAATATGCAGATTTAGTGTGGTTTATTCACGCATGAAATTTCAGTGATTTGTCAGGTGTAGGCAGAGAATTTCTGGTTTGGGTGTTAATGAAATGTGAATCGCTTAGCGAAAGCAGTTTTTACATAGAGTGAGACACATAAATCAAAGCTTTATAAATTCAATGAAAATATGTAAATTTGTGAAATGAGATAATTTTGTAATATGAGAATTTAAAATTTAATATTCATAATAATTTGGCATACAAGCTATTATGTGGATAAAGGCTATAGAGAAACTGTAGCATTCTTTTAATTAAGATTATTATACTCACTACAGGGCATCTGAAGATTGCCTCGAATTTTTTAGATCCTAAAAAGAACATTTATATAATTGGTCAGTGTCATGGGCTGAATCAATTCAACTATGTCCGATTTTTTCTCCGTCTGTATATGAGCAAACTAGTTTCTCGGTTTTTGATATATTGATCTGAAATTTTGCAAACGTTTTTTTCTCTCCAAGAAGCTGCTGATTTGTTGGAACCGCCGATATCTGGCCACTATAGGATATAGTTGTTATACAAATTGATTGATCAAGCACATGTGTTTGTATGGAAAAATGTTTTATTGAAAAACTCTCTCCACCAAAATTTTGCACATCTCCATTTTTATATTTTTGACGATTTTTTTATCTTTTTATGCTATAAAAAATTAACATGTGAAGAGTATTATAGCATAGGAGCAAGGGTTCGTTTATTCTTTCCACTAATCTAACTGCGAATAGAAGCATTAGAAAAATTGTGACCTGGGCGTATACGTAACCTCTACGAGTCCCGTAAATTTTGTTCTGGGACTTAATATGTGAAAGTAGGTGAATAGTAAGCCACAATTTATGTAAAAATTCTTTCTATGAGAATAGATTTATATGGAGAAGTAGTCAGCTTGCAAATAAAAAAAATTTTTTCGAAACCTTTCCGAGAAAGAATGACTTAGGATTTTAAGGTAAAAAGATTCCAATTCAAATTCTAATTTTTTTCAGAAAAAGTTAAATGAATTTTTAGAAGAAATTAGGAAATATTGAATGCTCAAACGTGTAAAATATTGGATAGTCGAAAAAGTCTTTTCGTATTTCTAATGCAATTTTAACGAATTTATTTTTTTTTTTTTTTTTATTTAATCAGTGTAAATCGAAATTATGAAATTTCCAGAACGGAAGCGAGCGAACCATTGGTGTGCTACGCGAATTTATACAGCATCGTCTCCCTAAACTTCACAAATTACATTGATGGCTTGCGTGGCATTCTTCCTTTTTATATCGGGTGATTTTTAAGTAAAAAAAAAAACGCATAAAATTTGCAATCTCATCGGTTCTTTATTTGAAACGTTAGATTGGTTCATGACATTTACTTTTTGAAGATAATTTCATTTAAATGTTGACCGCGGCTGCGTCTTGGAGGTGGTCCATTCGGAAAGTCCAATTTTGGGCAACTTTTTCGAGCATTTCGGCCGGAACAGCCCGAATTTCTTCGGAAATGTTGTCTTCCAAAGCTGGAATAGTTGCTGGCTTATTTCTGTAGACTTTAGACTTGACGTAGCCCCACAAAAAATAGTCTAAAGGCGTTAAATCGCATGATCTTGGTGGCCAACTTACGGGTCCATTTCTTGAGATGAATTGTTCTCCGAAGTTTTCCCTCAAAATGGCCATAGAATCGCGAGCTGTGTGGCATGTAGCGCCATTTTTTCAAAGATGCTGTTGGACGCAACGTTACGGTGAATGGCGATCGCTATCGTTCGATGCTAACAAACTTTTTGTTGCCAAAAATGGAAGAACTGAACTTGGTTGACATGTGGTTTCAACAAGATGGCGCTACATGCCACACAGCTCGCGACTCTATGGCCATTTTGAGGGAAAACTTCGGAGAAACAATTCATTTCTCAAGAAATGGACAGTTCGTAAGACTTGGCCACCAAGAATGCGATTTAACGCCTTTAGCTATTTTTTGTGGGGCTACATTCAAGTCCACAGAAATAAGCCAGCAACTATTCCAGTTTGGAAGACAACATTTCCGAAGAAATTCGGGCGATTCCGGCCGAAATGCTCGAAAAAGTTGCCCAAAATTGGACTTTCCGAATGGACCACCTAAGACGCAGCCGCGGTCAACATTTAAATGAAATTATCTTCAAAAAGTAAATGTCATGAACCAATCTAACGTTTCAAATAAAGAACCGATGAGATTTTGCAAATTTTATGCGTTTTTTTTTTACAAAAAGTTATCAAGCTCTTAAAAAATTTAAAAAATTTCAAAATATAGCGAATTTTTTCATTATTTTCACTCATTTATGAACAGCTGTAATTCTTTTTCAACTTGCCCCGATTTAAATATTTTTTTGATTAAATGATGCTTAAAATCTCACCTTTCGAACACTACATGGTATGATATAATGTGATTGGTAGCACTGGAGACGACAACTGCAACGACATCTATTGACGAAATACGAAAAGACTTGTTCGACTAGCAAAATATTGTGAAAAAATTTCTTAATATGCATACATATTAACTTTTTGGAAAAAAATATTTTATATTATCGTTTAATACCTTGAGCTTTTCTATATGTGGTCAACTGAAGTTGCCCGCTTCATTTTCACCATTATGAGTTTTCATTTACTTATAGTTTGTTCTGTAACACGACCACTTTCATTTTTTTTTGTAATATAATAATTAATTTATATATTTTGTGTTGAAGATTTCAATATTTCTGGTTTCCAAAACAAAGTTTATTTCACTTAATGGATAAGAATGACAAATAATATGAATATTTTTTCAAAAAATTATTAGAAATGGAAATTTGATCAAATTCTTGTCATAAGCGTGCCTTGAGAGGTGTATGACTTCGATAAGCTGTACGTTATATGCGGGCCTAAATGTAGGCAGTATTTTTTGTTTTTAATTTTTTGTAATTTTTTTTTTATCAATATAGAAGTAAAATTAGTTACAAATTTCAAGAATAAATTAGAACCTTTAAAAATAACAGATCAGAAATTTCGCGCTCGAAGCCTGAACCGAAGAATATGGCGAAATTCAAGCAAACTCAAAGTCGGATACTTGAAATTTGCTAATTTTCTATTACTTTGAAATATGTTTTATTATCTGGATGAAATAGACATTTCTTCTTCAAGTGACGCCATTATGTCCTCTAATAACAGTCACATTGGTAAATTCTCCCTTTTCAAGCAAGCTTATGAAAATTATTCCATCTGTCTTCCAAATATACCGTCTACCACGTTATTTCGACAAAATTGTCGCTATTGGGTGAAGTCAAATCCTCGTGCGGCTAAGAATCACAATTGTTACTATCAATAACGATCGTTATAAATCTTTGTGGATCGACTTTTTTTCGGTGCGCCGCCTCATGTTTCACGTCTTGGTATAGTCACATTGCGTGCAAGGTTTGGCGACTCGTTAGTTTCGTGAAATGACTCGCCAAAATCTAGTGATTTAAAACCTGTATATTATTGTCTCTGGAAATATGATAAATCAAAGACTTACTCAACTAGCAACACTCGTGAAACCCGAAGACAATTTCAGCATAAATGTTGCACCGTGTCATAGAAAATTGCCGTGAATATCATGTAATACCTTTATATCTGTGAAATATGATAATATCTATGGAAAGTTGCTAGTTTTAAATATATAAATTACAAAATAATAAGAACATGAGATCAACAAAGCTATACGGAAGAAAAACTCACCAACAACAAACTCCATTGTGGGCTCTATATTTGATTTAAATAGTTTTTACATTTTCCATAAAAATATTAATATTCTAAATTTTAAATTAAAAAGCAGTTTAAATTTAAATAATATTCCATAGTGATATAATCTTTATATGGGTGTTGGACTTCGCTAAACTGACCTGTTATATATGCATACGCCTAATTGTAGGCAATACATGTTTTATACTCAAATATTAATATATATTTTTAGTGTTATTAAGACCCTTTTAGAAAATGATATTAGGATCTACATAAAGTACAGAATTTGAGTCTGTTAAATTTAAGTTTACATTTTAAAATAATAAAAAAATAAAAACTGTATAATATCATTCAGATTTACAAGCTGTTTGAGAAAAAGTTGTGTATTTCATATTTTATTGAATGTTTTTTATTTAAAAAATATACAATACAATAACATTAATAATAAAATGATTTTAAAATTTTTAAAATTAATCTTAAAAAGATGTTAAAATTTAATTTTTATAATGATTTTGCATTGATATGGTGTGTGACTTTGCTAAGTTGTCTACTATATATAATACATATGCGCCTAATTGTAGGCAATAAATAATTTAATGTAGTTTTATCGCTTTGTTAGTTAAACTGTACTAAATTTGAACGAAGATATAATTTGTTGAGTTTCATAAACCAACCAGTTAAAACAAAAAATAAATAATTAAATTTTGCTTAGCAAAATTGTTGCACTAAAAAATTTCATAAAACAGTATTTTATAATTTAAATATATGTCTAAATATTCACACTTAAGTAAGTGTCCATTATTTTCATTTGCTCTCTATGCAAAACGATTTCTTGCCCTCCCCAAAGAAGACAAATAAATGACCATAATACAGTTGACCTAAAGCTGCACAGTTAGTGACATGCTTATCGCACCAGCTGGCCAAGTGATACCTAATCGCAACAAATGGTAATACGCCGACACTGCCGCACACAAACATTTCTTACATACAGATATTTAGATTAAAACGAAAGTGTGCTTGACGCAAGAGGCCATTAATTTCAGCTTAAGCACAATGCAGCCGCCATCCATTTGTCTTTGTGGCGATTTTTAGACAATTTTTCTATTTCCTACAACATCGCCCTCACCTCACATAAACACACAACACATATGCGCCACCACTAACCCTCAACGAGCAATTTCGCACAAACTTTGCAACAACAACAATAACAACAAAAATAGAACAATAAATATCATTGCTTGTCGAGTAGTGGACATAAATTACGAAAGCATTGAGGCATTGAAGCATGCAACCAATGAAAAAGCAATCGATCGACATGAGGCGTTCAAGCTCGCCTCGGTCGCACAGCAAGCCGTTAGACATTATGTGCGTACACATATACAGCCGTGTGTGTGTATAAATAGGCAATAATAGCTAAACAAGGAAACCAAGCATATTGGCTATTTTTATATTTGCACAGTTATATATAAATATTTGCCGACATATGCACATGTGTGTGTGTTCGATTGAGTGTAGCTTTCTAATATTTGACCAGGGAGAGAGAAAAAATGAAAAAAATAATAAAGTCAAGTACTCGAGCGTTAAATTATTTTCAGAGCTCGCTACGCAGAAAAAATTGACAAATAGGAAATGTGCACACTGGTGCTTATGACCAAAATGAAAGGCAACTTCGGTTGCACCAAAGCTTTAATACCCTATATGTGCTTTTTTATAGCATAAAAGAGTATAAGAAGAAATTTATCTTCATTATGATAGGTCAGTTTGTATGGCAGTTATATGCTATAGTAGTTCGATCTGAACAATTTCTTCAGATATTAGAGAATTGTCTATAAGAATAATTCATGCTAAATTTCGTTAAGATATCTTGTCAAATGAAAAAGTTTTCCATACAAGAACTTGATTTGAATCGTTCGGTTTGTATGACACCTACATACATATATGCTATAGTTGTTCGATCTGAACAATTTCTTCGCAAGTTATAGTGGTGCTTCAGATAAAAGCCTGTCTAATATTTTGTGAATATATCCTCTAAAATAAAAAAGTTTTTCTAATAAGAACTTGATTTAAATCGTACAATTTGTATGGCAGCTATATCATATATGAGTCCGATCTGAATTATTTCTTGGAATATTGAAGCGCTGTTTTTGAAAATAATTCATGCTTAATTTCGTGAAGATATCTTGTCAAATAAAAAAGTTTTCCATATGAGAACTATATTTGAATCGTTCAATTTGTATGGCAGCTATATCATATAGTAGTTCGATCTGAATAATTTCTTCGGATATTGTAGCGTTGCTTTGGGCAATAATTCGTGCAAAATTTCGTGAACACGTCTTGTCTAATAAAAAAGTTGTTCTTACAAGAAATTGATTTGAATGGGTCAGATTGTTTGGCAGCTATATGCTATAGTGGTTTGATCTAAAAAATTTCTTGGCAAGTTGTAGTGGTGCTTTAGTTAAAAGTCTGTGCCAAATGTCGAGAAGATATCTTGTCAAATAAATAAGTTTTCCATATAAAGACCAGAGTTTGATCAATCAGTCTGTATGGCAGCTATTTTATATAGTATTTCGATCTGAAATATTTATTCGAATATTGAAGCGTTGCCTCTGGAAATAATTCATGAAAAATTTCGAAAAGATAGTTTGTCAAATGAAAAAGTTTTCCATACGAGAACTATATTTGAATTCAATTTGTATGGCAGCTATAAGCAAAAGTGCTCCGATATGGAAGATTCAAACAAATTAGCAGCTTCTTGTTCAGAAAATAACTTGTGCAAAATTTCAGATCGATCTCTCAGAAACTGAGGGACTAGTTCACGTATATCCTTTAAACTTAATATATTCTGTTCAGGATATAAACATATTTACATACATACAAATATACCTATTTGCAATTTTATGGCTGCTGACAGGCCAAGAAAATGTTTTCATAAATATATACATACATACATATAAAATATAGTTTATTTCCACATTAACCTGACATCTTGTGTAGTCACATCAGTGTTGCTTATGACAGCTTAGCTTGTTGCTCTGCTGCCTTGCTGTTTTGCTGTTCAGTGTGCAAATATTATGCGCAAATAAGCCAAGTTGCGGTCGTCACACACACACAAGAGTTCAGTATTATATATGTATATACATAGAAATCGGTTTTATTGGCATGCTGTGCAGTGTTGCCAGATAAAAGGTGTTTTAGCATAAAACACGCATTAATATCAATATTAATAAGTAGTATACATATATAAATCTACATGTAATACTACAACATGCATATATCAAGCATACAGTCACACATATGTATCTATGCAACATCTCCAACTAATACGTTTTATCAGGAAAGTTCAACTGCATATACTCTTGACCAACTTTGTCCATGAAATTTGTTGTTATTGTTATGTGGCGTTATGTCAGTCGCCCGAAATTAATATTTGCTTGGGTCTTATGCAACACTTGTATGTTATGTGTCGTTATGGTATTGACAAATGATTTTTTATTTCTTTTTACTGCGCTCTTTCAGCAATTTACTGCCTGCCAGTTCACTGGCTGTCATGAGTTGGTGCATAGTACAGTTAACTTATTAGAAATATTGGTGGATACAAGTTGTTGACATATTGGTAATTACTGGTACATTGATTATGATGGGAAATTGCTGCAAATAATCACAAAAACGTGACTAATAAATACAAATAAATATAATTACTTCGCACGAGAGGAATGGCTATGAAATTATAGTTGATTATTTTAACATTTGATTTGCTAAAAATTATAAGTAGATGTGATATTATATGTTTTTTTCTTTCTCTTCGTATTTTCCAAATAATAAATTTCCAGGAAGAGAGTTATTTCTGATGTATTTTGATGTATTTGGGTTTGCTATAACATGAATTCGCAGAGTAGCTGGTTTTTTCGATCATGAATGATAACGAATGATTGGGATCATTTTGGTCAATCATTCTTTGATGTATAGAAAAGCCTTCAATCTATTTTTCCCAGATTTTTTGGAAAGACATGTTCTTCGGACCTTACTAAGTAATTTTTTGTCTATCTTGATGCTATTGGTATAGACATTGCTTATTCAATTATAGCCGAATCAACAATAGCGCTGAATAAAGTCAATGTCGCCATAAACCTCGTACAGTTCGTCGTTATATCGACTGAGGCATTTGAAGAACCATAAATCTTCCTTTGTCTCGAACATTCCTAAGACCGATTCATCAGATGTTCATTGTCAGGGCCTTTGCACTAGTTAGCAGGATGAGTATGATGAGGAAGCTTATCCCTCAGTAATTTGAACAGTTTGTTGGGTTCCTTTTTTGTGCCTTAAGCAGACCACATTTAGGACAGTCTTTTGTACTTGAATAGCTCAGCACCGCTGCTTTGTTGTTCTTTAGGGGGGATTGTTTTCGAACTTCTTCATAGTCGGATAATGGGACATTTGCTTGTTGTTGTTGCTGTTATAGCAGCAGAATTCTGGCGAGTTGATAGTCCTTGACCGAATAAAAAAATTAGGGTCAGCCCCGGTTACGTAGATCCGACTGTCGTAGGAACGGAGAACATTTGATTTATTTCGGAACATTTTTTTTTGTCTGCATATGCGCTTCGCTTTACTCTTCAACTCTCGCTATCTACCGCGCTCGTATTGTGCTCGATCGTGACGTTGCGATGGAGACAGTCTGTTTTCTCTCATCTGCGATACGACAATTTTCATTGTACCAGTTGTTCCCCTGACCTTTCCAAAAACTAATGGTCTCGATTTCTAAGGTGCTAATGGGTGCTCTGAGAGCAAAGGAGTGCAAGTCGAGTAGAAAAATTTTAAGCTGTACCGACTCTTCCGTGTGTCCTTTAATGGAAGTACTTTGCTGCATAGAGAGAGGTGGTTGCGAATCTTTGTTGCTACAATGAAATGACCCGAGTCGATGTTAAATGCTCGATACATACGCACGTCAAGAAGACTGAAGACATAACGTTCATCTTTCACAACATAAACTATCAGATTGTAAGCTTTTCAATCCGGAGACAGTCAAGTTGTTTGATGAAGATTCAGGCCTGCCAACTGGTTATCTTATTTAAATGAATATTAACAAATACCAACGTATCACCGTTAAAGAAAATGTCAAGTTGCCTGCATTGTTATAATTTTTACACACTCGTCGTAATTTACTCTTTTTCTATTGCTGTCATATTTGCTTGAGTACAAGTACCGTTAAGTATATTTGCACTTAAGTACTCAGTCAGCTGCTTAACATTGTCATGAAAAGCGCATTGCAACATTTCCTAGTAATGTGTCCTCTTATTTTCTCACAACACTCCACGCATTATAATGTGCTTTAGGTGTCTGCGAGGCACAAGCGATCCTATTTTACCAGTAGTAACATTACAACGATGATTGCAAAAGAACTATCTCGAAACTCATCACTTCTCAACTAGTTCGTGATACACCACAGTGTTTCAAAAGTTCAGTTCGTAGACATATAATGTTTCGAAAGCAACTTTCAGTGAGTGACAGTTAAATAACATGAAGAATTGAGATTATATTTTACCAGAAGTAAAATTGTACCGGGTTTTATATAAGAATTAGTAGGGAACTCATCACCTTATAACTAGTGAATGATTACATAAGAGCTACTTCAGAACTCATCACTTTACAACTAGTCTGTGATACACCAAAGTGTTTCAAAAGTTCAATTTGTTTTCCCATACAATTTTTCAGGAGCAAATATCAGTTAATTTATGTTTCCAATAGTAAGTTGGCTTAAAAACTAACTTTACTTTGTGGGATACAAAAGTGTTCCAAAAGTTCAGTTCGGTTTCAATTTATATTATATGTTTCTAAGCAAAGCAGCTTACAGTTAGATATTGTATTGTCAAATGCAAGATTACATCGGTTTTTATATAAGAATTACCTAGAATCCTCACCACTTTAAAACTAGCTCACCAAAGTGTTCCAAAAGTTCATTTCGTTGTCAATTTATGTGTTTCGAATGAAGTTTTCAGTGAGTGACAATGAAATATCAAGAAACATATGAGATTATATTTTACCAGAACTAAAATTGCATCGGGTTTTATATAAGAATTACTAAGAAACTCACCACTTCATAACTAGCTTATGTTATACAAAATTGTTCCGAAAGTTCAATTTGTATGATACTTCTGAAAAGAGCTTCCAACAAAATTGTCTAGGAATATTTGTAGGAATGTCTATTTTGGCTTAGAAGAAGACAACATGGTTGCCTTTTTGGATTTTTATCATGACTACATCATAATGTTTCTACCATTACATTACATTCATACATATGTACATTACATAATGCACGCGTCTGGGGTTTTAATTTACGTTTGTTGTTCTTTTTCATTTTTTCCTTTTTTCCTTTTTTTTGTTGTTCATTCGACAGTCATCAATCGCTAATGGCATGTCATTGTGATGTTGTTTATGTCACCATTATCTTTAAGTTGCAATTTGCAAGAGCAACACACTTGCAACACAGAAATAAGTATGTACATTGTCAATACCTACCCTTTATGGCTGTTATGGGAAAGAATTCTGATTTATGGACTGCACTTCTTCTTCTACTTTTTTATATGTATTGAAGATGCTTGTACTTTGCTTTTTTTCCATGTTGAACAGAAGAATGTTGAATTCATGATGCTTCGGAAGGCAGATAATTGTCAAGGATTATGCTTTACTTATTGTGTTAAAGTTGCCGATAAGATTAATGAATGTTTACACTTGGGTTGTTGTAACTTGTCTTTTTTACACCCTGTAAGATTTATAATGGGACTTTCAATAAGAGCGCTACAAAAGTTTTATTAAATAAAATAAAAACGGCTTGGGATATCAATGGAATTTTTTATTCCTGTGATATTACATTCGATGCCATTATGTATAAAACTTGATTTCTTTTACATGGACACCAAGGGAACGCTTGCAGAAGTCCGGACGCTGAACCCAATTTTTGATGGTTTTCAAGCATAAATCGGCCGATACTGCTGCAATGTCACGTTAGTTATTCGTACAAAGTTCATCAATCGTCGATGGCTTGTTGGCATAAACTATAGGCTTGACGTATTCCCACAGGAAATAGTCTAACGGCGTTAAATCATAGGACCTAGGCAACCAATTGACAGAGCTATTTCGGGGAGATAACTCGTTCATCAAACTTGGTTTTCAATAAATCGATTGTGACATTCGGAAGGATGTAGACCAAGAACTTTTTGCAAAATTCGCCACAACGATGTCACAGAGATGCCCAACGCTTGAGAACGACGTGTGAGAGACTGATTTGGGTCTTCCTCAATTGATGCGCTAGCGGCAGCAAAATTCTCGACACTACAGGTACTTCTTTGTCTCACTGGCACGGAAAAATTTTGTATTTTTTTCTGTGCCTGTGGATCAAAATTTTTCCACTAGACGTTCAATTGTTGATCTGACAGAACAATTATGACGACCATAAATTGTACGTAGAGCTCTCTAAGTTGAGGCCACCACTGGATTATATATCTATCCATAATGAAATGGTAAACTTTGCTGAAGAGAAATGTCAAAAGAGCGAGAAAAGATATGGCGTCGTTTGCTGCCCCTATCGGTCTACTTTTATTAACTTGTGGCTATGAATCAGCGTAATTCTTATATCCTGAAGACTGTATTAAATATTAACATTAAATTTATATCATCCAGAATGAAATGTCAGAGACCTTATAAAGTATATGGTGTATACAGATGGAAAGGCTTAGTCGACCTTGCTTATAAATCTAAACATGTCCGTCTGTTTATCTTTACATCTGTCCGTCTTTATATATGATCTTGTCTCGCAGTTTTTGAGATATTGCTCCGAGAGCATACGTGTAATGTTCTCCCCAAAAAGCTGCTTGCTGCCTAAGCCGCCAATATCGGACTACTAAAAGGTACACAAGTCTTCGAACAAATAATTTAGATCGGACGACTATAGCATATAGATGTCCTCCAAACTAATTGAAGTTCGGCTTGACTATATTCAGATTTACCCATTCCCTTTCATGCTGCATAGTTTTCGGCCATCTCTCCTGTCTAGTTAGCATCAAAGCTTTTAATAATAACGTTTTTTGACTTTTAGAATTTCGTTAGTCCTGTTAATGCCACTGCTTTCTTTTTTGACCGACTCTCGTACTAAATGTTATCTTGAGTCCACTGTAAATATAAAGTCTTCGATAATGGAAAAAAAATTAAGATTTAGATTTTAAGTGAAGTTGGGTTGGAAATCAGTCGGAATAATTTTTAATACAGCCTTTTTCAGCGGCTCTATTTAGTACAAAGAAAAGTGCTAAGGTTTTTGGAACCAACGAATTCACTTAATTTGAATATGACTATCAAATTGGTGGCTTGTATTCTAAAATCGACATTTGAAATTCGATTTTGGAACCATTATCAAAGAACGAAAATACTATCAGACGAAACGCCGCATATTTCGACCTTATTCAATTACTAAATAAATATTAGAAATATATTGATACGTCATTCAATCCACTGAACCTTCAAGGTTCTTCATAACACTTCATAAACTTGAATTTCGTCAGACTTCACAGGTAGTAGTGACGATTATATTAACGTCCCAAGCGCTTTTCCAACTTCGTTAATATTCATAAAGCAATTTGCGAAAATTATGTAATCTTGTATATTTATATATATAGTAAATATATATTCATTTATTCATACATATACTATATACCATATAGCATATTAATTTCCTGTCACTCGTGTAACCGCACAACCGCCGTTATGTAAATTTGCTAGGTCATTAACAGCCTGACTTGGCACACAATAATGCGTTCTGATTGCGTAAAATTGCGCCATACACACCTTTACTAGGTGCTTTGCTGAATTGTTGTCCAAATTCATATTCCGAACTCTTAATATTGACGTCGTTTGCGTATTCTGTGGCTTTGTGGCTAATTCATGACAGACTGGCTTAGTAGACGTTTGAGGTATTTTCGAACGGTACATGTGGTACCAAAAATCAACTCTGGAACTTTTATAGTGATTTGACTGCTTAGTACTCGATTAGATTTATTTCCAAATAGTTCGATGCTGCCTAGTATAAGTATATTGTGGCAACTAGCGGTAAGTAATCAAGCTTGAAATATTTTCCTGGATCTATGTTTATGTACTGGTATAATGAAATTGATAACCAAATTAGAAGGTAGGTCGAAGGTCAGTGAATATATTGTTTTTCAGTATACTTTTCTAAATAATATATGCGTTCTCTGAAGGAAATGCAGAGAATTTTTGGTCTCATCTTCCAGAAAACTATTTTAATGAAATTTCTCGATTGATAAACAAATTATAAGGTTGGTCGAAGTGTCAGTTTTTTTTATTTTATATATTTTCCTTATCTTGATGTTTTTTCAGTACATTTTGGCTTTTAATATAATCGCTATTTATATGCGTTCTCTATATTTGGTACCCAATTTTCTAAGGGTCATAAAAAAAACTGACACATACAATTCTTTGAGGGTTTTACTATACTGACCTAGTACCATTACCCTTTATTGCACCCCCAGATTAGCTGTTGCTAATAATGTAATACTCAGGTTTCATTTATTTCTAAGAGTTGAGGCAGTATAGATTAAAAGGTCTTGGCCAGCCGGTCCACTGCGGTATCTAGAATCGTATAAGACATGATAAATCGACGAAGCGCTTTGAGCCTATCACAAAGAAGCTAAGGCGGCTAGTCTTAGTGTGTCAGCTATGTCTCCTTGCTTGCTGAAGATATGAGTGCCGATATGTTTTAACCTCAATTTTGCAAAAGATAGACATATGAAAAGAAATTGTCTGTATGTATCCACATCACCTTACCGCATGCTGGTATATTGAACAATGTCCAGTAAAAACTTCTACGATGGCGCCAAGGTGAACTTTGCTAAGTAACGTTCTTTATTAGATCTCCTTGGTAGTAGATCTCCTACTTTAGGCCAGAAGGATCTCAAAGATTGTCAACCAACGTCCGCTAAGCGAAAGCGAGGTCTATAGGTCAAGTGCTGGAACTAAAGTAGTTCGGTAGCCTACAGCTAAGCTTAAAGGAAAGCTCCTTACAGAACACTCCTCCTCCAATCTACCCTCCTAGTTTCGACCAATACATGAGAAAGCTCACTGCGCCTCTACTCCAGCGACTTCTTACCTTTCTTATATCCCTCGCCTCTGCTAGGCAAGTTTTCAAGAATGAATTTGAAGGAGGAGAAATATCAGTTTGACTCTGTTTGGACCTTTTCATATACCCAGCTTCTCTAAGGCTTAGCGCTCTTTGTACACGTTCAAGCTTCTTAGCGAGTAGTCTTTTCCAGCGCCTTATATTACACGAATACACTATGGAAGATTGTTGGTTTGACTATGATTTAAAAACACCACATTTGGTGAGAGTCCCCAGCCCCCACAGTTAGTTCATAAATGATACTTAGGAATCTTCTTGTAACCAAATTAGCGACTTCATCTGCGGAAGCTGTCATCCGAGAGCCTCGTTCCTCGAGCAATTTGAGGTAAGATAACGCAAAACCGATGAAAGCCAGAGCTAAGGCCACCTGCAGCATTGGACATGATTAGCCTAGGTATAGGAACGTACTTAAGGCTATACAAATTTTAGTTTCCTTTCCTGGAGATCCTTTTGTTGGCTCTAAATATTGGTATGTTTTTTAGGTTCCTACTTTAAAACCTGTCTTTCCTATACATTGTTTTCGTTATTGTTTTACATATGCTCTTATAGGTTTAGGGACCTTTTTCTATCAGTGGCAATTTTCGACGAGTCGTATTATATGCATAGCCTCTCTTGGATACACGTTTTTCTTATAGACTTCACTGCTCTCACAATAAACTTCGGTAAGTGTTTTTTCGAATTCAAAGATGAACCTGCCTTCCATGCACAATATTTCGTCTTAAATTATCTTAAATCCCAAATTTTTTTAGTATTTTGCATTGGCTCTTAGTTCTGGAGAGCTTCGTTTTAAAATTATAAGTTTATCAAATAAATCTAGACAAATCAAATATAAACTAAAACTTTATTGTGGCACTAGTTTGATGTTCCGAAGTAGTACAATCCAGTCCATAGATATACCAGAAGTAAAGACAACACTTATTTTAGTACTTTGTGGACTTATTGATCGAAGGATTAATCTCGAGAGTTTTCAAATTGAACTTATTTCTGCTCTACAGTTAATTTTTCCCTGAGTGATTATCATTTACACACGAGTCCCTTGGGTCCTTCAATTTTCTTTTATTGGTTCTACTCGTAAAAATTATTATAATTTATTTGACAGCTTGGGGCTTATCCCTGAAAACCTCGAATGTCATAATGTTCACGTTACATCTGACACATATTTCACCACACACACAATCACTTATTCCTGCTCCTGCTTCTTCAATAACTTAGCTCACTCTCTGTTTACTGTTTCAGTGCGGCCCGTAAACCACTGAGTGCTCACTTACAACTCATGTACTTGTAAATATATTCCGCATATTCACTTATCCCACAGGCAACGACGAGACTGTAAACAACTTCAGTGAACCACATTGCAAATTAACGTAGCGGGCAGTCAGCGGCGCTACAAAACGAACGCCCCGAAGGCGTTGGGTGTATTTGAGGGAGAAATCATGATTCCGCTGGGCTCGCAGTAACCTCAAATGACTAGTGACATAAAGTCCTTATGTGGGTGCCAATGTTTGACGAATGAGCGGCTGTTCAGGAGTCGTTTTTATGTTGAAATGTGTGTAGCTCTATGACGCAGTTATGACAGCGAAATATGACAAAGGGCGCTTGACCAATATAGTCATGACTACAACAGTTACGAAACTTTGCGAATTCATTCGGAGCTTAAGAGCATTTTCATTTTAACCTGCTGTTGATGCGCCCAAAATGAAACTTTATTTGCTTTTTTTTAATGTTTATTTTCTTGAAAAATTTGTTGATGAGAAAATTTAGCTTTTCAGTGTGAATTTATTTGATGTTAATGAGAAAAGTTGTGTTTGTTTGGATTGAGGCTGCTAGTTTCATAGTCTCCTGCTTCCTCAATACAATTGAGCCAGTGAAGCTTCAAGTTTTTAACCCGTCTGAAATATAAGATTTCTAGAAATATGCCAAAAAATCTTCGGGGACGTGATAACCTCCTCTTGCCGCTCTAATTGCAGCCGGACGAGTGATTTTAGGAAATTTGGAAACAAATTTCTTAATTGCTCATGGTAGAAAACATTTTTGTCCTCCCCAAATTGGACCGCTTTTTCTACGCTTCGGTGTCGAATCAGTAGAGTAATTCAACGTATTGATATTTGTGCCCGTTATTCTTTCATTCAGCTAGTCGACGAAGGTCATACTTTGGTAAATCCAGAACCACCTTTCCATCCGGAAAGACAGTCTTCACCTGTTTCTTTTATTCATACGTTTCTATTTATTCATTGCATTTCATACGAAATATGAGACATGCGGTCTTTTGAGTTGCCCACTGCCTCAATCGTCTCGCGTACTATCAACCGGTGCCGTGAAAAAATGAAATCGTGGACTACTGTCGTAGCCGTTTTCGGAACACCTTGCTGCGGCAGATTAAAAACTGATGTATGTTGAGATATTTTTAAACCAAGTTTTAAAGATCGAATTCGTAGGAGAAGAGCTATTGAATGTAGAATCTCAGTGCTCTTCTATTTCACTAAGAGATTTTCCTACTCTTTTTCTCATTTTTTTTAAGCCATAAGGCATGCACGGTCAAAACCAAACCACACGCCTGATTCTCCTGTGCTGGCGGTGTCATTGGTGAAGCTAAGTACGTATCAAACCAGCCTGGTCTACCATTAGAAACCCTTGTAATACTTTAATCAATTATATTTGCCATCCCTCTTTCTCCGTCCCCACTATATACTCTAATTCCCTCCCAACCATGAAAATCCGGAATTTCCTACCAAACTTGCGGTAATTTCCTGTTGAGCGTCTTCAAACTTTCCAAAAATAATGCTAATTCCATTTTCCACCAGCAATTGCTTCCCAATTTCACTTTTACCCTTGATCTCTTTCATCCCTTCCAAACAACCCTTACAGGCGACTCCCCCACACTTTTTATAACATTTATTTAATTCCCTTTTGCTTTCGCAAATTATCTACTGGCACTGCCAAAAATTCCGCCATGTAAATTGTTTTGACAGCATTTTATTGCCGCATGCCCCGCGGCCGCAGCGCAAATTGAATAAAGTTTCGTTACATTTCGCTTATTCGCTGGCCGCTGTTCGGCCGCGAGCGCTTTTCAATGGCACGAACTGCCGATGAAAACGCTTTGCAATTCATTACATTAAAACAATACACAGCAAAATATTAAAATATAACTCATATTTTGTTTGTTCTGTGCAAATTCACTGGAAAATTGGTGGCAGTAAAGGAAAGTACGTGGAATTTTCTGGTGAATGTGCGTGAAAACGAGTGACAGAAATTGCAATTGTAATGATATATGTAGTCTGAATATACTATATGAGATAAATTAAGTTTATACAGTTGATAGGCTCTACACTTGTATATTTATGTAACATTAATTTATGTACAAGTATTATTATTATATTATATTACAAGGAATTATTGGTATACAGGGCGTATGAGTAATCGAATTGCAATAAGCGATTTTATTAATCCTTCATATTGGGGGATTAAATGCATAAAGAAAGATGGTCATATTACAAGTAGGAGCGATCCTAGGCGGAGTTAATACCATGCACGCTGGGAACTTAAGAACTTTTGTCGAAAGAACAAATTGGTTTGACGGCAAAGATGAAACGAGTTAGCATGAGTATAAAGGTCTTAACGAGTACATCAATATGGCACATCTTGATTCCTATAAAACTAATTCTCTGAAGTTTTCTGAAGTAGAAATGCTGGGAGACATGCATATTTTCGAATTAACTTCAACCTAATATTAAGTATTAATTTTTTCGTGGAACTTGTCTAATAATATATCAGTTCCTTTTACAAATTGTCAGGTTTTTGGGAAACAGGTCATATTAGTTACCTGTGTATTTTGAACTCTTAGAATGAATACTGCTTTTTAGTTTCAAGTTTACTGGTCACTTTTCCAGTTCAAGAGAAAAGGTCTCAATAGCTTGCCCAATGGCTTTCAGAAAAGAGTCTCTGATCTTCGCATGGACTTAATCGTTTGACTAGTTTGTTCGTACCTTTCTTAATTGGCTTCAGTCAATAACTAAGTCAAGTTGCTTGAAATTTTACTGAATGGAGACTTTAACTCCGACTTTTCAATATAGACTTAAATCTTGTTCTTCTTGATTGGCGTAGGCACTGCTTACACTCTCAGCCTCAATCCATTTGGTGTTGTTTCGTCATAGAGGTTGAATTTACCGACCTTTGTGCCAAAGATACCTTTTTCGCCCACCCTGGCGTTAAAGTCGCCAAGCACGATTTTGATATCGTGGCGGGGGCAGCTCTCATAAGTGGACTTCAAGTGCTCATGGAAGGCACCTTTGGTCACGTCGTCCTTCTTTTCCGTCGGGGCCTGGGCGCAAATCAGCGATATGTTGAAAAACTTCGCTTTGATGCGGATTGAATGCCACGACTTGGCGACGGAGTTTTTCTCAAACCACGAATCCCACACCGAATTTACACTCCTTTGTATGGGCACTGTAGGAAATGACATAAGGACCTCAGTCCTTGTCCCGTCCATCGCACTTCTTGGACGGCGGGGATATCAACCTTTACTTTCACGAGGACAGCTGGGCAGCGGCGCCTTCCAAATTAAAGGACCGGACCATCCAGCTGCATGCCATTAATTCGGAATACTTAATGCGTTTGCCATGGTCGTCACCAAAAGGAGGGTCTCCCATCCGAGGCTGTCGATTACTTTTCATTGGTGACGATTCTTACGTGGCTCAAGGCAAAAACCTGGGAAGGAATGGTTCGCCTCATCACTTTAGCTCGCCTTCAAACGGATGTTCTATGGCTACCCAGTGGATACTTCGTCTAAGACCGGAATTCGTGAGCTGCTTGAGCCATATGTATTCACCGGCTCTGCAAATGGCGGGCCACTCCCAAGTGAATGACGATCAGAGTACTTTCCTCACTTGAGTGAACTTTTATATATGATTCCATCCTTCAATAAAATTAGTAGTGAGAAATTGCGATGATCTCGATGCCTTATATCATCTACTGAATGAAATTAGAAGAAAAAGTAGTTGTTTCGAAGCACTCAGGATACAGAGCTGCCTCGAAATTTGCAAGTATGTTCAATATTTTTTCCTCATTGGAATATTCTGATTCCTAATCGATTTCCCTTCTTCTACTTCCTTAAAACTTATGCTGTCAGTCTTCAATACTTTCAGTTAGCTCAGTTGTCTCTTCCGTGTACGACAGCCTCTCATAACAAAATGTAAAACCTTCAACATATCAAATATTATAACAGTCTTATCTTTTGAAGCAAGTCTGCTGTTATTCTAGTAAATCAAAGGTAAGCTGAGTCTTACAGGCCAGCAATATTCTGGAACATCATTTATCCCGTAACCAGTGAGGCAATAAAATGCGAAAAATACTCTGATCAAAGCTAAAAGCGGTAATAGGAGAAAAGTTTGAGGAAATAATAGAATGGCATAGAATTCACTTTGAGATGAAAGGCAGCATTTCAAAGGCGGAAAATCGCCAAAAGGAGGACGAGGAGAACATAGGAATACTTTGGTTTGCACGTAACGCATATAGCAGGGAATAAAGTATAATAAATTGGCAAACTTTTGTCGTCATCGATTAACTGAACCATAAACGGAATAAAGGCATTCATGCAAGTGTAAGCAAAAACAACAACAAAGCAGAAAAGTTTGAGAAAACGTAAGGGTAGAAGATGAGGGGAGAGCGCAAGCAATTGTTGAATTATTGCAAAGCAACAAGTTAGAAGAAGTCATGGTGTTTGGTGCATTGAAAATTATTTTGGGAAATATCACACTTCTTCACAATGGAAAGTGAAATTTAGCGGGTAAAAGCAAAGAGTGAGAAAAGTTTAGCAATAAATGTTAAAATATTAATAAAAATAGACAAAAATAAATTCTATATTTTCTGAGAAAAAAAAAGTCAACAAACATATAAATAAGGAAAAAGAAAAATAGCAAAAATAAAAAACACTGAAAGGACACGAAATTCAAATGAGAGACCACCAACGGTTTCAATGTTGTTTTAGCGTACCAAAGGTCAATTTGTATTTTTATTTATTCTTCTTTTATACTTTATTTACTTCTTGGTTGTAAACTTTCCTTGTTTTCCACCGCATTTTTTTTCCTTTCCATATATTGTCCTTTGGAATGTATCCTTTTGCTAAGGCTTAAGGTCAACGCGGCCGGTTTGTCTGTTAAACTCTGGAATTTGTATTAAATAAGTTAAACGCATGGTGGGCAATAAATTTTTAAACAAAAGCAAGTCTAAGACTTTGCATTCTCTTTTTGCTTTTGGGCCATAAATAACGGAAATGAACTGCTAGAAAAGATTTATTTGAAGGCAGGGTGAAAGAAAATCATAAATAAGTGGAATAGGGATGTAAAATCTAAAAAAGAAATAGTAAACACTGTCATTGTGAGGTAGATCATTTTTTTGGAGACAATGAATTTATAGCCTAAGTGACCATACCTATATCGTTAACTGTAAAATACATGATTTATATGCAAATAGTGGTACAAAATATTTAAAGTTGGATACTCACTCTGGAAAGACCTCAAAGTATAGTAAGTCCGATAGGCCTTATAAATACTCTAGAAGCGAACGCATTTTTTCTTCATAATTTAGAAGTCGCTTGAACTAGGTTAACCAATCCACAGCTTCGACGTGAGTTAGAAAAGACGTTGACTACATAGGAAGAGGTTCGGTACCTACACCAATGAAATTTTTTATAATAACGGGGTTTTCAATAGAGACGCTACAAAAGTAGACCGACAGGGACATCAAACCACGTTATATTTTTTCCCGCTCTTTTGACATTCCTCTTCAGTAAGATTTGCCATTTCATCGTGGAAAGATATAGATATAACGATCTAACAATGAGTCGAAATTATTAAAATTTACTACCGGAGTTTAGAGTAAGTGGCCTCAAATCGTCCAATCAGATCAACAATTGAGCGCCTAGTGGAAAAATTCGAATTCACGGGCATAGTACAAAATATTCCCGTGCAAGTGAGGCAAAGAGTTTGCCAGTAGTGTTGAGAATATAGCTGTCTCTGGCACATCAATTGATAGAAATCCAAATCAGTCTCTCACACGTCGTTCTCAAGCGTTGAACATTTCTGTTACGTCGCTGTGGTGAATTTTGCGAAAAGATTTTGGTCTACATTCTTACAAGATCAAATTGACGCAAGAACTGAAGCCGCTTGACCACTAGAGTTATCGTATGTTCGTGAATTGGCCTAAGCAACAACCTGAAAATGATCCGGATTTTCATCGAAAAATTATCTTCAGCGATGAGGTTCATTTCTGGCTGAATAGCTTCCTCAATAAGCGGAATATGCGTAATTCGTAAGGCAGCAATCCACACTTACTCCATGAGTCTCCATTGGATCCCGAAAGTATTACGGTTTGAGGCGTATTATGGGCGGGCGGCGTCATTGAGCCGTACTATCTTCTGTAATGATCAAATGGCCCAGTCATTGGCTGTCTCGGTTGTGCGATTTGACGCCGTTAGACTATTTCATATGGAGTTACGTCAAGTCTATGGTCTATGCCGACAAGCCAGCGACGATTGGTGAACTTCCAAATCTTAGAAATATTTTCAGTCTTCTAGCAATTATTTATTTGCTGGTCCTTCCTAATGAACTATTTCGATGATCTCCGACATAAGGTATAATTTAGATAAAATCTTCGGCGGAGGTTTCTTTAAATGAAAAAGTTATCTGCTACATACTTAGAACATTTTGACGTTACTGGACATCCAACGTAAAGTCCGCTCTTAGCACCGAATAACTTCCTTTTATTACCGAACATGAAAAATGAAAAATACGTCAACGTTTTTCGACATCTGAAGAGACGGTTAATGCGTTCAGAATTCATGTGTTGGAGACACCTTTATAAGAATGGCAAAATGACTTCAGCAGTTGTTTCAAATGCATGCAAAGCTGTATAGATCTTAATGGAGTATATTTTTAAAAACAATAAAGCGATTTTTGATGATTCATATTTGTGTTTATTTCATAATCTAAAAATATCAAGGGCAACCCTCATGTATAAGACGTGACGGAGTAGACTTAGGCATATAACTGAGAATACTTCGAAGAGCTGAGTAAAAATTTATCTCCGCTAATGCTGTTACGTTTTCACAGCGCTGATCAAATCCCTGCAGTCAATATGTCAATATTTTGGCTTTCAATAGCAATTTCGTTTTGTCCTTCACATAATTTGTTATCTTCTTTCTTTCTATATCACTTTCTACATCATTTGTGCTCATCTATCTCACATTTTTTCCCTTCTCATTTTCATTTTGATTTAACGAACCGAGGAAATTGTGAAGCAAATACTATCAGTTCGTCAATCATGAGTCGATATTAAATTCGTCGTCAACACCTTCCTCCTTCACATTCAACTACTTAGATATAGACAACCTGTATACCAAGTATACCTACTTATCTCACATAAGTGCGCCCGCGTTTATGTCCCCTTCAAGTGAGTCGTTTTTCGTCCTGTTGCGTATTTCGACACCTCATTTTCGGATGATGGATCACCCACCTCACCCACTGGGCGGTTTCATTAATTTGTCATAAAAATAATTTATCTTCATGTTGAGCAGCGTGTTCACACCTGCCGCAGCGCTTAGTATGCCCGTCGCGTTACGTTTCATACACCTCACTGAAGTTTTCTCTGGTTCCCAGGTATTTGGCATTCCGCATTCCATCGCCTCTTCCACTTCACTTCACATCGCTATGTCCGTGGCAGACAATTTGTTGTGTAATTTGTCATTTCTTGTAATTAAAACGAATATTGGACAGTTTTAAGCTTTCAACACGCTTTTAGTTCTGTGGGTATTAATGTTGGTCTCTCGAAGCGTGGCACCTGTCTTGCTCTCCTCACCAGTTGTTTTTTCTCTTTTATTGCCTACTTTTGGCGACGTGACAGTTTTATTAATTTCTGAAGTAATCTTAGTCGCAGGTACATATGTATTCGCTTGTTTTAGTTGTTTGCAATTTACTTGTCTCTCTCCATGGGGATTTCTTAATTAAGTGTCAGTGTTTGTTGATTTCTTCGTTTTGTTTAATTTATAATTTTTTATATTGAAAGGTCTCTTGTGGTGTTATTGAGATGTCATCTTTTTATGATTTGCATTCAAATTTTAAGAATATTTTGACGATTTTCTGAAATTATGGCTTGGAGTTTAATTCTCAACTGAATCCATTGAAATTAATATTTTGTATTGGAAATGTAAGCGTCATATAGGCTACATATGAAACATTTATAGTTGAGTTATGGATAACCATATACTATATTATCAAATTTGACCCGGACTGACAAACAAGATTTTAAAGTGTCGGCTTCAAATTCATAAACCTATTTTTCATCACCCTGTTAATAAAGCTAAAGGCCTTACATTGATCAGAATCATCATTACTGGTGACGAAACACTCTTTTGCGACCTCCACATGACGTCGCTTTTTAGAAGATTCCGATCTTTTGGAACCACTGTAACTTTGACACGTTTCATACCCAAAACATTAATCAAAGTATTAACAACAAGTAAGGAAGGGCTAAGTTCGGGTGTCACCGAACATTTTATATTATCGCTTGATAAAGTGATAATCGAGATTTAATTATCCGTCATTTACATATTTTTCAAATACAGTATTTGTGTAAAGTTTTATTCCGCTATCATCATTGGTTCCTAATGTATATATTATACAGAGAAGGCATCAGATGGAATTCAAAATAGCGTTATATTGGAAGAAGGCGTTGTTGTTAACCGATTTCACCCATATTTTGTACATGTCATCAGGGTGTTAAGAAAATATTACATACCGAATTTCATTGAAATCGGTTGAGTAGTTTCCGAGATATGGTTTTTGGTCCATAAGTGGGCGACGCCACACCCATTTTCAATTTTTAAAAAAGCCTGGGTGCAGCTTTCTTCTGCCATTTCTTCCGTAAAATTTAGTGTTTCTGACGTTTTTTGTTAGTCGGTTAACGCATTTTTAGTGATTTTCAACATAACCTTTGTATGGGAGGTGGGCGTGGTTATTATCCGATTTCTTCCATTTTTGAACTGTATATGGAAATGTCTGAATGAAACGACTCTATAGAGTTTGGTTGACATAGCTATAGTAGTTTCCTAGATATGTACAAAAAACTTAGTAGGGGCGGGGCCACGCCCACTTTTCCAAAAAAATTGCGTTCAAATATGCCCCTCCCTAATGCGATCCTTTGTGCCAAATTTCACTTTAATATTTTTATTTATGGCTTAGTTATGACACTTTATAGGTTTTCGGTTTTCGCCATTTTGTGGGCGTGGCAGTGTGCCGATTTTGCACATCTTCGAACTTAACCTTCTTATGGAGCCAATAAATACGTGTACCAAGTTTGATCATGATATCTCAATTTTTACTCAAGTTACAGCTTGCACGGACGGACAGACAGACAGACATCCGGATTTCAACTCTACTCGTCACCCTGATCATATATACATATAACCCTATATCTGACTCTTTTAGTTTTAGGACTTACAAACAACCGTTATGTGAACAAAACTATAATACTCTCCTTAGCAACTTTGTTGCGAGAGTATAAAAACATTAACCAAAATATGTTGTGTCGATCTAACTTATGCAATACGACGATTTGAACTGCTTCACTGTTTCTAGGCTTGTTCGATGTTTTCCTCATTAACAAAGGTGGATGGACGACTCGCCGAAGCAAGTGATTTCACGATCAATGCTCAATGCTTTGTGCCACTCAAATACTTGTGTTCGTGATAAGGTAGACTCCTGAAAACACTTTTTAAACTTTTTCAACTATTCCGCACTATTGGAAATATGTAATTTCAAGCAAAGTCGTTGCATATTACAGTTATAGGTCCGTGTGTCTTTTATGTCTTACAATAATTTTTTTACTGCATACTGGTTCGGTCTACTTTTTAAAGCTTTTACTATATAATGCTTCACTAAACCACACGCTCAAAGTCTTCAAAGCACTCTGAACACGTCGGATAATTCGGACTAATCTCGTGTTGAAATCTATACCGGTAGCTTTTAAAGCACCCATGTCCACTTAGTATTTATGTTAGGTGGAAATCCAGGTTCCCATATCGTTTGTCGATCCAGGAATGTATGTTCGGTATCAGTATGTGGGGCCACCGTTATTTGATTGAGGTTTGAAACCGCTGCTGTTATATTGTTAATCTTTTGACTCTCTCTTCTCTTTTGGCTCTTATAGACGGCTCTAGTAACTTATGTATTCGCTCGTATTCATCACCCTGGATATCAGTGGGCATCATAGTGGCTATTACTTCAGCAGCGTCACTTGATATTGTTCGAAAACCACTGATAAATCTTAGTGCGGACAGCCTGTGCACTTTGTTTATTTGCCTGGCATGTGCTTTAATACCTAGCGCCTGGATCCATATTGGAACCGCATATAACACAACCGATCTCATTAACTTTCCGAGTAAAAATCGCCAGCAGACTTTATTTGATCTCATTTGTGATAAGGCATTTTGGATTTTATTTGATCTCATTTCTGATAAGGCGTTTTGGATTTTATTTGCCGTGTATTCTAGGTGATCCTTAAATTTCAGTCTACTATTACTCCCAGATACTTTAGTTGCGGCTGTGAGTGAATCTCATACTCCATTGTGGTGAGAGATATACTTTCCTCCACTTCTTTAGTACTTACGAGAAATACTTCTGTCTTTTGCTCAGCCAGTTCTAAACTCATTGAGAAGAAAAATTGGCGCAGACCATTTATGCACTCATTGCCTTTGCTCAGGAGGTGATCTAGATGTTTAGTCACCACCTACCCCAATAAGGTAGTCTGTGTATGCAATTAATTTGACGGCTTTCGGTTGGTGTCTCCTTAGCACCCCATCATGCATTAGGTTCCATAGGAGGAGATCTAGAACCCGGCCTTGCGCTACTCCACTCGAAATAGAGTGGCTATGGGTGCCCTCCTCAGTATCGAATAATAGTCGCCGGTTTTCAAAATAAGTCGTAATAATTACCGTAAGAAATTGTGGAGCGCATATGTCTTACAGAGACTTGTTTATGTTTGTCCACTTTGCTGAGTTGAAGACATTATTTACATCCAATATTTTTTTCTTCCGCCTTTCCATCGCTTGCCATTTACTGGGCATTTCACAGTGTCAACGACGTTGTATAGTTCGTCAATGGTGGACCCCTTTTTCATAAAGCCGTATTGTTGTTCTGATAATCCGGCAGCTTTCTGGATTGCTTGGTGTACAAATATGCAATAAATTCGAGTTTATGGTTCAAGGTTAGCTTATAGTGTTTGGCCCCAGTGCTTTAGATTAAGGCAAATCAATAACGCTTAGCTGTGCTTTACTGGGCCTTGTAATTTAAACTTACACGCAATATTCATTATTTTTGGGTCCCTATTGTCTTGCGATAACTTATTTTCTTAACTTTGCGGTCAAGTGCAACGTTTTCTAACCAAACAACAACTACACAAAAGGTAATGTGAAGGTAAAAAAGAATAGTGCTAATTACCTATGTATCTAGCTTCACTGCATAGCCATTTATTACAGCTAAGTGCAAGCCATTGTTCTAAGCTCTCTGCTGGTGAAATTTTATAGACTTTGCCTTTGTGGCGCTTGCTTGCGACTAATTTTGCCAGCAGTTCTGCCACCTCCACTGACCTACCGCAAGTTGTCTTTTGCAAATTCGATTACCATTTACTCGCGCAATTGTAATGAAAAGCGACAATAGATTGTGATTAATGGTGCGTAAGATGCGATTCAGTGCTTTTGTTGATCATTTATTCTTTTAGTGTTTGTGCCGAATTAACGGCGAAGTGAAGGCATTTGGCAAGTTATAAATCGATTAGTTAAGGAAAAAGTGGTGTGGAAATGAAAGTAAAGTAAAATATGAAGAGATGAAGAAAAATATACATTTGAATAATGCTTGATCTATAACCTTAAACCTGAAATGAGTTGAGGTGTGAAAAGTTATTCCAATAAGATATTTTGAAAAAAAGCATAAAAGCTCAGATGATGACTGTGTGGAGTATTGAGGTGCGCAATATCTCTAGATAAAACTTAGATTCGATCCGGGCTTTCTTCTAACATCGTAGAAGTCGTTTTCTAAAGCAGTCACCATTCGATTAGTATTGGCGTTTTCCAGAGCTCAGTTTTTGAAGAGAAATATAGAAAATTTCATCGTTTTATAAAAGTGTTTAGTTGCAGACGGAAACGGAGACAGACGGACATCTTAAACGACACACCATTAAAATATATAAACTACGATCATCAATTTTTTACAAATTGTGAGGTTACATTTATAAAAAAATGTTTGAATGAAATATCTTGCAACTTTTTTTGCAACTTTTCGATTTACACGCAAACTCCCTCCGACATCGCTAAGGGTTATATGGGTTTCTTTTTTTCAATTATTTTTTTTTATAAAAAAAAAAATATTTTACTAGAATTTTTTATTGTTACAAACACTATTATCAAAGAAATACTGAAATTTTTAGAAAAAAATATTTTAAATTCGACCATTGCGACGACATTTCCGGTGAGATGCCCCCGCGTTGGCATGTATACTTCTTGCAGGATCATATAAAGTGAAAAAATACGTGTTTTAGTTAAAACCTTAACTTTGGACGAAGGAAAAACACTCAAAATTGGATTTTCGGCAGATATTTTTACAAAAAAAAAAAAAAACACTGAAAACTTTAGTGAAAATTTCGCGACATTTTATTTTCAAATAGTTGTATTCGAAAAAAAGATCCTTCGTCCAAGTCTTTAAGAATTGCTTCTCAAATATCTGTGTAAAATTTCATCAGCATCGGTTGACTAGTTCTCGAGAAATCTTCCCAACCTACTTCAAAAACACAGTTTCGAGAAAAACACGTTTAAAGACAACGCACTTAGTCTAGCCAGCCTCGAGCGCACAAGTTCTCAAGGCTATATCTACGAAACTATTACTCGGATCAATTTGGAAATTTAGGATTATATTTTAGAAGTGTTGTAAAATTTAATTGGCTAATAAAAAAATCGATTTTTTGAAACCCATGTAATCCCTTAAAGCAGCTTTTTCGGCCTTCTCCGTGCAATAAATGTCGGTTTGGTTTACAAAGATTCGGTGCTTGAAAAACAATTTTGAAGAAAGTTTTAATGTCATGGGTCTCAAACGTGTCAAGTCCCGATGGGTTGCTTCATCTCTATAATGTAACATGTCATACTCCGTTAGTTCCTCGCGACTTTTGTGAATAAAACTCAACTCAACCACTGCTTTCACCTGATTTAGCTCCATGCGACTTCTGGCTATTCAGCGAACCGGTAAAAAAATATTCTGACTGTTCCGATTTGATCACAGTTCTATATACAGCATATGTCGAAAAACTCTGGTATTGATCAGATCATTTATCTCCGAGTAGTCACTCGAGCAAGTTTGAATATTGCTAAGAAAAACGTGCTTAAGTAATTCAACATCTACTTGAGATACTGAAAGCAAAATTCGATTTTTTAAAAACTCATACCGTGAGTGCCACTTAATAGAGTTGCGTTGAGCAGAAATTATTATTTTTGCTTTATTTCTTTCCCAAATTCCTTGTGATGATGAACAGAGCATGTGTTATATTGAAAGATAGTATTACGCATATTATATAACTATAATTTCCAGAGATGGTAAGGATTCAAAAAAGGCCTCGGTTATTCCAAATTTATAAAACTTTTCGCGTCAGATAGTATTTGTTGCTTTATTGTTTCTCTCTCCTAGTGTTTATGTAAAATAAAATTTTAAAGATACCTTCACTTATCTCCAATATTCACCGCAGCTACGAGAGTTGCGACGGTGGACTGCCTGCTTGTTTTTGCTAGATTTGTTTACTTGAAAACCACTTAAAATGTAACTTGAGTGTAAAATTGCCCTTAACAATTGGCTTTGTTGTGATGTGACCTCACTATGCTTGCTTGGCTGCGTGCATGGAGAAGTAGCAGCGGCCACGTCTTTAAGATCATTTATCCATATTCCATGAGTATTCCATAAAAATACACATGCGCGTGTGTAACTGCTTCTAACTGTATGGTATTGTGTGTATTTATAAGTTTTAAGAAAATGTATAAAGTATCACATGCATATCACATGACAGCAAGTTGCTTAGAACAAACGTTAACTACTGGAAAATAGAAGCAAACAAGCTCAAATTGCGCAAATATTTGTCCATGAAGACTGTAATTTAAAATACTCACAATATGCTGGAAGTTTTCACACAACTACACACACACAATGCACTAACAAAGTGAATGACAGGTATTGATGGATTTTTTGGTAGACACTTGCAAGTTTTGTGCTGAAAAATATGGTAAATGCGTGCGATGACAAAAAAAATTAATTTTTTTATAGAAAATCTGTTAGAAATATTTAATGTGAGAGAAAAAACAATATTATTGACATCTCTTGCAATAAATTTCACAAAACGGATGTATGATGATTAATTGCTGAGGATTAACTCAGATTTAGTCATATTTGATCAAAACCATTCACATTTTTTTGCTCTCGCAAATTGTTGCAATGGAGAGTATAATACTTTTGTTCATCTAACGGTTATTTGTAATAACTAAAACTAGTAGAAAAAGGACTGTGGCTTAAAAAATGTGCGTGGCCCCGCCCCTAATAGGCTTAAAGCCGACATATCAGAAATGTAAAATCAATCAAATTTGTCTTGTTTATGAACCAGTCTTTTAGCTCCTCCTAAAACATGGTGCAAATGGATGAAGTCGGCTGATAATCACGACATTCTACTTGTAGTTAAGCTTCTTCGATGCAGTTTTTATATCTTCAATCTCCCTCATTTTAAAGTCGTACTTTCATCGGCCTCTTCAATTTTAGAAACAAAAAAGTCACAGGGATCCAGGTTTTAAGTGGCTATTTGCGCACAAGTAACGATGCCTGAGCAGGGCGTTATCATTGCCTAAAGAAAATTTTTGTTCTTCCACAAGTCCAGGCGTTTCTTTCGGATTACTGCACGCAAATTGTCATAACTTTCAGGTTTCTTTATTGACCGTGCGACCCTTTGGAAAAAACTCTTTCCGCAGAATGCCCTGCAAACGCCTCTGTAATCGAATAAAACTGTTAGCAAATTCTTCACATTCGATCTAACTTGGCGCGCTGTTTTCGGTCTTGGCTCATGCAGCTTCTATTGGGACGATCGATTTTTGGTTTCCACGTATTATAAACCTTGTTTTTTCTTCACTAATTATAACACTGGGGTCATCACGGACTGATTGATTGATAAACGAGGAATGCACCACGATTCTTAGGTCTTAGGTCTATTCTCACCTCTCCTAAATCGCAAAGACTCACCTAGTCCCAGCATATTGGAAAGGCTGGGGTGGCCCCTATTTGGAAACATGTATCCAAGGGCCTTTAACCTGTGTCTGCAGACTGCTATGCAGTAAATTATCAAGTATTCTGGCATTTCAGGTTTACTGTCGCAGAACCGGCAATTTACGCAAGAAGCTCGTTCCATGTTCGGTAACTGCTTCTTAAGCTTGCAGTGGCCGGTGGCAAATGCGAACAGTAGTCTGAGTTTGGCCCTAGGGAGGTTGATTGCATACTTAAACTTGCTGAGGTTGCCATTAGTAACTTGGCATGCCTAGTAGTTCTTGCCACTACCTCTCTCTGCCTACTCCTTCTTCCTTGCGGAGCACATACTTTATGGTATGGGGACTCACTCCAGTGAAGGGTTCAAGTTCTACAGTCAGTTTATTCCCGGCTATACTTTTGTGACCGGGTACCCAGATGAGGTGCACTTGGTTGCGTCCCGCTAGGCTATTCAGCCGTTCTCTACACTACTGCACCAGTAGCAATTTGATCTCATTGGAAGTATTTGCTTTAAGTACCGCTTGACTAAAAAAAAATGCAACCCGAATAGTAAGGAGTTGGTCCAGTATTGTAATATCAGACTTTTCAGTTTCCAGAATTTAAGTATTTTTTGAACCAATCTTCTGGTGGCTCTTTTGAAAAAAGCGAGTAGACTGACTAAACTTTCAGCTCATACTGATTCAAAAATAGTTCATGACCAGTTCTTTTCACTTGCACACACTCATAAATCATTTTTTCATATTTATATATACATATATACGTAAGTTAGTGCATATTCTGCTTCAACTCGCTGCCTTCAGTGTCACTGCTTGCTCTGTTGCGCAACGCTGCATTCCATCGCCATCCATAAATCATTTTCGAAACGACAAAATTTGCATATTACGACATATTTCACAGTGCAGATCAATTCTGCAATTGCCCCGCTATCTACGCGCACACACTCAAGCATACATGTGCCAAGGTGTTATAACTGAGGAGATGCGCATATTTAAATGGGAATTTGAACATTTGAATGTGGATCACTGCACTCAGCGGGAGTTCACGCACGAATGCACAATTTCAAATAAGAAATAAGTTATGCTCAAACATTTTCATGATAAAAGTTTTTATTAGAAAATATTTTTTTAATTTATAGAAATGATTCAGTGCACAAAACTTTGACGTTTTTTGACTGGAAGACTGGCTTTTTTGATTTACGGCAAATATTACGTTGCATAAAAAAGTTGAGGAGACACCGCAGGAAATTAAAAGCGATTGAAAAGCAGCGTCAACTGTACTCAGTAGATGGCTGTATATAGACATTATATTATTATATATTTGAAATATTTATATCAAATATTAATATATACTATATTTTATCGCCCTTTGCCCATGCAATTGTCTCTCGGCTTGTATTCCACACAACTCTTCTCAGCATATTGTATGTATGCAAATATATACTATACATTTGTTTACGTTCTGAATTTCCGCATGTGTGTCAAGTTGTTATCACAGCCGTCATCGTTCGACACCGTTATTTAATTAGATGCGCATTATAAACGGATGCAGTGACTCGAATTAAAAAATATTATTGCAAAACCATGACAATTTACAAAGCCAACAGTGTGACACATATGGAAATATACACAATATGTGTGTGTTTATATGGGTCTGTCCTTGTTTTTTGCAGAAATAGGAATGCTGTTCTGCCGCAAATGCCAGTCGCCATGCAAAATAAGAGCAAAGAAAAGTCCTTGCGCCCGCATTGAGGGGATGTGTGCGCTTGCCAACGCCGAGGGACAACTGTTGTGACACTGAAATGAAACTGAATTTCCCTAAACGATTGATGTTTTGACGTTACTGTTGTGTCTCTCATTGACTTGTTTTTTTTTTCAAATTTTTCCCTTATAACAATAACTTCATGACAATAACTTGTCATAAGTAAAATCTGTAGAGGTCTTAACATAAAGCTAGTGTGTTGATTTCTCAAAAGATCTCACTGATTTGTGATTGAAAATGATGATAAATAATCTTTGTCAGGGAGTTGCTGAGATAAAATATTATCCGCTTTTTATATGTTTCATTCAATATTTTAATCAACTATGAATAATCTAACGGTTGTTTTTTTTAGACTTATTATGATTTTCAATGAGGCAATATGGACCTTAAATAAATCGCCAGAAAATGTATGCCTCAAGATCCTACTTGTAGTGGATTAGAGTGTCTCACAAGAGTTATAAACGAATGTCTTCGCTTATGCTATTTTCAACCCAGTGGAAGTTTTCAAAAGTTATCCCAATATTAAAGCCCAACAAAGCTGCAGAATACCCAACGTCCTACCGCCCAATAAGTTTGTTGTCATCAGAAAGTAAAATGTTTGAAGAGGTTGTAAAAAAACACTGTCGACCTTCATGGCAGACAATAAAGTGCTCCTGCCAGTACAATTGCTTCTGCCAAGATCATAATACTTTGCAGCCAAAGTTTAGAATAAAACAAGAAAAAACGTTAACTTCGGCTGCACCGAAGCTAATATACCCTTCACATATTACATTGGTGCCTTAGGAAATAATTTATACCAAATTTCGTAAATATATCTTGTCAAATGCAAAGTTTTCCATACAAGAACTTGATTCCGATCGTTCAGTTTGTATGGTAGCTATATGCTATAGTTAACCGATCTGACCAATTTCTTCGGAGGTTACATTGTTGCCTTAGATAATAATCTATACCAAATTTGGTGAAGATACATTGTCAAATGTGAAAGTTTTCCATACAAGAACTTGATTCCGATCGTTCAGTTTGTATGGTAGCTATATGCTATAGTTAACCGATCTGACCAATTTCTTCGGAGATTACATTGTTGCCATTGTTGCCTTAGAAAATAATCTATACCAAATTTGGTGAAGATACATTGTCAAATGTGAAAGTTTTCCATACAAGAACTTGATTCCGATCGTTCAGTTTGTATGGTAGCTATATGCTATAGTTAACCGATCTGACCAATTTCTTCGGAGATTACATTGTTGCCTTAGAAAATAATCTGTACCAAATTTGGTGAAGATACATTGTCAAATGTGAAAGTTTTCCATACAAGAACTTGATTCCGATCGTTCAGTTTATATGGCAGCTATATGTTATAGTGGTCCGATATCGGCCGTTCCGACAAATGAGCAGCTTCTTGAAGAGAAAATGATGTTTGCAAAATTTCAAAAGGATATCTTAAAAACTGAGGGACTAGTTTGTATATATACAGACAGACGGACAGACGGACATGGCTAAATCGACTCAGCTCAACATACTGATCATTTATATATATATACTTTATAGGGTCTCCGACGCTTCCTTCTGCTCCAAGTTTACGAGTATAATTTTACTAGATATTAAAGCTGCATTCGACTGTGTTTGCCACAATGGACTCTTGCACAAAATGATGCTCTTGAAATTTCCGCTAGTTAGTATAAATATGAAGCAGAGTTTTTTGATCAACCCATCATTCACAGTTCACCTGAGCGAAATCCGGGTTCTCCGCAGTGTTCACACCTGTCTTTATTGTTATATAATATTTTTACTTATAATATCCCTGTGCTAAGTAAGAGTACAGCTTCTATTACAGCAATACTTTGCTCAGGCCTCATTGCGCTGATATCACAAATTCACTTCAAGAGGACTTTAATACTCTTGCCTCTTTCTTTAACAAATGGAAAATACTTGTTAATAGCGACAAAACTTAAGCAATTTTCTTCACGAGGAAGCGTAAAAGCATCTTCCTGCCAACAAGCCATATCTCACGTAACTCTATCGACGTCAACTGGGAAAGACTGTTAGATATTTAGGAGTGACACTAGACTCTAGACTGCCCTTTAAAGACCACATGCTTTATATTATTATAAAAACTAACCAACAAAATGTATCTATTCAGGTCTCTTTTTTCAGGCTGTGGTTGTTTATGGGGTGCCAGTGTGGGCCGCTATCTCGAACTTCCACATCCACAAACTAATGCTGAGTTAGTCGCAGACAGATTGACCCGATTAAATAGAAGGTTTAACGGACGTTATGAGCATTCCATGTACTCTCATATTAATGAATTATAATTTGTAGTTATATTCCGAAGCAACTTTTCCAAATCTTTCAAATTTATTACTAAAATTGGTTCGGTTCACACAACGCATTCTATATTTGGGCGACATAGTAATCCAAGAGACCGGGTCACTCGAGCAACGTTAGATCGGTGTCGCACCACGTTTACGCTAGTGGGTAATACGTATCCTCAGAGAGGCCGAATTAACACTGCTGGACTATTGTTTGTGGGGTTATGTGAAGGCTTGCCTACACCTTGGAAGAGAATATTCAGCGAGATAATGTTGACATGTGACCCCAATTTTTAGAGAAACAGGGTTGAAAATTAAGTCTTTCAGCTGGATTTTCTCGAGCCAGCTGCGGTGGCCACTTGCCCGAAATCATTTTTAGAACTATGTGATTTGTTCTAAAAATGATTTCGGGCAAGTGGCCACCGTAGCTGCCCGGCATATTAAATGATTTTTGTCGCAAGAAGATTTTATCATCTCAAATTAAGGAATTTTAGTACCAGTTCTCTTAGTATTATTATTCAAGAATTTTTAAAGGGATTAGAATGAAGTTTTCGAAATTAAGAAACGTAAGATCAAAGAAGATTGAGACAAATTTTTATGTAATATGTTCTTGATGTGCTCGTAGAAATAATTATAATTCATAAATACTCATAATAAATACATATGAGCTCTGGAGTCTCTGCGTTTTGGTCACAGAAGCGTAACATATTCGTAGAGGAGTATTATCTGTGCAGATCGCACCGCAGCCGTCAGTGACTTGTTACCATAATATGTTTGTTGGAATAGCGATTACTTTCTTGAACCGTTTTTTATTGAACTCTTCCAGAAACAGCTTCTCCTGTCGAAGCCCAGACACTTGTTCACAATGGCGTTTTGTACTGGCCCTTTCCTCTTTCTGTAGCTTCTCTTTTAAAGTGTGGATGCCCAAAGCGTAGAATGGTCCCGCTCCTATCGGAAATTCATCGCCCTCTTTATAGATGCGAATAGTATTATTATGTATTTGTTCTAAACAAATTTATCATAATTGATTGATTAAAATCGAAAATACCAAAAGAAAGACCTTGACCTGCCGCGTTGCAAACATCATAAAAACAACAATCCAATCAACTGTCATTGCTTCAAAACAATGCAATTATGATAATTTGCACATCTCTTGATGGTCCGTAAGCAGCTGAAAATTGCAAAATTATGCATCTATAAACTCAACAACACTCGAGAATTGCTACAATCACTTGAAGAGAATGAAACAGAAGATTTTATGATTTTATGGCGAGCTGAAAGGCAGAAAACTGCAGGTCAAATTACGAAGTAAGCACACTCATAATATAATCTGGTTATAATGTAATGGAAAATGTGAGATTTTGTTGTTGTATTGTTTATTTTGCATTACTATTAAATTGTGGCTGTTGTTGTTGCCGTTATCTAAAGCAGTGACTTGCTGCAGCTTATATACATTGAGGTATCGCAATAAGAGATTCGCCTCTTCAGCATTATTATGACAGGGCTTGCATGCGATAGGGGAGATTATGTGGAGAGCAAACTGTGAGTTGAAGCCTTGGCCAGACTGCATTGTGTCTACCTCAACCAATACTCACAGGAGTGCGCGTGTAAAAGTGGACTAAAGGAAATGACTTTAGGTGTGTGTGTGTGTAATTCTAAAGTCGTCGAAAGCATCATCAGCAGTGTCATTATCTCAGCATCAAAACAGCTTGGCTGCTGCGACAGGTGAGCCGCTGAGTAGGTGAAGAGAAGATGGGTAGCCACGGCAACGACAACGCCTTTTTGGCTGCGTTGGCAATTTGAGTGTGAACAAAATGAGTGAGCTAGAGTGACAATGAATTTTGAGCGAAGAACTTGGAAATTAGAAGGATACGTGATAAAAAAAGGCTTTGTAAGATAAAAGGAGCCAAGTTAAGGGTCAATTATGTTAGTAAAGTTTTTCCAATACCAGTATTTGACTTTATAAACCAGCTCTATGTATTGAAATGGAGGGTCCACCAAATTTTAAAGCGGCTGTTGAGTCATATGTAAACTTTTTTGACATACTTAGTACTCGCAATCGAGGTAAAGCGAATTACTTTAGATATTTTGGTAAAAATTTTAATTTTTTAAACAAAGATTTTCGCTTATTTTAAAGTCATAAAAAAATTATTTAGTTAAAATTGCAAGATGGGTATAAATCTGAAAATTATTAAAATTGACAGGAGTTAAAAAATTTTTTAAAGGGTTGCCATCTGTTAAAAATTTTAATAAATAAATTTGATACGTTAACGCAAATGTCATGTGGCTGTAAACCTGAAAATTTCAAAATTGCTACCAACTCAAATATTTTTTCCTAACGCGTTGCCACTTGTTACAAAAAATAATCCATTAAAAAATTTATAAGTTAAAAATTCAATATGTGTATAAATCTAAAAATTACTAAAATTGACAAGAGTTAAAAATATTTTCTCCAAAAGGATGCCACCTGTTAAAAAATTTCATCTATAAAAGTGAACAGCTAAAGAAAATAGTACATGGTTAACAAACCGAAAATTATTGAAATTGCTAACTTAAAAAATATTTTTTATTAAAGGGTTGCCATCTGCTACCAAAAATGCAATCATAAAATTTATATGTTAAAAGAAAGCAATATGGTTATAAAGATCAAAAATAATACAATTGCTAGCTGTTGAAAATATTTTTTTGACATGGTTGCCACATGCTATAAAAACTAACGCATTTATAAAATTGATAAATGCAAGAAAATACAAAAAATATATACCAAGATTGAACGCTTTTATTTTAGAAGGCTTACGCTGAAACAATTTTAGAAAAGGGTTGCCACCGGTTTGAATTTTTTGTTTAATTTTTTTTTTTTTTGGAAAATTTTAAAAATTAAGGAAGTGTTGCACTTCTATTATCAAACAAAAAAATTTTAAGAAATTATGCCTGCCTGGAATATTTTAAGTGGTGTTGCCAGCAGTATGATAAAACCGAATATAAGTCGGTTCTAATAATTATTAAATCAAAAACTGTACGAAATTTTGTTTTTGGAAATGTTTTTAAGTAGTTTGGTCAGCGGTGTGAAAAATCTAATAAAAATCAAAATCCGCTTTTTTACGAAGATATGACATTTTTTGGACAGCTTCTTGATCCATTTCATTTTTTAAAATCAAAATTTTCATTAACAGTATATTTATTTAAATATAATATAAAAATAGGTGGAGATTCAAGCGATATTAAGTGGTTTAACATTCGGATCATCGAAAAATTTATAGTCTTGCAGACTCTTGATGCACGTTTTTCTCTTATTTTGGTTGAGAGATTCGTAAAAGTTGGGACTGTTTCCTAACTTACAGTTTTAAAAATATCTTTTGATGTATCCATTTGAGTTTTTGCATATAAAAATTTAAAAAATATGATTATAACAATATAATACCCTGTAAATTACTACAAGAAATCTTACTCTCGCGAAACTTCCGAAACAGCAAACTGTCACTGTCAAGTGGCTAAACGCAAATAAGAAATGAAAAGTAAAATTTTGCTGAGCTAAGTTCAAACTTGTTGGCCTAGGATAACTACATATTTGCCTTACAGCGCTGCAATACAACTTTTGCATTTGCCGCGCGGCATTATACGTATTGCCATTGTGCTTTCAGCTCACGTGCTGCATAATGCGGCAATCAGAAATAAACGCCCACAACAACAAACGACACAGCTGCGGCAAGTTCCTGTTGCTGGTGACGACGACGACGACGCAGCTATAACACGAGCACTCCGGAACTCGCCCTTAAGCAGCTACAAACTTACTGAGTGCTGAGCGAAAGCGGAAAACGAAGAGCATTACGAAAAACATGTTTATTTAATACTCAGAGCGAAAGCTCGAAAACAATTGAGCATTCAGAGCATGAGAGTATTAGAGAGAGTCACTATGAAAAGTGGAAGTAAAATTTAATTTGCTGGAGATATATTCTGACGTTTAATTTCCATATCTATGTGCTTTGCACTTTAAAAGCTCGCCACGCAAAGCATGCCTACCGAGCTTTTATGCATTTCTTTATATCTTGCAAGGCACTGGTTAAACTAGTATGCAGGAAATTCTTTGGAACTCAGCTAGTTATTGAACCGTTTGACTATTTTTTTGTTGTAGTTTGGGATATTTTAAAACGGAACTAATCGAATTTGCTACTTTTTATGTATGATGTTGCGCAAAGCCGCCGATAGATGGAGAGGCAAAAGAGCTCAGATACTTGTAAATGGCTCGAGCTCTTAGAAAAACGAGAATAAATTTTGAGTTTGGTTCTTTGGCAACTGTTGGGAAGTTTTGCAATTCTAATATATTTTCTTTTATTTTGGAATTTATAATATTTTTTTTTAATTTGGTTTCAAATTAATTATTTATAAAATTGTTTATTAAATTACAAAAAAGTTTGTTTGAAATCTTTACATTCGAAGTGTCTAAAATTGCATTTTTTGATAGTACCGTTATGTTTTGAGCTTGCAAGAAAGTTTGAATCACGAAAATTTCTTACATTCTCACTTCGGAATGACGTCGGTGGCATATGTAATCGCAGAATTGTCACTGCTCCATTACAACTGGAGTGTCGCTGAAGTAAAAGAGGTCAGCAGGTCGCTGCTATGACTTTGAAAGCACATACCCGCAATGCATTTGCAATATACCCATTATATACATACATACATACCATATATACATTCCGCTTTTCCCTACCTTACATTCGTTATTGGTAAATGCAGCAAGCGTCGTGTCACAAGTTGACCTCTAAACGCATGTATTGGTGGGGTGTGTGAACTATTCATGGCACTCGTTTCTCTTGCGCCTAAAAATAGATTTGCCAAGTTGAATTGAAAGTATTTTTAGCAAGGACACTCAACGGTATTTTACATGCGATAAATTGTTGAGATTGCGCTGGAGTTGAGACACGTGATGTAAGGAGAATATTACAGGTTTTCAATGAAGTAGACGATCGTTGAATGGGCGTTTATTTTTGTGTATAGATTTATTACCTGCTGAAGATAAGTAAACGACGTATTGCGTCAGGTTTAATTGCCTCAATTGAAACTGACGTAAATATCTAAGTGGGCAAGCAGTTCTTCTATTCATATCAGCGCCAGAATTTGAGCTTATAAAAGGTGAACCATTTCGAGGTTCCCTACTTTTTTAAAGAAAAAACTAAGAAACTTAAAATTTGATGAGGAATGTTTATTATCATTCGAAATAACATACTTGGTCATCCATTGTTTGATTATTATCTCATTCAAATGTTGACCGCTACTGTGTCTCAGATGGTCCATTCATTGAGTACAATTTTCGATGACTCGTTCGAGCATTTCGACAGACAACTGGCGTATGACTCCTGATGCTGTGCTCTAAGGCCTGAATCGAAACGGGATGTCCGCATAGACTTTAGACTGTACATATTCTCACAGGGAAAAGTCTAATACAAAACCGAATTATTATTACTTATTATAGATGAATGCAGGTAATTATCGAAGGACTAGTGAAAATATTATTTCCGGACAAAATTGCGGTCTCCGCAGAAAATGTATTTTTTATGCAAAAATTTGCAACTTAAAAAATGGAAATTAATAATTTCAATTTCTTTTCAATCATAAGCCGGTCTGTTGTAGTAACTAGAACTCATAAAAATAAATTATGAAGACCCTCATAAATCGACGAAGCGCTTTGAGCCAGTCACAAATTTATTGAGGCCGCTAATGTCAGTTTCAGCTATGTCTCCTGGTTCGCCGAAGGTAAGACTGTCGTGATGTTTCAACTTCAATCTTACAAAAGCTGGCCGCTGGAGGTAAAGATGCCTAAATATTTCCGCCTCACCATCTTATATGCAGCTTTTACAATTTGTGTCCGATTGAATTTTTAGCTTTACAGTCTGCTTGCCTACTCCAGAATGCCCAGTAAGACGTCTTATGATTGCGGCAGGTGAACTTGGCTACGAACGAGTAAGTCAGTACATCTCCTAGGAGGGTGCTCGTCGACCAAGGCCTGCTAAGCGCACGCGAGATCCGTGTGGTACGTTCAGTGCATAAATGCAAGATGAGAACAGTGATCCAATTTGTTTCCATTCCGATGTGAATGGGGTAAAAATGTCCCTCTTGTTGGCATATCGGCTATGCCGTTTCTCTAATGACCAGGTAACCAAAGATTGTGAAAATGCAGTAGCTTGATGCTATTCGAGTGCAGCTCATCTGCCCGAAAGAAGCTGCACTTTGGAGCAGCATGTCGATTGTTACTAACTTCTGCCACAAAGACACTACAGTAGTTCAATAGCTTGAAGCTAAGCTTTACGAAGACTCCCCTCCCACCTTCCTTCCTAATTTCGACCCATTCAAGAGAAAATTCACTGTGTTTCTTCTTCAAAGACTTGAATAACAGCTATCAGGAGTTGCCTATGTGGTCTAAGTTTTCAGGAATGCAATTGAAGGAGGAGAGTCATTCAGCGTGACCCTGTTTGCATTGTTTCATATATCCAATTCTCTGAACTTTAGAGCGACCTTCGCACCAATGTACCTGCTGGCAGTATCCATCGATGCTTTATCTAAAAAGCCGTGTAAATATTTCAAGCTGATCGGTTCAGCCGTTCCGGAAAAAATTTTCTTCGTCGACTCAGAAACCAGCGTTTCGATAGAAACATTGTTAAATTTTGTGGAACCCATTACCTAATTAAGTTTATTTGATTAAACATTATTATTATATATACATATTTTATATATGTACATACATTACAACTAAATTTTTTTATTCTCTTTTCAGGTAAGTTTAAAATTTTCTGGATAACATTTATAGTAAAATACGTGAAAAGTCGGAGTAAGTGATTAATCATTATAAAAATAATAATTATTTATATTCTTTTTATTAATATTTTCACTGCTTAATCCCACTAAAAATATTCCATTTGGTCCACTTGCCATTGCAACATTCGTTACGCTACAATTTTCCACAATATGTCGAAGCAACATGTATCAGCAACTTGTTGCCAAGCAAATTTTAAGCTCTACGCTATTTTCAGCGACAAAAAACACATATACATAATCAAAAGACAACTATTAGCTTGAGGCATGCGCAATCTTATCGGCAACATGTTGCTAGCCATATATCTGCTATATACATGTGTCTCATATGTTTGTACTCACTTAACATATGATTGCAACATGCTTTTGCCTTGCTATGCGGCTTTTTTCCATTCAACACATACTCGTGCTTCTCATGGTATGCTGAGTGAAGGCATATCTGCCTCTTATGTACGGTATATATGCAAGTGTGTGTATGTTATATAGGCAAATGCTTAGGTTTACTACTTCCCTCGTGAGTGGATGCTTGTTTTTGAGGTTATTGTGTCACATTTGACGTCATTGGCGTAAAAATTGTGGCGGTATGTCGCTTTGCGCTCAGCTCTCCGAAAAACAGATGGTCTTTAACGGTGATGATGATGATGATGGGTGTGTGAAATGCAAATTAAGGGGGCTGTGTGGAAAGAGTACGTATATATATGTGTGTGCGTTACATGTGCACTGCTTGTTTGAAATTAAATATGCAGTGACAAATGAGGGAATTTGTCACATGGAAAATATAATTTAGTCACTGTTGTGTTGGAAAAATTTTAATTTTATATTTAGTGTTAATTATGGGGATTTTAGTTGCTTTTTATCGCATCACAAATGGTGCTTTGCTGGTTTGTATTTTGGTACTTAATAAAACATAAAATATTTTTGGATATTTGCTCAGTGTTGAGGTGCTTAAAATAGCACTGGATTTGAGAAGAAAATTATGACAAATACTAATGAAATAGAAATTAAGTATTTTGAAGTAATAGTAATTATTTTTAAAACAGTATTTGTTGTTATTGTTTATTTTTTTTTTGTGAAATTTATTTAAATTTTTTAATTACTTCTTAAATTCATGTTTTCTGTGCGCACAAAACTTCCCTTGATGTATATTTCTAACATGCACCTGCTATCGGGATTATTTATTTTATTTTATTTTACTTTATTTTATTTAATTTACTTTTATTATTATACATATGTGACCTGGTCTACGAAAAGGGAGCTAACGTGCGAAAACTAGTTTTCTGCGAAAAGCTGTTAAAAATAATCGTCAGTTTCTCGTTATCTCATTAATTGTTCTCCTTTTTTTTGACACCTAAGCCCCCTTTCCGTAGACCAGGTCACATATTTAATATTTAAATTTTTATGTTATAAAATTTTATTTATTTAATTTTTTTTTTAAATTTGGCTACTTCATTTTACTTTATTTCATTTTATTTAAATTTTGATGCTATATTTTTTGGATTTATTTTAACTTTTTTCAAAAATCTGGCAACACCATTTTTGCTTTATTTCATTTAATTTTTGATTATATATTTAATATTTAAATCTTTATGTTATTATATTTTATTTATATTAATTTTTTTTTCAAAAATCTGGCAACACAATTTTTACTTTATTTTAGTTTACTTTACTTTATTTTATTTTATTTCATTTCGTTTGCTTTTTTTATGCATATGTATATTTAATATTTAAATTTTTATGTTGTAATATCTTATTTATTGAAATTTTTTTTCAAAAATCTGGCAATACCGTTTTTGCTTTATTTTATTTCATTTACTTTTTTTATTATATATTTAATATATAAATTTTTATGTTATTATATTTAATTTATTTTATTTTTTTTTCAAAAAGCTGGCAACACCATTTTTATTAAATTTTTTTATTTTATTTTACTTATTTTATTTAATTTTTTTTATTACATATTCAATATTTAAATTTTGACACTGTATTTTTTTGATTTTTTAAATTTTTTTTTTCAAAAATGTGGCAGCACCAGTTTTTTTTATTTTATTTAATTTCATTTACTTTTTTTATTACATATTTAATACTTAAATTTTTATGTTATTATTTTTAATTTATTTTAAGTTTTTTTTCAAAATCTGGCAACCTCATTTTTACTATCATCTATTCTGGGCATATTTATATCCTTCTTTGCAAAACATATGTCTTATTTAATATTTTTATTACTTTCTCAATGTGGCAAACCCGCTTGAAGTCTTATCCATCCTTTCCTTATCGTATGCTTATAAAATATTAAGAAATATTATTTTATATTTGTATATTTGTATGTCAGTTGTAACAACCGAAAGCAATAGCGTTAATTGATTATTACATACTACTTTGTATATTGATCAATATACATATGTATGTATGTATGTAAGCACCACAAAAATACCTAAATGTTTATGCAAGTGCAAGTTTGTGAAGTAAACTAATTAACAAAATCTATGAATTTATGCATCCGCAATCGCAACAAAAACATATTTACTTAACACATTCTGCTTTTCATCCATTTTCGCAAACACTCGATGTAGATTGGGCTGTAGGTACGTCTGTACGTATGAACGTATGTAGTATGTAAATATTCAGAAATAATCGCTGATTGACAGCGGCGGAAATTCCTACTTGAAATCTGCAAATTTTCAAGCAGAAAATCATATTTTTGTTAGTGTTTTCCATTTACGTTTATTTCTTTATTATTTTTTAAATTGTTATGATGGATTAAATATATTTGTGGCTTGAAGATGTTCCCATCAAACGCACTAAAAATGTTTTTCGTACATCAACAGTGATTTGTGGTACTTTTGTGTGTTTGAGTATTTATAGTTTTCTTAAAAAAGTCTTATGGCAAAGAATACTTTACATTAAGATACGATTATCAATTGATACAAATCTGTCGGCAGTTTTCAGAAAGTATGTTCTTTTTATTTATGGGATTACAATAAAGAAATTCACTTTAATCAAGAAAAATTTAAAAATGTGTAAACAAGTGGTTGCAAATAAATTAATTTATCGCAAGATACGAGTACCTTGACTTGAAAGCTAATATATGGTTTTTATAGCCTTTTCGCACAGCCAGATTAATTTAGATTAATTTAAGATTTCAATTAAGAAACCAGTTAAAATCAGTGCGAAAAGCATCGCGCAGCCAGCCACTCGATGAACAATCAGCTGTTATACTTGCCTGTGTTCTTCACTTTATATTTTTTCTGATGATTAAAATTTATCAGTTAACAGCTATTTTATCGGTGCACGCAACCAAATTTACAGCCTGGACAACAACCCGCAGAGTTAAACGCAGCCAAAGTTGCAGTGTGGACAACAGTCCGTAACAATACCTTCAGGTGTTGGCCAAACTTTTTTTTTTTAAATAGTTGCGAAGGAATTTGTCATTGAGTATTTTACGAAATCGTGGCGGATTACAATAAACTTGAATATCTTATTAACGTAGATTGATAGTCATAGACTCACTTAGTTGTATTAATACAAGTATATATTTTACTTCAACGAAAATTAAATTATAATCATCCTTAAATGAGAAATATGTGATAAAATAAACGTAGATAGCATCGCCAATATATATATGAGTCAGCCAGATGTTCGAAAATCCTGATATTAGTTATATGGTGGTAGGCCAAGTTTTAATCCATTTTTCATACACTATTATCAAAACCACGTCCTCCTGTTTTCATTAAGATAACTTACGTATTGGCCCACAAATGCGGTATAAAATCTGCCGGAAGTTCGAAAATCTTTAATTTATCAATTAATATTATTAATAATTATTTAATTATTGATCCGATTCAACTCATTTTCGACATACAGGCATACGTACAATTATCAAGAAAGTACTCTATTCGAATTATATATCTCACATACTGGAAACAAAATTTTAGGTACCTGTGGGTTTAAACAGTTGTGTCTGACAACTTTTAGTCAAGAGATGGTATATCTCCTGCATGCTTAGATTTATAATTCTTTTAATAATGCCTGTAACTGATTACTTTGAGGTATTGCTAATTACTTTTTAAACATACTAATATTGATATTTTGAATGGTTCATCACCATGATAAAGAAAGGGCCTTTTTGCTATGCCAAACTTTTGGCCCACTGTTCTCTCCTTAATTGTCAGCAAGCCGTTAATATTTGGCGTGAATTCAGTGAAAATATTTTTATTGTTTTTTGACGCGATTCAACTTTGAAATTGTTAGCGTCTATTTCCCAGTAATTGATAGTTGGCATTTCAAGTTCGAGGAATTGTCAAAAGCTGCTTGAAAATGTCGATACAAACAATATGCCAGCAGTTCGTCAGCGGAAAATATGTAAAATTGTTTTGTGGTTTTTTTTATTTATTTTTATAAATATATCTAAACTCAAAAAATTTGAATATATCATCCAACAGATACGCAATAGAACACATTTTAGAAAATAATAGTTTCTGTATAAATGCTCTTACATGTGATTATCTCATACCATAATACTTGTAAAAGAAAAATCAAGCACAATTCGAGAAGAACCTCAGTGATCATTACATTGAGATAACAGTAGTTATGTAATCAAGAGAATTGGGGAAATATGCTTTGCAGTAATCATTGCTTGCATTATCTGTACCTGAATAGATAGATTCTAGATTGTTTGCTGATCATGCCGGTAGATATGCTGAAAATAAGTGTTTATGTTTTCTGAATAGAGTATATAAAGTTTTCTACGAAGTGTGTAACATGCAGAAAGAAACTTATAAATCCATATATCCCTAAGTTTTTGAGGTATCGATCTGAATTACCAATTTATTAGGTTGTCAAATATCTCCCTTCCGCTTTTTTGCTTTTATTCAATGCTTTATAAAAAGTGTTACAGTAATCGGATTTAGTTCAAATATGCGCCGTTTCGTTCGATAATCTATTTCCATCTAGACAGCAACTTCATAATACCCCCTCTAGCAGATTTGCCTTTAACGAGGGAAAACTTTAGAATAGCGCGAATTTCGGCGTTAGTGAACTCCATGTTGTGACCACTATAGTTGTCATATGGAACACTTTTTCATTTGACGAGGTATCTTCATGAAATTCGGCACGAATCATTCTAATTCTTTACTGGCGTAGACACCGCATAGGCGGTTGTAGCCGAGTTATGAACAGCTTCCCAGTCGTTTCTTCCTTTCGGTATTTGATACCAGGTCCTTCTCCACCTGATCTTTTCAACGCAGTGGAAGTCTTCCTCTTCCTCTACTTCTACCGGCGGATACTGAATCGAAAACCTTAAAAGCTGTAGTATTCTCTTCCATCCGTGGTAAAAGTGATTTTGTATTAGATTTGAAGGCTGAGGCACGAATCTAAGGAAAAATGAACAGAAACTGTTCAGATCGGATCATTGTAGCATATACCATGCAAACTGATTGATCGGAAAAAGTTCTTCTAGAGAACCTTTTGTATTTGTGAAGGAAAGTTATAATTTTTTCCTGTTTCTTAATAGAGCAGGTCATAAGTTCAGACACCTGCACCAGTTGAATATTGTATTTTAATATTAATTACATTCTCATTATTCACCATCGATGGAAGCTATTAATACGAACCGCTTTTGCAGACGCATCCCAAAGGCACCTTTCTTGAAAGCTTCTTTATTTAAACACCCTGGTTAATAAAAATGCTTTAAAACTCTTGGAAGTTAATTTTGTTAAGGAGAGCGATGAGTCACACTGATAAATCTTTGCTTATCGATCACATGCCTTAAGTCGAATACAAACCTGATAAGTTGCGTTATTTCGCTATTAGATAGTTTCTTTGGAAGGATGAGAGATTAAGACCTTAGTTTTTCAGTAGAAAAGAGTAGCAATGAAACAATTGTAGTTCGCTATCCTCCTACTAACGTCCATAGTGGCCATCAGGTAAGCATTCTAGTTTTTGCGAATATATTCCGTTCGGATAATACCGGGTTCGAACTCCTGTAACTATATAGATACATAACATGCTCTGCACAAGATCTGAACCAGAACTCCGGTGATTCATCCTAAGACTAGAAGCGCAAAAATACTGGCAGTTTCCTAACAATGTAATTGAAAAGAGATGACTTATCAAAAATAAACCACAAGAGATAGGAGTCCATCCATCGAATAGACTAATAAATCGACTCGCATAAGTGCATAAACTCCACACACCGTTCTTACTAGATTCACATACAATATTTTTTTTTTTTTTCAAAATATGTCATTTATTTTTTTTATTATGCTTTGCATATGTCACAATGGCTAGTCAATTCTTTAGATTTCATTAACACTTGGCAAATCAGAGTTTTGGCGCACCCAATTGCGGGACGATGTGACCTTCGCATCACCATCGGGATAACTGGAGCCACAACCATTAATAATATAGTTGCTCACACCAATTAACTTACCATTGTAGACCGTTATTTGTTGGGGAATTTGTCCGTCGGTTGCGTATTGGCTGCCAATAATGCGGGGGCTGGGTACAACATCGTCCACTGGTTCCAAGTCTTCAACAATTTTATTTAAATCCTCCATAGTTGCCGGAGTTGTTGGTGTAGACGTGACCAACACCAAAAGCCCACAACTAAGTAGTAACTGTGTTACCAAACTAACGCTATTAGGACTGCCCATTTCTCTCGCTTTCGTCTTTTAACCAAAACTGTAGTTAAAGGATCACTGAGCAGTTAAAGGGTCTATCTCTACTTAAATACTTATTCGGAATTTTGTGAAGCTCTACTGCGCTGATTATTAACTAAATTACCCATGTAATTAGTAGCACATTTTTTACTTTTTTTGAAAACTCTTTAATATTTAACTTTATTTCCTAGGAGAAAAAGTCCCTTTTATCAAATTTTTCACCAAACGCGAAGTGATTATGGTTGACGCTAATTTCACTGGTGACTGTCATTGTTTGATTAGCTCGACTGCAATTGATAAGCTGTTGAATGGTAATTAGTCGTAACATTGCGCCAACAGTAAGGGTCTTAGACGTAGAGTCATTAGCTGTAATTAGAAAGATTGAGTAAGTTTTATTTGCTTTGCGAAGAATTATATAAAAAAAACGTTTTAGTTGTGTTCTGTTAAAAAGTCAATATTTTCCAAGGTGACTCAGTATATGAATAATTAAACCACTCAGTAGTGAACCAACCTTGAAATGAAGTAGCCAGTGAATAGATGAAATAAAAGAGTGTAGAACCCAGGGCTCGAAACGCGCATATATTGAAAATAGGCTGATCAAATGATAAATATCTTGAGTATAAAAAATCTCTATACAACTAGCTGTCTTAAAGAACTCGATTGAAATTTGGTAGAGTTGCTAATTTTTGGGTAACAAAAATTGTTGTGAGGTTAGTCGAAAAAGTAATGCGTCTCTGAGGGAGAAAGGCATACAAAAAAGTACGGTATATTACACATTTATTGTCATAAAATTTACTCCATATAAGTATTAATTTCGAACTATGTAGAAAACGCTGAGAAAAAAATATTTCTCGGACAAAGCTTGAGATAAATTTGTCTGCCTGCCACATTTCTGACATGTGAATGAGTTATGAAGCAGCCTCATTATACATGAGATTAGAGGAGGAGTAGAATGACGCTGTCGTCACAGCAACGGTATGTGCCACTTGCAGGTCACTAAAAACCTTTCTTGCCTTATGTCTCCTTCCTATGTTGTTCATTAGTCCGTTTAGTTGGGAGGTGGTTTCCGCTGCCTTTCCTGCGGCATGCTGAATTTCTACCCATTCTTATGCTTTAGGTAGTTTACTGTCCGAAGAATATCCGTCGTTTGCATACTTATTTCGAGCGGTATGTGCTAATTTGTTAGCAGTAGTAGCTCTGTTTTTTTCCCTAGCGAGCTGGAGGTTGTGTGAGCCGAGCCATGCTAGCGTCCGTAACTAAGTTAATAATATAGCTCCGCTCCACAGCTCTGATATATTCTGGAAGCCTTCTTCGAGAACGTCGATCATATCCACCCATCTTGCGCTGTTGAAGGCGTTTCGGACATCTAAACTTGCCAGCAACAATATTCTTTTGTATTTTTGACATCTACGCTGTGCACTTTCAATGACGTATTTTGTAGCTCCTAGAGTTGATCTGCCGGTTCTAAAGCCGTGTTGTTTAGGGGAGAAGCGAGTCTGGATTTAAGTAGCATTTCATAAAGCTTTTCCATTGTGTCAAGCATGCATAGTCGATGATATGCCGATGGCACGTTGGGATCCTCTTTTCCCTTACAGATTAGCACCAACCGTTGCTTATTCCAGGGTTCAGGAAATAATCCGGCTTTGAGACAAGCGTTGTACATATTCAATAGTACTGCAGGTCGCTCTGCAGCGATTATTTTCAAGATTTCTGCTGGGACTCCGTCTGGGCCGGATGATTTGTAGGCCTTGAGCTTGCTAGTTGCAGTTCTACGAGGGTAAACAGGGAGATTTGCGAAGATCTTAGAGTCTGTTCTGGATCACTAGGCCTTTTTTCGTATGTTAGTGCGTTGACTATGTGATCCGTTTTGGCAGTGGTTAAATCCTATATCATCTGCTATTAAAATATTAAATATATCGTTAAGAAGGTGAGAGAAAAATGATCTACACTTAAAATCCTCCCGATTCTCCAACAATTTTTGGCATATATACGAACATAATCTTAAATAAGTTTAAAATTAGTAGTTGTCGATTACCTTTAGAATACTCTTTGTGGCCGGAAATCAATCTGATGTAACGATAGATCTCTTAAGAAACACTTCTTTGCCTTGGTGTCTACAAGTAGTATATTCTCATCATTCACCACCGTTGGAGGCTATTTATACGAACCGCTTTGGCAGACGCATTCCTAAGACACTTACCTGGAGAGCTTCCCTACTTAATCATCCTGGTTAATAAAAATGTTGATTCAAAATACCTCAAAACTAGTTTTGTAAACGAGGTCGATGAGTTCCGAAATATAAGAAAATCCGGATAAATCTTCGTTAATCGATCATATGTCTTAAGTCTAATATATAAACCTGATAAGTTGAATTATTTCGCTATTAGATAGACCTCAGTTTTTCAGTGGAGAATAATAATGACACAATTTTAGTTCGCTATCCGCCAAGTAACTTCCACATTCATCATAAGGTAAGTATTCTAGTCTTTCGGAATACATTCCAATCGGATAATATCGAGTACGTACTTCTGCAACTATATAGATACATAACATGCTCTGCACAAGATCTGAACAAGAACTCTTATGTTTCATCCTAAGACTAGAAGCGCACAGATACTGGCAGTTTCCTAACAATACCACTGAAAAGAAACTTGGCTTATCAAAAATAAACCATAAGAGTTTAGACTCATATCTCTCCATCGAATAGCGTAATAAATCGACTCTTATAAGTGCATGAACTCCACACCCCGATCTTACTAGATTCACATACAAAAATTTTTGCTCATCATCTGTAATTAATATTTTATTATTATTTTGCTTTGTATATGTATGTCACAACGGTTAGTCAATTCTTTAGATTTCGTTAACTCCTGAACTCATGGCAAATCAGAGTTTTGGCGCACCCAATTGCGGAATGATGGAATCTTCGCATAACCATCGGGATAACTGGAGCCACAACCATTAACAATATAGTTGCTCACACCAACCAACTTACCATTGTAGACCGCTGGACCACCAGAGTCACCATAGCAGGCACCATTGCCTATAGTGTGCGACAAGCAGAGTGTCGTCGGGTCGACATCGCTAATGAAACGTCTACAGTTGGCATAGGTGAGGCTACGCAAAGTATTGTATTTAAGACGTGACGGCAATTCGCCACTAGTACGCACACGGCCAAAACCGGAGATGGTAATAGCTGAATTATTGGGCGGCTCAACAGTAGCCAACGATATTGCCTTAATGCGACTATTGAAGGAGAGTTTCGTACTTAGACGCAGGAGCGCAATGTCGTATGTGTAACTACGATATTGAGGATGAACTATGGTCTGGGCGACGCTCACGTATACACCGCCTGTGTAGAGTTGCGAAGAACCTGCACGCACCGTGAAGTAGGAAGCCGGATAACTAGAAAGCGAGAAGAAACAAATAAATACCGTGTACATTGAAATTATTTGATGGGCTTTACACCTACTTGATGCCAGGCTTACTGGTTACACAATGCGCCGCCGTCACCACGTAACTGGCACTAATGATAGAACCACCGCAAATAAAATCGCCATTTATATATAATGATATTTGGTGGGGAAATTGTCCGTCGGCTGCGTATTGGCCGCCAACAATGCGGGAGCTGGGTACATCGTCCACTGGTTCCAAGTCCTCAACATAAACCTTATTTAAAACATCCGTAGTTGCTGGATTTGTTGGTGTAGACGTGGCCAAAACCAAAAGTCCACAACTAACTAGTAACTGTGTTACCACTCGAACGCTATTAGGACTGCCCATTTTTCTCGCTTTTGTCTTTTAACCCAACTGTAGGTAAAAGAACACTGAGCAGTTAAAGGGCCGTACCTCTACTTAAATACCTATTGGAAATTTTGTGGAGCTCTTTCGCGCTGATTACCCATGTAATTAGCTGCCCTTTTTCTTACTTTTTTTGGAAAGTTTTTATAACTTTATTTACTCTGAGAAAAAGTCCCTTTTATCAAATTTTCACCAAACCTCGAAGTGATTAAGGTTGACGCTAACTTTACTGGTGATTGTCATTGTTTGATTAGCTCGACTGCAATTGATAAGCCTTTTGACGGTAATCAGTTGTTACGTTGAGCCAAACCGAACGGGTCTTCGACATATAGTCATTAGCTGTAATTAGAAAGCTTGAGTAAGTTTTATTTGCTTTGTGAAGAATTATATAAAAAAATGTTTTATTTGTCAGAACTTGTAAATATATTTAAAAAGTCGCTTGGTAGTCGTTTTATATACATATTTTATAACGGTTTATTTATGCCTCAACGCCCTAGGAATGACAAATTTCCGAGATGACTTAATATATGAATAACTAAACCACTCCGTAGTCATCCAATTGGGATATGGCCTAGACAGTGAATAGTCAAAATAAAATAGTTTCTTTAACAAAACTGACTTACGAAAGCAGTGCTCGAAAACACGAAATTAAAAGAGCTGATCAAATGATATCTATCTGAAGTATAAAAAATCTCTAAACAATTAGCTGTCTCAAAGAACTCTACTAAGATTTGGTACAGTTGCTAATTTCTAGGGAACAAAAATCGTTGTGAAGTTAGTCGAAAAGACAATGGATAAAAGAGTACAAAAAGGTTCAGTGCACTGCATATTTGTTATCAAAAAATATACTCCACCCAAGTATCCATATCGATCCATATAAAAATTACTGAGAAAAAGAGGAGTCGGCTTGTCTGCCTGCCCATTTTTGGCAGGATGTCTCAATATACGTTCATGAGGTTCGAGGGGGAGTAACCTCTGCAGAAATGAAACTTTTATAAACGATCTCTCTCAAATTATTAACAATGAACTGAGGGCCAAAGATTTAGTTTTTTTCCATCTGAACACCTGCGTTCAAATTTGCTGCGAATTTCTGGATAATCCCCCAGTTTGCTTCACTCTCCAGCATGACGGTGTTAAATTGTCTGCGGTTAGTAGGCCAACCAGGTATTTTACGGCGGTGCGTTCTCGTTGCCATTGCATGCATAATAAGTTATATGTGTTCAGCGTCGTTGTATAGGCATAACGGCTCTTCGACTTTTTTCATCCTGTGGAGGTACGTTTTGAAGCATCCGTGACCGGATAACAGCTGGGTTGTCGACTTCTTCAAATTTACGGCTTGTCCATAAGTGTAGGTCTTTTATAAGTCTGACTGGCCATCTGCCACGACTCTCGTTCTCCGATCCTTGTCGTCGTGTTGTTTTTGTATCTTTCTTTATTTGTTCTATTGCTCTCATTGTTATTTTCGAATGTTTTCCCTAGCTCCCATAGCTTTTTGCTTTCGTATGCCCGATAATCAATTGGGGTATTACCGTTTATAACTAATCTCATCGCCTGACACTGTTCGGTAGGCTGATACAACTCGGAAGGCTGTGGTGCGGTGTACTCTGGCCTTACGCCGGTATTCCTTTTTAAGCAATCGCATTTCTACCCAGAAGGTCTGGGGTTCAGTCTTACGCTTTAGGTAGTCGTTTGCATACTCATTTCGAGGGGTATATGTTTATTTGTTGGCTGTAGTAGAATTTTTTTTTCGTAGCGAGCTGGGTGTTGTGTGATTCGAGCCATGCTTGCATCCGTATCTAAGTTAGTAAGGTCCACCGCTCCACAGCTTTGATGTATCGGGGCTTTTAAAGTTTTCTTCGAGAACATCGACCATATCCATCCATCGTGCGCTGCTGAAGGCGTTTCGGATATCTAAAAACGCCAGCAACACTATTTTTTGAATTTATGTCATCAACGCTGTGCGGTTTCTTCACTTTCAATAACGTAATTTATAGCTCCTAGAGTTAATCTGCCGATTCTAAAGACGTGTTATTTAGGGGAGAGTCCTCCAGCTTCGTTCGTCTTCGGGATTTTCTTGCTTTAAGGTTGTGTCAAGCCTTTGATAAATCTTTTTTCCTTACTGACTAGCATCAACCCTTGCTTTTTCCAGGATTCAGGGAATATTCCGGCTTCAAAACAGGCATTCTACAAATTCAGTAGTCATGTAGGTCGCTTTGAAGCGATTATTTTGAGGATTTCTGCTGGGATCGCGTTCGGGCCGGGTGATTTGTTGGTCTAGAGCTTGCTAGTTGCAGCTCTTCGGAGTAAACTTTTGGATTCTTGGGGAGATCTTAGAGTCTAGTCTGGATTGAGGTTGAAATCATTGTGCAAGACAACTGTCATTAGTCCAGCCGAATAGTCGACTGGAAGACTTTGCACTTAATCCGAAAACCTATATCATCTGCTATTAAAATATTAAATATATCGTTAGAATGGTGTAAGAATAATGATCTATACTTAAAATCCCCTTAATTCTCCAGCAATTTTTAGCATATATGTATACGAACTTAACATCAAATTAGTTTACAATTAGTAGTAGTTGTAAAACAAAAATAGTTCGCTTGCCGTTTTATAACTCGATTAGCTTTAGAATACTCTCTGCGGTCGGATACTGAACTCAGGTAACGAGAGATCTCTTATGAAACACTTATTTGCCTCGGTGTGTACGATTGCTTAGCTGCATGTCAGCAAGTCTCTTCTTTTTTATCCGAAAAGAGGACTGGTATTCAAATTAGTTTTGACCAGAAGGAGCTGCTCACATTTTGCTCAACAATATTATCAACCGCCTTAGTATTATTTTTTTGGTCTGTACTTACAATAGTAGGATGTGTGAAAACTGTTTCGTTTGTCTACCTTTCCATTTTTCAATTTTCTCTCCCTATTCCTCTCCCTCTTCTTCCCTCTCTACTTCCTCTCTCCCTGCAATTATCTCTCTCTATCTTTCTCTCTTTCACTATAAATTGTTTTTTGACCTCGAACATTTTTTTATTGACTCAGAGGCCTGCATTTATCGAAACGTCTGTGTGAAACTCATTGCAAATTTCGTAACTTTCTCCACTGCCCTCGTAAGTTACTTTGTAGCAGTTACTGATATCTATTTATGACACAGTTTCTTATCTAGTGTCAGCAAAATTAACATGCGGCAAATATATTTACTTAAATTTATTTGAGTCAAACGTTTTACGGCGAGTAATTCGCAGAAGTCAAGTACACAAGTTCATAAACACTTGCCGACCATCGAGTAGTTATTTGTGCCAATTGAAGAAGAAAACAGCAGAGATCAGTTGCCTACAGTAATAAATTTGGACGCAGCCATTAGTCGCTTTAAATGTGCACATTCCCTGCCCCTCCTTACGTCTTCGATTGTTTTATGTGTGATTTCCTCTATTACAATATAAAACATACATACATATATACATATATTCACTGCAGTGCTGCTTAAATTTCATTCGTAAATCACCGGCTCTCGCCGCCCTCAGCTGAGTTTCGGTGAACTCGTGCGATTTTTTGGCAGCATCGCATGTTTTTCACTTCACTTCAAATCACTTTTTAACTAAATGCCGTTATTTTTGTAAGGTATATATGTATTTGTGTTATTATAGTTTAAGTGTAGTGCTGACAATCACTGCTAAAATCACAGAGATCAGCAGACAAATTCTTGTCAACAACCACGTGAAGGCTACCGTTGTAACAAGAGGGGTCGGCGGGACGCTTTACACTGGCCTTAGGTATTATTTGAGTTGAATATCTTGATAAACTGAGTAATTGGCTGGCTTATTATCGATTTGACCCTTCGTTTCTATGAAGCCGTTTTATTTCACTTTGCTTTTGGTTGCCAAGCAATTTTATAATGGCTTTTCGAAGTTCATTTGAATTATGCTTGCACTTTATTTTAACGTTTCCAAATAAAAATGCATTTGCATGTTCCATATTCAAAACTTTCGTTGTAAGTTCGTCCAATTTGATTTTCAAAAATGTATTTATTTATTTATTTTGACAACGGTATGTTTGGTCCGTATGTAGTGGCTGAAATTCTAAAATTTTCACTAATATTTTTCAGCTTATGCTAACGACGTTGTCTACGAGAAGTGGCTTAACCGCCTAGTCAAGTAAAACTGAAATACTTTTATTTACCAGAAGGTATAAGATCACAGATGTTCCTCTGCCCTCATTCGTAGGTTGACGTCTTTAACCAGTAGATAAGGTGAAACACCTAGTGCTTATAGTTGATAGAAAGTTTTCATGCCAAACATTGAAAAGAGAGTAAGGAAGACAAATGTTTCCTTATATTGCTGGAGAAGCTACATGAAAAAGGTGTGGACTCTCACCAAAGGTTGTGTTTTGGCTCTACGAAACCGTACTCAAGCCAATTATGTTCTTCTTTACTTTAACCTACCGGACCACAGCAGTGTTTTTCAGACTGACATATAGTACTGCTAAAGTGGAGCCTCTTTCAGGTAGTTGAGCAATACCGACAGAAGAAGAGCAATACCAGCGCTGAGATCGCTAACTATGCACTCAAAGCTAGTCAGGGAGTGTCCTTCCTTCCTGAAATTCCATCATCATTACTCAGCATTTTGAACATCTCTGCAGTTGTCCCTTCGGCGAACCGGGAGACATAGCCGAACGTATACATATGTGTATTGTATTATTTAGGATCTTATTATATATTATTTAGAAGTTTCAAGGAACGAAATTGACCGACGTTTTAGGCTGTCCAAGTAAGATCCCTGCTGGAAGCGTTCTCTTAACCTAACTCGTTTTATTGAAGAAACTATGAACGAAAATATATAGATCGGCGATTGACGACAAAATTCAATAGACCTGCTCAGCTAGGGGGCAGGAGACAGAAGAATGCTTTGCGAAAAACTCACGAAGAATCAATGCAGTATGCGACGGTGCATTATAGTGGTGCAAAAATCAAGAGTTGTTGGCCCATAATTCCGGTATTTCTTGTTGACAGTTTGGCCAGTTGGAAGGAAATCGGAATGCACCACACTTCGATAATCGAAGAAAACGGTCAACATAACCTGACCTGCTTTGACGGATTTTTTCAGCTTCGGTTCACCTTTTCCACGATATCATTAATCGTCTATTTCCTGGTGGTAAGCATAGATTCAAGACTCATCGCCAGTAACAATACGTTTCATGAAATCCTGGTAGTCGGAAAACATTGTTTTACTGACGTTAACGCGACGCATTTTTTGAAAATATTTAGTGATTTTGGAGCCAATAGTGCTTTCACTTTTCTTAGACCCGGATTATCTTTCATAATAGGTTGATCTGATCCTTCCGATATTCCAATTCCGATTGTTACAGATCTCCTCTTATACTTCCTGAAGTGAGGATTTTCAATTGAGTTATACCTATCAAGTAAGCCTATAAGTCTTACAATTATAGAAAAATATTTCGAATTATTGCCAGCCTTGAAAATTCCAATCATCATCTCGGTTTCAGTTCCTCAGTGTATGTACTATATAGTTAGTTTACAGATTTGCACACAATATCGATAGTGGATTGTGTGATTCTAATATCATTAACTCGAATAAGGAGCTAGAAAAACCATACAAGGACATCAGAAATAAAATCGGAAGAGATTCTTAACACAATATATAAGTATCTTAATATACACAATATAAGTATGTTGATGATATTTGACTTCATAAAAAAGATAACCGATGCAATGTCTTAACATTACTCAGAGATAGTCACAAAATATTTTCATTAACCATTCTTGTGCGACATTTCGCGAAACACAAACAGTGCCGAAAAATCGTATAAGATGCCTTGCAAAACCCTGGCCATTCTATATCAATTGCTTCTATGATAATTTCGGTAGTCAAATTCCATCTATCAAACACTCCGATTTACTAATAATATGCCCAACACACCTATAGTCTGTTTGAGTCAAAATTGTTTGCTTTATGGGCATACCTTTGGATGACTATGGTCGCGGTAACTAAACTTTGCACTACACGAAGTCGAAGCAACCGCCACAACAAATATATAGTCTAGTAAAGAAAAGTCCATTATTTTGTCAATAGATGGATTTAGTAATTATCTCGCGTCATATAGCAGCTGCTGGGTTACGCTATGTTGACTGAAAATGTGAATAATATTGGCAAAATAATGGAAATTGGTTTCGTGGTTAGGAAAATGTGCTTGGCGGGATTGGCAGGGAATCATCTACTAGAGCTATTCTTCTACAGCCAAAGTCTTAGTTCACATCTGTCAACAATTGGACCGTTTGAAGAATGAATCGGTCAGATTTTTTGGTTGTCCAAAAGCAGAGAAATTATGCTCCATCAAGACAACGACGGGCTACGCACATAGATAATATCTAGCCAGAGGCTTCGGAAGCTTGGTTGGGATAATCTTATGCATTCTTCTTAAAGTCAAGGCCAGGCATCAAGTCAAAACTACCTGTTCATGTCTATGACGAATCATTTTGCTGCAGAAAAATTCGACTCAAATTCTAGTCTAGGCCCAACGAAAGCTCCAAGTGTGTAACTAGATTTATATATGCCACATTATATGCAAATTTCCAATTCCTAATAATTTGTATTAATAACTAGAATCTTTCGAAATCATTCCGATATAATTTTATTAGAAAATTTCATTTCAAGCGAACAATCAAATTAAAATTTTCGCCGAAATCCATAAAACTTGCAACAACATATTGGTCCATACTCTCTAGTATTTATAGTTTGCGTCCGTGCATGTGTATGGGTGTAAATAAGTGTTTAACATTTGCTGATGCATGTTATTGTTTAAAACGTCAATGATATTGTTGTAGAAACATGTTCCGAATAGATCGTACGCAAATTATTTACGACCAATTAAAAATCGAAATAAATCGCGGCGCTCTGAGACTTGTAATCAAAACAGATAAAAATAAAGCATTTTAAAATTAAACATTGCGTATATTTGTACCGTTATATTTAGCATTGATTTGTATATAAAGCGATAGACAGTTTCAATCAAACAGAAAACAATTTGGGAAGGTCACTCGGCAGATGGGAGCAGATTGTATATAATTATCGAAGATATCCTATGAAGATTACTGGCGATGAAATGAAACCTCTGTTAAGATTCCACTGCAGAAACTTCTAAATTCTCTGAGAAACTGCGTTAAATATAAATCAGGTTTTTATAAATGTTTTGGTACTTAACTAAAACCAAACTGAAGTGAGCTTATTTATCGAATTTACCTTCGAAGTATCTTTTAGTTTCGACAATTATCTCTTCTTTGTCACTAAATTTGGGGACCGTCGGTGAATGTTTTTCACAGTTATCTTTTCATTGTCTTTAAATTTAGGAACTCTTGGTGAATGAGGAAACTATAATAATATAAATTTACAATAATTTTTGCCGACTTAAGACATCTGTCGATTTTAAGCTTGCATGGCTCTGCATAGAGCTTTTGAGAACAGAAATATTCCTAGAAATATCTCCATTCCTTCATTTGTCATCTTAAACATCTTAATCTGATCAACATCTTTTTACGCTACTGCCAATACATTTATTCGATTTTAAGTTATTTTCATTTGAAAGAGTTCATTGCCATCGGTGTTCATATCAAGAACTTCTTTCGAACGCTTGGATCTCGGTACGAGTGTTCGGCTAGAGCTCGTTAATCAATCGAAGAATGTTGGCATAAAAACAAGCTCTCAAAACCAAGTAAAAGGGCGTTAAACCTGGAGATCTTGTTGACTACTCTACCATTTGACCCGGACTGGTCCCAGCCAGGGCTATAAGAGTTTGGATAATTAGATTAAGCGTTGGCAGACCTACTTGTGACGACGGACTATTGAATTGCAGGCAATCCCTATCTTACGGCTTCAATTAGTACCTTGACTTCCCCAGTCTTTTAGAGAGATAGACCTAACCTAGAAAATCCATATCAACAATGTGATAGCAACCATTGGTTGGTTGGTTGAAAAGAGAGATGCCTGAGCGCTGGACAGCAGGCAGCCGCACGTAGCTTCTCATTAGGGCTACTCTGCTTTCGGGTGGTAACCAATACAAGCGTTATCCAGCAACTCAGGTGATTCGATAAAAACCAAATTATTTTCCACCCCAGCTGCCTAATGTCTGTTAAGTAGGAGTAGGAGTATTGAGTATCGTGGAATATTTACTTTCTCATCTGGCTGAAGGTCATAGAAGAAGGATAGGATAGATAAGGTCCAGCGTCTCATCATCCTCCGCGCTTGTTATATATTCCGCCGAATTCGCTTTTCATTTTCTGAAGATGGGTTCTTAAGGGTAGATGCTCTGTGTGGATCCTTACAACGTTACTAAGCTTAATTTTGCTTAGCAGTAGGAGCTTTTGGTCTGCCCACTCCAAAATAACTGTGTGTTATGCCCTGGGTTGATTGTGTTCCATGACCTAAGATATTCATCTATGGTCGATTGATTCAAGCAACTCTTGAAGGAGCTACATGGCGTGGGACAGCTAAATGGAATTGTGTCTCCAGCCACCCCCGAGCGGAAGATTGAACCAATGGTTCTGGAATCAACAGTTCCAACGGCGAAATCGTTAAATTAAATATGTCTTATATTTTCTGAGTTGTTGTCATCGTGTATAAAATAACAGGAATTTTTCTTGAAACGTACAAGCCCAAAAATAGATTAATTCAAAATGCTCAAGCGAAATTGATTGCAATATCTACTCAGCCTCGCATGAATTTGATGGAATAATTACTATAATTACTGCGGACAGGAAAATCCCTGTCGCGTCTATAAAATACGTATATTTATACACAAAATATTCTATGGATCGGCATGTGCGTCGGTATGTAGATGCTGTCTTCGCGCTCTACGCGTTCACACTTTGGCGGCCACTCTCCATGGCCGATCGCCACTCAAGCGGCAAACAAGAAATTATGATGGCAGTAAAGAGAAATTTTCTACAAAAAAAACCTCAAATTACGAGGAAATCAAGAGCAGCTGCCAGTAGTTGGACTGACAGATCAGCAGCAATTTGTTGTTTTCACACGCTGCCACCAACAACCACAGCATTTAATAATACTCAGAAAATTATGTTTTTTTTTGTTTTGTTTGGCTTGTAACAAAAAAGAAAGCAACAAGAATTTTGAGTGGAGAACTCGCGAGCGATCGCGGTTGAGGTCGACTTGTTTGGCCGGATCGGTTGGCCGAGAATATCCAAAGGAAGCGCTCCCTAGTAATCAATTTGGTGTGTGCGCGTGACGACAGCGAGCGGCTAGCGTATTTAGCGAACGTGCAAGTGGCGGGCGTTGTGCGTGCGAAACGCACACTCACACACACAACACATACTTTTCGTGTGACAAACAGTTTTTTACGAAAATAGCGGCGCTGGTGAAATTTTCGAAAATTATTTTCATATTCCGATCGGAGGAAATAAATCAACTTTCGGGAAAGTCGGCAAGCGACGTGTGCTGTCGTAGTGAAAGTGCAGGTTGTTACTTATAAATAACAACAAAATAAATACAAAATATTTGATTATAAAAAGTAGTGTTGAAACTATTTATTAATATTTCGTATATATTTTTAAACATTTTTATTAATAAAATTAATGACGCCGCCTTCGCAGTATGAAAAGTAAATCGAAAATAAATTGTTGACGAAGTGTTGTTGCGCCGATCATCAACCGTTGGGCGTTTAGCAAGACACGAGTAGCTAGACGAGCGGTGTACTGTGTAGTCGTCTGCCGCGTCTGCGGCCATAAATTCCAAAATGTATGCCAAAAAAACTTGTGATTTTAAAATTTAAAGAGCTGTTTGTCGCTAAAGTGTCACCCAAAATTGTCTGCCTGCCTACAAATTTACTCACATACCGATAAGTGTAGCTGTAATTTTTTTCTGTTTGTTAATGGTTGTGCATGCAGGCAGTGACAACAAAACTGTGTTGTATGCAAATTTGTGTACTACTTAAGTACTCGGTTACTATCATCTACCGGTTAATTGTGAAGCATGTAGTGAATAGTGACAGCGATGGAAATGAGTTGACGGATAATTAAGAGAGGACTTTATTTATAAAAAATGGTCCAATTAAAATCTTAGCGTGTAATCTTGGCGGATTTAAGTGAGAAAATATATGAAAAGTTTCAAAAATGCCAAGCTGATTGTGAAGACTCACACCCAATGAAAACGGCAGAATAATTTCTCAAAAAGTTGACCATTTTATTCTTTAGACTTTTTTTCTTGGCAGTTTACTTTTAGGGACGCTTTAGCCTCATAGGTATTCTATTTGGAGTAGTTGCTTATTTTCATTGTTCAAAAGTATAGAAAAAATATTTTAAAATAGAAAATTTCATAAAGAAATGTCTGAAGAACCTACATCGTTAAATTCAAAATACATTAAAAAAAATATTTTTTAAAATTTTAAGTTTTAATTTTGTAAAATTTATTAATTTCAACTTTCCTTAAAAATAAAATTATTACATTAATAAATCAATAATTATTAAATGTATAAAAAAAAACAAGTAAAGAAGGGCTCAATTCGGGCGCGACCGAACATTTTATACTCTTGCAACTTGCAGGAATCAAAGCCAGGGGAAATACCTTAAGATGTAAAACGGTAACCGATGCTATGGTTACCAATGCCAATTTAATATATAAACGTACATATACTATATATCTATATAACTCATACACTGCCCGACATGTTTGCCATAATGTTTGTTCGGAAAACGAAAATCATTACATATGACATAGAAATATAAAAAGAATGCTACTTACTAAATTTTGTCGAAATCGGTAATGGGTTTCCTGAGCTATGCGATTACAGAAAATACCGGTATCACGACGATCGTCCAATTTTCACACCGGTTCCTATAAAGCTCTTTTATACCATCTCGGAGCTTAAATTGAATGTCTCTGGCAAATTTAGTTATTGACTTATCGCGCTTTAAGTAGTTGTTAACAGTACCGTTATATGGGAGGTGATCGGGGTTATCTTTCAATTTCATCCATTTGACACTGTCGGTAGGAATCCTCATAATATTTTTGCTAAGCAGATATGGGCGTTGTAGCTTTAGTGGTTTAGAATATATGTACCTTAAATCTACCAGAGGCTACGCCCAATTTCGAAAAATTTTGCCACAGGTGTTCTACTGCAATCACCTGTACAATATTACAGTTCTATAGCTTAATTAAGTGCTAAGTTATGGCACTTTATATGTTGCCGGATTATGGCGATTTGTAGGCGTGGCAGTGGTCCGATTACGCTCATCTACGAACTCCGCTTTTTTGTACCAAGGAACGCACATGCCAAGTTTCATCAAGATATCTCAATTTTATTCAAGTTATAGCTTCCACAGATGGGCAGACAGACAGACAGTCTAATCAGATTTCAACTTTCTCATCCTCATCATATATATATATGTATATACAATTATATCTATCTCGTTTAGTTTTAGGAGATACGTACAACCGTTAGGTTAACAAAACTATAATATGTGCCCTGTAGCAACTATTTATAAATGTTGCCAATATAAATAAAAATAATATAATATAAAAAAATTTAAAGAAAAAATTAACGGTAATAAGAATTAATTAATTTTTTTAATTCGAAAGAAATTAATTTTAAAAAAGTTGGACTATTTTTCTAAAACAGTTATTAGGAACTAATTATTAAATTTCAAGGCCATTATAATTTTTTTAATAAAATTCCGAAAGTGTTTGAAATAAAATACTATTACTTTTTGATATACTAAAATGTGTCTGTAATAAAAAATATGTGATTATAAAAAAAATATTATAAAGTGAAGAAAAAAAAAATTATTTTGAATAATTACATAAATAAAAAGAGGATCAAAGTTTCATGTAGAAAACAACACCTCGATAAAATAAAAATATATACATATATCTGTATATATATAAAATAAATTATATATATTGAATAATATTTTGATTCATAAAATTTAGTTACTGTTTCTAAACAAAAAAAATATTTTGATACGTTTTTGATCATGAATATTGAATTAAATTACTAAAGAGCTGAAAGTGAAGTATAGAAATTATTTATAAATAGTGCGAAAAAGATATTCTCATCTATATATATAAATATACATACATATATTTATTATTATTCAAAAGTGAAACGTAAATAAATTTCTAGTGTAATAAACTAAAATAAAATATTGAAAATGAAAATAAACATTTTCCAAATAAAATAAACCCAAAGTGAGTACTTAAAGTGAAAATCCAACAATTTACAAAATAAACAACTGCAACACTGTTGCGTTCCACTTTGAGCTGCAACAACCCACCAACGCGCCTAACGTCGAGTGCCGAATCGATCAGCTTTACAGCAAGTACTTAATTACACAATTAGCAGCCAAGGCCAATGCTGGCTGGCCTTCCCATGGCAATATTCGGCTAGCAACAACAAAAAGGAGCGCGATCAGAACAACAACAAAGCTAAAAATAAATTTTGTAATTACATGAAATTTATTGCATTTACAAGAATTCACAGTTCATTAAAAATTTTTACGATAATTCCAGCCATATATTGTACATAAATAAACATAAGTAAACTCTAGCAAGTTTCAATGCAATGTACGTATGTATGTGTTCAGTGGAGAGCTCGTTAAGCAGATTTTGTAAAATAATTTCAAAATATTTTTAATAAATTCATGCGATACTTTAAAAAATTCTAAAAATATCGCATGTATACATACACACACACCTTTGAATGTAAATAATACAGGCAACGCATCAGTTGACCGTTATTGCATTTGTATTTGTATATAACAACATTTTTGTGTTTCTGTGTTTGTGTTTTTGTGTGTATAATTTGTTGTAGAATTCTACTTGCATCCTGTAGTTACACACACATACATATACACATATATATATGTATTTGTGATTTAGTAGTGTGCGTGTAAATAACTTCGATTGTGGAGCGCCTGTAAATGGGAATGCATGCATGGCCTACGTCTCGACGCACGGCAGCTTAACACAAGCGCCCAGGTAATTTTTCAGAAACCATATATATATATACGTACTTAAAAAATCTATAAATGTATATATCTACTTTTAATGTATTTTAGTTTTTTATTATAATAGTATTTCTATTTTAGCATAATTATTTGAAAATATTTATAAAATGATATATTCAAAAAAACCAAACTTAAATTTAATTTAATATAAAGCCAGTGCCCGTCTCTAGAAACTGAAACACTCAAGACACAGATCACATTTTTCGGGTATCGTTTCCCAATTATTAATCTGATTCTCTCTTTTCGTCCCAGAAAGATATAATTCGTGAATAGATTCGACAGTGAGCTGCTTATAGGTATTATTCTTTTGTGGAGTTTCTTCAATATTATTTTACTTATGTATATAAATAACACTTGGCTTTTTAGACAACTTTCAGCTCTGGTGTTTATGGGGTTACATAGGTTTTATCGCCTAAAAAACAGCCTATTTCAACAATTTTTTTCTAACATAAAAAATTAAATATTTTTTTCGAATTTTTTTTAAGTTACAAACATACACTATTAACAAAAACTTTAATTTCGAACTTGGACCAAGGAAAAAAACTGAAAATTGAATTACAAAAAAAGGAAAATTTCACGACATTTTTTTTCAAACAGTTGTAGTCGAAAAAATATACTTCGTCCAAGTCTTTAAGAATTGTATCTCAAAGTCTTGTGTAAAATTTCACGAAGATCGGTTGAGAAGGTCACGAGAAACCAACTTCAAAAACACAGTTTCGAGGAAAACACATTTAGAGACGGCAAACTTAGCCCTATCTAGCCTCGAGCCCACAAGTTCTCAAGGCTGTATCTCCGAAACTATTACCCGGATCAACTTGAAAATTTAGGACAAAATCAAAGCTGCTACAACTGTCTACATGGGAGTCATGAGTGAATTGCGATCTTGAGCTCGAAATCTGCAGTAACTACCTCTTTATTTATTATTTGATTAATTTAATTTTACTTAATTGAAGCCTTATTTTGTTTGGTAAGAATAACATTAGATATGGGTATTTATGGTTAAGAACTTTTTAAAAAATGGGCGCGGCCACGTCCTGTAATAAGTTTTAAGTATATATCGCCTAAACCGTTCACTCTATAACAACTAAATTTGCGGAAGGAAAATATCTTTGGTACCCCTACTCACCTTGTGAAAGTAGTAGGACTTGGCACACAATCCAGCCTATTCCCCATATAACGGTGTTGCTAAAAACTACTAAACGACAAATTTATAACTAAATGCGCCAGATACTTAAAATTTTACATTCGACGTGGTGCGAAATGGCGTTATGGGATATCAGTTCTAGACGATAGGTGTGGCACCCCCGACATTTAGGTTAAAGTTCGAGACCTACTTGACCAATCTCAAAACATTCGTTAGGAATATCATTCTGACATTTCTGCCTTACAGTGGGAAAACGGGCAAAGGCAAACAAAATAACGTTTATTTATCTTCTTCTTCTTTATGGCGTAGACACCGTTTACGTGGTTATAGCCGAATTTACACCGGCACTCCAGTCCTTCCTTCTTTTCGCTGTTGGGCGCCAGTTCGAGATACCAAAAGTCGCCAGGCCCTTCTCCACCTGGTTTTTCCAACGGAATTGAAGTCTTCCTCTTCCTCTGCTTCCGCCGGCGAACACTGAAGCTTCAACAGCTGGAATGTTGTCTTCCATCCAGACAACATGGCCTAGCCAGCGCCGCCGCCTGGCTGATTTGCTGAACTATGTCAATGTCGTCGTATTTCTCATACAGCTTATCGTTCCATGGAATGCGATATTCGTTCCATAGATCTTTCGCAGAACCTTTCTCTCGAAAACTCGTAACGTCGACTCATCAGATGTTGTCAACGTCTATGCCTTTGCACTTTATAACAGGACGGGGACGATGAATGGCTTGTAGGATTTGGTCTTTGTTGGTCGAGAGAGGACTTTATTTTTCAATTGCCTACTCAGTCCGAAGTAGCACCTGTTGGCATGAGTTATGCTGCAAGGTATTTTGAGGCTGACATTGTTGTTGGTGTTAATATTGGTTCCAAGATAGACGAAATTATTTAATACTTCGAAGTTATGACTGTCAACAGTGACGTGAGAGGCAACGACGTGCAATGACTTTGTTTGATTTTCTTTATCTTGCTTTTCATCGGTCAGTTTAAATGGCTGCTTTATGCTAAAGTTGTCCGATCGATATAATATTTTTGTAGATTATAATGTTGACTTGGCTGATAATATCTGCCGAGTTTCGTGAAAAAGTTTTCCAGACAAAGTTTCGTGGTCAATTTGTATGGTAACCATGTGCTATAGTGGTTCGTTGACGGCGATTCAAAAACAGAGAGACTAAATCGTGTGCGGACAGATCAACAAACTGACGGATATACATATAAATAGATAAAAAAAAGTCTTTGGCTTTTCCTTCTGTGTGTTACATACTTCGTGGTGAGCTCAATGTACTCTGCTCTAAGTATGAAAATAATATTAGAAGGCTTTTGCTGTAATAAAGATGATTATTTTAGAGGCAATTTCACTACACCGCCCTGAACCTCAATCCCATGACTTTTTTCGCCAACATCTTATTGGTTAACACATGTTCCAAAATATTTGTATTTATAAAGAAAGACACTACAACACATAGTTTTGACTCACTTTGTTAGTTCAAATGAGGCATGACCCTGTGTTGGCGCAATAATATGCTAAAACAGCTTGAAATTGAAAAGAGTACAAGGGTGTGCAAATAACTAGCTGTGAGAAGAACAAAACGTAAGCAGTTCGTATAATGTATAATAATAATATTTGCATATAACAATGTACGGCATTTTTCGCCAATGAAACTGCTGCGCACACACAGCTTGCTTTAATTATAACAATTAAGTTTAATGATGCTCATATCGGAATATCAACTATTGGCCCATTAAACGATATGTAAACAGAAACAGTGGAAAAACTCATAAAAATACGCGAAGCGCACACAAAACAAAAAGAAATGCAAAAGCAAAAAAATAACAAAAAACAATGGCATATAAAAAACGTGCCTTCAAAATATTTCCAGTGAGTGGAAAATTGCTAAATATATAGACAATGTACAACTATACATATAAACATGTATGGAGGGGGTCTTATGGACTTAGACCACGTCAACTACAAGGCGGTTGGCAATGAATTGCTACAGCGTACCGTTGAGGCGACCAATATGCTTATAGTAAATATATGAGGTACAATTTTGTTATCTTTGTTGTTGTTGTTTTTTTAGCTTTGCGGATTTGTTTTTATTGCTACCTGAAAATAGCAAACTAAGAAGTGAAAAAAATTAAAATTTTTTGTTTTTGCTTTTGTTGTTGTTATATGTTTTTTTTTTTATTATTTTTCTTGCAACTGTGTTGTATTATATTTGTTTTTGTTTTCTATTGAAAAACAAAGGCAAGATGTTGAATGTTGCAAAACATGTGTCAATACGAAAATGACCGAGCAAAAACGAAATAAGCAAACGAAAGGCAGAGCGCGTTGTTTTAAGCATTTATTATTGAGTGTGTTGCTGTTGTTTGTTTGTTTAGTTGTTTATGTTGAGCGGTTAATTTAAATATACTAGAAGCTTGCCAATTGTTTGCTCTTGCGTTTGCTGCATTGACTGTGTGTCTATGTGGCTGATTAGCTGGCCCCTTAGTCGGTCGGTTGGTTTGTTGTGCAGTTATTGGCACTTAAATAGGGACGGGAGCGGTTTAGAGCGCCGAGAAGCCCATGGATGGGAAATTGAAATTACAATTATGTTCATACTTAAAATTTTTGCTGTACTCTGAGTTGTATGGAATTGAAAGATAGATATCCATATCAATATTATAAATGTGTGTATTTGATGTTTGGATGTTCCTATAAAAGAAGAACGCACAAAAGGAAATTGTGTGAACCAGCTCTTTGTCACAGAAAAATTGCACTTTTTTCTCCCGTTTCCACAACAGTGGGGTGAGTCTACGTAACCGGAACGGACCCGGGTTTTTTTCCGGCCAAGTACTGTCAACTTGGCAGATTGCTGCCCCTACAGCAAAAACAACAACAACCACTGTTTTTCTTCGCCTAATCTCTAAAAGTGGTCTTTCATAGTAAACTTTTGCTACCGTTTTGCTCTTCTCCAGTTAAGCGATGTATGTATATCTCTCTTAGTTGGTTCCAGAAAGCGTTAACTGTATACTTTCACTCCGACAGAATGAACTTCGGAGCAAGTTCTGCAGATAAAACCCAATATTTTTACTATTTCTTGTTCTAGTTGATCCGAGATTCGTTGACAATCTCGACAGGTTGAGAAACTCCTTGTAATTACGCTCAAACTACGTAAAACTCCGCTCTGGGATGGTCTCACTGTTAAGCATTTGGCTTTTCTGGTAAGCTACACACCACCCAACTCGTGGCCACCATTTCATGATCCTCACGGTCTTTTGACATACATACTATCTTACTACAGCACACTTTCAGTGGACCGTTTGACATTTTTTATATAGTCTCGTCATCGAAATGTACTAGTTGATCTGGGATTCTGGTCAAACTAAGCATTTATGGGATTGCCTCGAAAATCTGCACAACCGAGCTTGGTTCTGATATATTCCGCTTAACTTAGCTCTTGATTTAGTTTATGTTTTAGATATTTGAAACTTTCTTATTTAATTGTTATATATCTTTTCAATCTGAGATATACGATGGTTTCTTCAGTTAAAATGTGTTTCAGTTGCGAAAATAGCTGTGTTCGAATCGCGATGAGCCAGCGCAAACGGGGGTCTTTTTTATGGTAGGATAAAGCATGGAAAGCCATAGTGTGGGTATTTAATCCGCTAAACCTAACCTACTCTCAAATTATTTCTCTCCCATGGGACCACCGGATTAAGTATTACTTCATGGGAGAGAGGAAGACTTTAAGTCTTTTCTTTTATTCGGACAGACGGACGGTTAATATACTGTATATGTTTTAGTTTTGCAATAATTAAAGCTGACGCTTCGCATTATATATTTTATTTGGTTTACTCGAGTAACCAGGAGTTCCTTAAATATTAATTTGGAGTCCAATATTACTCCTAGATACTTCAGTTGCGGCTGTGAAATAATGTCGCATTCCTCTATGGCGAGTGGGCTATTCTGAATTGACGGTCATTGAGCTGCTCAATGTTGGCAACGCCAGGCTTTATATGAAGTTTTTGAGTAATTGGTTCTATGGAGGCTAAGTGTTATAGTTGCCTGCCTTTCCTTATTTTCACTGTCCATAAACATATATATGTTAGACAGCAGTTTTGGGAAATTAGGTGCCTTTAGCTCTTTGATTAAAGACAGGATGCCGGAAAATAAAATCTGGCCGATCTCGTGGATTCTCACAAATGATTAATAAAATAATAAATTGAATTTAGATATCTCGAATACCGACGCAGAAATTTGTATTATCTTTCATTTTGATAATTCCTCCAAGTTTATCGTCCTCAAAATAGCTCACTTGAAACCGGTTTAAGGTCCATAGTCTCTTAGGCAAAGTTGTTTAGAATAATTTGTAGACCATTTTTCGCACATACGAATTTATGGATAAAAAAATCCAACCGTTCTACTGGCTATGGTTGTTGAAAAAATCCCCTCAAGATAATCTTTTGAAAATCGACCTACGCATTTTTTGCCAATATTGACAAGGATTTTCATGAAAGAGGCATTAAATATTTACCTTAAAATCACAAGTAATGGTTAGGTTTTTCCTAGACATCATATACGATTTAAAGGTTATAATACGAAGAGTTTGGGGAGTAATAATCAAGAGACTGAAATGATATTTTCAAGTATCTTGCCGTATTGCCCAATAGAAAGGCATTGCTGATGACTTACTTGGGGAAAAGGAGTGATCTATAAATTTTTTTAAGTAAGTTATACTAACCATACAACAACAATTGTTAGACAAATTATTCTAGAGCCTTTCCTAGCAAAGTATTTCAGTAGCTGAGGAGAGAAGTGTCCCACCGTCCAGTAGATTATGTTACGAAAACGCTTGAGCGAGGAAACGCAAAAATAAATATAGGGTGCTTCAGTTGCTGTATATATGAACCATGGAATCATATGTTTGGTTTAAACACCAAATGTCTTCTAATATATTGGAAAACAGAATTTCTATTCCAATATGACTTTTCGCCGTTGCCTTATTTTAAAGCAAATGCAACTGCTCTTCTCTACGTGGCCAGTCCACGCTTTATTTTCTATTTCTTTGTCACATTTACTAATTACCTCAGAGTCAAGGCTTGCAACAGTGCGGCAGTGGCGTGGCTAACGCACCTTCCATCAGCATTGCTATACTCTTAATGCTTGAAAGTGGCATAAAGCATTTAAAATTGTATTCTTTGTTACAAATTGAGGAGCTGGGGGTAAAAGAACTGCGCGCCGCCACTGTCTCATTGCAATGGACAGCTAAGTGTGGCAAAGCTTAAAATTAAATTAGTTCAGCGCAACAAGAAGAAGGAAGTGTAACACGTTTAAAGCATATATGAGCGCTTGTTGGCTGCTTATCAGCATTTTTGTTGTACGCGAAATGTTGCATTTGCAACAAACAACGGCGTGTGTTGCGTTAGAAGTATATTTTATTTCATGTATGTGTGTGTGCATGTGTGCGTATGTGCAAAAGCCGTTTCGCAATCATATTTCCGATATGTGAAAAAATCATAAATTTGCAACTTTTGTCAGTGGCAAGTTGACGTGTGTGAAATAGCGCGCGCGTGTGCGGCTCAGTGTGATTGTGTAATCGTTGAAAAGCAAAAAAAAGTATCGAAAGGAACAAAAAAAGGTGAAAATAGAAATAAAGTCAGCATAAAGTTTGGAAAATAGCATAGAAAAGTTTCAAATTAAGCTTACAACAACAAAAAATAATTTTATTAAAAAAATAAATTAAAATTAAAAAAAATAAATAAAAATAAATGTAATAAAAATTTCTGAAAAAGTGCAGTTGAGAGCAAATACTCGCGCAAAAAGGAAAAAAATTAAAAAAAAAATCCGAATCAAAACTCCTGCGCTGCTTCCAAATTAAAATGTAGCGCTTAAAAGTATGTAAGCAAGCACCTGCACTTTACACTTGCCACCTAAATTCACACATACACAAGCACACATGATTTTTTCTTAACACACACACACATACACACATGTTCACCGTTTTACATCCACCCAAAATCTGACTTCTCTAGGCGCTCTAATCTATAACTGTGATTTTTCTGTGGTCCATCAAATTTTGGCTTTACAACTTGCCACACCCACTACTTGTCTACGCCCACGCATTACACGCACTCCACCTACTTACGCTTCTACTCCACTCTTGCTTACTTACTCATACACACACGAACGCGCGTGCCGTGTCTGCATGTCTGCCACACGCACACTTACACAACCATACGCATGTATGTGCAACATCTAACGGTATACGGTTGTGCCTGCAACGGCCGCCGTCCACACCAACATCCACGACAACGCCAAACATCGTTAAATGCCGTTAACGCCGCTATTGGAATCATAATTACCAATTACTGCCAACAATATAATTACTTCGATTACAACGATTACTCCATTACTCATCGGCTATCGTTTGCTGTTGCTTTTGTTGGCGCTATCGGTGCGCCTCGCCAGTGCAGGCATCCTTCCAGTGTAGCGTTTCATCGAGAATGCAATCGGCACAGAATGTGCGCTCGCCTGCCGAGATGCGGCACAAGAAGAAGAGGTAGGCGGCTCTAGGCGTGGCTGTTTTGTAGGAAGCAGTACTATAGCTTGGCTGTTATTTTAATTCTATTTAATTTTTTTAGTATTTTTTACATTATTTTTTAAGTAGCTGCTGTTTTTGTTGCATTCTTTAAAGTTTGTAAAAAATTTTTATTAAAGTTAAGTTTTAAAAATTCTAATTATAACTTTTCTCTATTTCGGGTGGTGTTGCTTTCTTTGATCACTTAAATCTCCGTTCTCGATTCTTGTGCCTAAAATTTTCTCCGCTCTCACGTTTACCTGATATTTCCTCAAAAATCTATACAGGCAGAAGGAGTTTGTTATGCAGGATGGCATAAAAATGATGTAAATATACCTTTTAATATGTTTAATATATTTACAAAAATTATATTATATGTAATCTTTTAAAACAAAATTGCTGATGGCTAGCTTAAGCTTTATTCTCTGCTATGACAGTTTTCTCAAAGGCCAAAACTCCTTGTTTGGGCAAAGCCACCCAGAACTTACCTGACATACATATGTATGTATACGTATGGCTGCTAACCAGACATTGAGAAAACGGAAAAAAGATAATCTATTTTTTTAATTCGTAATAGACCTTGAGCTGTATAAATAAAACAAAAACAAAACTTTTGACAATAAATTTTGAAATTCTGTAAATAATATGCATACGTATATATGTATATATTTTTTTAAACTAGGTGGCAACGTAAAGTATTTTTTAATAATCTAGTTCATAGCTCGTTCGTAAATTGCGCGAAAATTTTGTTTATACTGTTATTAGAAACTTACCATTTATAAATTTTATAAAGGTGGCAACGCTGCTTTACCTTAAACCTGATTGGAACTTAATAAATGAATTATAAATAAAGCAGTATAAAGGCTCATAATTGGAAATGTATAGTTGTATATTTACTTTGATTGAAAATAAAATTTTAGTTAAGTGGTAACTCTTAGAATATTATTTTTGTAAATTTCAAGTTGACTTATAGTAATTATTTTTGAAGAACGAATTACTAGTTGAATATTTATTTTGAAGAAATTTTATTTCTAGTTAGGTGGCAACTCCATACGTTTTGTTGTTGTAAATTTTACGTGACCTTAAATTAAAAAAAAAATTTTACACCGAATTCATAGTTTAATATTTATTTTGAATGGAATTTAATTTACAGTTATGTGGCAACTCTTTAATTTTTTTGTTTAAATTTTGCGTGACCGTAAATTAAAAGTAGTTAAAAGCGAATTCCTAGTTGAATACTTAGTTATTCAAATTTAAATTAAAGTGAGGTGACAGCTGTTTGATGAGATTTTGTAGTACATTTCAAGGAATGTACCTTAAAATAAATATCTTAAAAAAGAGTTTCTTCTATATTTTTATTGTTATTGAATTTTTTGTAAGTGGCAACTCTTTGAATTTTTTTCCTGTAAATTTCCTGTGTTCTTCAATTACAAATTTTTAAAAAAGAATTCCTAGTTCAATATTAATTTTTAATGAAATTTAATTTATAGTTAGGTGGCAACTCTTTGAATCTTTTTGTAGTACATTTCACGGTATCTTAAAATAAATATGTTAAAAACGAGTTTCTGGTTGAATGTCTACTTTTAGTGTAACTGAATTTTTTGTTAGGTGGCAACTCTTTGTTTTTTTTTGCTGTAAATTTCTCGTAGCTTCTAATAAAAAATTTTAAAAACGAATTGCTAGTAAAAATTCATTTTGAGTGAAATATAATTTATAGTTAGTTGGCAACCCTTTGAATTTTTTTGCTGTAAATTTCATTTAAGATATTAATTAAAAAAACTTTTATTATATAGTTATTTTTTGACCAAGTGGTAACTTCTTAATTTGGTTTTTATATACTTATTGGGTTTTTCTTTGCTTAACTTTTTAATTCGTAATAAGTATACATTAGAAGTTTTACTGGTTTTTAAGTAAGAATACATTCATACATACAAATTTTCGATTTTTCTGTACGATTAAGATTATAAGAGTTCGATTTTCTAAATTAATTTTCTGATCTTATAAATTCGATTATCTGCACTAATGTTAAGAGAGGTTCACCCTTACCAAAAATAACTTTGTCATCTTAATCTCTCGCCAAATTTGTCACAATGTTGAGGAGGACCAATCTTGGCTTTATCGTTGCGACGCTCCCAGATAGTATAACCATTAGCGGAGTTCATTGCCTTAAGCTCGTTAATGTTCTTAAGATTGCTGGCGTATATTGTGCTTAAAAAAAATATATAAAAACTAAATAAAGACGATCTTATAAAAACCTTTTCTATTTCATTTCTCTGAACTTTAACTCAAAAACTCACCGAATAAAATTTAAAACTGCATCACTGCTTATTAAGTATTGAACTAGCGTACGAAATAAGCAGTACTTGTGCCAATAAATACTCCCTTTGACTAACTTAAATATCAAACCAAAAGAAGCTGCTTATTTCGTTAATACGTAAATTATTAAAGCTGCAGAAAGTCACTACGGAAATGGCAACCACAACCCGGTACTAATTGCCGTCATTAGTGGTGTAATTATGCCACCATCTGTCGGTACTGAATTAAGCATTCGCGCAGGGCAGGGCTTGATGGGCGTTAAGAGGAAAAATCATTTTGTAGTACTAAAGTGGAATTGCAGTAATTATTTTTGCCAACAAAAGCGTCATAAAGCTAGAAGTTAAATATTATTATTTAATGGCTAATAATATTTGGGTTTAGTTTCTGTGGTAGTGTTAGGACGAATTAGAGTATGACCTAGAATTTATTGTAACGAATTTTCAAAATTTGCTTTGGTTTCTTCCTTCTTTCTTCCTTTTCGACACTCTGTTTACCGTATGTTTGTATGTATTAAGAATAGTTTTCAACGGTTCCGTAGCCGTGATTCCATTGGAAATACAAAACTTAAAGTAAACTCCTTATTAAATATTTTTCCATAGTAAAAATCGCCAGACAAACTTTTCACATCATACGTCGAAATAGTATATTTCTGGTGTAGCCTTCAGGACCTTCTTCGATTCAGTTTCTATCTCCTCAATCCCATGAAAACGGTGTTTCCGCATTAGTTTGCAGAACAGCCGAAAGTCGCACATAGCCAAATCAGGCGAATGCGGAACGATATCCCCTCGACGGTATATGGGCGGAAAACTAGCTGCCAGAGTTCGGTTTGGCGACCCCATTATGTAAGAGATTCGGGACGAAGTCAAGGTCTGTGAGGATATCCCAGTGCTCAGATAGTGTTCTTTTAAGAACCCAGATTGTCTGAGTCTGAACTTTCGCAGCCATACGCCTTCTGATGATGTTCATGGGCACTATGTGCAAGATGGCGTTTAGTGCCTGGTTGGAGTGGACCTTAGTGCACCACACATGCCATGTTGATGAGCGCCGCCTGTTGAAAGGTCTCGAGTTTTTTTGCAAGTGTGGTCTAGAGTCCGTGGTAAAAGGCTATGGTGTCGTAAACTGATGTCACTGATTGACATCGAACTTAAAACGAACATAAAAAATCTTGTACCAAAAAATATAACGATTCGGTTTATTAGCGCAGTTTAAGTGGATCAGTACGGTTCAAATATGATCAGATGGTAAACTCAATAGAGTTTAGCTTCACAATTTGAGAGATCCAATCTCTTGTGACTCAAAAACAGGTTTGTCGGAGCAATATTTCAGTTTGACATAAATTAAATATAAACTAATTGTGGAGTAATTAAACAAGCAGAAAAAGAAAAAAATCAATTGTCTTCATATTTGGTTCTAATAATTAATTTAAATCGAATTTCATTAGGTCAAATTCTATATAACTTTTATCTCCTCTAAAAATCTAAAGAAAAAACTTTAAGTCTCATGAAACGCAAAATCTTTAGCAGCAGAAAATTCCAATCAAATCAAATGAAAATCAATTTCGGTTAAACCTACACAGATGAACGAATAAGAACGCTGCTTACAGCAGAAATCACCAATAGCAATAACATCAATCGCAGCCATGGCAGCCAGCGGGCTATAATAACATTTGGCGTTGAGCTATAAATCTATTTGTTTGATTCACGCCAGCGATTCATCAGCAAAATACAATTCGCAGCAATCACCCACACACACACAAACAGTCATATGCACGTTCGAACATAAATTTATGTGCACACGCGCACACCTGCAGGCACACTCATACATACACGCCAGTTTCTTAAGTCTTCAACCTTCATCATGACCATGGCAATGTCAATCCCAGCGTTGCTAACTGTATAATTTTTCTTCCCCTTTCGCACCCCTTGCACACCTGCAGCTAATGTCTTCATTCGCAGCCCACACACCGCCACCACCACCATGACCACCGCACCAGCGGTTGACGTTGCATTTGCAGCACCTTGTGGCACATTGCAGTAGATTTATGGCGCATTGAGGCAATGAACGTCTGCTGCGATTACTTGCGATGGGCCCGCAAGGCTTCCCAGCCCCACATGTGTTGTCGGCTGTATACTTGTATGCGGGCAAGTTGTTTGTACCAACAACATGTTTCAAGTGAATTATTGCATTTGTAAACGCTTATCTGTATGTTTGTACATATGTATTAAATACAGTTGAGCGAAATTGTGAAAATTGTGGGTTTCATTGTGGTGTAAGCGGTGATTTAGAGACCCTTATCGCCCTGCTTGACATTGAAGTCGGCCGACATCATTTTCATGGAGTTCGCAGTCCATATTTGCAGCTAATGACTCAAGGTTGTTGGTGTTTGTGGAGTTTGCAATTTTACTTTCGCATATTTTAATTACAAAAGTGCAGTTAGTAGCTGTTTTGATGGCCATTTCGTATATGTTCCTTACAAACATTTTTTCAAAACTTTTTTTTGGAAATTTTGCATATATTTTAATATAAAATGTATGTATGATATATCTTCAACCTCGGAAATAATAGCTGATCTAATCCTTAACAGCTTTACAACAAATAAAAATTGGTTTTCTCACATTCCTAGTCCTTCATGGTGATTTTTATTGCAATTTATTATCAATTAAATACAAATTGTCAATTAGTTAATTTCCATTATTTTAAAACAGATAGATTTAAGTTTTATATAAAATATATATTTCTATCATTTCTATATCAATACTCATCCAACTTCGGTCCTTAACAAGTCACTTCTTCAGCACTAACAGCTGATACGTATACACGATTTCGATTCTAGAAAAAGAGTGTGTAATATTAAGAAGATATTAAATCTATCGCTTATATATTGTCCGCATAGAAATCCAGTACGTTCCGGGCGGTTCGGTGGATGAACGAATCTTATGAAGCACGTTTTCGATGACTTCACCACTTTCACTGAATGCTTTGTGTCACTCATAAACTGTTTTTTTTTAAGTAGCCGGAATGCGGAACTTTAATCCGGTAAACTTGAATTACTCCCAACTACAAACTCTCCAACGGAACAAGCTAATTAAGTTTTACTTCGTGGGAGTGATAAGACATTTAACTCTCCTCTATGGCTTGGACTGACAGACGCCTTGTACAGGTAGGTCTCTCGATGGATGTCCGGTATCAGTCTGTGGGTTCACTGAGCGTTTTAAGTTGGGTTTGCCACCGCTGCTGCCATATTGTTAAGCTTTTCACTATCTTTTCTCTTTTGGCTCTTATAGACGGCTCTAACAACTTTTATATCCGCTCGTATTCGTCACACTGGATGTCAGTGGGTATCATACTGGCTATTACTTCGTCGGCGTCACTTGATATTGTTCGGAAAGCACTGATAACTCCTTGCGCCGACAGCCTGTGCACTGTGCTTATTTGTCTGGCATAAGCTTTAATGTCTAGCGCCTGGATCCATATTGAAGCCGCATATAACACAACCGATTTAATTAATGTCTCGAGTAAAAATCACCGGCTGGAATACAAGCAGTCTTTACTTGGCACCATTCTTTATAAGACGTTTAAAATTTTATACATACGCTTTACCTGCAGTGTATTCTATGTGATCCTTAAACTTGAGCTATGAGTCGAAACTCGATTAGTAGTTGAGTTTATTATTACTCCCAGATACTTTAGTTATGGCTGTGAATTAATCTCACACTCCCCTATTGTGAGAGATATACTTTTCTCCAATTTTTTAGTACTTATGAGAAATACTTCTTTCTTTTGCTCAGCCAGTTCTTAACTCATTGAGGAGAAACATTGGCGCAGACCGTTTATGCACTCATTGCATTTGCTCCGGAGGTCATCTAGGTGCTTAGCCACTGCTACCTCAATAAGGTCGTCTGTGTATGCAATAATTTGACGGCTTTCAGTTAGCACTCCATCAGACATTAGGTTCCATAGAAGAAGGCCTAGAACCGACCCTTGCGGTACTCCACTCGAAATAGGGTAGCTCTTGATGCCTTAATCAGTATCGAATAATAGTCGCCTGTTTTCCCAATAGCTCATAATAACTTCCATAAGATATTGAGGATTGCGTATGTCATACAGAGACTTGATTATATTTGCCCATTTTGCTTAGTTGAAAACATTCTTCACATCTAGGGTGATCAATTTTTTTCTTGTTCCGCCTTTCTATCGCTTGCCCCTTAATGCACATTTCACAGAGCCAACGACATTGTATAGTTCGCCAATGGTGGAACTCTTTTCCATAAAGCCGTATTGCCTTTCTGATAATTCGCCAGTTTTCTGGGTTACTAACTCCAAGCGGTTTCTTACTATCCTCTCGTACACTTTGTAAATTGTGTCAAGCATGCACAGAGGTCGATATGATGAAGGTTCCTCTGAAGGCATTTTTGGTTTAGAAAGTAAGACGAATTTTCAAAAGTGAGCTTAAAATTTTACTAAGTCTAGGCAAAGAGTTAAAAAAGTTATCGTAGTGGAAGAAATATTGTTCACAAACAAAAGTGGCAATCAAAGAGGCACGTGAGAATTTGTATTAAAAATAACGGTACTGTCTGGAAGCACGTGCTGCTCAATTGGCATATGTCTCCCATTTATGCAGCTTCTTTAGCTACTTTTTGCCGTTTCGATTTTTTTATTTGTCTTCGCTGTTGACTGACAGTTGGCCTCGTGCACTTGAGCAAGAACCAACAAGAAGAAAAGAAAGCAGCACGTTTCGAAATATCATATACCCCACAGCTCCGCTAACTGACTCCACAAACAGCGCGAAGATGCCCACGCTAGTAACCTACACACAAAAGCTGTACGCCTGGACGCTTATGCGCCGCCATGGATTGCTCTTTCGCCTAAAAGTGTTGCCGTGGGAGCGTTTTACTAACCGAATAGCAGGCAAACACGATAGAGGAGCGACATAAAGGAAGGGTGAGGAAGTCGCAGATGAGAGAACAGAAATGTTAAATGAGAGCGCGCAGTGTGACATTCAGTTAGCTCATTGGAATGCAAGGTAAAGAGGAGAATAAACAACAAAGCGCGGAAGTGAGTAAATGAAATAAAAAAAAACATACAAAAAGGAGGTGGAAGTAAAAATTATAAACTGGCGCGTTTAGTTGGCTGTCACTTTGACAGTTCACAGAGAGAGAGAGAGAGTTACGCAGTTGCTCTCCCACCTCTCATGCCTTGGTAAGCATGTGTCACGACCGACACTCGGCTGTGCCTCCTTAAACTACTTTACCGAACACTGCCAGCGCTGCTGCGATGTCGCCTTCGCACGAGTGAGCAACAAACTAATAGCAACCGCCGCAACAGCGGAAGCGCCACAAGCCACGGTCTGCCTGCCATATGGAGTAGAATGGCGAATAAAGGAAGTAAAGTAGTTGAAGTTGAATTGTTGCAAAGCAGCAAAAGGAAATATGTGAATTACTCGGCGCTCTTCGTCTTTTGTGTAGTTGTTGTGCTGGTCGTCGACAAGTGTTTTGTTGCTTGAATGGCCTAACTATGCCGTATGCATGCTCATTCGCTCAGCTCAGCTCTTCAGTTAGTTTGGTTTGACGGTTCGCTGGCTGGCTGGTTGGTTGCTTGGCTTATTGGCTCACAGACTGGTTACGCGAAGCGAAGTGAAGTTGATGCGATTTATTTGTTGTTTGTTGCCAAACGAATGCGGTGAACTACCAGCGTTGAGTGCTGTGCTGTGCCGAGCGCTATGCGGAGCTGAGTTGAACTCTGTGAGCCGCAAATGTAGCCGTGAAATCTGGTGAATGTCGTGTGTCTTCAACAGCCACTGACGGCACTACTAACCGATTTAAAAGTTCACCGCTCAAGTGTCTGTGCGTGCGTGTGTATGTGTGCTGGTCGCTGCTGGCGCCGTCGAGATTTGAAATTCTATGACCGATTGTGGAAGCAAAGCGTTTTGTGAAAAGTGGAGTTATAGCAAAAAAGTAGCAAACTTCAGTGAGTCGAAAAGAGCTTTGCGAGCTGGTGATTTAAAGAAAGAATATTAAATAAGTAATATCACCAAATAGTAAAGAAAATATGCTTTAAGTCTAAATCACAAAATAATACTAAAAGCACAAATAGCTGCAAATCACTTCTGCACCCAAAAGCATGCAAATTTGGTGTTCGTGATGCAACATATAAAATCAAAGTTGTGTGGTGTGGCAAAAGAAATATATATAATATATATTTATATGATATATGCAGCAATTCAGTAAATGACAAAAAAATCGAATAAAATGGCTCGAATGCAACAACATGTGACAACGCCTAAAAACATGCAACGAAAAAGAGGAGTTACAAAAATCTGACCTTGCGTCAGTTGCTATGCAATTCACCAAATAAAAATGCATGTGCGTGTGTGAAAATATAAGTTTTAGGAAACAATTGTAGTAAATAATAATAAAAATATTTTTTCAATAAACAATAATGCTAAATGACAGTAAAGTTTTTCAATTGCTTAGTGCTTAGTATTGGCTTAGTTTATAGCGTGTTGGCGCGACACCTAGACATTTTCGAAATTCCGACACTGTTGCTTGATTGCTAAGGATTAAATCTATAATATATACAGTTAATAAAACTGTACACAAATTAAAAAAAATTTCAAATAATAAATTATAAATAATAGTGCGCACTTAGCTTTTAATAAATTGCGCAACTGCTGTGATAACAAGTGGCTTATATGAATACAAATAGTAAATTTCAAAGCAATTTCGGTTAAGTACATCAAAAGAAAAATTTTCGGAAAGTAAAAGCAGCTTCATAATAAAAATTAAATACGCACAAATGTTACAGAAATTTTATTCACTGCTACAACAAAATAAGCTTAATGCATATACGCCCATAAATATGCTATAAAAATATGATAAAAATATATATTTTGATAACTGTGTGCTGAAAAAAATAATAGCACCAAGAAAAAATATCAGTGAAATAAGCACGCTGAACGTTAACTGCCAGTAAACATTCCATTATACTAAAAAAAACGAATACTTTAAACTAGAAAGCTTCATGACAACTAAAATAACAAAGTATTTACAAGGAAACTAAAATTTATGTGATGCTAGTGTATGCTAAGTATACAAAACGTATTTTTGGGAAACTCACCACACTGTGGTGAAAAAGTTTTTTTACGCGCAAAAGCAAAAAAATGAACTTGCTTTGTGTTTTAAATATAATGTTTTACATTTAGACTTCGCTTATAAGTTCAATGCTCATCAAAAAATGCTGAACAAGTTTAATTACGCTTTAATTAGTGCAATAGTAAATATGGAATAACAATTATCAACTCCGTGACATGAAAAATAAGCTTTGACAAATTTTACATAGTGGTAAAGTCATAATTTAGAGATCTCGCTGCAAAAATGGTTGTTTGTTTTTTAGAAACTCCGTTTACAATATTTATATTATGTGGAGGAGCACAAATTGCATATATTGCACTCAAGAGTAACGCACATAGAGCATTTTTAAAATTTCACCACAAACGTGGGAATAAATATCTATTTTATAACAAGTTTGCAAACACCAGAAATGCTATATTAAATACGCATAAAGTATAACACTGAACATTTTTAAAACTCACCACGATGTTTTGAAATATAAATATGTATATACAGAAGTCAGCAAATAATAGAGGTCAAGTTACTTTTCCCGAAAATTATACAAAAAGTTAGTAGAAAAGTTAGTTAAACTAATTACCATTTTGTGGTGAATTTGAAATGAATTTGTGAATTCTGATATCAAACTTGAAAACGCATAAAGAAATAAGCGACGCAATTAACACATTTCAATTTAATGGCTAAATATAATAAGCAAACTTCGAAACGGTTTCAAAAACACTTTCGAAAGCAATCAGCAACAAGACATTACTAAAAAAGATAACCACTTATACTACTCGAAACTTACTACTGAAAAATTATTTAAAAATCAGCACAATTGCTTGATAATAAGTATAAACAAGCAGAAATATCAAAGCGCAACTTTTAACGCACAGCACTACAAAAGCAACAAACAATTAAAAACTCACCACACCTGTATTCTAAGATAAACTTTACGGCAATACCATGGGATCACATGGTGCCGGTGCATGCGATTGCTGCGGCGGAGGTGGCGGTGGTAGCTCATCCACCGCTAGCAACAACGGCAACAGCGATGCGCCGCAGCGACAACAACAACAAGCAGAGCATAGCAACAACAACAGTCCACAACGACAACGGCCTCAGGCCCAACAGCAACAACAAGAACATCCACAATTTCCGCCGCACATGTTCGGCGCCGCTGCCGCGCTACACCTGCGACGCGAGCGCGAGCCGCCACAACTGCCGCCCTTGCCCATTGTACCCATTATGCCGCCGCGGCCACCACCTGCCCGGCAGCAATCGCAACATCACTTGGGCGTGCCGGCTGTGGCGATAATAGCGCCGCGCGGCAGTCGACACCAGCAAACGCAAGACGCGCAGAACAACAACAACAATAACATGGTTGTTGGCGGCGGTGGCGGCGGCGCCGCGCAAACGCAACACGCCAGCATCGCGCACTACATCAATCAGGTGAATATGCATATGAATCTCAGCAACAATAACAACACTAATACCGGCGGCACTGGCGTTGTTGTTGTTGGCGGCACCACCGGTGGCACAACTACGAACACGCTGAGCGTGAGCGTCACCAACGCCAGCGCACAGCACAACTATAACAACAACAATCACATATATGTGAATCCGCACTCGTACGATATGCAAACGGCGAGCGGCGCGGCACCGCGCACCCAACAAAACAACAATAACGCCGCGAACACAACCACCAACAGCACCCATAATAACAATTTGAATAGGAGCAGCAGCAACAATAACATGCACACGAATACGAACACCAGCAACACGAGCATCTCGCAACACACCACCGCCACCGGTTCGACCGCAGTCGCCTTGCCACCACAACCACCAACAGCGAACGCGCACACGAATCACACTCAACCACCGCCGCCGCAGATCACCACCACCGGCGTCGGACCGCCGAACTTTGATTGGCACTTCACGAACGGCAGCAGCAGCGCCGGCGCCTTTGGCGGTTTCGAGCTGACGCGCCAATTCACCTCCTCCACACTGAGCACACTCAATACATATCTATTTCCGTGCGGCGCCGACTCCGCCGGCACCATTGGCGGCGTTACGCTCAACAGCGGCAGTGGCTCGTGCGATTTGGACAGCAACTTCAGTCAAATGGTCGCCGGCAGCGAAGGCGGCGCCAGCTCCACCTTCAGCTCGGGCCTGGGCTTCATCAACAAGCGGCGCATACGCCGTCTCTTCGGTGTCGGCACACCGGATCATCGCTGCACTGGCGCGCATGCCGCGGCTGTGCGGCGACGCAGCTCACCGCTGGTGCATTTTCAAACGGCCGCTTTGGCTAAGAAGAAGCAACAACAAATGGAACGCGAAGCAACTGTGGCATCGGCAAATGCGGCGCTGTTCGAACAGAAGAAGAAGAAAAAGAAGGAGAAGAAGAAACCGCCCGGTCCGCCGCCGCAAGTGCGCGCGCAGGCCTCGCGTCAAATGGAAGATCCGATGATGAATCGCCCGCGTCGCCAAAACACGCCGAGCACCAAGAAGGACAAAGAGAAGGAGCAGCTAGAATTTCAGTTGAAAATAATGCAACAGCTGCAGCAACAACAATTACAAAAGCAACAGCAACAAGATGTCGAACTGGACATGGAGTATATCTATGAGAAGTACCCACACAAAATCAAATTTTTAAATAAATTTAAAAAACCAAAAAAATTGCGTTACTTTTTCCAAAGCACTTTTTGCAACGCGCCCACACATTTTCAGAGCAAGCATTTGCGCTGCAGCAAATAATACATATTTATTCGAAATAAAGGCAAATTTTATCCAGCAGCTTTGTTTCATTTGATTTCTTCGGTTTTCTGCATTTCAGTGCAACGCCGATTTACAGTACGCTTCAACGCTTTTATATAGCGCTTGTGTTGTTTGTTTACTACACACCCACAAACACACGCACACACATGCATTGCTAATGTTATTGTTGGTTTGACTTTATTTTGTTACAATTATTTGATTTCTGGGTAGCGCTGATTTTTACTTTTGTACCACACCGTTTTGTTTGTTTGTTAAAACTACAGTATTCTCTGCATAATTGTATCAACATCAGTGAATCAGTATCTTTAGTATGATATTTTTATATAATTAAGCGGAATTTTTTTATTCAGTGCACTATTTAGAGCAATATTTAAATAAAAAATATTATGTAATGTCCTTAACAATGTTAAGGCAAATATTTGCCATTTTCATTTGCTTTTTAAGTTAGGAGATTACTATATGTTTTATCCAATTGCTTTTTCTTCAAAAGCTTAAACTTTTTAATCGTAGTTTATTGGTTTTATAAGAAGTTTTATAAACACTTTTAATATTTTTATTTAGATCTGTTTTGAAAATATATGCAAATATCTGTCAGAAATTAATGGTCTATAGTAAATACATATGTACATATGTATATCATAGAAGCTTCGTTTCAATTAACTCCCCAAACGACTTGGTACTCATACGTTTTTTTCTATTATATGCGTCCATAATAAAAACATATATATATTGGTTAGTTGAAAAAGTCCTTTCGTATTTATAATCATTAATAATTAATTTAATTTAACGAATTAATAAATAAACAAATATGTAAAATTTTGGTCGCCCACTTCTTGCCATTTGTCCGCAAGAGACATTATTCAATCAATGTAAGACCTTCATTATTGTAAATCGGAATTTCGAAATATTCAGAATGCAAGCGTGCCATTGTTGTACTACATGAACTGCTACAGCATCGTCTCCGTAAACTTCACAAAATTCATAGATGGGTTGCATGGCATTCTTTTCTTTTTATACAAAAATTTAAAAAAGAAGCCTATTTCATCAATATTTTTACTAATTTTTGAACAGCTGTAACTTTTTTTTCAACTTCCCCGAATTTAATTTTTTTGTTGATAATTGAATCTTAAAATCTCACCTTTCCAGACCTATGGTGTGACACAATGTGATGTGAGATATATAACTGCAACGGCAACTATTGACAAAATTCGAAAACACTTTTTCGATTTCCCAATATATATATATATATATATACATACACATATATAGTATAATAAGGTGTTTTTTTGAACTATTAAGTTTTTTCAGTCCCGTCACGAAATTTCTTTGGAAATACCATAAAAAAATTCCCTTAAAATTTTAGCCCTTAATATTAACATTAAGAACTGGACCAAGGCCTATAAAAATTTTCCATAGAAAATACACTACAATCGTGAGTTTTTATCTTTAAATTCCTACAGATCTGAGGTATTTTATGGCATCGCTTTGACTTTAGGCGCATATTTCTAAGAATTGTTCACTCTACAAAAATGCCCAGTGCAACAAAGTCGTAATTCACACCGGCGAGGTAGTACGGGGCTCTAAACCCGATTTTTCCAAGAATTTCGCAATTTTTTGTATATATCTCGTAAATAACAGGAGCTATAGAAAAAATTTGCATGACAAATTTGTAGGAAATTTTATTTGCTATAAAAAAGTTCGAGTCAAAATCGCTATCATTAAGACTTCTCGAGATATTCGGCTTTTTAATTAAGGCTTTATAGAATTTTTATAGATGGTCTGTATTAAAAAATCTATGAAAATTGTATACTTTCATACCAAAAGTGCGCCTAATGACTGACGCTAGAATTGATATTTTTCTAAAACTCATATTTACTGTATAATTATATTCGTACTTCTATTCAATCTTATGTTAGTTAAAAAAAAAATACCTAAAATATTCGAATCATCAAAATGGCGGATAGATGATGCTCTCTCCGGTGTATGGCTCTAATTTTAGTATGCCTAAAACGTGTTTAATATAAAAATTTAGAACACATTTCAGGAAGGTATTCAAACTAAACCCCTAATTTTTAATTGAAACTATAATAATCTTTATACGTAAAAAGTACGTGTCACGTTGTTTGTCCGCGATGGACTCCTAAACTACTTAACCGATTTTAGTAAAATTTAGCACTCTGTGTTTAGTTCGAACCAATTTAGGAGATAGGATAGTAAAAACAATTCATAAATAAGAAATACAGTGAAAACCGCATTAAATGGACGTCCTGTTCAGCGGACATCTCCATTAACCATGCACATGTTGATGTTTATTAAGTACAGCCTATTAAGTGGATAACTCTATTAACTGGACAGAAAGGCTGGACATTGAGAAAGCAGCATTAAATTCGTTGTTTTTTCTAATGAAATTTATTCTGTAGGAGCACATTCAAAATTAAATCACAAGTACAATCCCTTGGATTCTTATACCGACAAAAACTTGCTCGCCTCTATTCGTAAACAAAATTTTTACTGTATTGAATAATTTATTATATGAGTAATAGTATAAAATGTATACCACAGCAACGCGTTGCCGGATCTCCTAGTACTTTATATAATACAGCTCATATTGAATATTAATATATTTTAGTAACCAAACTTATGCAAACGATTTTTCTAGTTCTCGAAACACTTTAAATAAGCATTTCTGGGGTACCTGCAGCCGAATGTTCTTACGCCAATTCCTCAAAATACGCCCAAATAGAACACTTTATTGATCGTCTGTCCTCCCGGAACAAATTCATGATGGACCAAACCATGAAAATCGAAAAAAAATTAACATCACCTTGATATTTGAGCGGCTTTGACGTGATTTTTTTGTTTTCGGCTCGTTTTTTTCCGTCCATTCCGATGATTGTTGACTTGTTTGTATGTCAAACTCATATACTGATGTCAAGTCGGCAGTTATAAAACCCTCCATGAATGTGAGATCGCAATTCGTACTATCAAGCATGTCCAAAGAAATCTGGTTATAGTAATCTTTTTGAAAAAAAAATTCAGCTTTATCGGGACGAGTCGATCAAGAACGCGTTTCATACCAAAAATATTCATCAAAATCATTAGAACGCATTCATGAGAGAAATCGAGCCATCATTGCCATCTCACTAACACTTGCCTGACGATTTTGAAGCACTACATCCTTCACTTTCTTTACTTTTCACTTTTTTTTTCATCAGTTGAAGAAGTCGTCTAGAATGAGGCATGTCTTTGTTCCACTCGCAGGCTTGTGCTTTTAATAAAACTAAATCATCGCAAGCCTTTTCTAATATTCCCAACAATTCTGCGCACAAATAAAAAATTTGAGACAAATTATTTGTTCTATATTTTTATCCATTGTAAATATCGCAACGCACTACTAAGGTGTACCATCCTAAGCAGCTTCTGTAAACAAACTGGTTAAGGTTAAAGACAGTCTTACCTTAGCAAAGTGCATTTTTTTGAAATATCATTTACCCGGGGAATTTAATTACATTTTTGGGTGTTGTTTTGTCCAACCCTATAAAAAGCTCCATTGCAGAGTATTATTGCTATAGTTCTGCCGAAGTTAATTTATTTTCTTTTTTTTTTTGGAGTTTCGACGAATTTATCAATGGAGGAATTAATTTAAATATGCCTTGAATTTACCTTTCTCACTTTTAAGCTTGTAAACTGGTTTACTGTTAGCATAAACCGTTAATGTTTTAAAATTTATACAAGGTTATATCTAAATATGGTCTCAAAATTTCAACTTTAATCATATTTGTTGTATATTTTGGAAATTTTCATATAATAAATTTTATATAACTAAATCTTAAACTAAAATTTTCTCGAAAAGTTATATAGTTTTGCTGTTTTATACTCAAAGTTCGCATAATAAGTTCAGTAGACACAGTTTCATAATTTGTCAGGAACTTCATCTAACTTAAAAAACTCAAAATTTTTTTTACTAATATTTTTTCTGCCATTACTTTTACACCTTAGACTAAACAAGTACAACTATACATACGTATGTTATATATATTACATACATATATCTATCATCATATACCGACTTCCGCTAACGAATGATTATCGAAGTATTTCCAAACATCAAGCAAATATTGTTCATTGCATAACCTGCACTCGACAATAAATTATGGAAATCAAATTGACACAACCGCAGTGAAACTCACTTCCACACTTGCCTGCCGAAAAACATAAAATCGAACCGCCCAGCGCATTTCGCAATTACAACAAACACCGACGAAGCGCATAAAAACCAAGCGGCAGTTGCACAAATAGACAATAAAAGCCAGTAAAACCAATAAATAACGAGGTGAAACAAAAGCAAATGCTGAAATCAGAAACACGTTTGACTGCGTCGGTGTCTGTGCAGGTTTGTGCAAATAGAAATTATATATGCGATTGCTAAGCAAAGCTCAGTCGCAGTGGCAATGGCAAACGATTGCTGAAGGTTTTTACTAATCAATTATCGACGTACAACAACAGCAACAGCGGCTGTGAGCGAGCGGTGCGGCAGCAGTGTGTCGCTGTGGGGAAAGAAGTGCGCAAAATTTTGCGGAAGGTGTTAGGCACTACACTTGTGGTGGAAATATTAGTTGTGTATGGTTCATGATGTAATGTAGAGAAATTTAAATTTATTTATTTTTTCTTTTTTCGTAATTCGCATGTTGAAAGAGTTGAATAATGTAATATTTTCTCTTTTATCGAATTTAAATGTATTAAAAACCACATATTTGTTAAAAAAATTTGCTTTAATTTATAAGTGTGGATGGTTTGAGGGTTAAAAATTTCTTACCAAGTAGGACTTAGACATACATATAACTTGTAGCAGGGTCATGCTCTTTTGAAGCATTTTTTTCACAATAAGCGAAAATATATACCCCACAATGAACATTTTAGTATATTTTTAATATCAAAATATTTTTTTCCTAGAAAGCAAAAACCAAAAACAAAAAAAAAAAAACAAGAATAAATTTTGACTTCGCGACTAAATAAAAAAAAAATAATAACTTTTAGCTATAATAACTTTACAAATGCCAAATATTACTTACAAGCAGCTGGTTTTTATCGGTCAGCTATATGCTATACGCTACAGCACACCGATCTCAACAATTTTTACGAATATTGTATCATTGCTTTAGACAATAACTCGTACCAATTTTCGTGAAGATATCTTTTCATATAAATAAATTTTCTATACAAACACTAAATTCCGATCGGTCAGTTTGTATGGCAGCTATATACTATAGTAGTCCGATTTGAACAATTTGCTCAGATTTCGTAGCCTTTTTCTTGGCAATGATCCATGCCGATTTTTGTAAAGTTATCTTGTCAAATAAAAAAGTTTTCCATATAAAGACTTGATTTTGTTCTCTCAGTTTATCAGACAGCTATGTCCATTAGTTGTCGGTATTCAGCGATTCCAACAAGTGAGCCGTTTCTTCATGAGATAAAGATGTGTGTCGAATTTCAGATCAATATCTCCGAAATAATGGACTCGTTGTGGGTTTATTTCCCTGTAGATTGCTAGATGACATGGCGTATACGTAACTTATGTACGCATGTGGAGTTCTGGTTGGGGCGTATGAGTAACCTCAAATGTTGCACTACATACTAATTGTTAAGCGAGTACATATTATTCGTTATAGTATTTAAAAGTGGAAAAATACGTGGTATAAGAATATTTCATTGGCTTCCACTCTAATTCGACTTGCTCTATACTTTTATTGGCATCATTGCGTATAAGTTATATCAAATAAAACTAAACTTGATTCTGAATTTTCTTCTGTACTTCTTTAAAATTTTTCAATAAATTATTTAACGTCTTATCAACAATTCTGATAAAAAAAAATACTCTATTTAAATTTTTAATTAATTAGACTTTGGAAAATGCTATGTATTAAGTATATAAACAAAGTTATTTTCAAAAATATTTTAAATATCAGGAATTTTCGAATAATATGTTAATTAAAATAATTTTCTGTCAGAAAAGATTGAGCAGGGTGTTTGTATTGGTTATATTTTTCTAAATATTGCGTTTAAAGAAGCAGCTCATAAGCGAGAAATGCAGAGGAGTCCGAAACAATCAGACTTTTCGATTAGCAAATATCTCGTTAAGAGATATATTTTCAAATTAGAGATCAATTATCATGTAAAAAAGGAGTTTTAAAAATAACTTCAATTTTTTCCTTTTACTTATATCTGCCATAACGTTGGCAAAATTTAAAGGACCAAAATTAAAAATCACACTTAAATGTAAAATAATATCCGCAGTAGCTTGTGAGGTATTATTTCAACATCATTTTTGTTTTCGTTATCTTATAAATACATATTTCATGCTTTATACCTTCATTCGAATTGGCTGAGTTTTGTAATTTTGCAATCAGACTACCTAGCACATGCATTACTCCCAGAAGTATGCTAAAATTTTACAAATATTTTTAGAAAATCTCAGAAATAAAAAAGCAGTTCTTATAAATAATGTAATAAATCTCCATTAAAATTATGCATTTTAAGCATTCTTTTTCAAAACCAGTTAAATATTTATTTTATCGGCTCAAGCAGCAAATCCGTTCCGCAATAAAACAAAAATTATATAATTAAAAAAGAAAATTTCACACGCATTAACTTATAATATACAAAGCTTGAAGGTAAAACCGCACACACACACACACACATACACATAAAGCATGTTAAATATTTATTTAAATATCTAATTGCTTGACACACTGCAAGGCTGGCAGCTAAGTGCTTTCCTTTGCCCCATGTACCACAACAAACAGAGCCATCACTTAGGCCGTCGTCTGCTGGCTATCGATTTAATAAACGTTTAGGCATTGAAACATTGAGGGATTGGCGTGCAAAAAGGTCACATATCGCTGCCGTTCGCCGTTGAAGCCAAGTTAAATGCTACTGTCGCTGTCGCTGACGTTTCGGTTGTCTCTACGCGCCAAAGTACAATGCCAATGGGTAAATGCGAAAAGAAGAATAAATAATATGAATAAATAGCGGAAAAGCAGCGAGCACGTTGTGTGGCCAGTGCTTGTCGCAGAAATGATGTATTTGCATGTAGGTGTGTATATACACGTTTATATATTATACTAGCGAAATATTGCGACAATTAAAGCAGAAAGCAGAAGAAAGTATGCGCTGGAAAAATATAAAGCATCTGCCAAGTGTATAACTGCATTAATGTGCGTTTGTGTGTGTTTGTGCCAAAAATATTTACTTCGGAAACGCCACATGAAAATCAAAAGTAGCGACTCTCCTGTGGTTTGGCCGCCAGCGTGTGTTTTACTATGCTCCTTTCTTTTGTTGTAGTTAATTTCCTTTTCGGCACTTTTTCGCGTTTTTTTTTTGTGATTTGCGCCAACATTACCACAACAGGCAATGTACTCTGGCGTCTCCGAAATTTTTTCTACATTTTTTTTTTTGTTCAGCAATTTTTCCACTTACATGACTTGTAAGCATGCCCCACGAATTGTCACGATATTCGCATATCCGCAGTGGTATTTATTTTTATTTCTGCTGTGATTTGTTTTTCTTGCGATGGCAATAGCTTGGCATATAATCACAAGCATGTTGGTATGCCTCAGTATGCTAAGCTTAATGTATATATATAGTGTGTGTGCGTATTTGTGTGGGTGTAGACTATTCTTGCGTTTCTGATTTCCACTGAAAGTGCTCTTCATTGTCTGCATAAATATAGAAATGTACACATATAAATGAAAGTAATTTTCTCAGCAGCGCACGCCGCCAAGTCGGAGCCAAATGGCGTGAATTGTGCTCATATTCATTCCAACAATTGTCGCGATGTCAAAACATCAAATCTGAGTCCCTGCTGTTGCTTGTAAATTGTTTGCGGAATTCTTCCAGCTACTTTTGCAGTTTATGTTTTGCGCTGCTTCCAATTTCTGTTAAAGATATCTAATTTTAGCTAAGATAAGTGTGAGTGTTATGGTTGTCGGGAATATCTAGAAATAAGTCGGCTATTTGTTATCCTGAATCTTCTCATTCTGAGCTTTAAATATTATCTATTGCTGTTTTCTTTAGCTATGCCAATTATTTTTATCATTTATGTTATATAATTCTATAGGTCACCTAATTTTGAACACAAAAAGGGTTGCCCCTTTTTCTAAAAATATAAAAAAATAAAAATTCTTTTCACTTTTGATCTATATGCTGTTGTTAACCCAAATATTTTCACTTCATCTGCTTTTGAATGTTAAGGCTTGGGGGCGTATGAGTAACATCTCTATGCTTTCTTTGCTTCTTTATAATTTTTGCTTATTTGTTATTAAAAATATTTAAAAAACACCAAAAATGATGCAGATAATACAAAAATATCGTTTAAATTTTTACAAAGATATGCATAAATGTCGCAACTGCTGAAGACGACCGGGCGTATGAGTTACCTCATGTGTTCGAATGACTATTTTCGCTTTGAGCTTACAATTTTCTTAAAAATTTTTAAAAATTAAATTAAAAAATTAATTCAGATAGTACAAAAGATTGGATAAGTCTTTTCAGAAGTGAACATCAAGTACCAGCTGCTAAAGGCTACATGGCGTATACGTAATTTAAATACGTATTAATTCTGTAGGAGCGTATGATTAACCATTTTGCTTATTTAGTCAATGGCAATGCGTGACTCACAGGTTCACTTCATTCATATTTATGAAGACTGTGATTTTAATATTTTTTTAGGCAGAGAAAATCAAGTCTACAAATGTCTTTTGAATGTAAAAAAATAGTACATAATGTTGCAAAAAATTTAAATATTCTTCTAAGCGAAAATATAGTTCCTCCAGCCTTGAAAGATATAACCACATTTACATGAACTATTTTATCAGCAAATAAAGCAAATTCAATAATGTAGTGGGATTTACTGGTGAATTAACTGACTTCTAATTTTTTTAAATAATTTCCTTAAGAAAATGGCGCGGAAAACTTGAAGTAGTTATTATATTTGGCCTACCTTCTCATTTTGTTTGATTATTTCTTAAATTTCAATTTTCTTAAAAGACTTAAAGAATTTGTTCAATTTAGCATTTCAATTAAATTAATCTTAAACCATTTGGTTGAGTATTCTTTCAAAGAATGAATAGAAAAACGCACGTTTCACCTCTAATTGTAAAATGTAACTGCTCTATGTGGTACGCAGGTCTGCAAATATATTTTGCAATTTTTCCATGGTACATTAACATCACACAATATAATTCCCAGCAGATTAAATTCGAGTTCCTAACATAATATACACAAGCATTTCCTTCGCAAATTGAAGTCTCAAATAGACATATTTATATTAAGTTCAATTTATTCCGGTTTGCCAAACAATCCTCTGTGAGTTTCTATGCCACAATAGGCAAGAAACTCATTGCTAATTTGATTTGCTTTTCCCTTGGTAAGCAAAATTAAATTACAATTTGAGCTATGCCTGCCAAAAGTCGGACTAGAATCAAGTGGAATTGAAAATTTGTGTAATTGTAATGGAACGGATTAAGCGTTCAGCAACTATGCTTCCCGTTGAAAGTCATTATATTTTAGTTCTGGTTGTGGCACTGCGCTAGATGCAAAGGACAATGTAACTTTTGTAAATTCAGTCGCCATGTTAAGGGAATCAAAAATTTGTATTCATATAATCAACTGCATTGAATTTTTAAAATATAATCTATATTTTTTTTCATATGAAGAGTTTTTTTACCAAAACATTTTTTGTTGTCACCATCTTAGTCATCGTCATTAGCATTATGGGTTTCTTTATCATTACCATTTATATTATAATTATCATTGTAAGTACCATAACAGTTAACTATCAGTATCATTATCATTTTAATTAGATTACCATTACAATTACCGTAATTACATTAAAATTGTGATTGTTATTACCATAATAGTTATCACTATCGGTATCATTTTCGTTATAATTACGATTACCATTACCATTACCATCACCATTAATGTTATGATTAGCATTACTATTACTTCATTCATTGCATCGTTATCATTATCCTTAGAGTCATATTGAAATTTAAGTATCATTAACATTAAAATAGCATTACTATTATTGTCGTTAGTATCATATCTGTAATCTTTATTAGTATAGTTACCATTATAAATATGATTACTATAAATGTTATCGCTTTTAGTATAATTATCGTTATATTTACGATTACCATTATCATCGTGAGCACTATTACCATTACTTCATTCATTGTAGCACTAACATTACCGTTATGCTCATATTGTAATTATCGTTACGATTTCTATTATTTTAGCATTACCCTTATTATTACATTTACCACTACTACAATTATTGCGTAATTATCGCTATTATAATATGTTAATTAAAATAATAATTGCCATTACAATAGCATTACCATTTAAGTAATCATTACCATTACAATTACTACAATACTTACCATTACCATTATCATCAAATGTAATTACAGTTATAATAATCACTAAATTGTTACTGTCATTATAATTACCATTAATATGACTATATGGTTTAATTTATTGGTATTATAATATAATAAATTTAGGTATCATTGCCATTACAATAGCATTACAGTTAAACTAAACATAATGATTACAATTACCATTCCCATTACTGCAATCCTTGAAACATTATCTTTATTATAATCCATCACAATTATGTACTATAATCATTACATTAGCATTACTATTAAAATAATTACTGTCATTATAATTTCCATTTGTATGACCATTATTGGACACCTTAATAATTTTAATTTATTGGTATTATAATATTCTAATTATAGTTATAATTGCCATCAAAATAGCATTACCATTAATATAATCATTATCATTACAATTTTCATTACCATTACTGCAATCCTTGAAACATTGTCTTTATTACAATTACCACAATAATTACATTAGCATTACCATTATAATAATTACTATCATTATAATGACCATTACTGGAAACTTTGTATCATTTTAATTTAATTTTTAATTTTAATTATCGTTATGATTGCTATTGCATTCATATTACCATTACATTGAGATTACCATTACATTGTGATTACTATTACATTTCGGTTATAATCATCATATTAGCATTACAATAGCTACAGCTACTGCGATATTTAGACGCGCTGTAATTATTCCATTTATAATTACGGCAAGAATTATGTTACCTTTTGAAAAAGCTTTTTATGCTTGTAAGAAAGAAAAAGATTCACAGCTTCAACCAATGACTAATAGTTCAAAGAGTTGAAAATCTAAAGGATATGAGGAAACTCTAGTAAAGAGCAAACAAATTAGGTTCTCTCTCAAAATAACCTTACAAAATTTAAATAAAAAATCTATGAAACAGGCTCACCCTAATACGCTTATTCAGAAAACAAAGAAATCCGGTTAAAGAAGTGAAAGTAAGTTACGAAATAAAACAGAAACGCACCCGCGAGCAAAAAAAGTAGTAAAAGCCAGAAACCTTCAAAAAACCAACAAAAAACGGAGCAGAAGAAGGGGCAACAGCAATTAGAGCAATAATGCCGGCTTGTACTTGCGTCGCTAGTCCCACACATACTCACCTGCCGACACATACACAATCGTACAAAGAGTAAATGCTGATGAGAGTTCGTGTGATTTGCGCGACATTGACATATATTCCACCGCCGCCAAAGCCAAACATAATAAAGGCAGTGCAACTAATGGCGGGTGACAGGAAAAACAACAGCAACGCAGGAGAAAAGCCAGTCACGACAATGCGACCGGAATAGTAATCAAACGCACGCAATGGATATAAAATAACTTTTTGTGATTTTTTTGCACACGGCAACTGCAATTTTTTCCCCCATTTTGAGTTGGTGACAAAATTTCGCTTCCCTCAGGTTTTTTGCCAAATATTTTAGTCAACAAAAAATAATTCAACTGTGCGAACAATAATCATGCCATGCGACAACTCACACACCTACAACAAATGTAAAAAATAAAAATAAAACAGAACTCACCACACTCATGCCCACAACTGTGCCTGAATGCGGGTGTGCTCCTGCGCGGCGTCCATTATTCCAAAACACACAACACATTCCGTACTAAAATATTCACGTGTCCTCGGCGCAGAATAATTGCGAATGCATAATGATTTGCCTACAACATTGTATTTCAATCAAATTACTCTACTTTCATAACAATTAAGTGTGATTGTTGTTGTACAAGGGGCCTTCAGTCATTATCCAGGCAGCGCTGAATGCCTGAGCTTCTACATTTTAATGGAGTAAGTGTGTGGCCGGCGCAAAGCTTCACTTTACTTCTTAATGACCTTGAGCAATGGCTTGCTATATTTGCTTTGGTTTGCAAACGCACGTGTATGTGTATGTGTGTGTGTCAGCAGTCTTATATAACCTTATAAAATGTATGGCTATGAAATTATGAAATACTAGTTTAGTCATAACCCAAATTGGAGTCGTAAAATTGGCAAGCAAAAAGCTTTGCGAAAAGGGAAATTTGATCTTTGAACTTAAAGGTTAACTTGGCATAAAAGTATGAATTGTGGGGCCAAATGTAAAGGAGCTAACCAAAAGGCTGAAGAAAAAAATAATAAAATAAAAGTGAAACTGGGTAAGAATCATATAAATAGATTTCGAAATGAAAAACTATTTCTTTAATAAACATATTTGAACGATATAACAGGTCAGCTGAAAAGTCTCCAGCTTACTATAGTAAAACACACTTTTTCTACAAAATTCAGTTTTTAATTCAACATAGTTCCCTTCAAGTGTAATGCACTAATTATAGCGACTATTCAGCCATTTTTGTAGAACGATTTGTCTTTTGCTTCAAAATAGGCTTCAGTTTCGGCGATCACATCTTCACTCAATAAAAATTTCTTCCCAGCGAACATTTTTTTGAGGGTAGGGAAGAGGAAACCTGGTCTGAGGGCAGGAAATCGTCGCTGGGAGGCAGATCTAGAGAATAGGGCTTATGCAAAAGCAATTCGAAGTCCAAGTTAAGAATTCTTGCTATCGTTTTAACTGACTTGTGAGGCGGTGAACTTGGTGAAACAGCACTTTCGTTTTCTTCAAATGCGTTTTTCAGACACTTTCGTCCATAAAATGTTCCTAAAATGGTTCAATAACGCTGTTATACTTATTGTTCATGGTTCTTACTTTTTCGAAGTAGTCAATAAAACTTATTGCTTGCCAGAAGACTCTTGCCTTTTTGCACCCGCTTTGGAGTGGGTTCATCGTATGCAGTCCACTCGAATGAGTGTCGATTGGACTTCGGAGAGAAATGATGGAGCCATGTTTCTTCCATTGTCACATATTGATGCCAAAATTTGAGTGTTTTACGCTTGAGCATCCCAAAACACTGCTCCAAATCATTGGTTTTGTTCAAAAGTGAGCTCGCCCGGCACCTGCTTTGCCCAGAGCTTTCTCATACCCAAATATTTGTTAATGATATGAAGTACACGTTAAGTTGATATCTTTAGAGTGCCTGATATCTCGAACAACTTCGCTTTAAGGTCACCGAATATTATTCTGTGCATTGTTTTGATGTTTCGTCGGTAAAAAGCTCTGCTGGGCCTGCAGTACGTTCACCGTCTTCGGTGCTCATTGCACCACTAAACTAGCATATCAATCCCTGTTGGCAAAGCATATAAAGTCCAAGGGTAGTGTCCGGAAGCTCGTCATCATTCCACCGCTGACTTTTTTATTTGGAGAATCTAATTTTTGTTACTACACATCCTCCTTGCCGGAGGATGGGTGACCTTGAGTGACCAATCCTTCGTCGGCACATCAGGATTTTGTTTTCTAACGAGCCACAGTATATCCTCCGGTTTTACCGTGCAAAGTAAGAGAATCTTCGTCTTCGATATGGACAGAATGCAAATACGTTTCACTCTTTCCCGATTGTCGGCCTCCCACAGGCCTTAACGCTTGCCAACCACTTCTTTTTTCCATTGCAGTGAGTGGTCATCCTTCATTTGTGGATCTTTACCTATTAAACCAGCCCGCACCATCGAACGTTAGCAACGGAAAACTCGGGTCTCTGTCCAATCTTGCGAAGAGCGCATTCTCCAGAATCAGCTCTACCTCTTTCCATTTCCCGTGCGCCATTTGTCCAACGTCGTTGCTTCTGTCAATAACTAATAGCCTCTTGTCTTTCACGCTGGTCGTCAATGCCGCCCTGATCGGAAAAGGTTTCGCCCGAGCGCTCCTGACGATTGTATTTACAGTGTTGTCCTTTTTCCTTGATCATTAACCGGCCCGCAGTTTCGCCTTCAGCGGACCACTGCTTTCTGGCTGCAATTTTTTCCTCGATCCTCGAATCTCGGATCCGTGAATATGAGACATAGCACGCTCGGCCTTTGTCCATTTTTGATATAGCGCAAGCCAACTTTTAGTTCTTTTCCTTCGTCCGGTCGGACTTCCAGCCAAGACTTTCATAGTTTATAGTTTGCTTTTGCTTTCAACCTTTCCTGGCTGAAGTTTGCCTTCGGCCTAGTCTTTTTGCATTCCGCGCAAAGCGTAGGCAAGCTTGCTCCTCCGTAGTGTGGTAGTTTCAATGCTTTCGAGGTGTGAGTCTTCAACGGCACTCTTATAGAAGATTGTACCTTCTCTATTGAGCTCTGCAGTTCGAATTATTTTCTCCAGTAGTTGATTGAAGAAGTCGCACCATAGTGGGTCGCCTTATCTGAAGCTCCGTTTGGTATTGAACGGTTTGGAAAGATCCTTCCCGATCCTGATGGAGCTTTATGGTATTGCTCATCGTTAGAAATGAGATACGAATCTTTCTATATGATAATAAGAAAAAAATAGTTCCTTAGGCGAATTAGCCTATGGCCTTCCCGTTTCAATTATGAGCTCATAATTTGAGTGCCTTTCTTAGAGGTGTCTATCAACCAATCTCTTGAACCACCCTAATTTATGTACACCTACATTGTCTCATACTTTTTTGGGTGTACTATATTACGGCACGTGCTAATTTGAGTCATCTCCCGTAGCCATTGTATTTTCATACGCCTCATTCCAAGAGCTTAAAAGATTTGCTTATGCCACGCCATAAAAGCATTTTGCACAAGAAAAAAAATTAATAAACATGAAATGAGTTTCAACAAAAAATTCACACACAGTAGCAAAAGTGACATACTATTACATACATATAGGTAAAAAAAGAATCAAGAAAGTTACATACAACATTGCATGACATTAAAACTCCTCTTAAGCGTTACGCTACCACCACTCAAACCACAAAAATTACACTCCCTTACCATTGCGACAACGGCACATTTTGCTCATTTGCAATTAAGCGAAATGCCAACATACCGACACTCGCATATATTACTCCTCACTGCTCACAAACAAAAGCACAAATAATAATAATTTGCATAGAACTCTCACCAACTCACAGTGAGCGGTGGTCACCAATGGTCAGTGCCGCTAACGCAGCGCACCAGTGTGGCCACAATGTTTGATATTTCATTTAAATTTAGCCTTGTCGGCGGCCGCTCATTCCCAGGCAGCAATGGCAACAACATGCCCCTGACACAGTAAATCAAGCATGCACTCGCTCCCAACTCAAGCTACTTTCCACCCCACCTCCCCTTTTCGATTTCCATTTACATTTCGATGAACATTACATTACTTTTTTTTGTTTTTGTTTCGAATTTTGAATTTTTTAATATTTAAATAACATTTTTCTACCTTTATTCGAGTCTAAAAACCTGACCCAGTCGGGTCACTTGTTTGCATTTGCTGCTGTTGCATAAATTATTTATCAAAAACCAAGTGCATTAACTGGCGCTATGCACGCATGCGTATGCAAACAAGCTAATCACGTGTTGCGAAGAATGCAAAACGAAAAAAAATACAAAAAAATTAAAAAGCAGTTACATATACTTTGTATTGTTGGCATTTTATTTAAGTATGTCTGGTACTGGTGGCTTTCATGCAAAATTTTATAACATTTTTTATCGATTGCTGTTAACTATATCGTTGATCAAAAGGCTTTTGTTGTTGCTTTCAAGGTTACCACCTGTCTGTTGCTTCTAGTTTTCATGTTGAGATAACTGTATGCGATATTGTTACATTTAATGACAGCAACTTTGTTAATTATATGCTTCGTTGGCTTAAATGGATTTCTGAACATTCAAAAAAATGTACTCCCGAAATAGAAGCTTCGCTGTATATTACATATATCTATATTGTATTCAAATCATAGCAGCATTTTGCTTGGTTGACTGCATAGCAGGTTGGCTTTTCAAACATTATTATAATGAGTAGTTGCCTGTATTTCCTGAGATGGATATACTTTTTTGATATTTGGAGAATGTCAAAGATCGTTGGTTCGAAATGAGAGCAAATGTCAACACTGGTCTCGTCATGTTACTTATGAAAAGCATATGGTTATACTTGAAATCTTTTGTAGGTCTTTTTATATGGCATCTTCCGTTGAAATATGTTATTACGATGGTTGATTTTTACATTTCCGTATTAGGGAACCAAACCAAATCGCTTTATTTATTACTTATGTTTTTCAATTTATTCTCCATTAGGACTCATACATCTTTTCATGTTTTTGAATTAAATACCGAATAACTTTTGCAATTCTGATTCCAAAACAAGCGTTTTGAACTCATCAACCGCCTCTTCAGGTGTCGAGCAATGCTGACTTTTAATTTTATATTTTACATAATAATAAAAAGAAGTCATTCGGTCTTAAATCAGGACAATACGGAGGATGACTCATCAAATCGATGTTTTGAGTGTTCAAAAATGCAGTTACTTCAGTCGATGTGTGAGAGTTTTCATTGTTGTGCTGAAGAGTGATCCGTCTTTGGCGGTTGGTTTTACTAATTTCTTAAAGGAACACTGGCGAACAAGTAGTTTTGTATCTCTCAGAAGTTACTGTTCTGCTCATCTGGAAACACCCATACAGTCGACAACTGTTTACTTTCGGGCCGTGTATTTACGCGTATGTCATAGTCGTGTTTCGGAGCACCGCTACCGTATTTTGTTAACATTTCTCTCGATCAATCGACAGTATTCAAAGTGAATAAATTTGTTTTGGAGTGATCTATGACTTCGATTAAATTCACCATATTATCAATAAACAGTGGTCCCTGTTGGAACTTCATTGCCAAAAATTGAATTAACTGCATCGATACGCTGTTGCTGAGTTAGTTCACGTTGAAAGTAGTAAAAACCTAAAATCGGGGGAAATGTTCGCGGAAATTACCATTTTTAGTTACTGTAAACAACACAATTAGCGCTTGTATAATATCAAAAATGTCAAACTTTACGATAAAGTTGGGAGTTGCCAGATTGCATTAGGGTTGCCAAATCCCGAAACATAAAAGACAACTCCTGTACAATCACATATTTTAGACATTAATTACGTATTATCGGAAATAAATACATTTTTTATTCCTTTTAATTTGAGTCTTTCAGATTTTATGCACATGTACATACATATATTTTCACTCTTTACTTCTTTTTTTTTCTCTACTGGCGTAGACACCGCTTACGCGATTATAGCCGAGTTTATAAAAGCGTCAGTCGTTCTTCCTTTTCGCTGGTTGGCGCCAATTGAAGATCCTCCTCCACCTGGTCTTTCCAACGGAGTGGAGATCTTCCTCTTCCTCTACTTTCCCCTGCCAACATGACCTAGGCAGCGTAGCTGCTGTCTTTTAATTCGCTGAAAATTTTCAGGGCTCCGCTTTGATTTGATTCGCTGTGCTTTTGTGCGCTGTGGGGTAAGGCTGTCGTTAGCAGGTACCCACACCGGACTTTGGCAATATTGAGTTAGTTCCTCCCTGATATTTACCACAGAGTCTAGTTTATGGAATAGACTTGGAATGTCGCTTGGGTGTTCATTTGAAGATTTATGGTTCCGGTTCAATACTTCACGGATATCCTTGCCTATTCAGCACAAGTGCATTAACAATATCGAATATGATACCATGCCCGCACTGACGCTGGTGGCGCTAAATCATCCACTTACTGATCGGCGGTCGATTAAAATTAATAACCTTACAGGGAAGCATGGAGGAGGTTTAGTCGCTGGAGAAGAACAGCGGTGGGATTTTTTTTACCGATGGAGCAAAGCTGGCAGGACTGATGGCGGTTGATGGCGGAGTACACTGTCAGGAACTGTCTTTAGCTTCAGTTTTAAGCTTGATGACTATTGCAGTTTCTCCAAGCGGAGGTTGCCATAAATCTAGCAATGGTTCTACCAATCCGTGGTTCGGTGACTGCTTCAACTAGCAGTTTTGCGATATTATTTTTGAGTTCAATTTCATGCGTCCAAGACTGGTAAAGTGATGTCTAGACTCCTTATCTCTATTATCGAGTTTTTTATGATTGGACTGGTTTGGGTGCCCGGCTACAACGGCATTGCAGGAAACTGTAAAGCTGCTGAGTTTGTTAAAACCAGGACCTCAGTCTCAAAAATATCCGATCGAGAGTATTATTGCATTTACGTTAGATATCCTAGCGAATGCCAAGTCCATCAGCTGATTGGAAGAAGTTGAGATATAATCATTTCAACACCTCCGTCTCGAATGTCCCACTTCTATCAAATGAAGCCGAAAACTCCTTGAATCTCATAGTTTTAGACATCCAGGTGAAATACCGGAAATAGAAACGAAACTCTTAAGCAGATTTGTGATAGGTTCATTGCATTTTATCGATATCGGATAGCCATCTACAGTAGTTTTTCGTCTTGCTTCCCAAAGTACTGTACATAACAGTCTAAGTGTGATACCCCGACATGTTGAGAAATAAGCCATCTAAACTAGCCTAACTAAGCCACATTTTCTGTCGCAAGGGTGCTTTCTGGTAAAACCTGTCAAATATTAAACAATTAGAATACCGAAATGTTGATTTTTCTTTCAAGTTGATAAGGTTTCAAAACCCATTTGTATGCCTTTTTCAAACTCTAGAAAGGCAGATGTGCTATTATTTTATTTCATAATATTATTTCCTTTTAACTTAACTTATCTCCGCATAATAGTTATAAAGTTCATTCTAAATCTTATGATGTCTTTTTTTAAACAAAATATTTCCTTAAAGCTAATATAATATGCTCCCTGACCTAATGTAGTCTTAAAGAGCGCATAAGTATACATACATATATTGAGAAAATATATATAATATTAAGTATATTTTCAGTATATGTGACTGAGAATAAACGCTTTGAAAGCAATATGTGGTCATTTGCCGTGATTGCAGCAGGGTAACTGAATTACGCTTGCCAATTTACCATAACCTAGAAACGTGTAGTGGGTACTTTTCGCGCTTCCGCATGACTACATGTGATTCGGTAAGCTACAAGTGACACGAAGCGCCGCTTAGCAACAGCGCAGGTGGTGAACGCACCAACTGAAGTTTTTGGCAAGTGAACGGTACTTGAATTTGTATGAAAAATATCCATACATTAGGAAGTATAAGTATGAAGAATACTAGCGGTAACTATTTGTGAGAGCATATGTTCAGACACATACACACACACACAGGCATACAAGCAAACAAGTAATTTTGTGGCAACACATTTTTGCCATGAAACGACATTTTAGCCAACAAAATTGCTGTTTTTCTAAATATTTCCTCGTCGTGTTAAGGTCAGGCGAAGAGGTAAACGAGTCAAACGAGGTGCAAACACACCGACTTGTGGCCGAAATAAAGGCAACCGCAACCAAGCAAATCTTAAGACCGCTTGCGAAAGTTTCAGGGTGTGTGCTGCACATAATAATAACCAGCACGGTATGTACACAGGCAGAACAATGAACAACGAATTTTTCGACAAGGTCAAAGTTAACGAGAAAATTTTCAAATTCCACACTACTCCCGCCCAGCGCCGGGTAACCTCATGCAACGGAAGCAACAAAGGAACTTGCTAAAAGCCTAAACTTGATTTTCAAAAATTCCTCTACTTCACTACTACCTCGTGTGGAAGGGAGAGGCGAACGTGTGCTGATGAGCCAAGGTACGCTGCTTGTAGGTACACTGCCATTGTCGTTGAATGATTACCAGGCTGTTGTATGGAAAGCGATAAATTGTGGTGGATGAGCCATGTAAGCGGCGGCATGTGAATGTGAAGGCTGAACAACTTTAGCGAGCGTTGAAATTTGCAATTTTCGACTTTTTGCAACCCAGAGGCTCACAATCATATAGACACCTATATATTACACGTATCCTTTCTGAAATTCTGTTGGCCAGTTGTTGAGTAAGTGTTGATTCCCTGCTTCACTACACACATTCCGCGTAAGGGTGCTTATTTTTCGCCGATATAGGATTCGCCTAGTGACAGTCACTCTTTGTACTAAACTAGCGAATAACTCTTCTATGTTGCTCATATCTGCACTATATATACGCTATAGACCCAGTAGAGCAAACAACTTAAACGCAACTGCTGGGTAATAACCTTTACTAGTTCTAATGCTAACAGAACTGGTCCGAATTTTTCAAAGGTGTAATTGTTGCCTACGTACTAGTTCGGTAACTCGTTACATTATATTCGTATAGAAATTAGTTAGTTGGTTCAAATTATTTTTGGCCGGAGCAAATGATTCCGAACTAGTCCTTACATATGTCGGAAATGGACTAGTTGGATTTGGAGTACTTTCGTAACTAGTTCAAAAACTAGTACATACATATATTCGAATTTCGAAATTTTATTTCAATTAATTTTGCGTACCTTTTATATGGCTAAAGTTTTTTTCGGAGTAGTTTTGTAACTAGTTCGAAAACTAGTACATATTTTTGAAACCGATTCCGTAGACTACGGTAGATGGTAATTAAACCAATTTGGCTGTGGCGACAACGGAAGAGTAGTAGAATGCCGAGTAGTGGTCACCTCGTTTGTCGCCCACATGAGGCCTTTTTTCTAACTTGGCCTCAAATCGGCCGCATAACTCAATCTAGTTGAGCCCTGTGATGGCTTTGCCTTTCCACAAACAGTTAAGCACACCTTGTGAATCCGATCCGTCCGATAGGACAATCTTTGCAGCTTTGCCGGAGCCCTGATTTCTGGTGTATACCAATAGATCCACGCTTTTCAGTAGTACGGATTTGCGGCGGAAGACAGCGCATCCTGGCTACGAGGTCTTGTTCTAAGAATAGCAAACTTAACTTACCAAACAGGGTTAGAGCGCCAAAATCCGGGTCAATTCCAGTAATTTAGAATTGTCTTCAGTCTTGTTGTTGTTGTTGTAGCAGCGGAAATCTTCCGAGTTGACAGTCCTTAACCGGATAAAAATCTGTCTCCATTTCGGTTACGTAGACCAGCCTTTTGTGGGAACGGTCTTCAACCTTGTCTTTTGATACGAAATCATGGACTTTTGTCCGTTTAACCTCCGGATAGCCGTTTCCGGGACTCATGAGCTTTAGCTGCACACAGCAACCTAGCCTTATCTGATTAAATTTTAAACTCTTTTTTTTCATCGATTCGTTTTCCTCTAAGCCCAGCTGTGAACTCGCTGATAATTAGAAAATGTTCATATTATTCGACATCAAAAATCTTGTTAAACTATGAGCGCTATAGCTATAATTCACCCCAAACCAAAAAACTTCAAATATAACTGTTCCAAATCGAACGAGTTCTTCTTTATTATTTTTCCATACTGGGTGCAAACACTTCCCTACATTCAAACATCCGACAGTAAGTCACTTGTAATAGTCACATGCTGCCTTGTCGCCGTATGATTCATCGTCACCGCCAGTTGTTGGCCAATGAGCGCGCGCCCGCATCCTTGAACTCTACGCTGCTGCTCCACTTTCATATGCGCACCCTTCTTACACCCGAAACCATTCGCCATCACCGAGTTGGTCGCTTGTTTTTAACGATTTTTCGGCGCTTTGCTTTTCCGTCTGTTTTTCAGCATTGTTTTGCTAGCGTAAGCTCGGCGTGCTCTTGCCTCAACTCACAATTTTATTTCTTGTTACTTCTCACTGCAGGTCACAGCTGTGCCTGCCGTTTTTACATAACTGTACAGTGCGTTGTTTTTCTTTGTCGAGTCATGACAAACATATGTCACTTGCCACAACCGCGTGTTGCTCGTCGCTCGCCGCAACTAGTCCTTGCGCTGTGGGGCTTCTACGCGCCATTGAGCACATCTTAACTGCATCCGGTGGTCCATTGCATGGTGAACGCATTGCGCGACGCTGCACGCAGATTATGCTACGCTAGCGTGCAGCGTGCAGCGGTCAGCAGTAAGCGGGGCACCGTCAACAGCCACTCGTGGAAGTTTTTGTGGTGCATGCACTTTCACTACTTCTTCACGGCTGCCTTCAGTCGTGTGACCATCGCATAGCAATGCAGCGCATCCGCCAGCACTTGCTTCTCCACGGAAACTTTTCGCCACAACAAAAAGCGTCAGCAACAAAGATTGTTTTCCGAAAATCGCCACTCACTCACGTACATTCCCTCCAGTTTCGTCTGATTCCGCGCTGCTCTGGTTTATAGGAAATATTTATGGTGATACTACTAGCTACAAAAATTTCTACAAGAAATCCTTGCCTCGATTCTTGCATAATACTGAAGCCACGTGCAGCCTCTCTCTCCGCTCTTTGATCGTCACACAATTTCGTTTCGTCTCATACACTTGCTTTCGTGGCAGAGTTTTCATCCTTTTTTGTTTACTACCGCGAAGCACAACAACTATTATTCGGTTACGCAAAACTTTTATGTTTACTACAACAACTATTTGTTGCTGTTTTTATTACTTTTTGTTTTCTGCTTGCTGTTTACCGTTTATGCTTCATTGCCTGCGTGGAGTGAGCACTTGTCCGGGCAGCTGCAGCAGCAGATGTGGCTGAGAGGTTCATTGAGTACGTCCGTTATGGCTGCGCAGGCAACTTTTGTTGTTTTCATTGTGGTGGTTGGTGGTGTTGTAGGGTTAATTGCAAATGCGAATGCAGTTGGAACTTTCAACTATTATAATATTTACTGCATATTATTCGCATTTAGTTGGCCTTAGTTCGGCTTAGTTCGCCTTAGTTTTAGTGTTTAGTTATGGCGCAAGTTTTGTGTTTCGAAATATGTTGCGCAAATTTTAGGTTATGTCGAGTTGAAAGCGAAAGTGTTCTTTTTAAGTTTGTAAGGTTGTAAGTTCACCGAAATTTGATAATTTCATGAATATGCGTTCCTATAAAATGGTATCCTGTTGATAAGAATGCAATTGCGAAAGTCGAAAGTTGTTTCCAAAGATTTTTACAAAAAATTTCAACCACAAGAGTAAGAGAGAGTCTCACCTAAGTATTTACGTATCCATTTAAGTACCACGTCAACCCAAGTATAGCCAAAATGGTTTTCTTTACAAGAGATAAGATATAAGATCCCTGACGTTTCCCTCCCCTCATTCGGAGGCTCACGGGTTCATCTCGTTGATAAAGTGAAAAACCTAGGGCTTGATAGAAAGCTTTCATAGAGCTCAAATAATGAAGAGAGAGTAAGGAGAAGCCATAGGTTGCCTTACACTTGCTAAACAGCTTGAAAGTGTCCAAAGAGCGGTTCTCCTCGACAGGAGCTTTACTGCGCTCTAAGGCTCATGAAGGCTAAGTATTTTTTGGGGTCCGAATAATGACATGGACTCGCTTAATTTCTCTCCTCCTTCCAATGCATCTTTGAAAACTCGTATACCGTAGGATATGAGTATGGAGAGGACGCTTGGAGTGGGAGTTTTCAATAAGGAGCTCTCGGCCAACCTAAACTTTCCATTACCGGAGCTCTGTAGTATTTTTCAAACAGTAGTAGTAGCTACCAAGAGAGCACTATACGTAAGGGAAAGCGGATGAGATAGCAAGACGAGTTTGATCTCCATTGGCATTTTACGTTCTAGCACTGGACCAATGAATCTCGCGTATGCTTAGCAGGAATTAGTCGACAAACCGCTCCAATGCGCCTGTAAGATATTTTTGACTTACGGTAGAAGGCAGAACATCTACTGAACTACTTGCCCTAAGCAATCTTCATCGTGGCACAATCGTAGGCGTTATTACTGGACAGTGTCCAATAGACATTCATGTGGCAGGATAAAAATATTGTCGGACACAAGTTGTCAAATTTGTATGAAGGAGAATGAGGTTAAAAAATCTCTGCAGTCTTCTCTTCAGCGAAGAAGGAGACACAGCCGAAACTGGCATTAACTACCTCAGCTATTTGTAATGGCCTCAAAGGTCTTCGTCGATTTATGAAGGTCTTATGATCAATTATATAGGAGTTAGGAATTTTGGATATCACAACCGAACGGCGTCCTGAGTTGTCCATCTGAGATTCTTGTTAAGATCGACCGCTTAACCTGACCTGCATATTTTTCTCATTCGTCTGACTCACCTTTGAATATTTTTTAAATTTTTTTTCATCTTTTATTACACTCGTTTCGCTAACAACGATTATAAAAATCTGTTTACTTAGTTAAATTCATAAAAACTTAAGCTTTCCGTAAAAGATTATAATAGAAAAAAAAGGATTTACGAACTGAACTTTAGATAAAGAGACCGGATGACGTAGTTGCGTTTGGAACGAAATACCGTGCGTATTAATCTGCTGACGAGATCACTTCATTTCTTTTTTCTTTTTTCCAAGAATCCAGCGGAGTGAGTTGTGTGGTGTCATCGTGGTGGGTGTGTTTGTGTGGGTGTTTATGTGTGGTGCTCTCGTGAGAATGTCTGAAGTGGATGCTAAGTGAGTGTGGTGAAGTTGCGTGTCAGTGTTGTGAGTTGGAGTCGATGTGGTGTGTTAGAGTGGTGTGTATGTTAAGAATGGGGGATGAGGCCCATTTAGCCTATTTTTAACGACACTCCTCTCTTTTCAAAAATATTTATTATTTCACACTAATATGTCAATGCTCGTCCTATCTAAATTAAAATATCATACACGAAATTTTAACATTTTAAAAAATTTGTAAAAGGATATTTTTTTGTGAAATGGTTAGAGATGATCGAGATGATCGACCAGAGGTATGGTTCAAACTATTTGAATTAAAAAAATTAAGTAAATATTTGTTTTAGGTATTCACAATTATTACTTTTTTTTAGTTAAAATGGCTAAGACGCCGAAAGTATTTATCAAAAAAAAATTTCTCCTTCATTGCCTAAAAAATTTATCATAGAAATTGTAGCATAAATTTCCAAACGATCCGTCCTGACGTTTCGGAGCAATTTTTCTCCTCCACTCTGAAGAGACCGTTCCGAGAAAATCGCGTTCAAAGTTCGAAGACATATTTCCTTGACACTTATTAATAATGCTCTCCAGTTTCAGAAAAAAATAATCGGATCAATGTCAAATTTTTAGAGTATGCTTAAAAATATTCATATTCAAAAATGTAAAAAGAGGAAACAAATTTTAGAAATAACAGATTTTAATACTTAGAATTTTTAAATCTGCATAAGTTTTTCTATTTATATTTTAAGAGGAAAATTTTGGCTTCTAAAATTTTATTCCATTCAATAAATAATTATTATCTCTTTTAAAATGTATTTTATATGTTATTTTTAACCTGAGCGTAGTTTTATATAGCCGCACTGTTTTAGTTTTTAATGCATCCAAAGTATAAATTTTCAAAATCCAAAAATGCAAACTACATACAATTTTTAATTGAGTACTCATTTAATATTTACAATAAATATTTCTTTCATCAAAAATATTACATTTCCATGCAAATTTAAATTTGTAAATATTTATATTAATTTCAACTCCTTTAAAGAAAAATAATTGATCGCGTATGCCACCCTGTGCTTTGTTTACATTTTTGATGACGCGGCGAATTAACATAGTGAAGAAAATTGCGAGTGAGCAGCACGTGTTGACTTTGTTTGTGAATAAAAATTGCATTAAAGTATTCAATTAATATTAAAGTGATAAATGATGTGTTTTTAAGTTCAAATAAGTTTATATTGAGTTGGTTCATGTTTTGCGCGAGTGTTCTAAAAGTATTTGCGTGAGTGTTATAAAAGTGTTTGCGCGGCGGCGTTTATTTCAGTGCGTGTATAATTCGGTGCATTCGGTTGATGATAAATATCAAAATAAGTAAATAAATAAGCAGTTTGTTGTGTTCTGCTGATAAATATGTCTAAATTTAATTAGAAAAAGTGAAATATGTGGTAAATGTGTATGTATAATATGCAATAGTGATAGGTAGATACTTATGTACTTACATAGGTGCATAAATATCAAAATAAAGAAAAAATAAGCAGTTTATTGAGTTATGTGTTGATAAGTGTGTGTAAATTAATAAGAAAATAGGAAATGTGTAGTAAATATAATAATATGCAATTGTGAAATGTGTTAGAGCAAGGCGATTGAGGTGCACGTGCATGCACAAACGTGTTAGTGAGAATTTTACATGCGCTGGCGTGTTCGTTAACGAAAGGTGAGTGATATGTGTTTGGTCTTCTCGTGTATGTTGTTCGCAAAACTTTACTTGCAAGAGTAAATACAATCGCTTTTAAATGTGTAGGCATTGTTGTTTTATTTTAAGTGTATTTCTTCATTTGAGTAATATAAAAGCGCAGTGAATGTACATATGTAATAAGTTGGAAAGATTTGTATTGCATAGATTTGCTCTTTTTAATAAGTTTGTTATTGGAAGTTATGTTGCGATTTTTTTAACGAAAAATTTTTAATAATATTTCAAATTATAGAAAATAAAAATGGAAATTGAATTTTTCAAGCCAAAAACTGGAATTAAAAATTGGAAATTATTAGCAGTAGTCTGTTCAATTCAAAATTGGACCTGACATAAATTTTAACCTCAAAATCTTCATTAAAACTTATTTTGTCTTATGAATTAAATTTTAAAATTGACGATATTTTATTGCCAATCATCGATAATGTCATTTTAAATTTTCAGAAATAGCAAATTCTCGGTAAAATATATGAAATCAGAATATGTATTTCTCTTTTCCTTTTTACAAAAAATTACCGAAGCTGTAGTAATTGTTGCGTTTTACTGCAATTTCCTGTATTTTGACTTGCAACACTTTTCTTGTAGTGCTTTGCTTTAGTAAATGTTAATATGCAGGGCAAGTGTGAAAAGAACAACCATAAAACAAACAGTTTTACAAAATAATGCAGCAGCTAATTTAAGCTAACGCCTTGAAAGTGCACGCCGAATTTGGCTCATTTGGTAGGTCAAAAGAAAACATGAAGAAAATAGCAAAATTGATTTACTTTTGTGTATGTCCACACATACAAACAAATATACAATTATAAACATACATACATATTATTTTGCTTTGCTATAAGAACCTTGCCAACCTTTAAATGACCCAAGAGGCCAAAAGACCTACCATCAATGTCTTGTGACATTTAACTTGTACGATGACGACACAACATTACTTACATTCATAATAAATATACTACTTGTAGTATATTATAGTCATAACAACAACTATTCAAACTAAAATAAATGAATAGTATATTATTTATAACAACAACAACAACTGTCGTAATATGCCGCATTGAATACGAAATAAAAGATTTCTGCCAAAAAGTAAGACTACGAGCGCGAATAAAATTGAACTTTGCTTCATGAACACATACACACTTGTATGTATATGTGGAATGTACGAGTATATGTGAATTTTCGCTTGCGAGTGTGTAGAAATTGAAACTTGTAGAAGGCAGAGGAAACTCGAGGATGATCAACTAACTAATATTCCAAGCATGTTTTCCTTTAAGATGTCTATAGTCGAGACTATTATAAGCTCTCCTGCGGTAGTACTTGAGTACAGTGTGTCGACTCTGGTTGTTATGTGGCAAATAGAAAAATTGTAATTGCTATATGTCGGTTGTTTGGTTGTCATCAGGATTGCGCATTTTTTGATTAAAAAATTTTCTAAAAGTTTGCTTGAAAGTTAGATTGTCAATTTTAAATTTTTAATTCCAATTGAATTCCAAATTAAAAGTAGATGAAATATGTACCGTTTGAATGTGTAAGTGTGCCGGCCTTTACTCTAAAATGTTGAACACGATGACTTCTTGTTTTGATTCAAAATGGTGGAACACGATGCGAAAAAAATTTAAACTCAAAAACAATATAATTTTTTTTTATTTTTTTTTGTTTCTAGTTTATGATTATAATTAATATTGGGATTAATATTTTTTGTTTTTTAGTACGACATTTGGGATAAAAGATTTATTTTAAATTTTTCAAATTCGGTTTTACGATAAAAATTTTTAAAATTAAATTAAAACAAGATTTTTTCGATTATAAAGTAAAATAATTTATTTAATTGTTAAATCAATTATTTTTAATGCATTTCTTGCAAACTTGAATACTTACTACTACAATTGGATAAAAGTTGAAAAATTAATAAAAAAAAAAAACATTTTCCAAAATTATTTTAATTAAAATTGTAATTATCATTACCATTATAATTTTCACAGTGTAGCGAAATATTCCACAGTAAAATATATATTTTTTTAACATGGAATAACAATACAAATTTTAATTTAAAAAAATACCGAAAATGTTTGTTCTGTTTGTTACACTGTATCTTTTACTTTGCGTTCATTGTATTTTTGGGTCTTTCTTATGCTGCTCATCCGGCAGAATTCCACTTTCAATTATCTGCGAAAATTCCTACGAATTCAAAGAACAGCAGTTGCAACCGCCATCCTAATGAAAGAATGTACTAATGCATATACGCACACATATACTTAAACAATTTATTACACTACTTGCCAAAAGTACCAATACGAAGGTTAAATAAAAAGAAAATCGATCGAATATTTTTGAGTTTTTGTTTAATACTTGAGGAGTATTGCCCGAGTTCTGAGGTTATACGAAATAAGAAAAGACTTCATTTAAATTACTTTACTTCATTAGAAAAATAAATATGGAAAAGGTACCTTTAAGGTTGTATAAATACAAAAAAAAAACGTAATAAGAAAGAAAGTATATATTTTTATACTCGGAAGAGGGTATTGGGAGTTTGCAATATATTCTTATTTATTGGCTTAGACACCGCTTACGAAGTTACAGCCGAGTGTACAGCAGCGTGTCAGAACCCTTCCAGATGTCGTCATCGTACATGCATCTGCACCAGATAGCAGGACGGGGATGATGAGACACTTGCACAACTTGGTATTTGTTCGACGAGAAAGAACTTTACTTCTCAATTGCCAAGTCAGTCCGAAGTAGCCACTGTTGGCAAATGTTATTGTGCGTTAGATTTTCAGGCTGACTTTGTTATTGCTGTTAATACTGGTTTCAAGATAAACGACTTCTACGACTTGGAAGTCATGATTGTCAACAGTGACGTGGGAGCTAAGTCGCGAGTGTTTGCTTGATAACAGGAGATATTTCGTATTGCGCCCGTTCACTATCAGACCCATTTGCTTCTCTTTCTAATTCAATCTAGAGGGAGCAGAACTAACAGCGCTGTTTTTGAGATCAAAAACATCAATATCATCGGCGTACGCCAGCAACTGTACACTCTTATAGAATATGGTACCTTCTCTATTTAGTTCTGCGGCTCGAATTATTTTCTCCAGCAGCAGATTGAAGAAGTCGCACGATAGGGAGTTGCCTAGTCTGAAACATCGTTTGGTATCAAACGGCTCGGAAAGGTCTATTCCGATTTTGCGGGGATACCAAATTCAGACATCGCGGCATAAAGGTAGCTCTTTTTCATGCTGTCAAAAACAGATTTAAAATTTTCACGGGTCTTTTGCAAGATTTGGCGCATGGTGAATATCTGGCCATTTGTTGATTTTCTGGACCTAAAGCCACACTGATAAGGTCTAATCAGTTTGTTGACGGTGGGCTCTAATCTTTCACACAGTACGCTGGATAGAATCTTATATGCGATATAGAGGAGGCTTATTCCAAGGTATTTGGCGCAGATTTTTTGTGGATTGAGCAGAGCACACTTAAATTCCAATCTTCGAGCATGCTTTCGTCCGACCATATTTTACAAAGAAGTTGATGCTTGCTCCGCCGCCGTATTTGAATAGTTCGACCCCCGCTGCTATGTTGCGGGTAATATTCGAACTTCTTCGTGATCGGGCAACGGAATGTCCGCTGTATCGTCATCGACTGGGGAAACGAGTTTATCATCTCCTAGTTTAATGCTTTCACTGCCATTCAGCAGGTCCATAATTTCATTTTGGCCGTCAGTCACCAGAGCACCTCTCTTGGTTCTACAAGAGTATGCTCCGGCCTTGAAACCTTCTGTTGTCGCCGCATCCTTTCGTAAAGTTTTCGAGCATTACCCCTGTCGGCCAGCTTGCCAATCTCTTCGCTCTTCACTCATTTCGGCCCCTCTCCTTCCCTCTCTTTTGTCTGCAAATGCGTTTCGCTTCCCTCTGTAGTTCTCGGTATCTATCCCATTTCGCACGTGTTGTGGTCTATTGTAGCGTTACGAGGTAGGCAGTCTATTTTGTCATATATTTATGTATATATATGTATATATAGACGAATAAGTCAGTTTTTGAGATATAGATCTAAAATTTCGCACACGTCGTCTTCTCTCCCAGAAGCCGCTTATTGGTTAAAACCATCAATATCAGACTTCTTGTAACGAAAACTTTTTTATTTGGTAAGACATGTTAATGAAATTTGGCATAGAATATTGTGAAAGGCCTCACTTAAATTTCAGATGCTATTGTTCAAATTGAACAGAACTGCACATGGAAGGGAATTCATAGTTCAGATGATGACGAAGCTAACTTTTTTCACTTGACTCCACCAAAAAACTATACGTGTGTACTTGCTCTAATGGGGTCTAAGTCAAAAAATTTCGATAACTAATTATGCTACTTTAATAGCTCAGAATTAACTGTTAATTTGGATAACTTTGGTATAATATGTGATATAAATCGGTTTTTAGCGTACACTGTACGGACGCTAAGTAGAGAGTGCATACGATGTAGAAAAGTAAAAAGTTCGGAAAAATATTTATTTTTAATTTTCGGCAAGTAGTTTTTGTTGTGAATTACACTTGGCAAATGTGAGTGAGCAATGCAAAAGCAAAACCCAAAAATAAAATAAAACAGTAAAAACAAAATAAAAAAATCGACGACGGTGAAGACGACCACATCTGAACAAACCGCATGGAGAAGTGAGAGAAGGCAAGGAAAACTGCCGAAAAAGAAACCACAACACACCACAAACAACAAATAATTGTAATAACAAACAAATGCTAATAATAACAACAATCAATTGTGCAGCAGTGGCCACGCAAGCAAAAATATTTATACTCACACACACACACTTAATTGTTATTAATACACACACAAACATGCATACACTCAGAAAAAATTGAAAGCTGCCAATACAAATGTCACTGGATTCAGACAAACTTTTCGGCAGCCATCCTTACAATCGTCAGCCAGCAGTTTGGCAATAGTCCGTTATTGTAGTCTGTGTGCCTTGCAACAGCACGTTGCGCTTCATTTACTCGGCCGCAATATGCCTATGCCTACTGCTGCCGCGCTCGGTGTCTGACGCAGCACACTTCGACTTCCACTGGGTCTGAAATTTCGTTGTCGGCCAAAGATGAGCGCCTTATGCTGCCGAGCGGACAATCAGTTGCGTTGCAATTGCAGTTACAGTTACACATTGTACCGTTATGGTACAGTCGGCGCACTTGCTGACGATGACGATTACGAAGATGTTGATGGCAATGCGCATAATGATGATGATGACCATGCTGATGATGATGATGATGACTGTGATGGCCATAATGACGATGAGGATATGTGAAACGGAAACGGAAGTGGAAGTGAAAGCGGTAGCAGCCAACACCAAGAATGCTTGTAAATAGTCATCGTCGCAGTTGTCGTCGTCGTGGTAGTGGTAGTGGTGGAATTAGCGTTAGCTATGCCTACGGCTTTAGCAGGCGTGCCAGTTCGGCCTAAGGCAGTGGCCACGCGACAGCTATAACGTGAAGGTGCTACGCAAAAGTGCCGCCGAGCGAGCCAGTGCCACACACATACGCCGAGCTGAAAGGAGCGCTTATGCCAGCCTGTGCTTGTGTGTGTGTTTGTGAGTGCCTGCGTGTGATATTAAGTGGGTGACAGCCGCTGCATAAAAATAGAGGAAGAAAAGAAAAAAAATCGTAAAAAAGCTGAAATCAAAGGCAAAAAAGCGCCTTGAAATCGTAACCGAATGTGGCTGTGTGTAAGTGTGTGTTTGAAATTGAAAGTGCAAAAAAGTGAAAGTGTTTCTAAAGTGTTAAGCCAAGTAAAGCAGCAACCGCAGCCGCCAGTGAAGTGTGTTTTTGTACAACAAAGGCTAATTAGCTGCGAATAGCCGCAAGAAGTTGCATGTGTGTGGAGCTAAAAATAAATAAAATAATAAATAAATGTTAAGGCGTGTCTTACGTACAAGTGTATTTTATTAATATGCTGTTTGCCTTTGAAATGATAATAAAAATATTTATATTAATTAAGTCATAGTTTTAAATATTAAATATCTTTACAAATAAGTGAAAGTGCCAATAACAACAACCACAATAACAATTGCATACATCCGTATACCTGCAAGCAACACAGTACAACCGTAAACCGGCCAAAAAGGATTAAGTATTTTTTCACACTCCAAGCAGTCAGCCGCGAACTTGCGGCTTAACAACACAGCAACATGTTTATCTACCACGCAATTAAAACCGAAATCGACAAAATGTAATTATGGTTCGCTATTTAACAACATACATACATGTATTTTATTCAATAAATATTTAAAAATATATATAATTCTGAATATTTATTTTATTTCTATTGGCAAAGTTTATAATAATTTATAAATATTTAAAGACTATATGATTTATGCTTCATCTTTTTAGGCCTAAAGTTTACGCTTTTTAGTAATAAACTATTTATATTTATTATTTCTTTTAATATGTCAAATTTTGTTTGTGTTTATTTGTTAAAAAAAAAAATAATAAAAAATTCTAAAAAAATTTATTAAATAAATAAATGTCGTTTTTTATCAATTATATTTATTTTCGTAACAATAATACTTTTTAAAACATACATATAATCTTACGTAAGTGCTTAAAACCACTTGCAAGTCAGAAAAACGTGTTTCTGTGTTAAGGGATCACACGAGTTTACGGGTTGCAAAAAATTTAAAATTTTTCATTGTCTTATTAAATTCTACAACACCTCTGAATATTGTACTAAATTTTCAAGTTGATACGAGTAATAGTTTCGGGGATATAGCCTTGAGAACTTGTGCGCTCGAGGCTGGCTAGGCTAAGTGTGTTGTCTTTAAACGCGTTTTTCTCGAAACTGCGTTTTTGAAGTCGGTTGGCAAAATTTCTCGAGAATAACTCAACCGATCTTCATGAAATTTTACACCGGTCTTTGAGATACAATTCTTACGGACTTGAACGAAGGACTTTTTTTCAATTACAACTATTTTTTCTCACTTTAGACGATCCTGTAAGGAGTTATCTTGCCAACCCGGACGCTTTTTTTTCCGAGGTGTGACCGGAAATGGCGTCGCAATGGCCGAGTTTAAAATATTTTTTTCCAAAAATTTCAGAATTTCTTTGTTAATACATACGCTATTAATTGTAAAAATAAAAAAAATGTTGAAAAACTGTTTTTTTTTTGGTGTTTCCAGAGGAAATCCATGTAACTCCTTTAGTTTTGTTTAATGAACATTTAATTTATTAAATAAATAAGATGGATGTTCCTTTTAAACACTTAAAGTGCTCTAAAAATCGGCGAGCCATTTTAAATAGTTTTGGATTCCCTTGATTACATGGTCAAACTTTGTTAGGAAAACTTCTTGGTTGCATAATTTCACTCATCGTAAAAATCGCCGAATGCACTTTTCGTACTTGAGAAAGCCAAACTTATATATACTAAACACTGATGACTATTTTGATGTGGCGTTTGGCGGCGATGTCACTGACAGTCTACGTAGAGAAAAAAATAGTTTGACAATTAAGTTTTTTCTGTGAAATTTAAATAGAAAGTCTTACTATTTTTTGCACATATCGCCTTTATTAAGTTTCTGATAAATTTGATCTTCTTGTAAGTTTTCTAAAATAAAATAAACCTATCTCTTCCTATAATAAAATTTGAATAGCCATAACTATTGTAGTTAATAATGAAACCTTTATAAAATAAAGAAAATGCTTCAGAGAAAGTAACGGAAAAATTAAAAATACTTATTGAAAAGTGTATATGAACGCGTTAAGAACCATCACGAAGTAGAATATTCCTTAAACTACGTACGAGAAAATGTTCCTGAAATCTTGATTTTTTACCTAAAATATTTTTGTGTAGCCGTGTTCATTTGGAAAATTTTTAAACAAAAGTTATGAAGCATGAACAGGAAAATATAACGAATTTTTCACGGAATTACATAATAATAAATTACAAGGATCCTTTAAACGACCTGCTTTCATATCTGGATTGTACAGTTGCCAGCATTTCTTATATTTTGTTCGTTCCATCTAAGTTTTATCTTTGAATTCAATTAAGTTCTTACAATTTAAATAACACTAGTTATTTCAAACAAGCATTCAATTTTTTGATGCTAACAAATTTTACTTATTTCTGAGTTAGACTATTTGGTCTGAATATGTTGTAAAAAAATTCTTTGATATGTTCTTTTGACTAGAATTTTTATTTAGTGAAAATAGAGAATTCTTTAAATTATATACATAATTTCATAATTTTTGTCTTTAATATTAATTTAGGATACATTAATAGTTCTTACTTAATTAACTTTCAATATGCTGCATACTAAACAACTGAATAATATCTATCTTTTAAATAAATAAATTTTCATTAAAAATTTCAAAACAAATATTTTCATAAGACTTAAGAAGAGCCATAGTCTTGTACGTAAGATGGCATCACTTTTTCAAGACGAAAATTTTATTGGAGAGAGGCCCTGCCATTTGAAAATTTGTTGAATTCAATTAAAAATTTCAAACAGGTAGCATCTTTTCTTTTCGAAAACATTTCAACACGGAAATTTTTTTGAGCCGCTAACGTGGCCCATCCCTCCGCTTTACAAGTTTTTATATTTAATTAAGCAAACAGGTGGCATCCCCTTTGCCAAAATAAAATTAAAAAAAAATTATTGAAACGCCTTAATGATTCTTCTCTCACAGCCCTGCTATCATATTACCCCGTAATTTTAATTTTTTTCTTTTGTTGATGAAGATGAAATCCTTTCAGTAATAAAACAAGAAAAATAAATTCTAATTCATTCGGCTGCATAAGCTTACAATATTTTAATGAATTTTTAGTCTTAATTTTTTTTAATACAATATTCATATTTTTCAAAAAAAAAAAAAACACTAGTTCAAAAATATACCAATTTATAATTTATTTTAATAATATTTAGAGAGATTTTACTATCCTCTCATTACTTTATGTATGAATGCATAAGCCTTGCTAAAGCGTAATCGATTACTCTTTACTTCACGCCTTGCAACTTGCACCCTCTCTCTATAATTTGCTACACGACCACCAGCTTTCGCTTGACTGCATTACAACTGACTCGTATTTAAGTGAGATTACTTTGGGCAAGTCAAACAAATCAAATTGTAGCTTATAGAAATTTGATTGCCAAAAAGATTATGCATATCTGTAAATTCTATAAATTATGAACGCTTGAGTGGGCAATCAAAATTATTAGATTTACTCGCTGCAGCAAGAGTGGCTAAGTGTTGGTTGCCCACAACGCCGCACACAAGTACATAAGCATGGAAGCTGTGGTGACATGCGTGGCGGATTATTGCTTTTGTGGGTGGGTACAATGGCACTGAGAATTGATTAAGAGAAAATAAAATAATTGGAAAGATTTTTTAAGAAATTATTTATTATTAAATGTTATTTTAATGCTCTGATGCTAATATGGTATACGTATACGCAATGTAGTCTCACAGTTTTTTGAGATATCAATAAAAAATCTTTCACACGCCCTTTTCTTCGCAAGAAGCTACTTATTTGTCATTATAGCCGATATTGGACTACAATAGGATATAACTGCCATACACAATAAAATACCAGAATCAAGCCCGCGTATGGAAAACTTTTTTATTTTAGAAGATATTTTTACGAAATTTGATATGGACTATTGTATAGAGCAGAGCTGCAATCCCCACGCATATTGTTCAGATCGGATAACTATAACATATAGCTGCCATACAAATTGAACTATCAAGATCAAGTTCTTGTATGAAAAACTTTTTCATTTGACGAGATATCTTCAAGAAATTGGATATGCACAATTTTCCAAGAACACTGTAAAATCTGCAAAGAAATTGTTCAAGTCCGAACACTAAAGCATATAGCTGCCATACAAACTGATAGATCAAAATCAAAAAATTATAACGAAGCGTTTTAATTTTTGAAGAGTTTTTTAACTTCAGTAAATGCTTTTTATTGTTATTTTATTTTAATCTCCTTCTATAAACTTTTAAACCCTTTTAACTCACTTTTCATTACCTCATTTACCGCCATAAAATTGTCAGATTTTCACCACTTCCATTTTGATTGCATTCTCTTGCTATTTAAGTCAGCGACTATTAAATGAATACCACATAATTTATTTACAGCTACTCGTGCTTTTAATATTACCAAGCAAGCAACTCCGAGTGTGTGTCCTTTTGACCTTCTCTCCGCAGTGCCAAATTTAATTTTAGTTGCGGTTGTGCATATTTCTGCAAACTCAAAGCGAATAAATGTTCGACTGGTGCAAACGTCACACTTGCGCTATTTTGCTATTTCGGTGCTTCCAAAGCTGCTTAGCAGCTGTACACATACACACACCCATATATATATTTATTTATATATACATATGTATGTGTGTCTGTGTTTATTTTCATGTACCACTGCACGAGCAAGCACATTTATGCATTTGAATGTCTCTCTGTTTTTTTTGTTTTTGTTTGTTCGGCAATATCCTTGCACGTTGACTTGGACCCCTAAGTGCTTACAAATAAATTTCCAGGGGGGCCAACATAACATGCAACACACATAAATCATGGTAAAGCGACGAAATTAAAATGCTTCGGTGACAATGAATTAATGTGTGTTTGTGTGTGTATGTGTGTCTCAGTTTAAATGAAAACATATTTGGTTGCGGTTGTCAAGTGTGATTTTGCTTGGCAAATACTACATCCTGCAGGCTAATTCTTTAGACTTTAACTGAAAATGGTGTATAAATCGAAAAGTTTTGACATTTTTGATAAATTTTTATGCCGAGTAGGTCTTAACAAATATAGTTTTTGGGGAAATGGTAGTATTCATAATGACTTCTGCGCAAAAGCTTGAAAGGAATTTGAATAAATCAAACTAAACGTGTTTCAAATAAATTTAATAAGAATTATACTAACTATATTCGATATTTGTATCACATAAATATATAATTATATATTAAGAGAGGGTGGCTCAAAAATTCTATTATTTATTTCACTTTATACTCTGAAAAATCGGTAGATAAACACCTAAAAATTCTCTCCAAGTATGAGCTCTTAATATAAATAAAAACTCTTCTGATTTTTATCCTTTTATTTTTTTCATGCTACAAAGTAAAAAACATGATTTTTTTACCCAATCTCAATTAGAAGTTTAGGTTCGAGTGCTGGTCCTCATCAAGCTGAACACATTTTTACTACCATATGCAGTAATTTGTGAAGCCAGAAAAAGTACGCCTTATTCTATTATCGACAGAGAGCTTTGAGGTCAATGAACAGTTTTATTTTCTCCACTAGATCACCGGAATTTCCGAAAATGTGAGCTCTGAGGTGTTTAAGTCTTGATCTGTTACAAGATCAAACGGGAAGTGTTGAGACGTTTCTACTTCGACTTCTTTAAAAAAGCTTCTACAACTGACATGTGGTTAGATTCTCAACCTTACTAAGTGTATACCGATAGGAAAATGACGAGTTAGAACCCTTACAAGTAGAAGTTTTAGTAGAAAGTTAACCTTGCTGTGGGCGAAGAGCTCACTAAACCTTTTAAGGTCGATTTTGCGTCAAAATGATCTTGCCACAGCGCAAGAACTAATAGTAGCCTCGGGCTGGCCAAGCTCCGGCTGTCCAGTAGTAGAACGCACTATTTGAGCGGAGCTATGACCCTTTACTTAACTGTGATCATACTTGAAGCACCAAACATTTTATGAACATGTGGAACAGTTGAATTCTAAAATGTGGTAGTAATTATTTATTTGCCTTTAAATATTTTTTGCTGGAGGTGATATCACAGGAATATCTCTTTTATATAGAAATGATAGTCATTTGGCTATGGTGTTTTGTAACCCGATACTTTCTTCTATCATTCGTCTGATTTAAGTCACCATTGAATGCTCTGCATGATCTAGAGCCACTTTTCGTTGCCTTCCATTCAGGAAAGAAAGTTATGTTCAGTGAGTTCTTTACTAATGATCTATTGATTTTACTTTTATATAATGATATGATTTCTTCACTACTAAGAAGAGAGTAAATTGTTTGGCTCTATCCATAGGTCCTCCCTCCAATCGATCGAGTCCAATTTTTGTTTCTGTGTTTTCCTTACTAATAATCTATTGATTTTCCCTGTATATATTTTTCTTGACTTAAATTTCTTTACGCAATGAGCCACCATAAAACGAATGAACCTTTCCTTTAAATTGAAGGGCCATTTATAGCCTCCAGTTACACTTACAAGGTACGGAGAACATACAAGGTGCGTTCCAAAGTAAACAGGACTTTTTTGGCGCCCTGGTGGCGCCATATATATATAGACTTATGCGTTAGAATCGGCCATCTTTATCGATGAGTGAGAAGTTCATGACATTTCATCTATTGGAAGTGAAGTTATTGCGTTTTAAGTATCAGTATGTTTGTGCGATCGGTGCGAAAATGAGCTTCGAACAAAAAGCCAACATTAAGTTTCGTTTTAAAATTGGTAAAACTTTTACCGAAACGTTTTCAAAGTGGTCGTGAGGACATTAATGGCGATCAATATGTGGGCCAATCTAGATCCGTGATCACCGGAAATTCCATCGAAACTGTGCGTGAATTCATTAAAAATCAGCCGAAATCATTACTGAAATTCATAGAAATGGAATTGAACATCTCCAAAACATCGATTTATCGCATTTTGACCGAACATTTGGGCTTACGAAAGGTGTGTGTACGGTTTGTTCCGCACAAATTGACTGACGACCAAAAATTGCTCAGAATCCAACATTCGAAGGACGATTATTTGACCAAAAATCACATTTTAACCATTAAACGCTCCCCGTATTCATCTGATATGGCACCGTGCGAGTTCAGCCTTTTCGGAAAACTGCATTTGCCCACGAAAGTGTTATGCAGACGTAGAGCCCATTCCAAAGGCTTGCACCGGCATCTGGCGGCCATACCGGCCAACGAGCTAAAACACTCGCTCGATATGATTTTGAACCGTAAAAAAAGCTGTATTTAAGCATAAGGAGACTATTTTGAATAAAATAAATTGATTTTGCCGAAAAACCATTTGTTCTGTTTTTTTTAAGTCCTGTTTACTTTGGAAAGCACCTTGTATGTTCTCCGTTGGAAAGACGACGCTGTAGTAATTCGGTTTGAGGTTATCTGCTGAGTTGCGGCCACTGCGCTCCTCACATTAAGATCTTCTTTGTATATTTTGATTACACTAAAGTTACCGTGTCTGTATCTGTTTATTTGACCCATTCTTTACTAGTTTCTAGGAAGAGAGTAGGTTGTTTCGATCTGTTCAGAGGTCTACCTTTCAATAGCTTTAGTTCAAGTTCTGTTTTTCTATTTTTTTATTTTATTTAAGAAAAATTTTTTTGTAGGTATTGATCTTTTTCCAGTTTAGCCATTAAACAATAAATCAATAGAAAACGTTGCCTACATTTAGGCGGACAGTTTCATTTAGTGAAGTCACTAACTAACTGAGGCTTAACTAAGAATTGTTGTTAACCTTTGAAAGTATTATCATATTTTTTGGTGGCTTAGTGGTGGCATTAGTCTCTCTAGTGATTGCCATAATGCCAAGAATTCGTGCTTAGTATCTCTCTATGTACTGGGTTAACTAGCCATGCAACGATAAACTCACTCAACTTTACTAATGAGTTTTGTTCAACTAAAAGTGATAACTGATATTAAAAGTGAAAAGCTCGTAAGCGCTTTTATTTCAGTTTCGTTATTAAGACGAACTTTTTAGCACTCATAGACACATATTGTAGATAACATACATGTATATAAAAACCTGTGCGATATATATTGTGTTAATGATGACAAATATTGACTGCGAAAAACTTGTCCCTAAATAACCTTAGGATTAATATTATGAAAAGCTCAGAACTACTATGAAAGTTATCGAAAAACTTCTAGCTAGTTTCCAACTGGTCTATAATAAAGCAATTTGTAACTAGTAAGGCATTCATAAATTTAATAAATAAGTGATTAAGATATATTTGCAATATTTTTTGTCTATTTTTTCACTTCCACTTACATTTAAATTACTTCCACTTACATTTACATAAACTTTTATAATTTCCTTAACTCAGCCAAGAATGTCCAACAGGGCACTTGATTGGGGTATTATTATGCATGTAAAAGTAGGTTTGTAAACACTTTCCCTCATGAAGTCAATGTCGTTTAGCAGTAGCAGGCAGGAAGCATGTATGTGTGTGTGAGCGCGTTGTAATAGTTTTAATCCTTTTACTTGTACGCTGTAATGTCAGCACTAATACACTAATACTTAGTCTTACACATGTGCGCAGTGTAGCAATTTCGGAACACCAGTGTAGTTGTTAAGTATGTTAAATTGCAAAGGACGTTGATAGTGTGAGACAAATGCATTTAATTAATTTGCTTGCAAGTATTATCGTCATGTTTTTTTGTTGTTAGAACTCAGCGAAATTTTTATACTCTTGCAACATGTAGCTGCAAAGTATAATAGTTTTGTTCATCTAACGGTTGTTTGTAGCACCTAAAACCAAGGGAGATAGATACAGAGTTTCATATATATAAATGGTCAGGTTGTCGAGAAAAGTTGTAGTCCGGGTGACTGTCATTAGTCTGTGAGATATATAATTGAAATTTAGGAATAATCTTTTCTTAACAATGTTTTGTCTGAATGTCAAAAATGGGTTGAATGGTGTCAATACTTGCCTTTGCTCCAATATACCTAAGTAAAGATTTTAGATCTTGCGATGACTTTATACCCTACATATCGGCCAACATGTGAGTTATCTCAATGAAAATTACAGAGCGTATTTTACCGATAACCGTGTATCATTGTATTTAAAATGGATGAACTTGACCTAGCCCACATATAGTATAACAAACATATTCTGTCCGGGTTTCACTCCATATGATTGGTGATTGTATTTGAGGTACCTTAATGAATCCCAGAGAACATTTTATTAGCATGTGATTTGGCAAAAATAGATTAAATAGGATCGATACTACCCAAAACTATCATATATACCGTGATCAAATTGAAAGGTGAATTTTGTCCATTTCAACTCCTTCAAAGTAATCCCCTTCCTTTGCAATACACTTTTGCCATCGAATTTTTCAGTCATCATATCACTTGGAAAATCTCCATGGAAAAATTCTCAGAGCCTTCTTCGATTCAGCTTTTAAATCCTCAATTGCGTCAAAACGGTGTCTTCGAAGTGGTCATGTGAATTTGCTGAGTAGCCAGGAGTCACACGCAGGTAAATGCGGCGGTGGTTGCGGCACGATATTAGTTGAAAATGTGGTGATGATCACGAATATGTGGTGGAATGATATGAATATGAGTATGAGATAGTGCATTATCGCACTTCTTTGTTCAATAAATTATGACATAATAAAAATCGAAGAATTCACTTTTAGAACCTCACAAAACGACGCGTATCTCAAATACTAATGAATATTTTGACGTGAAATTTAGCATAGATGTCACTAACAGTACTACCAACTTACAGAAAAAAAAAATTACCGATTCGAAAAACACGCGAAGTATAAATTAAAAATCCACCTTTCAATATTAATCACATAACGTAACATCATTTTTCATAAGTTTACAGGTTGGAACGATATAATATAAACCACTCAATTTAAAAAAAAAAAAATAAGTTTTGGTTATAAAATGGTTTATTTGGTTATATCTGATCTTTGGTCTGACTATGATTCTCTTAATCCAATCAATTTGCATGTTTATAAAATATTTGGTTGCACCCGAACTTAGCTTCTCCTAACTTGCTTTTTTTAATTTCAGTAAGATAAAGCCGCACCCAATGCCATTTACATGTTAAATAGATGGTTGGGAACTATAATTGTCCTGTTGAAAATAATTTATATTTGTGCAAGGTTTTGCCATTAAAAAGTAATGGAAGTTAATGCGAATATATTTCAGATTCTTTCACGGCAATTTTTAGATTTCAAATAATTTAGGGATTTAAAAGCGGAGCTTCTGATTTCCGCAATTTGAATATTTTTTCCATAACAAGGTAGCCTTTTTAAACTATGACCTCAAAATAGTTTGGTATTATTACTAAATATGTCGTTTCCATGAATGAACTTGTTTACTTGCATGAATTCTATTTAAGGATTTCTACTTACTATCTTCAATTAGCTAGTCTTAATGAAAATATATTTGGCTGCCATAAGCCAATATATAGCAAAGTCGGCCATACCCGCCAAAAGCTTTTGCAGCTAGAATATAGGTGCTACCACAAATATCTGGAGAATATCCAGACATGGCACCTTCGGCTATTACATCTCACTCACTTGCTCACTGCAAAATTTTTTGTATGTGAGAAATCTGGACCTCAAAAACCGCTTGGACCAGGTTTTTGCCCGCAAGAATCAAATATTGTATAATCGTGGAATCAAAACTTGGCTGAAAAATGGCGAAAGTAATTGGATCAAAATGGATAATATATCATTTCATAAAATAGTTTACACAGCAAAAAAACTAATCGTGTTTAAACTGCTATAAAAAAGCAAAATTTTTTGGTGAAAAACCCAATCAATTCTGCATATATGTAATATACATTGTGACAAAAAAGTATCCAGAAATTGGAAATAAAACGCAAAATATTTAATTATTCATCAATGTTTATTTTGTCGCCTTCAAAGTAGTCCTTGTAATAAACTTATGCCAATGATTTTCCCAGTCCTCGAAACACCACAAAATTTGAGAAAAATTCTTTATTCGATATTTTTATCTATTGTTAAAATCACAATGCACAACTGAAGTGCACCGACTTAAGCAACTGTTGTAAACAAACTGATTGATAGATCTTTTAAATATCACTTACCCGGTGAATTTAATTACAATTTCCGGTTGCTTTTTTGTCACAGTGTATATACTAATAGATAGTCAGACTTCAATCCAATTCAAAGAACCCAGAATAACTTAAGTTTCTAAGAAATATTTGGTACTAATTCCTTATTAACCAGGTATTGTATTATACCAAAAAACCCGCTTGATAGTGTTACGGCCAAGGCTGGTTAGAAAATATGAACTACTTGTAGTTATAAAAATATGATTTTCTTGTCAGGAAAACTAATATCTCCTATTTTAATGAATAATTCAAAAATAAACTTATTAAAACTAATTTTGAACAAAACAAAAAAAAGTATATTTGGACAGGCGGACGGACAGACAGATAGAGGGCTATGGCTAATAATCTTTTATATATACATTTTATTGGATCTCCGACATTTGCTTCTGTATGTTACAAACTTCGTGGCTAACTTAGTATATGGTAGTCTGCTGAGAGTATAAAAATTATGTTAAATTCAGAGCCCTCATAGTTGGATTGAACTAAAATCGGCACGTTCAGCATGACCAGAGATGTAGATCGAGTTAACAATATTTTTGTAAAACTATTGACCTTCCTTTTATTTCTTCTATTCTCCTTAGTATTTTAGAAAAATAAGTATTGGAACTCAAAGTTTATTTGCCTTAAAGAGAGAAGTGATCATAGGCAAAATATGATGAACGTTGTTTAAGTGGTCTAAGCAATATAGAATTCTTTTGTATAGTGTCTGTCGCCATTATCTAAAAAAATACCAAACTTCCTCCAATATTTAATATTTAGAGTATAATTTGTTAAAGAGTTCCATAGCTTATATATTTATTGTAACGCCCCGCTCTATGAGGATTCAGGTGATGCGATTATTAAGGTATCGTTTACGGTCCACAGCTTTGTAGCCAGTATCGTAAACACTTATTAATCCTCTGTCCAATTTGCTTGCAAGTGGTTATCTTTCTTACAAGGCATCCTGTATATTGTTTTATTCCTGCTTCGTTGATAGAATTGTTCCCAGTATAAATTATATATTGGTTTGGCAACTAAATCTCTAAATACGAAAGTAAAAGGAGGCAGAGTTAGTCTCTTTCCCAGTAGATAAACACTTTGGTTTCTTTTTGGAGCAAGGACTCAACTGAGCAAGGACAAACTTGTTTTAATTTTCTAAATAAAATATTTCACGAAATATAATTTTTATAGGATAATAAAATAATACTAATTTAAAATTAAATTTTATTTTTTCTGATATTAATTAATTTTTTTTTTTAATACTGTAAATATATTTTTTTATTTAACAATTTTTCTTTGAAGAAAATTCCTTTGTGAGTATTTTTTTGTAATTTTGTTTCACAAATAATTTACCATAAATAAGCTTTAAGGTTTTCTTCAGCAATTTTATGCTGGGCATAACTATAACTGTTTTACTCATGCAAATATATATGTACATGCATGCTTACCAACACCGTTACACATTGCCGACGATTTTGCAAAATAAAAAGTAATCAAGCGAGGCGGTCCCGCCAAAGCAATCAACTGGAAGCGAGGTGAGACAGTCAAACATGCCACACCACCTTGACACCAGAGCGCCGCAAATGTGTAATAATTACAATGCGACAACAACAACAATAATTGTAATATTGCTGCATGCGATAGCAACAATTTCACTAATAAAAGCGACTAGAAACAACGACAGCAACCAGTTTGTAGCCAATACACAGCTACTTTATTAATAGAGATGTATGTGTGTTTGTTTTAAATGTTTGTATGTGTGTGCGGCTTGGAACATATGCAGGTAGGCCGGCAGTTGTGCCAATAAAAGCCGCATGTTTCGCTCGACAACCGAGCGTCGCCGCAAAGGGCAAATGTCGGCAAAGCAACAAATTAGCACTAAAGCGTCCAAAGCGAACTAAACTTGGCCGCAGCGAATTGGCTTTGGCTGACGCACACCTATTTTGTTGTTGCTTTTGTTTTGTTGCTTAAGTTGGCGCTTGAGTTTGTCGGCTGATGAGCCGCTCTGCCGCTTACTTGGCATGCAAATTCATCACTGTTAGGTCTATTTACCTGCGCGTGCAGGTGTGTGTGCGTGTGCCTTGTGTAACTGTATATTTCAGGCGAATAAGGCGCAGACAGCTGTGTTGTCTGGCGAGCGCTCGTTTGTAACTGTATCCGTTTTGTGGAGAGGGGGTATACGCTAGAAAGGCTTATGCAAGCACACATGCACACACACACATCCATATCTGCATTTGTTCCGCAGCGGCGTTGCAGCTGTCGTTGACGCATACAGCGCTGCTGACGCTGGTATTTTAATTGAAAGTGAAAAATGAGCAAATAAAGAATTATCTATTTCATCTAGATGTGTGTTTGCATGTATGCAAATATGTGTGCCCCTGTTGGTATGCAATGAAAAATTAATTACTATTGCCTATTTGATATTAAATTTTTTATTGAATTTAAAAACTTCTCGGCCATGATTGGCACGAAGTGTGTACAACCTACCTTAGTCTCTCAATTTTTGAGTTATCGATCCTAAATTTTGCGCACTTTCTTTATTCATATAGAAGCAGCTCATTTGTCAAAATCAGTGATTTCGGGTCACTATAGCATATAGCTGCCATACAAACTGAACGATCAAAGTGATGTTCTTATATGGGAAAATATTTTATTTCAGAAAATATCTTCACAAAATTTGGCATAGAGCATTTTCCAAAGCAACGCTAGAATCTCCAAACAAATTAATCTGATCGGACCCATAATGCAAATAGCTCTCATACAAGCTGACCGATCAAAATCAACTTTTTGATTGGGAGCATTTTTATTTGTTAAGGATATTCCAGAAGTTAAAGCTTCTTCTTGATTCATTAAATTTTAAAAATATTTTTATGCTTTTTCTGTCACCTTTTCGCTTCACACGCCACGCTGTCATTGAAGGATGTGTATATAGCCAGTTTATGGCAGTGATGAATTTATTGTTGCAGATGCAGAAGTGATAAAATGCATAAGCTGCGTGAATATATATTTTCAATGGCACATAAGCGTGTATATAAGTAATACATATGCAGTATATGGTATACCATATATATGTAAGCTCATATAGCAGAGTAACAGCAGCATTTTCGGCACCAAACAAAAGCGTGCGCTCGGCTAAAATTTGTCACAATGTAAACTTTAATGCTCATATATACATACGCATACATTCTCATACATATATGTATATAGAAAAATGAAATTGTTTGTCATTGATAAGCGACGATGCTCAGCTAGCAGAGCTGCTGCGCTGTCGCTGCCGTTTCGGGCAGCAGATGTAGATGTAGGTGCAGCCACTGTAGAACAAAGGAAGATAGATAGATTTTAGACATAATAGATATATATGTATATGCTTCGCGTATACTTTTACTAAGACTGCATATAGAACACATATCAGCAGATGCCAATAAAAGCGAAAGGTGGCAAAAATCAGCATTGTCACTGAAGCTGCCTGGAATAGAAGAAAGTTAGATGTTTTGTATATATACATATATATATTCTTTACCTACTAGGTACCTAAAAATACTTTTTTTATTTCCAAACAAGGGGGAATATATAGAATAACAAGTAAGGAAGGGCTAAGTTCGGGTGTCACCGAACATTTTATACTCTCGCATGATAAAGTGATAATCGAGGTTTCATTATCCGTATATCCTCATATGTAAAGTTTTATTACGCTATCATCATTGGTTCCTAATGTACTATATATATCGTATTATACAGAGAAGGCATCAGATGGAATTCAAAATAGCGTCATATTGGAAGAAGGCGTGGTTGTGAACCGATTTCACCCATATTTCGTACATGTCATCAGGGTGTTAAGAAAATATTATATATCGAATTTCATTGAAATCGGTCTAGTAGTTCCTGAGATACGGTTTTTGGTCCATAAGTGGGCGAGGCCACGCCCATTTTCAATTTTTAAAAAAAGCCTGGGTGCAGCTTCCTTCTGCCATTTCTTTTGTAAAATTTAGTGTTTCTGAAGTTTTTTGTTAGTCGGTTAACGCACTTTTAGTGATTTTCAACATAACCTTTGTTATTATCCGATTTCTTCCATTTTTGAACTGTATATGGAAATGCCTGAATGAAACGACTCTATTAAGTTTGGTTGACATAGCTATAGTAGTTTCCGAGATATGTACAAAAAACTTAGTAGGGGGCGGGGCCACGCCTACTTTTCCAAAAACATTGCGACCAAATATGCCCCTCCCTAATGCGATCCTTTGTGCCCAATTTCACTTTAATATCTTTATTTATGGCTTTTGTGGGCATGTGGGCGTGGCATTGGGCCGATTTTGCCCATCTTCGAACTTAACCTTCTTATGGAGCCAAGGAATACGTGTAGCAAGTTTCATCATGATATCTCAATTTTTACTCAAGTTACAGCTTTTTTAGACAGACATCCGGATTTCGATCTTCAATATATAACCCTATATCTGACTCTTTTAGTTTTAGGACTTACAAACAACCGTTATGTGAACAAAACTATAAAACTTTTAAACATTGTTGAAGTATAAAAAGAATGTTGTCTGCAAGTACGTAAGAATACTGGTGCTTATAATTTTTTGGAAATTAAAGTTCAGTTTTCAATTCTTTTAAAATATGTTTAGGGGACCCATTGATAAATTATTCGATATTTTACTACTTCCTCATCCATTCTAATTGTAATGACAACATTTTACTATGACTTAATCTTTAAACACATATATTTCAAAATCATTTGCATTAGTTTCGAGCGTAAGTGTTAAAATTTTAATTTCGAAGTATAAAGTTTTTTAATCGGGGATTCCGGTCTAGAGGCTTGAATATCACGCATTTTCGGTAATTGATAAAAAATATTTGAAATAATTACTAAAAATTGGCGCTATTTTCATTCTTGTGATAATTTCAAAATTAAAAAATTAAATGTGAATCGATATAAGCCAACAAAACTGAATTTTTGTTCTTTTAAATGGTTATATACAGTTAGAAGACCATAAAAGCGTATTTTCCAGAATTTTTTCTGAGGAAACTTTTAAATTTATTGATCCAAAAAATTTATACTCATATTATGATATCTTTTAATGGTATTCTAAGACTTTGTAAAATAGAAATATATATTTGGAAAGGAACTACAGCTGATCTCCGGGAGCTCCTCTCAAAAAAGACGTCTTGCTGTGACCACCATATCTCTGAACTGAATTCTCTGTAATTAAAAAAACAAAAAGATTGGATTTCGTTTAAATAAGGTTTCTCAAAAAAAAAACCGATTTTTGACCAAAATTTCGACCTTAAATTGTTTATAAAAAAAATATTTATCGGTGAGAAACAATGTTCGACTAATTACTAAAAAAGAACTGGCGGAATCTGTATTGGCTGCTAAACATTTTGCTAATTTATAAGTTCGAACACAGAAGTTCTTCTCTTTAATGGCTTTACAAATGACTACATATACCAGCCCACGTGCAATCTTCGATCAGCCATCTAACCTAACCTAACCTACTAAAAATTATATACAAAATGCTCGTGCTAAACTTCGAGACTCATCGGTTTAGCCGTTTTCGAGTAACGACCAACATTACCGACTTTGAAAACATTATTTTGAGAAAATGCGTTTAAAGTTTGGCCTTTTACTTCCAAGCACACTGAAACGCCTTTTCAAATTTTCATGCAGCTTTGAAAATATTCACCGCAACGATATGACATTTTCTGTGTGCATTCCTTAATATATGTACTTTAGGAAACTAAAATAAAAAAATCGCTGCTTTCGAAAGTTCTAACGGTATATAACCCTTTAAATATGTGTTCACTTGCCTTTAGTATTGTAATTAAACATTTATTTTTTAATTTTATTCTTCATTATGCAGTTATTTTTCCCCTTTTCTTTTTCTCTCTTTCGAAGTCCAGTTTACATTAACTCCCTTATGCTATCTTTCCTCTATAGTAAATTTTAAATTTTTGATAAAAAATATAGTTTCTCATAGTAAAAAAATATCAACAACACAATTGTGTATTTTACACTCAGGAAGTTTGTATGTAGCTCATTTACCTTAAGCACTGGGAATATACTAAATAAAGTCATGTACAATTTGGAGGTTTGTTCATAAATTTTTATTGAATTAATTAAGGAATAAGTCATCAGAACTTTTTAGTTAAACTTTTTCCAAATGATATTTTTTCAAACAACTGCGGCGACTCAACTTTGTCTCAACTTTCTCTGTTCGCATAATTGGGTTTGAGAACATCATTGACAATTTGCTGTGTTTTCTGTTTTAATTATAGAGAAACTTATTATTTCTTAATATTCATTTGTGACATAAAAAGCGTATCCTGATATTATATTATAATTTGCTGCAAGACCGGCATACATATATTAATGATGCTTCCATTAATGGAGTTAATGAATACATATGCTCCGCTTGAAATGATTCCTGTTATTTTTCTGGCAGATTTTTTTGACTTATGCCGGTCTTGCAGCAAAAGCGATATATGCCTTCCATTAATGGGTTAACAGCAAATATTACTAGTAAAAAACCGTGGTATATATAGTTTAGTTTTTTACTACAGAATTTTGGTGTTTAGAGATATGAAAGGTATAGAGTAGATAAAAATTAGGAGTCATGATTTGTCCAGGGTAAGCTCCCAAACTACTTAACCGATTTTGATAAAATTTAGCAAACTGTGTCCAGTTTGAGCCAAATTAAAAGATAGAATATATTATATTTAATTTATTTATTTTGAAAGTAAAAAAAATAAAAAAATATATATATCGTCATCTAAAATGCAAAACTACGTATTATCAAAAAAATCGAAATTAAGTGCTTTATTGCTTGCGATGCACTTATCATATTACATAAATGTAGCATTAAATTTTCAGCCTCCGCTGTCAGTTATACCCAATAAATAACCATTTTATAACAAAAACTCCAATTTTTTTCAACATTCGTAGTTCCTATTATATCGTTTTTCTCTCGTCTGTAAACTTATGAAAAGCTAAACCTATTATAATGTTCAGAAAATGCCAAACAGAAAATTCATTATTTTTCTATTGGCAAATATTTGTCTCAAACCGTTTCAAAATTAAGCTTCAAATATATTCCTTTTATTTTTATACCGATAATGACGTTTTCACCCTTATTGCCAAGTAATATTTTCACTGGAGTGAATATTTTATTATAATAGTAATTAATGTATACCATATGCACAGCAGCGATGTACTGGTCGGATCTACAAGTAACTAGGGTTATACATATCTGGTTTATACCTTTAAAATTTCTCAATAAAACTTGTTCATACTCAGATACCAATCATATAATGCCATAGCAGACATCTTTACCTTGGTGTAACTTTTAACCAATACAAAAATATATACAAGTATATATATAAATGCAATAATATTTATTGTTGTAAATATTGTCGAATAATTTTACATACCTCACTTGGCCACACTTGAATAATTCAACTGCAGCTCATTAAACTTAATTAACCGAATCAATTAGAGCCTTCGGCGAAACAGCTGAGTATGGCGCATTGTTGCTGCTGAGCCTTTGCTTAACCGCGCAATTTAATAATTTATGCATTTTAAATTGATTTTAGGGATTTAGATGAGCATAATGCAAATTAATTTCCCGCGCTTTTGGCGAGCGCTCTCCGTTTTGTTTGTATAGAATTTAATAAAATCCAGAATTTCCGCCTAGGCATTAGCCAATGCACACACACGAGCAACGACAGCACGCCGTTAGCGAGCAAAACGAACGCAAAACCTTTCATTTCCTCAGTGAAATGCAAGCAACAGCGTCGGCGTTGGCGTCAACGTCAGCGACGCTGCAGCCACAGACGTTAGACTTTGCAACGTTGCTGTTGTTGTTGTCGTTGTTTATGTTGCGCAGGACAACAGCGGCGTCGGCAGAGGCGTCGACGGCAATGCGAATGCCAAACGATGATAGCAGAGCTGTTAACTGCAAGCGTTCGGCAAACGGACACCCACACCACCACACCGGTGAACTAGCGAGTGTAGCAGCGCCGAACCGAAGCGGCCGAGCAGGCAGACAGGCAGCTATGTGGGCAGCAGACACTCCGGCAAACGCACAAACAAAAATAGAGAGTAGTTGTACGTATGTAAGGGTGTGTGTGTGAATTTGGGGCTCCTCTTCTACGCATACAGCACTGAATGGGTGCTCTGTTTGTATACATGTATGCATGTGTGTATATGCGCTTGCGGCCGCTACGACCGTTTGTCTGGCAAGCGAGACTGCTTGCTGTTAAACAGTTAGCACAGAGACGTTGGACAGAGACGCCACCGTGGCGTATGAGTAACTTATTCAAAATAAGCGCCACACATTGTGTGTGTGTGTACACGAGGGGTACGGGGGCGTCAGGCACACACCACCCATTGTTGCGTTGCGCTGCGTGACCAGTGTGTTGCATTAGCTGGCGACGCGACTGCAACGCCACCGGCAGCAGCAGCGCCAACATTTATCGTCGTTTCAACTAACTCAATTCAATTGAATTCAACTCACTTTGGTTCAGTATAATTTAGCTGGACAAAGTCAACGCCACAGCCGTAGTTATTAAGGCGAGCTGTGTTGACGAGCGTGCGCGCGTGCCTCTTCGCTATGTGTCGTGGCATATTTAATTTTCATAACAACACCAACAAAGCATGTGTGGTTCGTGAATGCAGCTTCCGTCCGAAAGAAAAGTGATTGAAGGAAAATAAATAAATATTTGTGATTAAAGTGAGGCATAAATCGAATTGCAGCGAAAGTGTTGAAGTGTGGCAAAATATGTGAAAGTAAGCATAGCTAACGTATAACAACAGCAACAGCGCGTGTAGTAACATATTGTATACACACACGGCGGTGTGAGGAGAAAGTTGTGATAAGAAGCGTAAAAATTTCGCTCGGCAGTTGTAGGAAAGTCTGAAAAATTATATAAAATAGTGAAAAATAAAAATGTATAGAAAATTAAAAATGTATATATGTACGTATACAAGTTTAAAAAGAAAATTATTTAAAAAATTTAAAAAAAATATAAAAAAATTTTATTAATTAAATAGAAAAAATTTAAAATATAAAAAAATTAAAACAAAAATTAAAATTAATAAAATTCATATCTGAAAAATTTAAAAAAAAATATTTACAAAATTAAAAATAAAAATTTTTAAATATAAAAAAATCAAATATTAAACGAAAGGCTTCTGGCAAATATTTCCGGCCGTTTTGTGTCAGTTGCCAAAAAATCGTGCAAGCGAACACGCAAGCCTCAACGCGTTGTGGCATGAGTGTCGTCATGTTGATAATCGAATCTGTATTTTTTTCTGCGTTCACAAAGTGTTTGTATGTGCGTACGCTATGCAATTATGTCGTGAATTTCAACAATTTTCCACTTCCTCGTTCACAATAACTCACAATTGTTTGGTTTGACAAATTCTCTTGGTGTCATTGCCAAAAATTTCACAGCCAAAAGTCAGCGAATTGCGTGCTCTGCTCAATAAGCACTCAATAATATCAGCGCATTCACTATTGACAGTTTAAAAGCTTTAAGCAATATATCTTTAAGACTTTAAGTTTAAGGTATTTAAGCAATTTTATTTCATTATTTTAAATTTTTTTTTAAATTTTTAATATTTTTTGAAAATTTTTCGGCAGTGAAATTGTGGAAAATAATATTTTCTGCTGGCGTGAAACGCTTACGTAGTACTTTAAAGCGCCCTTCTACTCATTGTTACGTGTGTATGTGTGCGTTATTGGCGTATATATACATATGTAAGTGTGTGTGTGTCTCATTGGTATATGTTTGTATGTATGCGCGTGCCTTATTGATATACATATATGTGTGTGTATGCGCGTGTTATTGATATATGTCTGTTTGTGTGTATGTTTTCTATCGATGTATTCCATTGTGTGTGTGTGTGCGTGTTAGCAACGCAAATCGCGTAATACTTTCATCTAAAATATATTTTGGTTTGCTTATAGACATGTACGTGTGCGTGTGATTACAAATAAACTTTATCCATAGCGCCACATGCACACCAATTACAATAACAACAGCTAAAGGATAAAGAAGCAAAAACAAAAAGCGCTTGCAAAATACCAATGATTGTATAGCTACTGCGGCGGTGATGACGACGCCATCGCTAGGCACTTGATACACATTTCATTTAGCTACATACATACATATGTACATACTATTTAGTTATATATGCAATCAGTTGTATGGTTGTACCCAGTTGCCAGTTGGCTTGTCGCTAGTAAATATTTAAGAACATTTTTGCAGCAAGTTTTCACTTTGAAAGATAATTTTAAGGATTTAGTAGCACTTAAACCGACAAAAGAATATTATGTCGCTATATAATTTTCGTTTTTTTCTTTGAACGATTCTTCAGTGTCCTTTTCACAGAGATAATTTTTCCTAGAGCAAATCCAGCACCGTTTAGTAATAAAGACTAGGCATTTTAGACAAAACTATCCTTAATTCTATTATCTCCAAAAAATTATTGGAATTTTTCAAAGTACTCGCCATGCTTCCCATGACTCGAAGCTTAAGATTATTGAACTGTTGATCCTGTTAAGTTAAAATCAGTCTTAATCCTTTAGTAGAAACTGTAAGAATGATAACTGTTTAACCAGAATTCAGCAACAAACATAAATACAACATCACTAGAACATTGTTTGGGGTTTGAGTCTAACAATTTAATCCAAATTTTATTGTTTCTCAAAGTATAGCCGAGACAGATTCCTAAAAATAGGTTTGCGTCCGGGCTGATCGGTGGTCTTGTTTATTTGAAAATTCTTATGTGCACCACAGTATAATTTATAATAAGATAAGATCGGAAGCAAAATAATTGGTGAGTAATGAGAAAAAAGGGATTACATGGGTTTTCCCGGGCAAAAAACCGACTTTTTAATCAATTTTTTTCTCATGCAAAAAATTAAATATTTTGTTATAATTTTTTATTGTAACAAACAGACTCTATTAACAAAGAAATCATGAAATTTTTAGAAAAAATATTCTAAACTCGCGACACCATTTCCAAATCCTTACAGAATCATGTAAAGTGAAAAAAATAAATGTTTTAGTTAAAACCTTAACTAAGAACTTGGACGAAGGAAAACAAGTATGAAAAATTGGATTTTTGGTAGACTTTTTTACAATTTCCCGACATTTTTTTTCAAATAGTTATAATAAAAAAAGAAATAATAATTTGTTCAAGTCTTTCAGAATTGTATTTCAAAGATCTGTGTAAAGTTTCATGAACTTCGGTTGTGTAGTTCTCGAGAAATCTTGCAAACCTACTTGAAAAACACAGTTTCGAGAAAAACGCGTTTAAAGACGACAAAGGCTAGCATCGAGGGCACAAGTTCTCAAGGCTATATCTATGAAACTATTACTCGGATCAACATGAAAATTGAGACAATATTCTAGAGGTGTTGTAGAATTTAATAAGACAATAAAAAATCGATTTTTTGAAACCCGTAAACCCATGTAACCCCTTAAGTATTTAATAATTTAATGTTCAGCTGATCTTTAGAGAAAAGAGGGCTTATAACAATAGGTTTAATTATATTTATCTCTTTGCCAATGCTGTACCATTTAAGTTCTTCAGTTTCTTTAGTACACTAAACTCCCTTTTAAATTCCTCTGCTTAATAAGTGAGAACCCGAAACACCTTTCTTATAAGTTTAAAGGCTATAAATTTCCCAACCACCTCTAATTTTATTGAGTTTAATCTATTGCAAGCCACTTTCTAGCATAGGAGTATTATGTGTTTGAAAAAGCTTCGATTTATTGCCCTTATTTGAGTTCGCAATGACCTTCTTCATTTTGCATTCTGCAATTTCTCTCTCTTTTAGCTTATTTTGTGTACTTTTGTGACTTTTGCAAGACTATAGAGAGCACACGCGTCATGGGTTTATATTGGAATTGAGTTTTCTTGCTATAACAACTCCGTCTTTATTTATTTTCTACACGAAGCAGACTTAAACCTATCCTTTCTGCGCGGAATTTTCGTAATGTATTATTTTTAATCTTAAACTTATTTGTTGTTTTTAACTCTCAAAGACGGTGTAATAGATTTTCGTCAACTGACATGATAAGCAGTCGAGATTGCCATGATTTATGGAAAAGTCGCTAGGGGGCACTGAGATCCACATAGCCATATAAATCCTAATTGATGTGAACGAGTGTTCTGTGAAATTTGGCAACTTTTTGCAATAATTTACATAACCGACAGATGGCGCTTAGATCTGAATATTTAGAAATACTTTTTTCCCGTTATAAAATTAAGTCTTCTGAGAGATAAAAACTCGGGAGTGTTTTATAATATTGTATACAAGTATATCCGATACCGATTCTAGCGATTTAATTTGAATTTTCCAAAACGTCTTTCTATTTCCTAGTCTTACCTTTAACTAGAACCTAGACTGCCGTTCACTAAGTTAAAATGTTGCTGTTTTGAAAGGTGTTGCTAAATTTGTAGTTTCCCTATAAACATAACTTCTTCTTATATTCTCTTACTTCGATTTCCGTTATATAGACTGCCTCCATTAAAAATGTGTCATCGGTTGCTACCATTTGGCCTCTATCTACTTTTAGTTATAACCGTAAATAGTCAATACTTCCGACTGGGTAATAGAATTATTGTTTTTATACATACTGGTTTCGTTGTTGTTGTTTGTTATGCATTGTTATTTGCCAGTGGTGCGCATATGCTAGATATCTAAAGGATATACACATGTAAATATCTATATATACAATGTATGTTTATATATTAGGGTGGTTCAAATATTAACCACTTGAATTTATGGGTTGGAACAAACCTACATATATACTCAAAAAATATTCCGGGAAGGAAACAAAGTTTAGCTAAATGTTTTGTTGTTGTTTAGCATTTAAAATTATGCATATAATAAAGACGAAAAATTCTGTTTTCATAGAAAATAGTGTTTACTTATAAATTAATAACGTTTGAACCGTTAAAAATAAACTTGTTTGCCTAACGGATTCTTGTTAACCAACAAATTCCTCTCATCATTTCATAAAATTTTGAATTCGATAATTTAGTTTTAGGACCACCCTAATATGTATGTATATGTGACACGCATTCGATACTACGATATTCCCAAATATTTGTATGTTAACTGGGTGTGTGTATATATGTGTGTGTGTGTTTGTGTATGCGCACACGTCTGTTACACTTACTCATACACACAAACTCATACTTACAGAAATTTATTTAAGCAAAAGGATATGCGGCGTCTATAAATATATGCATTCATACACATACGCACACACACACACACACACAATTGTATTTATGTATATGTATTCTCAAGCGAGCAATAAAACAGGCAACCAGCGGCGACAGCACAGTGGCAACAGCGACAACATCGACTGGCAAATAACGATTAAATAACACTCTTCAAAGCGTGGCTGGCAGTCGAGGTGGCCGACTGACCGACTAACTGTCGCTTTGTCTGTGTCGTCGCGGCGTGGCTTTCGCATTGGGTCACCCAGTCACAGCGCTACACCGACTGTTTAGGTATTTTTATTTTTATTTTAAATTTTCGTTTTCATTTTTCCCACTCATATGAGAGTGTGTGTGCCTCTCTGTGTGTGTGCGTGAAATGAAAATTGGAATTGAAATGGAAATCCGCATGCATGCACATTGAAATTTTCTGTGTTGCTGCACCGCAAATGATATAAAAGCACCGCACATACATATAAATGCGCTCTTGCGTATGTATGTGTGTGTGTCTGAGGTTAGAAAAGGATGTGAAAGTGTGTTTAATAAAATGTTCAGAAAGCCAAAATTTGCAGGAAATTGTAAGCGCGCACGCTTAGCTCGTCAGCGCTTGTCTGCTTTACGCATTGCCATTCGAGCATTCATTCGGTAAAATGTTTTTTGTTTCCGCTAAATATGTCTAGCTTGTATTTTAATTGCCACTTTATGATTACAATAGCGATTATGGCAGTGAAGGGCGCGATTTTTACTTAGCATAATTGCAATAAAGTAAATGTAAAACAGCTACAGAGCAATGGGTGAATGATAATTTCAGGTCAGAGCTTAGGTTGTCTTTTAGATTAGATTTAGCTGATGAAAAGTGCTAAACCAAAAAAAAGATAATAATTTCGTCCGCATCGAAGCTATAATATCCTCCACATAGCAACAAAATATATAACTAAACTTGAAAAAGTTACCGGCCAACATCCAATAGAAAACATTTTTCTTTTCTTTCTAGCAACGTTGTTTGAAAAAAGAAACACTCAAGTCGAATTAGGGTTACTTGATAAGAAAAACTGATCGCTTATGGAGACGTTTATCCATATTTTGATCGGTTGGTTAGAGTGACATCAATATATGTGACCTGGTCTACGAAAAGGGAGCTAACGTGCGAAAACTAGTTTTCTGGGAAACAGCTGTTAAAAAGTTTCTCGTTATCTCATTAATTGTTCTCCTTTGTTTTGACACCTAAGCCCCCTTTCCGTAGACCAGGTCACATATTATAGTCATTTGATGTGGATATTTTGTAAACATTTATGTATAGAGTTGTCTTGGGCAATAATCTATGCCAAATTCGGCGAAGACAGACAGTAAACGAACATGGCTATCGCAGCTCACTAGCTGATCATTTATACATATATATGTATGTATATACCTTATAGTGTCTCCGACGTTTTCTTCTGGGTGCTAAACACTTCTTGGTGAACTTAATGTACCCCATTGAGGATATAATTATGTTCTAGAGAGTAATAAGCTTGAGAATATATAAATATGTATATTTTTTATCGTAATGTTACTTTTAAATATCTTAAAGCAATATAAAGAAATCTTTAAAAAATATCACCAGTTCACTTTATGTTTGAGCTCTACTATTTTTCGGAAAAAATTTATGTGCAAAAATAAAGAAATGGTTGTGAGTTGAGTTTTCAGTACCGTCATGTTTTTTAGACCATTTTACTATACTGAATGGCTCAACTGATGAATAGCAAAAACAATGAAACTGCAAAGATTTTTCATTGATTTTAAAAAACTTAGTACTTAAAAATAATAATAAATATTAGAAATATAATTGTTTGTTAAAAACGTATGGTAAATCATTGACGCCACACGAAACTATAAAGTTTTAAAAAGTTTTTTATTGAGGAGACTCGTATTTTTTCACTAAAGCAAAAGAGACAGGTGACATGTTAATGCAATGCCAATCTGTTTAACAACTGGTCTAGTTTGTACTATTCACGACTCTCTACCGCGTCAACTGGTTTACGTTTCCGCTAAAGTAATATAATGGATTGCTTCTTTAGATCAACTCTTTGTCTCTCTCTCTATCTCTCTCTCTATCTCTCACTATTTAACACAATCAATTTGAATTATTCCAGTTGCTTGTTCGATTCGACACTCTCTAAATTTTAATTGAGAATAAATTTGTGTTACTTGAATACCAATAAAAACAGTGTGGTTTGTTTTCCTGCAATTTTTAGCATACATTGCCATATTCACCTTCCTATGGAAAAGCATTTGAGCTAGGTATATGGATCTAACCTTTATCTCGAATTTTATCTCAGAATTTTATTGGTTTATTTATCTGTTTACTCAACAGAAGTTACCCTTTCACAAAAATAAAACGTTTTGAAAACAAAAAAAAACCAAAAATTATATTGGGTTTAAATCCATTAGAAACGAAAAATGCTAGTACAAAGATGAAAATAAAATAGCTTACAGGCGATCTGAGTTCGGGAAGAGAAAATGGAGGAGTGTGTGGAAATTTTAAATGTTAAAAACTGTTTATCATGATACACGATCTTTCGGTTTTTTAGCTTATCTTGTACAAAATTTTTTTCTTTCAGGAAATGTGGCGTAAACTTTCTTTCTTATCTCCCAAATACAAATTTGTTATTTTATATATTTTTTTTTCAATGGGATTAAACCTATTATTATTTTATTTCAATTGTTGTTATTTTCAAAGGCGTCTGGGCTTTTCTACATATAAATATATTTCTTTATAACTTTATATCAAGCAAGTTTCATGTTCTTGAAAATATTAGAAAATAAGAGAATTGTAAGCAGTAAAATTTTGTATTAGGAAAATGCAAATTTATAGTACATATACTTGTAGGAGCAAAAATTAAATTAAATTCAAAAGCTATAAATAATACAGTCAAGTTTAAATTTTTGTTTGTTAAATTATGCTAAAATTCTCAATTTGATTAAAATTAACAACAACCCAAAGATCGATGCGATAGCATGCAATTATTTTTTTCTTGAACAGCTCGCGTTAACTTTTTAAACATTTATTGTCTGGAAGGCATACTATAAGAATTGACAATATGATATATATATGTATTTGAGTGAAAAAATTCGGCAATTGGTTATATATGTATTAAGTCTGATTATGCTGTTATTCGTTAATCTAAACATAATTTTTTTGAAAAAACTTTTTATCTCAGCGGGGAATAAGCTGGAAGTTGTATAAATAGAATTTAATATTTGAAAGAAAAATACTAAATTTCAAGAGAGATATTGAAGTTTTATTAAATTAGAAAATCATGCTAAAAGTATGGTACATTTTAAAGGAAAATTTGTGGCAACGCTGTATTTTGATTTTTATCCAACCTTTTTTTGTATAGAAATAGCTTCAATTCTCCGAAACTAAAAGCATTTATTCTGATTTTTTAATTAAATTTTTATAAATATTTCGAAATCTTTCCATAACTTCTACTATTTAATTTGAGTTTTTCAAGTCTTCAATGTCTTTTTTAGTTTTATTGCTCAACTTCTTCTTTGAAACTAACAACAACAAAAATTTTACTCGCCTCAAATCTTTTTGTATGTATATTTCTATGCCAAACTAACCTATGCCAATGCAATATTTGGTCGGCAATTTTGTTTTTGTTTCATGCACGCATACAAACGTGCCACTCACGAGCGTGTAGCATACAAAACACTTGCCGAAAATACAAACCACTGCCAAAAAGTTGTTCCATACCATTTCCAATTCATTTCGTGCCACATTGACTTGCAGGGCTGTGCGCAGGAGCAGCATTTTAAAGGGAACTAAGAGAGTAATGCAAAATAGCAAAACAACACAAATCGAGCATAGAAATTTCAATTATGAAATAAACAATTTTACGAGTTTCATTTTCATATTTACTTTTAATTGCATATTTTAGGTTTCAAGCTTCCTCTTTACTTCCGCTGTCCCTCTCTCTATTCTCTTATCTCTCTTTTAATTGCCTTTATCATTTTCATCTAATTTAATTTCTTTCATTCCACTTTCGAACTTTACATTCTCTTGACCAACTTACTTAACCCGGTTTCGCGCGAAATGTAAACAACCTGCTTCTTCTTCTTTTTATTCTTCTTCTTTTCCGTCTGCTGCTCACTTTGTTGTTTGCAGTTTAGTTTGCTCTCCCACTCGCATCCTCTCTTACCCTTAAGGCATTTTGTTGCCCTGCATAAGCTTGCCGTCTCTCTCTATCTAATCGGTTTAGTATTCTTGATTATTTGTTTTTATACGCTCTTCTTGTTGTTGACACTTGTCTTGTCTTGACATTTAGTGTCATGCCTTTTATGATCCTTCCCCCTAGCTACTGTGACAGTGAATATGTTTGTACACAAATATTTTCAAAACCACCAAGAGCCTGAGTATTGCTTTTTATATGTGTGTGTATATGTGTGTTTATGGCTGTGTGTGGCCGCTATTTTCTCATTGGAAGCCTTTAGCGCTTAACATTAATGAATAATTAAATAATTGACTATCTCTCTGCAGCTGATAATATTAAAAGGTAAAGCGACACTACTCTGCATAAATGTGTGTGCACACATGCATACATATGTGTGTGTATATCTAGTATATACAATATGTGTTTTTTATTCGCGCTTGGGTTGCCATTATCGTTATGATAATGTGTATAATTTCATGATGATTTAATTGATGCTTAGTAAATTAATTTGCGGTAGGAAATACGAGGTTTTACTGGAATAATAGTTTAGAGCTTTAGACCACTGTAGAGAACTTGTTATAGACTCAGTATGAGAATATCTATTATGTTAGTAATTGCAGTTGTTTATCCCCCATCGATACCCTTGGGTCTGGCCAGGCATATTTTGTTCTTAAATGTTATGTAGAGTGTAGCAAACGAATTGCGCTTCCAGGTAGCTTCCTAGAATTTTGTTGTCAGAAAAAAATTTCAAGGATATCGTATCGAAAAGGACGAAAAAAGGATATTATAATATTACACCTTAGTGCACCAATGGTGCTTGGCACTGAACTTTGGTATGTTTCTATCACATCGCACGGTTGATTTATCTGTTTTCATGTTCGTTACATGTCCAAATTGGTTTGTATGTTTATCTAGGTAAAATACTTTAGCTGCTAGAGCGTTTTTTAAGGTTAAAAAAAAGGTAATTTTTCTCAAAATGTTACATTTTTTGTGAACGCTATTGCCACGCCAAGCGTGAACCAAGCAGTCAACTTGATTTCAACCAAATCGAGAGGTAAGAAATTTCAAAAATGTATCTATATTGTACATACATATATGAGCGTAAATACAACACGTATTTCATACAAATGTATGTAAACACCACTTGGCCTAGCCAAGCACCATTGGTCTCGACTAAGAGTATCAGACCGTTGGTCATGACCAGGGTTATTGTAACTTGCATTCTTCCAAAATTATTACTTCTTAATATGTTTCGGTCTTAGTCTAAAAGTTGGAGACTCTCTGACAGCTATTGCTGACTGTAACCGCCATCATTCGCTGAGTTGGTTGGTTAGGAAGTCAAATAAATGCCTGACCGCCAGAGGCCGCACTTAAGCCAGCACTAAAGTCATTATGCTCATGAGTGAACATTCTTCAAGAGCTCGTTTGAAAAATAAACGATAAAATTTCGGCCCATTTTATTTTAGATTGCCGCATTAAAAGTCATTTAAGACATCCAGATAAAACCTACTGAATGCCTTCTTTCATAATCTTGCTGTGTAAGACATTGTGTTGCCACTTTTTAATATTTGGAAAGTCTACTGAATATGTATTATGTTTTGAGAGCTTCATACGAATACGTATGAGAAAATTTCTTGCAGATTTAAATAAGAGAAGGTACATATATACACATGTGGGAAATTTCTTCACGGCAATATATAAAATTTTCTTTCGAATAATTAATCTCATTCCACAAGTATGTACATTAGGGTGTACCAAAAGAAAAAAAAATTGCGGAAAAAAAACATATCTTTAAGGGAAAAAATATCCCTGGCGGGGAAATTTTTTATGATTAATTTTAAAAGCTCTCTGTGAGCATTCAATTTTTTCTTCATACAAAAATATGTTAAAACTCTGTCTTCATTAAAAATTACCGAACTTTTAAACCGTTTAGATAAATTTTGTTTTGTTTCTTATTGTTGTAGAGCATAAAATGTCCCAGAAAGTCAACATATACACGCATGTATGTACGTTAGGGTGTCCCAAAAGAAAAAAATTGCGGAGAACACACATATCTTCAAAGGAAAAAATATCCCTCCCGGAGAAAATATCCCTCCCGGGGAAATTTTTTATGATTAAGATAAAATACATTAAAACTGGGTTTTCATTAAAAATACCGGAACTTTTAAACCGCTTAGATAAATTTTGTACGGCGGATTTTTGTAGATTTCCTAAAATGTCTACCGAAAGGAATTTTTTTCTTTATTGAAAAATTCGCATATTAAAAAATTTTGAAAAATGAAATGCTTCTAAAGTTATTACATTTCAAGAAGTCTAACTTTTAATTTCTTTTTTATATGGGAAATTTTGGATTTCTCTCTCTTTTAAATTGAGCTAAACCTTTTTTGTTGAAGGGAAACTTTTTCCTTTTTATGTAGTCTCATTTTAGCCGGTGAATTCAATAGATTCATTTTGGATCACCCTAATGCGTATACAGCTTATATCAGTATCAATCGTCAGAAGCAACTCATTTACTAAATTAAATAAAAATTATGCTATGTACATATATACATACTTATATACATACACATGAGTACATATGCTCTTATATGTAAGTATGTACTACATGTGTACATAACTGAAATAAAAAGATCAACAATATACGAACATCCACACGTAGCATATACAAGAAGTCAAAAGGAAGGTGAAAACTCATTCAGGTAAACAATTACAGTGAGCGAAAAACTCATTAACAAAATGAAATAACGATGCTAAATTTTCCTACAAAAACAAAAAAATAATACTGCGCACTAAAAAGCGCCTTCATAATGGCACACAAATTCCAAAAACCAGTGATAACTGTAAACTCGAAACGGCAAAAAAATGTACATAGGTGCAACAACAAAATTTCTAAGGAAAACATTTAGCAGTGCGTAGCACAAAATTGTAGCACTTCAAGTTTTGGCAACAATGCAGTGCAACACTAATACATACATATGTACATACATACGAAGTAAATTGAAAAATAGCGGCATTTGTTATACCTACATAAATGGCAGCAATTGCAAATTGATACAACACAAACAAAAAACACTGAGAAGGAATTTGGTACAGGTAAACAGCAAGCTGATGTGCAGCTGCTACATAGAGACATATGTGAATTATACATATGTACAATCACTACCTAAGCGTGCAAATCTCACTCCCAACCACGGCTCATGTGCCCCAGCCTTGCCATTAGGAGGCTCCGAAAGGATGCACGATTTTTGGAAATAGTAAAATATGTTACGTATACGCCGTGTGGTCTCTATCAGTGTTTGTTTAAATGAATGAGCGTTTGAATATGCATGTGCCGAATGTTTACTGCTCACTTTGCTGCTCTCCATAGCGCGCTCTCTTACGCTCTTTCGCAAAGTTGTTACCACTTCGTGTCTTTCGCTTGCTGCTTGTTATGCGCTTGGCGTGTATTTGCGCGAGTGAGACAACTGGTTTGTTTGGCTCTCGTACGACCTTGAAAGCAGCGAATCAAGTATGTTTTATGGGGCAAATGCTAGCAGCAGCAGTGTGGCCGCTTGCATTGAAATAATTAAATGGAATTTCTCAAAATGTTCATACTTTTCTGCTCTTTAATATTTTTTTTTTTTTTAATTTTACATTTACAATAATTCAAGCGGAATAATATATATTAATATTCTATTATATTATTATTTTGAGTGGTAAAGAAATTCAACAAAACTTTTTGTAAATATTTTGTTGTTTATGTGATGGTATCATCATGAGAACTTTGTTCCAGGAAAAGTGTTGTTATTGAAATAAATTTTAGTTAGGAGTAACGTCAAATTGTAAGTTAAAAAAATCGTTTTTTTATGCAGATATATCAAATGTAATATGGGAAAATTTAAATTTAATCCGACAAAAAGTTTCGGAGATAGGAGTATACTTCTAAGAATTTTCTAGCTTACTGTACGAGCATAGTTTTAAGAAAACTCAATCAAAACGCTGTTTTCTCAGAAGTTTTCTTTGAAATGCCTCACCAATTGTCTTTAAAAGTTTAAACGATTTTCATATATACCTATTTCGCAGGTAATAATAAAGAATTCGATTTTTCATAATTATTGTGATTTTTAAGCCACTTTGAAGCTTAAATATGTTCACAAGAAAAGACGTTGGGTTTTTAGAAACCGCCATTTTGTCAAAAATCTAAATTTTGACTGGCACTTGTGTCTTGTATTTGTAGTTTGATAAGAAATTATTTGAAGCAGCAAAATCTTCCTCATTAGATAGTTACTTGAAAATTCCTCCTAGAGATCGGATCCGTGATCTTGGGAAACAAAATTGTTCAAAATAAATCACCGATTAGCAGAGTGCATTAAATTTAGTAAGTCTATCTTTACTTCATTTATTTATTAAATAAAAAGACTCTTCCAAATTATTCACAAAAACGCATGACACTAAGTTGCAAGTCTATATACATAACCTCTGAAGTCGTTACAATACACTTTTCTGTAAATATAAGGTTGTTAAATATCTCCCTTCCGCTTTTTTGCTCTTTATTCAATGTTTTATAAAAAGTGTTACAGTGATCGGATTTAGTTCAAATATGCGCCGTTTCGTTCGATAATCTGTTTCCATCTAGACGGCAACTTCATAATACCCTCCTCGTAGAAGCCTTCCTCCTTATTTGCGAAGACCTCAGACAGCCACTTTTTACAAGCCTCTTTTGAGTTCAACTTTATATCAACAAGGGCGTTAGCCATGGACAGGAATAGGTGGTAATTACTTGGCGCTATGTCCGGGCTATGTGGTGGATACGATAAAACCTCCCATCCGAGCTCCCGTAGCTTCTGACGAGTCATCAACGAAGTGTATGGTCTGGCGTTGTTCTATTGGAGCACTACACCCTTCCTGTTGGCCAATTCTGCACGCTTATGGTCGATCGCCTGCTTCAAGCGGTCCATTTGTTCGCAGTAGATGGTAGAATTAAGCGTCTGGCCATATGGGAGCAGCTCATAGTGAATGATTCCCTTCCAATCCCATCAAACACACAGCAAAACCTTCCTGGCCGTCAATCCCGGCCTTCGACCACGACCGTTTTGCTTAATATTATCGTATGTGATCCTTTTATCATCGCCAGTCACCATACGCTTCAGTAATGGGTCGCATATCGCAGACGCTGATTCGGTCCAGAAAATTTCGGCGTTAGTTAACTCCATGTTTACACGTGTATAACTGTTGAACGCAATATCCAAACTAATCATGCATAGCGTCGGTTATGTCAAGACCTTTCAAAGATGTATAGTATTGCCAGATACGAGCTCTGTAGCGCTTTATGCATAGCCGCGAAATTCAAAAGACAAAACGACGGAAGGGATATTTAACAACCTAATATCATATATTTTTTAAAGATCTCGACGTTGTTAGCCTTCGGTTTGGTTAATTCCGCCGTCTCAGTCGATTTGTCGATAGCTCTCTTAATGAAAATTTGGTACAAAGAGATTACCTGTCATACCTAAAACATACCCTAAACATAACCAAAACTAAATTTTTATTTGAAGACTAACCTTTTGTATTGTAAAGCAGAACAAATGCCATAAAAAGTTTTAAGCATTGAACACTTCAAAATAAAGGATCAAGTTTTACCTTGATCACAGTGAGATTACCGGTTGTAAAAAATATTTTAGTACGACTTTAAGTTTTGTCTTGACTTTGAATAGACAACAGCCGTCACTGACTTGGCTCAGCTGTAAACGGTTTTAAATCTTGAGTATAATAGTGTAAGCGGTTTAACACTAGAATGACACAATCCACTCAACTAGGTGATCCTGAATATAGCGAGACTTCTGAAAATTGAGCGCTTTCCGCTTCTTGGAAATATACAGTCCGAATTTTGAATGAATTATTTACAAAATTCAGCAGTTTTAGATTATTTTTGGCGGCGTTAACTAACACACATATTTTTTATTAAAAATTTATAAATCTCCAAAAATTATTTAATTGAAAAATCCAGCGTTTTCACATATGTTATTAAAAATTTATAAATCTCTAAAAATTATTTAATTGAAAAACTGAGCGCCATCACATATTTTTAACGCTTTGGCAACCTTTTAAAAAGTATTGGGTTTAAATCATTTTTTTTTCTATTCAATTCTATTAAAAAAAATGTTTATTACAAAAAATCATTTAATTAAAAAATCCAGCGCTTTTGCAAATATTTGCGACATGGCAATCCTAAAAAATATTTTTTGATAAAAAATTATTAATCTTTAAAATTCTTTAAATATAAAATCCAGTAGTTTTATTAAATTCTTAGCGCTTTGGCAACTCTATAAAGAATATTGGGTCAAACTAAAATAAATATTTGTATGTAAAAAATAAAAATCTTTAAAAATGTTTTAAATATGAAATCCAGTAAGTTTATTAGCGCCTTGGCAACCCTACGCGAATGTAAGCCAAAGACATAGCAGAAAGTGAAACTGCAAAATACTTAAGACAACAATAACAAAAATAAATCAGGCAAAGAACAGCTGCTGCTGCTGACATTGCCACCGCCACTGCTGATGCTGCTGCAGCAGCGACCGAGTAGAAACAATTTGCGCCTGCATGTGTGCGTGAAAAGTGTTTTGGACGGTTGGCTGTTGGCAGATACGCGCTTATTGGAGCCATTTTTTGTACGCACCAGCCATTAAATTTATTTGAATATTTTACAAAAATAAATTAAATCCACTACAAAAACAAAATAAAAACCAGAAACGAGAAAAACGACATAAAATCACCAAACAATGAAATCGTAATGAATTCGTTTAAGATAAACAAACACGAGCTAAACGGGCAGCAGCAATGAAAACGAAAGTCATTGAGATTTTTTATGTATGTCTCAACGGCGTGGCATGTGATTTCTCTGTGGCACATGTTGAAAGGTTATAAGAGTGTGGAAAAGTATATGGCATTAAGGTATTTAAATTCTATTTTCCAAAATTTTTGTTGCTCAAGTGAAAACACAGCGCATTGGCAAGCGATTAGGCACGCATTAAAGTATTCGCCGTTAGGCGTTAAGCGTTGTGCGGCAGCAGACGCCGAACGCGCCACAGCTAGCGGCGACGCGTTCAATGGCGAGCCAGCCCAGAGGCTGCCCGACTTGCTGGCCAAGTGGCAGTGTAGACGCGACGCGCGATGCTGTATGCTAGGCGCGCTGCCTGCCTGTGCGAGTACACCTGCCAGCGTGCAAAGTGAGTGGCAACCCAAGTGCATATGCAGAAAAGTGCGCGACAAGTGCAACAAACTTGTAACAGTAAACTGAAATCTATTTGTGTGCAACATGAAGGCAAAACAAAAAAGTGTGTGTCCATGGAAATTCGAGCTACACTGTGCGCTCCAGACGCCAAGCGGGTGTCTCCTTTCGCGCTTCTGTTAATTGGTTCGCCGTGACGTATGAGTGACCTTTAAATGTGCGCAAATAAAATGCAGCGAAATTAATGTGTACAAATTGTAATTTGCGAATTTATTAATTCGAATTATTGAAATATGAATGCCAGCAGTAAATCAGTGTAACTAAGTGCTGCGAAATTAATGCGTGGAAATTGCTGTCGCTTTATGAATTGGTTCGTGTGTGTGTATGTGTGTATTGGCATGTATCTTTTAATGGCAATGGAAAAGTAATTAAAACGAAGTAATTTATTTTTTATGCGTAAATACTGCAGGTTTACGCTCGTTGAAGGCAAAATATTTGCATTAAAGTTCAACATACGCAGTCTGCATAAAAGTGTTTGTTCATGGTTTGCGTATGCAATTAATTCAGTGCCAAGTTTATAATAAAAATATTAAAGTAAACTAAAAATCGTAGAAAAATTGTGACAAAAATGAAAAGCACGGAAATAATAAAAAAATAAGTAATTGACAAACAAAATTAAATCAAAAATAAATTTAGCAGATTTAAACAAAATTTTCTGAAAATTAAAAAAAGTTTAGTAAAAAGTTATTTAATGCAAAATAAATTGAAATTAATTTCAATTAAATGAAATTAATAAAAAAAAATTTAATGCAAAATAAATTTAAATTAATTGCAGTTAAATGAATTAAAATAAGTTAAACACTTTAAAATTCAAATTTTTATGGTAACAAGAATAAAAAAAAGTTGCTATAATACCAAACATTCATTCTTATCCTGCTAGAAAGAAAACAATACATTAATTACACCAAAAAAATTTCGAATCCATATCAAAAATATAAAAAAAAATTATTTAATAACAATATTTCAAAATGTTACTAACAAACCCGGTTATCTTTTCTGTTTTGTGGTCAAAAATTAATTATCTACCGGCTTTCTGGCCTAGGCGACTATTTATTGCTTGGTAGTCTTTTAAATTTTCTACTTATTTTCGTTATAAGTTTCACTCAGATTGTCCTGTAGTACTCAAAACACATAGCAATTATGGTGAAAGCCTTCTTCAGTACTCGATATTTAAAGTTTTTTTAAACTTAGACTTTTTCATATATAATCGACTTCTCTATTTTGTTGATGAAAATTATCTCCATATATACATATATATTAAAACCAGATTTAATCAATTTAACCCTTACAGGCTGGTAATATTCTTGTCAGATATTCAAAAATATCTGCCTAAAAGAATTTTTCCATTCAAAACTATTTCAGAGTTAATGCTGTTTTATTGTCGTGGCAACTCAGTGATTATGTCTTTAAATTTGTATCGCATTTCTCTTAAAACTACTTCTAAAGTATGAATTTCCTCTAAATATTGAAGCACGAAAAAATTATTATATTTTTTAATATTTTTAAACAATTCAATAAAATAAAAAAATTGTGAAAAATCGACCTTTATTTTTATTTAGCAGCAATTTTGTTGTTTCATATGATAGTGACATTTGTATTAATTTTAAATAATTAAGCCTAAAAATTTTAAATTATTAGGAACTAAAAAAGCCACTATATCGCTTGTTTTGTAGTTTTAAAGGCATATTTATACAAGTTTCAAGAATAAACAGTGAAATTTTTGGAAAAAAATTAAATGTTTTTAACTTACACAATATCTACGACGGCGCAAAATCAAAGGGAAAACCAAAAATTGACAAGGTGACAGCGTCTAAAAAAGAAAAAAAAAATACCTCAAACTATAGTCTTTTTGGCTTGCAAAATTTCATTTTCGTTAGTTAGTTCTAATAGAATAATAGGATAGGCAAACAAAATTTCATGTTGGTCGAATCATTTATCTTCGAGTTAGCAATCGTCGCGGTCTTTTTACGTCTACCCAAAAGTAAAACGAATTTATTTATAATTTTAAAATTTATATTTTATTCTTCAAAATCTATGTCATCGCCTTGGCCCCAATACATTTATGGCAATGTTTTCTCCAATCCTCGAAACAGTTATTAAAGCTAATGCCCAGAATAGACTTCAATGGACGTAGCGATTCACATTCAATGCTTTCAATTGAGTCGAGCTTTCTGAATAACCAGAAGTCACATGGATCAAAATCAGGCGAATATGATGAATGTCGCACGATGTTGGCTGAAAATATTGCGAAAAACTCACGAGGAATCAATGCAGTATGCGATGGTGCATTATCGTGGTGTAAAAAACAACAGTGGTCGGCTCATATTTCCGGCCTCTTCATACTCGGAAACGAGGCAAAACACTCAAATAGTATTCCTTGTTGACAGTTTGTCGGAAAGTGTTCGAAGTGCACCACCACGCAATAATCGTTTACTTTGATATCAACATAGCTTTGATTTTTGACCTGATTTTACGTGGTTTTTTCGGCTTTGACTCACCATTGCCACGCCATTCGACAGATGTCACTGACAGTCATACCAACCTAGAAAAAAAAATATTTCGACAAGTTTACGCACAAATTTAAATTAAAAGTTTTGAAAAAAATTTTGCCCACAATCGTAGTTGCCTTGCAAGGTTAACGGTCCAATTTAATGTTTTGTATGAAAAACTGGTATATTTGTGAACGATAGTATAGCTTTAGTGCAGCCGAAGTTTTAATTTTTTTTGTGAACTCTTTAACTAGAAATAAATATGTTACAAATAATGACTTGAAAATAATTATTTTTTGGATATATTTTAGCGTTAATTACTTAAAAAATATGTCAAAGAGCACTCGAAATTCTGTGTCTAGATAAGAATACTCCCTTTAGTGTCATATATTTTTTCAAATACAGTTTTAGAAAAATATCCATATTAATGGTTGAGTACTGAATACTAAAATTTCAAAGTCTGCACAACCATTTTGAAATTTTTGCTAATAATTTTATATTTGGCATGTCTAAAGTAGTGATATTTGTGTTGACAAAAATGCTACAGAACCAATAATGAAACTCCACAATATATAGTTTACAACCATGAAATAAAAAAAAAAACTAAAAATATTTCCAAGAATAGTATAAAATAAAAATTGGTTTATATTAAAAAGTTATGCGAAAATGATTTATTTTCAGCGTTAAAAGCACTTAATCGCACATAAATCTATTCAATCTTTGAACGGCGAAAAGGTATAAAAAATAAAAAACTTAAATTCACAAGCCAAAAAACAAAAAAAAAACTTTCGTAACTTTCGATGACAGCGACTGAAATGTTCCTACAATAGTGCAAATGAAAAAAAAAATTGCAATAATTCTCCAATTCAGAATGAAATGCATTCAAAAAAACACCAGAATCACCCACAAAGTGAGCACAACAGCTAATGCGCCGCCTAACAAGCATAATTGAAATGAACTAAATTAATATAACACAAACGACAACAACATGCACAATAGTAAAACCCGCAAGTGATCAATCAATCAACTAAGCAGCTACTTGTCTAATCAATTGCCACTCAACAAGTCCACTAACCTTAGCGCTACTAAGCTGCCAGCCAATGCAACAACAGTGCGTGAATGCGTGAATGCATTAACATAACATACCTAAAAACAACAACAACAACACATACATAAGCGTTCACTAATCTATGCGCGTGCCGCTGAGCTAACTATGTAGCCCACTCGCCAAAGCCTCTAAGCACACTCTGCCCCTCTAAACCCTTCTTACCCATTAAACCGCCTCTTTGACGCTGTCTTACTCACTCTCGCTCCCGCTCTCTGTTGCTCTCTCTCTCTCTCTCTTCTGAGGATGGTTTTTTGGTGTGAAGCGTTTTTCGAAAGCAATTAACATTTTTCACTCAACTGTAAATGCCAACATCACCTCTGTTAACTGTCACAACTGTCATAACACCAACTACAACAACAACAACAATAATAGTAGCAACAGTAACAACAGCTGTAGTGGCAGCAACGACAGCAACATCAGCCATATCAGCAAATGCAACAACAACAACAGTTTGTTGTTGTACTGCTGCTATGTAACGGAAACCATTTACGCGAGGATGCAAAGTAACAATTTGAATATTCCAAGCGAAAATGTTAGTCCTGTAAAAAAAGCTGTGTGTATGCATATGTGTGCATGTGTGTTTTACTTATGTATGTTTATGTGTCTGTGTCCGTGTCGTGTGTAACTGTTAATGGAAATATATGTCATGGAAATGCTCGTGCATCTCGTACTTAGCAAATATAGAACTACATATATCTAACTACTGGTGTGTTGTTGTTGTAGTAAATGTGCTAGCGAAGTGCTCGCATCCTGTAACTGCATTATGCTAAGCAAGCAACAACAACAAGCACGAATACTTGCAATTCTTTTCAATTTGCATATATAAATATTTCTTTATTCAAATTATTGTGTTAGCTGCCGGCAAACATGCATACATACATACATATGGACATTTGTGCATATGTGTTATAAACATACATATTTATCTATTTAGGCATATATGTATATGTGTATGACTGTTTGCGTATTTAAACTGATTTTCTAACTGCTGTGTGTTAGATATTGCAAGTATTGCTGCAACGTGTTGCTGTTCTTGTTGTTGTCATGTTGTTGCTGTTGGTGTTGTCTAACAAATAGATATACTACTCTTATATAAATATATATTGTCGTCTTATTGCGTGTGTGTATGCATTATTATATTTATGTTGTGTGCACTTTATTGCCATTTATTTCTACTATCATTTCTCCATGGACTTTGACTTTGATTTATTCTATGCAAACATATTTATTTTTTGCATATTTTATTTTAAAGATATAAAGTACAATTTAATGTATATATGTTTAAGAGCTTAAACTAGGATAGTTATCAGATAAGCTTGAAGGTGGCCAGCATAAAATTTATTAGGCGAAATAACATATTATTTGCCGGTTGTGCGAAAGGGAGCCTGAAACTCCAGAACATCTGCTAATTGACTGCATAGCAGTCTGCAGACGCAGGATAAGCTCCTGTTTCCAAAATAGGGATCACACCGCCTCACTAGCCCCTAACAGTATATGGGAATTTATCAATATGCTGGGACTAGGTGGGTCATTGTGACTTATAAGAGGCACAATAGACCTGAGGTGGCGATGCAATCCTTATCTATTTATCTTATCTTAACATATTATTTAAATAAATTAGAAAAAAATCAAACTTGTTTACGATAGCTGCGTTAACAGAACATTAACGAATTAAAAATTAGCTGTTACATAAATATAATCCCTACAAGGTCTTCTCAAATAATCTTCTGAGTTGAATATGGAAGTGAAATGCATAGTGTCGAAGTCAGTTCAAGCAATAAAACTAAGGCGACAAAATTTATATATTATTTTAGAAGATAAGTCTGATCAAAAGGTAGAAACGCATCCGAAAAAATATCAAAAAAGGAAAAATATTGAAAAAGAGTGACTAAATATAAATGATGGTGTTATATTTATCTCTTCAAATTTTTCTAACGAAATCTGGTGATACATGACCACCTTAACAACCTTACTGAAACCACATTACACATATCTTCAGTATGTCCAATGACTCCCCTTTCATATTTGGACAAAAAGTAAGTCAGAATCACCTTGGAATCTGACGGCGCATTATCGTGATGAAAAAACCATGCATTTTCTGTTAACAAATCAGGTTACCTACCATGAAGCACTGCAATTTGACGTTTCAAAATTGTCAAGAAGAATTCCATAATGACCATTTAATCTTGCAGAACAAAATGATGAACCACACCACGCTAATCAAAGAGCGGTGAGCGCCATCTTGACTTTTGACCGACTTTGTAGTGCTTTTTTTTGCAGTTGCTGCTCATTTTTGGAGCCGCATTCTCTAGATTGTTTAACAGCTTCGATGTCATATCCCGAAAACACAGTGTCGTCACCAGTAATGATGCGTTTGATGAACGTGGGTTTTCTGTTACGATGTAAAGCATCTCTTTTGTCATTCGTTGTCTATTTTGGCAAAAGTTTCAGGTCTTTTGGTACGAATTTAGCATTTACACGCTTCACACCCAATCCTTACATTAACCAAAATGTGTTGAGTCGATTCATAAGAGATGTTGAGATCCTCTACTGTCTCTTAGGAGCATCTTTCATTTTTAAAAAATTAAAAATTGAGCATTATTACTCTACTTTTATTCTAATTATTGGGTTTAACCCTTATATCATGAAGAAATAGTAGCAACTCTAAATAATGAGCTATAGTGCCGAAAAATTAATGCGTATGTGGTATATATAAGTGCTCTTTCCAAAAAGGTTTCAGTACATTTGCGTAAATTTCGATCCAAAATCAACCTCAAGAACTGTATTGAGCTTTTTACACACAGCAAGACGTAAGACTAGTCTCTCGCTAGTTGTGAGAGCGCTAACAGGCCATTGCCCTTCCTGCGTCCATGCTGTAATATGTTGATAATGTTACCGAACGTCAGCTGTAAAAGCTGCATGGAAGCAGACGAGGTGAGAAGATCGCAGTACTTACTTCTTGATTATCACTGCACTGGTGGGAATCGAAATTAAATAACTGAAAAAGTTTTTATTGACCACAAGGCGTTTTGCTTATTTATAAGTTCGAATTACAGAAATTATATTTTAATGGCTTCGAAAAGGATTGTACTAGTAGTCCAAGAGCATTATCTGACTCAGCTATCAAACCTAACCTAAGCTGGGTGGCATCGATTTTGCACTTGTATGTATCATAAACTATTTGTGGGTTATAGTTGACGCCAACGAAAAAGCGTTTCTGCAGATATGCAGAATGAAGTGCTGCATTGAAGATTGGGCAGGAAACACAGTTGATAATAAAATATATCATGACTGAAAGGAAAGTTTAAATCATTTGTGAAAATTGCACTGAAGTTTAGTGTATTTGATATAAATCAAAAATATTTTGTGTTTGAAGAATTTCATTAGCTCACCTATTTTAAGGTATTGCCTTACCAATGCCCTACCAATTTGGTTTTTGTTTACGATTTTTAATACAAATATGTTTTTATAACTATTATTATTTAGTACATATATATGTATAACGTCAACTAAAATGCAAAACAACGTAACACCAAAAAAAAAAAATCGAAAATGGCTGACAGATATAATAACCAATATATAACCAGTTTATAACCAAAACTCAAATTTTGTTTCAATTTGAGTGATTTCTATTGTTTCGTTTTCCTTCGCCTGTAAGCTTATGAAAAGTGATGTTACGTTGGTTTGCATTTTAGGTGACGATGTACTAATAGTATATATGATTTGGAATGGCTTTGCTCGCAATCTTCCCTGTTTTGGCTGTGAAATATTGCTGACTACCTAAACAAACTATAGTTTTCTGCGCTTTTCTTTGTACTAGTACCCCTATATGCTCGTTAATCCACCCTCTCTCTCGCTCTCTCTAAGCGCAAACTATTCTTTTGTAGATTAAAACAAGTTATGCGAATGCCGCAAAGAACAAACAAAATGCATTTTGAACTATATGATAATAACTACTTGCTCGCCTCTAACCCACACGCTGCTTTTCAGATACTATTTATATAAGCTTTAAGAAAAAAAAAAAAAAACAAAAAAAAAAAATATGAACACTTCGCGACTACTCCGAGTACCTTAGTCAACAGTTTGTGAATGCAATATTTTTTTATTATGTTACTCCTTTATCAAACACGACAATATGAATGTGAGTTATCTGCAATACTCCTGCCTGCTAGAGCGCCTTGATATGGAAAATGGATGGCTTTAATTTATTGCTAATAAATCCAAGAATGAACTTTACACAACATTTTAACAGAAAATCACAAAAAACGAAAATTGCTAATACAAATATATACCTGTTGAGATAAAACTACAACTAAGCACTAAAGGTTTATACGACAAATAACACCGTTAAGTCATACTCGCAGTACCGTAGCCATGGATTTGCCGTTAACTGCAGCACCAAGCAGAAAATATTTACCAGAACAACAACAACAACAACCAATGAAGCTGCATACAAACCATTTCACTTTTGTACAACAACAACAACAACTGTGTAAACTAACACAAACAACAGCGGCATTTTCAATGTCATTAATAACACACGCCTTAGCAATACCGTTATCCCTCCTAAACAGCAAACTTGCAACACTCATAACACCGCAAACGCCTTCATTGCCATTACAAAAACAACAGCCACAACAACAAAAAAAGCAAAATCTACATCAAAAACTGCAACCGAAACCGAAACCGAAACCAAAACCGAAGCAAAGACAATTAAAGTTTGCCTCTTTGCCGCAAACACAACCGCAAGCTTCATTGCTGGCATTGTTCTTGTTATCGTAAGCAGCAAAGGGCAAGACGACAGCATTAAAGGCGAAAATCAAACAAAAGGCCAATCAAAAGCAAATCTAGTTAAAGAAGAAGAAAAAAAAAAAAAAAAAAAAATTACGAACCACAAAACTCAAGTCCCGTTAGTTAAGGCACACGCAATAATAATTGTTGTTTATTGCCAGTTGTTGTTGTTGTTGTTGCACTTAAAGCCAAACACAAGTGCGCAACAATGCAGATGATCCTTGTTGCTGGCGGGTAAGTTTGTGTGGGTGTGTTGGTGTGCGTATCTGCCATTTTTGTTATTATTATTTTTGTTGTAGTTTTTTTACCAGTTAGCTAAATTGGGTGTTAATTGTTTATGCTGTTTCTCATTTCGCGTTCCTTTTCATTTCTTAGCTGTGTGTGCGTGCGTGTGTGTGTGTGTGGGTTTAAATATTTACCCAACGGCATTGTTTGTAACTAAAAATGTTTTGTTTATAAGTCAGTGTTTAATTAAGCGTTTTTTACGTTATTTCAATTCGCTCAAATATTTCTGGGTGTTTAAACAGTTTATATGATTCCGAAATTTTAATTGTTTGCGAAATCTGCGTTTTTTCGTCAAAACACAAATATTTATATTTTGTTTTTATTATGGAGGCAAACAAGCAAATGTTATTAGGCGTAATGGTAATTGTTTCGAACTAAGTTAATAAAAATGCAAAAATATTTTTTCAAATCTAAAATTTACTTTTCCGTTTTAAAGCAAAGCATTTTGTTTACATAGATTTTTTTCGTTTTTTTATTTTGGTTCATTTGTTTTTTTTTTTTTTTTTTAAATCCAACACGCACAGGAAATGCTTTAGGATTGTATCAGGCAGTAAGCAGATTGCGATTTTTTTACCCGAATTTAAGTGCATGTAACTCATTTGCACTTTGACTTTCCTTTAAAATTACTTTTATGGATTTCTTTACAGTAAAAGCTTCAAAGTAAAGCATGTTGGCAGATAAGGGGGGCTGAAAGTATTCAAGAAAAAGAACAAATGTTGCCTTCGCTTGCACCGAATATATAAAATCCCTCACATGTGCATTTTTTATGGCATAAAAAGGTTTAAAATAACTTTCCTTGTGATCGTTTGGTTTGTATGACAGCTATATACTATAGTGGTCCGATCTCAACAATTTTTTCAAAGAATACAGTTTTGCATTTGGAAATAATTTAGACCAAATTTTGTAAAGATATCTTGTGAAATAAAACAGTTTTCGATACAAGAACAAAATTTGAATCGATCAGTTTGTATGGCAGCTATATACTATAGTGATCCGATCTAAACAATTTCTTTGGAGATTGTCATTTAGCCTTAAAAAATAATTGGTATGTATTATTTTTCGTGAAGTTATTTCTTGAAAAAAAAAGGTTTTCCTTACAAGGACATGACTGAACGATCAAACAGTTTGTATGACAACTACGTGCTGTAGTAGTCCGATATCGATAGTTTCGATAACTAAGCAGCACCTTAGGGAGAAATGTAACTGTGCAAAACTTCAAATCGATTTCTCACACACTGAGGCACTAGTTCGCGTAACTTTCCAAATCTCAAATCTCCGAACGATAGTCACACCCTCAAAGTTGTTGGTTACTCAAGTCACCTGCAGCTCTTGCAGTTATTATTAAACATAAACTTAAGAAATTTAAGTTGTTATTATTTCAACTCTTTAATAAAGATTTCATTACACTCGATGTAAATCACTAAAGGCTGATCCATTTCGCGGTTCTCTACTTTTTTAAAGAAAAAATATAGAAACTTCAAATTTATTGGGAAATGTTTATTGTCATTCGAAATTACATTTTTGGCATTTAGTTTTTGAAGACCATCTCTTTCAATTATTGGTCCCAGCTACATCTCAGACAGTCCATTCGTTGAGTTCAATTTTTGATGACTTGTTCGACCAATTGTACTGGTAAATGGCAGCACTTGGTCAGGTTGCTCTTCGTCTCATATGCGACAATTTTGCTTGTTTATATACCTATTGAGGCGGAAATGGGCCTCATCGCTGAACAGAATGTAGCTCTGTGGCTTTTCAAGAGAACATAGATCGAAGCGATGTCGCTTGGGAAGGCCTGATATATTTCACTCACTCAGTTCTCTGCTGAATCTCGTACTGAAATATTGAACCAAAAACATATGTAGCTGCTTGAAGTATCTAGTTAATTTCCCTTTCCTTTCTTGTAGAGGGTTTGTCAAGAGTAACTTTTTTTTCATAAGCTCACAATACTCTTTTAAAGTAGAAGAAAATTCAAAACAATCAGACAGAATTGGAGCTTAGAACATTTTACAACGTTATCTAACCAATTCCAATGAATTCTACGAAACCAAAATGAACTGAATTTTAATGTAAATTTATGACCATTCCTTAAAATCGTTCGGAGAGAGTTTACGCAATTCAATTTTGCACAGGGTATATCTTCGAATTCACATATTTTATAGCCTTATTTTAAAACTTTTGCCCAATACTTTTTTCCCCTTTTCGTATGTCAAAAGCACGTTCAGCATTTACTTCTAGAGTTCGAAGATAGTCTGATTTATTGCTAAAGGCCATTTATAACTTAACAACAAGTAGTCTAAAGGTTTAAAACATTTTTGAATTTATTACAATTTTTTGGAATAAACAATAGTACTTTTGCACGTGCTACCACTAGATCCGTCTTATTGGAATCAGATGTTTTCGGTCAACTTCTTTGAATTGCGGCCGTAAAAAGTTGGTTATCATCAAAACCATTCCAAATCGACAGTTGGTTACCAGCGATTCCAACTAAAGATTCCACCAGACCAAAAACCACACTAAACTAAATTGATTGGGCATGGATAATTTGTGGATTTTCGCACCAAAATCGATGTTTATTTATCGAGATTAAGGTGAACCAGCTTCTTTATTTATCGAAAGGCAAAATCAGAAGATGTTTACGGTGGTCGACTTTAGTTTTTGTATGAGCACAATTTTATATGGATGCAAGCCCAAATCACTCCTCTGTGATTTGAAATAGTTCCAAAAAAACCAACAACACTTGTACGCTCTTCGAACGATTTTGCCTTATTGACAATTGAACATTATGAAAGAGAATTTTCAACAATTCGAAGAATAGCGAGCACAGTTGGATGATTATTACGACCATACCTGTAGAACGACAAAAGCGTATGAAAAGTTGAACTTCTGGTTTAGCACTTCTTGTGAGAATTTTTGTCTGATGTTAGTGGACATGTTTTAAGCCAATCCCTAGCATCGATTAGGTTTGCGACTTCGCTGCACTGCGTGCTATGCAGCAATCAATGCGCCTAATTGTAGGCCACAATTTAATTTAATTTTGTCTTTTTTTTAATTAACGACTTATTTTAGGTTGCCTGGTATGGCGGAAGTGGAGGTGGAAATATTCAGGTACTTTCACCATTACCCAACCTTTGCAAGACTGAAGTTGAGGTTGAAAGATCTAGTCATAGCTTAGGCGAACCTTATCAAATAGTCGCTACTAATATTAGCCGCAACACAATTTGCAATTTTAAAATGCTTTATCTTGTGATAAGGTATTAGAATGTTTTATTTTATATTCTTCTGATACTTTTTTGATTACAACCCACACCGAGTCCAATATGAATTTACGTATTTATTTATTTATTTGTTTTGTTTACTCATATATTTTTAATTTCTATATACTTTCTATTAAAATATGTCATTAAATCATAACAAAACATTTTTGACATAACACAGATTAGATTTTCTTCAAGAGAGTATATTGTTTTAGTACCCTCATTCAAGTTTGAAAAACGTCAACTTATTTTAGATACAGCTCTAACCTAAAACGTAAGTATTTGCTCGCATTTCGAAATTCGTTTTGTTTTTATATACAAGTTTTGATGCTTCAAAATAGAATTTTAAAAGCTTCTGCTTCAACACACACATATTTATATATTTCAAGGTTTTCACAACCCCTTATCCGAATATTAAGTTAAGCCTTTGTAATAGAATTATGCTTGATTGCAATTAAAATTTTACTAATTTTTTTCTCTTCTTTTCTCTCTTTTCAGGTACGTATTACCAAAAAAATTCTTATTGTTATATACTCTTAAATATTTTCACACATATTTTTGGTGGGGATAAACGCTCCAACATTCTTGCGTCAAAGCAAAAAGCTGAAGGTAAAACACGACAGCGGGGTATGTACATATTTGTAAGCATACTTTTTAACCTTTCACTTTAGTTGTTAAAAATTTGTCGTTGTCTCAGGTTACGCGCCTTTGAAAGTGAGGCGCAAAGTTGTTGCGTAACACTCGTTAAGGAACAAATAGGGAAGCCATAAATCTCAGACACGTTTAGTGGCCGACTCAATAAAGTCGCGATGGTGAAATTTATATCCATTTTTATGGGGGGAGATGTGTACCTTTTTATGATTATATGGCATGTCACCCTGTGTGTGTGTGTGTGGGTTCCATTGTCCTCGGTGTCGGTGTCGCAGCCGCAATCACTTTCAATCACCTTCACTGGCAGCGCCTTTGAGCGCCTTGAAATCACTGCAACTTTTAGTGGTGAATCGCTTCGCAACTCTGCGACAGCCAGTGGCAACATGGACGGACGGACGTAGAATTTCGCTTTATCGCTGACATGCAATCACATCAATGCCAAGCGATGTCAGGCAGCAACATGAAGTTGGCAAAAGATGACAATGTCGGCAGCAAAAGCTGCAGCACAAGCGCCCAAACCGGAAGGTTGTAGTGTACGAAAAATGGAAATAATATATATATAAAGACATATATATACATATATATATATTTCTACTTAGATCTTCTGCATTGACGCATAATCAAAGTCATTCAAGGCGTCTAGCTGCCAGCTGCACCAGGACCAAATGCTTAGCAACCCAGCTGCGGCATGCAATTTTCGGCGGAAACGCGTGACTTCCGCTTGCTATTGTTTTTGTATTTGCCCACTTTTGTATTTCCTTGCTTTTTGTCACAATCTATGTTGCCTTGATAACATGCCGCTGATGCGCTCATTTCTCAAACCTCAAATGACGGCAAGCATTGGCGGAGACACAGCTGGTGAGGCGTAACGCCCATAAAATCAGTGGAAAAGCGCAACGGAATGCGTTTCCATGGTGCTTTGCTTAGAAAAAAATTCTTCTTGGTTTGGTTTCTCCAGCGCCATTTGGCTACTGCGACCGCAATACTCACACACACTTATATATATATATATATATATATATCCACGTCTAAGCATAATTTATTGCCAATAATTTGGTGAAAAATGTCATGATATAAGTTTGTTGTTGTTTTTCTTCTGGTTTGTTTTTGTAAAGCAAATGCAAGAAATTGTAGATTCGACCTAGTGCATTGTAATAAATCAAAAGCTTAGCAATGCTAGCGAAATTGGAAAGCGCAAAATTATTTCAAAACAATCAATATATTTATTTCTCTATTGCTGCTAAGCTTTTCAAGAACATTAAAGACTCGATTTAGCTAAAAAAATATTTTTCATTGATTTTGTTTTTTTTACTTACAATTTCCTGAACTTTCATATAAATACATAATACATTTATTTTTTTCGGACGAAGTTTGTAAAAGTTGAGATTGAAATAAAAAAAATAAGGTTATCAATGGTAATGATAGTTCATATTGACCCGAAATTTGTCTTCCTTGCTGTTTTAAGCATAGCAAAAGTAAAAGGTAGTTTGAGGTACAAAAAAGGCAGCAAAAACATTTGAGGAAGTTTTCGAGGTTCAAGAACCTTTAACTTTTCTCAAAAAAGTTCTGTTTGATATGATAAAATTTTACTCGTACTTTCTTTTTGTATAATATAAACTATTATTTAGAATCTTCCTTACCATTAAAATGACAATAACTAAATTTCCAAAAACTATGCGCTGAATCGAAAAGGGCGATCCAATGCCTGATATCGTTTTAGTCTCCTTTACTGTTGTCCTTTACTGTCCAGTACTTGTGTGGCAAGTATATTATCACGATTCTTAGGTTTCGAAGGTGGACGACAGTTCAAACATAACCCGCACTGTTAAGTCGAACGATAAGGGATGTTGAGATGCTCTGCTTTACCTCCGATGTCAGCACGATAGGTCTCACGTACTGTTTCTTTATAGTTTATATAGACCAATCCAGGTCAGATTCGATCATATCGTATATATTAGTATTAAGAGCTCACCTTTAGCAAGGTAGTTTTCAAATATCAATTCATGATAACTTTTGATAATTCTTTATTGCTATTTTTTATTAGTATTGGTAGAAATACCCACTATATCCGATTGATATTCATGCGACAGCTATTAGGCATTCGATACTTTCAAATTAGAACATATCCTGACCTTCCTCTATTTTGAAAGGATTTATATGAGCGTATATACCGTTTTGCACCCAGTAGCTCGTTCCATTGGGTTTTGATTCCTTCGTCATTCTTGGTAATCTAGTCCACTATTTCATTGAGTTTTAAGGGAGCCGGGATCTTTTTTAGGGGAAAACAGATACCTCGAGATCCACCTGACCGATTTAAACCAATTTTGATACGTAACTCTTATGATACAGGGTGAAAATGGTTGAAATCGGACTACATCTACGCCTACGTCCCATACACCATAATTTTAAATTTCACCTGACTCCTTCCTTTCCTATGTGAAATTCAAAACGCAATTAATACAACGGCATTAAACTTTGCATGAATAATGACGTCTTTATAGTATGCCACTTTATAGTCAAAAATTGTCCCAATGCAACAAAAACTGTTTAAGGCTCTAGGTACCGAAGATATGGACCCCTGTACCTATAGTTGACTTTTTACCGTTGTGTTAGATTTATAACTAAAACTCAGAGGTAATCCTTTTCTTCCTTTAGCTCGCATATACCTAATAGAAAGATTTTCAAACTTCCGGGTTACTTTATACCGCATAATAATAAATGTCTGAGTTATCACTATAAAATTGAGAGAGCGAGTTTTTCATATAACGGTGCATATTTGTGCTTAGAATGTATGAAATCGGGTGAGAACTTGTTTTAGAAATGGAATTAACATAATTTTTTTTTCTTCTTTGTAAGTATAGTATATTTATTTTTATGAAATTCATTAGTTTATTATTAACATTCAAAATACTAGAGTGACGGTTGCATTCTTAAAAGCTTTCGTACGATAAAAGCTCGCTGTTGTTCTCACTACATACCTCTGTTAGTATCAGCATTCAATTTGAGTTAAAACATAGTTACTATGATTCAAACTAATATAGCTTTTTAAAAGCTCCATGGCATACCAGTAAGTGTGAGAAAGTTCCGCCAGCAAGCTGTGTACAATCCAAATAAGTGTGAAATGTAGTGCATGAAGCTATGAAAGGATTAACAGCAGTCCAATAAAGCTTCTGAGCTTGTTTCATAGATTTGTATATTTCTATATTTCTGTAGGCGTGAGCATACAAGATAAATACGTTATAATAGTATAAAGTTGGTGCTACAAATGTAAGCTTTAAAGCCAAATGTCATTTTGGGGAATGAGAAGTACTGTATATTTGTAGAGAAGTAACTAAAGTGCATGTATATATGTAATATATGTATGTACATACATACGTACAAGTATATATTTATACATCGTGTATTAAATATTTATGAATAAAATATATGCGAATGTTGCGAGAGCAAGTTCTTATTTATTTATGATATGCAGTTTAATTTTTATTTTATGACTAAAATAGAGTAGAGAAATTATTTTAATGAAAATAAAAATGAGTTCAAGATTAACATTATGTAGAACTTCATTGATTTTTTTCAATTGAAAATTAATAATTAAAAATTTCTCTAAAAACGTAACTGCGGCCAATAAAATTATTTCCTGAACAGGCTATAAGAAAAGTAGAAAGTAAAAAATCTTTTCTGCAGATATTCTCTAAATGGCAAATAAACTTAAACGCTTACCAGTAAGTAAAAATTGGCATATTTATAGGCGCGAAAGCTTAATTTTTTATTAGAAAATTATTATTTTTTAGTTTCTTTCTACGAATACGTTTAGGCACGAATTTCGAAAATCTAAAGTTTTAAAATTTTTTCGCATAATTTTAGGCGCATAACCCATATAACGCTTTTTCGTATGCTTTACAGAAATTTACAGGTATTAAAAGTTATTGGCGTAGTTTTAAAGGCATATAACAAATAAGGCTGCTTTTAGACAGAAAAGGTTGCATACATTTAGGCGCATTTTGTATAGAAAATCATATTATACTAATTTTTTTCCTCTGAAGTTTGCTTCTATCATTATATTAGACGCGGAAGCTCATTTTTTATTTAGAAAATTATTATTTTAAGTAAAATCGAAGTTTTTAAAATTTCAAGACATATTTTTAGGCGTACATTTTTTTATATACAATATAAGCCTTAATTTGTCTATATGCTTTTCAGATATATTTATATAGATGTTAAAATTTTACTACATAGTGTTAGGCACATATTCCAAGGATGCATATCATTGAAAAACTTGCATATATTTAGGCGCTCATGCACATTTTCGTATAGAAAATCATAATATCTTAATTGTTTTCTAAATATTTAGAGGCACTGGCTTTTTTACCTAAGAAAAAAAACGAATTTCTTAAAATTATACTACATACTTTTAGGCGCTTATCTCATGTAAGAACTGCCTATAATAAAGGATGTAGAATATACCGATTACTATATGAACAATACATTTTTTATACTAATTTTAGTTCAAACAAGTATAACCCTATTTTTGGGAGTTATTAAAAATGCGCCTAATTGTATACTTTATAAAAATCGATTTTTACTTAACTGCAATTGTATGAAATATATTATTTTCATCTGTATTTTTACCAACGACTGCTGTGTATATAAATTTAATTTCTGAAGCACATTTAACTCAATAATTGTCAACAAATAAATGCAACCGAGAGCCGTTCCACTAAGGTCACCGCTGACCCCGCATTACTTCGACGTCATTACTTGTGAGCTTTACCAGTCGCACGTTCGCTAACCACCAGTAAACAGTGGAAAAAGCTGCTCACTCAACAAGGCGCCGACTCTCTTTGCGCTATGCTCTCTGCGCTGCGCTCTGCTTCTCTGTTTATATTATTTCAAGCAGCCAGCCGACCGTGACTGGTGCCAGCACGTGCATAACCGCTCTTGCGCTACCAAATGCCCGCAAGCCCACATGCTTGCCGTTGTTTTGGTCACATACTCGTTTCAAGTGCGTGCGTTTAATCATTGCAGCCGATGGAAATTACACAACGCGGCACGACAACGCGACGCTCTGTTGACTTTCATAATTTTCCTAAATTTCTCATGCCAAAGGCCGCTTGCACATGCAATTTGCCTGCGGCACTCACACCCCGCACACTATGTAGTTAAGCGTACGTGTGGTGGATTTGCAGCGGCGGCAATAATAACACGACGCATTGTGCCGCTTCGTGCGCTCATGCATTTATTACCTCTCCTTTCGGCTGCAACTTCGTCACGGTCGTTATGCTCATCTTCGTCGGCGACGCTATGTGGTCGGCTGGCGCGCGCTCTAATCTCCCGCCACATTGCCTATTTTGCATTCGCTGCGCTCCACTCTCCACTTGCACGCTCGCTGCCGTCACTCGTGCGCCACGTTTTCTTTTTGTTGTTTTTGCGCTTTCGTAATAGTTCGTGCCGTGGTTAGTTGTAAACGCTGCTATACTGGCTACTGGCCGCTGGTTCGTGTGTTTCACCTTCGTTGCAATGGCAATGCATTGCAGCAACGACGAAACCTGTCGCCGCTACTGCCGCCGCCACCGTGTCGGGCATGGCTGCCAAGCCAAGGCACGACAGGCCGCCTTTGCCTTAACCTCGCTCAACAAAAGTCGGCGGCGGCAGTAGTTCTGCAGAGGCCAGCACGCGAATAGCACGACGCCGCGCCTGCTGCCTGCTGCCGGCCGTCTGTCAGCCTGAGCTTCATCAGCCTCACTCAGCCAGTCAGCCAAAAACTCTGTGAGTCAGTTAGTCAGCCAGTCGGTTACTCAGTGAGCCACTCAGCCGCGTTACGCGCGCATTGCAGCTTAAACACTGCTTTGCATTATTTTGCGTGCGTTTAACTCCACGCTCGTGTGTGTGCCGTGCGAGTTCGCGTGTACTATAATTGCAAGTGACGCCCGTGCCGCACCGTCGTCAGCGCTTAGTTATGTGAAAGTGGCGCGCGAGCGTGTCGGTTAAGAATTGAAAACTCATTTAATTGAATTCACTTTGGAACACGTTAGCGCCAGCCTTTGAAGTATCGTTGTCTTGCTAGCGCTTGGTAGCTAGAAAAAGTGTACGCGCTATGCGCGCTGTCGGGCACGAAGTGGGAAATTAATGGTGAAAAATAAATTGGAAAATATTTAGGCGACGCTCACACACACACACGCACAAAAATCGTTGCATACTAGTTCTACAGTGGTGGTGAAGTTGTTTTGCATGATTAATTGCATCGCCTCGATGTGTGTGTGTGTGTGTGAGCGCAGTGCTATTGTGTTGCATACTTTCAGGCGTTGAAGCATTCATGATATAGTGTTTAGTGCTTTACTCGCAATTTATGAGCGCGAAATTCTTTTTAAATTATAACTGTTATTAAACCTGGTGCAAAGAAAAATTTTATGTCAGGTTTTCTCATCATCGTTTTTAATAAAAAGTGTAAAATAAAAAAAATATAAATATAAATATAAAATTAAAAAATATACATATGTCTAAAAAAAATATTAATATGCTGTTGTGTATTGAATTACAAACGCAACTGTATAATAGCCTAGAGGGACATTTTATTTACCGTGTTCCTCAGTTTATTCTAATTGGCTTGCGTGTTATTGATTTATTCGACTTTTTCTGCGCCTATCATTACTCAATAAAGAGCACACACCTAGGCATAGATTTTTTATTATCGAGTAGAATATAACGTCAAATTATTTTTGTTGATTTTCTTTTTTTTTTTTGTTGGGTTTTGTCTTTGTTTTGGTGTTGTTGGCTGACTTCTGATGATATTTGTTAGAATTTCATGATTTAGACAGGTGAAGTCCAACTTACTAAATAGGCTTGACTATACTTGAGTTGGCCAAAGATTTGTTTGCTTACTAAGGGCTTAATACAGGTTCTGGTGTGATCTTTACTTTGTGCTTTTTGGATTTTCTCCATAACAAGTTGGCTTTTTGTTTTTGGAACATTTTGTTGTTGCTTAGTGTTTATTATTTTATGTCTATTGTTTCATTTTTTATTATATTTTTATACTCAAAGTGATTCCCACTTTAATTAAATAGTCTATGGTAGTCTTAAAATTTAAAAATATCTTATCTTGCTAAGAAATATTGAATCATTCTTTTATGCTTTCGAGGATCCAATTTTTATTTCTAATTTACGTAAATCAATGTTTTGGACCTTATTAGTACAAGAAACAGCTTTTCTCTTATAATTTCTTAAAATAAATTAGTTACTAGGTATCAACCTCGTTTGCCAGGTGGTAGTATATTCCGCATCAAACAACATTCATATTCCGCACAAAATATTTTGCACTTAAATTAGGTAGTCTGTGCTGACCACATTTTTTTAAGCCACTTAATTATTGTGCAGCTGGAACGCATGGTCACGAGTTAAGACAAACTGGTTTGTTAAACTTCCTTAAAGTTATAACTCTCTTAACTCTAAAAATGATTTCGTATTATATTTATATAATTTCAATGCTTTAATCTTGATTTCAATATTAAATTACGTAATTTACTTACAATTTACTATTTCTTTTATTTATAAATTAAATATTTAAAATATTAAATTTCCCAATTTTCGGAAAAACTACCTCCTTTTTTATTTATGTAATAAAAATTTAATTTACTTACAAAATGGTAGAAGGTATCGTTTCTTTTAATATCTTTAAACACGTTTTTCTGGTAGTATTAGTTATAGTTCCGCTGTGTAAAAACTGATGTAAACAACAGCCGTACTTCATATTTACATTTTTTTAAATTGCGCCAAAATGTAGGCAACATTTTTCAACAGCTTTCAACTGATATTTATGGCTGCTAGCAAACTTTTTGATACTGAAAATACTATTTATCTCAACATATTCCTTATTTAAGGAGTCAGTAAGGTAATTTGGCCAGTTTTTCGACATTTTTTTTTTCATAGAAATTTTTATTCTACAATAGAACTTTTTTCACATACGAGGTATATCGTAAAGTGTATAAACACATTTTTTCGAATTTTTTGAAGACATCTGGCGGTGAAATGACCTAATTTATTCTTAAAAAGTATGGATGGTTATCGTCCCTACTAGAGTCATGAAAGAATGTTGATAAATAAAAAAATAATAAACGTTTTTTTTTTTTATTTTTCTCCATTTTTTTACATAAATTTTGTCATAACATTGTCAATAAATTATAAAAAATTATGAATCTAGTAGGGTGAACACTTAAAAAACAAATCAAGCAAATCGGTTGAGTAGTTCGACCGGAATCATGTCCGCCAGTTTAAAAAATTGTATTTTGAGCAAAACGCGTTCAAAGTTTGAGGTGTGCACTCCGAGCGCTCCGAACTTCAAGCGGTATTATTATTTTTGGGCCCTTTTCGAAACCTTCCAATGGTAAAGTGGGTTTCTACATTAATTTTAAAGGTACAAGAGAATTTGAATTTGAAAAAAGATTACCCTACTGACTCCTTAAAATTATTTAGATTTACGATAACTTAATTATTCCTATATTATAAGTCTTTTCGTCTTTGTAACCAAACTTCAACTTAATTTTTTATATTTAAAATGAAATTTAATGAACAAAATATGTATCATTTTGGTCGATTACTTTTTGCAATTTTCCGCTAGAATTATTATTTCCTCAGTGTAAAATTTTTCTGGTTTCTCGGCGAAAAACTGCGACAAGTAATTTTCACAGCCTTCTCTTGAAGCCAACTTTGCTCCATTAATAGAGTTCTGCATTAACCGAAACAAATGGTAGTCCGATGGTGCAAGGTCAGGGCTATATGGTGAATGCATCAAAACTTCCCAGCCAAGCTCTCCCAGTTTTTGCCGAGTCAACTAAAGATAAGTTTGGTCTATCGTTGTCCTGATGGAAGAAGCCCTTCTATTGATCAGTTCTTCTATTGATCAGTTCTGGCTATTTTTTTCGACTGCTTGTTTCAATCTCATCAGTTGTTGACAGTAAAATATAGAAACAATCGTTCGACCAGGCTGGAGCAGCTCATAGTTGATTACTCTTTTCCAATCTCACCAAACCCTCAGCATAACCTTTCGAGACGTCAATCATGGCTTTGCGACCGTTTGTTGAGCTTCAGCACGCTTGGATCATGATCTTTTGTGCATATTATTTTCGTATTTCATCCACTTTTCGTCTCCTGTTATCAGTCTCTTCAGAAATGGTTCGATTTTATTTCGTTTCAGCAAAAAATCGCAGATGTTAATTCGGTCCATTAAAATTTTCACAGACAATTCATGCGGTACTCAGCTTTTTTCCAATGGTTCAAAACCGTTTGATAATGAATGTTAAGTTCCTTAACGACGTCATGTCTGCTTATGTGACGGCCCTGGTCAATCTTTTCCAAAATTTCATCGACTTTTTCTTACAAAATATAGCGAATTTATTTATTATTTTCACTCATTTTTAAACAGAACTTTTTCAACTTCAATTTTTTTTTGAAGCGGGCTTAAATCTACCTTTCCAACACTATATGGCATAATACAATGTAAATGCTTACAGAAATATACGACTAAAATTGATATAGGAAAAGACTTATTCATTATTTTCAGTTCTCATTTTATTTGCAATGTTATTTTGTGTGTAACTGTAACTTGCATTTATTGTGCAACTTAAAAAAATTGAAATTTTTTTTTGAAAAAAATATTTATTCATTTGCTTAAATTAATGTTGTTGCCTTCAAAAAAGTTCCCATTCGACATTGCATCTATGCCAGCTTTCCCAAACGTCGAAACACTATATGGCAGTAATAAACGATGTTTTAAGGTTCGCTTTACTTTTGGAAATATACGACTGCAACGTATTGACAAAATATGAAATGACTTTTTCGACTACCAACGTAATCTAGTTCACCTTTTTCATAAAAAAGGATATATATTTTTTTAATTTGTTTTTAATTTTATAATATTTTTTTCTTTACAAATGTTATTTTTATTGAGAAATCAGTATGTTTTTATTCAGCTTTTTTTCACAATAGGGATTTTCGATTTGAAATGTTAATATGTCTACTTCTTATACTGTATATTTTACATTCGCTGATTTCTCAGAGTTTCGAAGCATTTCCAGAAATTTTGTGAATATTTCCAAAGTTCCCAGAACCCAACACTAGTGTAACTCATCTCCCCAGAATTGCAAACAACCTTCTGAAATTCAATCCAAACCGCTTACGCCAATTTAACACACGTGTGCCTAGCAGCACGTGCAAATAAATGCAACACTCACACAAATAGACGACAACTGTCTTATAGTGTTTCATTGCTGATGATGCCATATCAATTTCAGCATTTAATTTTTTTAAACTAAAAGCAAAGCTATCAAATGTAGTGAAGTCATTTCATACCCAAAAATCGTTTATAAACAAATACAACAACACAGGATAAAGCAACAAATAAAGCAACTAAAAAGCAACAAAATTAAAAAGTGAAGAAAGTGTACGTAGTGCGTAAGTGCATGTGTACTTTCACTTTTTCTCTTGTCAGCGATTTTCATACAAAAAATATTTTTACTTGATTTTTTGTTGTTGTTGTTAGAAAGCTGCTCACATAATGCATACCACCTTCAAAATTGTGTGAGCACAAACAAACCAAACGCACAAGGCAAAAAGTGTGCATAAAAACATACACAAGATGCATACATACATACTTAACGTACACATCATATACATACATACATGCATCAGTGTATAATTCTGTCTAAAATATGCTTACAATTCGTGTGAAGTCGAGTGCGCCTGAGCATCTTTTGCGTTATGTGCGTTAAAATATATAAATATTTGTACATGCATACTTATGTACATATAGTATCTACTCATACACTCATATGCGTGTGCACGTGCGGCTGTCGTGCGTTTGAAGCGTGTATTTGCATAATAAGTTACCATATTGCGGTAGTTCTGCGGAAGTAACGCCTGGCAGCCAGCACTGAGACGCACAGCATCTCCAAATAATTCAGAGCCATAAACGTGCATATGTGCATAAATACATACATATACTCGTATATATGTATAATAAATATAAAAATAATATTTATTTTGTTGCAAAGTTGCGCTGGAAAAATTACAACTGTGTCACTACAATTCCATAATGGCAATAGGATTATAAAACGGTTGTTCTGAAATGGCAAAAGATTTCTTATATTAGAAATTATGTTAAAAGTAATCATGAGCTCCTAAATAGATATTGCCGCCTGTTTGTTATGTACTACAGGTAAGCGCTAGGTTCTTTCTGAACCTAGTAATCTTATTTAAAAAATTGTTACTATGGTTGTTCTAAGTTAGTTGGCTTATCAAAGGCGCACGTGGACTATTATATTTATTCGTTTGTGAAGCCTTAGAAAAAAAGAACACCTACTTTCGAACTTATAAATTTTTATTCTACCTATAGAAGCATTTTCCTTATAATTTTTATTCATACTTTCTCGTTCACAGTTTTTGGTCGAATAAATATCCCTACCTTTTTCGCTTACATGGACTCAACAGTCTTGGAAATGCTTATATTGATAGTAACTGACGGTCCAGTAGTCCCTCGCTAGATGTTATTTGTGAATTAAGGTTTGAGTCCATTACTCTTGCATCTTGCCAAGTTTGGGGCTTTGGTTTTTCAGACTAAATAAATTCTTGCACATTAATGATGCGTTTTTAATACAAATTATGAACACAGTGTGTTCTTCAAAGTGCTCTCAGCTCTCAACTTCTACATACCGTATTACCCTTACCATAAAACATATTTCTCCAGCATTGAAATATCGATGGAACATTTGGCTAGTCCTACGGAGTACATAGATGCTGTCATGTGCCGATTTAGTTTCAGCCTTATGTAAATATTATGTCTGGATCTCACTTTCATTCGAGTAAGCTACAGAGATCGCGCAAAAAATGGGAATCATTTGTTTTAGGCAACACATCAGCTCTCTCATTTTCTTCTTTTATCTATGAGACTCGTTAGATTTTAGCAAAGCATTATGACCTCGCGTGGATTTGTACAAAGCAGCCGCTCATTTTGCTAAGATTTGAAGTTTCCACATCTCTCAAGGTTTAATTATGGTACATATACATAAAAGAATCTAAACTTGTATACGGTTCAAATATTTCTTCTGACTCTGTCAATATACACATACACCAATTTGTACAGAAATTGGGCAAGGGCAAGAAATTGGGAAATTAAGAGATAACCGATATATTGGTTATTCAACGGATAGGCCTATCTGGGACATTATTTTTGCATACCCACTGTATTTAGCGGAGTGTTAGTGGTTCTCCAGTAATGTTTAATATCGAGTAAATTTTCTCTTTATCAAACTTGACAACTTTCTATACAGGCTCAACACGATCGTGGTTAAAATGAACCATTTGTCTTATAAAACGCACTTTTTAACTGGAATTTATGCTCTCCACTCCACCAAATTTGTTTTTCATATTCTCAAAAACTTTTATAGAAGCGGGACTTCGGGAGTCAAATGATATCCCCACACATTTCTCCAATTTACTTTAAAGTATTACTGTGTTGAATTTGTGCGTTGAAAATGGTAATTTTCTTCTTTTTCGATTCTCTAGCGATACCGAAATGTTCACCTTAACCTTATCTTTTTCCACAAATGTTGGATTTTTCCATTTTTCTCTCAAAATTACACTTATTCAATCAAGATCACCAACTTTGTATAAATAAAATTCTATTTTCCTGCACGGCACTGTACTCGCTTATGCCTAAGTAAACATGTAGTCGCTGGCGCGTACACATGTGCTGCTACAACAACACCACCAATAACTATAAAGCGGAAACAAAAATAAGACAGCAACGCAGTCAACTACACGCCTTTGCCATTTCTGTGCGCACAACAACAACAACAGCAACAACGACAGTCAAAAACAACATTGATTTTTTCACCGAAAAAGGACAGTGAGTGGCGGCGCTATTGACTTTGCATCTGCCAACACGCACAAATTTTTGGGCAACCTTGCGAACGCACATAACCATACCTACGCACACACACAAGCAGCCTTTCATGTGTGTGCTTTTAAATGTTGCGCTCTTTATACGTTTTGGTTGTTATCCAATGTTATTGCTGTGCTCTGATTTATTTTTATGTAACGCGTACACCATTTGCGTTGCACCAACTGCGATGTGAAGGCATTTGCGCTTAACGGTTTTGATAGAAAGTGTATTTTATTTTATTTTTTAATTTATTCAAATTTATTCAAATGATATGTAGTGGCTCACAACAACAACAAAAATATAGTAATTAAAATAATAGTTAGTCATAAAAATAACGGTTTATTTATACTTTTGAGATATGAAAATTTTATTTTGTAATTCGAAAAATTAGACAGCACTTCATTTCATAGCATACATTTAGGGGGCAATCATCTTATATGCACACATTACACCCACAACTGGGTATATTAAGTTTGCTACAGTGTTTTTAACGCTCGGAAAGAAATATTGGCGAACCTATAAAGTATATATGTACATGTATAAATGATCAGCATGACGAGCTGAGCCGATTCGAACATGCCTGTCTGTATCTACGCCAAATAGTCTTTCTGTTTTAGAGATATCGATCTGAAATTTTACACACATTATTTTCTCCCAAAGAAGCTGCCTATTTGGTGCAACTACCGATATCGGAAAACTATAGCATATAGCTGTCATACAAACTGACCTATCAAAATGAAGTTCTTGTATGGGAAACTTTTTTATTAGACAAGATATCTTTACAAAATTTGGCATGAATCATTGTCTAAGCGAATGCTAATATATCCTAAGAAATTTTTCAGTTCGGACCAGTAAAACATATAGCTGCCATACAAACTGACCGATCAAAATCAAAATTAATACATTTTTATACCTTTTATGCCCTAAGTAATGCACTTGTGAAGCGTATTCTAGCCTCGGTACAGCCAAAGGCGATTTTCTTAATTTTTTTCACTCATTTTTCGCTAGAAGTCCATTTTATAGCATACATTTTGGCGCTCAGCATCTTCTAACTACTCATATTTCTTTTTCCTCCTCTTTCTTGCTGGTAACTAAATTTCAACACCACTGTCTTTTTAAACAAACTGCTTCTCAACCAACAAACACCCAAATACATACATAAGATACACATAAATACATACTATACATATGTATATCCACATATGCTTTAATCGTTCTTATGGTTTCAGTTCTAGTTCAGTTTCTACAATTTCACTGCATATGCGCATAAATTCCTTTTGTCTTACCGTTATGTGTGCATTTAAATTCGAGTTGCGCAAAACTTTCGGCACAAAATTACGCATCGATGCATCGGCAGCCAAACACATGCAGTTTGTTCAATCGAAATTACTTGGAAATTGTGGTTTTGCGAAATTTATGAGTTCAACTTTGATTTCACGGCATGCGAGGAGACTTCTTGCAGTCTAACATACAGTTAAGTAAGCAATCGTTTCGTTTATTCTTTTGGCAACACTAGAAATTATTATGAAAGTACCAATTTCGCCTACTTTTTGAGGTTATGCACGAATCGATTTAATTTTTGGTATTTGTGGAGAAATAGATGGCTTGCGTTCGAACATACGCTTGATACCGTTGGAATAACTCGAAGTTGAATGAAAATATATGCGGGATTGAAAGAATTAAGAGAACTAGAAATTCGCTTGCTTATATTTTCTAGTAATAAATGAAAGTCTTGAAAGTCTACTAAATAGTCACAAACATGATAGATCTCTATTGAAATTATATAGTATTTTTTGCCGATTTTCAACTTTCTCTAGAACATATAGAAATACCCTCAAAAAAATATTAAGATGAGATTTAATTTTTAAAATCTTCCATAAAAAGCTCTGTTTTAGAGCGTCATGTTCAAAAAAACTTTTTGATGTTTTTTTATATGGTGTTTTTTAAAGAGCCGTTTTTCAAACGCGGATTTTGACACAATCGTTACACAAGGAGAAAGTGTCTATTATCCAATACCATTTAATATATCCAAGCAAAAATTGAGATTTTATTTGTTATAAAGAAGAAGTTTACTGTAAATAGCGTTTTTATTCAGTTAACTCTAACAGTATCTCTATTTTAATACCTTCAAAAAAATGTTTATTGAGATTCTTTATTAGGCTTAGTACTCAGCTTTTAAAGAGCAACGGGTATCACTTTCAGCTCGGATTTTGACGCAGCCGTTTCATGAAGGGACTAACTGTTTTGTATCCATTATCTTATACTGAATTTAAAGGTTATATCCACTAGCAAATCAAAAAAACCGTTTTTTCGTATTTCTTTTAAAATATGTAAAAAAAATGTTTAGTGCTAATTTACAGAAAACTTGATTTTAGTTTTTTTTAGTTAAAAGATCGAAATTATTGTCAGAACCCTAAAATTTCGATATTGTTTCTTCTTCTTCTTCTTCATTATCAGACAAATACATACATATGTATATAAGATCATGTGAAAAATTTAGGTCGATTTCTGCGAAATTTTCCGACTCCCGCCGATTTTAAAAACAGCGTTTCGAGAAAAACGTGTTTAAGATTTTGGGAGCCGTTTACACTAAGTTACACAAGTTCTTAGAAATATATATAGAAATATATTCGAAACTAATTATTTTCCGTACCAACTTCAAATTTTCAAAGAATTCTCAAATACAAGGTATATTAAATACAAAATATGCAAGCAATTTTTTTGGAATTTTTGAATTTTTTTTTTCAGAAGTGGATATAGTATATTTTTCCAACTACATGATCTTTCCGCAGAACTTGGATTCAACGTCAATTTCAACTAAAGTCAACATTTTTAAATACCGACATGCCTTTCGTCAAACGTTTAAAGCCTCATAGCGAGATAATAGCTGTCGCCTTTATTCTATTCTCAAAACAAAGCTTATTAACTCTTTAGTCTCGCATCTCTAAATGTGTGATTTTCATTTCTTTGCTCATGAGAACCGATGGAAGTTAGTTCGCCGTTAATACTAAATAAGTTTAGATTTCAATAAGCACTTCTAATACGGTTACATATGAGATTGCCACGGCAAGTGAGCTTAAAATCGACCGCAATGTTTTCTTGGAAACAAATCCTCAAGAAGACTCAGCTCCCAAGATCTAGTTGAATTGGTTGATGCAAAGAATGGTGTTGATGTTCGGATTAATGTTTGACAACTCTAACCTCTCATTTAATTCACTGTTCTTCTTCACCTGTATTACGTATATACTTTCTTTTGGTATTTCTCACAAATTTTCTATGGAAAGTCTCTCCAAAAGTTATGATTTCTGCAAACTAGAAAGTCTCTACTGCACTTGACAGACAATAACGACCTGTTGAACCTCATATTTGCTTATTTGAAATGATTATAGGAAGCTTTAAATATCATAATATCATGTAAATAAATAAATATCATATTGAGCAGTCCGTACAGGACACCTTTCTTACTGGCCAACCGACCACTTTGAAATGTTGTAATTGCATCTAAAATCAAAGTGAGTTATGAATGCCCAATTCCCTTGATTTGCAATGCCTATAGTTTTTAATGTCCATAAATAATATTAAAGTACATACTTAATATGTCTAATAATGAAAGCTTTCGAATACTTAGGCTAACAAATGGCCTGCTATGAGATGCTCATACTCAAAAATTATAAAAACATAATACAAAGTGACAGCAGTTGTATAATATTTCACGTTTATTTTCCACATTTTTGTTTGAGTTTTGTTTTTGGTTTTAAGTTTTTCCATTTTTTCAGTTTTTTATTTATTTATTTATTTATTTTTTTGGCGCTAGCGCTATAATCGTGCGGCACAATCTTTTTGCGTGACACACGTGCGATTACATACAAATGCTCATACACACTACACACGCACACATATACATATGTAGACGAACATGCATTTGGCAGAATGAATTTTTTCAATGTTTTTAATCGTTACACATTTCCTTGCCACATTACAGCTATTACTGTCTCCATTTCTCTATTACAATAACTTTTTTCTATTTGTACGCTCACATACTTCCTCACTTGTGTGAGTGTGTGTGTGCGTGCGTGCTATGTTTGTAGCTCATTTACAGTTGCAATGCTGCTACGCCTCTTTTCGGCTTGCATTCTCGGCGGTTGCTAAGCGCTGCAGTCGCTTGCAATTTGCCTCAAAAACTCAGAAAACGCAGAGATCCAAATGGCGGCGCGTTCTGTTCTTTGTGCAATGCCGCTGATGCCACTGCAGCTGCCACTCGTTTTTATTTTCATTTCATTTTTCTTCTTGCGCTTTTTTCTTCTTCTTGTTGTTGTTGGCTTTTTAGACACTTTTGGTTTTCACTGCTGCCATTTGCTGGCAACGAACTGGCCCACTGTGGCGCCATTTGCCGTTTTTGCTAATGTCTCAGCGCAAGCTTTTTTCGTGTTTCCCATTTATTTATTTTTTTTTTGTGCACAATTTTTCAAATGGCAATAACGGTTTTCATTATTCCTGCTCGCTGGTCACCGTCGTGTTGGCAACGGTAGTTTCGAGCGGCGCACAAGCGTTTTCAGCGGCGGAGAGAGGCGTTGAAAATTAAGCAACTGACTTGAGTGTGTAAGTAGCTGGCATTGCACTCCACTTCCCCGCCTTCTTAGTGTTCGCTGTGCTCGTAAATGGAAATAGCAAAATATTTAATTTCCCTTTCAAAGCAATTTTTCCGAATTTCCTTTTCGAATTTTCTTCTTTTGCATTTTAATTGAAACCGATGTAGTTAAAAATGCGCTCTCACATTTGTATTTGTATTGCTCCGGAATGTTGTGCCCTCTCATGATGCTTTGCTTAATGCATTTTCGTCGATTTAATTACGAGCCGTTCGGCCAGTTGACTGCAATTCTCAGTTACTAATTCATTTAGCTTTCTTCTGGTCTTTATTCCGGCACATCAAGATGTTTATTGCTGCGACTTTGAAGTGTATTTTGTTAGTGAAATTTTTTTTAATTTGTTTTTGGTTTATTCTGTTTTACTTTTTTTATTATTTCGTGTTGGGGTAAAAATAGCCTAAACTAATTTTGTTGGAATGTCTTTATCAGAAAATAATAAACATTTGGTTTTTAGACACATTGAACTACTTTAAATAATTGATATTAATTTTATAGCTGACAAAATTTAAAAATAAAGTAAAATTTTAAAATAAAAAACTTACTTGCGAACTTAAGCTCGCAACATTACATAATCCTTTCTTCTCTGAACCAATGGCCTAATTGGTGGTAAATATCTTTTAGTTGCGATTTTCCGTTATTTAATACTCAGAAGTATAGAAGCTTTCTGCTTTTGAGCTGCAAACGAAATGAGAAAGCAAAAATTTGGCGATTTGACCCTCAAAAGTAATGATTGTGGTCAGCTCCAACTTCTTCGCCGTTAATACCGCTTGGATGCAAGTTGGTCATATTCCCTCTTTGAATTTTTTGCTGGAACTATATTGACCCCATAGCCTTCCAGTACCGAGCTTTGGAAAAGAAAGTCCATAAATATTCTATCTGCGAAGCATGCTGTCTTGAATATAGAAAGATAACCTTTCATTTCTTTCTAAAAGATTTTTCTACTATCTTCTTCTCAGACTTGTAATGTTATTAACATCAGAAATTGGACCTCGATAGCCATTTACTCAACTAAATCTCTTACTATGTGAACAATAATTTTGCCAACTTTCGTAGTTATTTATGAGTCTCATTCACCATTTGAGAGCAAAATTGCTGATTAAATGTCATTCGGATCTTGATACATCCAGTTCGTGTTATTTTAGGCACATTTTTGTCAAATATACAGACCCAAACAGAAAAACCTATCGATTTTAGTTCAACTTCGGGTTGGTATGAATCATAATTTACCTAACTGGTGTTGACTTTTGGTGAACGGTAGTTTCTTCTTTCTCAATGATTTCTCTCCTAGCTTCGATATTTTCAATCACAACGACCGATTTTTCGATCGTTTCGATCCCTTCTTGGTCATTGGGACCCTCCTTTATTGTGCCATTTTACACTTTTATAACGGGTTTACAGGTATAGTTTATAATATCCAAAAGAAATGTCAGCTTTCCTCAAAAGTATATATATATATATAAATAATCAGCGTGACGAGATGAGCCGAGTTAGCCATGTTCATCAGTGTGTATATACACGAAATAGTTCTTCAGTTGTTGAGTTATCGGACTGAAATTTTAGACACATCCTTTTCTCCACAAAAAATTGTTCATTTTATTGAATCGTCATATCGACCACTCTATGACACAGCTTCTGTATAAACTGGTAGTTCAAAATCAATTAAAATCAATCTTCAAATCATCATCTTTGTATGGAAAAAAAATTTATTTAGAAATATATGCTTCACGGCAGCATAGATTATTACCCACAGCAGCGCTACAAGTGCTTGTTCGGATTGGACCACTATTGCATATATCTGTTTTTAAGTAACTTATTGGGACTCGGATGCGATATTAGAAATTTAGAACGGTCCTATATATTAATTTGAAGTACCAACCTCGGTATTTCGAAAAAAATAATCAAAAATCGTCCAAGAATCTCGCTTGGACAGATATATGACACTTGTGTTACCCAAAAACTTCTTAAAGATCTATCAAGTGGTTTGTGTTTATCACAAATTTATTAAGGCGATTAGGATCAATCATAATCACTCCACCGGGCTTTCCAAAGATATGTACACCGGGATATTTCAATATCAGCTTCGCAAAAGCCAGACAATAGAGAATAAAGTGAAAATATGATCCCACCTTCCGACAAAATATTTAGTCTTACCGCGTTAGTACCTATTGTACAGTGTGCAGTCAGAGCACCTACAATAGCGGCGATATTGACTACTTCAAGCATCTCTTTCGGTTTACTTTGGGACAGAAGGACTCACAGCCTAACAATTTCTGGTTGATAACCAGCGCCTGCGAAGCTGTTATCGGCTATAACCGCGTAAGCGGTGTCTACGCCGATAAAGAAGAAGGACCAGCGCTTGCCATGCCAACTAAGGGTTCGTAAGCTCAGCATTAGAGAGCAAGAGGAAACCAATTTGCTTCAAATTAGATGAAATTGGCATAAGTTCGACCTTCTAAGCAAGCTCAGCGACTTTGTAGTTTCCGGCGATTCCGCTGTGACCGGGCACCCATACTTGTCTTATATGCTTAAAGCTATTGCTAATGAGTTTAACTAGTTTTAAGGGCACAGTGAGCAAATTCGAAGCCAGTATAGCCGCTTGGCTATCAGAATAAATGTACACCACTTTGAAGGAGGTTATATCTACCGCTACCTTCATAACAATCACCGTCGCAGGAAAGGCGTTACAGTCCTAAAATTAGAGTTGACGAAGAGCTATCGAAATAAGACTCCACCTCTTACCGCCCCAACTTAACTACGGTCCATCTGTTAAGAAGTTCACTGCACCTCTTCTTCAACGCTTTCGATTCGCCCACCACAAACGTCGATGAGGGCCGTTTTTTAAACAAACACTGAAGTAGTTAGATATTGTGGAAAATCATTTCTGACGTACGCCTTCTTATTTTGGAAATGAACATACGTGTATTTATTGCAAAGCTGCTCTATTATCGGAGAATGAGCTGTATGTACGTGCTAAAATATGGTTCCTTCTAAAGCTTTAATATTTAAGAAAGCAATTCGGTCGACTGAGAAATGCTGCCGCAATTAATGCTCTCTGACAAAAGTGTCATAAATAAACGAGCTACCGTTATTTTACGTAAATAGCGAAAAACATATTAAGATCTAACCAAAATAACAAAGTAAAAATAGATGAAATTTTAAGCAAGAAACTCAACTCAAAGTGACAACTATAATCAAAAGCCAAAAAACAAAGGAGAAACATAAAAAGCAACAACTGACTGTGATATAATACAAAAAAGGAAGAACAAACCGAAAGATGAAAGAAATCGAACACAAAGCGAGCAAAATGCAGAAAAATGTGGCGGCACGCTGCTAATGTCCTTTAAACAAACAAAAGGATAAATACAAACAAAGAACTAGATGATTGTGTGTGTGTGCGAGCATGTAACTGCCAGTAGCTAACACTCGGTGACGAAATGAACAGCGCTCATTGAAGAGCGAATAATGACAAAATAAATATGAAAGCAGAGGCCAACACAAACAAACACCACTAAAAAGAGAAAGAAAAAAATCAAACAAAAAACGATGTAAAAGAAACGTGAAAACCACACGGAAAATAAAAGAAAGGATAATACAAAAGCAACAATAACAAGAAGATTAAAGAGTGCCACAAAAGTGTGGACGAGCGCGAGTCTGAGAACTGCGCCGTGTGAGAGACAACGAGCGGCAACTACGAAATATAGGTTAAAGAGAGGGAGAGAAAGCTAGGAAAAGCCAACAGGGGAGGGGTAGGTGTAAAGAAAGTTTATTATACAATAGCTGGAGTGGAGGCTACCAACTGCCACTTGATTGTTATGAGAGTGTGTGTGTGGAGTACGCTTGGTGCGATGGTGCACGTGGCGTATGAGTAACTTAGCGCACATAGGACATGCACGCATCCAACACGCACACAATTGCACAGACAAACACACACAGATTGGCAGGCAGGCAGACAGTGGCACGCACGCAAGCTGCACACGGCCGAAGTATTCGATGAGCTGAATAAAATACCGAGTTAAACACAAACACACACACACATACCGCGAGTGCCGCGCTATTGAGTGTGGTTCCACGTTAGTTGGCGGTGGCATGAGAGGCGGCAGGAACAGCTTACAGTTGTGGCATTGGAGCGGGTGCAATGAAGTGCAAGTGATTACTTGCCGGAATGCCAGAGCCACCTTCATTTCATGCGCTCACATACTCACACCACGGCACTAAACACACACAGGCACAAGCACACACATACCTAAATGAATTCATGCACACTAACACCGGTCTAACTTAAGCGCCTGCTTTGTTACTGTTGCTGTTTCGTTTCGAAAGGAAAATATTGTTTGGGTCAGTGGTGTAATAATTATTTCGTTGGCATGATGTGTTGCGAGCTCAGGTTGGCAGCGGTTGGAGTTCGCTGGTCGGGAATAACGCGAGCTGCCACGGCCCGCTTACCAGTCGATTTTACTCTGCTTTTTTTTCCTTGTTCGGTTTGCTTTTGCCCTTTCGTTTTGAAAATTTTCATATTATTTTGCACTCTTGCGCCGCTCATAGAAATTCGATTCGAACTCAGTGTTTCGGCCACAACGATGTGCACGGCAAACCGTCGTGGTGACTTTCGTTACAGTTGCCGCATTTTGTAAGCGGCCGGTTAGTCGTACGGGCGATTTGTAGCACAGTGTAGATGGCGGGCGAGTGCGCGCACCACTCTCGAAACTAAACTCAGTTGAACGAGCTTTGTGCCTGAAAAAAAAAAATAACGTAAAATTTGGAAAAAAAAAATAAAATAGAAGTTATGCTGATTTTAACTATTACATATTTATGTACCATTTAATATTTTAAGAAAAAAATATTTTTTTGATAAAAAAAAGTAGTGCCATGAGCATTATCGATCTGGTGCGTAAAAAAGAAATATGTGATTAAAGCTAATAATTTATAAAAAATTTAAGTTCAATGTTTATGTGTAAAGTTTCGAAAAAAACGTTTTCAAGCGAAAAATGTTATTTTGGAACACTTTATAATTTCAAAATTGTGCTTGCGAAAGTGAAAATTATTGTAGAATAAAAAAATAATTTACAATAAATTTAAAAATAACGTGTTTTTGAGGAGAAAAATTTTAATCACACGATTTAATAAAAATAAAAAATAAAAATTTTTAAAAATATGTGTGTTAAAAGCAACTACTAAAAATAGTTATAAAATAATAGCAGTTTAACAAAGGTCGAAAAATTTATATCTACAAATTGAATTCTATATGAAAAGGCTTAATTTCAATTTCGACTGTGTTTTTGTATATGTTGATAAATTATATAATTTACATATCTTTTTTCTGTGGAATATAAATAGAAAAAATAGTTTTTAATGTGGCATTTAAAAAAAAAACTTTTCATATTTAATGTCTGAAAATGCAAGACAAAAATTTGGTCTTTAAAATAATTAAGTTAAAAATCAACACAATTAGTGATTCAATATAATTGGTGATTTATATAAATAATAAAAAATGTATGGCCGAAACAAATTAACAAACATTTTTTAATAAAAAAATATGGGAATAGCACACCAAAATTTAGAAAATATAATTTGCATATACAAAATAAAAGATATAATAATGAAATATTCCAAGTTTTGGGGATAACCTACTTTTACTATAATTGAAGAAAAAATTCAATTTGTTCTCTAAAAGAGTTAAGAAACTGAAATTGACGTATTTCCCTATATTAAGTTCTGCCACTAAGTGGCTTAATCGGCTTAATAGTTATAATTAATACTCTAAAAAGCTGGCATAATAAAAATATCATGAAAATTATTTTATCATCAAATATATTTATGAGTAAATTCTGACCCCGTCACTATGTAAATAATTACCCTTTATCTAATATGTAGTGAATTTAAAAATCAAAATTTAAAATCGGCACTTTAGTGAATTGTGTACTAGGTGTGTTCAGAAAATAATATTTGAAGTTACCTATTGTCAATATTTTTTTTTATTATGTTGATATTCATGCCCCCCAAAAAAAAACACGATAAAATTTTCCGCTGTATTTATGCCTTACTTTACCTTTTGCAGCTACTAAGGTTAGAAGTGTTTTATGACCGTCGCGATTTTCATTTGTTAAAATCTTACACTTCGTTGCTTGTTCATGTATTCTAAGTCAAAAGCAATGCTTCAACGTTGATCCAGCCTCCAAATTCACCTAACATTTTACCGTTCGTTTTCTTTCTATTTCCAAAATAAAGAGAACCTGGGCCGTCGTTTTAAGTTTCAAATGAAAATCGAGATGGAACTGTTAAACCAAATATTTCATCAAATTTTTCAAATTCGATTGGAAGAAGCGCATAGAAATATATTTATATTTTTTAATTGTAACTTACATATAACAATTTCTTAAAGCGGCTGAAGGTAAAAGAGATGTGTTGTATTTCCTCAAATATTTTCAAATTCATATATCACTTATGTACATCAAAGTGAAGCTTCACAAAAATACCGTCTATTCACTTCCTTTTGCATTCTTTCTTTGTCCAATATGTTTCAAATTACACTTCTATTTGTCTTACATTTTTAACTGATTTATTAATCGGTTCAGCGATACTTCGAGAAATCTTTGAGATTAGTTTAAAGAATCTACTAACTTATTAAAAATTTTGCTTCAACAAATAGTTTCCTTAAGAGGTTTTCAACTTAAAAAATAAGATAATAACATTTTATATCGATATCTCAAATAGGTTTTGGTTTTGTATTGAAACTAATTAACCAAATGCTTAGTGAATAATAAAAGTGCTTAATTTAATTTAAAATTTCAGATGATCTATTCTTAAAAACATGCTTGCCCAATTTAATTTTTGTGCAATGTGCACCTTGTTCACAGCTTGTATGTGTAATGAAAATCACATAAAACATTCGGCCATCTCACATTCAAGCCATTTAAAAATGTTTTCCATTTAATTATTTCATATTTTTGAACATTTCTGCTGGAAATACCATATTTAATATATCGATTGATGTGTGTTTGGTAAAATTTATATTTTTATTATGGCTTTCGCTGACGCAGTTTGTTATTTTTCTAGTTTTATGATCAATCAGAATTTTCCACACACGTCCATAAAAGCATATTTCGATATGCAATTCATTATTGTGGCAAAAATGTTTCAAAGGAAAATGCGGAAGTGTGCAGCAACGCAATTGCCTTTCATAACTAAAAATAAAAATGCAAACATACATATGCACTTTGAATCTATTGATTTCAATTTTGTTTACAAACGCATTTTTCGATATAATGAATGAAGGTTGGCGTACCTTAGTTTTAAAGTCATTTTGTATGAATTTTACTATTTTTGAATAAAAAAAAATATTTAAAAAATATTTAAAAAAAATTTTTTAAAATGTTAAAAAATTTAAACAAAATTGGATATTTTTTTAATAAAATTGAAATTTTTTTTTTTAATTTATAAAAATTTTGAAAAAATTTCGAATTTTTTTAGTGTGTGAATTTTACTAATAACATTTTATTGTAATTTTTATATATATGGAATATTTTCTGTTAATTCGTAAAAATGTATTAAAATTATTCTCTAGTAATTCCTGGAAATAGTTTTCTTTAGGCAATCTCTCAGTAGTATTTGTTTTTATAAAAAACAAGTAGTAATAATCTTTATTGCAAATATAGGAATTTTAGTGGGAAGATCTATTTTTCGTTATTATTGTATTTAAAGGAAGTACTTTTTTCAGCCAAAAATATGGATGAAATGATTTTTGTTTTCAAAAAATTAAGTGATCTTTTATATTTTTATTAGAAAGTCACTTACAACTACTACTTCTGTAATATCAAGAATTATTTTAAGTCAGAATTCTCTATTGGATGTGCCAGTGTTGTTGGTATTAAAAAAGTTCTATTGATGGTCTGCCCTGGAAATTTGTATGTTGCTGTCAACTCACGTGACAGTCCCTTTTTGAAGAATCGATTGAGGTATACTTCGCCAAATAAATCGTTCTGTGGTGTCATTAGAAAATATTTCCAGTTCGATTCCAGAGTAATGCCAAAGTTAAGAACGTACTTCTGCTCTTCCACTAAATTACTATTTTTTAATATAGTTCTTGCAAAATGTTTCATGAGATCTTTTCTAAAATAATACTCAATTAAAAACCTTCATACACCAAAGAGAAAAATCTAAGCCTCTTTATGTCAATTCAAGCCATATCATATACTATGTTAAGGTCAGTTGTCAATATGTATCTGATCCCAAGTGGACGACGCCATTTGACAATAAGTCGACTATGATGCCACCTGGCAACCTATTTTGGTAGTGTAGTTTCCTTTAATATGGTATATGTATTCCTGTATGTATACTGACCAAAAATTCAACTCTAGTACTATATGTCAGGTCAATGCTTGTTAGTTTGAGTCATCAAACGTCCAGAAATTATTTCTACTGTTTTCTGAGTTTAGAAATGTATATTTATGGTATTTTAAAATTTTTTTATGAAAATCATAATTTTTCGAATAAAAGAGTCATGTAAATATCAGCCGTACCTTATACACCATGTCATTAATGACCTTCCAGTGCCACATCATTAATGACATTTGAAAACAACAACGGAAATTACCAATAAAATGCTGATTAATAAAAAATACCCAAACAAGTGTAAATAAAAACGAGGTAAATCCCATAAACAATGCTCAGAATTTCAATGGAAATTCCTTTCGTAAGCAAATCTATTCAAAACATATTACAAAATAAAATAAAATAAAAGCGACGCAAAGCTACTTAGCGAAATTGTAGAAAAACCAACCGCTGATCAGGGGAAGAAATGAGTGAGAGCGAGAAACAGTGAGAAATTAGTAAAACTAAAATTAATCAATAATCAAGGGGGCAGGTGCAAATGCACATATACATTTGCACTAATATCTAATGGTAAAGGATTGTGTGCGTGTTATACTGAAATTACATGAAGAAGTTGTGTGTGTGTAAGTGCGTCGTTGCAATGGTGTACGTCTAACACCAACAGCAAGTCACGCGAGTTTAGGAAAGTGAATGCTAACACACCGACAGACAGTTAAGCAGTCAGACAAACAAACTAACTAAATGAAAAGAAAATAAATGAAATATGAATAAAAGTAAAAGGAAAACAAAAAATAAAAAATTTATTTAAAATAAAATATTGAAATTAAAATGAAAAATAAATGTAAAACTAAATTTAAAATTAAAATTAACATTAAAATTAATAGTAAAAATAAAATTTTAATTTAAATAAAAATTAAAATTAAAAATATAATTATAATAAAAATTAAAATCAAAATAAAAATTAAAATAAAAATTAAATCTAAAATTAAAAATATAATTAAAATTAAAATTAAAATTAAAATCAAAATTAAAATTAAATTTAAATTAAAAGTAAAATCAAAATTGGAATTAGAATTAAAATTAATAGGTATTAAAAATAATTTGTAATTTAAAATGAAAAAAATTTAAATTAAAACTTAATTTAAAATAAAAATTAAAAAAATTAGAATTATAATTAATTTAAAATACAAATAAAAAAATAAAATATAAAAATAAAAACACAAATAAAAAGGAAAATAATAAATTAAAACAAAATTTAAATGGAAAAAAAATTAAATAAAAGAAATCATTTGATCAAAAGCAAATACGATTTCTTTTATCCAGCGATTGAGCGACAAACTTACACAATTAACTGTATTTAGTATAAAGTATAAAGCGAAGCAAAAACAAAAAGTATGTCTATTAACAGCCATTTGGGACCGAATACAAAATAGACGCCGAGTTAATCAAAAATAAACTACAAAGCAACAAGAAAAATTCAAATTTACTTCATACATACATATATATATATATATATGTATGTGTATGTTTATATATACGGTTATGCGCCTGTAATTTCCAATTGTGTTAAATAAGAAAAAAAAAGGGTGAGCTAGCACTGCTGTGGCACAATTCACTTGCCTCCTCTTTGCTATCGCCCCAACTGTCACACCAACCTCCTGCTCCGCCGCTCGTCGCTCTCTCCAGCAACACCTGCTTATTCGGTGTACTGCATGCAAATCCGTCTGTCCGTCGTTATGTTCATTAGACGCCGTCGCCTAAACGCAACTCAAAATGTGCCCACATTATGCTTCCCCTCTCGCATTTCCGCCGCTGCACGCTGCAACAGAAACTTACAAGAACAACAAAAACAAAATAGTTATGTACAAGTACATACTTATGTGCTGTACGTGTATATGTATAAGTGTGTGTGTGTGTGTATATTCATTTGTAAGCAAATGAGCGCCACTTAAGTTGGCGCGCTGCTTTGTTGCCGTTTGTTGTTGTTGTTGTTGTTGTCGCGCTTATCGAGCAAGTGTGCCGGAATCAGCCTTGAATGAAAATCAATTACATTAAATGTAGCGCAACAAAGTTGCAAGCACAAGCATCGACATTTAACATAAACAATAACAAAAACAACTTTCTCCTCTAGTTTATTTACTTATTTTTATTTTTTAATTTTTTTCCGAGTAACTGTAAGTGGCAGCATTACCTTTGGCTCAGCAGTCGTTTGCATGCCACACGCGTTTCGTCTATTGTTTGCTTGTTGCTGTGAGTTAGTTGTTGCGAAAATTAACTAATTTTCTTTATACAATTATATATATACTATATCTGAGCATATATATATATATTTATACATGCATATATACTTGTTTAGAAACCTTTTATGTTAACGACCTGCTTTGTTTATATAATGTGTATTACATATATGTATGTATGTATGTATACCTTGAACAGCGTACGCACCACGTAGTTTTTAACATATAAAAGGAAACGTCGGAGACACTAAAGTATATTCGCGAAATTTTATCCTAAGCTGCTGCGTATTTGTCGATATCGCTAATATCGGCCCTCTATAGCATATAGCTGCCAACATACTGGTTGTTCAAAATCTAATTTTTATATGGAAAACCTCTTTACATGATGAGATATCTTCACGAAATTCGCCACAGTTTATTGTGCAAAGTAACGATATAATCTCTGAAAAATTATTCAAATCGGACGACTATATCATATAGCTGTCATGCAAACTACTCTATCAAAATTCAATTCTTGTATGGAAAACTTTTTATTTGCAGAGATATCTTCATGAAATTAAGCATGAATTATTACTTTTGGCGATTCTAGAATGTCCAAAGAAATTTTTCAGATCGGACTACTATATGGTTTAGCTGTCATACAGAGGGAACGCTAGCAGTTAAGTTCTTTTATGAAAACATCTTCATTTGTGTAGGGTATGCTAGCATCGGTGGAACCCAAGTTAAAAATTTTGTTTTATTTTTTCTTTGCTTATTTTTTGTTGCTACTATTCGTATTTACATGTAAATTCGCTTTATTTGTACATCTTCCCATACCGTGTATATGTACTTAAATGTATAATTGCTTTGACTTTGACTTTGAGTGGTCGATGTCATCGGTTTTTACCCTATCGTGTTCGGGTGTTTGTGTTTTTCAACATTTTTACAATAATTTGAAGTACTTAGTATTTGGAGTACAATCATAATGAAGTATGGAGAGCTGATACGCTGCGTTTTTAGGATACCGTTAGGTCTCATACATATTATCTATGGTTTTATTGTATGGGAGAAAATGTTTAAAAATAATAATTTTTACTAACAAAATTTATATGTTTAAAGTAAAGACATAGCTGATTTGTGATTTGTTGTCTCACATTTTGTTCGCACCTCATTAAAAATATAAATTTATTCTCAAAATATACATATACGTATATACATATCTAATTTACTGAAACTGAGGGGAGATCATGATTTTTCAAACCTTTTTTTCCGCCCTCAAACCAATTATTTACTTCAATTCCACATTTAATTGTGAGTTTTGTATGCAAATATATAACCTCGATAAAGATGCATATATTGAGTAGTCGAAAAAGTCTTTTCGTATTTCTAATCAAACTTCAATTTATTTTATATTTATAATAATGAATAAATAAACAAATATGTACCATTTTGCTTGATTTCTTTTAGCAATTTTTCCACTGAGACATTATTCTATCAAAATCGAACCATTGTTGTGCTACACGAACTGATACAGCATCATCTCCGAAAACTTCACAAATTTCATTGGTGGCTTGCGTGGCATTCTTCTCTTTTTATACAAAAATTTCAAAATTTATTTCTTCATTATTTTCACTCATTTTTGAACAGCTGTAACTTTTTTTCAACTTCCCCGAATTTAATGTGTTTTCGATTAAATGAAGCTCAAAACCTCACCTTTCTAACACTATATGGTATGACACAATGAAATTGGTAGCACTGAAGATATATGACTGCAACGACATCTATTGACAAAATACGAAAAAACTTTTTCGGCTACCTAATATTTAGGAGCATTTATAAATATCGTTTTTGTTATACTTTAATAAATCCGATCGGCCAACAAGCCCCGAGTATACCAGTTTGGTCTTTTGCGTTACCAGATGGAGTTGCTAAGTCCATGCGGAGTAGTTATCCTTTAGGCCGCCTGCGCTTAACGCAAATTTCAACGGACACTGCAGTCTCATTATCGATACCTCCTCCGGTGTATTATACCGTGGGGACCCCAGCTGTTTACTGCGTAGTCTTGCCAATGAGGGATAAGTGCACAAGAGATGTTTCAATCGTAGTCTTGCCAATGAGGGATAAGTGCACAAGAGATGCTTCATTGTTTCCCTGGTGCCCTACGCTAGAGATTTCCTGCAGTTTTCTCCATCTGTCAGTCCCATTCTGCGGGCGTGTGCCGCCACCAGACAGTGACCAGTAAGTATTCCGATCATAATCCTACGGCATCCTGTAGAAGTGCCCACCTCTTGCAACACTTTCTACTGCTGCACTGTTTCCTAAGACACTTTTGGTCGATATGCGATACAAGGTTACTGCCTTGATTGCTGTTTGACTGTCTACGTAGATTAAAGGGCAAGCTCCGTAGCTCTAGCAATAGCAAAGACCTCTGCTTGAAATATACTGCAGTGGCCCGCAACTTAAAAGGCTGCCTTATGCCTAACTCTGGATAGTATATTTCCTAACAACTGCATCGTCCATTTTCGAGCCATCCGTATAGATGTTTAGAGTGTTGCCATCTTTTTCTATATTAATTTGAACCTTCTTTCCCAGTTGAATAGTGCGATCATGTAGTCGGTGGCTGCCCAGCCACCATTACTCACCGACCTATATTTTGTATTGTATAGATAAGCATATGATTGATCCAACGACGTTGAGATTACTTCTATTGAAAAATGCTTCGAAATATTTCACTGATTAAAATGGCCCTTTTCTCCTACCTTTTAATAATGTTAGCCCGTTGTCTTTCTGGGAGGTAAAGGTGTCAACTTCGTGTTACAGCCTAAAAAGACAATTTTGGCAAATTTGATTACTACTATACCAATCGTGCTAATTTAACGGTATATTTATTCACAGTTTAAGAATACACAGTGAAATTTTTGAAGAAATAATTTTTATCTATTTTTCGATTTAAACACGATTTCCGACTAAGCTAAAACAAAAGCCTCCACTGCTGAAGTGGTTCCAGCTTTCACTGTCGATGAAACTTCACAAAAAATTAGAAGATAGATCCCGTAAGAATTATAAAAAAAATGCCAAAAAGGCAGCGTTTCTAAAGAAAAAAGTTTGAAAAGGCACTCATGCCGCTTTTGTCAGCTTCGAGTACTCCATAATCTCCTAAGTCCTTTGAAGTAACTTTTAAAATTACTTTATTAGCAGCTATTTACTTATTTGGTCTTAAAAGAAAAACTTTCAATAATAGAGGTATACATTACTGCGCAAGAACAAGCATTCAAGTTAAGTTTTTTAATATACTTTTTCTATAAAAAATTTGTTTATTTTTTTAACTCTTAAATGAGGTTCTTTTATACATATGCTTTATAGCTTATGAGTTTAATTTTTATTTTGTCGCTTGAGAATCTTGTAAACGTAAATAAAAATATTGTTTGCCTAAAGGTATGCTACGTGTGACTTAATAAGGATTTTAATACTCGTACTATTACGGGTTTCATAAGAGAGGCAAGATGATTTAATGTCATATTTTTGAGTATAAATCATATTTCTTTTTCATTTTGCATATTTATACCATCTAAGATCATGATATACTTAGTGAAAAACTATAATTACTCTAAAATTTTTATAGAAATGTTAATAAAAAATCTTGATTTATAAATTCTTAAAAATATTAATATATTATACAATGCGTTTCCAATATATTTTCATTCAATTATAAATTTATTCGAGTATTCTCCTTGCCTGGCACATTTATTGGGACTTCCTTTAAGCACTTAAGCGGCAATAAATATTTATTTAAGTAATTTATTGCAAATGTCGATGCTGCATACATTTGTTAATAAATCTGTGTGCCAAAGTGCCAGGCGATTCGGCCATTAAATGCATTTCCTATCGCTCTGCAGCTCTTCCGGTTTTCTGCAGCACCAATGACAACAACAACAAGTCTCATTTGCTCATTAATTTATTTACTTAGCTAAGCAGATGTCTCTTTGCATAGCATTTTAGCAGCAATTTTATTAGTTGCTTCCATTGAATTGATTACAAAACTATTATATATATAGTTGTTGCTATGTAGGACCTTGCTTGTGTTTGTGTGTTTGCATATAAATGCAATAAGGCATAAATAGCGCAATACATATTTATAGAAGTGGTATATACTATTTAGCCCTAAGCCATAATTTCACGCAGTAATTACATGCCATTTGCTATAATTAATTTAATTTAATTTAATTAATATACAGTGTAGATGAAATTCACTCAAGCATGCTATCTGCAATGACCATTCTATGTAGGTATATAAACATTTATGTAAATTGTTCTATCAATCATATGTATATATATACATACATATTTACAGACCTTGCGTCGTTCCTCATTTGCCTTGCCTTTAACTATGAATTTATCAGTATTGCGTCACGAATTTAATCAATTAACTCGACATTAGAATTATCTTATGCTGTCAGGACAGATTTTGATAAGAATATCTCTTTCCGTTGACCCAAATTTTATACGTTTTTTTTTCTTTAATTACATATATGTTTTTACTCAACCAAATTGTTTCTTAGGCGATTACAGTCTTTTAGTATACCTTTTTCAATATGAGAGAATATGAGCAGCACATATGTAAATACTCACTAACGGTTAAAAATCAGAGGAGCTCGAAGACAGACTGCTTCAAAGATCACCGAACCCCGAGTCGGCAGATAGAGTATTTCAAACACTGTAGAAGGATTCATGATTGATTACTATATATGTATGATGGTAGTAGCTTCTACAGCTTGATTTTTATTACCTTAGCGTGCTCTAGATACTTTTTGAGGTACTAAAACAGAGAGAGAACTGCCTTGGTCTGTTTTACAGGGTTTGCCCGGGAAGCATAATGGCTGAGTCGATTTAAAAAAATTTATTGCATCAATCGGTACAATTCTTTAAAAACTTTCAAAATAGGCTACTTCTGCGTCCTTGCAGCGCTGCCAGCGCAATTTTCAAGCATTAAAGGCGCCACGGAAGGCATTCTCCGGAATAGCCGAGGTGCATGCTGCTTGGATCCCTTCTGACGTCTCAAAATGCTTGCCTTTCATCGGTTTTTTCAGGCAAGAAAACAAAAAACCAAGTCCACATATAGGCTGTAGGGCGGCTGCGAAGCGTTGGGATACCAGCCTTGATTAGCTAGCTGTTTACATGAATGGCGATGTGAGCCCGGCCGTTGTTGTGGTACAACTTCCAATTGGCTGCGATGTCTTGTTCGCTTTAACGGTTTGTCTAGGAGGAACAAATTCATGGTGGACGATGTCGGAGTTCAAAACTTTACGCACACGAGCCACATTGTCGGTGTTTATCCAAGTCGCAGGCCTCTCAGCACGGTCTTTATCAGCCCCCTCGTCTCCCCGGTCTGGGTAAGCCTGATTGATCATATCAAACGTCCGTGTTGCAGATTTACCGAGTTTCACTCAAAATTTAATCGCGAGTCTAGTCTCTAACGAACGCTGCATTTTCGACTTACACCACTCAAAGAAACACAGGTGCTCAGAAACACCTGACCAGCCGCTCGTTTGATTTGGAGAACTCTAAACATCAAATGAAAGAGTATGAAGTAGCAATTTCTATGTTAAGTTGATTGGAATATCTTTGCAAATACCTGTAATAATAGTAGTTGATCTTCCTCTTCCTTTGGCTTGACACTTTAGTTCAATTTTGCTTTTCCAGCCAATTCCTTTAAAAATTTTCCTAGATAACCCTAACAGACCAACTACTACCAAATGTGAATAATATATGTATTTGAAAGTATTCGTAGTGTTAAATATAAAATTCATTTGACCACTTTAAAATACAACTTTTCATGAATCACAAATATTTGAAAGCTTTTAGCATACTTCCTGTGAGAGATATATTAATGTATGCAAAAGCCAAAAGAACTAGGTCAAAATTTGGCACGCTTCCAGAATCCAATTATAAGCACACCAATTCCCAATCTCATTGAACTTCATTGTACTTTCTTCAACGAGCAATAATTTATAAATTTGAATGCATTTATAACCATGTACAGCGCACAATCAATGTCATTGTAAGCGCACAGCAACAATGAATATGAATAACGGTATCGAAAAAGTCGCTTGCCGGCGTTGACTGTCGTACGTAGCCCAATGGATGTGTGAGGAACGAAAGCCTACCAATTTATTTTTATGCTGTTGCACTTTAACTTTTCGCTAGACAAGCCTTTATTGTTAGCACATGCAACAATCGCCGCTGTAAGGCATATCGGCTGTGTGGCACAGGCCAACCTTAAAAGTCTTAGCAGTCAGCGTTATGGTAAGCAAGCGCGTGGCGGAGTGAACGTTGCCAACGGCGCTTTGTTGTTACTTGACTTTAGCCCACATACGAGTTGAGCTTTTGTTGTGTGTTTGTTGCTGTTGTTGTTGTTGTTTTTGAGGTTTCACTGTTTACTTTTGTTGTTGTTGGATTTATGGTTTTTGTTATTTTTGTGCATTTTGTTGTCTTGTTGTTGTAACTGTTTTTTGCTGTTTTTGTTGTTGTTGAGGCTAAATTGTTTATTTTTGTTGTTGTAGGGTTTGTTGTTCGTGTTTGTTTTTGTTGTTCTGAAAGTGGTTGTTGCTATTATAACGTTATTTGTTGTACATTATATATTTTGTTTTTGTTGTTATTGTTTGCGTTGTTATTGTTGTTGTTGCGCCATTGTCCCGCTACACCGAACGGCAGATTGAGTAGCTCTTGACGTACAAGCGAGGAAAGCAAAGCACCACATATACACTCACTAACGCGCCTACTTGCATAAACACCAACACACACACACACACATGCAGGCGCAAGCAAGAGCACGTCGTTTTGCATATACTTATTTGAAGGAGAATCACAGCCAAGTGCCATTGTAGCCACTGTCATTGTTGATTATTCATACGAACTACGTCCCGCCCTCTCCCCTGCCCCCGCTCTCCACAGCCAACCACCACTTTGGCATGCAAATATGCGCAAACATATTTACGCCGGCTTTCAGTTGCCACACACACACACACACAAGAGCAAAAATGTGGCTAAACTATCAGCTGCGCCGTTAAGCGACTGCACCGCGCCCACCGCTGCCGCACTGCCGTCACCACCGTGAGCTGAACTCAACCTCAGCCGCAACCTTAGCCAGGCAGTCAGCCAGCGAATTAAGCCGAGTGTCAGCTAGTGTCAGTAGCGTTTAGCATTTAATGTACAGCGCTAAGTAGAAGAGTAGCTCTGCATGGTTCGGAGTGCTCGCGCGCGCACTGCTTGCATGCGAATTTATAATTTTCGTTGCATACAAATTGGCGCTGAGGCATTGTGCGCGCTGTGCGGCGCACAAAAGAGTATATAAATTTGAGGCGCACACACCGGCACACACACACGCGTGTGCTTTCAGTAAATTATAGAGCCGAATGTTGAGTCGAAATGCGCTGCATATATAATTACCCAACACACACACACACACATGATGGTGGTATGCAACACATGCCAGCAACGTGAATTTATTAACTAAATGCACTTGTTTGTGCAACATGCAATTTGTAGGTGACTTCAGCTGCATGCAAGTGTATATGTGTATGTGTGAAAGTTTGTTGGCGCTTTAAATTGTGTTATAAATTGTATTTGTATGTGCGTTTTCGTAATGTGAAAATGTTGCTGCTCATCACCAGCGTGTTCTCAATTTGTTGAAAATCCTTTCTTTTCTCTCGCAAGATTTTTGTACGTTTGTATATATTATTTTACGGTCCCGTTGTAATGTGCGTCGCGCCATTTATCCATTATAATCTGACGTTTTTATTTTGTGGCCACATGTGGCAAAAGTTTTGCACATTTCGCTTTTTGTTGCATGGAAAGCGGCCATAAAAAATTGTGTGGTAATAATGTGCAGAGTTAGTTAAAATAGTCAGAATTTTGCTTTTGCGCAAGTATTTTTAGTTTTGGTACCGAAAGGCGCTCTCTACAAGTGAGTGCTTTGCTTTTCCACTCAGCGCGCTCAATAGTTCATTAAATTAATTTTGGATAATATTAAAATAATAATACAGCTTCCCTTCCTGATCCCATCAAACATAGAGCATTAACGTGTTGTCATGGAATTTTGGCATTGTCGTTGATTTGACCAGATTTCACATATAATTTTTTGCGCTTAGGGTTGCCGCAATGTATCAATTTTTTCTCTCAAATCAAAATCCGCTGAGAAAGCGGCTTATTTTTGTAGCGCTTATGCACCATTGTTGACATGAAAGAACGTGTTTCAACGTCCTTCCATCCATATGACACTCTGTTTTCTAGTTTTGATTGTATTCGGGGGTTTTTAGGGTTAACGGGTTTCAAAAAATAAATTTTTTTTCTTATTGTATTATTAAATTCTACAGCACCCCCAAAATATGATCCCAAAGTTGATCCGAGTAATAGTTTCGGAGATACAGCCTTGAGAAATTGTGCGTTCGAGGCTAGCTAGGCCAAGTGCGACGTCTTTGAACGCGTTTTCTCGAAACTGTGTTCTTGAAGTCCGTTGGCAAGATTTCTCGAGAACTGATGAACCGAAATTTTATGCAGGTTTTCGAGATTTAATTCTTAAAGGTCTGGACGAAAGATTTTTTTTTTTGAAAAAAAATTCGCAAAATTTTAATTTTTTTTGTAAAAATGTTTGCCAAAAATCCAATTTTCGACTTTTTTTCTCGTTCAAGTTCTAACTTAAGGTTTTAACTAAAACACATATTTTTCACTTTAAGTGATATTGTAAGCAGTTATCATGCCAACGCGGGGCATCTTTTTTCCGAGGAGTCATCGGAAATGGCGTTGCATTGGCCGAGTTTAAAAAATTAAAAAAAAAACTTCCAATTGAGGTTTTCTTCGAATTAAAGATGTCAAAAATTAAAGATAAAGAATTTTTTATGCATGATGTATATTTTTCCCTTTGCAGTTGAATTCCTCAAATTGAATTAATTTCAAATTTTGCCTCGACTTCTCGGAATTAATCCTATGAAATCACGGATCGTGATTGAGTTGTTTTTATTCATTTTATAATCTTCATGTAAATCTTAGTGTAAAATGTATTATTTTAACTGTGCTGTCTATGATTTTCCTTCTAGAAATATATTCAGCTCTTAAGACAGCTAAATTAGATTTTGCTGAATTTTCAAAACTTTCGTGTTACCATAAAGATTTCAATTTATTCACAAACTTCCATTCGAATACTAGTGATGCCTTTATCCTTGTTTTTCAAGATTGCTGCTTTATCTCTTGATTTATATTCGACTTCCTTCGTTTCAATAGAAAAGCCTATGTATATCAGTTCTTCAGGCGCAATTGCGGTGGTGTAGGTAATTCTCAGTGTATGAGGCCACTCAGTTTATCACACCAAGTTATTACATTAATTCCTATGACATTACATGATTCTTTTATTGCGATTGAGGTAACACTCTGAGGAAAAAATTGTTGCCAACTAGGCAAGTCATATATCTGCTTTAAGATTTTAGTTCGGAAATTACTTTTTGTATACATAGCTACACATAGATAGCGATCTTTTATGGGCAACAATTGAGTATAAAGTATATTATCTTCAAAGCGTCACACGTCGTTTCATTTGGCGAACTCTACACATCCTAGACAATAGAGACAATTTATAATTCTTAAGAGAACTTTGTCTAAATCAAGTTACTTTAAATCAAACTATGGCTAAGAACAAATACGAAATTAGTTATAAATATTACCAGACGTAGATATAAGCATCAAAAGGAGAATTCTTCTTCTTCCTTCTAACGTTTTATTTTGGAATATGATATTGTATACAACTAGTTCGTGACTAGTACATAGCCAGCTTAATACTTCCAGAAATAACTGCTGTTATCAACGCTGGCATACCCAATATAATAAGAAGACTCATCATCATTTTTTTGCATTCATTTATGCATGCGAACACATTTACACAACTGTGATCATAAAGTTCAAACAGTAATTACTCATACGCCATGTTGAAAAAGTTTAAATTTCCGTTCGACACAACAAAGCAAAGCGCTGGTAAACAACTACAAACGCACACTAAACTAGCGTACTAGCTGCATGTGTAAGCGGACGCTGTATATATATACTAATATATACTCGTGGCATACATACATACGTGTATTTGTATGTGTGCATGTGTATACTCCTGTTTATTTTGCTTTCGCCTTTTAGTTGCGCGGCTGCAGACCAAGGCGACGAAGGAAAGCTGGCCCATATCACACTCAAACAAAGTTGCATTGTTCTTATGGCTTAAGGCGAATTTTAATTGGCAAACACTTTTCAACACACACACACACACAACCACTTGGTGCGTATTGACCAACGCTATTGATGTGTTTATAAATTTAAAAATGCATGCGGAGGGTGCAGAGATTATATAGCGTACCGTTTGTACGGATTCAATATTCGATGAGTTTTTTTTTTTTTTTTTGCAAAAAAGTGATTTTTAATACATAATTAATTTATGTAGATTAGGGAAAATTTATAGCAGTGCATCTCTGGCTAAAACTTTGAAGGAATAATATATTTTAGCAACTTGAGAAACCGATTTATGTCGATTTGCCGAAGTTTTAACAGTATTGGTATATTTTCCAAACAAATATCTCTTCAACGTAGCTTAACTCATATCGTGGGCAGGTTGCTTAATTCAATAAACTTTCTTCTTGAAATATTGAATTGTGATTTCAAGTATAATTGAATTATGCAAAGATGCCTGCGTGCCTGTTCCTTATTTTTGCCTTTTCTACTATAAGAATAGTAGGCCATATAGACAGACAAATGATTTCATGCCACAGTTTGCCACTTTCTCCACAGTTATTTGGAAGAATGAATGAATGGAGAATGAATTTCAATGTTGAAAATAGTACTTAACAAGAGTATAACTCAGGCTTGACAGAATCGCGGCTCTTGGTTCGTGAGAAGTAATATTCAGACTCACTGAGCCTCGCTGAGGCGAAAAAAATATATAAGTACAGTGCCAAAAGTCAGTTTATAAGAAATTATCTGAGTACAGGCCAAAAGTCAGTTAGAGGTACACTAAGTTTGTACTATCGAAGAATCCTTTTATGCTTCTAGGGTATGAATTTGTCATTAGAGCTATACAAATGGCTGTCTGAAGGGAATACTTTTCCGGGATTTCCAAGCTTCTTCCAAAAATGATGTTAGTCATTCAAGGTACTAAGGTTTACGTTACCGCAGGTTCTTCATTTTTTTGTCATATTGTCTAGAGAAGGGAATAAAAAGTAAAAAATAGAGCCTTATATCAGTAAAAACTAGTTATAAGCTAAATTTTGACTTTTCTAGCATATTCCTTAAGATATAACCTCTAAAAACATTATGCAGAATTTTTATATCTGATTTTCCACCAACTAACTAAGATTTAAAAAAATAATTAATTATCGTAGCATGTAGGAACTTAATTCTTATATGAAGATTAGTGGTGTCTCAGACGGACGCTACCTTTGTTATTGTCATGACATTATTTTAAACTTTCCTCTAGGCTTTTGTATTTTCTCAGCCTTCAGGAATGTTCGAGGTAAACTTCCTTGAAGGTAAAAAGCTATAATCTTTCTACCGATATTCTACACCACCATAATTTAAACATATTTCGCTATGCTCTTCGCTTCTTAATTGTTATCATTTTCTTTAGACAACTTACATTTTTTAACAATTATCGGTTTTTGGTAATTTGGTTTTTTTTTCTCTTTTTGTTTAAAACTATAAATATTCCGCATTTTACATTTAATTGAAGTTGTTTTGTCACACAACACTCGTGAGAGATCGACTTCTCCGCCCAGCAAAGCCAAACTTTTGGTCAGCTTACTGCAGTCTGGGAACTTTCAAAACTTTTTAGATTTACTCTTTTTTTTTTGGATTTATTTCTAAATTTATTTTTAGATTTTCCTTTTCGATTTTATTTCTGCCATTTTTTATTTATTTTTTATCTCTTGTGCAACTTTCTAGCTCACAAAAGCTGACTGCTCCCAGTTTTATGCGATTTTATTGCCATTTGGCTTCGTTGCCAGTTCAATAAAGTTATCCGCTTGTATTGGTGTATTGGTGAAATTAGTATTACTTACTGCCATGCAACTTCTGGTTGATTGCAAAAGCTGGTCAACCACGTTGTTTACTTTGTAAGCCTGTTTGAGTACAGCTGTGTTTTTATTTTTGCTGCTGATTTGATAGAAAAAGCATATAAATAAAGTAAGGAGATAAAAGTAGTTATACCTCAGGCCATAGTAATTGCACTGGAGGGCATACATGGCCAACATGTATGTATGTGGAAAAGTGTTTGTGACTTTTGAAACACTTGGCTTTATGCTCGGTTGTGTATATGTATTTATGTGCCTACATATATATATATGTACATCTGGTTTTATTTCTATGAGTTTACGTGCTTTTGAAATCCACTATACTTTTATTGCTCGCAGTAAATATGTGATATTTATTTGTGCACTTTTGTCGTTCTGTAGCCGCAGTCCATCAACTAGACAGGCATGTTTCTAAATATTTATTGAATCATATGTGCTTGTATATATTTTAGTTGGCGCAGAGATGTGCTTGGCTTACGTATTTATTTAGTTTCATTTCAAATTAAGGACATCGAGTAGCCATATTAATGTCACATCTCGTTTACTTATTCTATTTCGTTTTCTTCATTTACTGCACATAATTTTTTTGCTTATTTTTTGCATGAAATTTTGAAAAGAAGAAGCCTTAAACGGTCACTTATATGATTCACTGAGCAGTTCGCCTAAGGGTATGCAATGTTTGGTAATTGATCGAATTATTTTTAATGCTTTTTATTAAGGTGTTTTATATTTTGATGGCAAGCTATTTTATTTAGTTGATTATTAGTCTTAATTCCATAATATTTATATTTGAAATGGCTTAAATATATATCGTTCTCTAAATTTACAATTTATATTTAAATTTACTAAATTTGTGAGTTGTTAAGTTTATGATATTTCGTATCATCCTTTGGGTTTTATTTCTGTATCATTCACAATGTATTTATGTTTTTCTTTGTAATTAGATTACTCTTTTTTCAAACGATCTCTCCATGCGCCTAAGTGCAGGCAACAGTTTCTTTAATCATCTTATAACTGTGCTGTATTTATCATCAAGGAGGAAAGTAATATACTATATAGTTTTTGCTTAAAAGTGTCACACTGAAAGCATATTTGAACAACTAAATTACGAGACTTGAGGCTTTTGAATGACAGCTTAACAAATAATAATATCGAATTCGACGAATTCAATTTTTTTTATATGGGATATATACCTTTCGACCTTTATTTGAAATTAGCATTTAATTAAGGAAGTTATAACATTTTCTTATCTTTCTTATTACGATGACTCTTTGTTGGCATTTTCTTTTTATTAAACCAATGAACAAGAATTATCCGCAAAAATTACATATAGTGAAAGATGTGCGAGAACTGTAGCTTTCCATCTATTTTCGGCATATTGAAACAATGGAATAACAAGTTAAGCCACTATTTCTCTGAAATTACGACTTGTTCATAAGTCTAGATCGTTTAGAAGTCTGGCCATCCATTTGCCGCAACTTTCATTCTCCCATCTTTGTTGCCATGTTGTCATTGTGTCTTTCTTTGTCTGTTCTATTGTGCTGTTGTTATTATCGGATGTTTTCTTTAGCACTCACAGCTTTTCCCTTTCATTTGATAGAATGTCAATTGAGGCATTGAGGGCTGCGGTGCATGTTAGCCATTAGTCTGCTTAGTTTGGAGGTGATCTTTCCAGGGGTATGTGTTTATTTGTTAGCAGTAGTAACGCTGTAGCGAACTGGAAGTTGTGTGAGTCAAGCCATGCTTGCTTCCGTATCATGACCTGAATAGCTTTCTTCGCGCTTCTTCTATGTCTCTTGCTGTAAGTACTGCTGCAAGGTTGCCCGCGTAGCTAAATTAAGTACGATTCGTCTGGCATTTCGAGTTTTAATATAGCTTCGTAGCTGATGTCCCAGAAATCTGGGCCTAAAATAGATCCTTGTGCTGCTCCTGACGTGACCGCTATCTCTCGTTATTGCTCTCTGGTTTGGTACAGCAGTTTTCTGTTGCTAAGGTAGCTCCGCATCACAGCTCTGAGATAGTCGGGGATTTTAAAGATTTTTTCGAGAACACCGAGCGCTGTTGAAGGTGCTTCGGACATCTAAGATCGTCAGTAAACCTATTCTTTTGTATTTATGCCATTTATCCCAAACGCAATTACTGACGATTAAATGAGTTACTGATTTCATCTTCTTCTCCTCTATTGGCGTAGAGACCGCTTACACGACTATAACAGCGTTTTATTTATTAAATTCTGGGATAAAAAAATAAATATATTATCCATTTGATTTCACTCCATCATAAGACATTCACAGATCCTCACTGATCGCATTTAGACAATCCAGGTTCATATAATACCTGTAGATTTCTGCAATGTAATGAGTCTACTTAAAAAACGTTGCAGTCTACTTTGCAAGCATTTTGATACTTTTCATAGCCTATCACTGACATAATTGGATCCAATCTCTTCATAACTTTTTTAAGTTCAAATTTTTTGAGCTGAAATTAATTCTTTATTTCTTGTATTGTATGACTCACCTTGCATATGCCTACTGAGAGCTTGAGTAATGAAATCATATTCTTCTAATGCCTTCAAAAGTTATACAGACGATTATATGGCTTCTGAATATATTTTAACAAGCTTCATATCCGGATTATATTGTCATTTCTACAACAGAATTATTCGCCTGAGAAGCTTTGTTTGATTGGTGTCTCTTCCTCAAGGTTATTTATTTGCGAAATAAAAAAAAATTATAAATCGCTTATAGAACTTCAACTTATAAAAAGTATAATAGACTTCCTATTTTGTAATTAAATAAATAATTTTTTTTTCGTACCGAGTCCCGAGTCTTTTAATTGAGAACTACAATCCTCCTTGTCATTCTTTTGTATTTCATGCGTTCGTTCTTCATATCGCTTTGTTATTATGTAACCATCCACATAGAAACACACACATGCACAAGTATAATTTTTATCGCCCCCCATTACTCTGACAAATCACTTACCACAGTTATATTGTTTACATTAACTCAATAGCCAACGCTGCGCTGTGATTAAATGGTACGGCAGCTGCTTCATGCCTGTCGCACCAGTGTAAACAAACTTATCGCATCGAGCATATTGCCACATACATTTATTATTAGTACATATGTATGTGCGTACGCTTAAGTCATTTGGCTTATTGACAGCTGAGTTAGGTTGTTGCTACTCACAAGCTTCAATCGACTTGAGAGCGCTTGCAGTGCGTGTGGTTGTGTCAGTTGTGTGGTTAGTTGTGAGTTTCTACACAATTGTATATATTTATATGTATATGTGAGTGTGTGTGTTATACAAAATTGCTTCCAGCTCTGACACTGGCCGTTTGCTTTCGAAGCGCATTGTTTATACAATGTGTTGTCATATAAACGGACCACACGGCGTATGAGTGATGGTCTCTGTAATTATTTGTTTAATTAATAAAAATTTAGCCGTTGCTTGTTAATCATATTTTTCAAATGAAATGAAATTTTGTTTGATATTTGTGCAAATTGCTTTAGTTGTTGTTATTTTATAGATAGGTTTTCACTGGCCGTGTTTGCAGCTCTCGCTTCTAATGACTTAGTTCAATATAAGTGCCAATATTGTGCGAAAGTGTCTTGAATGTACTTTTCTCCTACTCTTGAGCTCATGCTAAGTGATATACTCTGTTCTGTTCTATTGTATTTTTAACTTATTTATTATTGCAATTGCCTCAACTTATTCGTTGCGCCATAGTTCGAGATTCACGAATGCTCAAGTACACAGTTTAAAAGTAGATCTCTGCTAAAAGATTCAGCGCTTCCACTGCCTATTGAAACATGTTTGTAGGTAGCGAATGCGTCATGAATCCTTTTCTTCCTTCGCCATAAATGGTCTGGTTATTTTGGCGGAAAGTTGAGTTTAGTCTTATTGCTTTGCACAGTTTTTTGATGAAGTTTTCATATTTTTTAAGATTTTCAATCTTCACTCACACATTCTGTTACCTGAAAGACTTTGCGAAGTTTAATGTCTTTTCGGAAACCAAATAAATTGTAATGAGGTTAAGGGAATATTCTAGTCAAGAAATCTTTATATTCGGGAACAAAATCAATAGTTTAAAAAGATACGTAGTAGAGGAAGGCACAGTGTGGAAAGCACGGATGATTGATTAAGAGAGCATTAGAAAAATCACAGAAACGTCGAGAATTTTTATTATCAATCGAAAAAACGTTCTGTGGAAATTATTTTGAAGATTATCTCTTTCAAATGTTGGTCGCGGCAACGCCTCAGATGGTCCATCCGCTGAGTCGAATTTTCAATAATTCGTTTCAGCATTTCGATTGGTAACTGGCGAATTACACACGTGATACTTTGATCCAAGGCCTAAATCGAAGATAGACTTTAGACTTTACATATCCCCACAGGAAAAAGTTTATCGGTGTGATATCACACCACCTTGGTGACCGATCGACCGGCCCAAGACAGCAAATTACTGGTTCACGGAAGTGTTCTATCAAAAGGTACATTGATTGATGACATGTGTGGCAAGTGGCGCCGTCTTGTTGAAACCAAATGTCGCCGAGATCACGAACTTCATTTTTAAAGAAATAAAATGGCAGCACTTGAATCTATTGAAATTGCTCTTCGCCTCAACTGCGGCATTGTGTTTGTTTACATACCCATTGAGCCAGAAATGGGTCACATCGCTGAAAAAAATTTAGCTCAAAAACGTTGGATCTTCTTGGAATGTTTCAAGTGCCCATAGAACAAAGCGATAACGCTTGGTAAGGTCCAGCGGCTTCAGCTCTTGTACAAGCTGTATTTTTTACGTTTTCAAGCTAAGGTTTTGACGTGTAATGCGTCAAGTCGTTCTAAATGTTAGTCCGTGTTCGTGTATACTTTCATATAGTCTTCATTGCGTGCTGGATGTGGTCCATTCGATGGTATTCATTATTGGATAATATTCCATTTATTTGTCTCAAGATGGGTGATGGTGTTGCGAATAGTATGCTTAGTAGGTGAACAAAAATAATATGACAGTACCTTTGCTTTGATCATTCGTTATATACTAATCTATCAGTGAGGCTGCTTGGAATTTAACGTAAAAATTCAAAACCAATTTTAACGAAACTATCAGCCGTCACGTTATTTCAAGTTCTAATTTGTCCATTTACTTACAAGTTGGCATGATTATTTTTCTAATATCACTTTCAAAAAATTTTAATTTATAATGCCATAAGAAAATAGATGAAATAAAAAAAAACTCGTGATAAAATGTCCTTAACTTTTGAGTAGCCACCATTTCACGTAAACATGTTTTTCAGTTTTGTTGGTTCATAAAAAGCAGAGATTTCTAGTGGTCAGTGAGTCGTCATTTTTATACTTTTAAAATAATCACAAATATAGAAATCATGACGACGGGCACGCGGCTATTTTTACCTCTCTACTTAAAGAATGCTCAACTTTGTAAAAATTTATTTATTTATATTTTGTACAACAAGTCAAATTCGAGATCCAGAAATCCAAACCCTATTCTCTTAGAACAAACTGCTCGCCATAATTATAAAATACTTTATTTCTGTTTAAAATATATCAATTTTAATTATTTAAACTTATTTAATACTTGTGAAGAATATGGCAGTCAAAACCATCTCTAGGAGATATATATATTTGAAAAATACAGTCTTTATGCGCCTTTAAAATTCGATTCGAATACTCAGGAGCATAAATTGCATATTCATGTTTAATAAAGAGCGTTGAAAATCCTTCACTTAACACCGACATAATGTGACATTTCAGTAATGCAATGAGTAAGCAATATAGGCAGAAGTATGAACGAGAGTGTCACGGTGGTGAAAACACACAAACAATATATATGTATGTAAGTGCGTTTAAGCGCCGGGGCAACAATGAGCTTGCAAGCGCGTAAGAGCACATAAAATATAATATTTTTGGTCAAGTATATAAATATACATAGCTATATATAAGTATATACATATATATGTATATATGAAAAACCGAAATTCCGTGCCACACAGTTCAGCAAACTCTTGTCGATTTTTACGTGAATCTAATATTATTATCCATTTTTATTTTTGATGAGCGCTTATTGTTGTTGTTGTTGTTATTTTCGAACACTCTCCTAACTCGCTAATGAAAATAGAATAAACTGTTGCCACGCTGCCTCTGCGCCACATATATGTATACCACAATTTGCCACATATGACATGACATGCATGCAGCCACAACTACACACATACACAAGCACACATATATAGTGTATATGTAGACAGCCAACAGTCATTAGTATTAGCCCGGTTAACCCCCTGGGTGTCCATGCGCTGTGTTGTTGCTGTGTATTTTATTTATCGATTTCTAAAAACAGCATAACAAAAACAACAATTTATCATGCAACAACAACAAAAACGTGGAAAATAGAATGAAATATAATGAAAAACTAAAACCTCTCAGTTGTGGCTATTTTTCATGCAACACGGAATACAGACAGCGCTAATGATACATATCTACCGTTATACACACACACATACATACACACAAACGGTGATATGCACATATGCAGTTACAACGCTGATGCATAATAACGTTTTTGTTTGCTGACAAGCATTAACTGGCTGTTGCAGACACACACACGCGCATACTTATATATCTTTTATGCATATATGGATATATAGTCTCATATGTATGTTTTGTGGCGCTTAGCTGCTTGCTAACAATGGCTTTTTCTCGCATTACTGCATTTTGCATAACAGCGAAATAGAGAAATTAATTTTGCGCTCACGCGCCGAGCGGGTCAGGGCTGCCAGCGGCTTTAAAACTGTCAGCGAAAAAATCCGTTTTTAATTGCTAAATTGTTGTTGTTGTTTTTTAGCGCGTGGCACACTCCAATCACCGCATTTGCATATGTCACATTTCAGTGATGCATTGCCACGCTTTGTGGACATAATTTTTTGCACAAATTTTTCAAACGAATTTCCAGCCTTAATTTCTAGAATTTATTTCCGCTGTGATGAAATGTAAAAAATGGCAACTAAAAATACTTGCAATTCCCCAACCGTTGCAATAATTTGCAATAATATTTTATTCACGTGCGGCGCTGTCATTCCGTTTCAGCGCACAATTTGCTGTTATGCCAACTTTAAAGTGTGCACACACACACTTACAAATATAATAATACACGATTTCATGCCTACCAGTATGCATACTATATGTTAAATATTTACATTTGCAACTCTGTAGCACTTTTCATAAAGTTATGCCTTTATTTACTTGCATCGAATTCATTTCCTGATAGTGGTTTGCTGCTCCAGCGCCTGCAGGTAGGCAACAAATTCAAACACACGCATTCATACAATATTTGCTTGATTTATTTACCTTTTGCCTGCGAAATTTTAGTTGATTTTCATTTATTACTTTTATAAATGACAATTAATTTTTATTGCCGCACATTAAGCAGTGTAATTAGTGTCGCTAATTTATCGGCGTAGTTTATCTTTGCTTTAATGTGAGTGAAAAATGTGTATACATATATATATTTAATATTTTCTTTCTTTGCTTAAATCATATATTGTTTTTTTTTTTAATTTAATATCACACAAAGTAACCAATTGGCATAGTATCTAAATTTAATTTGTATTTGTGGGGTCGAAAGAGTCTGCTGCGAAGAGTAAATTATTTGAAAACAAAAACGAAAAAAACTGTTGAAAATTAAAAGCAAGTTTACAGCAAATGTTGACTAATACTTTTTCACATATAATTGATTAAAAAGTTTTGACAAAATTGCACAATTTTATAGGCATTATTTCATGGTCATTGAGGACAATTAACCGCGAGTGAACTCCTAAACAAATTCTAAACTTTTTCCTCTGCGTTCTATTAAAAAGAAATTCATTACTTTTACATTAAACTGAAGCTTTTATTTAGTGTAGTTTCAATGATCTGATTTTGGTCAATTATTCTACATTTGTTAGATAACTTATTATCATTTTGAAGACAATCTCAGAGAGGAAACTTTTCATTCAACCACTTGTCGACCGTGAAGAGGTCATTGTAGAAAAAGTATCAGAACGGTGCCAAATATATTTAGTTTCATAGCAGTTTTCTGACTATTCTTACTCCTTACCGTGCGCTGGGCAATTGACCTTGCATACATTTAGCTGGTTGATGATCAGGTACTGTGCGACTGCGAGGTAATTAATTTGGCCTAGAGTAAAACGCTTGAGATATACTGAATAACTTGATATAAGCAAAGTGCGTCTTGCCGCAATCAAAAAGTTTTTACTGAACACTCTACAATAGGCATTCAAGCGGTAAGATCAAAAATCTTGTCGACCACTAGTTTTCAAAGTTGAATGGAACAGGGTGAGGTGGAAACATCCGGGCACTTTATGCTCCACTGTCCAGCCTTTGCAAGCCTGAGGTTGAAACATCTCGGCCTTCCTACCTTCAACGAATCAGCAGACATAGCCAAAACTAGCTTTAGTTGTACCAACAAATTTGTGATAGGCTCAAAGTGCTTTATCGATTTGTAAAGGTCTTATGATCTAGCATATAGAAATTTTTAAACAGCACAACGACTGGTGTTCTAAGCCGTCCAAATGAAGTATCGACACTTTTACTTAACCTTATGCAGCCTACCTATTTTATGTACAAAATATTTGAATTCTGTTTAAAGTTTGTAAGCGACAAAAAGATAAAAGAAGAAGAGCTTCAAAATATATTTCTCCCATATCAGATTGATATAGTGAGGTGATATTTACATAATTACACCTGCCAAGAGATAACTTTATCCTATTACACCCAAGCACTTCTAATTAGTAAACTAAGTAGATTGGTAGGTACGAGTGTAGTCGATTCTAATTGCATATTTTGATACACTATCGTAAGACCTAGTGTATCCCCGATATGCTTTTTATTGATAAACAATTAAATTTTGATATCTGATGAATTCCAAGTGTTTTGTGTTTAGTCTGTGATAGAGCTGGGTAGAAGTGTAGAACCGTTTCCTTATTTCCTGTTCCCATCTTTTTCATATGCCCAATATCATATTATGGTAGCCATTAGTCTGTTTATACTTTTTTTGGACCTACCCTAATAATTCCTTAGTTCTTGTCTTGTCATATTTAGGCGATATATGCTTCGCTGTCCTGCATTTGATTATAAATTTTCATCTGTTTTGAGCTATTTTTTTCAAATTGTGTATTGAGGTCCCGCCTGCTTTCCCTGGAATTCATCTACAGAGGCTCCTCATTTGGGCAACTCGTCTGCTTTTTCGTTCTACATTTGTTGACTAAAGTATACTTTTATAGTAATTCAGTAGAGCACCTCAGGCCTTCCCTATGCCTATTACTTCCGCCTAGAAGATGTTGGTTTAATTTATTAGACCGCATAAAGAGAAAGAGAGATATATAGATCGTTGGAGTATACCCCCGTTCCGAAGTACGTATTTTTTTTTTTTTCGATTTACTCTACACATTTGACAATTCTAGATACAAAGTGCAGCTTGGTACTTCTCCACCTGATCTTTCTAACGATCTTCCTCTATTTCTACCGGCGAGGACTGAATCGAAATCCTTCGCGCGGTAGTTGAGACCAATGATATCAATATCATCGGCGTACTCCAGCAGTTGTTGTAGAAGATTGTACCGTCTCCGTAATAGCTTTGAGGAAATACCAACCTTAGCGCAGTGGCATAGAGGCAGTTCCTTTTCGTGATGTCGAAGTCGGCTTTAAAATCGTCGAAGAGGTGGTGTGTGTCAATCATCCTTCCACGAGTATTTTCCAAGATTTGGCGCATGGTGAAAATCTTGTCAGTTGTTGATTTTTCAGGCCTGAAGCCACAATGATAAGGTCCAATCAGTTTGTTAACGGTGGCTTCAACTTTGACGCACTATGCTCTATAAGACCTTATATACTCTATTAAGGAGGTGTGTCCCATGGTAATTGGCGCAGACTGTGGGATCTCCCAATTTGTGGATTGGGCAGAGAAAACTTAGGTACGAATCATCGTGCATGCTTTCATCCGACAATACAAATCATCCGACTTGCAAAGAAGCTGATGCACCCTTCAATCACAGTCCTTATTGCGTTTGCTGTGATCGTCATCAAGAAACAGGTTTTTTATCCGAGGCTGTTTTTTCTTTTTCATTGGGAATGGGGCTCAATCTCGCTAGCGAGCCGAATTTTTCGATATTTCACTTTTAATAGCTGGGATCTTACCTTAAATAATTATTTTGATTTTTTTATTTTTGTTATAATTTGTTCGTTTTTTTGTACTACTTTATGAGAAAATAATTTTACAATTTCATCGTGCTCTAAATTTCAACCTTCAATAACTTTAACAAAAAAAAGAATTTTTATGAAATGCTTATATCACGGGGTATGCGTCTAGTATCCTTCCTAATGAACTGCTAATTTTCACTTGAATCCGAGATTTTTCGAAATTTTCATGGACCACTTGGCGTAGTTTGACTCATGATGATATATTTTCACGATATCTATATCATATCAATATTACAAATTGTTATCAAAAACAACGGCATCCTCCGGAGAAATTGTTCGGATCGGATCAGTATAGTATCAGAGTTTATAAGAGTGACATATAAACTAACCAATCATATTAAGGACACAGAATTTTATACCGTTTTTGTGCTATAAGAAATGCATCTGTGAAAGGCTGCTTCAGTGCAGCCGAAGTCAGCATTTATTGTTTTAACTTGCATTTAGGTCAGGTCGTAACAATTATATGCTATATCAGCAGTGGAATATTAAAAAGAGGAAAGACGAAAGGGGGGCGAATTTTGCGGTACTCTTATCTACGCTTTGCTTCACGCTCTACGTTTGGCCACAGTTTATAGAATGCACTTGAATGACGCAAAAGTTTTCAAAGTTTAAATGCGAGAAAATACAATAAATAACTTGAAGCTTCAAATGTATCCATTTACTTTCTCTGTCTCTCACTCTCTCCCTCTTATCACCGCTTCGCCTACAGCTTACTTCTGATTGACATATCTAAAGCTTAATCTGTGAGCATTTCTCGTGTTGTGAAACTGAAAATTCTTAAACCAAAATGCCAATGAATAATGCAAAGCATTTACAACGAGATTTACTTAGAGAGCAGACAATAAGAACTAAAAGTGCACACAAATTTTCTGTGTCAACGATCTACAAATAGCACAAACACACACGCCGAAGAGCTTCATAAATATTGCATATTTGCTGTCAAACGAGTTTCAGTGTTGACACACGGAAGGCAACACATACAACTACACGTGCGCCAACGAGAAATCATAAATTTCGAGCAAAAATTCAAAAAGCATTTTGGAAAGGATATGCACATAAACAATGTAAAAATTCACATTCATATATTTGTAGTTATATAAAATTATATATGAACACACCCAAACGAGGCAGAGGCGGCAAATATTTGCCTACACTCGCGTGCACACGTGTAACTACGAGGTGGGGGGTGGCGAGGGAGAAGGTAGCGGATTGTGTTTGCGCGCAGTGCAAATAAATCCCTTTTATAAATACAAACAACAAGCAAAATATGTAGAAAGCCAGTTAGAGGGCAGGCAGGAAATTGTTGTAACTAAAATTCAGCCTCAAAATATGTCTTCACTTCCGCTTTTTTACGTGCCACACAACGCACACACACTGCCACACACCCGCCAACCGGTGTAAAGCGAAATTTCCTGATGTCAAGCAACTATGTAAAGCAATTGCTGGCTAGAAAACGCTAAAACTGCGGAAGTTCACCGTTGCACTGTTCCGAAGTGGCCAAGCGGAAGGCCAGCGCGGTGGCAAGTATGGCCGGCGCAGTGTGGCATGTAGCCGCCGACATGGTTCTCACGCAAGCTGAGCGGCGGCTCTTGTGCGGTGCTGGGGGTCAGCACATTACAAAAATGTCTAGATGTGTGTGTGTGTGTGCTGTGTAGGTGAACAATAAAATCGTATGCAACAATGGAATTGAAAACATCAACAATAAAATGCACACACACACATACACATGCAAACATACTGCTATATAAATGTGGCATAAAATGAAATAAAAGTAAAGAAATTAACAACAATAACTAAGCACAAACGTATTCATGTGAATATGTATGTATGTATGCTGGCTTACAACAAAAATAGCGTGCATGCAACCACAACATTGTCGCCACAAAATGTTGTGATTTCACTGCATACGTATTTTTTTATTATTGTTGTGATATGCTTGATTTTTTCACTCAGATTCCCTTTTGTGTTTACTTTATTGTTGTTGTTTTCCTTTTTTTTTACTTTCCATAGCATTAGCTTGTCACATCTGCATCATGCGCCGTTGTTATATTTCTATTTTATTTTCTACTCTCATTGTTGTTGTTTTTTCCCATTACCTTTGTTATTGCTTTCGCTTACTTTTCTTATTGTTTTTGTTGCTGCATTCTTATTCGTCTTTACCACTTTTACCTTTGCATAAAACATGAGCGACAACGCAGCGAAAGTCAAGTGAATGAAGGCAAGAAGGAAGCAAACGGTATATTAACACAAGTATAACGGCAATATCCGTACTTAGCACGAAACAACAAGAAGCGGAAGCGAAAACAAGCTGGCATTAAAAGCAGTAAAATACATATTTTTTATTATACTACATATGCTTCCTACTTTGTGTCAAACTAGGCTTTCGTTGACATTTTCTTCCATTTTCGTTGAGGGAAACCGTGTAGTTTGAGTTTATGACCGAGATTCATGGTTTCATGATTTCAAGCGGATTATGGCTATAATTTTATTAAATTTCATTATAATATGGTTAATGTTGCAGAAATATATTTTATTTTCTCGCGTGGATTAGTGATCAAAAGTTCAAAAAAAGCTTATCCGCTTCGACTAAAGTTCATTTATGAGGTCATCAAGTTTTTACTGCATATAACGGGTTTTCAATAAGAGCGTTGCAAAAGTTAAAAACGGTTTAGGATATCAATGAAATTCTTTATTCCTTTGAAAGTACATTCGTTGCCATTATGTATGGAACTCGACTTCTTTTGCATGGTCACCAAGAAGAAGTCCAGACGCTGAACTCAATTTTCGACGGTTTTTAAGCATAAATCCCGATACTGCTGCAATTTCACGTGCTATATTCGTATGAAGTTCATCATCGTTGGCTCGTTAGCATAAACCATAGACCTGACATAGTCCCACAGGAAATAGTCTAATGGCGTCAAATCGCACGACCAAGGCAGCCAATTGGCTAGGCTATTTCGAGGAGATAACAAGTTCACCAAACTTGGTGTTCAATAAATCGATTGTGACATTCGCAGTGTGGCTTATAGCGCCGTTCTGTTAGAACCACATATTAGTCAAGTTCATATCATCCAATACGGGCCAAAAAAATTCGGTTATCATTGAGCAAAAGCGGTTCCCATTCACAGTAACGTGCCGGTCTTGATCATTGTGGAAGAATTCGTCACAACGACGTCACAGAGATGCCCAACGCTTGAGAACGACGTATGAGAGACTGATTTGGGTCTTGCTCAATTTATGCGCTGGCCGCAGCAATATTCTCGACACTTCGGGCAATTCTTTGTCTCACTGGCACGGAAACATTTTGTACTATGTATACCTGTTGATTCAAATTTTTCCACTAGATCCACAATTGTTGTTGTCCTGTCACACGATTATGACGACCGTAAGTTGGACGTAGCGCTCTTAAAGTTGAGGCCACTGACTCCGAATTTGGTAGTAAATTTTAATAATTTCGACTCGTTGTTGGATCGTATATCTTTGCATGATGAAAAGGCATAGCGTCCCTATTGAAAATCACTTTTAAGTTATTTTACTGAAATTCGCAGAGCGTCTATTTTTAATGACAATGTGCCAACAAGAAAAAACGTTAACTTCGCCTGCACCGAAGCTAATATGCCCTTCACTGGTGCATTTCTTTTAGTAACTATGTGCTCAGTTTATATGGAAGCCATATGCTATAGTAATCCGATCTGAACAATTTTTTCGGAGATTACATTGTTGCCTTAGAAAATTAACTATACCAAGTTTCGTGAATATATCTCATCAAATGCAAAAGTTTTCCATACAAGAACTTGATTCCGATCGTTCTGTTTGTATGGCAGCTTTATGTTATAGTGGTCCGATATCCAAAATTATTTCCGACAAATGAGCAGTTTCTTGAGGAGAAAATGACGTTGGCAAAATTTCAAAACGATATCTTAAAAACTGAGGAACTAGTTCGTTAGATATACTGACAGACGGACAGAGCATAATAACGTAAAATTGAATGAACATAAAGATAATATGTATAAGGATTTTACAACTGTACGGTTACAAAATAACTTAGACCCTTTTTACTTGTTTGCGTAAATTTTCATCAAAAATAGCTATTTTTCTTAAATGTTCCACGGCGTATGAGTGACTTATTTATATTTCAAGGTACGCACCTAGCAATATAATATAAGAACTTTTGGTTTATATTTTCATATTTCCATTTTGTTATTATTTCTCTCCATTTATGGTTTCACGTAGTTTAAAAATATTGTAATAGAGCACGATCCCTTCTGATACTACCAAAAACAGAGCCTCAACTTGGGGTCATGATTATTCGGCTTTGCCTTTAATGTGGCTGTTAAGCCAGGTTTAACATTTTTGCATTAGGGTTGTCGTAATGGATGCACTATATTTTTCATCACCAGGCACATCGATGCAAACACGACTTCCTTCAGTTTCTCAGCTTCCATGTTTTGGCCGGCCAAGTCAATTTTCAGTCTTTGTATTCAAAGTCATCACTTTTAAATCGTGTAAACCATTTTTCGCACATTCACATAGCTAGTGCATGTAGATTGCTATTAAGTAAGTAATCAATCTCTTGGCAAACCGTCTGAATATAAACATACATATATACCCAAAACATTAACTCCTTGATTCCTTCATCCACTACACAATATTGCAAGCATTTAGTCTTTGTAATTTTTGTTTTCAAGAATATAGACATAATTCTTTGCCTGAATATTTTATTTCCAGTTTTCGCTCTTATAGTGGGTTATTAAATTAAAATTGCGGTTTTAAAATTAAAGAAATCTGACTTTGACTCCAACCCCATTATATTCTTCTTTTTCATTTAAAAAGTTATAAACTCGCAGGCCAGGTATTCAATCAAAATCAGGTGCGATTGGAAAAAACCTTCTCAAGGACTTTCGAGCTTTACACTAATCATCAATGGTACTTTTAAAAGGTTTCATCATATTTAAGCGCTTTTCTCCATTTCAAGAAATGCATCAGAAATAGCAAAAATAAGAAATAAATTTTACTCTGGCACAAGGTATTCACAATAATGCAATAATAAATAAAAAGCAGATCTGAACAAAGTCAAAAGAACAAAAAATTATTCAACGAACTGAATAAAAAAACAAAAACAAAATTGTGTCAAAAAGTCCGGATGGAAATTGCATTTTAATAATTTAAACAACTCTACTACCGCTGCAAGTGCAATAAAACACACACATACAACCATACATGTATGAGCATAATTGTATGTATGTAAATGGCAACACTTGTCTATGCCCGTATCGCACTTAATGGCTGGCATAAAAGTCAAGTGGAACGTGGGGAACTGAGCAAACAAGCACAAGTACAAGCTCTGCCAGCGACAGAGTGGGAATACAATGAAAAAGCAAACAGAAAATTATATTATTCTGCTTCTTCAAATTTATTTCTGTGTTATTCCTGTGCGGCACTCAGCACGTTTCATTTGCGCTTTGTTTTGCTTTTGTTTTTTCAAGAAGAATTTCCGCCCTTCGCTTGCTTTCTTCTCCGCTCAAGTGGCTACAAAGCATATTTCTTTTGTTCATAACAACAAAAGCAATAAAAACAACGATAAATATGTAATAATAATGAGCTTGAGTTCATTGTATGATTTGCATTTTAAAAAATTTATTAATAAACTTAACACTGTTAAAAGGAAATAAGGTTGATTAACCACGGAATTTTTACTTGCTTTTGGAATTTTATTTTTTAATTTTAAAGTAGTAATGGGGTTACAAAATTAATATATTTATTAACAATTTTTTATACAAGTCAAACCTTATATTTCAAAATCTTCGCAGAACAAAGAAAAATATAGAAAATTTTATAAATAATAATACTTATATAAAACTATATATTTCATATAAAAAATATATATATTCATATATATATTTCATATAAAAAATATTAATAATAATAAAATTCCTAAGGCACCAATTATGAAATGGAAATTAATTTAAAAATATTTTGTCAAAAAATGTTCTCTTCTGCGTAAAAATATCTGAAATTTCTCTCTTCTTTTCACTAATAAATTCAATTATTAAAATTAATATTTTTTCAGTGCTCCTTGTTGGCACTGTGCTCCTGTTCCCCTAAGAAAATAAATGTACATACATCTTTTTTTAAATATGGTTTATGCTTAAAAAAACTTTTTTTGGTTTAATTTTAATAAAATTTTAAATTCAGTGTTTATTCAACCTCAATTATTCTTAGTTTAGGCATTAATCATAAATTATTTGCTTTTGCTACAATCCAATAATATGGTCGTACACTATAAATCGTTGCCTACATCTAGGAGTATTTATTATTATTTACTAAATTCTTTATCAAATGTAGGGCATCATATGCTATAACATACATATATACAAAGTTTATTCCAAGTCCTGTCAATAATCGTAAAGGCTTCGCTTTTGAAAAAGCTCATTAATAAGATACTATATACCCTCCATAAGTCGTTGCCTAAACTCAAGCATACTGGTAGTTATTGACAACGAAAAAAAATTATAATAAAAATTGAGTTCAGAGAAAAATTTTTAGAAGTCAGGAGTCATAAAAGAATTGCCTTAAGCTTGAAAGTAAGAAATACCAGCATACATATATTCTAGTTTCTAGTTTCGTGGAAGGACGTGGATAGTATTCTTATTGTAAAGCAACATCAATTCTTAGTTCGGCATACATCCTTTCCTCTTCCTTGGCGCTACAACCGCAGGTCGGTAGCCCCTGTTGGTAACAGTTATTTGGCGCTTGATCTTCAGGCTTACTTTATTGGTGCAATAAATCAGAAGTTTAGTGGAAAAAGGCGGATTTTACACTAATTGTAGAGCAAACGTCAGCTGGATTCGATATAAACAAAGTCTTTCTTTTTTAGTGTACAGCTGATAACAGTGCTGGTTGCCAGAATGCGAGGTTATGTGGCCTCGAGGTCCTTTGCCTTGCCATATATTCGAGTGTCACATACCATACTTGTTGAACTTGACTTTTTGAACAAATAAATATGATGTCATAGAGTAAAACGATTATTCAGCTGAAATCTGGCTTTCACTACGTAAAAATTCACACTGTGCTCTCACAAACTTAGTAAGGCGAAATTTTTGATGAATTTTTATTCTGAGGGGTCGAAGATAAGCTGAAAACAAAAGCAATAATCGAAATAAAAGTAATAGCAATAAAAACTAATAATTATTATATCAATAATAGAAAAACATAAAAAAATTAAACTAAAAATCTTAAAAAAAATGGAACACACTTTTTTCTATTTAGCGCTCGAAAAATAGTAATATATTAACTTCGTTATTTTAATAATTTTCATTTAAAAAAATCATAAAAAATCGCCTAAAGGTGTGCTAGTATAACAAACAAACGCGTCTAAAAGTATGCAACACCGTTTAATATATAATGTGCTCAGCAAAGTGCAATGAAATATTGACTTTATAAAATATTTCTCACCAAAGCCAGCATCAACAAATGCCCAATAATGTGGATAGTAAAAGCAAATAATTAATCGTTGCCTACATTCAGGCACATAGCAGCAGAAATGTTTCAAAATAAACCAAAAATAGTGATTTAAAATATTATATAGCAAAATGTGTAACCAATACTTGCAACAACGCTGTAGTATCACAAATTAACAGTTAAAATTATTAATTTCATTTAACTTGTAATTTAGTCATAAGTGTAACAATGTCTCTTTGCCAATACAATCAACAAGTTGTTGCTGAATTGCAACACAAACCAAAACTACAACAACGGCCACTAGAGCCACATTGTTGTTGATAATAGTTAAAATTACAACAAATCACAAAAAACATAGCAGATACAACGTAACAATCAGTTTGGCTCCATCCACCTTAACTTAGTATTATTGTCGGCTCAATTGCCGACGCTCAAGCAGCAGCAACAACATGGCTGCCGTTGCTGGCCTCTATGGTCTCGGCGAGGATCGTCAGCATCGCAAAAAGCAACAGCAACAACAGCATCATCAGCAGGAGCAACGCGAACAAAAGGAGGAGCAAAAGAAGATCGCCGAGCGGAAATTGTTGCGTGAACAGCAACAACAACTGCTAGCACGTGCCTCATTCGAAGGGTGATGTAGCAATTTCTAATTCTATTACGTTTTTGCAAATATATGCACAATACACAAATTTTAAGATTTTACAAACTATTTATATAACTCGAATTACGAGATATACCTATATATCCATAACATACAGACAATTTGAAAACAGAAGACTTTATCTCTCCGAGCTGTTTGGATATTAGATATATTTACGTACATATGTGCTTTGCATTTACATAATTGACTCCGATATATACCATATATACTGATATGCATTAGACAAATAACCTGAACCTGAAACCTGATATATACGAATATAGAGAGAGAGAACGACGTAACTTCCTGAACAAAAGAAATAAGTATACACTCGATCTCTTTACAGAACCCTCTTTCCTGGGTTATTTATTAGTGGCCTAATGTTTTGTTGAACCTAATGTGAGGTCCAGCTGTTTAATAGTATCCACAAGATATCAAAAAGTCTCTCCCAAATTGGAAATTGCTTGAACAGGTAGACTTTTCTTATAAGCTTAGCCATTCATTGCTCTGTACTACTACTACCAGGCATATACATATGTATCTATTATTTATGAATGTTATCAAGAAAAATAGTAATCCACTCAGTAATTAGATAACACAATACATAATTAGTTTCGAGCACCCGTTCAACGAGGTTAAAGCCATGCTTACGGAGTTCTTTCCTCGCTTAAAGTGGATGCACCTGTAGACATTAGATCTACTCATACATATATCCCACTGCCTACCTGCGCTTAGTAAGTAAGCCTGAAATAGTTAGTTGATTTAAGCTGTCTTTGACTCGCCAAATGCTGAAGAGAGGCGAATCGAACAAACCATACCAGATGTTCAAAAAAAAAACATTTTAGTAGCCACTTATGTTTTTTGTCTTCGATAGACAATTAAAATGGATTTTAATTATTATGTTTAAAAAATAAATTAAATATTTTGTATTTTTGACAATAATCTGTCATTTCAGTCATTCAAAATAGTAAAACTGGTCTTAATTATGCAAAAAAAATTTCATTACCTTTATCAACCTTTAATGAGGTGATCGCAAAATCTCTTTTACGAATTCAACTCGATGACAATGTTATGTTGATGAAATGACGAATTAAAGATATTGAGAGAGTCCACGCTACAGTTTCTTTAATCAAATTTCCTTCATCAGTTCCAGGAGTTGGCTTGGCAATATAATATTCTCTGGAACAGAATCGGAGTTCACAAAAATTTACCCCAGTTTACTACCATTGGTGAAAGCCCAATGTTTTTCTTTTAGTTGGCGCCTACGCTTTCTGCTGGCTGTTATGAGGGGTTTCTACTGCAGAGAACAAGCAATGGGTATTTAACCTTATCAGCAAACTTTAGACATGGAACTGATGAAAGTTTTTATTTGCTTGTGAATAAGAATAACAGTATTTCTTAGATTGATCGCAGCATATCGCTGAGGGGAGATTATATCCACTAGTAAATACAAAAAGTAACGCGTTTGTTCGTGAAGATTTATTTTTATTTATTTTAATTTTTTGATGAGACATTTCATTCAATTAATAAATAAAAATAATACAAATTTACAAAATTTCACTTGCTTCAATAATCAATAATTTATTTTAATTTTTTGATGAGACATTTCATTCAATTAATAAATAAAAATAATACAAATTTACAAAATTTCACTTGCTTCAATAATCGATAATTTATTTTTAAAAATTTTTAGTTCCGTAGTCGATCTCGGGAGCACCACTAAACAAAGGAGTTTGGTGTTCAGGGAGTTTGTTTTACTTAAGATTTCATCAAATCCAAAAGCCCCAAAAACAATATATATTATTATAAATTAATACAGATATTGATCGAAGGTTTAATTTTGGACAAATCGCCGTAAAATTTTTTCTTCAGAGTGGCTTATATAGCGAAATTATTATCGAAACTACGTATATTTCTCTTCCATCATTATTGAATTATCGTTCTTAGATCGAAATGTATCTAAGAAAGTCGCGTGAAAGTTTTCAAGTCTAGCGATGCAACCGACTCTGAAAACAGTCTTTTCAAAAAAATGCGTTTAAAGTTTTGTAAGCCGATTACACAAAGCTAAAAAATTCTTACAAATACGATCATATGTATATCCCAAACTATCCAGTGGATCCACTTCATTCGCTCCGATAATATCCTCATTTATATATATTTTCGATATATAAGTAACCTATAAGACCTTCGTAATTTCTATCTATCTATCTATTTCGAAATTCTCCCTTTATGAAGTCCCCTATTCATTTTTTCTTGTGTGTACTGATATGTCTTACCATCACTAGAAAGACTTAAGATAATAAGGTGAGGTTTTGAATCAACCCTAAATTTTTCAGAAGCCCTAAGTTACAATTATATTATATAAAAGGATTTAAAAAAATATATACATATTTTGTGAGAAGGACGCCGACGCCGATAAGAAATTTTCACACGGAAACATATTTCTTTTACAAAAATGGTGTTTTCAACAAAGTCGTAATAGTATAATAAGTAAATGAATTATGTCGGCCACCGTCGCTTGCGTGTGTGCTAATATTTTCTATATTTAAATGAAAACATAATAATTTCTTAAGCGATTTCCTTTTACTTTTTGCGCCAAGTCTATTATTTTATGACGCTTATCAGCTGCCAGCAATCTATGCAAATTTATTTCTCCCTACAAGTGTTAAATACACTCTAATGACACAATCGCCAGCAACACCACATGGCCACACCGACACACACGCGCACACATTGCCACAAAATTACAAAATTGGCAAAGTGCCTGGCGGCCAGCAATTTACCACACATTATATTATTCGCTTCCTTCCTTCCTGAAACGAACTCGACAGCGTTGTCCTCACCACTTTTTATGCAGCACACCATAGTTACCTGGCGCTAACACACACATGCATACAAGTAGATTGGTGGCAACGGTGGCACGTTTCATTAGTTGGCGTTGGTGATTTTTCATACCCTGAACAGGTTTAAGTTTGCCATGAAGTTTGTAACACTCAGAAAGAAATGTAGGAGACCCCATAAAATATACTTGTATATATAAATGATCAGAAAGACGAGCTGAGTCAATGTCTGTCTATATATACCGCTAAATAGTCCCTCAGTTTTTGAGATATCGATCTGAAATTTTGCACATGTCCTTTACTTCCCAAACAGCTGCTCACTTGTCGGAATCGCCAATATCGAATAACTATAACACATGGCTATCTTACAAACTGAACCATCGGGATCAAGTTGGTGTATGGAAAACTTTTTCATTTGAAAAGATATCTTCATTAAAATTTGCATGGACTATTATTCAGAACAACAGTATAATCTCTGAAGGAATTGTTCAGATCGGATCACTATAGCATATAGCTGCCATACAAAATGACCGATCAAAATCAAGTTCTTGCATGAAAACTTTTTTATTTGACGAGATATCTTTACAAAATTTAGCACGTATTATTACCTAAGGCAACACAACAATTACTGAAAAAATTATTCAAATCGGGTGGCTATAGCCTTTAGCTACCATACAAACTGTAGGATGGAAGTCATGTCCTTTTACGAGAAACTTTTTTAATTCTCAATATATCTTTATGAAATTTGGCACAGATTAATATTAAAAGTAGCGGTATATTCTCCGAAGAATTTGTTCAGATCGTTTGAGCATAGCATATATGTAGCTGTCATACAAACTGAACGATCGAAATCAAGTATTTGCATGAAATCTTTTGTATTTATGAAAGCTATTATAGTTTCTGTGCAACCGAAGTTAACGTTTTTTCTTGTTGGCTTTATTAAAATATGTGTCATATTCATTACACCCCGACAAAGGGACACGTACTAACTTCTAGTGTGATATTTATTTGATTTTGCGTATGTGTCTGGCATTACACGAAGGGGAGTCACCAAGAGCGCAACACTTCCGCGACGAATTGGCTGAAAGGAGGGAGCAATCAGTGCGAAGTGAGTAAACTATTGTGAAAAGCACTCTAACAATTACACTCAAACGCACTCAGCGGCACCCACACACACACACAAACATATACATATATCTGTACTTACATGTGTGTAGCTGCGAGGCATATCTGCTCCTGCTGCTGTCATGCAAACATTCTGTGGCATATTACTTAGCGCATTTGACAGCGTGTGAACTCGAAATTGATTTGGAATTGAATTTCAATGCAAATTCACGCACACACACACACACCCGTCTACGCGCCGCATCTCCTACATTTGTTTGTAATGACAGGCGAACAAGTGTACGGGATACGCCGTTAGCGCATAACGGTAGCATATCGATTTAATTTTTATTTGCATTGACACATTTCACTTTGCGTCGTCCATCATGACACACCCAGCCACGCACCTATAAACCTATGTACTCCCCTCACATACATATGTATGTACATACACAATCACCTGCACAGTCGTATGTTTGTTTGTAAGCGTTTAGCTCCCATGGAATGCGCTTACAATGCAAATGCAGGCAAAGGTGTTGCAATGCGGAAATGCAAAAGTGCAAATTTCGCTTGACACCTTGTTCGTTTGCCTTCGCTGATTTATTTATTCGTATTGGCATTGTTGTTGTTGTTGGTTTTTTGTTATCGTTGTTGCTTGTTGTTTGTTGTTATTCGCCGTAGCAGCTGCTGCTGACAACTAGAAATCGGTTTCGCGGTTTGGTGAATCGCATGCCGCAGCAGCAGCTGAAGCGTTTATAATTTATTTGCTTGTGTGGCAGTGTGTATGTGTCTGTATGTGAATGTGATTTGTCACTGTAGTGACACTTGCAACATAACCAGATTTCTATTTGATTTGCCGTGCTTCGGGTGGGTTGTGAATGTCTCAATTACACGGTTAAACTTGTGTTTATAAATATTGCATTGCATACATTTAGGCGGTCATGGCTAGTTGTTATTAATATGTAGAGTTCAAGTGACAATTAATCGCTTGTAGAATTTTAACCTAATCTCCATGCATAGCACTTTAAGGCTCATTTAGGAACTTTGCTGATACCCTTTTATTAAGTTCGGCTGAACAGTTCAAGAGGCACTGTGATTATGTCAATGTTTGAATCATAATTCCTTTTTCTAACCAGCTTTCGGCAATTGGGAGCCACTTTTCTTTAAACATAAACGAAATTTGAGTTTATTATTAATAAAAAGTATAACAGGCAGAGATTAGGGTCTACAACAAATTTCCTTCTAGCCCATCTTCAATTATTAATCTTTATGAAAATACAAAATTGTGTCTCATTTTCAATTCTTTGTTTCTTTCGAAGTTATACTATAAGCTGTAAGTTATTAAGTTGGTCAAATTCTTCACTAAAATTGGCACTGTTCAAAAGTTGTCACAAAGAGATGATGCTTTTGGCTAGGTGCTTATCTGGACTTCTTGGAATAGTGGTATGAGTATGTACATTAATTTTACACTCAGAATGGCCAAAAGAGTCCTGCCCTCGGCAGAAATACGAATGGAAGTTTACCCCTACCTTTTGAATATTAGAAAGAGTGACCTCTTAACATTTCATACTGCTTACCGATTGAATCAGAGTTTGATAATAGCAAATAACAGTACTTGATCGGATAAATCCATGCTAATTCCAATAACGTAGAATGTGAATATCGATGTCTGCTTATTTAATAATGAGAAAATAGTAGAGGTAATACGAACTTGCAGTGCAGCTTTCTTCAGAGAGGTGTGCATTCACTCCGATAGCTGAGCGGTTATACTGTCTTTGAGCTCGCTGACTGTGGTCTGAAAACTAGTCAGGAAGTATATGATCTCATATGGGTGCCCGAATAGGCGAAAGTCGGTTTTCCGACAACTTCTTGCGTTCTGGCATTGAATATATTGACTTTTAGTGAGTTCAGCAAGCGTTGCTCGACTACCAGAATTTGTGCGGCTCTGCTAGATCCTTCTGACCCAGACTGATTCTTAGGAAGAGGTACTCGAACCACTGACACTTAGCAAAGCCAATCTCGCCGGCCGCATTTATCTAATAGGTTAACACCCGATGCGGCTTAAAACTATATCAGACACTCTTTGCCAAAGCTGTGTGGATCGATGTGGAATCATTTTGTCACTTCTTTCTCTAATTTTTTTCTATTAGAATGTCTAGCTTGCACTTGTATAGCTTCCTTTTTTTTCTCACTACGCTCATTTGTACATCAGCCATATCTCCTAAGAGAGATTTAGATTGTTGGTAAATAATTTTGAGACCAATAAGCACGAGTTCTTTATAGTCTCGTAGTATAATGAGGTCACGAATTTCAACAAGATAAAACAGAATATAAGCTTTCAATACTAGGTCCGGATGTAATTTGAGTAGATTCGTTTGACTTGCGTTGATATAGGATGCACGTTGGTATTGACCCATGGTAGCAATACTGTGGCAAACTTCAAAGTCACTCACTCTCAAATATATCTTGTTCTTAAATTTGTTGCGTTGAGGTAGAATTCATGTGTAGTAAATCATAAGATGTATATAATATGTATGGCTGATAACTTCGTAACATTCCAAAAAAAAGTTTCAAAATGAATTCGGATGACTGCAAAATGCATAAATAAAGTAGCACAAAATATGAAAACTCGTTTTTCAGGCTTTCAGTTTTTCTAAGCCCGAGCTGGCATATTTAGTACTTATTGTAATACTGAAAGTACTTTTACTTGATAATTTTTACTAAAAAATTTAAGCATAACATACATACACATTTAAAAACAAATTTGACTCGACTTGAACTCGTTTCATACCCTTAATATCTACCAAAATCACGAACGGACTCGCTGGAGATGTCGAACTCTCTTGCCATCTCTCTAACGCTTGGCTGACCATTTCCAAAGACCATATCTTTCTTTTTTTCAGTATTTCAGTATATTAGTTGAAGAGGTCGAAGGTCGTCCGGAATGAGGCATGTCTTCAATGATCTCTCGACCGTCTTTTGAAGGCTTTGTACCACTCGTGGGCTTGTGCTTTTGTTAAAACTGAATCTCCGTAGCCTTTTCCACGATTCGCAATGGTTCTCCATATGAAATTTGGTTAGAAATACAACATTTTAGACAAATTCATTGTTCGATACGGTAAAAATCACATCACACTACTGCGTTATACCGACTTAAGCATATTTGGCTGATAGACAGTCCTACCAACTTAGCAAAATACATATTTTTTAAATATCATATACCCGGCGAATTTCTGGGTGCCTTTTTGTTCCATTGTATTATCATGGCACGTTTCCCGAAACGGATATTTTAGTCTCGAAAACAGAAAAATTTTCCAGTAAGCCAATTCTGATGAATACGATGGCTGGTGGATAAGTTTAGTTTCGTGTTTGGTTAAAAAATCAGTCATGCTAGAAAAAGACGCAAAATTCAGGTATTTTGGAACGAGTCTGGCATTGACGCGCTTCATGCCCAAAACATTAACTAAAATATGTTGAGTCAATCTAAAAGAGATGTTGAGAATCTCTGCTACTTTTGTGATGCGAATTCGATTTAGATGGACGACTCGCATGGGGCAAGTTTTCGATAACAATGACCTTCAGGGAATGCTTTGCGCCACTAAAATACTTGTGTTCGTGATAAAGTAATCTCCGCAAAACATTTCTGCAATATTTTCCATAATTTCATTGAAAACACACAAAAGCAAAAACAAAAAAAGAAATTTAGACAAAGCTTTCGCATAATAAAGAAACAGCTGTGGGGCACACACTAAGATGAGTCCGAGAAAATTTTCGACGAAATTTTCAAAGTTCTTATAGAATCCTAGCTTAATGTAACTTAAAAAGCCTTGAAACTTCACAAGTAAAATTTGACCTCTTCTTAAACCAATATAGTTTAGCAATCCACACACTGCTGCAAATGCTGCTCAACTTCACTTATCCGGTCACCAGCATAACTTTGCACTCAAATTCAAAATAACTACAAAACTAAAACAATATAAAGCTCACTTGCCCGTCATTTATTACCTTAATTACTAGTTTGTGCAATTTCTTACTACTTTCCTACCCACCCTATAAATTTGTGTGGGCATATGTGTTTGTGCACTCAAGTAGCAAATTTCGAAATTTCGATTTGCCCTCCAACTTGTTGTGTGCAAGGCAATGCAATTCGATACAAATCAGAGATTTGAACAGTTTATTTAATTCATAAGCCAAGTGCAGGCAGCCAAAGTCGACAGCAGGCCACGAATCGTTCGCTGTCAGCACCGAGAGCAAACCAAAAACAGAGCAAATAACAACAACAACTAATGAAAAATGAAAATAATGATGTTGCTAACGGCCGAACAGCAATCGCAGCCAAGGATTCGGCTAATGCTTACCCACTTGCGGACGCACCGCTTCTAGTCCCCCCCGGATAATTCCAGCGACGAGTGCACTTTATTCTTCGTCGTGTGCACGGCCTATTTTGTTATTCTATTAAGCAAGTTTCATGCAGTTCACAATCAAAGCTACAACAACAAGCGTGTTGGCAACAATTTTCAATTTGCGATATACAATTCATGCAAGAAATCGTAATTTTGGCGGCGCCTCGATGCTTAACTAAAAGTTTTGCTAAGTGAAGTGAAGTTTGCCATGCAATAGCCCGGTAGGAAAATTTTTGTTGTTATTTTGTGAGTAATTGATTGCAGCTATTGTTTGTTATGAATTTTTGGTCTTCCAAAAAACTTTCAAAAGAAAATTTCGTTAATCATTTTTACATTGATTTGAGCCTTGGCTCAGGGTATCACTCTTGGTGGGAAGATGGTTTGGGGTTGTGATGCTGATTGCATTAAATTAGTCATAAGGTATGACTCATTCTTATTAAACATTTCCTTTTCAACAAAGTTAGCCCACTTTTGGTAAGTACTAATTATGTTTTGTCTCAACTTTCGGCTCGAAATGTTAATGTCCATTACAGTCACCTACACTGAAACTGTATGAAATTATACATAATTTTGTCCACTAAAATGGTAACTTTTTCTTCAAACAAACACGTCCCGTAAGAGAAAGGAACTGTTAAGACTTATTCATGTAAGACTCCCAGAAGCAAATTCTTTGATTGGCTGTCCTTTTAGCGGCTTGACTTCTCAAATTCATACATTCATATTCCAGCTCAATCTGCTTCGGAATTGGGGAAGCTTACCAAGCTGAGTCCTTAACGGTTTCTAAATAAAACTTTGGGGATCAATTTTGTGTTTCCTATGAAATCACGTCCACAGAATCGTTGAAAATATTTCGGGCAGTCTCCTTTATCACGAGCACAAGTATTTGAAACAAGTCAACGTAAACTGGCCTCAAGCATTTCGTCCATCCAGCTCTGTTAATGATGTTAACATCGAACTAGTTAAAAAAATAGAACTTGAAATTCATCGTTTTGGCATCAGAAAGTTTGCAGAGGATATCAATATCCGTTATGGGTCCACTCAACACATTTTGGTTAATATTTTAGTTAATATTTTGGTTAATATTTTGGGTATGAAGCATGTCGATGCTAAACTCTTAACAAAAGACCTTGTACACTAATTCTGATTAACAACTTGGCAAAGCGAGAGTCATCAAAACTGATAAATCCACTTCTAGGAACGAAAACAATTTTAGCGTCGCAAATAAACAACTACCCAAGTATCCAAGTTATACTAACTGACATATGAAGATCAAGCTTCACTCGAAAAAAGGTTAAAAAGTTGTACCAATCTAAGAAAAAAAATATCTTTTCGGTTTGGTTGGCGCAGTTAAAATCGAACAGTCCGGGTCAAATTTGATCATGAGTGTAATACCAGTTTAATTTTTGCTAGATCTATTTATGACTTGATTTCGTCACTTTTTCAGGCATTGACTGTTTTAAAGTAAAACTTTTCATACCAAAACACTTTTGAATTCAATTAAATGAAAATACTATTTAATATATTTTCGAAAGAAAATATTGATGAAATGTAGCAACTTTGATCTCTTCGATTTGAATGGAATTTCTTTTCTCTAACCGAATTTCTCATGATAAAATTTCCCTGAAACGATAACTCTCTAACAACGCTCCCCTTTTTCAAATTATAACTTCTCTCTTCGAATCAGATCAGCAAAGTCAAACAGGGAGGGAAGGATGCTGTATGAAATTATGTACTCTGTTTCCCAAAAACTTGGTTTCAGGTAGAGCCACACCCATTTTTGCAATACATTTCATGTCTCTAAAACAGCCATGCCTACTTCCCAAATAAAATCGGATTGAATTCTATTAGCTCATATGTTTTTTCCATTAACAACTGAGCATTAACATCTGAGAGAATAATTGCTGGATAGGATTTCTGGTATGTCATCCTTATTTTTTGTCTATAATTAACACTGAACCATAATGAGAAATGTGAAAAAACACGGTACCGTTTAACTTTTGAACTTGCTTCATGAAGTAACATATCTTAATGGAGCCGTTTCTATATGAGTCGAAAATGTAAAACAGGAAACGACTAAAAATTATGTATTCCCGATCAAGAACTATCAACTTTAGTTGATTAATAACTTGTCAGTTATTATTCAAAACCACAAAAAAACAAATATTACTCTATATTCTGAAATGCTGAAAATTTTTCGGTCTCTTTTTCGACAATAATATTTAGTTGAGCCCTCACTTTGAACACCTTACTCGTCAAATCTAATATTTTCCTAACGGGAACATAATATTGTAGCGCCCTTGTACTTGTGCACACACAAACATACATACATGAAATTGGTTGCTTTGTGCGAGGCTGCGACGTCGCTCAAGATTCTTTAAGTGGAGGCAAGAAAGTGCCAAGCGATGGCGGATCGCATGCCACCAACACACACTGCAAGCAAGCGTTTTCACTTGCCTTGTGCAGGCATTTGCGAATATTCGCCACAGGCAGTGCAACCATTTAAACTCCGAAAATCTCTGAAGAAACGAACGAAGTAAACGAAGATGAGGAAGACGAAGAAGAAAATGTACTAAGTAAAGCTGCGAAAATCTGCCAAAGAAAGTCGGTCGTGGCTGCAACGAAGCTGCAACTACTGAGCTTGTAGCCAAAGGCATCAGCAATAACAACAAGAACTTATACAAGCCAGTAAAGACATTGTAACAACAACCACGTATGCAAGGCAGCAAAGGCATTCCAACAACAAGAAGAATTACTTGTAAAAGCGTCTGTAAGCCCAACTGTCTGCATTACCCTTGTAGCGTTTGGCATTTTGCCAGCAACGAATTTTTACAGCTGCCACACATACCCTCAAACCCCCGGCTGTATGCTGCGCTCTATCCAGCACTTTACTTTAATTCGCTGCTCTCGCAAGTTGCCGCAGCTTGTCACTTTGTTAGCGCTGTTTCTACATCCGTTTTGTGTTGCACGAGTAGTGCGCCGCCTGCCGCGCTGCTCATTTTGTCACCACACTGTTTTTATGCCACTCACACATTCATATGTGCCCAAAGTACGCGCTTGTGTGTGTCCAGCAGCCGCTTGGCCGTCACTTTATAATTACATTATGTGCACACAGTTGGCTTGAAGTGCCGCCAAAAGTTGAAGAAAAATGCTGGTCAGCGCAGGAACTCTCATTCAAATACATATTTATGTATGTATGTGTGTAAATGCACACACCAATACATATGCTTTTGTGTATGCTCGTATTGCACATTTGATGCCTTTTTTGTGAGATTTATTGTAAAGCATGCCATGACGTCACACTTGTCATTGTAGACATTGCAACGCCTGAGCTGCTGCTGCTGCTGCAGTGACGGCATCTTATATGCCACATGGTATATTTTTCAAATGGTGATTCATCACTTGTGATTGCAATAGATTTTAGTTAAGTGTTACTTTTATTGTAATGCTTTGTTACTTTAGGTCAATGTTGACCTTAGAATATGTGGACACTTGATAAATCTAAGGTTGTTTGACCGGTGCGTGTTTTTTAATTTGACAGCTACTTCTACCCCCTTTAACCCAACTTTCAATGTTTAAAAGTCTGCGTTTACTCCAAAGTCGTGCTCTAAACAGGTTTTTCCGTTTTTGTCATTATACGGGAAGGCTTGGTTCAAATCTTTTTTCAATACCGTCTATTTTCTACATTTCCGGGAAGTAAATTTTCCCAAAATTTATGTGGTATAAGGTATAGCTACAAGTAGGGAACTTATTTTTTATTTTCTCGATTTTTTTTCCATCAACAGATTTGCCTTAGCAACTCGGCTGATGAGAGTTCTCTTGAATATTTAGTAGTGCATCTTAGAATGCTGGTTTCGTTTAACAGTGAGCATTGTCGTGCTGTGTCTATTCAATTTGACATTGGTCTGTGTCTTTGCTAAATGATTGGAGTCATTCAGAACTGGATTTTGGTTTGTCTCTTCGCTAAATCATAGATATATAATAATAATAGTTTCGGGATAATATTTTGTAATATTAACAAATCAAGAACATCTCCAGATTTCGCTACAACTTTCTTTACAGTACGGTAGCAGTTGTAGGAACATAAATGTCTTCGATTATGGCATTAGTTTCGAAAAATTAAACACCTTACTTGAAATTTCGAAAGCTTTTCCAGAGCAAACTAATAATTTTTTGAGTATTTATGTATACAGTTGAAAGTATTATTATAAGTGATTGGATACTAGAATCATCGGCTCTCTGTCATCTTTCATTTAGACCCAGTTACAAAATTGTAAAATTTTATTCAACTTGAAAGATTTGTTCACATCGTATTAACAATTCCCTACAGGACTAGAATTTTTTCGATAGTCATCCTTAAGTCTGCGCTACAAGCTCTACCAGCCTAAATTACAAATTTTCAGTCTTTATTGGCTCTCTTCCCCTTTCTTTCCAATGTCAGTACGAAAACGTATAGAAGTTTTTTGCTTGTCTTTCTTGACTGAAATATCATATGGATCTTACTACTTGCCTCAGACGAACTGAAGTATAATTCCATACTATTATCTACTGTTACTTTGTACATACACCATATATTGTATAAGATCACTTCCCCATAGTGATTCTAATGACTCCGTCACTTGTCTACTCGCACATCACACTGCAACTTGAGGCTCATTACTTTCCCGATAAGCTAACAGACTAATTACTTAGTCATTTGTAGACATTGATAACAATTTGTTTCAAACCACACCTGTGTAAGAATCGACTAATCACTTCTTAATGAGCTTTTTTCGAGACGTTTTGCCATACTTTGTAAGCATATATAAAGCCTATGTTCTACCAGTCGAATATCAAAGTCAATATGGAATTCCAAAGTTTCTACATCAAGTTGTTTGTACTGGTTTGTTTGGTGGCTGAGTCCATACAAGTACCAAGTCCACGTATCGTTAGCGGTACTCAAGCCGCAGTGGGGCAATTTCCTTATCAGGTATCCGTACGTGTGAACGGTAAACATATTTGCGGTGGAGCTTTGGTTGCCCAAGGTTTCGTTGTAACGGCAGCACACTGTGTAGTCAGGTAAAATACATACATTTAACCCCTAAAGGGTCATATCATATATATACTATTCTTTCAGTATTCCGTCATCATTCCTTTCTGTACAAGCCGGTACGATAAATATCAGCGATACCGGTATCGTTTCTGAAGTATCGAAAATAACTCCACATCCCGACTACTATTACGATAATGACATTGCTGTGCTGGAGTTAAGTACTCCTCTCAACTACTCCGATGTCGTACGGCCAATACCTTTGGCTAATCTGGAAGCACCTGCTGGCGAAGAGGTAACCATTTCTGGTTGGGGTCGCACAACTAATGGTGGTACACCTTCCCTTCTATTACGGTATAGTCGCAGTTTGACTGTTTTAAGTGATAAACAATGTGCTCGCATTGCCGGTCCCCTTAATCCGGGTATACAATGTCTTTCCAAAGAGAAAAGTAATGGCTTCTGTGATGGTGATGATGGTGGTCCAGCTGTTCACAAAGGCGTATTGATTGGCATCGCAAGTTATTATTCCGACGGTTGTGGCTCTGCTTCACCAGACGGCTACACCAAGGTATCCTATTACCGTGAGTGGTTAGATGAAAATACTGTACCTACAGTACCAGTTTGAAACAATTTTAACTTAATAAACAATAAAGCTCAAGTGTAAACAATACTTTTGCATACAACTTTTATTTCTTATCCTTCACACGTTGTTGAAAAATTTATGAAGGATTTGCATATGTCTTTTCTATGAGCCTAGGAAGGATCTTTATCAGTTTTTGTATCAGTTTCTTACTGTCAACTTTTTGCTTCACCGACTCCTTTTTGACGCTGTGGCACGATTTCATAGTGAGCCACCCGATGGTAATTCAAGAACACCAGTAGAATCATCTTGATTTTTGCTCGACTCTAATGTAGTTTTTACAGAGATGGAGCAACAATTCGTATGAGGCAAGTTTTTAATGGCTTCAAGACCTTCACTGAATGCTTTGTGTCGCTCAAACATTTCAGGTCGTGATAAAGTAGACTCTCCAAAATACTTCGACAGTATTTGCAAACCGTAATGCTATTGGAAACACAAACCTTAAGGCAAAGTTGTTGTTCAATTTTTTCATAGTAAAAATTGCCTGACAAACGTTTCGAGTCGTTAAAAACAGCTGTCTAACACACATTAATTAACATAAGGAGCTCAAACTACACAAGAACATAAAAAAAGTTGTACCCATCTAAAGAAAAAAATGTATCTGTTCGTTTTTAGTACGCGGTCGATGTAATCAACCGAAAAAGCTAATACGATGAAATCGATCCTTACTTAGGGTGAACTACCGATATTTTTTTGCAGATGGACCGAACACAGACTATGTGCCACAAATCTATCTCTTCTTATCGTGCTCTTGTAAGTTGTTTTAAAGCCGGATCGGCGGTCCTGAAATCAAGTTTATTTTCCTTAGGTTTGTTTGAAATAATTCGATACTGGTGTTTAATCCGTTGAAGACAACTTAAATACACATTTTTAAGATCAAAGTGGTATGGTCCAATAACTTTCTTTCACTTTGCACTCGAGTGTTCTCCTGCCTTGGATAGTAAGTAGATTGTCACGGCGACTCAATAGAAATTAATTAATAACAAATAAATGTATTATCTTTATATAATCATCTATGAAATAATTTAATTTCCTAAATATCCTATCAAGTAAATCATTTGACTTTTGGTTGCGATTATTTGAAAATTGCTATATCGAACCTAGGTTTATTGTATTCACTTTCCTCTTCTAAATTTTTGTACGTATAATTTTAACATACCGATAAGTAAAAATTTTAAAATTTGTTTGTAAATAATATTTCTTCCGATTTATGCTCTTAACTCATTTTATAACATCATCCTTAATTATTTTTCAATGCCTGCCTCACTGTCTAAAATGTTTCTGTGTTTAACCGTTAATCAATTTAAAAATAGCTCTTGTCTAATATAATAGTACTGAGTTTTGAGCAAGTTTTAAACTTTGCTGATCTAGGAACCCCTTTGGACGCTAAGCTTAATTTTAGTCTTCTTATCGATACAATGGATTTCAAAGCAAAAGATTCGTAGTTCTCCGTATTATTTGGTTTAAGAATTTGATCCGTATGTTGCTAAAATCCTTTTTATAACTTTAGTTAGCCCTATATTGGAATAAAGCTCATAGTTATTAAATCCATTCCGACAAGTTGGAGTCGGTTCAAATTTTTACTTTTGCCTTAAGGCACTCCGAGGGGATTCTAGGTTAAGTCTACCGTCATATAATTGTCATTTAAAACTTATAAATCCACATACACTTACTAGTCGCAGAAAAATGGTAGGCATAATGTTCTTGGTAAAAATCTGGAATGTAAGCAGTTTGCAGTTATTTTCTATTGCCTAAATATGAATTTATTATTCAAGCTTGCTTTTCGAGGCACTTTAGTTTGTTACTATTAAAATCTTGTGTATCAAATTATGAGCTAAAGGAACTTTCCACCGCATAAGTCATGATTTTAGTTCTCATTCTTGAACATTTGATTTATCTGACTCACTTTCCAAAGTTAAAGAGACTATATTGCTATGCGCCGCCTAAAAAACTGTTTTGCCTTTCATGACTCGGATGGTTTCGCCTCTCCAATTGGTTGGTTGGAATTAGAGTAAAATTGTTGGGTTGTTGACATAATGGTGTGTGTTATTAGATTAGATTAGACTAAGTAAGTAAATGAAGATTGCACCGCGACCTAGGGTCTATTGTGCCCTAATATACTGCTAGGTGCTATTGAGATGATGTGATCCCATTTGGAAACAACGACCTTTATCCTGCGCCTACAGAATGCTATGCAGTCTAATAGCAAGTGTTCTAGAGTTTCAGACTCCAAGTCACAGAGCCGGCAATTCGCACAAGAAGCCAGAACCATGCTTTTTGGGCTTACAATGGCCAGCGTAGGAGGCGACAAGTAGCCTAAGTTTGGCCCTTGGGAGGTTGATTACATATTTAAACTTTTTAAGGTTGTAACCGCCCATTAGCGTCTTGGCATGGTGCATGCGTAGGATTTGTTGCCAAGGCTTCTCTTTACGCACTGCTTCCTCATTGCGGAGCAGCTCCTTTGCTCTATACACACCTGTACCTATAGCGATTTGATCTCGTATTGAGTGTCCCTTGACTATCGCTTAGAATAACTATAGGTTCATTGCGATAGTTGCGTTGGAGGTTTAACTTTACACACCGACTAATAGCAAAGCCTCTGCTAGCAACCAGTGTCATTTCTCCACTTAGATCGTTAGGAAGAGATTACCTTCTGCTGTCATTTGAAGCAGAGTGTGTTTGTCGGCTTGGCTGTTACTAAGTGTAGCAGGGTGAGTACCAGCAGGACTTCAAGTGCCGCTGTTGGACATGTGCGCATAGCATCCAATACACAGACGCAAGCGGGACGTTGCAGCTTCGCTAGTTGAAGCCCTACCGAAGTCTGCGATACTTTCGGAGCCCAAGCCACTGCTCCATATGTGATAAACGGTCGCACGATTATGGTGCACAACCATCTGACAATCCTTGGCTTGCAACACCAAGATCTATCAGCAAGCTGATTGCAGACATTAAGTGCCTTTATAGCTTCCACATGCTGTTTCCGCAGAGTGGAATCCAGCGTAATACCAAATTATTATCGAGTCTCTGCCCCCTAGTGTTAGGTTCCTGAGGCCAGGCAGAGACCTTCTGTTCTTCAGTGCTTTCGCTACGCTCGTCTGGCTGATGAGTACGCTCGCTTCGCAGCCTCCACCAATATGGTAGGACCCGAACCCTTTACCGGGGTGGGTCCCCATATCTTAAAGGAGCTACTCCGCAAGGAAGAAGGAGTGGGCAGAGAAAAGCACTGGTAACGACTGCATGGTATGCGACATAGCAAATTGTTAATTGAGGGGTACAATATGAGCAGGTTTAAAGTTGTAATTAACCTCCCCAGGGATAAACTCAGGCCAGTAGTATTTTATACCGGCCACTGCAAGCTGAATAGGCATTCATATAACATGGGCCTATCCTCTTGCGTTAACTACCGGCTCTATGACAGGAGCCTGAAACACCGGAACACCTGCTAATCGACTGCACAGCAGTCTATAGACCAGGATTAAAGCCCTTGGATTCATGTTTCCGGATAGGGATCGCTTCGCCTCACTGGCACCCGGTAGAATATTGGACTTCATCAATGTGCTGGGGCTAAATGAGTCCTTGTGATTTAGGAGAGGGCACAATTCCTCATTTATCAATCTAATCTAATCTACGCTCGTGTGAGACCTGTTGTCAAAGGCACCTTAGATATCCAGGAAGGCCCCTTTTTCTAGCGAGCCCTGTATCTCGGAGGTTATCTAGTACGGAGCACGATTGGTCGATTTGTTTGCCCTGCGAGCATGCTTGTTCGTATACATGGGTAACGTTACCAGCGTATTCGACCATATTTCATGGTCTACCTTCGTTTCTCTTAAAAAATCTGTCTGTAAACGTTTAAAGTGATTGCATGTCTTTCCCGACTGTGATATAACATAAATAATATAGATTTCAAGATGACAATAAACAAAGCAACTGAACGACAAAATCAAGGGCTTGAGTAATTTCTGGCTAATGTTGAAAGTTAAACACAACCAGCCTCAGCGGGACTTATCTATACATGTACATTTTTAACTAATGTCTACCATACATTGTATACGATCACTTCCCCATGGTGATTATGTGCAAATCGAAGCTCATTACTTTCCCGATAAGCTAACAGACTAATTACCTAGACATTTGTAGACATTGATAAGTCTTTCTCTCAGACCACACCTGTGTAAGAACCGGCTAATCACTTCCTAATGAGCTTTTTTCGAGACGTTTTGCCATACTTTGTAAGCATATATAAAGCGTAAGGTCTGGCAATCAAACATCATAGTCAATATGGAGTTTCCAAGTTTCTACATCAAGTTGTTTGTACTGGTTTGTTTGGTGGCCGAGTCCATCCAAGTGCCAAGTATACGTATCGTTAGCGGTACTAAAGCTGTTGCGGGTCAATTTCCTTATCAGGTATCCATACGTGTAAGCGGAAAACATATTTGCGGTGGAGCTTTGATTTCTCAAAATTCTGTTGTAACTGCAGCACACTGTGTAGTCAGGTAAAATACATGCATTCAACCCTGAAAAGGTCCTCTCATACATGAAATATATACTTATATATTTTTTTCAGTATTCCGGAACAATTCCTTACTGTACAAGCCGGTACGGTAAATCTCACCGCAACCGGTACTGTTGTTGCAGTATCGAAAATAATTCCGCATCCCGACTACAATTACGACAATGACATTGCTGTGCTGGCGTTAAGTACTAAACTCGACTACTCCGATGTCATACTACCAATTTCACTGGCTGTAAATGAAGCACCGGCTGGCGAAGAGGTGACCATTACTGGTTGGGGTCGCGTGCGAGATGGCGGTGCACTCCCCGAAATATTACAGTATAGTCGCAGTTTGACTGTTTTAAGTGATGAACAGTGTGCTCGTGTAGCCGGTCCCGTCAATAAAGGCATACAATGTCTTTCAAAGGTTAGAAATAATGGCTTCTGTGATGGTGATGATGGTGGTCCAGCCGTACACAAAGGCGTATTGATTGGCATCGCAAGTTATTATTCCGATGGCTGTGGTTCTGCTTCACCAGACGGCTACTCCAAGATATCCTATTATCGTAAGTGGTTAGTTGCAAACTCTTTTTAAAAGCAGTTTGTAACAATCACAAGTTTATAAACAATAAAGTTCAACTATAATCAACACCTTTGCTTACAACTTTTATTTCTAGTCCTTAATATGAAATGGTCGAAAAGTGGAAGGGAGCAAACGACCAAGACAATGTGATTGATTTTGTATATATGGTATCTGTCTTTTTTCACGAACCTAGGCAGGTAGTGGTATTATACTGAATAGGGATACTCTGAAGTGGAGAAAAATATCTAAATGAGACTACTCGTCATTATTGGAAAAAATAAGAAAAAACTCCTCTCATTAAAATCATTATTGACATTATTTTTCCATACAAAATTCTTACTTCGTTGTCGTCAAATTTTGGTTTCTAGGAAATAACAGATTATATTTTCGGTGACCTTGTGCAATTTTTTGAATTTAATAAGAGGCCGTAAATGTGAGAGCGACACCATTACGAGCCGCATAAAAATGGGTTTCTCTTGAAAATAAGTCTAACTGTTGCATTGTTTCGCTTAGGAAATTTTGTTAGGATTATTAAGCATTCTTCATGAGTATAGAAGAAGTCGAAAGTTAATTTGTAAGCAATCTCATGTCGGTTATCTGCCTTTTCCAATCGGCCCATTATGGTTTTTTCACTTTTTGGCATTATCAAAGGTTTCTGCACTGGTCTATAAATGAAGTTGAAAATATTATGTGCACTTCATAAATCTTAAGGTCATTCTGATACTTCAAGACCGATTCGGCGACGTCGATTTTCTGAAACCATCTCTATATTTCATGCTTTCTCTTGATCTTTAAATGCTTCTGTCTCCGCTTAGGCGGAGACGCCAACTCCGTCTTCAATAAAGTTCTCAAAAAAAACGGGTTTTCATTTCTTAGACCAAGCAGCTTTTCCTGGTCAAAATTGTGATATACTTTGGCTCGAACCTAAAACTGCTTGTTAACTCAACCAGTCGCTGCTCACTGCAATATCGGTAAACTTGACATTTAGTTAAAATAGGCCGCTGCAATCGTTTAGTGTTTCCCTAGAAGCTTCTTATTGAAACAAGGAATACTTATAGAAAAGAACATCGTGACACCTCGAAAAGTCAGTAAGAGCCCTTGAGTCGTCGAATTCCGCCTGCATTGGCTATAGTTTAATCAAATCATAACCCCTCCCATTCAATTCAGTTAAATGGTGAAGTCATCAGAGAATATTTAAATCTCAGCGCTTATTCTTCAGCGATACCTTCATGTTTTCAAAGCATTTTTACTGCTCTTAGTTCAACTACGAATACATATTATCTTAGATATTTATATAAACTACCGCCAACTACTTACCTAACCCATCAGCAGTCCAATAATGTGGATTTCGAATGCCTAACATGGTACACTACCATTTCAATTGGAAGCATCTATTCTCACCAAACTCAGTTCATAAGAATTTACTATTGAGTAGTGAAAAAAGTCCTTCCCAGCCAAGCTATCCCATTTTTTTCGAGTCATGTGTGGTCTAGCGCTGTCCTGATGGAAGACGAAGCCCTTTCTGTTGGTCAGTTTTGGCCTTTTTTTCGCTGGCTTGCTTCAATCTCATCAGTTGTTGACAGTAAAATATAGAAACAATCGTTCGACTAGGCTGATGATTACTCCTTTCCAACCTCACCAAAAACTCAGAACAACTTTTCGAGGCGTCAATCTTGGCTTTGCGACCATTTGCTAAGCTTCACCACGCTTGGACTATGAACTTTTTCGCACATTATTGTCGTATTTGATCCACTTTTCGTCTTTTGTTACCATTCGCTTCAGAAATGGTTCGATTTCATTTCACTGCAGCAAAGAATCGCAGATGTTAATCCGGTCCATTAAATTTTTCATAGAGAATTCATATGGTACCCAAACATGGAGCTTCTTTTTGTAGCCAGCTTTTTTCAAATGGTTCAAAACTGTTTTATGATGAATGCTTAGTTCCTTAGCAATGTCATGGCTGCTTATGTGATGGTTCTGGTCAATCTTTTTCATAATTTCATCCATCGACTTTTTCAACGATAGCTCGACCAGAGCGAGGTGCATCTTTCACATCGAAATTTCCAGAACGGAAGCAAGCGAACCATTATTGTGCTGCACGAACTGACACAGCATCGTCTTAGTAAACTTCACAAATTTTATTATTGGCTTGCGTGGCATTCTTCTCTTTTTTATACAATAATTTCGAAATATAGTATAGCAAATTTCTTCATTATTTTCATTCATTTTTGAAAAGTTGCAAATCTTTTTCAACTTCCCCGATTTTTATTTTTTGTTAAATGAAGCTTAAAATCTCACCTTTCCAACACTATATGGTATGACACAATGTGATTGGTAGCACTGGAGATATACGACTGCAAGGACATCTATTGACAAAATACGAAAAGACTTTTTCTATTAATTAATATTTGATATACAAACAAGATACAATAGTTGCAAACTTTTTACGGAAATTATTGTTTAGCACTTATTTTCTTCTTATAAGGACCGAAAATTGCACTCCATTTGATTTTGATATCTGCAAAATATTTCTCGTGTCAGGTTTACTATATATTCCAAATTCTCCTTCCAGGTCAGGTTGATTTTTAAGTATTAATCTACTTGTATCTAGCTCAAACAGTGAAACGGGCCGAGAAAAGGTCATTAAAAAGTGATTAGAATAGAGTTGAATTTAAAATTTTTTTGTTTTGGCATAACATTTGTTTTTTGAGACGCTAAAAACAACCGTTATGGCAAAAAAAAACTACAGTATTCTATCCCACGTTTTCCCAGAGTAGAAAAATCATTAATTTTTAGATTTCAACTCTATTCTAATCACTTTTTAATGGCCTTTTCTCGGCACGTTTTACTGAACTTGAAACGTGTCTTAAAATTTTAGGACTATATAAGCCGCGCTTAATCAGTAACCGATTCATTACACTCTTCTCAGTATGGATTATCGTAGCTTCTTTGCAAAGTTTTTTATAGTCTTTTGTTTGGTGGCAAAGACCACGCAAAATGACGATGGCTCCGCGGAACACAAACCGAGTCTTCGCATATTAAACGGTCAAGTTGCTGCCCCAGGACAATTCCCATATCAGGTATCCGTGCGTCTTAATTGGGAGCATATTTGTGGTGGCGTATTGGTGTCTCCAAACTTTGTGCTTACCGCAGCACATTGTGTCTACAAGTACGACTTGAGCTTCATTCAACAGTATAGAAAGGATAATAAAAAAACATATATATTTCTTTCAGCATTAGTCAGACCTTCTTAAGTGTACAAGCTGGCACCCTGAGCCGCACTGCTGGCGGGCAGTCTCGTCCAGTTTGTCATGTTATTGTATATCCTCAGTATGATTTCGATAACGATATAGCTTTGCTGCAGCTGGAAACACCATTCGACTTGTCCTATTATATACAACCAATAAGAGTTGCTGATTGGGATGCACCGCCAGGAGAATCGGTTATCATTTCCGGTTGGGGTCGCATATCTGAAGGTAGTCCGCTATCTACTAAATTATTGTATAGCAGAGCACTGACAACTGAGAGTAATGATTACTGCGTTGGAGCTGATGGTTTAGCTAACCCCGCCATACTATGCCTTACTACTCCTCAGGGTAATGGTTTTTGTGGTGGCGACGATGGTGGTCCAGTTGTTTATAGAAACGTTCTAATTGGTATTGCCAGTTATAATGCAAATGCTTGTGGCACTATTTCGTACGGTGGTTTTACTAAAGCGTCTTACTATAAGTATTGGATACAAGGCGTTATTTATGGCTAAGCGCTGTATAGTATGTTTTATGCATTTCCAAAAAGCAAATATTAAATATATATTTTCAAAGCGCAAAAAGTTTATTTTTCTTATATTCAACGAGGTTTAATCTAATTAACTTAAGACTTATCTGGTGCTGAGCGTCGCTTATTCTAACGGTATTCAGTCTAATCTACATTTGACCCATCAGGAAAATGATTAAGAGAGATGTTCGAGAAAAATCTGATATATCTGACTATAAAGCCTTTTCTTTGAATAATCACCTTCTAATAGCACTATGCGATAAAAAGCTCTTATTCTTTTGAAAGAAAGATTATATGAGAAGGATTTTCAAAAATAACCCATGGCTTCCTTTGAAGTTACTACAATCCTATTTAGCAGACCCAAATAGATCAGCACTTGCTGACGTATCTCTCGAAAAATCTAGAAAGAATATTTAGTTATGCCAAAGCAATCAATCCATCTTTCCTTGGCATCACATATTTAATTTTTCTAAACTGCTCTATCTTTTACTATAAGTATAGAGTTCTTCGCAATTAATAAGAGATCATGAGACGGGTTTATAATTGCCTTCAAGATAAGGATAGCTTAGAAGGACTGAACCTCGCATCAAAGGCAATATACTTGACAGCGGCGAAAGCTAGTCTTTTTTAATATCCAAAACTCCTAGATTTATATCAAAAGATTCTCATAAATTGGCGAAAAGCTTTAAGCCTAATTCATTTAGTTAGCCGAAATTATGTCTAACAAGATTTTGTTTCAATGTGAACCCGGCTAAAGATGAGAAGTAGAGAGAAAATTGCGTAAATATTATAACCCCATCTCATTCAATTTTCGCAATTAACGTTCGGAAAGATTTATTGGACAGTGTCCAAACCGAACGCCTACATATGAGCTGACATGAAGCTTTGCTAAGAGAAAATAGTTCAAAAACCAGACATATCTCGCAGGCACATAATCATATTCAGCACTAAAATGCAAGAGAACAAGGGGTGTTTTTTCCACCCCGATAAAATGGACGCAACACCGCCTTCTCTAGTAAGCTTTTTGTCTTTGTAGTTACCGATGTAGTTACCGCTGATTTTAAGTAGATAATCAAAGAAATGGAATACCAAATTTGATGCTATCGATGAAGAATCAGACACTTCGACGGAGCGCTGAATTGCCTCTTCTCCTGGCACTTTGCCTAAGTCATATCAGCCTCATAGATATGTGCGCAAAGCAGGCTCCCTGATGCATTAGTTTAATTGACCAAGTTTCGGACTTTTCATATACACAGATTTCCTGACTCTATTAGAGTCCTTCGCAACAAAACACATGCCCTTAGACTACAAGTTTATAAAACAATATTGTCGTAGTTAGGGTTTCAGGGAACCAAAACACAGCACTTAATGAGATGTTATACCAATTTCCAAAAGCATTTCCACAGTTATAAGAGACAACCAAAGCTTTCCTAATTTTCTCTTCAATGCATGGCTTATACAACAACTTTCTCTATAGAATAAGCCTTAGGTACCACTCCTTGCTCGCAGCCTCACATTGATTTTAGAGAAACATAAGGAGTTTTATACCTCCAAGTAAATAAAACCACACATGTACTCCTAAGTCTCAACATACCGATCAGCATTATATACATTCCATATCTAACGCTACTAATTTTAGGTGCTACTGCCAACAATCATTAGGTGAACTAAACTGTAATACACTGTAGCAATATATTGTGGGAGTAAGAAATCATTAATTTCTAAACTTGCTTAACAATATTCTAATCACTTTTTAATGACCCTTTCCGGCTTTCACCAAACACGCCACGTGTCTTGAAATCTGGGCTCTATATAAGCCGTGCTTAATTATGAGCGATGCGTTTCACTTTCCTTAGTATGGACTATCGAAGCTTCTGTATAAAACTCTTCATAGCCTTTTGCTTAGTCGCAGAGGCCACACAAAACGAAGATGTCTCCGCGGAAATCAGACCGAGTCCCCGCATATTAAACGGCCTAACAGCTGCCACAGGACAATTCCCATATCAGGTATCCGTGCGTGTAAATAAGCAACATGTTTGTGGTGGCGCGTTGCTTACTCCAACATTTGTGCTTACGGCGGCACATTGTGTTGACAAGTATGACTTGAACTTTATTAAACAATATAGGAAGGATAACAAAAAACCACATATATTTTTTCCAGTGTTGATGAAAAATTCCTAGGTGTACAAGCCGGCACTGTGAGTCGCACCGATGGCGGGGTGTACCGCGCTGTTTCTAATGCTATCATACACCCTAGGTATGGTTTCGATAATGATATTGCTTTGCTGCAGTTGGCAACACCATTCGACTACTCCGATGTTATTAAAGGAATAGCAATTGCTAGTTCAGATGTACCGGCTGGAACATCAGTAATCATTTCCGGTTGGGGTCGCGTGTACGAAGGTGGTCCGCTATCTACTAAATTATTGTATAGCAGATCACTGACAACTCTGAAGAATGAAGACTGTACTACAGCTGACGGGGCGTCTAATCCTTCCGAATTATGCCTCCTCAGTCCTCAAGGAAAAGGTTTTTGTGATGGCGACGATGGTGGTCCAGTTGTTTATAGAAACATTCTAATAGGCATTGCCAGTTATAAGGCAAATGCTTGTGGCACGACTACGAAAGGTGGCTTTACTAAAGCGTCTTACTATAGAATTTGGATACAAGCAATAATAGCTGCTTATAGTTTAGATGATTGATATTTTGTCATTTACAAACCGCAAATATAAAATGAAATTTCAGAAGGAGCTTATTTTTTTTCCTTTTTAGCAGGGTTCATTTAATTTAATAACAAAAATAAACCAAATCTAGTTCCTCACTTAGCTTAATCTACTGGGACTCATTTCAACTGTGAAAGTGGACTGAGTGATTGTTTAGTAAGCATTTACTTGAAACATGAAGATTATTATATTAAATATAGTAGTCTTTATACAGTTTAATATCAAAAATTTCAAATCGACCTTCTAATATCAAATCCTACTAAATTGAAAAAAGCACATTATAAATCGTAGACGTGCGGGTACATACTTTTTTGCAATGTAGATATAAGCAGTTCGTGTGTTGAATTGAAAAATTTCACAAAACAAAGCGATGTGGGCCAAGTTTTGAGAATCTTTCGAGAACTTCTTCTGTAGTGGCTTCAATGTCATGATGCGTGTGCAGCAACGCCCGGCCATTCAATATAAGTATGTATCTTGAAGCATGTTCGTCCTTAGTCACGTTTTCATGCGGCGAAATGTCGAAAAATAGCGTTAGGAGCTCGCATTCGTGATAAGAAATGTGCACACGCGAAGAAAACTACGAATTATGAGATATAGGTCCACATTGCAGTTCTTCAACGTTTTCAATGCAGTATTTGTTTTGATTTTTGCTCTGCACCCAAAGGCACTGCCAGTGATCAAGTTCACCTTTGAGCCTCCTTATAATCTTGTTCTTTTCAGTCTGCGCCTGCTATTTCTAGTCTCTCTTAGTTTTCGGGCTTCACTGTTTGCATGATTTTGTAATCTTTTCGCATGTTTCGATGCTGTTTTGCGAATGATTTCCCGAACCATTTTTAAATGAAGATCACGATGCAGGTCCGAATTGCGTATGTACCGCGGGGCATTTACCATTTTTCGCAGAACTTTGTTTTGGAATCTTTGAACCGCTTCGATGTATAACGGTGCAGCGCGTCCCCATAGTTGAATTCCATATGTCCAAATAGGTTTCAAAGGTTGATTGTAGACTAGGAGTTTATTTGATGTTGTTAAGGGTGATTTCTTGCCGATCAACCAGTTTATTTTGTGGGATTTTCGTTTTAGTTCTGAAGCTTTTTTTTGTATATGCTCGTTCCAATTCAACTTTGCATCCAACGACATACCAAGATATTTCACCGAGGTGGAATACGGGATTACTTCTTTTTCAATATATTAGATACTGTGGAAAGTGAAGTCTTAATTTATGAAGTTATGAGGGCTGTGTTGAGTATCGTTGCTTTTCCACATGCTTCCTTATTTCTCTAGTTACTAGTTTTTGTCAGAACTTTAACGGTTGAGCGGTTGAATTTTGTTCCCCATTTCCCCACCCCCCTTCTGAATCCGCCACTGACCTTATACCGTACAGTCTTTCCATAAATTCTGTTACAAAATCTACAATGTGAAGAAAAAATTAAATGTGGTCGTCTTTGCAAAGTTCGAACTAATGCATTCTTAATAACAATTCGAGAACGCATTCGCAGAAATCTCCTTAGAAAACAAGACATTTTTATTACATAAACGAAATGGAAATGGACAGATCACTGTCAATACTTATTCTACATCGTCCACACATGAAAACCTACCGTCTTTTGACAACGTGCTTGAAGCAAATTGAGCTCAACTGTAAACGGCTCTGAAAATATCATTTATAACAAATGTTCAATATTTTTGTAAGAGAAACAGCAAGATTTCCGTAAAAACTTCCAAAGAGGCAGAAATTTTAATTACAAGAGCTCTAAAAAGTGTCCACGTTGTGTTTTTGGCGAGTCTCCTGTAAAGTCATTACACCTCGTGAGTTTTGTTAATATGCGGATAAAGCTAGAACCAAGTGTACCAGAATGCATGGTAAAACAATTCCAATTCCCTATTCGATGGTGATCATTGCATCTTCCAATAAGACTCTGCTACGACATATAAGTCAACAGCACCCAGCATTGGGTTGAAAGCAATATTCCTGGTTTCAAGATTCGAATCCTTTGGACTACAGTTTATAATCAGAATGTTGAATTCGAGCAACATCGTCTGTACCAATAGAAACTGACCTAAAATGCTTGCTGCTAAAAATACAAATAACGAGTATATATGTATATAAAATCCTAAACAGAAATTTTTGCGAAAACTTTTTCAAAATTGAAGTAACTCTAACCATTATCGTCAACTTTGTTGCTTGTTTTAGTCCTCCAGGTTTTATAAGTAGCAAAATAATAAAGTTGTCTCAAAGATAAAGAACCAAGATAGATCCAAATTCATGTGCAGTTGTGTATTGGTTCTCTTAAAATTCTTAATAATTAAAGGCACAGGGGAATTGCTTTTTTCTCTTATATACATTTAACACCACATCTAGTGTTGAATAACTTTCGTTGTCTTAGTTAAATTAAAAAAGTTACTATACTTTGTGCAACGGAGTTTGAAACCATTAACTGCTAGATTTGCAGTTCTAATCACTTTTTAATGACCCTTTCTCGGCACGTTTCACCGAATTCTAAACACGTTTTGTAATTGTTTCTCTATATAAGCCATGCTCAATCAATGAGCATTTCAATTTACTTAGCTCAGCATGGTTTATCGGAGTGTCTTTGTAAAGTTCTTTATAGCCTTTTGTTTGGTGGCAAAGGCCACGCAAAATGAAGATGTCTCTGCAGAACTCAGACCGAGTCCTCGTATAGTCAACGGTCAGAAAGCCGCCGTAGGACAATTCCCATATCAGGTATCCGTGCGTATCAATGATCAACATATTTGTGGAGGCGCATTGGTGGCTCAAAACTTTGTGCTAACCGCAGCACATTGTGTCTACAAGTAAGACTTGCATTTTAAAAGTCGAGTGAGCAAACATAAGCAAACACATAAATATTTTTTGCAGCATTGATGACGATGTCCTAGGCGTACAAGCCGGCACAGTGGGTCGCACCAACAGCGGCGACTTCCGCGCAGTTTCCACTGTTATCATACACCCCCAATATGGTTTCGATAATGATATTGCTTTGTTGGAGCTGAAAACACCATTCTTCTACTCCGATGTTATAAAACCAATAGGAATTGCTTCTTGGGATGTACCTGCAGGAGAATCGGTTGTTATTTCCGGTTGGGGTCGCATATACGAAGGTGGTCCACTCGCTGATCAATTGTTGTATACTAGATCATTGACAACTCTGAACAATGAAGAATGTGCTAAAGCTGACGGTACACTGAACCCCAGCATTCTGTGCCTTAATAGTCCGCAATCAAGAGGTTTTTGTGAGGGCGACGATGGTGGTCCTGCCGTTTATAAAAACATACTAATTGGCATTGCCAGTTATATTACAAAGGGTTGCGGCTCTATTGCAAAAGGAGGTTTTACTAATGTATCTTATTATAAAAATTGGATACAAGCAATAATTCATGGTTAGGTGCCGAAATAACTTCTAAATGTTTTACATACAGCAAATATTAAATGAAATTTCGAAAGCGATAAATGTTTATTTTTCTTCAGTAAGGTTTATTGATCTAAGCTTAAACTTAAGCTGGCGCTTAACTTAGCTTAGCGAAATAGGCCACAGTTTTAGCTTAAAAGTGAACTCTGTAGTTTTTTTATGTCCATTAAGCCCGCTCCTGTCCTACTCCATTTTTGAAATTAGCTTATTTACTAGCTCAAAATACTTTTACGAAATCTGTGTTGCCGAATTTTATGTTGGTGCGAAATAAACGATTTTATTTTTAGACGAATTTTCTCCTAAGGTTATTTACAAAAACCAAATATGTAACAAGCAATTTTTGTATAAACATTTTAGACTATGGTATTAGTGCTGAAACTCTCTCTTGTAAACTCAATATAACCCTTATTTTTTCTCTACTAAAAAGTTTATAAGAATCGACAGCAGACCAATCTAACATATTCCGATTAGTTACGAAAAAATCATAATATTTTGGACCAAATTTAGCGACAAACCAAATTCAGCGACACAAGTTCCATAGTCCTTTGAAATAGAAGATCTTATGAAAAAGTTTTCCACAAATAAATATTCTATACTAGTTTAGGTAAAGTTGTTTGTGTTGGATACATCGTTGTTGCCGAATGAACTCAAGTTCGCTCATTAAAGTTACTATCAGAAATTAATTTCTCCAAGCTCTTCTCTTTTATCTATAACTGTGTCTGCCTGGCGCAACAGTCCACGTACAATAAAGTGCAGAAGGATCTCTGTACGAGGTCTCTACAAAAAATATTGCGAATTTTAAGTTGTCGCGTGCTATGTGAATTCGATTTATATTCATATGTTATACTTCAATTTTTGCTTGTTCCAAAAAATGGTTTAAAGAATCTGTATAAAATTTGTAAGAAAGGCAATATTAAATGCGCGGACACATTCCGAATATTTACAGTGACATATGGGAGTTCCGATGAATATATAAACGAGAACGTTAAAAAACAGGGCGTCGTGCATCATGAGTTCTTTCCATAGGGTCGTCCAACCATTCAAGAATATTATCTGCAAGTTATGAGCAATTTGTGCGAATCAATTCGCCATAAATGCCCTGATTTGTGGAAGAGCAAAAAATGGTTTTGCACCATGGTAACGTTCCTCTCATGGTTCGTTGTGCGAGAATATTTGTACAAAAACAACGCATTAATGTTGCCACAGCCACCGTGTTCCCTAGACCTAGCCCCCTGTGATTTGTTTTTTGTTCCCAGAACTGAAGAGGCTGATAAATGGACGACGCTATGTTATGATTGAGGAGAAAAACTCCACAAAAAATTTATTTTTAAATGCATTGAGGATTGGAAAAAACGCAAAACGTGCAATGTTATGCCTTCTCTTGAACCAGGCGGTTATCATTGTATCAATCGTCTCGACATTACATCCGAATAAGTTCCCCAAAATTTTAACCTTATAGTATGTTGCTTTCTTGGAATAGATCCTTACGGTATCCTCCTTACGGTAAGGGCAGCGGACTTTATTACTCATTAACGCCTTAACTTATTCCTAAATGGTTAAACATAATTCTGATACTTATTTGGCAACACCGAACAACCTCTCGTACTTGAATCTCTCCTTATACCTCAAGGTGTGGGTGGAAATTAAAGAGTAACTTAAGCGCTTTTTGTCACTTGACATCTCCTATCGCAGTACATGAAAAAAATATATAAAACTTTAACACATTTTCAAAACAAAGTAGGCTCAAAGATAAAACAGTAAGGTAGATCTCAGTTCGGATGCAACAGAATACTGGGTTCTATCAGAATTCGTAGTAAATAGCTAAAGACGTAGGACATATCAACGGAACGGAACAAAAATAGGTGCCGACTCTCATCTCATCTCTTCATGCCGATCGGTTTGATATATATAGCTCTGCATATATTAGGTGAACAAAACTATTATACTCTGTCCAACATGTTGCGAGAGCATCAAAGCCATTAATTGCTAGATTTTCCAAGCAATATTCTAATCACTTTTTAATGACCTTTTCTAAGCACGTTACTTGACATGTGTCTGGAAATCGTGGTTCTATATAAAACGTGTCGAAGCATTGAACGATTCAGTTTACTTTTCTCAGTATGGATTACCAAAGCTTCTTTATAAAGCTCCTTGTCGCTTGTTGTTTGGTGGTTGAAGCCACGCAAAATGAGAATGTCTCCGCAGAACTCAGGCCGAGTCCTCGTATAGTCAACGGTCTAGTTGCTGCCTCAGGACAATTCCCATATCAGGTATCCGTGCGTGTCAATAACCAACATATTTGTGGTGGCGCGTTGATAACACAAAAATTTGTGGTCACTGCAGCACATTGTGTCTACAAGTAAGATTTAACAATATTTAAGCAAAAGCAGTTGCTATAATAAAGGGTGCATATTTTTTACAGCATTGATGACGATATCCTAAGTGTACAAGCCGGCACTGTGAGCCGCACCGATGGCGGCGAGCGCCGTGCAGTTTCCACTGTTATCATACACCCTCTGTATGGTTTTGATAATGATATTGCTTTGTTGGAACTGAAAACACCATACAACTACTCCGATGTCATAAAACCAGTTGCGATTACAACTTGGGCCGTGCCTGCAGGAGAATCGGTTATTATTTCCGGTTGGGGTCGCATATACGAAGGTGGCCTCCTCTCTAATAAATTATTGTATACTCGAGTGCTGACAACTCTAAAAGACGAAGAATGCGCTAAAGCTGACGGCACGCTGAACCCTAGCATACTGTGCCTGCTTAGTCCTCAAGGAAGAGGTTTTTGTGATGGCGACGATGGTGGACCGGCCGTTTATAAAAACGTTCTTATTGGTATTGCCAGTTATATTACAAAAGGTTGCGGCTCTATTTCAAAGGGAGGTTTTACTAAGTTGGCTTATTATAAAAACTGGATAGACGCAATAGTTACTGATCTGGTGCCGAATTGACTTTTATATGTTTAATACATGTACATACATACAGCAAATACAAAATAAGGAAGCTTATATCTTTCTCCTATGTCAATTTATGAAGTAAAAGGGCGCTTTGTCATATTTTTTATTATCTTTGCCTCCAGCCAATATTTGCTAATCTCCACTGAGCTTACTGCAATGTTATCTAATCAAATCTTCAAACTCGGAATAAATAAATTCCTCATTCAAACAAGATATTTTGTGTATATAAATTTTCATCCGGAAAAATTTTTGATTTTTTGTAGCTGTCGAAAATTTTGGATCCTTAAATAACCCATTCTGAATGATGATGTGTGTTTAGCCGTTTATTTACTTTCACAATATTAAATATACCTTACATAACACTCTATAATACATATCATATCTATGTGCATTTGGGCCTATCTTCACCTCGACACATTTACCCGCTGACTGGGTTAATTAATGTCGCGACCCCATCTCTGTAACAATACTCTTTTTTACTGATTTGTTGCGGTGGCAAAATGTTTGTTTGTAATTTTCTTTCTCATATTTGCTCTGCAAACGCGACTTACCTTTTCGTTCAGAAAAAACGAAAGTTCGCGACATTCCATGAGTCAAGCTAAAAGGTAATTCCCACAAGAAATTACCTATCCGGCTTGTGTTGGCATAATTTACGAGTGAAAATGTGTAAGTACATGCTCCTTACTAGTTAACTTTGAAAATGACACAACTCAAAAGCAAAAATAAACGACAAATGTGTTTTAGGTTTTGCTAGCGGGAAGCGGCGATCACAAGAAAGAAAAAAATACTAAAACTTTAAGCTTTCTGAGCCTTAGTTCAGCAACACTTCCAATATATACATATACCGATTTTCTTGCCGATCTTACGGTCTTATCCGGTTGCTATTGGTTTTGTTATAAAAAGTGATTTAGAAGTCCCTAGTTTCGGTACCTCATACCGAAAAGCTTATCCACGAAACCATAATTTCTATATAGGGATCAGAAGTATGCAAATAATATATTATGCACAGATATTTTTAGGTCCGAGTGTTGATAATATGAGTTTTTGGTACAAATAGGGTGAAATGTGGAAACAAGATACGAGTTTTTGAGTATCCAGTTTCCCTTAGCTTCGAAAAGAACTCACATTTCTTGTATGGTATAATTTATCTTAGTTTTGTGTGCTGCCCAGCAGAACTTGTAATACTTCATACTATATAATCAGCGAAATTTGTTTCGCTCGAACCTAGCATCGTGTGTTACCCGGTAATACTAACAGGGTGACTTGGCACTCACGTCACTGTTGACAGTCATAACTTTGAAGTTGTAGATAATTTTGTCTATCTTGGAACCAGCGTAAACACCACCAACAATGTCAGCCTAGAAATCCAACGCAGGATAACTCTTGCCAACAGGTGCTACTTCGGACTGAGTAGGCAATTGAGAAGCAAAGTCCTCTCTCGACAAACAAAAACCAAACTCTATAAGACACTCATAATTCCCGTCCTGCTATATGGTGCAGAGGCTTGGCCAATGTCAACAACTAATGAGTCGACGTTGCGAGTTTTCGAGAGAAAAGTTCTGCGAAAGATTTATGGTCCTTTGCGCGTTGGCCACGGCGAATATCAGCGAATTAAAAGACAGCGGCTACTCTGGCTAGGTCAAGTTGTCCGAATGGACGAAAACACTCCAGCTCTGAAAGTATTCGACGCTGTACCCGCCGGGGGAAGCAGAGGAAGAGGAAGACCTCCACTCCGTTGGAAGGACCAGGTGGAGAGGACCTCAGAAAGTATTCGACGTAACACGTACCCGTCGGGGGAAGCAGAGGAAGAGGAAGACCTCCACTCCGTTGGAAGGACCAGGTGGAGAAGGACCTGGCTACGCTTGGAATATCCAATTGGCGCCACGTACCGAAAAGAAGAAACGACTGGCGCGCTGTTGTTAACTCGGCTATAATCACGTAAGCGGTGTCTACGCCAATTCAGAAGAAGAAGAATAATCCACGCGTACAAAACTTTTCCATACAAGCACTTGATTCCGTTCGTTCAGTTTGTATGGCAGCTATATGTTATAGTGGCCCGATATTAGCTGTTTTAACAAATGAGCAGCTCTTTGGAGAAAAAGAGATTTGTGCGAAATTTCAGATAAATATCTCAAAAAACATGAGACTTGTTCGCATATATTCAGTTGAACAGACGAACCAGGCCAAACCGACTCGATTCGTCTCCTTGCGCGTTTATGCACTTTGATTTTGAGTCCATCAACGTATTTCTCTGGATGTGACAAACTTCATCAAAAATTTAGTACACCCTTCTTCTCTATAAATATTGAACCTTTCCTTCGCGAAAAGAAAAACAAAACCCATAAGAAGTATTTCAACAGATATCGCTTTTGAAACTCCCTGTGGGCTATTTTTTGTTGTCTGACCGACCTCAAAGAAAATTTATTTTGACTTGCGACGCTTTGTAGTTTAACGTGCGCTGTCCATGTATCTGTGTAGGTTCAAATATATGTAGTATGTGCGATGCCATTAAAAAGCTCTTTGCTTCACAAAAGTGCCGAGAAAGTGGCAGTAAAGGTGAGGCAAGAAAGAAAGCCCTAGGCATGACCAGTGGGGTAATGGAAAAAGTGCAAAAAATGCGCATAATGTGTTTATATGCGTGAATGTATGTGTCAATATGTATATAAGTGTGATTAATGGCGCTACGCTTGCAACTTAAGCCAGAGCGCGAGTATGTGCGCCACCGGCTTTGCACTTTGTCGCACGTTTTACCAACAAAACCAAGCCCACCAATGTATTTACAACGGTATTTTAGCGAAAGTGCGCTTGTATGTATGCGTGTGTGTGTGCCAAAAGCCGAAAATTAAAAGTAATTAACGTGTAATAAATTTTTCATGCAACAGCAGCAATGAGGGAAACGCGTCAAAATGCGGTCAAAAGTTGGCACAAAAATTTGCGGACTTTTTTCTTTTGCTGCATTTTCATTTCCTTTTTAAGTTCTTTTTATACAATGATGTTTCTGGAAAGTGTACGAGTTTCCACTTGCTTTGAGCGGCGAACTTTTCCTTTGGCTTTCAACTGCTGCGACAACTGACACTGGCGACCGCGTGGCAGCCAAATGCCGCACACACATGCATATATATGTACAAGCAAATGATCAACGCAGTCCTTCGCCGCAATTGGCAAAGTTGAAATAAAAATTGCTGATAATTTTAGCACAAAAACAATAAAAAGCACACTAATAGTCATAAAAATAGCAACAATGTGAGCTAAACGCTTTCGAACGGCATAGCAATTTCAGCTGGCATCCGCGAGCCGATTGCTGCAGGTCACTGCATCACTTTTGCCACATTTACCGTTTGTTCGACTTTTGCCATCACCATCAGCAGCAGCACCACCACCACCACCGCAAAAGCGCATAGTTTTTATGGGCGTTAAAATTTTCAAATTAAAAGTGGCATTGCGCACATTTTTATTGCCAGCTTTCGATGCAAACGCACACCCAAATACTTACTTGGTCATATATCTGACACAAACACATACACATATATATGCATAAATACACACACACATACATAGCTGTGCATAGTGAGAGCGCGCATAACTCTGCACACACTTTTGGCGCCAAACTGAACTTAGCCGCTCTAAGTCGAGCCGCGGCGAGTCAAAGCTGGCCGCACCTGCTGCAAATGAAAAGCAATTTTTGCACAAAAAAAAAGAAAAATAAAAACAAAGAAAAAATGGTACTGCACATTGCCACATTTTTCCGGTGCCACGTACCGTGCATTTTTATGTTGCCGCTGCATGCAGCCGTGTGTGTGTGTGCACGTGACGTGATGCCAAACGCTTGCTATATTTAGTGCTCGCGTACAGTCACACACACTCGATCTCATATCCTTATATATATAACCACATCTATATACGTGTTATATATTGATGTGTGTGAGTATCTTCGACTCAACCGCATTAACACGCCACATTTCAATGCGCTCAAATACGCTCGTTCACAGGAAGAGATATAGTATGCGTTTGTATTCGTACGTGCCAGCTAGATATGCACACAGGCGTAATTCCTCGACGGAGTGCCGTGTAACACGTGTAGGTGCCTAAAAATAGGTTACAAGTTGGGTGTAAGCGAATTAAATACTAAAAACTTTTGTTATTTTAGCTGAGGATAACTTTGTGATTGAAATCAATATTCGTTGGAAGAAATACTCAATAGATGTCTTATAAAAAAAAGTCAACTGAAGTCTTGTAGAAAAATATATCAATTTACCATTTTCGAAAACAACAGACTCTTCCAATTGATTTTATAGGTTTTTTGTACATTGTCTAGCTTCTCAATAAGCGAATCAGCCTTTGAACGGTGGGACTCGATTATTATTTATATTATTTTATCGATATTTTCGACAATTGGTCTTCCAGGGCGTGGAGCAGTCTCAGAATTACAAAACTATTGCAAGCTTTGGCTCGCGCGTCCTCCGAGAACGACTTCCAACAACTTGAGTTTCATCAATAGATAAATAACCGAGGCTTGCACCGCGACCTTAGGTATATTGTTCCCTTGTTTAATCAGTGGTCTTCTAATCTTTCACCATTTATGAATCTTGACAAAGCTGCAAAAAGAGAGTTTTTATTAGCTTTAGTAACTATCGGAACTAAATAGAGGCATAGATAGATATAGATAGTTATAATGAGGTATTGCATAGTGACCTAGGGTATATTGCATACTAAACAGTTCCTGGAGCCTGCGGAGCGCTACTGAGATGATGTGATCCCTGTCAACGTAGATAAAACCTAGGGCTTTAAGTCTGCTTCTGCAGATTGCTGAGCAATCAAAAATCAAGTGTACTGGGGTTTCCAGTTTTATGTCGCAGAACCGGCAGTTAGCGCAAGAGACTATGCCCATGTTGGACAAGTGCTGCCTGAGCCTGCAGTGCCCTGTGTAGAGCGCGACAAGGAAGCGGATTTTGTCACAACGGAGATTGATTATTTCCTTAAACTTTGAGGGTTGTACTCTCCGAGAAGCTGCTTGGCAAGGCGCATTCCTGCTGCCTGCTGCCAGTACTGTTCCCTCTCTACTCTTTCCTCCATGCGGAGCAGCTCCTTAAGAGTGTGGGACTCCACTTCGATCCGTCCCTTGGAAGAAGGGCCAGTGGTCTTATTTCCCCTAGGGCCTTCATCTGCTGAGACGACATTATCTTCTCTTTGCCGAAACTCTCTGCTGACATTAGCAGCATAGTATATTTCGCTACCTATTTAATCGCTAGATGCAGCGGTGTGAGCTCCATCATGACTTCAAGTGTTGCTGGCGAGCCTTTGCAGCTTCGATAGTTTAAGGCCTGCCGAAGACCGTGTTGCCTTGATAGCCCAAACAACTGCTCCATAAGTGACAATAGGCCTTACAATCATGTTAAACAGCCATCTTATGATACCTGGCTGGCATACCCAGGATCTGCCGGACAGACGTCTTGGTGGCTTTGGACAGCGTTAGATACACATGCCTACTCCGCCATAAGGTTGAGTCTAATGTGAGGCCAAGAAATTTGAGCTCTATGAACATCTCCAACTCCATGCCCCCAATTGTTATCGATCTCAAGCCCGGAAGAGATCTTCGCTTAGTGAAAGGGATCACGATAGTTTTTGGTTGATACTTAGCCCAACCGTGTTACACCATCCCTTTGCTAGTCTTCAGCCCCTTTGAAAACATTACTATGAAAAATTTGCTCTGAAACCTTAAAAATACCTCATTTTTTAAACGAAATAAACAAATATCTACGTTCGAATACTCTGGAGATCCCTTTTATAAGTACCAAGAAGTTCAAATGTGCGCCGTTTTATGATAACGACCAGAAAGTATCGTATGCTTAATTTATGTGTGACGTCAACTACCGCGATGCTACACTTTTCCACGCTGCAACTTCACGCGAAAACAAGTTGCAACAACTGCAATTACAAGCAAACACAGCACTTTGCAATTTTAATGGCGAAGCTGCACAGTTTGTCACGTTTGCAGTAACAGCAACGCGCCATCACCTCTGCGCTTCCGCCGCTTCCACCAACTGCAGTGACAACCGGAAGTGGAAAAGTGCATAATTTTTATGCTGAATTTTTTATCATTACTGCAGCCACATTGGCAGCCAGTCAAGCAGGCAGGCCGACAAACAGGCAGGCAAGCAGTCAGCCAGCAACAAACAGCAGCCGATGATGCCACCAATAGAGGCAACGTCGCAACGGAAGTTGCAGTAGCCACAAACGGCTTGGTAGCCAAGGCAGCCTGACACGAGCTCACATACGAGAAATGTTTTTATTGCATGTTGTTGTTGTTACAATATAAGTGCTCGTTGCTGCATGCCACACACTTTTTGACTGCCACTGATGCATTACTAAAGTTTGTCAGCAGCAACGTTGGTGGCCGGCCAGCAGCCAGCGCCTTGGCAAGACAATGCGGCGCCAGATATGAGTTGAAAAACATAAATTTCACTGTTTTTCCTGTCAGCCTGGTGGTGCAGTGTGCGTGCGTATGCATGTATATATGTATGTGTGACGGTGCATTTTGTTGGCTTTTCATTATTTATAGGCAAAATAAGAGTCGCGTTGGTTTGCCAAAAATTTTTCGCATACAATTGTGTGCGTGTGTGTGTATGTTCGCTTGTGCCATCACCGCTCTCTTACCACACACGCCGTGCCGGTGCTGTCCATGCGCTCACCGATTTCGCCGTGTTGTATAAGCCCAGCTTTCACTGCATGCCATGCGTTGCACGCAGCAACAAAGCGCCTAAAAGCGAATGCAAAAAAAAACAAAAAACAAAAAAAAAAGAAATAAATATAAATAAAGAACGTGAAATGGAAAATGGAAATAAAACACTCGTACACTTTTTAATATTAATTAAAATGGCATGTGCATGGTGCGTCCTTCGCCAGCGCCGCACTCCACCTGCGCCAGCCTGCAACGGCTTCGCGTCTCCGTCTCGTTGCTTGCGGTCCAGCGCATTCAACGCCATCATTCATTCCACTCGCTGCACTCAACAATATTTTCTCGTGAACTGACCTCCAATGGCCATCATTCAATGCAGCGCCATATCCTGTTTGCCTTACATATCTTATCCCTTTTACACACACCTATATGATGACACTCTTCTTATTTCAAATAAATATTTTTGTTTTTACTTTTTATATTTCTCGCGCCTGCATTTCACATGTCCTTCTGCGTTTTTTCCGACCAGCAGTCGTAATAACTTTACATATTCAACGAAATTATAGGCAGGCCTAACTGAATTATTTGCTTCATTATTAATGTTTGTATGTACTTCTGTGTATCTATGCCGAATGATCTTGTATTGAAAGTTGCTTGACCGAGTTCTTCCTAAAATACCTGAAAATTAAATTAATTTGTATATTTTTATATTATATTGGGTAATCAAAAAAGTCTTTTCGTACTTCAACATATTTCTTTTTATTTATACTTATAAATAAACAAATACATATGTACCATTTTGGTCGACCACTTTTTGTCATTTTTTCGCTGGAGACATTATTCCATCAGTGTAAAACTTTCATCAGTGTAAATCGAAATTTCGAAATTTCCAGAACGGAAGCGAGCGAACCATTGTGCTACACGAACAGATACAGCATCTTCTACGTAAACTTCACAAATTTCATTGGTGGCTTGCGTGGCATTCTTGCCCTTTTTTATACAAAAATTTCAAAATACAAATTTCATGTAAAGCGAATTTTTTCATTATTTTCTCTCATTTTTGAACAGCTGTAGCTTTTTTCAACTTTTTTTTGTTTAAATGAAGCTTTAGATCTCACCTTTCCAACACTTGGTATTGTATGACACAATGTGATTGCTGACACTGGAAATATACGACTGCAACGACATCTATTGACAAAATATAAGGGTACAACAATATACAATATACTGGTACAAAGTCTTGTTTGTATAAAGCATAGGAATAAAAAAGAGCATAAGAATAGCCACAGCAACACCTTTTTTTGTGCGGTGTCAGAGATCCTCTAAAGTATATAAATAAACGATCAGCGGGACGAGTAAAATCAATAAAACCCTCAGTTTTTGAGATACTTGAGATACAAATCTCGAATTTTTCACCCGTCTTTTTCTCACCAATTAGCTTCTCAATTGTCAAAATTGAACTGTCAATATCGAATCAGTATAGCTACAGCTGCATTACAAACTGAACTATCAAAATCAAGTGCTTTTCAGAAATAATATATATAAGAACTATAATACTCAGCTTGAGTTCAAACCACAAATTTCACCAGTTATTGAGTTTGATGGGTGCTCAACTGGTAGTAGTAAACGCTGCAAGGTCTGACCAGAGACTTAAAACTGGTACCACGTGCAGCAGTTAGCTCTTGGACCAAGGTGAAAAGGATGTTCTTTCCACCTGACCAATTCTAAGCAAATAATACTAGCAAAAAGCTTCTATTATTTGGGGCGCTGATCAACGGAGCATTCTTCTAATACATATATAAAGTCCGCTACATGCTTTGAGTTGAGTTAGAGCCATACTAAGTACACACCATCGAATATGTAGAGCTTATGAAACTCTTATTAGTAATAAAGTATTGAATTTTACCGCTATTCGATTAGGGGACAACTTTTAATGAAAAGTTGATTGGTTTAACATGCTTCAGATGTCTTCAGTTTAAATGCCAGGTCACTTTTGCTTATGTAAAAGTTGTAACAATTTTGTTCTCATTTTCATAGATCACTAGCTTAGCTCTAAAATTTTGGCTTTTAACACTACTTAAAGAAAAAAATCACATATCAAGATTATCAGCTTGTAACTCAAGTTTATAACTCAAAGCAGGGTTTTGAAAACGTGAGCATAAACGAAATAAGTGGAATTCAAAAATTAAGGAAATTTTGTGTTTTTAGAAATAAATTTTCATTATTCTGGAAATTGGATTTCAAATCCTACCTGTCTTTCGAGCACGAATCCTAGTAATGCAAAGAGAAAGCCAACAACGTGTAAACTACCTTTAAATTAATTTCCTCAAAAATTATGATTTTTTAATCTCAAATTTTTTCATGTATTATATGTACATAGGACATACTCGTAAGGTAGATAACACATCTTAAATAGCGGTAAATGAAATATTATTTGACGTCAAACTTCTTACTGTACCAGCTAACTTTGACCGCACTTCAAAAAATATCTCTGATCAGTTCAAAAGTGGGTTCTTCGTAGCTATTTTGTGTAGGACTATTTTCTGCATTTATTTCACATCAAACTCCTGTGGTGATTTTAATTTTGGTGATTTTTTTATATTGGGTATTTTGTATTTGAGAATTGAATAGTTGGGAGTTTCGAAATTCTGCCGTTTTGCTCAACTAATGCTGGTTGTAAAAACTAAAAGAATGAAGTTAGAATTACCTGATTCGAATAACATTATTTTTTGTACAATTTTAAATTTCATCTGTTTCTTTTACTTTACCGTATCTAATTCAAGTACCAATAGAAATACAGTACCTTCAAGTATATCCTCTCGATACCTAAAAAGAAAAAAATTGAGCGAATATATAAGCCAATCTCCGAAATATATTATTGAAATTCAGAGATCACCTTTTCCCATGAATAACATGCTCTTGTATCAAAAATGAGTAAAATCGAGTAAATACTTTTCTTATCTCTCATACACCTAATATAAAGATTTTCGAACTACCAGTTGGCCAATGAATATATAATTTATAGATTATTTACCTGAAATTTTCAGATCGTCGATTTCTAATGGCAATGTTTACTAGTGCCCAAAAATTGCTAAAATCGAGTGAATACATTCCTAAGCTCCCACACAGCTAATATAAGGATTTTGCAACTGTACGGTTGCACACGAACTTAGGCCTTCCTTACTTGTTTGGTTATATTTTCATCAAAAACAACTATTTTTCTTAAATGTACATAAAAAAAATATTTCGCGGTTTTTTATTGAGTTGCTGTCATACAAATGAAGCAAATAAAAGCATCGCCACGGCGTATGAGTAACTTATTTATATTGGAAGGTAAGCGCCTTGCATTTTAAAATATGATATATGAATTTTTGGATTATATTTTCAAATTTCGTTAATTATTTTTTATGAGCTTTTCGGTATCCTCGAAAAGAGCCGTTATTCCACTGTCCTCTTTCTGTTTTTAAAAATGCATAATTCAAACAAATTTACACACAAACGCGCGTAAAATTTGTTTCCATTTATAATATTTATTTTTATTTGTGCATGAAATTGGTAAAAGTGCTGCGCTTGATTAAAAATAAATAAAATGTGCAACAACAACGACAATAATGAAAACAACAATGCCAACAACCAAAATGCACTGCAGCGGAACAAATTCTTGGCACCCACAACACGTTCGCTACTGTACCGTTAAAAAGTGTTGGCAGCGGGGCGCGTCAAGCCGTGCGGTTGCTCAGCGTGCGGTCGCATGCAGTTGTTGTTGTTCGCCGTTTTATTGTGGATGTTTATGAAAATGTTAGTGTCATGTTTTACATTTATGTAATGCAACGTGTACGCGTATTTTTTTTGCGCTCACTGTAGCTGCACTTGTTTGCCAACTGGAAAATTTATGAGCTTTGGCACTCAATTTGGTGGGTGGATAGCTGGCTGATACGTTAGCTAGCTAGTTCGCTCGCCACCGTGCGGGTTCGTCAGTTGGTTGTTTTTGGCCCTGAACGGCGGCACTACCTAAATTACCTTGTTTATAAATATGTATACTTCATCACCATTTTGCATATTACAGCAATGAAATATTATACTGTGGCGATGAGCAAAGATTTTTTTTAAGTTTTTGGTGTTTTTGTAGTTGCGCCGGTAATTTTGATATTTGTTGCAATTTTCAGCCAATTGCCGCTCATTCCATTTGGTTAGTTTTGAGTACTTAGTTTAAGTATAGTGCTTTTTAATAATAATAAAGGATATGTTATATACTATATATAGTATTCTGAAAAGTTGAAAGGGCTAAAATTCATTCACCTCGTTCAATTCACTAATTTTTTTTTATTCTGCGGAGATATAATTAGATAAATTTACTTAAAATAACATATTTTTCTTATGGCTTGACTTTATTAATTTATTTTGAAATCTCCATCGGTTTCGTCGAAATATGCCTATTGAGAAACCAAAAGAATTAATTTCAAATAAATTTTAGAATTAAGAGGGAAACTGCGATAAGACTATCACAGAAAAAATATTCTGTGGAGATTTACTTTTAATATTTTTGCAATAAAGTTGTCATCTATAGCGTAAAACATTCATTCAATTGAAAATATGTACATACATCCAAACATCCAAAAAGCGATTCTGAGGCTAAACAATTGTTGGAAAAATGTTTTCTCTCTCATTCAGTTGGTTCCCTTCACTTTCATTTACATATATTTATGTATGTATGTAGACCAAGAAAAGTTCCTCATGATGCCAATCTTTTCCTTGTATCTCCATTCAACCCTTATCTTCTTCACTTATAGAGTTTGGTTTTTGTTCGTCGAGAGAGGACTTTACTTCTCAATTGCTTACTCAGTCCGAAGTAGCACTTGTTGGCAACAGATAATCTGCGTTGGACTCCGAGGCTGACGTTGTTGTTGGTGTTTATGCTGGTTCCAAGATGGGCGAAGTTATCTACGACTTCAAAGACCGGAGATATTTCGTCTTGCCCTCGTTCACCACTAGACCAATTTGCTTCGCTGCCCTATCTATTCTGGAGAAAGCAGATCCAACCCTTATATAAATATAAAATATAGTAATAAATATATATGTAAATATCTGGAAGCCATTTTAGTGGTGTTCAGCACAAACTCTTTGCGAATTACATTTCCAATTGTTTTGTATCTCGAAACTGCATTTCCCTGTTGAAAAATAGTCCTTTATTTTGTTCTGTGAAGGTTAGACAGTCATCACCAGCAGTCTGCTAAAATATGGAGAAAATTCAATTGTAGACTTAGAAAGAAGGATGTGCTTAAAACAAGTGAGAAGATTTACCGAATTTGGTTACTCACTCCTTTTCAAAATGTATCAGTTAACCCAGACTCAAACCTCTTAGAACAATACTCGCCTATTACGTGTGGCTACTTACGCGAATGTAGTAGACGATGGCCAACACTGCACCTAAACTTTGAGCGCTGTTTCCAATTTTCAATTTAGTGTCCACACGCAATACTAAAAGCTGATATCGTAGCTAGGGCATTAGACGGACAATTATTCACCAGTTGCCTTCCATAATAGAGGTATCAAACACATTCACAAACAAAGTGTTTTCAAGATTTTTAACTTGTTTTGAATCACCCTTTTATGGTGTAGGTGGGCAACGCAACCAAGTCTTTAGGAGGCCCATTGTGAAACCTTCAGAACTAAAACCTATTTTCAAAACACCTTATATCCTCTCAAAACCACCCTGTATTCTTAATGAAGTTCATCAGTACTAAAAATGTTATTTGTGCAACCTCCGCGATATCGTCAAGAAACTCTCGGCCAATAGTTGCGATTTTTTCCCTATGCAAAGCCTTACATTCGCATTGAAGATGTTCTATAGACTCTACTTCTTTCATCTCCTGACAGCTTCTACAATAGTCATTTCATGGTACTCCTAATCTGCCTGCCAATTAGAAAGTGAGCTATAAACGCACATACTAGACTTAACAGTCGGTATGTGTGGTCCCTATTCCATTCATGACACATTTTTCTGTATATTGAGCAAGTTAGGGATTCTCTCCACCGAGGCTCAGCCTATCTATATAACGTTTGTCGGTTAAATATCTATATGTATGTAGCTAGAAGCATACTATATATTTTCTCTTTTCATCCAAGTCCAACTGCAGGGTTGTGCCTGCTCGGGCTAGTTCATCTGCTTCAAAATAGTAAGGAATGTCAATGAGTCCTGGAACCCATTGAAGGTTTATCGTGATACAGGACCTTAGACCCATCAAGAGATCATGAGATTCTTTCACCACCTTTGATGCAACCATAAAAACTTTAGGGATTTCAAAACCGCTTAACTATCTGTATAAATGAATATATTTCCTGTTGTTATCTTATTTTTGTCTTTTTTGGCTTTCTTTATAAGCTATGATCTCCGCTTAAAAAATACTGCAGTACTTTGGTAGTCGGAAGGCGATCCTGGTGTTTAATTTTGCTGAGAAGACACCACTTCCTACTCGATTTAATGATGTTATAATCATATTGTTCGACAAATTTCACCGCATTGACCAAAAATAGATTGTAAAGTTGTTGAAAACTCAGACCAAAAATGTGTCTAATTGAATTCTCAGTTTCTTAATACTGGTTAGTCTTTCATAAACTCAAAACCTTAAAGACGAGTTTATGAGACAGCTTAATAAAACAGCCAAGTCAATAACGTAATTTAGATTTAGTTGCAAAAACTAAAATTATTCATTCGCCGACTAGAGTCTGCGAGTCTGCATAGTTTACACAGAACTAATGCAATCAGATTTCTGCAAACTCTGCCAAGCACTTGAAAAAGTTTTGCGACTCAGCTTCTTCCCCTAGTAACTGCGCTTCAAAACACTTCCACATACAGCATACATACAAACGCACACACATATACATACATACACTTCGGTATAGAAATAAATAGGGGAAGTCGTTATTTCAACCAAATTATGCAAAACATTCGCAACGCCGCCGCTGACCTTCAAGTCTGCATGGCTATGTCTGTGTGTGTATGCGGCACTTCTGCTACTATTTGTATAACGGCGCGCAGGCAGCCAACTTTAAAAAGTAGCATCCGTAGCAACAACAACTTTCTACAAAAGCCAACACGAGTCGCCAGTGGTCGGAGCTCACCGACCGTCGTCCGTCGTCGTTGTTGCTTAGTATACGCTTAGAATACTAACAAGCCAATTAATGAATTAAGCAAATACATGTGTGTCTTTGTCTTTGTGTAGAATTGCCCACACACACACACATACTCTTCTATATATTTGTGAGTGTTTATATATTTGTTGCAAAAAGTGAAAGTTTAAATAGCCACCGGGCTGTGTTTTCCCCATTTGCGATGTTCGGTCAAAACCTTGAAGCGAAATTCTCTATTAATTAAACACATTTTTCACCAAAGGCATTAATTAAGGTGTGTTGTGGCACGCTTACAACTAGCTAACGGGTTGGTTCATATTTATGACAATTCCAGTTGGGAGATCATTTTTGGACGGAGAAGTGTATATTTGGTTTATGATATGGTCACTAATTATTTCAAACTAGTATCAATAGCGGCTATTTAGGACGGATCTTGATAATATATTTTTCAGGGTTGCCAGATAAATTTGTTACTCTTATTAAAGAAAAATTTAACGTTACAGCTGCAAAGGGTTTGAAAAATTTTTATATTTATTGTCATTGGTCACTTTTTATAACAGCTATATGCTATAGGGATTCGATCCGACTAATTTTGCCGGGATTGTAGCATTGCCTTATACAATAATCAAGATAGGTATAGGGACATGTATATGTAAATGATCAGGACTATAATTCAAATCCGGGTGACTGTGCGTCTGTCTGTCCGTCCGTCCGTGCAAACTATAACTTGTGTAAAAATTGTGATATTTTGGTAGAACTTGGTATGATCGTTCCTTTGTATAAAAAAATACTACTTTGTAGATGAGCGTAATCGCACCACTGCCACACCTTTTTTGGTTGTTAGCTGAAAACCTATAAAATGCCATAACTAAATTAAGATATAAAAATGTACACAGAGGAGAACAGTAGTGAGAGGCACCTGTGGGCAAACAATTTTGAGAAAGTGGGCATGACCGCGCCCTCTAATAAGTTTCATGCACATATCTCTTAAACCACTAAAGCTACAACAACCAAATTTACCTGACAAAATATTTTAAAAACTCCTACCGATAATGTGAAAATAGAAGAAATCGGATGATAAGTGGGTTTTATAGGAGCAGGTGTGAAAATTGGACAATGACGTCGTTCCGCCCACTTTTTGGTGAAATCACAGATCGCGAAACCTGACCTACGAATTTCGACTAAATTTAGTACGTGGCATTCTCCTCATATTACAGTGTGAAGATTGGCGAAATCGGACCACGCCTACTTCTCACATAGCACGATTTTAAATTCCCTTTGATTCTCTCACTTTCAAGTATACAAATCAAGAACCAATTAATACAATAGTATAATGCCTTTACACTATGACACCTTATAACCAAAAATTGTATAAATCCATACAAAACTGTTCTAGCCCCAAGGTAACGAATATGTGGACCCCAGTATCCATAGTTCACTTTTGATCGAAAATATCGGTCAATGTTTGAGATATACAATTGAAATTCGGACAGCATCTTTTCCTGACAACATTAATTCTGTGTATCAAAAATGGCTTGAATCGGGTCAACACTTCCCTGAGCACCTATATACCCAATATAAAGATTTACCGGGTGACTTTATACTGCATACATCGCACAATATGAGAGTTATGTTATGAGAAATTACAGAACGTGTTTTACTCATAATAGTGTATTTGTGTGCCTTAAATAGATGAAATTGAGCGAAAACTTGATCTAGCCCCCATATAACTAATATCAGGATTTTCAAACATCCGGCTGACTTTACTCCATGTGAATGGTTTTTTTAGTACATATGTGGCATGTTAATAGTATTTGATATTGGGAAAAATAAGTAAAATTTGGTCGATACTACCCCAACTCCTATATGTATACTTCATATAATGATTTACGTTTTTCCAACAAACCTTTTGCCGAGTAAGTCTGTCAGTGTATGAGTTATATATAAAATTGGACCTAATATAACTCAAATCGTAACAAATGAGTAAATCTCAGTATTTAATCACTGAAAGCTAATCGTATTTAATATACCGCTATTTTAGTTGCATACTTCGGCCCTTTATTCCTTCAACAGCCATATTTATGTACGATTTAGCGCAGCAAAGGGCAAAGGTGGTAAAAGCGTGTTCGAATCCCCAGCCACTTTAATTATGTTCAAGTTGAGTAGCCATAGATATAAACCCTGTGGTTTGACCTGGTGAGTAGAAAGCATAACGAATACATACACAAAGTGAGCAAACCCCAGCAGCATTGCCATTAATTAATTGGAATGACAGTAGTGCCTCGGTCATAATTTAATAAACAAAAAGATAAATAAAAACTGAGGCGTAAACTAATTTGTAAAAGTAAAAAATAAATACAAAAAAATATCAGAAAATAAGAGTTGCAATAAAAAAAATATGTTAATGCTGCAATTTATAATTTTACATAAAAAATTTATAGATTTTTAATTCTGGATTTAATATAGTTTAAAAAATAGTCAGTTGGAACAGAAAAAATAGTAAATAATAATATTGTAAACTATTGCCTACATTTTGGCGCAAGTATTGAACTTTTCACTGAATTTTATTGGCGGTAAAGCTTAGCATTGTCTTTGGAAAAGCTATTTATTTAATTTAAAAAATAAAAATAAAATTAACATGAGTTCTGTGAGACCACAAAACAGTATTAAATTATATTAATCTTGTATTGAACATATTAGCTTTAAATTTTGGCTTTCATTTCATATATTTCTATGTTAAGTCAATTATTATATCATAAATTGCTTCAGAAATAGGTTCAAGGCATATTTACATAGAATTATCTAAACTTCTCTAAGGAATCCCATTCGAACTCCGAATTTCTTACAAAAAATGCCTACAAAAATTTTTGAAATGAAACAATAATTAATATTGTAAGTGCAATGCGCCTTTTAACTTTCAGATTAAAAAAATATACACAAATCATTTCCTTTCTTAACCACACCTGCTAACCTCGTTCCTTAACCAATGATTTCAATGATAAAAAATATTAAAAAACTTTAATTTATTTTCAATATGTATGCTTCTTTACAACAATCAGTCTTAGTTGAAAGAAACATTAATATAGAACATTAAAGCAACAACAGCTTAGCTCAATGAGTTGCTTGCCCAATTTAACGCCTTAACCATTTAAAACAATGTCTCTATATAGCCGCTCTTCCACCATATCCCTTTAAATTTATGTTTCTTTTTGCAAATAAATTTTATTACTGACACACTCAACTAACCTATTTTACAGCAAATTAAAGGCAAAAATAACTCAGTTGAGGTTTTTAAATCACTTAACGGCTTGACACTCCCAATTACGGGACTTATATATAGTAGATATGCACACAATATAAGGCAAAATTACAAATACATACATGCATCTATAAGCGCTACTGTTATGCACAATCGTTTAAATAACCTAGCAGAGAAATTAACCGGTTGTGAACTATTTCATAACTAGTTTACACCACAAGTTCATATGGTCGGCAGACTGTCACTTTTTCTTATAAAAGGACCGTGAATTGGGTGCACTAAATTTGTTATGAAACTTGTAGGACGCGAAAGGAAACATCGGAGTTCTAAAAAGATATTTATATAAATGATTAGCGTGATCGAGCTGAATCGAGCTGAATCGATTTAGTAATGTTCTTCTGACTGTATACTCAAGGTAGTCCATTTTTGTAGAGGTCGATCTGAAATTTTGCAAACTTTCTTTTTTCCCATAGAAGCTACACATTTCTCGGGACCGTCGATGTCGAACAATTATAGCATACATCTTATAAATTGATTGATCACAGTCAAGCTCTTGTGTGGAAAACTTTTTTATTTGACGAGGTATCATAACGAATGGCATGGATTATTTCCCAAAGCAACGAAATATTCTCCGACCACTATAGCATATACAAGTTAAAAAATTGTTTTCTGGGAGCTATGCTCTTTATTGAATTCCGCTTAAGAACTAAAACTTACAATTAATTATACTTAACTCTAGACCTATGTTTGCCGCTGCAATGGGTATGGAGCTGCTGACGCTGCGCTTCCCACGAGTTGCCACTACACGTGTCGCACTCTCAGCGATATAGTGGTGTCATATTATATTGCTTTGTATCATATGATATTAATGCATCATATGATACTTTTTAAATGTATGGGGTGCTAACTTACATAGCTGCCATACACAATGAACGATCAAAATCAAGTGGTTGCATCGACAATTTTTAATTAACTCAGGATGTTTTCAATAGTATCACGAAATTTGTCTTGGTCCAATGTCCTAGGTAACGCTAAAATCTCCGAAGATTTTTTCAATTCGGATCACTATACTATATACCATAGCTGTCGTAAAAACTGCCTTCTAATTATAAACCAGTATTTTTACTCACTAATTTAATATCTCGCTACAGGGTTGTATTTGCTTTTGCATATAGATATAGTAAGCGTATGTGTAGATAACTGACCCTACAATATTTATTCTGACATTTATTTGATTACGTTACATAGCACAAAGTCGGTGCACACACAGCGTATTGACAATGAAGTGGTCGGCTTGACTTTAGTATTGTCCATGGACTTATGTATATAAGGATAATACACAAATATGTAAAGTTAGGCGCACATAACTGCATAGCTGTGTACAGTTATTTAACACATAATAATATAGAAATTGATTGCATACACTCGTACGTATATACATATGTACATATGTATATATAATTACTGTATATGTTCAAGTAAACACTAAATAACTGCTGCGGCGAAATTTTAATTAATGAAGTAAATTTGTTGGTTTGCTTTATGTGCACTCAAATGTATATATGTTTGTTTGTGCATATTGGTATGTAATAAAGTCAATAATTTACGAAATGATATGTAATAAAAGCCATGTCAATGCATGAAACCGAATTTTATTTTGCGTTCATTAGATTGTTAGTAACTCTTTTAGGTAGCCGAATTCATGTTCGAAACAGATTTAATTTTAGATTCATATTCACATTTACAGACATTCATTTTTTAGAATTTATTTAGATATTTATGTTTTCAGTTCCACATTCACCTTCAAATTTATTAACTCTTTAGAATTTTTTTTAATATGACTATTTATGTTTTAGCTGTTTCTCATGTTCATATTCTTATGTTCACTTACTTTTACTTATAAGCATAATACTAATATTTACTATTTATGCACTAACTATGCTTCAAATTCATATTTTAAGTAGAGTATTTCAAGAAATTCTTATGATAATTTGTGTGAACTTTCATACCGTAATAAGTTTTTTTTTAAAATATTCATACTCGGACTCATACTCATACTTATTATAATTTTTGCAAATTTTTTAAATTATATTTGTATATACTCATACTCAAAGCGGTAATCATACTTCTACACATACCCATATTTATATTCATATTCATATTTATTACCTTATAAGTGTATATAATTTTTCAAAAAAAAAGTTTTCTTTTTAATTGTCAATTTTTTCATATTTTCTATGTATAGCATTCATACCCACATTCATACTAATTATTTAAACACATACACACTCACAGTACTTTTTCTAAGATAAATCAATGGCATTTTCGCATTAAAACTCTACTCGGAAGTTTTCATTTCCAATTGCACTTAGAATACTTCGAAATCTTTTAAATACATGCACACATTTTTATATAAATACAGTTAGATATATACCTACATGCATACGCTTAGTTGCATGACTACTCTTATTGCTTAGCATGCATAAGCAGTTCAAGGTTTCACTGGGGCGACGTCTGCGTCAGCATCTGCAGTGGCATCCACAGCAGTAACCTTGTAGACTAGATACTAAAGCTTTTGTTGTTGTCTTATTCGCTTTTCCCAGTTGACTTTTGATTATTGGTGACGAAGTTGTATATATAATAAAGTACGGAGTTGAAGTGAAGTAAGCTCGGGCTACAACAGCTTTTAATTTGCTTTCTTCTTTTTCTTCTTCTTCTTCTTCTTCTTCTGTACTGGCGTAGCAGCAGGCGCTTCTTCTTTTTGCTTTTTGGCACCAATCCGAGATACCAAGTGCAGCCGGGTCCTTCTTCACCAGATCTCTCCAATGAAGTGGCGGTCTTTCTCTTCCTTATCTATCCTTATCTATCCTTTCCTCTCGTTTCCTATCCTTTTTTCTCTGATCTTTTCCTGGCCTATATAGTCCTTTCTTAATCTGTACTATACTTTACCTTCGTATTAGATATCAAGCCCTCATTCAAATTGGGAAATCCTGCTGAATTAGTTAGAAAACAATTTTGAGTTTTAGAGATTAATAACCAAAACTCCATAAAACTACTTTCGAAATAATTCACAGTCATATCCTGCCCAACAAATTCATATATGACATCCACATGATACGAGTCCCTCAATTTACTGCGAAGGCATATTCTTTTCAGCTATAAATTCCTCTCTACCCCAACCACAGCTTAACACCAGCAGAAATTTTGCCAAAAATCTCTTCCACTAAAAATAGTTGAAGGTCAACAAAAATACCAACACCCACCCACACGAATACAAGCACGCACACATGCACATCACACACAGTGTTTAGGAATTTTCGTAATGATGCTATCACTCTGCACTCGCCTGGAAAATTTATTGTTTATGGCCATGGTATTCAATTCACTGGAAAATTCTAACTAATTTACTGAGCTCGCATTGCGACCAAACTAAAATGAAAATGTGAAAAGTTATTAGCTCAAAATGTAACGGTCACAACAGTGCGTTAAGCTAAAAGTTTGCCAAAATCTGGGTGTGTGAGTTCCGGCGTATTTAATGAATTTGCATCAGAAAGAACTCAACTGAATTTTCACATGCGTTTGAGTCCTATTAAATAGTGTGACACTGCCGATGCTGAACTAGTGTATCTATTAAAAATTCTTGAAAAGTTTTGCCCTTCTTTGTAGAGTTTTTATTTTCTCATAAATATTGACTTTTCATTTAATTCAGTTTGTTCTAAATATGAAATATTTATTTTAGTGTTATCTAAATACGATATATCTATTTCAAATATTAACCAAAATACATCACCATCATCTTTTTTCTAGTGTCAATAGCCGATATGCACTCAACTCATTAAACAAAAGGCGGGTTTTCACACTTTAGTTCACTCAATCAAACCAAAAATTTTACAGCTGATTTAAAAAGCATATACTGTCTCACACCTGCAGGTGTTCACGTGTATGTGGATGTGTTCAAATTGCCAAAATATTACTCAATACTGCTCCACCGCCTTTCCAAAAGAGCACTCTCGAGACACCTGAAGTTTTAGTTTTAGTTTTGTCGAGTAAAAAGATCTTAATCTTAATAAATATATTGCATTCAGTTAAAAGAGGAATAAATAGACCGACTTTGCTCATTTTCGGAACCTACGCTCTTTATTCCAAACAAAAGGTAAAATGCTTTAAATACGGAAATTTCATTAAAACCTATTGTTCGCAAGTAACTTCCCGCTCTTTATCAATAGTTGGGTCCAGCAGTTAGTGCTGATTGATTTTGATATTTTCAAAACCGTCATAAATTAACTCAGATATTTGAAAAAGAAGCTGTGTTTTCACATTAGCGACTTTTGGTTGTGCGATTATATCTGATTTTTTGCCAAATGATCATCATTTGCGGGATGTGTAGATTTTCCTCCTTCATTCAAAGGCTCACTCTTCTTTCAATCGGCGGCTGAAGCACATCGGGAACTCCAAAAAGTTATCGAAAGTGAAACTGCGTGCTTTGATTGAGCGTTTAAAATATTAATGAACGTTCGCGTGAATGAAAGCCAAAAATCTTCGAAAACGATGAATTGGAGACGTTGATCGATGAGGATTCGTGTCAGTTGCAAAAAGAACTTGCTTCAGTGTTGGGAGTCACACGTCAAGCTATTTCAAGCGATTTAAAGGCGCTGGAAATGACACAAAAACAAAAAAAAATATTCTGCTGCATGACAACGCTCGGCCTCACGTTGCCCAACCCGTTTAAACAAAGCTGAAAACGCTTAAATGAGAAGTCCTACCTCACGAGCTATATTCTCTAGATATTGCACTGTCCGATTATTATTTGTTGTGTTCGGTGAGATATGATCAGGCTCAGAAGCAGTTCTACTAGCAAAATCGCATTGAAAAATGACTTAATTATTGAATATCATCACAAGATGAACAGTTTTGCCACGATGACATTCGAGCTTTGCCAGAAAGACTAGCGATGGAGAACACTTCGATTAATTCATTTGTAACCATTTTCTTACAATGAAACCTCATTTTCATTGAAAACAACAGCCAGAACTTAGTTGCGCACATAAAATATTTTTTACTTTTATTTATTAAGTCACTTATAACTCTGAAACAAAACACTTATATGACATGAGTGTCAAGACCTTTTTTGTTAGAACTTTGCTTCCGCCGTTTTTTTTTTTGTAAATTTAATTGTATAAAAACGGTTACAAAAATGTTATTCAAAATATTGGCCGTCGCTAGCTACTACTTTTGACCATCTTTCTGGCAGCATGCGTATTCCTTGACGAAAGAACTCCTCATCTTTCGAGTCGATCCAAGTATCAATCCAATTTTTGACTTCTTAATAAGAACTGAGGTGCTCGTTAGCTATACCGTGTGCCATCGATCGGAACAAGTGGTAGGCAGATGGAGCAACGTCTGGAGAATACGGCGGGTGGGGTAAGATCTCCCATTTCAGCGTCTCCAAATATTTTTTGATCACCTTTGCGACGTGAGGCCGAGCATTGCATGCTGGCGAATGACTTTATCGTATCTTTCTTCGTACTGTGGCCGTTTTTCTTTTAGTGCTCGGCTCAAACGCATCAATTGCGTTCGGTATCGATCTCCTGTGATGGTTTCACTTGGCTTAAGCAGCTCATAATATATCACCCCCAGCTGGTCCCACCAAATGCAGAGCATGACCTTGGCGCCGTGAATGTTCGGTTTTGCCGTCGACGTGGAGGCATGTCCAGGCTTTCCCCGTGACTTTCTTCGCTTAGGATTATCATAATGGACCTATTTTTCGCCGCCAGTTACAATGCGATGTAAAAATCCCTTTCGGTTGTGCCTTTGAAGCAGCTGTTTACATGCAAAGAAGCGCCGTTCGACATCTCTTAGTTTCAAGTCGTAAGGAACCCAGTTCCCTTGTTTCTGAATCATCCCCATGACTTTGAGGCGTTTTGATACGGCTTACTGTGTCACTTGCAACGATTCGGCCAATTTCTCTTGGGTTTGAAACGCATCTTGGTCGAGTAATGCTTTCAATTCAGCATCTTTGAAAATCCTCTCTCTTCCACCACCATGTCGGTCTTCGACTTCATAATCACCATTGTTAAAACGTTGAAACCATTCGCGACATGTTCTTTCACTTAGAAAGAACGTATCCGAAAGCATTCGATGAGCCTCAGCCGCACTTTTCTTGGAATTAAAAAAGAAAAGCAAAATTTCCCGCAAATGTCGAGAATTCGGCTCAAAAAGTGACATTTTCAGTTGAGAATAAATTTTGGATACAAACAGATTTCTACAAATATTTTGTTGGGTTAGTGTTGACACAAATGTCCAAGATCGATATAAAACGATTTAATCGAAGAGTACTTGACCCTAGAGACATCTATTGGAAAACGGCGAAAGCAAAGGTGTAGACCTAATAATTTCCCACAACTGCTCGATAAACTCAGCTATTTATTATTTTTTTTTAATTTGTGAAAAACGCGGAAAATCAAAGTACTTAAATCAAAATTAAGGACTCAATTTATCCATAATTTTTTTTTTTTTGAAAAAAAAAAATATAAAATTTTAGTTTTTCCGCGAAGAAATAGAAAGAACAAGTATTAAATGAAACACCATAGTCAATATGCATATTTTAATAATTGAACAAACCAACAGTTAAATCAAGGAAAGATCTGTCAGACATCTAAATTTACATTTCGTTATTTAAAATGCAAAACAACCTATCATCGAAAAAAACCGAAAAACGCTGTCAGATATAAAAACCAATATATAACATTTTTATAACAAAATCTGAAATTTTGTTTCAATGAGTGTACGATAACCAATATATAACCATTTTATAACCAAAACTTAAATTTTTGTCAAGTTGAGTGGTTTCTATGATAGTTTTTCTTCGCCTCTAAACTTATGGAAAGTAAAGTCACACATTTTAGGTGACAATACATAATCTTATAAAATTCATGATTATTTTAATCGTTGTGAGAACAAAATTATTAATTTTTAATTAGCAATAACTTTACTTATACTAATAAAGTATATATTATTAATTGATTTTTTTAACTGTTTTCTTTATAGGTAAGTGTGGCACATTTCAAATCGCATTTAAAGAAGTTAATACACTGGAAATACGTATGTATAAATATTACAAATTTAGCTTTAAAAACTAATAAGTTATATTAAACGGTTGCTTCGGTAAGCAGCCTTGAAATTGAAAATCAAATATGCAAGAATCACTTGTGCTCTATTTTATTTAAAAAATACCAGTTTTACGCAATTTGTCTTATACAATCTAAATCCATTCTGCTTAAGCTAAAATAAGTCTCTCATTCGTCTGCTCTTAATGTGCTCCAAGTTTCAATAAAATTCTTATTTAGTTGAAACAGAGAGATGAAAGGTTTGACATTATTTTAAATATAGAACCCTTTTGAATGAAGCAAAGATAGAGTTCGAAAAGTTTTTAAGTAGCATTAAAAGTCATTGAGAAACTCTGTTGTTGTGTAGCAGTGTTCCATCTTCAGAACCTACAGACTCGATATTAATTGCCGGAGTATGCCGGAGAATGATGGGATAACTTTTTAGTTCTCAATTATCTCAGCATTAACTTCTTGGCAACATCTCTCTCTCTGCCTACTTCTTCCGTGCGGAGCCTTTATGATATGAGGACCCCTCGCAATGAAGGGTTCAGGTCCTAGCATATTAGTGAATTATACGGAGCGGGCGACCTTTGTATATACCTTTGTGACCAGGAACTAATATAAGGTGCACTCGGCTAAGTTGCGCTAGACTATTCAGCCCTTGTCTACATTCCTGCACCAATAGCGATTTGATCTCATAGGTAGAAATTGCTTTAAGTGCCGTTTTACTGTAGCTAAGTATGGTGAAAAATACTCGGAAATCTTGCTATAGGTATGGTGAATTTGGTGCGTGGTCCTGCGACTCCTGCATCAATTTCCTCCGACGTTTACGAGCCCTCGATCTACCACTTTATTGCATTATCATTAAGCAGTAGCTCGAGAGTGGAATCATTCCATTCAGCATTGCTGCTGAAGGTAACCTTAAACTTCTTGGTGAAGAGAATCCTTGACTTGCAGCCCATGATTTACCAGCTAGTCGATTGCACACCATTACACCACATAGCCAAGTCAACATGCTGCTTCCACGACAGTGTGGAATCCAGCGTGAGACCGAGATATTTGCCTGTTAGTCATCTCTACCTCTCTGACCACAAGGTTTAGGTTCCTAAAGCCTAGCGGAGACCTACGTCTCGTAAACGGGACTATGGTCGTCTTTGAGGAGCTGATGTTCAGCTCAACCTCACTGCACCATTTTTTAGTCAGGTTTAAACCTCTTTGTATTAAGTCGCAAAGAGTCTCCTCGAATTTGCTTCTGGCTATAATGACAATGCCATCCGCATATCCTTGCCAGCGTATCCCATAGTCATTTAGCAAAACTTTTAGGTTGTCCACAACAAGGCTTCATAACAATGGGGATAGCACGCCACTCTATGGGAACCTCTTGTAGTGCCAAGACGAATTCTGGTATCCCAGCGGCGCTGCCACATTCCTTTTCTCCAGTGTCCTGGCTACGCTCTTGTGAGACGTATTGCCAAAAGCACCTTTGATGTCTAGGAAGGCGGATAATTGCACATACAGGGACTTAAGTTTAAACGATGAGTTTGTATGGTATTTATACGCTATAGTGGTCCCATATCTCAAAAACTGAGAAACTACACTTTCTCCTCCGTTCAAGGACTTCAAAAAATTTCAAAATATAAACAGGAAAGGTATTCCAATGTTAATAAAAACAAAATTGAATTGCACCAATTGATAAGTTGCTGTAGAATTTATACACATTTCTTTCCATATCTAACAATAACCAGGTGAACATATTTATATTGCGCTCAAGCATACTTAGTAGCTTACTTACATAAAATAATCATCTGCTAAATATACCCGAAACATATATAAGTCTGCTATATATATACCTATATTCAAAGTATATAATTACTAGAGTCTTAATCACTATATTTGCAAGCAACAAATTTGCATAGATAACGAAGTCTTCGTCTAGACTCCATACAAATCAGGCTAATAGCTTCTTAATGACCTCACCTTTTCGAATTTCACTCACTCACTCAGCCTAGGAGATACGACACCCGGTTGATGTATATAAAATGGCAAACGCGACATTGAGTAGCGAAAACATTTCGCGGTGTTCACTTCGACTGTTGCAAGTAAAAATCATGAATTGTCGCATTTTCTATGGCAAGCTGCTAGTCGTCATAGCTCTCTTGGTTGCCGAAACCGTACAGAGTGACGATGACGCCGCAACCAAGCCGACGACTCTCGAACTAGTGCCCACGCCACGCATACTCAGTGGTTCAGATGCGCTGCCGGGTCAATTTCCTTACGTTGTATCGGTGCGCGTAGGTGGACAACACAGCTGCGGTGGCACCATTATTTCGCAGAAAAGTGTCCTAACTGCAGCACACTGCGTTTACAGGTAAAATACTCTTCAAATATAACGATTTTGTGGATATTTATAATCTATAAATCTATTCAGCCTACTACCACACTTCCTAACGGTGCAGGCCGGTTCGGTGAATCGCAGTGATGGCGGCGTTGTTGTCAATGTCACACAAGTACTTTCACATCCCAATTTTTTGGATTACAACAACGACATTGCTATACTGAAACTTGAAACAGCGTTACCATACAACAATCTCATACAACCAATTCCGGTGGCTACCAATGATGTGCCCGATGATGTGGGCGTTAATATTGCCGGTTGGGGACGTTCGGGTGAACATAACGTGCAGCCCGAAATCTTAAAATACAGTCGTGCGCTGCGCACGATAAGTAATGAGGAATGTGCCCGTGAAATGGCACCGGTTAGTCCGTCTATACTGTGCTTGGCCAAGAACTCGGGCAATGGCATTTGTGGTGGTGATGCTGGTGGGCCCGCCGTTTACAAGGGTGTACTGGTTGGCATTGCGAGCTATCATCTAACGATTTGCGGTGCCAATACACCAGATGGTTACACCAAGGTGTCCTATTATAAGGATTGGATCGCTGAAAACTCTTGCTCGGGAGTTAAAATGTGAAAAATCCGCTAATTTTATACTAACAAAAGATATGTGAATATAAAAGTGACGGCAATAAAGCAAATTAATATGTATATATATATATATATATAATGTAGTAGATGATAATATTAAGTTCAGCGTTAGTTACAACTGGAGTTCTACTTCTCCATTCCACACGACTGAAGACTGTGGTCTTTGCGTCGTGCAGATGCTTTTTTCATATTAAATTTGAGCAGCCGCGACTTCGACTTCTTTGCTGATTTCAGTCAAGCGACATACTCGTTAAGCTATCTAGAGTCTCTGAGAGTATGGCCCATCCGGCGCAGTTTTCTTATTACATCTCAGCTTAATCTTGACGTCGCTTGTGATGAGTTCGTGATCGCTTCTTATGTCTACTCCCTGTCAATCCTACTTACACAACTCGATGAGCCTTTCGCCTTTGTTGTTATAAGATATGCAACCGTAAACGACAACAGTCCGCCTTATTCCTGGGGAAGAAAGTCGCCACGAATATAGCTCTTAATGTGGTTATTAGCTGTGCTCGGACTGATTCTTGGTAGCGCAGTCAGCTTCTTCTATTGAAGCGCAAGATAACACCGCAGGATGTTTAGGTGCGTGTACCTCTTGCTTCACAGCCGGGCCAAGATTAGGCTGTCCGATATTAGCTGCCAACAAAGCAGTGTTGCGCTTATATTTGGTCATTGTGATGCGAACGGCAGATTTGTGATTCTTCTCGCGGCGCAGTACTGTTTTACTACACGCTGGCGGCATACTTTCCCCGCTGCCTTTCCACTTCATTTCAGTTACGCCAAATATTTCAATTCTGTAGAACATGATCGGCATTTCGAGTTGGGCTTTTCTGGCTGCTTCCTTAAGCCTTCTCACATCGGATTGAAAAGAGTATAATATGCTGCCACCTCTTTAGAAAATGTAATTTATTAAGTAGATTAAATTATTAAGATATAACTCAATGATAAAAATACTTAAGGTGGCTTGAAGTTAAAAATTATTTTTGGTAAGTGTTACCAGATGTTTAGAATTTTTATAGAATATATAGAGGACTCGAAAAAGTTTTTTCATATTTCGAACCGAACTTCAATTTTAATGAAGCAAATATGTACCATTTTGATCGACCACTTTATTCCGCTAGAGACATTATTCCATCAGTATAAAACTATTTCTATTTCTCGGTGAAAAACTGCGACAAGTAATCAAGTAATTTTCACAGGCTTCTCTTGAAGCCAACTTTACTGCAATAAGAGAGTTCTGTATTGACCGACACAAATGGTAGTCCGATGGTGCAAGATCAAGGCTATGTGGTGGATGCATCAAAACTTCCCAGCCAAACTCTCCCAGTTTTTGCCGATTTATCAAAGATATGTGTGGTGTAGCGTTGTCCTGAGGGAAGATCAAACTCTTTTTGTTGATCAGTTCTGGCCGTTTTTTCGATTGCTTGCTTCAATCTCATCAGTTGTTGACAGTAAAATGTAGAATCAATCGTTCGACCAGGTTGGAACAGCTCATAGTGGATGATTCCTTTCAATCCCACCAAACACTCAGCATAACCTTTCGAGGCGTCAATCCTAGCTTTACGACCATTTGTTGAGCTTCAGCACGCTTGGGTCATGATCTTTTTCGCACATTATTGTCGTATTTGATCCACTTTTCGTCTCCTCTTACCATTCGCTTCAGAAATGGTTCGATTTCATTTCGTTTCAGCATTCGCTCCATTAAATTTTTCACAGACAATTCTTGTCGTATCCAAACGTCGAGCTTCTTTTTGTAGCCAGCCTTTTTCAAATGGTTCAAACCCGTTTGATGATGAATGTTAAGTTCCTTAGCGATGTCATGGCTGCTTATGTGACGGTCCTGGTCAATATTTTCCATAATTTCATCGACTTTTCAACGATAGAAGTGCATCTTTCACAAATATTTCCAGAACGGAAGCGAGCGAACTGTTGTTATGCTCCACGAATTGATACAGGATCGTCTCCGTAAACTTTACAAATTTCATTGGCTGTAACTTTTTTTCAACTTCCCCGAATTTAGTTTTTTTTTTGGTTAAATGAGGCTTAAAATCTCGCCTTTCCAACACTATATGGCATAACACAATGAAATTCGTAGCACTGGAGATATACGACTGCAACGACTGCAATATAAAAGAAATAAAAATGGAAATTCGGCTTGAATTTTTGTCATTGACAAAGCCTCAATCTCCGAAAACATGTTCACAGCAGATCACTACAGCATAAGGCTGCCACAATCATGTCAAGTCTTTGTATGGAAAACCTTTTTGTTTGACAAGATTTATTAACAAAATTTTGAACAAAATATTTCTGGAAATAGCGGTATAATCCCTAACCGAATTGTTCAGATCGGGCCATTATAGCATATAGCTGCCGTAGAAACCGATCGATAAAAACAAGATAAAGATCTTTTTATACCCTTTCATGCTATTAAAACAGAAGTTAAAATTTTTGCTTGTTATTGTTTGTTTTAGTTTTAAATTTGATAGTGACTAATACTACTAAAGACTTTAAGTAAAGCTTCACAACTTACTAACTTCTCATAATTAAAGTTTTATTGATTTATGTAAAAATGTCTTTTTTCACATTTATAGCAGGCCATATTTTCTTAGAAAATTTAAAACAAAAATTCTACTCTGTGGCTATGTGTGCATTCAGGCAAAATGTTCTAAGCGTTTTAACCTTTCGGTCGGCACCTTCATCATCATTAATTTGCAGTGCAGTGGCTGCAGCGTAGGGCTCCAAGTCAAGCATTTCAGTTTACATAATAACAAGTTGCATTGCAGCCTCGTAGTGTAATGCTTAGTAAATATGTACATTGTACATATGTATGAACATTTTTGTGATATGCTTGCATATAAGCAGGAGAATACGTCAGTGAAGCACTCATACGCACCGGTGTACTGCGCTGCCTCCACCACAGCTTCTCAACAGCGTATTTGTTTTTGTGACTGCACTATGTGCTCACTGCGATTCAGTTTACTCTTTTCAAGCAGCGCAGAAGAAGCACACAAACATACGAGGAAAAAACAATAACAATGAAAAAAAAATTACGTGAAAAACTCAAACCATGCGGTGAGCAATAGATGCCGCTTTTCAGAAGCAATCTTGTGCATTTTCTCGTTACCCTAAATCTTCGTGCGAACTTTTACATTTTTTTTCCTTTACTTTTTAAGTTTCTTCTCAGCCACTTTCACTCTGACTTTGACTTTCGCTTTCATTATGCGCTTCAGTGTTATTTATTGCGCTTTCAGCGTGCCCTTTTTCGTTTGCCTTTTATTTTTACACTTTGCGTTATTATTATTTTCATCAGCTTTTCATGCTCATCTACTCGAGCTTCATTGAAAGCTTTTTGTGCTCTCAGCTGGTTACTATGGTGGCAGCTTCCAAACTTTTTCATATTCTTTTACCTACACTCCTTCGGCAAAGCATTGAGCTTACACGACCAAAAAGCTGTTTTGCAGACTTGCTGCAATCGATTCGCGCGCCATCTGTGCGTAATTATTCGCAGCATCACTTGTTGTTTTTGGAGAGAAAGCTGGAGGGAAACATCGCACTGAAGCAATTTTAAGTTCCACATTGCTACTTCCAGAACTTTGACAAATGCATGTAAATGTAACTGTTAATACCACTGCGTGAGTGGTGTGTTCTCCACCGGTACTATTTTTCTTTTTCCTGTTCCTCTGCATAAAACTTTCCACTCAATGTAGTAAAACAGATCTTTGCGAATTTTATTTCTAATTTTTTTATTTATAAAAGTAATAAGGTATGCTTCGCACTACAAAGAGATCGGCTTTCTTTTATATGAAATAATTTCTCACTTCCGCATATTTTTTAAGATATATTTCAATGCCAATGCCAGCATTGCCCTAACCAAGAAAATTAAAAGTTTTCAGTGAATTTATCTGCGAAACGCAAATTTCTAAAATATTTAAAAGTGCAGACCTAGCAAGGAGAATAAAATAAATTTAATTTAAAGAATTTAGCCGAAACTGAAAACAAATGATCTGAGCCGAAAATGTGTGCATATGTATATATTATACATCCATATGTATCTACGTGATATATGCTGTATGAAAGGCAATTCGTAAATGAATTATTTCATTTGAAGCCATTGATGAATGACAAATTCTTAAATATGTAGAAGATTTCGATTATTTTTTAAGAGCAGGCGTATTAAGCCTCATATATTTTATACAGCGGAGTCCTAATATAGCAGTTATATTTGATTTATAAGTCGTCTAGACTAGATTTTGTTCATGCTTTTTATATTTTGGAACGCATTTAATCGATTTTTTTCAATAAAAAATAATCGATAATTTTACATCTCGTCCTAATAATACTTATACTTAAACAAAAAAATGCCACAACATGTTGCATAGATATCTTATGATTTTTTTGGAAAATTTTACTTAATTTAAAAATGTCTTCAGCTCATTACTTAGTTATTTTGAGTTTGTATAATTTTAGTTCTTATTTTGCGATAAACATTTTATAACAAAAAAATATACCATTAATTTAATCTCTATAATTATTTTCAAATATTCCTAATCTCGTTTGTTGTTTTTCATAACTGTACTTTCTTTTAATCAATATTTTTCGATGAAAGTTAATCGATAAATTTGTATTTCATAGTTTTAATAATAACTGTTTTGGAACTTTCTGGAAAAATTTAAGTTGATAATTTTCGATAAAAATCAAGTCGTCCCAAACTCGATTTTGTTTCGGATTTTTAAATTTTTCATTATGAATTATCAATATTTTTCGATAAATATTAATCGGTGGTTTTATGTTTACTCCATGTAATCCTTACACTTATATCAAAAACTGGCCTAATATGATCCATTTAATTTGCGATTTTTAATATAAATTTAGTCGATATGTTTCCTTTTTTAATTTTTTCGATCATATTTTATCGATAATTCTCTATGACATACGCCGTTTATTTTGCATTTCATTTTCCAAATTGTAGTCGTTATGTCTGGGTCTAAGTCAATTAATCATCTGTCCAAATTTTCCGTTAAACCTTTGACAAAGTGTAAAAATCTAAGAATCCTTAAAGTATTAGCTGTGTATTTGAAGATATACATGTACATTTTTGAAGAAATTTATTATGGCCCGAAAAAATTTTAATTATAATATTGTCTTCTTAGACACATACATATTTCATGGCAAACTATTAGCTCAGGCATTCAGTATCCAATGTTCAAACTCATAACCCTAGACACACTTAAGGTCTCCGAGGTTTCATCAGGGTGTTATGAATTTCATGACGAAACATTGAATAGAAGCCTTAATAATAAGCTTAAATGTATACAAGTAAGTAGTCGTTAGCCTGAATAGAAGTGTTGTTTGGAGAAGGGCTTTAGGCATATACATATGTATATTTAGGCAGATCGGCATACCTCGTCGATATTCAAATTAGCCCTAAAAATGTGGAGGGAAGAATGTTAAGTTTATTTATACTGATAAATTTAGTTTCTTGTCATTTACGCTTTAGAACTTCTCCTTCACTAACATAGACACCGCTTACGTGGTTGTAGGCGAATTGTATGCGCATGTTATTTCTTCCTTTCGTTATTTGGTGCCAATTCGAGATACGAAGTGCAGACAGGTCCTTCTCCAGCTGATGTCTCCAACGGTGTGGAGATCTTCCTCTTGCACCTTCGCTATTTAGCTCTGCAGCTCGTTTTATTATCTCCAGCAGTAAAATGAAGAAGTCGCACCATAGATATATCATTTTCTGAAACCTAGCTTGGTATCCAACGGCTTGGAGAGGTCCTTCCCGATCCTAGCGGAGCTTTTGGTGTTGCTCAACTTCAGTTTAAACAACCGCATTAGTTTTTCGAGGATACGAAGTTCAGGATAGCGACATAGCGGCAGCCACTTTTCGTGCTGTCGAAGACGGCAATATTAAGGAGGCTAATACCTCCGTAATTGTCGCGAGTTGAAGGATCCCATTGTAGTCTATTGGGCAGAGCGCACTTAGGTTCCAATCATTGGACATGCTTTCATCCGACCATACCTTGCAAAGAGGCTGGTGCATACACCTTTTCAGTTCTTCGCCGCCGTATTTGAATAGCTCCCTCGGTAGTCCATCGGCCCCTGCTGCTTTGTTGTTCTTCAGGCGGATAATTTTTAGGTGAACCTCATCACAATCGGGCATCATTTCGTAGAATTTTTTTAGTATTAACCCTGTCGTCCAACTTCTAAAGCCCTTTTTTGTCTGCATATGCGTCTCGCTTTACTCTCCAACTCTCGGTATTTATCTCACCCCGCTCCTGATTGGCCGACCGCAACATCGCGAGGTAGGCTGTCCGGCTGCGACAGTTCTCATTTTGCCAGCTGTTCTTTCGGTCCATACGAAAACCAATGTTTCGCTAAGCGTTTCGTTAAGAGCTTGATATGCCGTCCCTCAGTTCCCTTATACCGAGTTGTTGATATAGAAAGCCGTTCGACGTCGTTTTTTCGCTGTATTTCGTGCTTTGCTATACAGAAGCAGGGCGCGTATCTTCGCTACAATAAGATAGAGGTCCGAGTGGATGTTAGGTCTTCGGAGCGTACGTACGTCAAGGACACTGGATACATGTCCTTCATCTATCACAACATGATGGATGTGATTTCGAACGTTTCGATCCGGAGACAGCCAAATAGCTTGATGAATTTTCTTGTGCTTGAATCTAGTACTACAGACAACCATATTTCGGGCGCCTGGGAAGTCGATCAGGCTCAACCCATTTGGAAAGGTTTCGCCATTTAGGCTGAATTTTACCAAAAATGCCTCCTTCGCCCACCCTGACGTTAAAATTGACTAGCACAATTTTTACATCGTGGCGAAGACGGTCGTCATAAGTGCGCTCCAGCTGCTCATAAAAGGCATCTTTGGACATATGTATTTTCATTCTCTTCCGTCGGGACTAGTCCGGTATATAATGGGTACTCTGACTTCCATATAATATGTATCGCAGAAGAGTTAGAAAGGATAACTAATGTTAATCCTCCTACTGCAAATAAGAATTTGAAAGCTAATGCGATTATTTTCGGGTTTTATTTCGATAATTTTATTTAAAATTCCCGATTCTTAGACTAACATATTTTTTGTGTTTAATAAGGGGAAAATATATGTATGCTTTTAGGCGTATAAAAATATAAATGGTAGAACGAATAACATGTCTAGATCTACAACACATACATATATTCCACTAAATTTCGATAAAATATTGCACATTGTTTCAAAAAATTCAAACTTCTGATATAATCGTCTTGAGAAGGAAAAATACATCAGATGCACAATATCCTAAAAACTTTGTTGACATTTCGCGCTGCGTAAACAACAAACAACTGTGAAAATAACAGTTAGCAGCAAATGTCAGAAATACCGTACGGCTACTGACAGCTGGAAATGCGCGCGCATAAACCAAAAGCAGACACACACACACCAACAAACACATGCATACGCGGGAAGCTTTTTCCAGATGACAAACTCTAATGTATTTGGAGCAAAATGTGCGATGTTTCGCTTACCAAAGCATACTAAAGGCAAAAACATGAAATTAGTGGCATGTGAAACAACAACAACAACAACGATAGTAAAAACAAAACGCTGAGAGGAGACATTGGAACGCCGCAGTGGCGCTGACTGTGGGAAAATTGCTTGCGCCTGCAAGACGAAATCTCAATCCACACACACACATACATACACATGCATACGATAAGTGGACGACTCACTCGCTGTGCAAAGGTGTTTACATACACGCCGCCGCCACCGAGCAGCACGAGATAGGCCCTCCGCGGGTGGGCGGCAGGCGGCAACCAGCCGACCAAACCAGCCACCCAAAGAGCCGACGAGCAGCGAACGCACAGCCACTCAAAGCGACAAAAATCGCTGCGTCGAAACGGCATACACAGCGGACGGATGCTGCCGAATTGAGTTGAATGTGAAAAGTATTGAGGCGGAGCGGATCGTTGGAAATGAAGCAGATTTTTTTGTTGAATAGACAAAACGCGCAGTAAAGCAAATAAAGGCGCTCATTGGCGAAATAAAATAAGAAAAAAATACACATATTCAAATTAATATTAAAAATATTTGAGAAAACTGCAATTCGTTGGAGAAAATGCGCTGGAAATATGCACAGCACACTCACACGTGCCTTCCGCGCCTTCGCTGCAGAGAACAGCAAGCGTTTTCGGTGCATTAGTACGCGTTAACTGTCGATTTTCGGGCGTGCATGTGCGTGCGTGTGTGTATGTGCGTTTGAAAAATCTGTGACAATTTTTGCGAAAATAAATTTAATGTCGGAAGTCGCGTAAAAGACAAAGTGTCCAAGTGCAAATAATTCTACGGTGCTGAAAATTTGAGAACTTTTGTTTTTTTGAAAATACCTGAAAGCCTACGCCTGAGTGATAGCCGAACACCGTGTATGAAAATAAATAAAACCATTCAACTGTGCAAATTTATAAGCGCAAAAATACAAAAGAAATACAAAATTACAGCAAAAGTGTGCACACTCTCGCCACGGTGTTGTGCTGTGTGAGTTTCAGGCTACTTAACCTTGACATATCAAACGACAAGACGCATCTCGTGGCTACAAACAGTAGCCAACCATACAACCAACCAAGCAGCCACCCATTACCTACCACCAACCACCAGCCACCAGCAGCAGCTTCAGCAACGACAAACCACTAGCAGCTGTAGCTTGCAGTCGCGCAAAGAAAAAATAGAAAAAAAAAATTACAACAACAAAGTGACAAATAACAATGCTGGAAAACAATAAATAGACCAAATCGAAAGGCGAAAAAGTTGCAAGTGAAAGCAAAGTAAAATGTGTCTCAAGTGTTGACCAAAAAACTCAAAACACATCTTATTTTAAAATTACGCAAAAAAAAATTATATTAAATAATTTAAATGCATATCGTTTCGTAGTAGTGCAGCCAGTGTATTTGTATTTAGAAATGTATTTAAACGACGAAGTTTGTAAAACAAAAAGATAACAAGTAGAACGAAGCAGAAAACACAAGCGTACAAAGCAACGTTAATCAAAAAACAACAAAGCATCAACGCATATTGTAATTTAATAATTTTTTAAATAAACATTTTTATTTTATTTAATATTAAACAATAATTGAGAATTTAAAATAAAAATATCAAAAAAAACATATTTTCCTATAAGAAAGGCTAAAATATAATAAAAAAAATAAAAAATTAAAATAAAAAATGTTATAATATTTTAAATAGCTATTTTTTTTATTAAAGTAAACAAATAATTTACTAAAAATTTTTGGCGATAAAACTTTTTGAATACTGATGAAACTAAAACTAATTATAATAAATTGGAAATCTAAAGATGAAATTAAAAAAAAAAACAAGAAAAAACGTTAACTTCGGCTGCACCGAAGCTAATATATCATTCTCACGTGGATTTTTTTTAGTAACTATGTGTTCAGTTTATATGGAAGCTATATGCTATAGTTAACCGATCTGACCAATTTCTTCGGAGATTACATTGTTGCCTTAGAAAATAATCTATACCCAAATTTGGTGAAGATACATTATCAAATGTGAAAGTTTTCCATACAAGAACTTGATTCCGATCGTTCAGTTTATATGGCAGCTATATGTTATAGTGGCCCGATATCGGCCGTTCCGACAAATGAGCAACTTCTTGAAGAGAAAATGACGTTTGCAAAATTTCAAAACGATATCTTAAAAAGTAAGGGACTAGTTCGTATGTATACAGACGGACAAACGGACGGACGGACAGACAGACAGGCGGACACGGTTAAATCGACTCAGCTCAACATATTGATCATTTATATATATATACTTTATAGGGTCTCCGACGCTTCTTTCTGGGTGTTACAAACATCGTGACAAACTTAATATACCCTGTTCAGGGTATAATTATATGGCAAGTTTGCACAAAAACAACCGTTATTAGTAAAACACGCTCTCTCAATTTTATTAAGATAACTCACATATTGGCCGATATATGAGGTATAAAGTATATTAGGTACATGGGGGCTAAGGGAAGTATTGACCCAACTCAACCCACATCTACTATCAGAAAATTATTCTCTCGGAATTTCAATTATATGTCATAAAATTTTCAAATAGTCGCTGCCTAGGGGCTTGAACAGTTTTTGTTGGATTTTGACAATTTTTGGTTATAAGGAATTTTTATTCCGTTATATTAATTTCTTCTTGATTTATTCACTCGGAAGTAAAGAATCGTATGGAATTTAAAGTGGTGTTAGGAAGTGGAAGTGGCTGTAGTCCGATTTCGCCCATTTTCACACTGTTGCATAAAAATTTCAGGCATGGAATACCAAATTTGGTCGAAATTTTTATCGCGCGTCTCGAGAAATGTGTCTTTACGGTAAGCGGTGCTACACCCATTGTCTAATTTTGACCCCGGCTCCTATAAAGACCCATCATATAATCCCGTGGGTAAAATTTAAGGTCTATGCCATTATCAATTATTGATTTATCGCGGTTTTAGTAGATTCTGACTGTACCGTTATATAGGGAGTGATCGGGGTTATCATCCGATTTCATTCAGTTTCACGCTATCCATGGGAATTCTTATAATATTTCCAGGAGAATTTGGTTGTTGTAGCTTTAATGACTTAGGAGATATGTACATTAAACTTATCAAAGGGAGGGGCCACGCCCTGAAAAATGCCGTTTAATTTCCATGCATGCCAGTTCGGTCAAGAAGGAAGTGTCGCATTGTTTCAACCTCATCTTCTTTCATACAGATTCTGCAGATAGCGTCTGGTAAGATTCCCAACCTTACAGCATGGACACCAATGGGGCAATGACCTGTTAAAAGCCCAACGACTAGTGAGAGGCTAGCCTTACTGAGAACAAAAATATCACTAGATCTCTTGCGACTGACCTAGGACCAAAAGACCGGAAAACAAAAATTATTTAATTAATGCCAATGAACTAATCTTAATTAAACAACTTTCAATCTTAAAAATAAAATAAATTTTTACCATAAAAAAGTTAGAAAATGTGATAAATATCTGAAAGCATAATTAAAGATATTTAAATGCAGTAACAAAATATATTAAAATATAATATGACATCCATGCACATGTAAACAATAGAAATTTAGCTTTTGTAGCATTCACTTAGGAACATTTTAAAACCATTGAAATACTTATTGACCGCAAATGCGACAAAAAAGCTCAACTTTATTTAAGTTATAACAGTTTATCACCAAAATATTCCAAATTCCCTCAAAACCACTTCTATGGAAAAAATTAAGCGACACTAGTAGACATTAAAAAGCACGAGCTTATATATTTTTTAAATAACCTCACAGCATTATAGCGGTAGTCCAGTGAAAAAAAATTTCACGCTGGCGGTTTGATTTAGACTGAATGTCATTATAATCTATTACTATGGCCAAGCCTACCTTGTCATCAGCGACATGGATTTCGATATATTTTTTTCAAAAAATATAAATATTAGATCGGGATAGATAAATTTTGTTAACAAAATCAAAACATAGTAGGATGAAACTCATCGGGAATGAAAGAAAAAAGAATAGCCATTAAGGGGAAAATAATTTACGGTCGTCTTATGTCAGGAAAAGAATGGGTGGAATTTTTAAGGGTTAAGAATGACGTTACTCGATTTCCGGCAAAACTACAAGTCCTATAAGGAAAAGTTATATAGCAATGTTGTAGGTAATAAAAAAATCTATACATTTTGTATATATTTTGTATATAGCCTTTTTTCACATAACCTTAAAATGTATGTGAAAAACTCAAATAACCAAGTTTTTGAGTTTTTACTTACACCACAAAAAAAAAATTTTTTACACAAAGGAAAAGTTGAGATATTTTTTTAAATTCTCTCGGCTCCACTCATCTACTTTCTGATGGGAAACTTGCAGTGAAAACTAAAAACAGACCACACTGAACGATGAAAAACTGCTTTTTTACTTCTGCTACTACGAAATAATATGATAATTTGTAAATAAAAAGGCAGTTTTAAATAGTTTTTCAGCTGTATAGCCCTCTTACCTTTCAGAATAAATAATTGTTTATGTTTATATTCCAAGAATTTCACTCTTTAGCTGTAAGCAATTTAATTGGTTGGCCTCTTTTTGGGTTCTAGTAATGTTGCTTAATTAGCGAAGGGCTTTGTATAAGAAAACGGAAAAATAAGACAAAATTTTATCACAAATACTAAAAACTAGTTAATTTTTTCTTTAATTTGTTTTCGTAACGGGCGTAAAGCTCTTTGCTCAGAGTCTTGTGTATATTTCAGTTAAGTTCTAAACGAGAAACGATAAATCCTATTACGGCATCGCATCGATCCTAGGTTTTCGGCCACACTCTGTGTTAAAGATAAACAAATCTTTTTCCCGAAGATTGGTTAAGATTTGTTATACAATTCAGCCCAAGGTTTTTTCAGTGTATTGTAAAAACGCTGATCATTTTTTTTTATTTTAGGCTTTAGATTGAGCTCTTATCCTTTACCGTTCAGCTCTGATTTGAGATGCGTTATGAGAAGCTCATAATACAGTATGCCATTCTGATCCCACCAAAAGTCAAGAGTGCTCCACGTTTTTAATTTTTTGGACTTCATTCTTTCCACTTCTTTTAGTATAAATCTTAACAAACTTTTTTGAAATCTCTAGTTGATGTCGTTATTGCAAAAGATTCATGTCTTTTTATAGGACGCTAACATTGAAGTGAAGTATTTCACACCTAAACCATTAACCAAAATTGGTTGAGTCGATACGAGATGTTGAGATCCTCCTTCAAGCATCTTTCCTTAACTTTTCCTTGTTATCTTAGTTGTTGCATGATTCGCATTAAGCAAGTTCTTCACGACCTTGAATGATTGCTTTGTGCCACTTGTGTTCGTGATAAAGTAGACCCTCTCATACATCGGCATCATTTTCAATGACTCCGTAACCGCAATTTCATTGGAAACACAAAATTCACAAAAATTCAAGTAAATTCGTTGTTAATTTGTTTTTCATGGTAAACATGGCCAGACAGTTTCTTCGCGTCGTAAATAAACTGTTGCCGAACGCAAAATAATTGCCATTTGGAGTTTTAACTTTACAGGAACATAAAAAATTGTTGTACCAATATTCAAAAACAAATGACGACTCGGTTTGCAAGCGCAGGTTACATAGACTAGTCCGATTAAATTTGATCAGAGAAAAACAGAATTTTTAGACGAGCTTAAACCAATAGGCAAAATCTTTTGCGGGTTTAATTTTTAATTATGAAAGTTATGATCTTAATTGACGAGTTTAAAACTAGAACGGCGGCATTGTAAAATATTTCGGCTAAAATTATGAATACAAGGATATAAAGAAGCTAAAATAATTCGATACCAAATATTTTTGGCACTATTTTTGTACTTAAACCTTGCTTAGCGTAGCAAAACACTTCTAAAACACAAACACACACACATTTACATAAAATAAATATTCATGGAAATAGCGAAAATTTGGCCAAAAGCGCTGAAACACGCTGTTTATACTAAACCTACTCCGAATAGTACATGCATATAAATAAATATGTACTTATATATTTATATATGAGTAGTACATATGTATGTACATATATACTATATATATTACATATGCATGTACATACATATGTATTTGTCTATTTGATGCCAAGTACACCTGCACTAGGGGTCACCACTTATACAAATGTAAGTCCATATAAATCTGCCTTTCAAAGGCCATTGCTTACCGTTAAACAACTACAAACGAATTGAGTACAGCACACAAACACGCACACACATAGGCGCATACATACATACATGTTATATAACAAAGCGTGGAGCAGCGATTCGTAACGACAAAAATAGGCATTCGTACTTAGAAGTGGAAGTGCTCGTAGTAACGGCAATAAATAGCAAAGCGTGCGCCACAAGCAATGGCAGCAGCACAACACTAACAACAACAGCGACAGTAACACCAATAGCAGTAACATTCGTCCTTAGCCAAAAGCAACGAACACATGTACATATGTAATGGAAAAAGTTGCAGAGTCACAAGCAGCAGGAGAAACCGAAGCGCGACACAAGAAGTAACGGTAAAATATGTGCAAAAATATTGTAGCATTCTTCTTGAGGGCATTCCAAAGGCGATTTCTACGCTCGCTCGCTCGAAAACTCAAGCCACTACAGAAAGCAGCTGCAATGACACGCACACACACACACACACAAACACAGCCATGCATAGATAATGCGTATACATAGTAAATATAAACCGTTATATAAGTATATAAATAATTCTTTTTCGCTGCTTTTCCCGCTCGAACACACGTAAATGCATGTGTGAAAAAGCTGAAAAAAAAATTCAAAAAAAATAAATGTAACAACAATAACAAAAACACCAGCAGCAGTTAGTGACACTTGCAGCGCACAAGGTGACTTTGCTGCATGAAAAGTGTGAAAAAGTCTCTTAAATATAAATATGTGCTTGTCTCCTTGCTTGACTGCACAAGCAGATGCAATTTTTCTTACCAAGCAAACCAAACAAACAACCAAGTGTGTGTATGTGTTTGTGTAAAAAGTAGAAGGTGTTCGCGCGTGTCAAATGTTGAAGTGTCACTAAGTGCAGCGCCAAATCATGCAACCGAATTCGCCAGCAAAAAAAAAAACAACAACAAAGCAACAGACCTTTGATTGCTGCTATTTGTTTGTTGTTGTGTCAAATATTTGTTGGAAAAGTTTAATTTTCAATTTATTCGCATTAATTTCGGATACATAAACAAATTTTAACGATTTGTTTTGTTGCAAGTTCGAGTGACGAATGAGGTCGTGTTGCATTGAAGAAAAAAGTTTTCTTTTGTTTTCTTCTTCCCCAAAGGCAACATAAGGCATACTTCATAGTGAAGAAAATATAACATATTCGCTCAACTAGGTTTCTATTTGGTATCAAGCCACTTTGTATTAAAAGTAGAGTTATCTGAGGTATTTGTTTCAAAGACAACTCGCCAGTTGGGAATTACGTTCATCGTTATTAGGAATTTCAAACCAATTCCACGCGTTCCAAAATTGCCTTTACTAGGATGGTTACCACATTAACTGGTTTATAAGATGTTTTTCGATACATGGGGGCGATGCAGAGTTATTGATCTGTTTCACTCATATTGTGTACCAAATAATAGCAAGAAACGTATAATACACATTGACTAAAAATTACTATATAACATAAAGTCATATAAAAATAATAACAAATGTAGCTTAGATTAGGTTAGATGACTGATCAAAAATCGCTCGTGTATGTAGTCCTTTGTGAAGCCTTAGAAAAGAAGAACTCTTGTGTTCGAGTGCATAAATTAGCTAAACGCTGAGTAGCCAATACAAATTTGCACACGCGCTTAATTTCCACTCCCGTCAGTTCGGCGGGATGTCTGAAGGTATGCGCTCCTAAGTGTTTAAGTCTTGACCTCCTAAACGCGAGACGGTCAAGAAGGAAGTGTTGAATTGTTCTTGCCTCATATTCTTCCATACAGCTTCTGCAGTTGGCGTATGGTAAGATGGTATAATAAGAGGAACTTCAAAACTAGCAGTAATCTGATTTCGCCAACTTAAAGGTTCAAAAAGCGATAAATTACAATATTATGCACTCACAAAGGCAGGCAGGACAATATATTATCCCTTTCCTACCTTTTGTACATCCATCTTCTCAACAGTTACTGAGATAGTCTTCATAATTTATAAGCTATATACTTAAAAACGGTATCCTTGCCCACTTCTATACAAATTTGTCTTTCCATATACGGGCGTATGTAAAATAGGGTTTTAGGTGTTCAAATCGATTATCTATTGCGATGTTGTTGTTTCGATTGAAGGAATTTTGAACATCATGATATATCGCATTATACCTTAAAAATAAATACACCTTAGCAGCACCAAATATTTTTATATTTATCATCTCTCTTTTGACCTGATGCAAAATTTGAACAAAAACTCCTTGATATCTATTTTTACGTAAGCCTCAAAATTTGGTACGTGACATTCCACTGACAATCTTACATTGTAAAAATGGGCGAAATCGTACCACGCCTACTTTCCATATAACAAAATTTTTAATTTCATTTGACACCTTCATTTGTCTTGCTTTCATTCGGAGATTTGATTTTTACAAACAATATACTTCACTTCTAGAATATTTAAACTCTTTTTTAGGCTTGATACCCGAAACTATTTTTCAGAACATCATACATATTTTTAAAGTTTTTATAAAATTTCGTTAAAGTATAAAAAATATATTTCATACATTTAGTGCACTCCCTCATAACCTTGAAACTTTTATCATAACCCCATTTTAAAATATGGGTAAAAACGTAAAATATCATAGTTAAATGACTTTAAATCAGAAATCGACCTTTCTGTTCCATAACTTCCTGCCATTTTTATCAGCAAAATCATTCACCATAGATAAGAACAGATAGTAATCACTTAGTGGCAGATCCAGTCTATACAGCGTTTGCTCCCAATCACAGCAATTCGGTCATGGTCGAATTTTTTGTATATTCTTTAGAAAATTTGACAAAGATGACTATCTGGATTTTTGATAATTTTGCAACGAAAATAAAGACTTTAAAAAACCTGAAACATTTATGTGAGATTTTCTATTTAAAATTAGGATTTTTTTTTTTACATTTTAAGTCGAAATAAGGCTGGAGACGTTAAAAGACAAGTTTATAATAAATATGGTGAAAGAATTTTCCTTTCTGTACAAGATCAAAAATAACGGTATAGTTAAAAACTACTAAAACCTCGAGTAATCAATAACTAAATACGCCAGAGGCATTAAAATTTACTCTTGAAATAGTATTAGGGGGCTATAAAGGAGTCGGGCTCAAAATTGGATGATGGGCTTGGCTGCACCTACTTTGATTTGAAATCACATATTTCAATTTTACTTTCAAGATACATAAGATATATTTGAAATCAATAAAGTATAATAGAAACCCCCTTTTTTTTTTTTTAAATTTAACTATTAATTCGGAAATCCAGAGTTATTATTGGTGTCGAAAATCATGATATCGTCTGTGATGAAGTTATGCGTTTTTTAATCACATATCATATATTGTTTTGTTGGCATTGAAGCCATTTACAACAGTAAAACTTGTGGGAAATTTTCGAACTCCAGTTATGGATCCTAAAGTAGTTTGTATCCACTCTCTTTTAACGATTTCCTATCACTAACTTTGTAATGGCATTCATGTTTACAGTTTACCAAGAGAACCAGCGCTCAAATAAGCGAACCGCGATTTGTCCAATCGAAAGTTTGCGTTTTTAATGCTTTAGCTATCAACATATCAAGTATATTGTATTGGAACCAAGCAAATTACAAAGTAATTCATAATATTTTCCGAATCCATAAAACCAGCGGTATTATAATTATTTAGCTTTTAGTTGCGAATTTCGAAATAAAATTCCAAATTTGAAACCATTTACTGCAATTCATTACAAATCCACAAAGTAATGCCGCAGGTAACCCAATAAATTATTGACTTAATGCACAAAATATTCATTAACGTTTATGCAAATTTAGAAATACCTTTCGCAGTCAGCTGTGCTGAGTTGCATGCGCCGCCTAATTGACTTATAGTGTGTCTGCACTGCTCTACAAATACACAGTTCAATTTTAGTGCGGCGCTAGCACAAGCTTATACAAACATCCATATTTGCATATATACATATGTATATTCTTGCTTATTCTATTTTAGTTGTTGCTATACAATAAATTTCGGAATACATAGATACTACTTTATTTATACTCGTACATCTTCCTTATTTATTTATATATGTGTATATATGCACTACTTGTATATATTTACATACGTTTGTGTGTGTCTATACCATTCAAATGGCAAATGTGCAAAGATTTATTGACTATTCGCTGGCATTAGCAGCAACCGAATCAAATCTTAATTTACTTTTAGTATAAATATTCGCAATAAATATACTATTACTTGTTTACCTGGTAGTATTTGTTGTTGGTTTTGGTTTGATGAACTTTCTTAACACTAAATACTAAAATCAATTTCAAATTCGCTTTTAATTAAACAATTAGCAAACAAAGTAATTTGTACTAAATAGTTTATCTACGGTCATTTCGATAATTAAAAGTCTGAGTACATAGTAATGTGAAGTGAACAACAATCATAAATATTTGCCATAGTTTTTTACTACTAATTTACTAATTTTAATATTTTCTTTCCAATTGGTTCCACTTTACTGTGTGCTTCTCTTTCTTTATTGGCGAAGACACCGCTTATGTGGTTGTAGCTGATTTTACAACAGCGCCAGTCGTTCTTCCTCTTCGCTGTTTGGCACCAATTGGAGATTCCCAGTGTTGCCAGGTCCCCAGAATCTTCCCCACCTGGTTCTGCTAAGCTGGAGTGTTTTCATTCATCAGGGCGACATGACCTAGCTCACGTAACCGTTGCCTCTTAAATCGTTAAACTATGTCAAGTGCGTCGTATATCTCGTACAGCTCATAATACTCGTAATAAAGATTAAAGAAATAATAATATATGAATGGTGGAAATAGAAAAAATAACAAAGAAGGCTATCGTTAGAATCATAGTTAATTAAAGTAGGGTCAATAAAATATGGTACTGGCAATGGAAACTACTGAATTAGCTTTAGTTTTGTTTCGCCAAACATTGGAGAATAGCGAGTCGAAAAAACTAAAGCAAATTATCAAACAAACGGGTAACACTTGTGGTGCAACCCTGTGTTAACATGTCTTCTAATGCATGCATGCAGTGGAGAATTTTTTTTCGCGTCAGAAAAACGTTATAGTAACCCTTTTGGTATGTTTTCTATAAATTACTATAACATTATATTAACTCTGGAAATTTAAAATACAAAAAAAAAGATATTTGTATTTTCACTTTTCATTTAAACAATCAAACCTTGAAGATAGCGGCTATTTCATCCATATGAGCATGTGTCCGCATACTCTCTTGTATGACTTCAACTTGATAACTTTGTGGTTGCTTTTGTAATTTCTTGAAAAGTTAGCAGAAACGAGCAAAGAAGTGGCAAATCGAATTTAAGTATCCATTAGAGTGGGACGATTTTTTTTTTTCATTCGGATATAACCGAATATTTTATACTCTTGCAACTTGCAAAGAACACAGACTATTTTTGCTAATACCAAATATTATTAACATGCCACATAATATTAATATAGTTAGCATAGTAAAAAATGTTCCCTGGGTTTCATTAAGGTACCTCATACAATCATTAAGCATATAGAGAAAAATCACCAGATGTTCGAAGAACCCGATATTGGGTAGTCGAAAAAGTCTTATCGTATTTCTAATCAAATCTCTACTTATTTTTTTTATATTTATACTTATAAATAAGTTAAGAAATATGTACCTTTTTGGTCGCCCATTCTTTGGCTTTTTTTGCCAGAGACATTATTCTATCAATGTAAAACTTTCATCGTCTCCGTAAACTTCACAAATTTCATTGATTCCCTTTTTTATACAAACATTTCGAAATATAGCGAGTTTCTTCATTATTTGTACTTATTTCTGAACAGCTGTAACTTTTTTTCAACCGAATAATTTTTTTTTTGTTAAATAAAGTTTAAGATCTCACCTTTCCACCACTATGTGGTATGACATTATGTGATTAGTAGAGCTGGAGATATGCGACTGCAACAACATCTGTTGACAAATTACGAAAAGACTTTTTCGACTACCCAATATTAGTTATATGGAGGCTAAGCCAAGTTTTCGCCCAATTTTATCCATTTTAGGCACAAAGATACACTGTTATCAGTAAAGCACGTTCTGTAAATTTCACTGAGATAATTGGCATACTGGCCTATATATGGTGTTATAAAAAAACTGGGAAGTTCGAAAACTTTTAAAACTTTTATTTTAGCTATATGATGACTCAGGGTAGTATTGGTCCGATTCAGCCCATGTGTAGCACACAGAAACATTGCTCGAATAGTAAAAATCAGACAAAATTTATAATTTTTTTTATATGAGAAATAGGGGTAACCATTCGATTTGATCCATTTTCACACTGCCGATAGTAGTTCTCATAAAATTTGACTCCGGCTTCTATATCTTAACTATACTATTTTTTTTTATAATTGGGAAATATTAAAGACTTTTTTCTAACATTGAAAGGTGTTTTACAGTTCTGCAACATGTTGCGCAGAGTAAAATATTTTCATTATAAGTGCAATTTATACTCTATTAAACCCTATTTGTTCTTATTGTAGCAAAATAAAATCTTTCTGTGAGAAACGGTGGTCGAAAATCGCCCATTTTGAGTACTAAATATCCAAAGGTGCCCCTTGACTCCAAATGTATATATGATAGCTTCCTCAACAAGTATTCTTTTATAGCAATTTAAATTTAGAAGACTGTAAACTTAAAGTCCTGATTAACGAGTAATGCTCCAGCACCCTTAATTAACTTCAAAACTGGAGTATTATTATTGTATAATCTTTTTGTTAACAATATTTTTTTTTACTTTTTAAATTTTTTTAAATTTAATTTTGCTATGCGAACTATAAAAGAGTTACATTCTTCATAGTGTTATATAATAACCCCTTTCCTCAGTCAATACACAGTGGTAATAACTTACTATTGTCTAATGTTAGCTTCGCTTTATATCCTTTTGTATACCCACCATTCATTCATTATTATTTCTTGCCATTTCCCTCCATTCCTTATGATTATTGCGTTTGCACGCTTTTATTTTCATTTCTATGCGTTTATTTGTCGCTCGTTTCGCTTTTATTGTCATTATTTCATTTTCTCCATTTATCGCCATTTTCCTCTTTATCAACACTTCTATTTTATACTTCATTCTCTTTCACATACACATTTATCATTTCATTTTATTACGCATATTTTACGTGCTTTATCGCTGCTTTCTCCCATTTGCATCCTGACCTTCATCACAACCTTTCCCATCTGCCGAACTGCCACACTTCGCACTTTTATGCGTTTCTTTTTCGGCTTTTAATTCTTTATTTATAACACAAAACGACTTCATCATGGACATTCGCTTGATAACTTGTTTCAATTGTGTTATACTCCGCTACTGTTGTTGTTTGCATTTGGTCATAAACTTTCGTTAACATGCACGATTTGCACTCGTAACAAAGTAATATACAATAACAACAACAACAACGTTTGGTGAACACTGCCACGTTTAGAAGTTCCTTTCTACTTTATTTTTTTCGCTTTTCTCTTTCTCTCTCTATTGCTTTGGGTCAATTTGGCAGCAGCGTCAAAGCGAGAGCGCCATGCAGCAGGTCGCATGCCAGCCATGTGAGGCCAAACAGATAGTCAAGTGAAAATAACTGAAAATAACTGGAATTGTCTAACTGCCTCCTAAGTACTTCTGGGTTGAGTGTGTACTCGCTTTGTTATTCGCCACTGTGCTTCACACGGCTATTCGTCGTGGAGAGCAAGGAAAATGTGCTCGTTTGGCCTGCAGGATGTACACACATGCATATGTATTTGTATAAATGTATGTACACATTTATGTGTGTATATATGTAAGCGTGTATTGCTGTGTGCTTGTGCTGCGACATGTGTTTGTGCATGTGTGCGTGTTTGGTAAACGATGTAGAACATATTTCCGATATTAATAAATTCTCTTGCCCGAATGCGAGTATTATTAGCTGCTTACAAAGCATTAATCTTATTTGAATGCGTACGAATGAGTAGTTGTGTCTGCTGAATGAAATATTGCAGTATGGAATATGTGAATGTATATGCCTATACTCATAAGAGGGATGGTATTATTTTGATTATTAAGGCATACGTAAAAAGCTTTTTTCAAAGTGACCTTTAATTTCACTGTAGTTATATTTTATAGGAAAAAATTCTGCTTTTGCTTCTATCTGTTGTTGTGGAAATAGTTAAGTTTAAAGGGTATCAATTTCCAGGTTCAATGCTTTTTAAAGACAAAACACAGAAACTTCATATATAATGAATAATGTTTATTATTATTCGGGAAAGCATTATTTGCCTTTATTTTTTGAAGATAATCTCTTTCAATTGTTGGCAACGGCTACGTCTCAGATGAGTCTAATTTTTGATGACTCCTTCGAGCATTTCGACTGGCAACTAGCAAATTACAAGGGTGATGTTTTTGTTTCAAGGCCTGCATCGAAGCGGGATTGTCCGCATAGATTTTAGATATTACATATGTGTGATACCACATGATACCGATACCGATCTGTTTGCATGTCAATGATCTAATTTGAATGACTCTGACAAATGAGCAGTTTCTTAAAAAAAATCGTTTGCAAAATTTCAGGGCAATGTCTCAAAAATTGGTGCGACTAGTTCTTTTATATACGAACATACATACGATGAAAAAACAGAATGGACATGGGAAAATCCACTCAGTTCATCAAGCGGTTCATTTATATATATATATGTACTTTTAAGGGTCTCCGACGTTTCCTTCCGCAAGAATTTACATAATTTTTTTTTTTTTTTTTGCGATATTTTTTTATTTATTGAATCTGATTTGTGTTTTAAAAGCCTAACAATAAGTTATAAAATCTTAAATCTAATATATTTAAAAACTAGACAAGCTCAAGCAAGTGATTGCGCAGTTTTGGTGATGCGTTGCTTCTTAGTACATAGGCATATCTCTTTTTTTAAGACGTGTTTGAATGTACCAAAGCATTAGGCAAAGGGTTTGGGTGATCTCGGAGTTTAGATATATATTTCATTCTGGTGTTTTCTACTTCTTTCTTTACTCTGGGAATACCAAAATTTTTATGGATAATTTCATTACGCATGTATCTAGGCGAAGGCTGTAATTGTTCTAAGCATTTTCAATTGGAATCTTTGTATTAAATAAATATTTGTTGCACATGTCGTACCCCACAATTGAATGTCATACATCCAAAACGGCTTTATGACCGCATTATATAAAAGCACTTTTGTGTCTAGGCTAAGATTAGAGTTTTTACTTAAAAGTCAAAGTGCTTAAGTGCTTCGCTAATATTCTTGATGCTATAATGTGGCCTTTGTTACGGCTCACTAAAGCTGTGTTATAGAGTTGGGCCTAAAAGACTGCCCTGTCGTACACCAGCCCTTATCTATCGTCCATCAGATATGAAATCTCCCACTTTTACTATAAATTGTCTATTTTTTAAATAAAACTCCAATGTTTTATACAATTCTGAAGGTAGAATGTTTTTAATCTTATATAAAAGGGCTTCATGCCATACCTTATCAAACGCCTGAGCCACGTCCAGAAATATAGCTGAACGGTAAACTCTGTGCTCAAATGCTTTTCTTATTTCGTTAGTAGTTCTATTTACTTGCTCTATCGTGCTATGTGTTTTACGAAACCCGAATTGGTGCACTGGTATTATATTATTTTCGTGGAGGTAAAGAGTAATCTTTAATAGTAAACCTTTTTCAAATATCTTAGAAAGACAGGGTAGAAGACTGATTGGTCTGTATGAAGACGGCTGTGTTAAGTCTTTCTCAGGTTTATCTATCAGTATAATCTGCAACTTTTTTCATGAATTAGGATAGTATGTGAGATTAAGATTAAGAGCAAAGAAAGCACTTCTACAGCAATATTTGGTAACTCAATTCGCATTTTTGGAGTAATATTATCATGTTCTGGTTACTTTTTTGGGTTAAGTTCTTTTATTATTTTAATAATTTCAGAAGGTGATGTCTTAAAAGACTCGAGTGACTCATTAACTGCGTTGGGTAAGCTGGACAGCTCAAAGTTCTTTGCGCAATTAGGTTTAAATACCTTTTCTAGGTGATTTGCAAAATAATAACATAATTTAAATCTTACATTTTAAGACCTGTTAGTGCGATGCGGTAGAAGAATTTCGATAATCGTCGTTCCTTACTGTTTTTTATTTACTTGTAAATTTCAAAAAAACTCTTATTTATATTTATATTATATTTATTAGGGTGCTTTTTTTGAACTAGTAATATTTTTCAATCCCGTCATAAAATTTCTTAGGAAATACCCTAAAAAAAATTCCCTGAAAATTTGAGCTCTTAATATTAAAATTAAGGACTGAACCAAGGCAAATAAAAATTTTCCATTGAAAATACACGACAATCGTGACTTTTTATACTCTCGCAACAAAGTTGCTAAGGAGAGTATTATAGTTTTGTTCACATAACGTTTGTTTGTAAGTCCTAAAACTAAAAGAGTCAGATATAGGGTTATATATATCAAAGTGATCAGGGTGACGAGTAGAGTTGAAATCCGGATGTCTGTCTGTCCGTCCGTCCGTCTGTCCGTCCGGTCTGTCCGTCCGTCCGTCCGTCCGTGCAAGCTGTAACTTGAGTAACAGAATGTCAAGAATCGATTCTTAATCGACTTCGACTACTGAAGATCGATTCCGAAAAATCGATTATTTTACGAGAAAACTCGATTTTCGAGTAGAATCGGAATCGAGTTTACCATTCCTACTGGCAGCCATCGCGTGCACATATAATAACCTCCGTACAATAACCACCACAAAAAAATGATTTTTTTCCATGTAATTTATATGGAAAACAGAAAATTTGAAATAGGCACCTCTTAATATTAATATTAAGAGCTCATCTTTTGAGTGACTTTCTTTTTCACATTTTCGAAAGTTTTTAGCCTGTCTTTCAGTTGAAAAAAAAAGGTTGCCTCAGAATGACACACCCTAATACATACATTAGGAAATGAAAATACAATTCAATACTCAAAGTATACAAATTGATCTAATCTAATTAATTTTACAGCAAAATAAAAAAATATGTAAATGACGGATAATGAAATCTCGATTATGACTTTATCATGCGAGAGTATAAAATGTTCGGTGACACCCGAACTTAGCCCTTCCTTACTTGTTATCTTTAAATTTCTATAGCTCAGAGGCATTTTACGGAATCGCTTTGACTTTAGACACATATTCCTCAGAATTGAATGCTCTACAAAAGTGCTCATTGCGACAAAGTCGAAACTCACACCGGCGAGGTAGTACGGGGGTCTAAACCTGATTTTTCCATGAATTCCGCATTTTTTTGTATATATCTCGTAAATGACAAGAGCTTTAGCAAAAATGTATTTGACAAACTTGTAGGAAATTTTATTTGCTATAAAAAAGTCAGAGGTCAAAATCGCTATCACTTTATACTTCTCGAGATATTCAGCTTTTTAAGTAAGGCTTTATGGAATCTTCAAAGATTTAATAAATACCACCCTAAACACCCTAATATATATGTACATGAAATGCACATACAATTAAAAATATTTTCAGAAAACTTTAAGCTGATTCAGCAAATACTTTCAGAGAGCGTTTTTGTAAAGATTTTTTCTCTAAACGCTGATTTTTCGTGTGTATTCTTATATACATGTTCATTCTTAGTCTGCTTGTTCCTCCAGATATCGTGAAAATATGCTACCTAATTTCATATTCTCAGTTATTGGAGAATCTTTGTTTGGTAACTTTCGCATTCTCCAGTCATTTCATTGATCCAAAAGATGCTTTTCTTGGACGACAAATATGATTTCGAGTCATTTTAGGAAAAAACTTAAGGCTTTTGAATGCTTAACATCTTAGGCATATTGCGTCAAAACTTCTAGTCGATTAAAGCAAAATCTACGCTAACTATGAGCATTTTTATATCCGTCTTATGAACGTTTTATATAAAATATTTTAGTCTTAAAAAACTTTAAGGCGTTTAACCTATAACTCACGCCTTTAATTCGGTGCTCTTCATATCTTCAACACTACTGCACTTATCTGAAAGAAATTTTACTTTTAAACGGCTAACAAATTAGCCGAATGCTCCTTAAGCAATCAAGCAAAAATACAAATAAATTAAGGTAAAAAGACCTTAAACAAGCTTCCGCAAACACCAAATAAAGACTATCTAAAATATAACAAATTATGGGCATTTGTATATATGTATGTATAACAAAACAAAAGTAAAAACAAACAAACCATAGTAAGTCGGACGACCAGGAAGAAAATACCAAAGTCAGCAAAAAAAATGAAAAAACATAATAATGACAAAAAGCATATACCAATATGAAACGACTTGCGTTAGACACAAAGTAAGGAGCTGTAGAGAAATTTTGTAGATATGTATGTCTGATTTTGTAGTAATATAACGAGTTGGCAGGAGAGAAGAGCGTCGGAACGATTTGAGAATGGCGTAAAATTGTTATAAAAGCAGCAATAAAATAAAAGTAGTAAAGTCAATACGGCACACAAAGGCAATAAGGCAATAAAACATACGAACGCACTAGAATAAATACATATGTATGCTCCATTTGAAGCTTTACAGCCATAAAACGATTTTTCAATAGAAACCATTACAATAGAAAATCACTAGATAGTTGTCAGCTATTCGCAGTTATTTACAAGGAACTCGAATTTATACACTATTGTGGTTACACGTGGCGTATACGCAACAGACAATTCACACTTCATACAAATGTTACTCATACGCCATGTAGTGCGCATGCAGTGGGAGGTGAGAAAGCGCTATAAAAGCAGTTTGCATGCATATGAGCGAGTATTGTTGAAGTCAATATTTTTGTCGGGAACTTGTGGTGCTGCATGAGTACCTACAATTTGTTTAATTATAATTATTATAAATTTAAAATATATTTTTTTTATTAAATTTTTTAGTGTTTCTAACATATTTTTTCGTAGTAATTTTCACCTTCAATACTTTCGTAAATACTTTTTTTCATTTTCAGCCATGTTTTTTTTTACTTTTCAACCCCACACACTTTCTCTCTTTCTCACCACATACTCTCCTGTTTCGCTTTTATCCTTTTTAGCCAACTTTCTGCTTACCTGTCGACATTGTACTGCCTTTGCTACCTGTCATTATGACAATTAACCGCTGCTTCGCCTTTACACTGTCATTTAGCGGCTTTCTTTCACGGTCAGCCTTCTCGTTTGCCACTTCAACAATTTACCATTGATTCCCTTTAACACTTCATTCATCATGAAATTTCATACTATTTACTTCAGCTGTATCGCACGAAACTGCTATGCTAGTTGCTTCGCATTTTCATTAGTGGGAAGGAGATAGCTATACACTGCATGCGTGCAGCATAGCCGAAAGCGCGTATTGCCAACAAACGAACCGAAACACAAAGCCGAAGCGGTAGCTACAGCAGCAAGTGGTGGTTTTTCGCTTTTACTGAACGCGTTCGTGTAACAAACACCAAAGCGCACACCCACACAATAGACATGCACACACACATCTGCACAGGTAACGGTGCATAAACAGCTCCAAACCTATAGAGAATTTCGAAATGCATTGGCAATCCTGTTTTCGTATTTTCGTGATTTCGCTTTTTGTTTATTTCACTGCGTCGCCACACACACGAGCGCCTGCGAGCAGGTGTTTGTGCATGCGTGGCTCTGTGCGTATGTGTGTGGTAGTTATACCGAGACCTATGTGCCAACCAGCCAAGCTGTTCGCTCATTTACCAACCACGACAGGCGGCCTAGCTGCCTATCCGCCAGCAACGCGCAAGCACACAGCCACCGCCGCCGCTGTCGCTGCTGCTGCCGCTCTTCGATCACATTTCTCTACGTCTACGTTGGTCGCACACAGCATTCGTAGTGGCCGTTTCGTGTGTGTGCAGCAACAAAGCAGCGCAAAGCGGGGCAGCACCAAGAAAAACAGCGTATGCAGCAAAAGTGAAAAACTGTTAGCTGTGTGTGGCAAAGTTGAAAAGTGGAAAAGTGCTCTAGCAGGAGGATATTACTCGCTTCGGTCGTGCGTACGTCGAAGAAAAAATTCAATTTTTCACAAATTTCCAAAAAACCATTACTTTGTTAAGATAAAAAAGTGTAAACAAAAAAATGCTGTGAAAAGTTTTGCGCTGCCTTTGTGGCTGCTGCAGCCTGAAAATGTGCCGTGAAAATTTGTGTGAATTGCGAACAAACGCGTCGACGAACAAAAGAAAAAGGTGCGTTAGCTATCGGTGCGTATGTACATATACATATGTGTGGGTGTGTGCGTATGCTAGTGCTCCATTCGATTATGCTGCATTGCTTGCGGCCTCACCAGAATATAGTTAATTTAATAAATAATAGTGAATGATATATTATAGCAAAAATTTAATAATAAAATTTTTTAAATATGCCTAACGGAAAAAAGTATTGCTAGACTAAAGTGCTCCTACTAAGATTCTACCACAAAGTTGTCTCCTAAATGTGTACTAAAAGCGTTAAATAATCAAACAAGAACTTAAAAAAAAATATAAGAAAATAAATTGTGCCATAAACGCACTAAAATTAACTTTTTAAATTTATTTTCAAACTTGGTTAGTAACAAGTGGTCACCAAATAATATAAAGCGTTTAAAAAATTTAATTCCGCTGTTGATACATTAACATCGTCAATCGAAACTGTAATGCAAAACCAAAAAAAAAAAAAAAAAACAAAATGAAATAAAAGTTATGTGTGTATATTTATCAAATAATAATCTTTCTCATCCTCCTCTTTGCATTGTGTTAAATGCCTACAACGAAAGTCCACGTGAAAGTCTGTTATAGAATAACCAATTACAGCAGACACTTTTAAGTAACCCCTTTTTGCATTCCAATTTCGCCATCTTTCATAAAATTTAGTACAAGTACTGAACGCTTGGGATAACTGTTGTTCAATCTGCTGAAAAATACTGAAAGTGACATGAAAGAAATTGGCAGTTAGCTGGCATTTTATAAATTCTCAAAAGTGACTTCTTAACACCACTGGATGGTAACAACAATATATTTCTAACCCAGCTGATTAATATTGCACCAGTTTTGCAGTGAAGTTGCCAGGTTTTGTAAAATTAAAATTTTGCGAAATTTTAAAATTTAGAGATTGGATATTTGAGAAAAAATATTGAAAACCATCTTACTAAGTAATGATAAAATTAATTTGGTTTTTTTTTTTAATTTTTTAATTTTTTTAATCTTACCTGAGAAGTTTTGTAGCTGCGGTAATGCCAATAAATTTAATCCACGTATGAGCCCTTCATAAACATAAAGTCCAAATATAATAGTTCTTTAAAATTGTGTGTGGAATTTGTATTATAAATATATCGATTCTCCACAGAACTAAATTCTCTCAACCGGAATATTATGATTCCGAACAACGATTGCGAGTATCAAAAAATGCTGTGAGTCATTAGGATTCCTTTGAATTCCTTTGGATCTAATTAAAACACAACGTAGTATGCATTGGAACAAAAAAGTACTAGGAAATTGTAATTAAACTTCGCGGGTAAATGATATTTCAAAAAAATGTACTTGCCTAAGTTGGTAGGACTGTCCTTAATTACTATGCCAAAAATAAGCGCGATCTATCAACCAGTTTGTTTACAGCCGCTACTTAAGTCAATACACCTCTGTAGTAGGATAAAAATATCGAATAAACAATTTGTCTCATATTTTGCATTTTTCACCAAATTTCGCTTGCGGAAAAGTTGGAAATGTTGGTGATTCAGTTTTATTAAAAACGATAGTCAAGAGATCCTTGAAGACATGATCGTTAGAAAGATGGCGAGAAAGCCCCACATCTCTCACAAGTCTGTTTGAATGAGTTCGGTAGAGTACGATTGTGTCCGAATTTTAAAGCCAAACACGCAATGAATACCATCAATTAAACACCGCTTTCACCAGATTTGACTCCGTGTAATTTTTTCATGTTCCTCAAACTGAAATTGCCATTCGTGAAACATTTTTGATCAATCGAAGAGCTAAAACAAAATGCGGTGAAGGAGCTGAAGGCCATGCCAAAAATTGCTTAAGAAATTGTTTCGAGGACTGGAAAAATCGTTGGCTTAAGTGCATTACATCTGGTGGAGATTACTCTATTTATCATATTTTGCGTTTTACTTACAATTTCCGGGTACTTTTTTCTCACAATGTATATAAACATTTTTTTTTTCAAATTTTTTAGTTAATTTACTAAATTGATTAGGCATAAGAAACAACACTTTAAAAATATAAAAAAATTCCTTAAGGTAATTAATTTAATTTTCATTTGAATTTTGAATTTAAATATGATAACTATATGGTATAGTAGTTCGATCAGAATAATTTCTACGCAGATTACATCGTCGCTAGAGACAAAAATCCATGCCAAATGAAAAAGTTTTCCATACAAGGATTTAGCTCCGATCGTTCATTCAGCTATAAGCTATGGTTATTCATTCTGAACAGTTTCCTCGGGAATTTCACAGTTACCATAGATAATAATCCATGCGAAATTTCTTGAAAATATCTCACCAAATACCAAATTTTTGATTCCGATTATTCTATTATTTTTTATAGTGATCCGATATTAGCTATTCCGGGAAATTTGCAGCCTGTTGCAGCCTGTGCCCAATTTCGGATCGATATCCCAAAAACGGTTAATAAAAATAGAAAACCACTAAGACGATGACCTTCTTATTAATATTAAACGGTCATACCTGGAGTGAATTTTTTTGAGGTGTACTATATACTCGTACCAACCAATTTTTCAGAGTACAAGATAAAAAATATCGATGATTTTGACTCACCCCATTACTCAGCTTGACTTTCTATCTGATAGTATATATGGCAAATATAGCGTTTATTGCAAATAGGGTTTAAAAAAGGCTTACATAATGAATGGTATATACACTTTGTTTCATTGCTATAAAACATCATAATTCTACAAAATAATACAAAAATATGTTCCCATTCTAAAAAGGAAGCTTTTTTTCAAGATAAAGACAGCCCTTCCATCACGAAAAGAAGGAAAGAAACAAATTTCTCTTTTTTCTTAACAATTTATTGTGTTTCCATTATTATTAATAAGTGCGAATATTCGACTTGGCATTGGGTTGGTGCAGTGAGAAAGCCCATGTATTGCAAATAACTATTCTTCATACATCTTTCTTACCAGCCATCCCCAGATATTCTCAATAGGACTGACATCAGGTTCTTCTGATGGCTATTCCAAAAGATCGATATTTTGAAGCCACGTTTTCGTTGACCTGCTCGTATGGACTCTTGCATTCTCTTGATGAAAAGAGAAAGATTTTTGTAGATAACTGTGTATGTAGGGTACCAGATTTGCTTCTGATACTTCCGAGGTACTTATCATTCGGCAAGAAGGGAATGCCAATGGTACTGTTCCAGAATTTAAAAATGCGCCCCATACCTCCGCCGACATCGCGCTTCGAAAAATATCGCTGCTCTTTTCGTAAATCACTCCAGTATCCCAAAAGCCATCTGGACTATCAAGGTTGAACTTTTGCTCCTCGAAAAAAATCACCTAGGACCAATAGTAAACCGTATTATTCAAAATTCTATTGTTCTTAAACTTACCTGATGCCAGTCTTTATTCATGTGATTTTGAACAAAACTGAAACCAGAGACTTCAAAATGTGGTTTTAAAAGAGGCGCTTTCTGCATTTGCTCACGTACAGTGTTAGGATTTCGTTTTACCGCATGCCAAATTGTTGAAACAAATGCAGAAATTTTGTTTCTCTCTTTTCACTTTCCGTATTGAAGTGTGTCGAAAAATGTCTCTTTCCTGTCGCGTGTTTTTTGTTTTTAGACCAGAGTAGGTTCTCTGACCACAACTTTCTTTTTTATTTAGGTAATTGCATACCAATGTTACCGACCTTCCCAAATTCCGAGCAATGGTGTGATTGGCCAAAACTTACCATTCAAAGCGTCTACAACTTTTATCTCTTTATTGTGAAATATGCTTTTGCCCAGCATTCTTCCATTAGTTAACATAATTTAATAAAATTAATTTACAACTCCAAATGGCACAGATCGGTATGGTGTCCTTATAGCAATGAAATAAGGTTTGCAGTGCATTCCGCTTACTACCTACAATAGTAAGAAAAGTACTGTTAGAAAAAAAATTGTATTTATAAAAATGTTAGAGTTTCCATAGAACTTTAAAATAACATCATTCCTTTTTGGAATGGGAACACATTTTTGTTAGTATTTCACAGAAATGTAATGCCTCTACAGTAATGAAACAATGTGTATTGTAGCTAAACCTTTCGAATGTATGATGATTGCGCTCATTACCCATACTAATAAATTTATAAATTTTAGAAATAAACATTTAGCAACGTCTTTTTTGGGTCCTACTAAATTTATGGTACATATCAATCAAGCTTTCTTTCTTTTTAATAAATTGGCGTAAATACTTAAATTATGGGTAAATGGATTAATTCAAGAGAAGGATTTAAGGTAGTTTACCTGTGTGTCTAGTTAGAGAAGGTAATAGTTCTTCCATGTATTTTCAAAAATATAGTCTATATTCTCCTCGCCGTCTAAAATTTATCACGACAACGTTAAAAAATTAGCAGAGGAAGTAGCTGAAAAGCAAGGATTATGTACGATATTTCTATATTTTTGACCTTTAATAATTCAAGCTGCTAAATGCGAATAACTTGCCTTACATAGACAACAAATATTTTTAGAAACTTAAAATCGCACATATATGGTTATACTCGCATTCTAATAATTTCTATAGAAATTATTAAGGATCTATTTCAAATTGTCACCAACATTCATTGGAGGTGAGTAGTTAGAAAAGTCTCAAAAAAGTCCCTGAAAATTGTAAAATTTTGTTGTACTCCATCAGCTGTTTTTCTTCATAGAAACTCACCATACTATCTTGTCATTGAACAGATTTCTTAGTTCAAAGTCTCAGACTTATACATATAGTCACTAAAAACTAGTGATATAGGCGGAAATTAATAAAGCTTGTATTTTTACCTTTTCTCCTTCTTCTTCACATTGGAATTTTGGGCACTATTCTTACCTAAGATAAATAATCAAAAACATATGTATCTTGAAACAAACGCTGGCATATTTAGTAAATACTGTTAGTAACTTTTTTTTTTTATTTCGAAACAATAACAAAAACAACACAAAAACAAACCTTCTTACAATTGCTAGTAGAGAACCTTTAACCTTTTTCTACTTAAACATCTGAGGCTCTCAAACTTACATAGGCAAGCCCTTTTAGCAAACAGGAAAATGAATGCAAAAAAAAAAACAAAAACCAAAAATCAACTCTTCGCTAACTAGCAACAACAAAAAGCACTTTTTGTGATGAATTTATTCCCCAGCGTTAGTAGCGTCATCTTATTTGTAATTCCCAACTTTCATTTCACGCTGTCCAAGCGATTCCAGCCAGAAGCTGTATTTGCGACAAATATCTGCGTGTTTGTATTTATGTGTTTGTGTGTGTGTGTGTTTGTCTGGTTTGACATTAACACGAAATGACAGGTTGGTGCACAGCAGCTGTACGCGCTCGAGTCATAAATAACACGAACCTTCAAAGCAGAAGAGACTAATAAGAAGCAGCACAAGACCAATAAAAAGAAAACAATGCGAACAACAGCAACAACAACAACAACACGCTAGTGAGAAAGTGCAATATAAATAGTGACAATAAGCGAAAGAATAAGTGAATCGATGTGTGATAATGATATATGTATATAGTGAATACAAATATACATACAAATTTTTATGCGTGTGTATATTAGTGTGTGTTCGACAGTGCAAAAATATGCGCAAAGTGCAGAAGCGCGAGTTAAGTAAGCACGACAAGCATTGCCGAAGCTTTGCGTAAAAGTTAAAGCAGATTTGTGCGCGTGAGTGCGGAAAAGCGAAAAGCCGAAACCAAAGTGAAAAGCAAAAGCAACAACCAAACGAAATTTGAAATTATGGCCAATTCAGGGAACTGTCTTATTTGATGATGTGCAACAACAACAAACACAAGTGTGACTGCTAACATGTCGGTATTATGTTAGTGCACGCGGAAGCCGTTGCCGATGCAAGCACACATGCATAAACACATACGCATTAATTTTTTATTTATTTTTCCTCAACTTTTTTCACTTTATCTCGTGCTTTCACAGTCAAGCAGCAAAGCACTGACAACATGAACATGCACAACAACAACAATAACAATAGCAAGCGACATACACACACACGCTCGAAAACGGCACTCTCGACAACTCAACTAGCTCTTGAACTTATATATTTTTAGTCGTAATTGTTAGCAACTTTTTTCGCCTGCTTTTCTTCAACATTTATTGCTTTATTTTTACTTGTGCCCTTTTCGCTTTCGCTATTTGCCTTGTTGTTGCACAACATTGTCCCTACGCAGCAACATACATAAACGCACACAAATGCGGTGCAAGGGTTTCAGCTCTACTTAGACTATTTTTGCTGTTGTTGTCGTTTTTCTTTGCCATTTTGTTGTTGTCATTGTTGTTGTTGCCGTCGTCATTATTGTTGTTGCTGTTGCTGCTATTGCGGCAGTTGTTATGCCTTGTTGAACTCGTTTAGGCATACACAGCGTTTGGCCGACAGTGAAGCTGCCAGCGCACAAGCATACATTTAGGCGCGCGTGCATGTCTGTGTGCATGTGCAGAAGGCCCAAAAGGTTCAAGGTTGACAGCAGTATGTGGGAATGTATGCACATATCCATAAGTTTCTGTGTTTGTGGGTGTGTGTGTGTGTGTTTAAAGTGCGAAAAAAGCGAAACGAAGCAAATAAAAAAACGCACGAAAGAAATGAGCAATAATAAACGAAAAAATCCGAAAGTGGTGAAATAAACGTGAGAATAGGTGAATACACAAAAAAGGTGGCAAATATTAGTCGAAAAACGATAGAGAGTGTTAGCGTGTTAGCGAACAAGCACGAAAAGGTGCGAAGCACGAAAATGTGTAAAATGTGGTAAATATCAACGAGTTGAAAGCGAAAATGTGGTGAAAGTGAAAAAGCGAAAGCAAATAAATAGCTTAGAGCTAACAAATATGCAAGTAATATATGAATTAAAGGCAAATCAAATATTAAAAGGAAATATAGCTAAGAGTTTAAGTAAAAACTAACTTGGAAATGGGAAAGTGTGGAGAAACTTAATTTTTTTAGATTTTTATAATTTTTTTTATAATGCAAGTATCTTTATGGCAGCAGCACAACTTTCAGACATAGCAGTAAATTTTTCTTCTATAATTATCTTTTTTATGTCATCAGATTTAGGCTTATCAAATGTGAATTTAGTGGCACTTCTCCTGTTTTAACCAGACAATGTGATTATTTTTCTTTGTATGCCCATCCACAATTATTTACATCCTTTGGCTTTTTTCATTATGAGGCATTTTGAGTTTGTTTCTTTTGAATTAAATTGCTTTTTATGCACAACATTCAGTTCATATCGCATAAGCATTTCAATACATTTTCACATACTTAAATACCAATCTTTATTATCGACTTCGGTGCCTTCAGCGACTTTAAATGGCTTCAATGACTTTTGGCCAGTACTACGAATTTATGATTCAACCTAAAACCAGCCATGGAATTCTACTAAAAGGTTTTCATTTGGAATTTTGTTCAACTAAATCAAATGCATTTAGTTCTGTAATTACTCCAATTATATATAATTTTTATTCGACTAACATTATGACAAAGAAGTATTTGTAAATAAATTTCAATAAAACGCAAAATAATTAATTACTCATCAATGCTTATTCTGTCGCCTTCAATGTAATCCCCACCAGATGTAATATGCTTATGCCAACGATTTTTCCATTCGTTAAAACACTTTTCATAAGCACTTTTTGGGCTCTGCAGCTCCTTCAGCGCATTTTGTTTTATCTTCCGGGTTCCACGGAGCGCCAATTTCCGTACGGGGAATAAGAAAAAATCACACGGAGCTAAATCTGGTGAATACGGTGGTTGAACGATGGTATTCATTACGATGGTGCACTATCGTCGTGTAAAATCCAAGAGTCGTACTTCCACAATTCCGGCCATTTTAGACGGATGTTCTCACGCAAACGCCCCAATACGGTTAAATAGAAATCTTTATTAGTTATCTTGCTCCCCGAAAAAAAATGCATGCTGCACCGAACCACGAATAGCGAAAAAAATAATGAGCATCACCTTGATTTTTAAACAACTTTGGCATGGTTTTTTTGGCCTCGGCTCGTTGTTTTCCGCCATTTCGATGATTGTTGATTTATTTGCATGCCAAACTCATAAACTCATTTCTTGTCGAAAGATATAATGTTCTCCATGAATCTGAGTTCGGTATTCGCACGATCAAGCGTGTCCAAAGAAACCTGTTTACAGTACTCTTTTGTACTCTTTTAGAAAAAAATTCAACTTTTCGGGACTCGAGCGAGATCGCGTTTCACAATAGGCCACCAAAATCATGCGAATGGACTGGCGAGAGATATCAAGCTCTCTTGCTATCTCTCCAACAAATGCCTGACGTTTTTCAAGCACCATGTCATTCACTTTTTATTATTTTAATTAGTTGAAGAGGTCTAATGCCGTCCGGAATGAGGAATCTCTTCAATGATCTCTCGACCGTTCTTGAAGTCTTTGTACCACTCGTAGACTTGTGTCTTTGACAAAATTGCATCCCCGTAACCATTTCCCAACATTCGCAAGAATTCCGCACAAGGAATTTGATTATAAATACAAGAAACCAACCTTTTGCTTCATTTAATAAACGTTAAGACAGATAGACATTTTTCTTGAAGTAAACGTGACCTGAAGACATTTATCAAAACTTAAGACTATGAGTATAAGGTCTGATTTTCGAATACAATAATTTATTCAAACTGTTTCCAGATGTCGCTATGAGCAGAATGCTATTAAAAAGCTTAAAAAAGTAGTTGTAAAATTTTTTTACCATTTAAAATAAGATCCCAGTGATGAAAAAATCAGCTTCCTGAGCCTATAAATATTAAGAAAAGCCAAAGTAAATGAAAATCAATAACTCAAAAATGGGATCCCTAAATAATATTTTGGCTACAGTTCTGGTATTTTTCGGGTATTATTTGTAACCCTGTATGCGGAATATATACAAAAAGTATCGATCAAAATGTATTATTCTGAATTTTCGCGCTAAATGCCGCTTTAGTACGATTTTTAACTGTTTTTAAAGCCTTGGACGCAAATTTCCTTAGGTTTTTTTCACAGTACATATAGTTTCATATTTATTAAGGAATGTTATTATTTTCATAAATCAGTGTAATCAACCATCAAACAGATTTGTCAAATTTAATATTTAACAATTGCCAAAAAATCACATATTCGAATTACTCAGTAGCAAATGAAACATTAAACTATTAATGAGGCAAAAAAACTGAAGCAATTTAAAATGCGCTGGAAAGCTTCCTACATACTAATTTATTTATTTGGTTTTATAAAATTTATTCAACCATTAATTCCCTCGATTAAGTTTCCCACACCGCCAACCGCCAATGCTTGCGTCACAGCTCGATTAGCTAATAAATTTCTACAAAGCGGAATGTGTATCATATTGAATATCTAACTACACCACCACATACTTATAGAAATGTCTGAATTTTATTTTTGTCAGCGTCACCTATAAGCGGAAATTGTTATTTAACATGCCCACTAAATGAATTTCGTGCTTACTTCCGCTTAGCGACCTGCCTACGAAAATGTGCTAAATTGATTTCTAGTTAGGCGCTACGGCACAGGAAAACACACATAATTTATATACGTCTATGGATGTGTGTGTGCTGTGCGGTATTTATTTTCAACAACAAAACACGCCAGAAACGAAAATTTTGAATGTGTGTGTTCTAAAAATAAATTTTGTGGTTTTTTTACACGCCTTTGCATGCGAGGTGCGAAATATAGTGACTTAACGGTAAATTGAAATTAATATGAGTCTCTGTTTTTGCTTACGCTTGTTGGTGTTTAAATTGTTTATATTTATTTATTTAATTTTTTAGATTTTTTTTGTAACTGAGTGGCTCAGGCATTCTTATATAGACAAGTGGTACACATTGCGTATGAGTAACCTCAGTTACACACGTTTTTAATACCACTATAGTGGAATATATTTTTTAAATTCTATTGAAGTGAAGAAATATGCGTTTTTTCTGTTTAAACTGTTTATATTTCTTATAAGTTTATTTGGTATTTTAGTTTTGTTTTTGTAATTGAGTGGCTTATGCTTATGCTTACACAGACAAGTGGTACACAGCGTATGAGTAACCTAAGAAATACATATGTTTTTATTGTTTTTTTTTTTTACTTGAGCGGCTAAGGCATGCTTATACTGAGAAGTGGTGTACATGGCGTATGAGTAACCTCAGATAAGGAAGTTTTCAATAGTATCGTGAAAGATACATATTTTTATAATTCAATAGTAGATTGTTGCTAGAAAAATATCGAATGAATGAAAAGTAACGGTATAATATAAATGAAATATTAAAAAATTTAGAATAAAAAATATTAAAAACCATAACCATATAATAATTTTTTTGTGAAACTTTATATTTTCGATTATGAAGAAAAAAATAACATTTAAAACATAACAAATTTCTTAAACCCAAAAATATTGAAAATATGGCAATGTCAGATAATATTAAAAAATAAATACGAGTGTATATTTATAATAAAAAATAAATAAAATTATAACAATAAAAACAATAAAATAATTTGAAAAAATGCATAATAAATTCAATAAAAAATAACTAAAACGATTTTTTTAATATAATATTTTCGGTCAAAACTCAACTTTAGATACTGGGGTCCACATATTCAGTACCTAGGGGCTTGAACAACTTTTGGTTGGTTTTGGACAATTTTTAGTCATAAAGTGGAATAGTCTATTATACTTTGTAGCAATATGTTGCAAGACGATAAAAATAACTAAAACAATTTTTGTTTTGAGTACAGACATTAAGATAATTAAAAAAACTAAAAATTCGACAAGAACAAAAATAAATACATTTTTTTTTCAAATATAAAAATTTAAATAAATAATCCCGAAAATAACACAATAAATTCAAACAAACAAATGAAATGAAAAATTTTTTCATTTAAAAATTAAAATAATTCCACAAATAACAAAATAAATGCAATAAAGAAAAATATAAAAAAAATGTAACTTAACCAAAAAATACTTTTTTATTTTCTTGCTTCTTTTTTGTCTTGTTGCACCTATAAAAAATATCCAAACCTCAAAAATTTCATTTTTCAGAGTTACCATATCAAAAAAAGTATTTAAATTTTACAACAAATAAACAAAAATAAAAAATATTAGAACAAAAAACAAAATATCAAATTGGAATCGAACACACATCATTTTCCCCAAAAAAGCTAACGAAATATTAGCACGAAAAAAGAGTATTTTCTCGATTGAGATGTTTCTACAAGCGCATCAAATGCTGTTTCCGTAGTAATTGCTTTCTTTACTTAAACACCATAAATGCAAAATACACAAAAATCCAAAAATCGCCAAAACAAATTACGCAACAAAGCTGCCAGATAAGATGAACACAGTTGCATGCGACGCTAATGCGCTGCTAGCAACAACAAAACACAATAATTCGCACGCTACAAATAACAGGCGTAGCAAGAACAACAACAAACAAATATCAATTGCAAAAATATATCAACACAACAAATCGCAACAACAAATAAATATTTATTAACGAAAAGTCAAGAGCAAAATTCGAAATACCAATAGCAACAAGAAAAAATAATAATCACAACAACAATAAAAAGTTAGTCTATACATATAAAATGAAGCTTTTATAGTGTCAGCAATGAAAAATCAAAATAACATCAAAATGCAGTGCAGATAATAAAACGCTTAAAAGCTCTGCGGAAATACAAGCAAATTGAAGAGAGTGAAAAAAGTTGCTTTAAAATTAAAAAAAGCTATTGTACAACAATAACCAGCTAAAGGTTAGCGCGCGCTCATTTCTGCTACTATTACTACTACTTACAACTACAACTATCACCACCACTTATACTACAGCCACTACTACTTGTACTAACGCTGCACGTGACTCGTGACTACGACTTTTGAACAGCAACAACAACAACTACAATTACAGCTATTGCTACCTACCTACCTCTACTACTGCTGCTACCTACAACAACACACTTAAATAATATACTCGTGCATACGATTCACGCGAATTCCATTAAAATCACCAAAAAGCTGCCGTAAAAGCACAGCAAATGCATATCTGCTAAAATTTTTTATAATCACAAAAATTTATTGCACCCTAAATGTCGTGTGCGATCAGCGTACGTGCTTCCTATCTTTTCGTCAAAGCTTTAAATTCGCTTTGAATTCTGCAACGAGCTTTTTGTGCTGGTGAAAGCTCTGGTAATTTTCGCGTGCGCGCGCTCGCTTTTTGTGTACTCGTGTGAAAGTGACATAATACTAAGTGTTGGGTTGAGTCTGATTCTGAAATCATTTTGTGTGGTGCAGAAGCGTAGCGCTTAAGTAAAAGTGAAATACGAAAAATTGGCGAAACTACAACCAATTCCACCAACTTGTTCATCATCAACCATTTCCCGCATAGATTTCATCGAACGATGGGGCCTAACACCGGTTCTGCGACCGCGTCAGGAGCAACCATTAAGCGGTGAAAATTTATCAACAGCATCGCCCCCTCTTCTACGTAATAGGTAATGCAAATAATAATTAAATTTATAAATAAAATTTTATTTTACACTGAAAATAATACAGAACTACTTATAAAAAAATGTTACCCCAGTCAAAACCTTATACTTCTTATCCTTATCTGCTAGATTTTCTTAAATTATTTAGTAAAAATATGATAGAGTTTGATTGCTTCTGTAAAAATTATTGAAGCTTTCATGCAGTGACAACTTAGATATAAGAAACAACTTATATCCGTTTCTTATCCAGGTTTACACGATTTTGTGAAATTAGTTTTTGAAAATGTTGTAGATATATAATAATGTATAATAATTATTAAAGCTTTCATGTAGTGGAAGTTTTCATATTTGTGAAAAACTTTCATAAAATCTTATTCTTATCCTCATCTACTCGTTTTATGAAATTATTTGATAAAAATTTTATAAGTCTTATTATATACACAAAAATTATGAAAGCTTTTATGCGTGTAAGCTTTCACATTCGTAAAAAACTTTCATAAAATCTTATCCTTATCCTCATCTATTCGATTTTATGAAATTACTTGATGAAGAATTTTATAAGTCTTATTTTATACATAAAAATTATTGACGCTTTTATGCGTGTAAGCTTTCACATTCGTAAAAAACTTTCATAAAATCTTATCCTTATCCTCATCTATTCGATTTTATGAAATTACTTGATGAAAATTTTATAAGTCTTATTATATACATAAAAAGTATTGAAGCTTTCATACAGTGGAAGCTGTCACATCTATTCCCAGTAAGCTTTAATATGTGCCCCAGAAAATCTTAATAATCTCAACAGTACATATCACGTTATACAAATTATTAGATAAAAATATGTATAACCGGCACTATTTTTTCTATTTCACACACATAGTCTAAATATGAAAGCTCTCATGAATTTCATTGACTCACTACTTGTCAAATTATCAGACTTGCGGAAAAAATCAATTCTCATTTAGAATGCATCGTAGATATTATTTATGACATTTGTATGAATTCATAATGGAATACTCTTCTTAATCTGACAAATAATACCACTGTGAGCAAAAAATAGTAAGAGTCCTTCATTTAAATTTCGCGCGGAAATCCATTTGATGAAATATTTTTTTCTAGGTTGGTATGACTGTCAGTGGCATCTGTGTAGTTTTGGATATCTCTCATACATATATAATACATACAGTCATATTTACTTCCCCACGTAAGTTTTTTCATTATTCACTTTCATCGTTTTCCACTCTTTTTACTCCAATCTTGTAGTTAATCCCATTGACAGCGATTTATGACAACTAAATTTATCTTACGAAATTGCTCTATTTTGTAGTGCCTAACGAAAAGCAGCTTGTGTTCATAAATAAATGGTTATATATATGAACAATTACTACATTTTGTATAGTGTATCAAGACTTTCGCCACTTTTTTCCTTTGAATATCTATACATACATATATTTAGATATTTTAATAATATTTTTTTCATTTTATGTGAGTATTGAAACATGTATCCATTAATACTACTATCTTTGAGTTATATGAAATGAACATTGATGACAGATACATTTGTTATCACTGTAAGTTAGCCAGACGAGAATTCTTCTTTCTTCTTTACTGGCGGTTACGCGGTTATATCCGAGTAAACAACAGCCTCTTATCCGAGGCTGGTTGTTATTTTTCATTGGGGGTGTTTTTTACGAGACGCGTCCCAAACCCAGCTCACAACCCTGTGGGGGGGATGTTTCACCCTCTCACTTTAGCTCGCCTTCAAACGGATGTTCTTAGACTACCCAGAGGAAAGACCGAATATCGTGAACTGCTTGCAACAGATGAAAATAGTATTTTTTAATTGAAAAAGTCATCAATTAAATATTCTGAATATTTAGCATTGCTTTAGACAATTTGACACCAGAAACAAATTTTTCTTAAAATGATTCTCAACTTACTAAAACATAAAATTTCAAAGACAATAGCTTTTCATTCTCTCTTTTATTACTTATAACAAAGGCATAGGTTTGATTATCTTCATGCTAAAAGCTTTACAACCTAAACATTTTTTTTTTTTGTTTTCAAAATTATATGAACTATATCTTCCACTGAAAGTTTGATATGATCTTTTCGTGATCTGTCTAGAAGTAACATATACTACAAGGTGCTTTCCAAAATAAACAGGAATTTTTTGAATCTAGCGCCCCCTGGTGGCGCCATCTATATGTCGCGTTAGAATCTGCTATATTTATCGAATGTGCAGTGAGAATCTCATGACATTTCGTCGATTGGAAGTGAAATTATTGCGTTTTAAACATACAGTAAAAGTACTGAGTTGGTGCGAAAATGGGCTTCGAACAAAGAGCCAACATTAAATTTTGTTTTAAAATTGGTAAAACTTTTACCGAAACATTTAAATTGATGAAACAAGTTTATGGCGACGATTGCCTATCCGAATGGCATTCAAAAGACTTGCACCGGCTAAAACACTCGTTCGACATGCTTTTGGACTGTGCAAAAAGCTGTATTGAAGCAGAAGGAGACTATTTTGAATAAAATAAATTGATTTTGCCGAAAAAACAAAATTTTTTCTGTTTTTTTAAAGTCCTGTTTACTTTGGAAAACAACTTGTATATACTTGAATTATATTAGAAGAAATACAGCACAGCCTTAGATGTTTGATGAGGCTGGAATACAAATTCTAAGGGCTATTAATTGGATTAAACCTCATCTATTCAGTAACTTAAATTATGTTTCTTTTCCCATCAGTCAAACTCTCGGTGTGGCCATCTAACCACATTTTCTTTCTACGACCAACAAAAATTAAAAAAAATTGAGAAAATTAAAACTCAACTGCTTGTTTGAAGGTTATGCTAGGGGCATAAGAAAAAACAAAAGCACCCTAATGAAATGCGATCTACTCAAATTCGACCAGGACAGACAAAAAAATGTTTATGCTAAGTAAATTTGACTCCAGCTGACCAAAAAAAAAGTCCTATTCGTATTTTATTAAAAATTGTATTATCCTCTTCAAAGTAGGATTCACAGCCAATAGAAGCAACGATTATTACAATTTTCTAAACACTTATTAAAGGCTCGTCTTGAATGGCTTTTAATACCTTCAGAGAATTTTGGTTTTTTGGGTTTCAGCTCATATTTGAAGCGTCATTCACCAGATTTTTGGACACTTTTGATGTCAAATTTATAAAACTTCGTCTCGTCTTCAGTAATAATGCGTTTTTCGAATGTAGGGTGCTCAGCTATGTTGTCAGACATCTCTTTTGTGACCTCTGCCCGACGTTTTTTGCAAAATATTCAGATCTTTTAGTCTAGCATTAACCAGTTTCATACCTAAACCATTAACCAAATGGTTGATCCGATTCTTTGGAGATATTGAGATTCTCTGTTAACTCTCTCATGCCAACATAATAGTAGTCAGACATTGTTTTTTTTTTAATTTTTTCGATGTTGTCATCATTAACAGAGGAGGATGGACGACTTGCATGATGCAAGTTTTTGATGATTTCACAACCGTCACTGAGTGCTTTGTGACACTCATACACTCGTGTTCGTGATAAAGTAGACTCCTTTAAACATTTCTGCAACATTTTCAACGATATCGTAGCCGTATTCATCTTTAAAATACAAAATTTAAGTAAATTTAAGTTTTTTCATGACCGACAGACAAACTGTTCGCGTGGTCAACAAACAGCTGTCAAATACACACTAATTGACACATAGAGATCAAACCTAATACGCACATAAAAAAATTGAACCAAACTAGGAGAAAATTGTTGATCAATTCGGCTAGTAAGTGCACTTTAAATGGACTAGTCCGAGTCAGAGCTGATCAGATGGTAAAGTTTGCTTTACTCTACAACGTATTTTTAAATATCTATATTCAAATGTATGGCACCGTGTTTATCTCAAAATGGCTATTATAATGGTCTTGTATAGTAAAACAGCTTTAAACCAAATTTGAACTTTGAAAGCATAATTCCGACGCTCGACTTACTAACGTAACATCACTTTTCATAAGTTTACAGGCGAAGAAAAAACGTTATAATAAAAAGGCTCAATTAAAACAAAAATTAAGTTTTGGTTATAAAATGGTTATATATTATATAATGATTTTCCGACAGCGATTTTCAATTTTTTTTTTTTTTTTTTTTGATGATACATTGTTTTGCATTTCAGGTGACGATATGCACATTTTTATTATTTTTTTATTTCAAAATGGGTTTTTACACAATAAGAACTTCGGTGTGAAAAGCTGACACATTCTCTTCACTATAGCTATAGTTTCTTATTCTTTTTTATTATGTTAGGTTCAGAATGCATCTCTTTTCTATTATACCTATGCTTTCATAATCTACTGTTCTGCCTCCAGAATACCGTTGATGACACTGCTTTGGTCTCATCCGCAACCTGAACAAGCTTGTTGGCAAGCAAAGAGAGCGAAACTATTGTCAAATAATCGAAGCATAGTAATTTATTCATTGCCATTTTGCCGCTTGAATGAGCACATGTCAAATGTGAAGCCCCATCAACACAGCCACACATGTATACGTCTTCATATATGTGCATTTATGCAAGCGTTTAAGCGCTCTGACACTTAATTTAGCAACTCAATAGAGTCATAATAGTTATTTCGTATTCCATGTCTTTATACAACACCAAAACGGGACGTTTATTATACAAACGGTGGCAAAGCGCACACCAATACACACACATGCACGCATATTTTCTTAACTATGACTATTATTGGCAGACAGCTGTTATGTAAGCAAATAAAATAGTAGTAAATAACAACAAATTTAACGCAATTCTACAACAATGTCAATTGCATTGTTCGATTCACAGGCAAGCGATTTCGCTGCTTTGCTAATCGCCGACAAGCGGGCAAATTACTCGTGGCTTTATTTGGCGCTACTCAACGGTTTTATTGGCTTAGCTCAGCAAATTTCTTCATTGTGTTGGTATTTTGCTAGCGCAAGTCACTGCAATTTATTGCTTGTGAATATTTACGCGATTTTATTGAGTCTTTATGCCAGCCAAAGTTGCACACAATGGCTTGCAACTCTGCAAATTAAAGAAAAGGAATGTAATTTTAGAAAAAAAAATTATCTCGATTGTTTGCCTCATTTTCCAATCAACTTTTTGGACCTTTCAACCCTTTCACCTCTGAATAGTTGTGACTATTAAGTGCCTCATACAATTCATTAACCACTTTGACCCTACAATGAAATCTATTCAACTTTTTATGCTGTCATAAACTCATACAAATATATATGTACATACAAATGAGTGCTTACACATACGCCCTGTGGCATGCCACAACAGTTGGCGCGATTGAGACTGAATGAACCATTGCCAAGTAGCAATTCTAAATGACGCTGTCATTGTTTATGTTTTTATACAAATAAATGTGCATATGTATGTGTGTATGTTGGCATATTCCGGCATCGTGTTGGGCGCTGTTGACATCAACTAAAATCACTGTCAGTATAATCTTTTGTATTTGACTTTTGTGATGCTTGCCAAACAACGATAGCACTTTTTTACAAGCACATACATATGAGCCAGTAACTTAGACATAATGCCGATGTACACTATGCCACAAATGTAGCTGGTGCCACATAAGTTTGTAGCTGCCTTATTTTGACTATATGTATTAGGGGGGTAAAGATTTTAAATCGGACTTCCTATATCTCCTTCCTATCAATTTCTTAATGTTATTCCCAAAACAAGGAAAAAGTTAACTTCGGAACCTTCACAACTAAAAAAACATACAGACGGATTTGTTCCGTTTGTATGGCAGCTATATGATACACACGTCCAAATATGAGCAATTTATTCGGCGATTGTATCAATAATCCGAACCAAATTTCGTACAGTCATATTTTCAAATCAAAGAGTTCTTCATACAAGAATTTTTTGTCGAAATTTCAAAACTTTCAGAATTCAATGGTTCAAAAATGTATGATTTGTTTTCATAAGTAAACCAAAACAAACTATTTTGGTTTCTGTAATGAAGCCGGTAAATTCGATTTCTTGAAAAAACCAAGTGTGAAATACTTTAGAAGTGTTTTAAAGGAATATCCACTTCGAAATTCCGTATTTTCTTTTAATGAAAAAACACAGAAACTTCATTTTAAAAGGGGAATTTTTATTATCATTCGAAAGAACATTATTTGGCATTCATTTCTTGAAGATTAGCTCTTTCAAATGTTGGTCGCGGCTATGTCTCAGATAGTCCATCCGTTGAGTCCAATTTTCAATAACTCTATCGAGCATTTCGACTTTTACATATCCGCACAGGAAAAAGTTCTAGGTGTGATATCGCATGATTTTGGTGGCCGATGGACCGGCCGAAAATGTTAAATCATTTGCTAACCGAAATGCCCTCTTAATAAATCCATTGATGATGCGATTTGTGGGAAGTCACGTTGAAATCAAATGCCGCCGAGATCACAAGCTTTAATTGCAGATATCAAATAATCGGTTATCATGACGCGATAACGGTGGCCATTGACGGTTACTTTCTCACCGGCATCATTTTTGAAGAAATATAGACTGATGCTTCCACCGACCCACAAACCATACAAAACCGTTTTTTTCTTTATGAAATGGCTGGCCTTTAATCTCTTCAGATTACTTCTCTTCTCAAATGCGACAGTTTTGGTTGTATAGATACTCCTTGAGCCAGAAATGGGCCTCGTCGCTGAACAAAACTTGCCTCCAAAACGTTGGATCTTCTTAGAACTTTTCAAGAGCCCATGGAGCAAGCAATGTCACTTGGCAAGGTCGAGCGGTTTCAGTTCTTTCACAAGCTGTATTTTGTATGCTTTTAGTTTAAGATCTTGACGCAAAATGAGCCAAGTCGTTCCATACGTTAGTCCGAGTTGCTGCGAACAGCGCCGAATCAACTCTCAACGGTCTTCGTGTACACTCTCAGCTTTGACTGCTATATTTTCTTCAATGCTTGCTAGACGTGGTCTATTCGGTTGAATATTATCCAGTAATGAATACTGGATCTCAAGATGAGTGATGATGTTGCGAATAGTACGCTCAGTAAGCCGATTATGTTGACCATAAGTTGAGCGAAGCGCACGAAACACATTCTTTACAGAACGTGAATTTTCGTAATAAAGTGGAACGGTTTATAATCGTTGTTCAGGGGTAAGTCTTTCCATGTTGAAATATTAAACAATACTGAACAAAAATAACATGACAGCTTGACACGACTCCCGCGTGATCCTTCGAAAAAAGGCTATTAGAAAAAAGTACCTCAACTTTGTTCACTCGTTATAATAGCGACTTGACATCTAATTCTGATAATTCCCACAATCGCTGCCAAAGATGAAAAATATGCAAAAAAGTTTATTCCGAGGATCCAACGTAGTTACGATCCAGCTGCTGTAATTGTTTCGTGGGAAGTTTCCTGTTAAAGACTTACAACTCTTCACTTCTGTGAAAAAAGTGTTAAAACTGAGACTACATTATAGCAGCAGGATGTTTTAAAGGCATGGTGAAGCAGCCCTTACCTTAAACTAAATGAAATATTAAATGCTGACTAAAATATTTCGAGACCGAACTGTAACGTATGTAACCCTTGGTAGTGTATTTTTTTGTAGTAAAAGGTTCTAAATTCTTCATAGAAAGAAAGAGTTTCTCTCTCTCTCTCTCTTATATTACAAAACTGACCAAACTTCCGCGAAGCCCAGCTATCTAGTAGTAGAAGAAAAGAGGATACGGGAGCACTGATCCGCTCTCATTTTACCGATAGCGGTTCTATGGTGCCTTCCTTGCTAGCTCATCAGCTTTGCAATTTCCTGCGATACCGCTATGGCCTGACACCCAAACCAGTCTTATAACAAAGACACTCGATGCTATTGATAGCGAGGTTCCAATTCCCTTACCTTTATGGCATTCCTCGACCAACCTTATACGCACTGTTAATGACTTCAACGCTAGTATCGCTGCTCTGCTATAGGAGTTAATGGTCACTTCTCTGAAGGAGGATCACTTCGGAGCAGTAGATCTTTTGCAATGGCTCCCCTACAACAGTACAAGGCAATAGATGCCTTTTTTCACTCTCCATTCGATATTCAACTTCCGTCAAAGCTTGCTAACCAGGTTGAGCACTAGATATTTCACTGCATCACACGGATGTCTCCCATTTGCGACAGTGGTGCCACCGGGATCCTATATTTTCAAGTAAATAAAAACATCTTCGCTTTTATTCGGGTTGATAGCGAGACCACTTCCAACTGCCCAATTTTTACGACATTGAGATACCCCTGCTTCAACTTGTACACGTTGTCTCATTCCGTTTCACTCAGTCTGCAACTCAGAAGACTGAGAATGAGGTATTTGAGGTTTGATTCAACCCCAAGACGGTTCAGAGCAGTTTAAATCTCCGTCAATATCAAGGAAGGTCCCAATTCCCTTACCTTAATGGCTTACACAAGCCATGACACGATTTCTTAACAATGAACATGTTGCCCTCTTGATAAATAGTCTTTCGAAACGCGCCCTCTTATGTACCAGTCCATCAGTCTCTCCAGAGTTTTTAGTAAGAAAAAGGAGAGACATTATTCTAAGTTTTAAAAATTTTTGATCAACATTAAATAAGTAAAAGAGTGAGCTTGCCCTAATAAAAGTCAAAATTCAGAAGTCCAGTAATTGAGTGCTAACTATGAGTCTATGGCAAACTGTATGGAAGAACTGTATGTTCTTTTCGCACACTTAGGCTTTAGTTAGTCAACAATAGCGCATTCTTTGCTTTCCTTTTGGTGGATAATTGCCGGCAACAGGACTGCAAATGCCTGTCAACACAGCCAAAGTACGAATTCCTTTGCCGCCTTTGTCCACATTTACAAGCAATTCACATTCACTTGCGTTTTGTGGCAATGCCACGTAATAATGCAGTGCACTAAATGTGCTAATATATTGGTTGTGTGTGTGTGTGTGGCTTTGGGCGAGTGGCAACGGTCGGACGCTGCTTTCATGTTATGATTTTTATCACACACTCGCACGCGGCAAGTCCAGTTGACATGTCAATTGTGCGCATTTAAATGAAAATTCATAACCACACACACATACACATACACATATGAGCGGGCGATATAATAGAATGTGTACGTCGCAATATAAGTATGTGCGACGTTGCCATATTTTTGCATTTTTACACTTTCTATGGGCGCATTTCTGCATTTCTTCATCAGCAAATTTCCTCTCATGCAACGCATGCCTTTGCATATTTGCCAGCCAACTAATGATTATACACACACACACGCATACATATGTGTATGTAGTTGCATGCCTGCGTGTGTGTATGTGTGCGGCAGCCTGCCTTTGCCTGGTGGCCTCAGTTGCCATTTCAGCTTGACTGTCGCTTTTTGGCATAAATTTACGCTCATAGAATATTTCTACTCGAACTTTTACCACCACATTCACACTGACACATATAAACACGCACACATATATATAGAGTATTATATATATGTATATCGCTGCAGTCGTACCACATATACTTGCCACAAGTGTCCGCTTCAGTTAGTTGGATTTGTCGCCTGTTCTCTTGTTGCATGCATATAATGAAGTAACTGCATATGTATGTGTGAGACTGTGTCTGTGTTTGCATGCTGCATATCGTTCAAGGACGCAATATAAAGTGGGCCAAATTAACTTAGGAAATGTGTGGAAAATGTGGAAAGCAATTTTAATAGGATAGGATATTTAATGCGCTTTACCGTTATTTCGTCGGCTAATTCGTGATTAAATGATTTTTATTCCAATCAAAGCTCTGTCGATTTGCAAAACTGATTGCATGTTAAGTCAATACCGAAAGTGTGGAAGGGTATTTATTGAACCTATTATAATTTCGAAACCCTCGATTCCAACGGCAGTCGATAGTCACAAGATTCTCTTGAGGCGAATTTTTTACCAGCAAAATCCTTCAGTAGATAGGAGGATGCATTACAGGTACGATCACTTTCTTTCAATGGTCCAATCGTTGATAGCATATGTCAGAATGAAGAGCTTGACTTTAGGAGGGCAACTCATAGTAGATGATTCCCGCCAATCCAACCAAACGCAAAGCAAAATTTTCCTGACCGGACCGGACCTAATCATTAGTGCCTGAAATGAGTTGATTTTCTTGCGTTTTGCAGGTGGAAATACGGTTCATGAGCGTTTTTTTGCGTGAAGCACCCATACAAAGAACTTCCTTTTCTCTCCAACTTAACTTAAATGGATACAAAATGTCTTTTATGCTCACATTATTTTCGGACTAGACGATTTCCATTTTTATCGATACTTTCGACAAAATAAACTGGCTTTTACAACATCATCAACACAAACGTTATCCACATTTTCAGTTCCTTAGCTTACGTACCGTCTTGATCGAAGAAAAACTAAAAATGTTTTCGTACTTTCCTTTTGCGGGTGTCCACCTTACACGCGCGCTCGGAAAGGAATGAATCTGGGCCAAGCAATTACAAAACTGCTGTCATTTTTTTTAGTACGAAATCTTATCTTTCTAACTTCGTATAGCACAACCCGATCTTACTTATATAAATTGAACAGTAATCTGTAACTGAAGCTTTCTATTGCAAAAAATATGGATTTTTTCTATACTCTATATATAGAATAATTCGTGTTTAAATTTCAGACATAAAGTCTAATAAGAGTAATTAAGGATGAAATACTGTTCAATTAAAAAAAAACTTTAACTCGAAATATCTAAATTTTCATATTAAAGTTTTTATAAACAGTTTCATCTTATTTCATATTTTTAACCTATCGGTTGTTTTTGAAAAACTTATAGATAAACGAAAAACTCTTAAAAATATGACAACAAAAAAACTTCATGATAAAATGAATCACTCCAATTTTTATATGCTGTTCTAAGGTGTACTGTATTCTAGAAGGGCATTCTGCGTCGACCGGAATATATGGTGGTGAGAAGGTGCAGGCTCTGTGCTCTTAGTCGGTTGAGGTAACACTTCATCGTATTTTGGTGGAATTGCTTTAGCTGAGGGCACATGCGTAGTATTCAATTCAATATGTCAATCCTAAATGCAAAAAAATCTTATTTGAAACCTCGCCAACACGGCGAATCAACAGCAAAGCCGCACATCTATGACTCTTTACATATTGGGATCAGATGGGTGTGCTGTAATGTGAGCTTCTGAAACCAGATTTCACCATTAATGAGCAATGCTACCGACAATGGCTCAAGTTGAAGCGAGCGATTGGCAAAAAGCTCCAGGAATTGCCAACAATTTTCTTGGTAATAATTTCCATCATGAAAACTATTAGCCTCATGTTGCAAGACTGGTTAAGAACTATTTGGATTGACCTGCGGCTAAGGTTTTCTTCATAGTAAAGTGATGAAGAACTCTTCGAAAAACGCTTTTTTAGGCAAAAAGACATGTTAGAGTGAAAAAATTTAAGGATTTATATACAGTCAGAAGGTCGAAAAAACGAATTTTCCAGAACATTTTTGAGCAAACTTTTAAATTTTTTGATCCAAGAACCTGTACACATATTATGGTATCCTTTAACAGTATTTTAAGACTTAGTATTAGTAAAAATATTTATTTGAAAGAATGCAGCTGATCTCCGGGAGCTTCTCTCAAAAAAGGCGTTTTGTAGTTACTACTATATCTCTTAACGAGATCCTCTGAAATCGAAAAACCAAACAGATTTCGTTAAACTAATGTTAAATCTAGTAATCAATCGAAGGAAGAAGTAAACTAAAATTCTTTGATCAAAATTGTCAAGAAAAAATCGATTTTTGACCAAAAATTAAAAAAAAAATTCAATTTTGATTAGTTACAGAAAAATGTATTTAAGAAGCTCATGTTAAAACCTGAGACTAATCGGTTTAGCCGTTTTCGAGTAATGTTGGTCACCGACTTTGAAAACAATATTTTGAAAAAAAAACTTTAACCGCGATTTTAATGCACTTCCAAGCACTCTGAAACGTCTTTTAAAATTTTCGTGTAACTTCGAAAATATTCACCGGAACGATATGAAATTTTTTGTGTGGATTCTTAAGTCCATATACATAAAAAAAAAATAATAATCAAAATACATATTTTTTGAAAGCTCTAACTGTATATAACTCCTTAATAACATGTAACCTAAATGAATAACATATTTTGAAAAAATTCCAAATTCCGCAAAAATGTTCGAAATTTTCTATTTCTATTAATTTTTTGTTGCATTGCAGAAAGTCGTCTCAAGATGTAATCCAAAAATATATACAAAACCTGAAATTTTTAACCTAATAATAGTGTATATGTACATATGTCGTAATGAGGGTATAGCTTAGTAAGCTGTCGGAATGAAAAACAGCCTAAAAATGTTTGCTTACCTTATTACACAAATTTTAAAACTAATAATTAAATTCTAAAATTGTATTTACAGATCTATATAAGGAATTTTCATATAAAAAGTTATTAAAAGGTTGTGAAAATAAGTTTAAAAAAATTGAGGTTGTTCAAAATTAATAATAATAGTGTTTAAAAAGTATCAAAAACATTAAGCCTTCGAAAGTTGTTCAAGCTTATTTTAAATGGATTCCTAACTCAACGAGAGTACAGCATCTAGTCCAGAGCATGACATGTTCTCATCTGAGTTGCAGTAAAATTTCATTAGAATAATTAAATATTTATATAATTAGTACAAATTCTATATTAGTTTTTATTAATATTCACTAATCTGGGATCTCCACGGTATGATGGCCGCAGAGTGTGTTAGAATTCACGTCACCCTAAAGGATGACTTCTCCTCTTGGACTTAAGAACTGAACTCCATCTGGTATCGCAAAGGACCAAAACTGGTCTATGCGTGGCTTATTGGCCTACCAGATTAACCTAACCTAACCTAATATTCACTCATAAATTGAGAATTTGAAGAATGCACAGCGACCTCTGGTCGTCCTTGTATATTGTGCCACTATATAACGATTTAAAATCATTTCATCATTAAATTTAATAATGAAATAATCTCTCCTCTTATGCTATTAAAATTCTTAATCCCTTCTCACAGCCACAGTTATGGTCTGATGCTCATAATCACGAACAATTTGAAGATTTCAAATGGAAATTTACATATGTCACTGAATCGGGTTGAATGCAAATTTATTCTGACACTTCGACATATGCTCGGCAATGTGTGCACACAAAATGCTTGTATGTATGAATGCCGTTGGCACTCAAAATTGAAATGTGGTAAATAATTGAATTACATTTTGCGAGAATACACATGCGAGAGAGAGGTGAGGGGGAGTAAGGGGAGAGGTGCATGTGGGCGAGCAAACGATTTCTATTCCCACGTTGAATTAGCCAACTGGCAACGAACTCATCTATATATATATGTATATACGAATATATGTATATGTTTATATATGTTTGTATACATAATATGTGTATGTGTGTATATATATTTATGAATACCGATGCAGCAGCGACCAACACTGACAGCAGGCACGAGCTTTGCTGGCTGCTTGCCGAAATTTCAGCTAAATTTGCCACAAATCCAAAGTGGCAGTCAAAAATATGCATGTATGTATGTATTTATGTGTGTGTACGTTTATTGCTCAATCGCCGAATGCATTCAGCACAATGTTGATATATTTGTTGTTGTTATGCAGCGCTGCAAAACATAAAGCAAAATGAAGGCAAAAAGATTGCAGCAAACTGTTGAGCAAATGGCATAGCGCCTAAAAGCATGCTTTCAAAAGCAAGTTCACTCAAGTTTTTTCTGCTTTTGCTCTGCTATAAGTGCGTTCAAATGTCCGAGACACAGTTTTAAAAATACGCACGCACACAAATTTATCAAAAATTTTTTTTATTTCATCTTTCTTTTATTTTTTTACGTTTCGCTTTCTCTTCGTGTCTTGCTCGCTTTCCACTTTGCGATTTTTTCGTTGCGCCGCGCAAAAACTTTAATGCGAAAAATCATGCTGGCCAACTTAAGCACACTTTAGTGCGCTCAGCGCACGGCTAACGAAGCTATTAAATAAATGCATGCATGTGTGCGTGTGTATGTGCGATTTACGGTCTTAAAAACGCATACTAATATACATGAGTGTGGGTGTGTGTGAGCGCATGCTACTGCATACTCGGTATATAAGGCATATTGAATGCCGTTTGTGACGTCATTGGAAGTTTTTACACTCGGCATCCACACCCAAGAGACTGACACACATACATATACATATACAAATGCCAACATACATAAACAGTATTATCCACGGTGTCGTTGCATTTTCGTTTTTATAGTTTCGTATTTATGTGTGCCTGCTATTTATACACACATGTACTTGCATACATATAAGCACTTCGTGTTGTTGTTGTCGCTGGCACTTTTTAATGTCATGTAGAACTTTGGTGCTTTCGCTCCACTACACATGTACTTGCTGTGCCGTTTTCTGTTGTTGTTATTGCAATTTGTTGCAATTCGTGTTATGCCGTTGCAATTGACAGCTGGTCGTTTACTCGGTTGTTCGGGCGCTCGCTCGCATATGTGTTGATATATATAGATATGTACATATGTATATTCGCATTAAAATGCGAAATTTCGCATTCATGAGTTTTTCGCAGTTTTTGTTGTTGTTTGTGTTTTTTGTTATTTGTTTATTGTTTGTGTTTCTCTTTAACAGTTCTTTTTGATCGCTCCAAGTGCTGCGCGCTTTCGCGCATATATATAAATATATACATATACATAAGCATATATTTCCTCTGAAAATAGTCATCAGAGTTCACCATTTTAGCAGCGCAAAGCTATCTTTATTGCATTGCGTGATGATTCGCAATTGCAATTTTCCGCTTCCAGTTGCACGCACAGTCGCAGTTTCGCGTCAAAGAAATTATAACTTTTAAACTCTAAATTCAGAAAATTAACTATTACATGTACTATATATGTATGTGTACTATATACACAAGTATATGTTTTTAAGTTAGAAAGCATTTGATTATTCGCTGTGCTCTTTTATTCCACTCTTCTCTTCTTTTAAAATGAGTTTCATAGTCACATATCCATCCAAGTGAAAAATAATCAATTGTTATCAGCAAACCTTTAGGTGATTTGCATTTGATGGATATTTTTATCAACTCTCATGTTCTTATCTTCCAAACCACAAGATATCGCGTAACCTCATCGCATTTATATGAAACGAGATACAAATTATTAAGACTATCTTTTGAAATTAATAACGAATTTCTTTTTATTGGACCTTATAAAAAACACAAATTGCACCTGGACCGAGAAAAAAAACATTTACACTTATTTTATACAGTTCTTTACTATCGCCTTCCAAAGAGGCTTCATTTGGGCCAGTACAAGCATGCCAGCGATTATTCTAATTTCTCAAACACTTGTTATATGTATGTATTTTTCGGCTGGGGTTGAATTCAGTGCCTTTGGCGACTGACTTTCACCAGTCTCAATGGACCCATATCGGGTTCTGCGTACCGGATTTTTCAATTTCGAAAATTTCGAAAAAAAAAGTCACAGAGAGCAATTCTGAGAAATATGGTGGCCAAACGATGACTCCTAGACATGCTAGAATGTGACGGAGCATTCTAGTGGGATTGGCATTGCACGCTGCATTCCCAAAATATTAAACAAAATTTGTTGAACAATCCATGCCAGATGTTCAGAGCCCCTGCTCATTCTATAATGCAACTACGCCGTTTTTAAGCACTGTCTTTTTTAACTTTTGCAACTTTATCTGAAGACGCACTAATTGACATTTGGAGATCGAACTTGTCAGTAATATTAAAAGGTTGTACCAATACAGGAAAATTTTGTATCCATCAGTCCGAGTCAAATTTGATCAGATGTTATATTATCACCTTCGTAGAAAATATAAAATTTTCATTAGCATACTTTTTGATGATACTTAATTTATGCTTCCTCTAGTTTTCTCAAGTTATAAGTGGTAAGCTGCGTCACATATGATTAGTACAGAATTTGTGGAACTTTTAACAGGAATTACGCTGTGAAACTGGTAATAATATGTTTGTGATTTACAGTATACTTGTAAATGAGTGCCAATTATTTTTAGAGCAGATAAAAGTTTTTTAGTTTCCTCGAAACTGGAGAAATTTGGGAAAAGACTTTAGAAATGCTATGAATACTGCATAATTCTGGCCAGTATTCAACAAAGACTTCAAGCTCTTTCTCCAATGTTCCTTGTTATAGAAATGCTGAGAAAATTTAGTAATAACCCACTATTATAATTTGTTCTGCTCTTTCGTATTTTCTTTTACCCTTCTTCCTAAGTATTATATGTCTCAAGTTTGAGTCCAACTTGGAAATGGATGGCCTTTCTATATCCTTGCAACATGTTGCTACAAAGTTCACCTAACAATTATTTGTATCACTTAAAACTAATCGATTTGGATATAGGGTTAGATGTATAAAAATCATCAAGATGACGAAACGAGTTGAATTCCGAATGACTGTCTGTATGTCGGACCATCCGTCTGTCCGTCCATGCAAGCAATAACTTGAGTCAAAATGGAGTTAGCTTTTGAAACTTGTTTTACTTCTTCCTTGACATCCAAGGAGGGTTGGAAGCGTAATCAGATTTTTGCCACGCCCACAAAACGCCAAATATTTTTTATTCCGACGAATTTCAATATGGCAGGAACTTAGACTTCAAAAATGTTTAAAAAATTGGACTGGCCTCTAAAAACCTTAATATACATATAATCACGTTACACAAAAGCTCAACACCTTGAACAGTAAAAACTACCTTTTTTCGCTTTCCAACGAAGGAATAAACCGTGTATATTTATTAGGAACAAGAAAAATCACAATTTCAATTAAAGGCTTTTTTGTTTTTTGGATGAAAAACACAACTTTAATACGATTTCGTTAGGAAAATATCACTATCGAGATGGATGAAAAAAATGAGGTCGAGCGCGCGTTGCTACTTCCTAGAGCGTGACGTCGGAAAAGAGGCCGGCCCGCTACCCGTTATTCCTTTTTTAGCGTTTTGGTGTGGGGTGTCGGTCAGCTGCTAGATCTGCTGTAGCGGTGACATTGTAGATGTTGTGTGGGTAAATGTTGTGGAACGTGTGTGGTGAAATGATGAATGTGGTGTGTAGGTGTTGCGCCTCTATGTAGGGTTGTATGCTGGTGTAGTACGCTGAGGCTCATTTGGCCAACATATTTTCTAAATCATTCAAGCTATAATAACTAATTTCGTATAGGGCAGGTATATTTAATATCTCTTCACACTCTCTAAAAATTGATGAATTGGAATTATAATACCGCCCACCCCCCACATAATGGTGTCAAATTTGGAAGGTGAAAGTGGCACTGCCCACATTCAGGTGAAAATCCATATCTCGAAAAACGCTAAATAACATTCCTATGGTTCAGTGCAAAAATGGTTCAAATCAGACGAAAAACCACGCCTACTTCCTTTACAGCACAATTTTAATTTAAATCTGATTATTCCCCTTTTCAGTGTACAAATCAAAAACCTATAAATTTATTCGGATAAAACTTCGTACGAATAGTGCATGTAAGCAATGCCACCTTGCGACCAAAATCCAAGTCGGACCATAACCATTCAAGCCCCCAAATACCGAAGATGTTGATCACTACTCCTTTTTATAGAAATATCGGCCAATCAGATATAGGTATATAGTGATACCCCTTTTCTAATAATAGTAACACTATGAGCAAAAAATAGTAAGATAGTAAGACTTTGTTCATAATTTTAAAATTCTTAATTTATTCTTCAAAATACCAATACCATTATGTCAACGTTTTTTCCAATCCTCGAAACACTTGTTAAAATCGATTTCCGGAAGCCCTAAATGCGCTTGGTGATTCAAGTTTAATGTCTTCATTTCACTCAAAACGGGTTCCCCGGAGCGGTTTGAGTTTACTGAATACCCAGAAGTCACGCGGAGGTAAATCAGGCGAATACCCTAGTTGTGACACGATATTGGTTGAAAATTTGGAAAAAAAACTCCAGAAGAATCAATGCGACGGTGCATTATCGTGGTACAAAAACCAAGAGTTGTCGGCTCATACTTCGAGCCTCTTTTTGGGAAGAGCTTCGTGCAATGACGCTTAACACTCAAATAGTATTCCTTTTTGACAGTTTGGCCAGTCAAAAGGAATTCGAAGTTCGCCACACTTCAATTATCGAAGAAAACTGTCCATAACCTTGATTTTTGACCTGCTTTCTCCTGTTTTTTTTTTCGGCTTCGGCTCATCTTTGCCACGATATTCGGCGGATTGATTGTCTGTTTCCGTGTCACAAGCATAGTTCCACGACTTATTTCCAGTAATAACACGTTTCATGACATCCTGGTAGTTGAAAAGCATTGTTTCACAGACGTTAATGCGACGGTGTTTTTCGAAAAAAATAATAATAAATAATTTTGTAATAAATAGTGATTTCACTTTTCTTAGGCCCAACTGATCTTTAAAATGATTTTCGCTGATCCTTCAGATATTCCAACGATTTCAGTAAGATCTCTGACTGTTAATCGTCGATTTTGAAGCACCAATTCCTTTTTATCGAAGTGTTGATCATCAGTTGATGTTGATGGCTGCCCTGGACGTGGTCTGTCGTCAACGACCCTATTTGAATAATTTATACTAATATGTGAATTATCACAATAAAATTGAGAGATTGGGTTTTTCTTATATCAAAACATAAAATTCAATGAAAATTTTCTATAAATCCAATATAACTAACGAGCTTATACCTGAAACTATTTATCCGGCTTTGATAGCGGCAAGTTGCAGGAGTATGAGAGACCCGAACTTTGCCGTTTCTTATTTTTTTTTAGTTAAAAGCTACCCGAATAAATAAAAGGTTTCGATCATATTCAGGGCTACCTAATTATGTTTATCTTAGTATCCATTTTTATCAAGAAAATTTCATATCTGGCATAGAATATGTGTTGAATAAACACAAGTAATTAAAATTAATAACTTCTTAGGCATGTAGAACTAACCACGAAACTATTCAGCGACTTTTACAGTTAAAAAGTTCCCGATTATATTTTGACGTCACTGTTGTTCGCGCGCAATTACCTTGACTCGCTGGCTGACAGCTTGACTGTATGAATGGCTAAAATGGCTAGAAGGACTGAATGACTGGCTGTAATTGACATAAACATGCAGTAACAGAAGTACACAAACACGCACACACACATTCACATAACTGTATTCAACATACGAGCTCATATGTGTGTGTGAGCTGAAGCATCCGCATACAAAAATACGGTTATGCACTTCGATATTCATGAGGCCAGTGGAGCGGCATGAAGGCGGTGCGGCAGAATCTACTAAAACAAAAGCAAAACGAAAACGGAAAATCAATCTTCTTTCGTCTTCTTCTTCCACTTCTAATTCTCGCTCATGTGCTTGTTGTGCTTCTTCAACTTGGAGTGGCATATAACGTGCAAATGGCAACACGTTTAGCAAGCACACACATACACACTCATCTCATATACAACGGCAAGCAGGCAGTCAGCCATTTAGACAGTCGACTGCATGGTATAGTGCGAGTGGTGAATATTCATGGCGAAGATGATGAATGCATTCCACACATACAAATCAGTTTTCACTCTCAAGCACACACACATACACATGTGTGCGTGGCAATCTGCAACACATATCCGCATATCCGCCGCCTTGTAGCTGTCAACAAAATTCAATAGTTGGCAACGAGCACCACAAAAACATCCAGCCAATCTGGCTGTGACGGCACACACACACACATTCGCATGTTTTCATGTATGTGTGCGTACGTATGCAAGTCTTTCATTGCTCAAGGAGAAAGTGAGCGCCTCAAATAGCTTGGAATGCAACACAACACCAAATGGCAGCGGCAACGACGTGGCAGCAGTCAAAGTTGCAACTGTGCCACCAGCTGTTGAAACAACTGTGGCTGTGGCAACAATTAAAGTCAGCCAGCCAGTCTATTAAGTAATAGCGCGCTCTTATCCTTAGCTTACTGCCGACAACAACAATAACAAATCCAACTGCCGACAACAACTTTTGAAAGCATTCACAGCGAATTTTTGTACTTGCCACTTGCAGTTGCAAGCAGCTCGCACATATTTCTAAGTCGATTGCGGCTGTTACAAACTCTTTGCAAATAGCACACATATGAGCTCGCTCATGTGCTTTACTTGCGTATGTTTGTCTATGGATTTGTTGCTGCATGTTGCTGTTGTTGTTTTTGTTACGCTTAACAGAATGTGGGAGTTTGTTTGCTCTGTGGGCGCACCGAATGAGGCCAATGAAGCGCCAACTATGCGTGTCTTTTTTGCCTTTTCACTCAAAATCACTGTTTTGTTATTGTTGTTGCCGTCATTGTTTTAACTACTACACGTCAAATGCAGTGCACCTCGACGTGTGTAAAGAAAATTTCAAATCATTTCCATTGCGAAAGCAAGAACCTGAAGAGAAAGCGTTTAACCCAGTGAGTGTAAAAGTTTAGTTCGGGTCTTTTTTGAAAGTGATGGCGTTTTTTGCATACAATAAACAAGTGTATTTTTTAGGCCAACCAGACTATTTAATAAATAAAAATTATTATAGTATTCTTTCCGGTTTTAAGTTCTTATAAGGACTAAAAGATCTAAAAAATTATATTTCACAAATCGTTAATAATTTTTAATAGCAACCCGGATACATCGAAGTGTCGACTTCAAGCTTTTAGCTTCCTTTTGTAATTCTCTTGTAGTGTCAGCAAAATATCATGCCTCTAAGTGATCCGAAGGTTGCTTCGATAAATGTGACACATTAGGTAGTCCATTATTTCAAAAATTTAGTGTTTTTCCAAACATAGCAAAAACTGAAACTCCTTCTGCAGGATCCCATGTACAAAATATGTGTATTTACAATTTAAGCCGCGCCTAAATCATATTAATTTTCCCATTGTATATACTTGTATGTAACATGTTTTTTTTTTGATTTTCGCAATAAACGAAAAAATATACAAATATGAAGAATTTATATTCCAAAACTAAATTTTTCGCTCTGCAAAAAAGATTTTTCATGAACACATTCCTTTGAAAGTTATAAGCAATTAAATAGTCATACGACTGATTTATACATTCTGTGTTGCTCATACGCCAGGGTGCACTATATGAATGCAGTACATTTGAAACATAACTTTAACTGTAGATCACTCTTAAAGAAATGTTTTTATGAAAAGTTTTTACAATTTAGAAATATGAATTTTTAGAATACGCTTAAATTTCTATTTTCTTAAAGATCTAAATTATTTAGTGCAGAATAGCGAATAATCTCATATAAAATATAGCGTAAAAGTTTTAAATTGATAAAAAGAGTTTTTTTTAACAATTAGAGTCAATATTTCAGTATATGTGTGTCTGTTATTTCTCGAGGATTCTTATCACCTTTTATGGTCCGTTAAGAAGATATTTTTTTTAATATTGTCCTAAATTTTCAACTTGATCTGAGTAATAGTTTCGAAGATACAGCCATGAGAACTTGTGCGCTCGAGACTAGCTAGGCTAAATGCGAAGTCATTAAATGTGTTTTTGAACTGGGTTGGCAATATTGCTCGAGAACTACTCGACCGATCTTCATGAAATTTTACACAGGTCTTTGAAATACAATTCTTAAAGACTTGGATGCAGGATTTTTTTTTCGATTACAACCTTTTGAAAAAAAAACAATGTCGCGAAATGTTCGCTGAAATTTTCATTCTTTTGTAAAAATGTCTGTCAAAAATGCAATTTTCAGTGGTTTTTTTCTCTTCGTCAAAATTCTAAGTTAAATGATCCTTTAAAGAGTTACCCTGCCAACGCTGGCGCATCTTTTTTCGAGGGGTTACCGGAAATGGCGTCACAATGGTCGCATTCAAAATTTTTTTTTTTTCAAAAATTTCAGAATTTTTTCGTTAATAGTGTATGTGTAACAATAAAATATTTCATTTTTTATATGAGAAAAAAGTTATTTAAAAAAGTCTGCTTTTTACCCGAGGAAACCCATGTTTCCCCATAAATGTTGATAGATACATATACTCACCGAAATTATAGAACACGCTTTTTACAGTCTCTTGCTGTCTCAACTTTCATAAATCTTTTAAACGACAAGGTAATGCATTTCTCCAACAAGATTCAACGATTTAAAAAACTACTTTACTAGGCACCCTACTTCAGAAATAATGAAATCAACTATAACTTAGACTTAGCCCATAGTGTGTCGTTAAAAAGATACTTAATTGAATTATTAGTCCATTCTTTAGCTGAGTCAAACAACTGTCATATCCTAGACGAAACATCAGCCAACGATTCAATGTCAGGTCTCCGAAATTTTTAACTCGCTTGTGAAAATATACGAGCAGATAAAAGCCTCGGGTAGAGTTTTACTATTCCATACCCAAAAATATTTCTAATACACAGGTTCTCTATTTAAATCTCCATATTATAAACCTGAACAGTCTCTAGCTACTTTAATAGTTATATTGGTCTTACGTGTTTTCTTTTTTTCTTCAAAACGAGCAAAAACCAAGACCCGAAGATATAATACCTTTCATTTCTTATAGCTTAAAAGGATACTTATATAAAGATATTTGTCTTGATTTTAGTTAACAAGTTTTATGGCAGCTTTATGCTATAATGTCCGGATCAAAAAAATATATTCGGATATTGTGGCTTTGACATGACCAATAACCAATGCCAAATTTTGTAGAAATCTTGTCAAAGGAGAACTTTTTTACTCCTTACAATGACTTGATTTTGATCGGTTATTTTTTGTGACAGATTTATGCTATTGTAGTCGAATATCGGTAATTTTGACGAATCAGTAACTTCTAGGGAAGTAAAGGCCATGTGCAAAATTTCAGACTAATATCCTAAGAACTGAGGGACTATTTCACGTTTATATTAACACTTTATTTATATACTTTATAGGGGGTCAGCAGTTTTTATTCTGGATGTAACTTTTTAAGATATAAAAAATAGAATAGCATATAAAAAAGTAAGTCAATGCACCAAGAAATAAACCATTACCTGCAAATGAATGAGGAATATAAGGTATAAGATAATGGTCGCTATGTATGAGTCCTGCTCTCTCATAAAAAAGATAAAGCATTAGCAATACTATTAATTTTAATTATAGTAAGTACAAAATATGGATATATTACTTTTTTAATGCAATATCAAATCCCAAAATTATGAGAGTTGTGTGTTCGAGTCACCATTTGCCAGATTTAAACACAATGAAGGACTGTCAATGTGGTTGTGTTAGATGGTCTTATACTCTTATGCTTATAATCTCCAACTTAGACTAAGGGTTCACATTCTTAAATTTCAACGTCTAGCTAATGCAAGCGATTGTTGAAATATTTATTTCTTGCAAAAGAAACAAAGTCAAATTCGACTTGTGTTATAGCCGGTGTCAAGACGGGTTTATGTAAAATTTTAACATCTTTAAGCCATTAGTATACTAAATAATGCTTTGCTGTTGTTGTAGAGGCAGAGTTCTGCCGAGCTGACGGTCCTTGACTGGATAAAAAATCCAGATCCGTTCCAGTTACGTCGACCCGGCTGTCGTGGAAACGGCTAAAGAATATTTTGTAATTGTATAGTATCAACAAAACTTTCGCCGAAGAAGGAATAAAATTCAGATCTCAGAAAATCAGTCTATATATTACACTAATATGAAAACATACTCTATAGATGATGAAAATTTGCATCACAGCTGTGACTTAAATATCATTCTCATTAAAAATCACGCATTCACATTTACAATTTTGAAAATCGAATAGTTTTTCACGCTAAATTAACATAAAAATCTGCAGCAATATCAAGTGAGTTGCTCGATTGCTCTACAAGCACGACAACTGCACGGCGCCTTCTCCTTCCCGCTTCACCACCGCACCGCTGTGCAATTTTCGATTTAAATGTTTACTCGTGGGATTTCGCATTTCGAATTTGCTATTCTGCTTCCTTCGAGCCAGCACTGCTCCCCTGCTTCTTGCCTGTCCTCTATATTTACACTCGCTTCCTTCAGTTTTCTTTCTGCGTTGTTACCTTGCCACAGTCAGTGCATACACCCACATATGTATATACACATACAAACAGACATATGTAAGTCCAAACGGGTATATGCAGCCGCACGTGGCGTCAAGTGTTTTTCGCACTTGTACATTTTTACTTTATACTTTATGAAGTAATTATTTTTAGACAGCGAATATTCATGTACACACAAACACACACATTTATACATACATGTGCGAGTATATGCGTGCTATTTATAGCGTAAACGTTTATTATATCTGAGTTGCATATACACACATATATATTCATAACTCATATGCATATATGTGAAAGTGTGTGTGCGTGCATATACATATGTTACTGGCGAAGCTCAACTTGCTGTCATCAGGGTCAACGAAAGGTTCTCGTGGGGCAAAAATGTGTTTGTGCGCTTTTTAGTACATATGTATATACGGTTACATTGCCACACACATATACATATAGACATATATGTGTATTTATGCAACTTTGTATGGCAACCGTGTGCGGAGTGTTGTTAAGTGGAGAAATTGCTTTCGCTTGTATTAGAAATTGACCTGAGTCTATAATTAGACATAAAAGAGAAAATAGATGTAAGGGAGATTTCGGCAAAACAAAAAGTAGAAACAAATAGAAAATATTAAAACTTTTTTGTGTATATACCGACTTTTATTACCGATTTGTTTCTTTTTTTTGAGTTGGCATAAATCTGCATTTTTTTTTTAAATAAATAATTTATTAGATTTTTTTGTTACACACACACATTCTTAAAAAAGAAATTCTGAAATTTTTGATAAAAATTTTAAACTCGGCCATTTCGACGCTATTTCCGGTGGCCCCTCGGAAAAAGATGAGTCCGCGTCGGCAGGATAACTCCTTACAGGATCATCTAATGTGAAAAAATACGTGTTTTAGTTAAAACCTTAACTTAGAACATGGAAGAGGGAAAAAAATTAAAATTCGAAAGTTTCGAGACATTTTTTTTCTAATAGTTGTATTCGAAGAAAAATCCTTCGTCCAAGTCTTTAAGAATTGTATCCCAAAGACCTTTTAACCTTAAAATTTCATGAAAAACGCGTTTAAAAACGAACGCACAAGTTCTCAAGGCTGTAGCTCCGAACCTATTACTCGCATCAACTTGAAAATTGTGGGCAATATTCTAGAGGTATTGTAGAATTTAATAATAATAATAATAAAAATTCGATTTTTTGAAACCCGTGAACCCATATAACGCTTAAAAAAGCTTAGAAAATTTTGTGAAGAAAAAAACTTAGTATTCCTTGAGTTCACATACACGCGGTCTCCAGGGACTACCACCGTTGCAGCAAATTATTGTACATATAATAACCAACCAAAAACAAAGCTTTACCAAAATTTTGGTTATTTTTGGCCTGCAATATCAGATATTTGATCATGTTTATATAATACTGCTGCAGTTGCGAAAAATGTTTGAAGAAAAACTACATAAAGGAAACCAGATTGCCTACATTGACTATTGAAATATTCATTTAAAATTTTAATATGGGGTTTTTGAAGATATGCCCTTTAGCTGCTTTGACTTTAACGGGAAAAATTTTTATGTTTCACTAACTAACTCCAGGACAGTTGTCAGACTCACTTAACGGGTGGGCAAAAAACACACATGTAGAAAATATTTAGCATAAGAGAAAGGCTGGAATACCTTTCTGCTAACTTATCGAATGTAGATATTTATCAGCTTCACAATTCAAGGAACTGAATGTCTAAGTATCAAAATTAGTTATCAATTTTCTAAATTTGTTGACTTGAAAACTTCACCATTAAAATAAACCTTTTCTGGTAAAGTATGATATGACTAACCTAACATAACTAACGTTGTGAACCATTATTTAAACAAAGAACGAATTATCCAAATGTCTATTCTAATATTAAATAATTTGGTGAAAAACAACCGGATTTTTCTGGTAAAGACCATATTTGGACCATTTTTTATTTACCACGTCTATCAAGAACCGCCTTTATTAGCTGTGATTTGGATATGAGTGTTAGTCCTGGACTGAATGGTACGAGAATTGCATACACCTTAGCTTCCAGAGAACTCCTCAAAAAAGAGCAGCTTCAGTCAAATAGCAGATTCGGAGGGACAGACACAGTCATGTCTTTTTGACATCACATTCCATTTTTTTGTTTTACTTTCTTAAAGCTCAGACTCACAGTTAGGCATAATTTGTCATTGTTGTCAAGATCTCATCCAGGCATATGCGAGTAGTCATAAGTAATCAATATCTCACCATATTGAACCAAACGTGGATTTGCTTCAAACACCGGTCGAAACAATCACTGCTGCAATGTTTTCGTGCTTGCGAGTTTTTACTGTCAATAGCGGAAATTTCGCTTACTAACGCCGTCATACTTTTATAATCTGAAAAGTGATCTATGGCAAATCAAACTAAGTGACTATTTTCATTGACAAATCTTTAGCAATTTTAACGCATTACTATAGGTGTAGCGGTGTGAAACGATCCAGGGTTACAATAGTACTGAATTAAAGTTTACAACTAGATCGATTTGTAAATGTCAAGTCAAAAGTCTTTCAATGTTTTTCTCTACTGGCATTAAATAAGGCACACACTCTATATATTTTCGATTTTTTTTCTGCTTGCTCTTTTAAAAATTACTAAGCAGATGGAAGTCATCAGCATATCGTAGGAACGTCTATAGGGCATAGCCGAGTATGCATATAATGGTTGTTGGCTTGGTTATTTGAAATATTTGAGAAAAAATGTTAACAGTTTGACCAAGTTTATTTCGAAGCTAGTGAACTTACTCGTATTAAATAGACTACAAGAAAGAACTTGCTCCATTCTTTCTATAGTAGAGTGCACTGGGATTAGAATAGCATACACATATGTACTTCTGAGCTCAATCGTCAAAGCTAAATATAATATGATAAAACGATAAAAAGTATACGATGGGCAAATTTTTGTGTTTTAGTGATATTATTACTGTTGTTGGCCCTACTAGTGTTAGTAAGGGATTTTTAGCTATTATCTTCGGGAATTGTTATATGCCAGGAAACTTCAATTACTTTGGTGTTGATTTTAACTCACGAACGGTGCTATATGTACCATTCATTTGTCGACATCGCCAATATCGGAGCACTATATAAAATTGCTAACATACAAACTGGCCAATCACAATCATGTTCTTGCATGGAAGTTTCTTTTATATAACAATATATCTTCACGCAATTTGTGGTGGATTACTGTATAAGACAACCCTACAATATGCAAATAAATTGTTCAGATCGGACCACCATTGCATATAGCTGCCATACAAATTAAACGATGAAACTGTTATGTTCTACTTATAGTATTTCCTTTGCTTAAACTAAGCATTCCGTTCTCTACTTTTCTATCTAATTTTCATAAAATCTATGAAAACTATTTCCAAACCGATTTGATTATCTGCGTGCAATTATCTTAACGAACTGAAAAAGTTTAAAATTTTCTAAAAACTACTTTATAGTAGTAAAATACAATACTTCTGTTTGTATGTGCGTGACTCAAAAGCACCCATACATGCACATACGTACACTAATATACATACATATATTTCACTGACGTCATGCCGAAGCAACAGCAACAAAAACTAATGCCGGCGAAAAAATGCAACCCATTTTGTCCCAAATAACTGTTATATACATACAGTTACTATAAAATATGTGTATATATGTGCTATGTATATGTATGTGTGAGTATATGAAATTGTGAGTATATAAGATTACATACATATATCTGTGTATATGTTGACTGAAGTACCCGCACAGAAAATCCTGGCGAAAACGGGAACATGAAGTAGCTTAGATATTATGCGCACTCAGCTTTGATTACGTCACAAAACTAGTTACTAGAATACCAATACATATATACCATCTAGAGTAGAGCATAATGTCTAATATTTGACCCCTATTTTATTTGTGTGTGTGTGTGTGTTTTTTTAAGCAAACTGGTACCAAAAGCGCACAAAAATGATATTTATACAGTGAAATTTATATATGTATATTTGTTTGTATGTATGCTGCATGTATACAGTGTGTATATACGAAAGTTAGTTGAATATAGGTCAAACACTTACACAACAACCGACTGTTCACCAACACGCTGGCCGTTGCAGCACCTTTCCGCCAGCTCAGACGGCACTTTGGCCGACATGCAACGCGTCGAGGTTATGGCCCAACAAGCGGCTTTACAAGCGACTGTGACGTCACAGCGCATTTATATACATAATTCAAGTATCCACACACACCCTCACACATACATACATACATATACATACATAATATATAGCCGCAACATGAATATTGTATGTGCATAGGTTGCATGCTGCAAGTGGCATGTGGTGGTAGCGGTGTTGTTGGCGTTGGTGGTGAGTAAGCGGCAACGAGCATTGAAATACCGCCTTCGCTGCTTTGCTGGTGCTGACCCAATTTGAATGCAACCATTTACCGCAACGAAAATACGATTGCAAAAGCTTTGGTCTTACTATTGTTGTTGGTTTTGTTGTTGTTGTCGCCCTTGTGTACTTCGTCAGACGCACGCATATACACGCAAAAGCTCCAGCGCAAACAGAGGCGCTTGTGTGATGAACGAGGAGCGGCAAATGCTGGCGTTTGTGTGCTGAAAATTATGCTCAGGCAACAACAACAACAGCAGGGCTGTAATGACAACTTCGGCAACCGGCGTTGGCAACACGATCATAATAGTTTACGTGTGTGTCTGTGTGCTTGTTGCAACATTAGCTATGCGCACAACAACAAGCAGCTGCATGACGAGTCATTTTTCTGCCGTTGTTTTGCACTTCGTCGGCAACAGCGATGGCGGCGTTTTGCCACCTTGGCTTTCATTTACAGCGCTGCACATGCTCTCCACGTCACTCGACGCTCGTCCGTTCACCTTGGCGCCGCTGCATCAATGAAATTCACATCTCCAACTGTGGGTACACGCATATCTGCGGCAATAGATGTATGCTATATAAGTATATATGGGTGTGCGTGTGCGTGTGCCTGTATTATTAGCATGTCCTCTCATTGCAATGATATGTCATTATTGTGCTTGTCCGCAAACTGTTTTGTTGTCGGCTTTCGAGCACAGCTCCCAAGCGATTGATAGTCCGGAGTGCAAGAAAATGCACAGCCATGGACTTTCTATGACGCAGTGTAAAAGCAAATGGATAAATATACTTACAATATATTCTTACAGATTATTGGTGTTATATAGCTTACTTACAAATATATTTATATACATATCATCAATCATTATGCACAGCAGAAATCTCTCACAAAACAGTGGATGTATCTACTTAAAAACTATAAATTTACTTTTAATAACAGAGTAATTGTGTTTCAATGCAACCCTGCCAAATATTAAATTTCCATTAATGATTCCTTCCTTGACTCATTCGCGAATTTAATTTTATTGCCTTAACGCATTCAGCAGATTTTCCGGACCGAAACTTTTAATTTCGTAAACGAAAAAACGACCAAAGTAAATCAAAAAGAAGAAGAAACGCCAGCTACTATACCCTTCAGAAGAAGTTTTCATGCAGGAACTTCATTTTGATCGTTCAGTTTGTATGGCAGCTATGTGATATAATGATTTGAACTTGAAAGGTTTTTGAGATATTGCTGTGTTGTCTTGGACAATAATCTATGCTAATTTCCGTACAGATATATCGGCAAATAAAAAAGTTTTCCATACCAAGTCTTGATTTCGATCGTTCAGTTTGTATGGCAGGTATATGCCATATTTGTCGTATATCAGAGGTTCAGACAAATGAGCAGCTTCTTGGGGCGAAAGAGACGTTTGCAAAATTTCAGACCGATTTCTCAAAGGGACTAGTTTGCGTATATAAAGACAGACAGACATGTTCAGGGTATAAATATTCAAATTCCTTTATGAAAGAAAATAGAGTTAGTTTTGATATTGGATTGGAGTCTGCAAATAATTTTTCTTCACGGTTAATATCAAACATAAATCAAACGAAATAGCTCACAGAAAGCTCAAAATAAATCTTGATAAAAAAAATTCCATAATTTCTTTTTCGGATAGTCTATATTTAATTATAAAATGCTATAAATATCTACATATCGTCACCTAAAAAGCAAAAAAACCTAACATCACTTTCAATATGTTTACGGTCGAAGGAAAAACGAAACCATTTTTACTGAAACAAAATTTGAGTTTTGGTTATAAAATGGGATGTCGAAAAGGTCTTTTCATATTTTCAATCAAACTTCAACTTATTTTTTTTATATTTATAAAAATAACTAAATGAACTAATATATGCCATTTTGGTCGACCACTTTTTGCCACTTTTCCACTAGAGACAATATTCCATCAGTGTAAAACTTTCATCAGTATAAATCGAAATTTCCAGAACGGAAGCGAGCGAACCATTGTTGTGTTACACGAGCTGATACACCATCGTCTGCGTAAACTTCACAAATTTCATTGGTGGGTTGCGTGGCATTTTTCCCTTTTTTATAAAAAAATTTCAAATTATTCCGAATTTCTTCATTATTTTCACTCATTTTTGAACAGCTGTAACTTTTTTTCTAACTTCCACGAATATAAGATAAAATCTCACCTTTCCCTTTCACCTTTCCAACACTATATGACACAATGTGATTGGTAGCACTAGAGATATACGACTACAACGACATCTATTGACAAAATTCGAATAGACTTTATCGACTACCCAATATATTGGTTATATCTGACTGCGGAAGCCGAAAATTTTACACTACATTACATATCATGATGTAGTGAAACGTAAGCAATAACAAAGCTGCCAGCTTAGCGAATCATTTGCTTAACAGTGACAACATCTTCACTTCTATCAAGATTTCGTTAATTTGATGGAATTTATTACGTCGAATTGTGATTTGTCAATTTTTTTACTTTTTACTATTAAATTTCCAACTCATTCTTAAAATATTCTCTCATTTTTAGCCACTCATGACTTTTGACCTTTTTTTGGAAAGCCACCAATTTATCAAGAATGAAAATTTCGACTAGTCCTTAGACTGTTACCTGTATTCAGTTATTTTAAAATTAAATATTTTTGCTATCCGAGTTTGTGATAGTTTTAAACAAAAAAAACTTCCTTGGCGTCAGAGTCCTTTTTTCGGAGGTGTTCCGGTAAGTCGCCTATGTTCATCAATGCGTATACGTAACTTTCACACTATGTGCAAACTTGATAGTTTATATTGTCCTTCTGCAAGTCATCTACGTAAATTGAGTTCTTACATATATAAGGTGTCCCAAAATTAACGCAAGATTTAAATTTGCCGCCATTTCAATTAATCTTCACTCTTGACGAAATTAAAACACTATGCCGACCAGAGTTTGTATGAAATTTTCGAACTGCGAACGCTAAGCTTTCATTATTTTTGAATTATGGTTAAATATTGAAGAATGAAGACACATTTTTTCAGTCAGTATTTTTACTAGGCCTAAATTATCAGCTGTCATTTTTTTTATTTTTTTTTTTTTGGGTTGTCAACACTATACTATATAAATGCTTTAGTTTCGGACACCCTGTATTTAATTCCAATCTTAATTAATTTTGGAACAAGTTTCACCAGGTCAGATGAAACATTTAGTTGTATTTCGATGCCAGGACACCATTTTTAATCCATATATTTTTTAGTTTACTCTGAAAAGACATACCTCTCGCAGCATAGTTCGTGAAATACGTACATATGTATATAGCTTGGTATCCGGTCTATATCTAGTTTGAGGAAAATCGTAATCATCTCTTTGAAGAACAAAATTGATCTAAATATTAACATGCTTTTATATAAAACTTAATACTGAACACATCAACCTCCAAAAATCCATATATAAATGACTCATACCATTATAAATAAACAGCAAAAATAACCACACTTGCAACCCTTTTGCCTGTGCATCAATAAAATTACGGACTTCTTTTTATTAATCCTTGAACGAAACATTACAAAAGCAATGCGCTAGGGAAATTAAGCATTGAAACGGCTCGTACAAAAGCCTGCAAATGTGTTGGAACAATGAAAAGTGAAATTTGTATGCCCAGTCACATGGAAGCAGCAAGCATCATGTGCCCCAAATTCGATTTATTGCTATTTTAATCAAATTTATTGTTGATGATGCTTTGATGCCTAGAGCCAAGCGCATATGCAGCGAGTTGTATTGAATATGGAAATGAGAGTGTTTAAGGTGTACATATGAATATGTGCATATATGTTTGTTTTCATGAAAACTCTGAATTTTTCATTGAAGGAAGGAAATGGATAGGTAATTGTTTTAATATAAATGGCATACATATTTGAACAATGTAGAAAGGTTATGATAATACTGGGTAGTCGAAAAAATATTTTCGTATTTTGTCAATAGATGTCGTTGCAGTCGTATATCTCCTGAGCCACCAATCACATTGTACCATGCCATATAGTGTTGGAAAGATGAGAATTAAAATCCGGGAATTTGATAAAAAGTTACAGCTGTTCAAAAATTAAATAAAATAAGGAAAAAAATCGCTATGTTTTGAAACTTTTCTATAAAAAAGGGAAGAATGCCACGCAAACCACCAATGAAATTTGTGAAGTTTACACAGACGATGCTGTACCAGTTCGTGTAGCAAAACAATGGTTCGCTCGCTTCCGTTCTGGAAATGGATGAGAAAGATGCACCTCGCTCTGGTCGACCTATCGTTGAAAATATCGATGAAATTATGGAAAAAATTGACCAACTCATAAGCAGCCATGCGATCGCTAAGAAACTTAACATTCATCATCAAACGGTTTTGAACTATTTAAAAAAGGCTGGCTACAAAAAGAAGCTCGATGTTTGGGCACCACATGAATTGTCTATGAAAAATTTAATGGCCGATTCTTTGCTGAAAGGATATGAAATCGAACCATTTCTGAAGGGAATGGTAAGAGGAGACGAAAAGTGGATCAAATACGACAAAAATGTGTGAAAAAAAGCATGGTCAAAGCGTGGTATAGCTCAAAAAATGGTCGCAAGGCCACCATTGATGCCTCGAAAGGTTATGGTGTTTGGTGGGATTGAAAAGAATCATCCACTAAGAGCTGCTCCAGCCTGGTCGAACGATTGATTGTACTGCCAACCACTTATGAGATTGAAGCAAGCGATGGAAAAAAACGACCAGAACTGATCAACAGAAAGGGCTTCGGCTTCCATCAGAACAATGCTAGACCGCACACATCTTTGATGACTCGACAAAAACTTGGAGAGCTTGGCTATGGTGAAGCATCCACCATATAGCCCTGGCCTTGCACCATCGGACGACCATTTGTTTCGGTCAAGGCAGAACTCCCTTAATGGAGCAAAGTTGGTTTCAAGAGAAGCCTGTGGAAATTACTTGTCACAGTTTTTCGCCGAGAAACCAGAAAAGTTTTACTCTGATGGAATAATGTCTCTGGCGGAAAAATGGCTAAAAGTGGTCGATCAAAATGGTACATATTTGGTTTATTAAAGTTTATTATAAATGTAAAAAAATATAAGTTGATTAGAAATAGGAAAACACTTTTTCGACTACCCAATATATTTTCTGGAAAACATAGAGATAATTTAGAGACCAGCTGCCTCGGTCTTACCTCTTAGACCAAATAGCGACATTAATGAACTTTTACCTATCTTATAGTATATGCTCTTTCCATTAACAAAACGTCAAGTATATACCATACACACACAAGTTTATACTGTTATATGTCCACAGTGCACAACGCTATCCCGTTAACTCGGTCATTCATTGTTCTTCACTCTGCGCTGCAGTTGGCTATCTAACGCCAGCGACGCTGTTGACTTCACCCATGGACAACACATTTCCGCTGCCGACACGTCTATGCACTTTTCGTCATGCTGACGTCATTTCCTTTGCATTCATTATTCGTATCGACTTTCTTTACCCATACATACATACATACACACCTGAGCTGCACAGTCCCCTCCCTACAACGAGGGCGCTCACGGCATAAGTTTGTTTGTTTGATTTGATTTCATTGAAGTTTCCTTCAATCGCCGCTAAACGACGAAGACAAGAGTGACAATAAAACGACAACCGTTGATGAGTAGAAATAAAGGCGCTAACTGTTCATTCATTGAGCGCCTGCAGCGCGAGCAATGATGCCTCGGGTGCAATCGCTGCATTTATGTGCAATTTGATTTTGCAAAACTTTCTGTTTGTTAGCACACACACAAATAATATTCAATTTTCAATTTATTTATTTTTGTTTTCTCAGCATTTGTGGCATTCACTCAAGGCTGCTGGCAAACAGCCGCAGAACCTTCTAACTTCAGTGCTGGGGTGTGAGGTGCAGCATATAGTCGTACAGTCGTATATTCGCAAAGGCGCTGGGCCTTGAAAGTGCAAGCCTCGCATAATTTTGTTCGACTTAACTATTTGAAGGAGCTACTTATAAGTTGCTGGCGGCTTGTGTGCACATAAACACACCTACATGCATTTGTTTAAGCATGTATTTGCCTTTATATGTTTGTAAATGTGTGTGTGTATACTCATACCAGTAGGCACATTGCATCATTCACCGACTGCAGGCCTCTTCTCTCGTTTTGCTTCTCTGGTGGCAAGCGTTTTTAATAAGATGTTTTCCACACTCACACGCTCGCATGTGCCTGCGTGTGTATTGGTGTGGCGCTGCAATGCTTCGCTGCTGTTCACATTTTCTTCGTATTGCTCTTTCCTTTCTACTTCATCAACTCGTCATCTTCGCTGTCCTTCGAAGTAATTTGATGGCAAATATTGGATTAGTTTTCTCCGCCGCCTTGATCGCAACTGAACGATTTAAGAAGGTTATTTATTTATGGATGATTATCAACGTGCACATGTACATATACATATACTAATATAATTGTGTATGTATGTGTATTTGTGTTTGATTTTGAGTTTCTTGTTAGCAACTCGCTCGTAAATATAACCGCATAACTTAATAAATTAGGTAGGAAGTTTACAAGGCTGATTAGATAATCATCAGATCATCAGAGATTCGTCTTAGTAAAATAAATGGTTGGCTTTAATACACGTCTATTTGATATTGGTGAATTTAGCCTTTGATGAACATATGTATATCGCATTAATTTTTTAAGTGCAATTGCTGTTAACTTTCTGAATTATCATAACAAAAAGTTCGTGTAGTTTCCGTCTGCCTATACTTGATAAGAAAGCTGGTGCAACGTCCATTTATGCAAGAAAAGACCTATAACATTTCTTACAGTCATCCAGGCAAGAAATTGCTTGACCATCTTCCAACAAAATAATAAAAATAATAATATTATTTGATATTCATCCGTAACATAATACCAAATAAAAGTTTTTTGAGGAACCATTTCCACTTGATTCTTCCCACATAAAATGTTCACTCGATCTTTATATATTGATCAGATAATGATGGAAAAATTAGAATCTTTTATGGTTGGTTGAATTTCGTACAGACGATATGAGCACCGAAAACGATAACGGCAGCTCCAGCTAACAGTGATTTGAGATGACGAGAAAATCCGTTAAATATTTCCAGTTGGTCACCATAGCTGTTGAACGTTTTCAGTACCACACGATATTCTCTTGAATGGAAACTAACTGACAATTGTATAAATTTCAACAAATTACCACTATATACTTGTACATATCTTATTAGGAACAATGATATGATAATTTTTTGAACAAAATATATCTGATTATATAGTACAGTTCATTTTTGGATGAAGAATATACCAGATTAATAAATATTTCCTAGTCTATTATAGTAGTGAACATATTTTTAGAATTGTTACTAAGCCACCATGGCACAATAGACCTAGACCTAAGGTCGTGGAGCAAACCTCATGTAATCTAAGTCACCAAGTTATATTTGTTTTAACCGAGCAAAACTAAATCATTTTCAAAATGGTATCGAAAAGGCAATTTGCCATTACTTCACAACTACTCCAACTATTGACCTAATATTAATGAAATCTTGACGGATAGATAGAAGATAGAAAATAATTGAGCTTTACACTTCGACCTATGGTCTATTGTGCCCTCTCCTAAATCACATATGGTCACAAAGGTCTAGCCCCAGGAGCTGCCGGCTAAGCGTCTGTATATCATGAGTGCCATGGTAACTCTGGACAGTGTTAATTCCACGTGACTATTCCACCGTAAGATTGAGTCTAATGTGAGGCCTAGGGATCTCAAGCCCTGAATAAATCTTCGCTTTGGAAATTAACAGGACAACAGCTGTTTTTGACAAATGACGCGAATAGTATTCTCAAATTTTCCTCGTGCCATTATAACAATGTCATCGGCGTACCCGTGGCACTGAATCCCATTGTTTGTGAGCAACTCAATGATCTCATCTACTACTAGGCTCCATAGTAGGCGGGATTGAACTACATCTTGTGGGCAGCCACTCGTAGTACCAAGACGAATCTTACTCTCCCACACAGTGGTTTCAGCTTGCTTAGTACGCAGTACAGCCTCTATCCATCTGCATATTGAAGCCGCCATATTCCTCTCCTCCACTGCCTTCATGACGCTTGCATGGGACGCTGATGATACTGAAGTTCAACCGTGAGTTGGTAAGAGCAGGTGCGATTTTTAGCACTTTCGATCTTAATATTTCTGTACGATCTTTTCCCTCCCGTTTACCACGAAGGAAGTAACACTAATTGGCCTGAACGATTTGGCCAGTGAATATTTTCTTCCTTCCTACCTTGGGGATGAAGATTACCTTCGCTATTTTCCACGGTTCTGGGGTATACGCCATCTCAAAACTATCCCTCATCAGCCCATCAACATGTGGCGAGAGAATTGCGTACCATGTTGCGAAAGTGCTGGAAAGATGCAGTCTGCCCCTGGTGCCTACTTGATAGAATCTACAGTGATTAAGTGTGGTGAGCGATCTGGCCTATGTGCAACCCTTGGTGGAAGTTGATCAACGCAAACCGTCTCTGGGAAGTGCGCAAGCAGGAGTGCCATTGCTCTATCCTCTGCGCTGTTCGAATGACACTCAACTGAATTGTACAGGTCACATAATTAATGTCAGAAAATATCCAAAAAATTTTAAAATTAATGTGTTTTTTTTTTTATCTTTCTCTTTTTCAAGTATTTGTATTATTATTATTACGTTTAATATATCATGTGATCAAATTTAACCCGGAATGACAAGTCAAATACTTTGCTTGTGATGACATCAACATTTTCAATGATTTCGTGGTATTGATTTCATTGAAACAAAATTCAAATAAAGGCGTTGTTCAATTCTTTTCCATCATACAAATCGCTAGACAACCTTTTCGCATCGTAAACTAGCAGCGGCCAAACATACACTAATTAACATATGGAGGTAAAACTCTAGTTTGTGGGTGCAGTTTAAATGCTCCAGTGAGGGTCTCATTCAAAGTGCATTTTTATATTTATTCAATTCCATTTGCTATATATGTACATACTAGATAGATCGATTTATATATGCTTATCGATTATTCCATGCTACTAAGACACTGTTGAATGCAGTATACACTTATTAAATAAAATTTATAAAACTTTTAATCCCAGAACCATTTAAGCCAAAACATAATTTTTTAGTCACAATGGACGCGATAGCGATAGCATCATACGATTAAGGCAGAATTTGCCAAAAATATAATAAATATATTTTATCGCCAAAAAATGCTTTCAATTACACTTTCAACACGAACATAAAAATTTCCGCTTAATTGTACATTTATTGAAGTGCTAAATGCAAGGAAATCGCTGCTTGGCAAGCGATTGTGGAAACTGTGCCAACAGCTATTCAGCAGGAAAGGTCGCAGTGAAAATCCACGAGCTTGTTTAAAAGTAAGTGGTAATGCTGAACATGCAACAACAAATGCAATGCCATAATAAAATGGAAAAGTTTAAGATGAGCAAAACTGAATTAAACAGCAAGTGAAAGTTAATTCAATATTAATTGTCGTTTAATATTAATTTATTTTTTTATATACTAAAATAATATTTTACAATTTATATATTATACAATTGAAATTATTTTAAAAATATTAGGAAACATTTTTTAAAGAAATATGTTTTTACTAATCACTTTTCATTTCATTTATTTTACTTACAGGTCTTTACCCAAATTAAGCAGTCAAGACGAAGAAGGGGGGGCAGGTCATGGGTATGGTGGGGGGCCACAACACTTTGAACCCATTCCTCATGATCATGATTTTTGCGAGAGAGTCGTTATAAATGTAAGTAGTTCGTGTGAGAATTAATAAAAAATAATACTCAAAGAAACCTATTCAATTATACTGAGTAAGCTAAACATATATAGTATAACAAAACAAAAAAATATTTTTACTTTGCACTTCTTTATCATCAAAGTATTCTCAGGTTTCTGTAATAAATTTAACCCACTTCCACTTTCTTTTCACATATTTCGCTTTGCTTTTTCTTTTGTCTCTTCAACTCACACTTTGTTTTGCAGGTAAGCGGGTTAAGGTTCGAAACACAATTACGAACGTTAAATCAATTTCCGGACACACTGCTGGGGGATCCAGCTCGGCGATTACGGTACTTTGACCCGCTTAGAAATGAATATTTTTTTGACCGTAGTCGGCCGAGCTTCGATGCAATTTTATACTATTATCAAAGTGGTAAGTGTTGTAAATCTGTACTATATTTGTTGTAATTTGTGTAATTCATTGTTGTTGTGTTTTTGTACTTTATGCAGTATATTACAAACTTATATGTATCTATTAGTAGATAATATATCGTACGTTAAACTTACTACATAACATCGAGTTTTTATGTTTTTAACGCTGTATGACTAGTAATCCGATTAAGGGTTGTACTAGGACGCTGAGAGTCGTAATTCGATATACTATGATACGTCTATTTTCGGTAAAAATTCGTTATTTCCGTTTATAATAATCCATAAATGTTACGCCGAATATATGTATGTATCTTGATCTGGGACAATTTGAATTCTTGATAGAGGACTTAGCCTATTATCTGCTGATAAGAGTTTTTTATTAATATTTCCACATTTTTAGCTGGTAAATTCGATTTGTATGTAATCTTAATATAAATGTCAACGATGAAGTGTCAAGACTCTCTTATGTTAACCATTGTTAGAAGATTTTTCTTTATTGGCGTAGTCCACGCTTACGCGGTTATAGCCAAGTTTACAACAGCGCGCCAGTCGTTGTTCCTTTTCCCTGTTTGCCGCCAATTGGAGACACCCAGTGTAGCCAGGTCTTTCTCCATATGGTTGGAATGGAGATCTTCCTCTTCCTCTGTTTCGTTCGGCGGGTACTGCGATGAATACTCTTAGAGGTGGAGTATTTTCATCCATTCGGACGACAAGACCTAGCCAGCTGATATCTCTTATTTCGCTAAACTATGTCAATGTCGTTGTATATCTCGTACTGCTCATCGTTCCATCGACTGCGGCGAACAGCCGTGGCCAATGCGCAAAAGACCATAAATCTTTCGCAGAAGAAAGTTTGATCTTTGTCCGCAGAGAGAGGACTTTACTTCTCAAATGCCTACTCAGTCGGAAATAACACCTGTCGGCAAGAGTTATTCTCCGTTAAATTATGAGGCTGACATTGTTATTAATGTTAATACTAGCTCCAATATGGACGAAATTATCAACGACTTCAAAGTTATGACTGTGGGCAGTGACGTGGGAGCCAAGTCACGAATGTGATGACTGTTTGTTTGTTAACAGGAGATATTTCGCCTTGTCCTTGTTCACTACCAGACACAACTTATGGCGCAGTAACTGTACAATCTTGTATCTTCTCTATTTAGCTCTGTAGCGCGTTTTAGTTTTCTCCAGCAATACATTGAAGAAGTCACACGATAAGGAGCCTCCTTGCCTGAAACCTCGCTTGGTATCGAACGGCTCCTATAGGTCCATGGGATACCATGTTCAAACATAACGGCATAGAGGCAGTTCCTTTTCGTGCTGTCGAAGCGGCTTTAAAATCGACGAAGAGGTGTTTTGTGTGGGTTTTCCTTTCTCGGGTCTTTTCCAAGATTGGCGAATAATGAAAATCGGGTCGATTGTATATTTTACAGGTCGACAGCCACACAGTATGACGTATAGAATCTTATATGCAATATTACTGAGGCTTATTCTACGGTAATTGGCGCAGATTAAGAGGTCTCCTTTTTTGTGAATTGGGTGGAGCATACTTAATTTCCAATCATCGGGCATGCTTTCATCCAACCCTATTCTTCAAAAAAGCATATGCATGCTTCTTATCACTTCTTCGCCGCCGCTCAGCTCGGCCGGCATCGGCCCCCGCCGCTTTGTTGTCGTTCGTACGGGTAATTGCTATTCGAACTGCTTGATCGGGCAATGGAACGTCTGCTCCAGAAGATGAGTCATAAGATATTGGCGTGAACAGCATATACCAGCAACTTACCAGATTTAATGACTTTACTCTTCTTTCGCATCATAATCGATATTTGTAAAAGATGCTACCTGTCTCCATGACGGATCTGTCTCCAGAACCATGGCAAAACTTAAAAAATTTGATGATTTGATAGTCGGTGCACTGCTGGGTTTGGTGTTGGATATCTCATAAACTAACACGATTTGGAAATTCGAAATTTTTAATATAACGAATTTTTGCTGTGTTTATATTAAAAATAGGCGAAAAAAGCAAAATGGATGACCCCTTGAGTGTTGAATAAGAAAACAGCTGAAGAGCAGCAATAGAGATTCGCCTAAAGTTCCCATTTGTATCATGTCCTAATCCAACCAGTTTCGCAGTGAATATTCAGCCCCGTTCATGCTTCGGCACCGCACTATTATCGTTTTCTATGTATATCCAGCAATGCTATACAAACTATTTCTTGGTTGGTTAACTGAACCGCAATTGAATACTTTTCGCATTATTTATTCCTAAAAAAAGTTTCCTGATTTTTGAACCTTCTGTGAGCCTCTCTTTCCTATGCTAATTCCTATTTTTCAATGAAGAAAGGAAAAAATAGAGGGATACATTTGAACAAAATATGGCATATGGTGCCATTGTTTCGCTTTAAATCAAGTCTGACGATTCGGTATACATATACTCCGAACCCTATAAAAATAGTTAAATGAAATAATTATATTATTGGTCTGAGTATGCAATTAAAAATCAAAAAAACATTTTATTTTTTGTTTATTCCGTGTTTTATAGAGTGCAATATTTTTAAAAAATATATATTAACATGTATATTTCTGCTCTTCTCTTTTACCCCAATTCATCGGACAAAACACAATCACGCGCACCAAACACACACATAACTTGCCATTCAACAATCACCCTCAATCACTCAACAATGTCTTGTACTTTCATCATAATATTTTTTTTACATTTAATGTGTATTTTCATTTGTTTTTGTAACGATCTCGTTCATTTATATACCTTCGTCATGCCTTTATAATTTCTATAACAATAAATAAACTCCCTCATCTAGGTGGTCGACTGCGGAGACCGGTCAATGTCCCTTTAGACGTATTTAGTGAAGAAATAAAATTTTATGAATTAGGTGATCAAGCAATTAATAAATTCAGGTAAGAAAATTACCAAACTAATAAACCAAAAAATATTTATGGTTAAAATCGTTATTATTATTAACAAAAACTAAAAACGTAATAATAATATGCATAAATAATTGGTTGAAAAGCTGTTGCGTAGATGATTTACTTAATTGGAATGTTAATGCTGAATGAACTTAAATAACAAATATGGTTTTTCATGTAGACTTGCATACACAATAACTGTACAGCGCAAAACACTTTTTGAAAAACAATTTTATTTATAAAATTTATTTATTTTTTTAAATAAACTTTTCCTTTAAACTGATAAACTTAAATTTATACAGCCCAGTTGGAAAAATGTTGTAATATAGTATATTGCATGAACTCATAGCTTAGCAATTATTGTAGCAATAAAAGTTGTAGTAAGCAGTTAATTTGTTAATAATACACATATATCGCAGGCTCCTCACGCCTCTCAAGGCACTCTTTTGAAAGTAGAACTAGTTCTTTATATATACATATAAATACTTCCATATTAACATAGCTCCACTCTCGAGCAGCAATATATTTAAAATACTCATAAAAGTGTTCAATAAATACAAACATCACCAAATTATGAATATCATCTGCACTACGGATCATCTCAGAGTGCACGGAATGAACGTCTCATAAAAGTCATTTTAGAACAAATTCACTGAGTATTCCATATTGAAACAGCGTATTGATGATCTCTACCGGTGAAATATAATAATACTAATTCAATGTAGACTAGTATCTTAGAAAAATTCTTAAACATTAGGAGAAGATTTTTCAGTTATCAATATGACCTAGTGTGGTTAGTAAAATTTTCAATCAAATTATCCTTACCATATCTTTTTGTTACAAACTTTTTTGCCGCTTATGAAAAAATTATTATTTCTCGACAGGCTGTACACTTGTTTATGTATAAATCAAGGCTTAGGTTGGGAAAGTGTCAAGAAATATCCATTAAAATCAGTTTTATGCTTCCTGTGTAACGCTAAAACCATTTTCAAAGCCGAAGTGACTACAATTAATGTAGCAGTTGATGTACTGTTCCGGAGCTCTTCTTAGAGAAATAACTATCGACGATGTTAGTGGAAGGGCAATACTGACCTTATATCCAACTACCGTGCGCTCGAGGCGACTTAAGGTTACTTCTGAATAAGGCTACTTTGGGTCACTGACCATTACTTTTAGACGACTGAGACTGAAGGGTAACCTGAGTGGTTCTGGTCAAAAGTAATTTGCAAGGGAACCAGAGAGGTTCTTGTTTTCAGCAAGGTTAGGTTATAAAGGGTCATCCGTTTCGATGTTCTCCAAAACACAGAAACTTCAAATTTAATGAGGAAAGTTTACTATCGTTCAAAAGAATATTTTTTGGCACATATATTCAGGATTATCTCTTTAAAATTTTTACCACAGCTATGTCTCAGATGGTCCAACCGTTGAGCCCAATTTTCTTTTCGACTGGTAACCGGCGAATGATCCGCGTGATGTTTTGCTACAAGGCCTGAATCGAAGCGGAATTGTCTGCATAGACTTTAGGCCTTACATATCCGTACAGGAAAAAGTCTAACGGTGTGATATCACTCGATCTTGGTGGTTATACAACCGGTCCAAAATGTGAAATTATTAGCTCACCGAAGTGCTCTCTCAATAAATCTTTTGATTATTGGAACCAAATGTCGCCGAGATCACAAGCCTCAATTATCAAATAGCTACGACTCTCAGCTACGACTGCTATATTTTCTTCACTGCGTGCTTAACGTAGTCTATTCAGTCGAATATTACCCTCTAATGAATGCTGAGTGTCAAGATGGTGTTGCGAATAGTATGCTCAGTAAGCCGATTATGTTCATTATAAGTTGAGCGAAGCGGCCATAAAATTAAAGCTATGAGTAAATTTCGCCCCGATAAAAGATAATTTCTAACGAACTGTACTCAAGTAGATATTGAATTCCGAATCCAAAGCGAAACAATTTATTCCACATAAAGTTACTTGTTTTACAGAAATGATTTTGAAATATATTGAGGTATAATTTGATAAGTTCTGAAAAAAAATTAAAGCACACTGGTCTGTAAAAACATATTGATTGAAAGCACGACCATGTATTTTACTAAAATAAAGTCTGATCAACGTCAAATGAATTCTCTGCACTATCTCTGTAACCATGTCCTTACATAAATAATTAAAATTTTTGACTGTCATAGACAACTTTTTGTATTTTACGAAAATAGGGGTGGGTTGTAGAATTTTCAACGGGTATATACGGATCTAAAACTTTTTAGGTGGATTTATGAGAAATGCTGAGATGCTTGGTTATATCTCTTAAGTTATGACAATAATTTTTTACCACAATTCCTAATTCCCGTTAGTATGGTTGGGATTAGACATGCAAAGAGTTGGCTGGTGTGATGCAGGGATTAATTTCACGACGGACATATGTTTTATATGTAAGGGTCTATTCTGGTTAAGTAGGAGTTTAACCTGCTCCCGAACGAAGCTGCGCAGGGGTCACTCACGTTTCGCGTGACAACTCGAGCTCTTCATCTACAATCGATGTTACAGTCGTTGACTATCGTGAATAAACGATTTATATGACAAGTCCTGTATTCTGTAACAGTGCATGTTTTCAGAAAATAAGGTTTGAAAAAAGCACAATTTCGAAACAAATTTTCTGAAGCCTTAAAAAAATATTTGGTGCATCAGATTCGCTAGTTTTAATTTTCTAGTTTTAGTCTATAGTTATACGTTATATGTTCTTCTTTTTGGCAGTCCGGGTCAAATTTGATCAGATATAATATTCTCGTACATAAAAGACTAGTATAATGGTAATGAATACATTAGAATCCGAAACAATAATCGTTTTTCAATGTTCTAGGTTAAAATTTCAATGTAGGTAGTTTCTAAATTTTTGATTTTGGAGACATCAGAAAGGAATAAAGTTGCAAAAAGTTAGACATAGTTCGATTAACTTCAACATAACCCCGACTATGTAAAAATCTCCATTTTGTGATTTCCAACTGGGCATTTTTTTATTTTCGAAATTCATTCAATATTCAAACTCACCACAGAACACTCGATACATCTATCATAAATGTACATATATACTAAATATTGTTTTTAGTGTTATTGCTGTTGTTGTTCCTTAAAATTGCTGTTGTATTAAATTAATTATTTAAACAAAACAAAACACAAAATTGATTGGTTCAAATTGATGTTTTATTGTTTCTAAAAATTGTTGTTGAACTAAAAATAAATTGCATACGAGTATTAACTAAACTAAACACAATCGGCAAAGTGGAATTCTGTGAATGCTGCTGAACAAAATTGAAAACGCAAAAGCCAACAAAAAATAAGTAAAGAAAATATTACCAAAATCAAGACACTGTTAATCACTTGACCACCAGCTTAAAATTTTGTGCATACGGCATGGGGGGAGTATGTGGCCGGTACCGTGGCACGCACACGCATGCGCCAATGCTGCAAGCTAAATGTAAACAAAAACAAAATTCCATTTGAAAATAAATGCGAATTTCACCAAACCAAGTGCGACGATCACCAAAAAGCTAACAACAAAACGTAACTCATACACATCCACGACCACACCACGCCACACACACACACAGCATTTATATGTATCTAGTAGTATGTAGCCGCCAACACTTTGTAGTACAACAGGCTTACATAACGAGCATAAAGCTAACGCCCACAACGACTACTCCAGCAGTATGACGGCCATAAATACAACGTTGCTGGCACCGTGACTTGTATATAGGTGCTCAAAGACACGCTCTAAACTATTGAATTCACCCGAGACATAAACCGTCATAGCCAATGATGCTACTTCTCACCGCTGCTGCTGCTGCGTACACCGTTAAGCGCTATGAAAATTGGCAACATAGCCGTGGTTTTATTATTGTGTGTTTCTGTTTCTTATTCAACTTGAATGTTTTATTTTCATTTATATATTGAATATAGTATATATATATATTTCTAATATATACAAATATTTACATACACTCGTGCATTTGAACGAAGATAAATCTTTTTTGAATTCTTCGTTTAGTTTTATTAAAGTAGAATTGTTGCTCATATACGTAACTATTTTTGTTGAACTTTTGAGTAATCTATTCGATGCTTCAGTGGTTGAAGTGGTCGCGGTTATTCATTGAATTGAATTAATTGTATTGTTTGTTAAAAAAAAAAACATTGTGTAAATTTATTGTAAATTGTTTGTTGTTTCTTGAAAAAGTTAACATTATACGTTTATATAATTCTTATGAAAAAATACTAAATAACTCACACTGTGGTTTTCCAAATATCTTTCAAAACTCCACTTCTACAACAACAAACGAATTCGTGCACCCGAACCACAGAGAGGATGAAGGCTTTATTAAAGAGGAAGAAAGACCATTGCCGGAGAATGAGAATCAAAGAAAAGTCTGGTTACTTTTCGAGTACCCGGAGAGTTCGCAAGCCGCCAGAGTTGTAGCCATAATTAGTGTATTTGTTATATTGCTATCAATTGTTATATTTTGTCTAGAAACATTACCCGAATTTAAGCATTACAAGGTGAGTTCAACACTTGAGTTAACCGATATGTAGAATAAACTTGATAAAATTAAGCTTTTTCACAAAGGAAGCTTTTTAAAGCTTTGTCATACAATAAGAAATTAAGGATTTTATAAAAACGGTGAAAACGTATAGATACAAGTGAAAGCCTTAAAACAACTGTTTAAATTTCAATACAATAATTATTTAATTTTTTGAATTTTCGAAGTATTTTTGAGAAGCTTATATATTCAGTATGCTTTATTACAATTTAAAACCATAAAAACAAGCATAAAAGCTTTCACTAAAAAACTAAAATCGTAAAACCAAAGTTTTTATACAAAGCTTTTGAAAGCCTCTTGTTATAAAAAGTGAAAGCTTTTGTAAAAAACATGATAAAGTATAAATTAAAGTGAAAGATAAGTAACTAAATTTCAATATTTTTTTTTTTTTGCATTTGCTAAGAATTTTCGGAAAGCTTAAATACTAAAAAGATATGATTTTAGTTTAAAAATTATAAAAAAAAAGGTTTTTAAATGTTACAAGCTCTCACTATAAAACTAAAATTACAAAAATTAAGCTCTATTTATACATAAGCTTTCATTAAAAAACTAAAGCTTTATTCTATTAAAGCTTTATAAAAGCTTTCCTTATATAAAACTAAAGTTTTATTTTATTCTATTAAATGTGAAAAAGCTCAGTGCTTTCATATTTTTATCTGTTTTCTTTCTTTATTTTCATTTCTCTTTTTGTAACATTAACACAAACATTTTATTACATCTCCTTTGTTTATATTTTCTTTGCCTTTTGTGCGCATTTTTGCAACTTGATGTCAAATTTTGTCGAAACGAAAAGCTCCAGGAACGGGTTGGATCATTTTTTTGACAAATACTAAATTTTTATTCATTATACTAACTAGTTGTTCGGTGTTGTAACTCAGTGTGCTCCAACCAAAAGCCTTTTGATAATATATAAATGTGGTCTACATATAATTATGCTGCCTGTAATGTAATGCCAGCGCAAAAATTTAGAGTGTATACTGGTTTGAACTTTATAAAAGTTAGTAACTTACGAATCACAATTAGAATCTGCTTTCAAAAATCATGATTATTATTTCAAAAGCACAGCTTGCAAGTAATTCTCAAGTGTAAGCTTATTTCAGTAATAAAAAACATTGACGGTGAAAGCTTTAAGATCATTTACATGATTTGCTATCTTCCAACTTGAAAGTTTCATGATGATTCGTATGTGAAAAGTTCAGCTTGCAGCAAACTCTTATATTTGAGCTTTTTTTAGTGATAAAAATGTCAAGTGAAAGCTAGTTTTCATTACTTAAAATCTCCCAATTTGAAAGCTTTATTTAGGTTCCTCATTAAAGATGCCTATTTTTTTCTAGTTTTATATGCTGAAAAGTCTCTCAATTTCGACTCTTCTGCCAATTCAAATTCAAAGCTTCATGAAAGCTTTTTGCAAAAAACAAAACTAAAGCTTTAAGCTACTAACAGTTTAAGTTTAATCGATTGATTTCTGAGCATAACCATTCAATAATATTATATTGAGTGCTTAAATTTGTATGGTTACTTCTCCTAAAGCTACTATCAAATTTTCAAATATCGCTCCATAGCTTTTTTACTGCTCACTGAGTGCAAAGCTATCAATTTCTATATATTCAGCGACGCGAAATTACTTTTTTTTATACATTCTTTTAGCTATCTACGCCAATTATAAGCTCTCAAACCAGTTTACCTTCTACTTAATGTTTATAGCTAAAGAAGCTTAGTAACTGTTACCGAATAATAAAATATAAATACTCATTTTAATTTGATTTCGAAAATTGTATAATTATTAAATATTTAGGTGTATACTTACGAATAATAAAAAAGATTGCCCACAGTGCACTTATCCTTTTGACATTAAGTTGTAAAATGTAAAATACTTGTGTATAAAGCTCTTATCATCATTTAGTACAACCAAGCTTTCACTCATAATGTTAAAATGTATATTAATTACGAGTAAAAGGAACTTTCAAAAATCTCCAATATAATCCCTTATTAAAATACTCACAAATTATAAATACTCCCCAACCAATCTTATAGGAAAACATTGATTTTTTAGTCGATACCCCTACCATTGCTTGAAAAATAATTATTTCTGTAAAGATTATTTTACCTTCTTCGAAGTTTTCCTACACATACTTTTGAATATTCATAAATTATCACATCCTAATTTATTTATCTCATTCATTATAAAACTCTGTAAATTTACGCTAACTATGTGTTTATTTATACCTACTTTTGATGCTAAAACTTAGTTTTTAACATAACTTTTCTATATCTCAAATTAACAGGTGTTCAATACAACAACAAATGGCACAAAAATCGAGGAAGACGAGGTGCCTGACATCACAGATCCTTTCTTCCTTATAGAAACGTTATGTATTATTTGGTTTACATTTGAACTCACAGTCAGGTAAGTTTGCCTGTTTTTCAAAAGTTTGTGTATTTAAGAAAAGTTCGAAACTAAATAACGATTGAGTCAATAAAAAAATAACAAAATATTATTTCTATTAAAAAATAGTTTATTTTTTTTTTGTAGTAGAATTGTTCTGGGAAAAATAGCATTAAAAATTGTAGTTAAAATATAAGTATTTTATCATGAAGTAGTTGTTATTATAGTAAACACAAAAAGTGTGAAGCTGAACTTCGCTATGAAGTCAATAAAAAGCATAGACAGCAACCACTAACTAGTCAACACAAAAAGTGTGGCGCTGAACTTCGCTATGAAGTCAACAAAAAAGCATAGATAGCAACCACTAACTAGTATATCGATTCCATTTCATAACAACACCACGTTTTAGACTTAAAAACTGTTTAAAAACATAGCGTTCGAAACCAAATAACAATTGGGTTGATAGGAAAAATATTATTTATGCTTTTTTTTGCAAAAAAAAATTTTTTTCTCAACTGTTTTTAGGAAACGCTGTAGTTTTAAAACCCTGCCTTTAAATATTTTTATTTTACCATGAAGTATCTGTAATTAAGGTCGAATTAAAAAATATGAACCAGAACCTCATTATAAAGTCAATAAATAAGCAAGGACAACAACCACTAACTAATATATCGGTTATACTTCGTAACGTCACTATTTTTTTACTTAATAACTGCTTAAACAAAATATATTTTCTAATTGCAGTATGTAAAGTTTGAGTTTTAAAGTTATTACTGCAATTATTTATTAATTATTTACAAAAATATTATATTTTAAGCAAAGGCAGAAACCACTTACTTATACTATTGATTGTATTTCGTAACAATATTATGTTTTAAATTAAAAACTATTTGAAAAAATCGTTTTTATTTGCAGTATGCACAGTTTTTGCTTTAAAGTTTTTACTGCAATTATCTTCAAATATTTACAAAAAGTAAAGAGAAATAATATTTTGAGTTATTTAATAATTTAAAAGACAAACAACAATTTTTATTTTAATATTTTTTTATTTTGTTGTATTTTTAGCTAACTTTTTTGTTTTTCCTTCAACAATTATTATTATAAAAAAAAAAATAAAATAAATAATTATAATTATATATAAAGTAGGTAAATAATATTATTAGTCATATTATACTAAGATATCTGGTCTTAAGTTTTATTACAAAAAATATTCAAATCAGCAAAATTCAATAAAACTGATTTAATTTAAAAATACCTCATTTGCTCTAAAACCAATTTTTCAAAAACATTTCTGCGACACCTCGCATAATATATATTTCTCAAACCCTCAAATTTTTTCTTTCAAAAAAATCTCCTATAAGCCACACATTTCATTGAATCTCTCACGTGCATTCAAACAAATTCTCTCTCACATGCTCAACACATCTCTATTTTTTGCTTTCTCTCTCATTCTCTACATTTTTAAAGGTTCCTCGCATGTCCGAATAAGTTACATTTCTGCAGGGATGTCATGAATGTTATCGACATAATCGCCATCATTCCGTATTTTATAACATTGGCGACCGTCGTCGCCGAAGAGGAGGATACGTTAAATCTTCCAAAAGCGCCAGTCAGTCCACAGGTATGTTTTCTTGTGTGAGAAACTTAAGCACAATTGCATTACTTTCAGTTTATATAATTACCATTACTATTTGCAAATTATATTGCTTTACAATTACAACAACAGTATTACAAAAAAAATAGCGAACTACATAGCAATTAGAGGCAAAACATTTAAACTAAAAACAACGCAAAACACTTTTTAAGTGAAAGATTTGAGTATTATAAGTTAGTAGTTAAAATTTAAATGCAATAAAATGTTTTTAATTTATTTTGTAGTGGAGAGTTTCGTAATTTTCGTTTTTAAATTATATAATAAAATTTTTTCACTGAAGCCACGAATTTAACACAAATTTGCATATAATTATAATATTTTTATTTTACGTTTCAAATTCGTTAACGATTCGTGCCGCAAAAACATATTCGAAAAACAAAATTTGAAATCCTTTAACACATATATACAAGTACATAAATATACCTGTATGTAAACATAAATACTCACTTAGTATATATATATATATTACTGTCCAACTCTATCTCTCACTCTCTCTCTCTAATATATATAAATATATATACTATGTTAAATCAATATACATATATATATTTATATGACTTGGTTTTATTTACTAACATTATTTCAATTTCAATTACTAATCAATACAATACCCACCGCTATTTGTTACTATTTACTAAATATATATTTATGTTTGTTATTAATTGTTGGATTACATAACTATTTACATATACTATATATACATACTTGTATACATATACTTATTTATATATAAACTATTTACATATATAATAATTTGTTGATTGAAAACATGCCATACCGATTATAATTTTTTAGGACAAGTCATCGAATCAGGCTATGTCCTTGGCAATATTACGAGTGATACGATTAGTTCGAGTATTTCGAATATTTAAGTTATCTAGGCATTCGAAGGGTTTACAAATTTTAGGACGAACTCTGAAAGCCTCAATGCGGGAATTAGGTTTACTTATATTTTTCTTATTTATAGGTAAGTTCCAGACGAAAAAAGCAAAACAAAACAAAACCAAACCAAACCACAAACAAAAACACACACCAAATACATAGAAACACACAAATATCCAAAAGAAAAAAAGAAAACTAAACCAGTTACAACCCATACACCTAAACAAAAACCCTAAAAAAAAACTATACGAAACCTTACTCACCACCACCACCACTCTTACTACTACTACCGCTATCACCACCGCCACTACTATTACTACTACTATTACTATTACCCCACGAGCACAACCATTCTAACGATCTATACCCAAGCACACGCACTCACACATATAAACCCTCTAAAAAAGTCTCAGAATACAAGAACACACACTCAGCTAACACAGGGGCCCCAAAACAAATCACACACTCTCTAAGGCCCAACTAAGCAAAGACACTTCTTTCTTTTATATGTGCCATTTTATGTCTAAAAATGCTATAAGAATCTAAAAAAAATAAAATAATTTTGAAAATTTCAAGCCATTTGAATTGCTTGAAAATTTCTCATAATTACAATATTTCTGAAATCAGTAAAAAGCTCAAAACTAGATATTAAAGACTATAATGTTACTGAAGTCAGTACAACCCACCAAACTATCAAAACTAGGTCTTAAATACTTTCAACGAAATTTTATATGTTTGGAAAATAAGAGCTTTCGAAATTTTTCCAACAATTTATTTATTTTTGAACTGAATACTGCAATTTCTTTAATTTTGATTTTTTTTTTATCTTAACTTCAATATAAAAATTTTAAAAAATTTTCACAGAAAAGTTTACGATAATTTCACGTTTGTTGGATGAAAACAGGAAAAGTCTTTTAAGCAACTGAGAATTTGAATTTATTTTTATTAATGCTCAAAAAGCTTTAAAAACAATTTTAGACCTTTATTAATCTAGAACATAAAGTAAAATTTCAAAAAATCAACTCACAAATATAAACATTGAAATAAAAGTATCGTAAGATTTTTCTTCTCGTATTTTTATGAAAAGAAAATAATTCAAACTTGTAGCTCGTCTCATGACAAGAACATTGAGATCACTCTATTTTTTGAGTGCCAAAGATCTTTATTCTTACAAATTTTTGGTAAAAACTATGTTTAAAATTTTCAACCTAAAATTGTCCGCTTCATTAAAATTTAATTCTTTTTAATTTATGACAAAATTAATTTAAAAAAAATAGTAGTTGTGAACGGGATTTATAATCAAATATTTATTTTAGTTACTTAGCTAATTCTGACTTCCTTAATTGAGTCAATTACCACAATAATAAATTTGTTAATTGACTCAATTAAAGGAATGTTGGTAGAAATCTTAAAAATCAAACCAATTTAGTAAATTAGCGACTTTATGTAGTCTTAATTTGTCCAAAAATATTCCTTTAAAAGAAAATTTTAAATATAAAAGCAACAGCAAACGGAATATTATTTGATACACTAAATCTTAATTGGGTTAATTATCAGTTACATACGTCTGACTCCCTTAATTGAGTCAATTAACGAATTTTCTGCAATAATAAAAATATAATAATAATATTCTATATTAAAAGAAAATTAAAAATTATGAAGCAAGCGAAATATTATTTGAACCACTGAAATTTAATTTAGATAATTAACACGCCTTAATTGAGTCAATTAAAAATTGTCCACATAATTCGTAGAAAACTGAAAACAGAAGCCAAAAACTTTTAATTGAGTTAATTGGCTTAATTTAGCTAATTAGCGCCATTTGCTATAGTATATCTTGAAAGAATAATTTAGAACTAAAAAGCAAATCCAATTAAGCAGCTGTGCAAAAGTTTTAAATTTGGTCAATTAGCTGATTGACTTAATTAAATTGATGTTTTATAAAAATGAAAAAAGGCTGAAAAATGCTTCTAAATCTATTCGCTAGCACGATTCCTTTCCCAAAAATTTTAATGTTTAACATTTCGTTATAAAAATAACTTTTTGGTGAATAAAATTTTTATTAAAATAGATTTTCTATTTTAGTTTATTTTTTTTTATTAAAACTCAAAAGCTATAAAAGCCAAGTAAAATATGTACTTCGAACAACAAATACCTGTCTACACTTGAGCCTTTTACTGATCTTCACGAAACTAAGAACTAAAAGTATATAATATTTAAAACAGCAACCACAAATACCCTACACATGCACTTTTCCCCCAAAAATTTATTTCAAAACCCACTTTTTACGTTTCCCTCCCTCCGCCAAAGTCCACTCTAAGCTTGCAAAAAAATTTTTTTCGTATAAAAGAACATTTGAAAAGCATACCAAAAACACTTTAATTTCCATATTTCAAAAAAAAAAAAAATACCGCTTTTTCTATAAATATCAAAAATATAGTAAACTTAACATAGTAAAGATGGCAAAGCAAACGCAAATCGATAATTTATTTGTACTGTACCTTTGAGTGTAAAATGTTAGCAAAAAATAACAACGAATGTTAATAAAAAAATAGAAAAAAAAGTAAAACAAGTAGTGCTTGGGAAAGTACTTTCCAAAGTACTCCAAAAAGTGCTTTCAAAAGTGCTTCCCAAATCTTTGCCCGCTCACGCAGTATACGTTTTTGTAATTTTTTTTTTGCCTTTTTTGGGCGTCGAGAGGTAATGAAACAATGATTACTAGTAATTGTGATACTTGTAATTTACACAGGATTATTGTGTAGGTGCTGTGTGTAACTTTTTTTACTAAAGTATTTACAAAAAAAAAAAGAAATTAAATATAACAACAATATAAAATATATATTTTTGTAAATCGATGTATAGCATACATACGTATATATATACATATATGAGTGTGTGAATAGGTGTAGGTGTAGGCGTTAGGTATTTACATATATGCATTTATATTTAAGCAAGCGTAGTTTTAGGCGCATAATTACCATTAACTCATAGTAGCGGTAAAATGTCATTAATAACAACTATAAAACATACTGACGTCTGTATGTCGTAGTGTGTCGTAGGTACTCATTCATTTACATATAAGCAAAAGCTACTCACAACAGCAAATCTACAAACCAAAATTATATTTAGTGCCTAAATGTATACAATATATAAGATGAAATGAACCGTTCACCAGTTGAATCCCGTATGAACGCGTACTGAGATGTTTTTTACCCAACCATTGAGGCCTCCACGTACATATGTATAAACCCGTATAAAACATTCACATTTAAGTATATTTAGCACGAAACCAAACCACACCGTCTGAAACCCCTAAAAGTGTGCTATATACAAGCATTTCGATTCCTGAGAAGTAAATATATAGAAATTTACTCGAATTTTAGTCTATTGCTCCTGATATACTTTGACAGAGTAAAACGCATTTGTCTCGCCCAGCAGTCCGTTTGCAATTTTAAGGTGAAATTTATAATTGAGATTGTGTTGCCCACAAATTCGCCGCAGCCAGTATTGTGTTTATGCCGAGCAAGCAGGCGCACTTAACTAACCGTACTTGAGCCCACTAACCGAAACTTTTATAAATAAGTATTATTCTCACACATATTTTTGTGTATAAGTGTCCCCCCATCATGGCAAATCTTTCTAAATTATCACTAAAAAATATTTCTCTCTTCGTAACTCTGTGTGTTGTACTTATATAATACTAATAATATGGGTGGGCGTAGTTGCATGCATTCAAATATATAACTTCTTAATTGATTTATCTCGAAATACTGAAAAAAATACTTCAACTCTTCCAATTGTATTCGCCCTTTTATTTTTTAAACTGTACTAACCAATGTCCTTGACATTAATCTTTTCACCATTTAGAAAAAAGTATTTTTCAAGTTCATCAAGAGTGACTTCTATTTCGTAGTTAATCGAATTCATTTCAAAATTCATTTTCCTCTCACTATGTCTGTAGTAGTTTTTTATTTTTTTCGAGTAATTGTAGTACTAATCTCTATGAATTCTCTTTCTAACCCCATCTCTGACATTATAAGTGCTGAGTACTGAGCGCTCTCTAACTACTAACAAATATTCATGCCTATATGTCTGTGTGTGTTTACCATATTGGTTTTTATTTTCTTAATTACTTTAACATACTTCATTAAGTTATCTCTAGAATTACTTTATTAATCGATTAAATACTGTGGAAGCGCGGTATGAGTATATTTTAAAGTAATTTATTTAATTAAGCAAGTGATAAACGGTCGATAAGTTTCACAAATTGAATTAGAAGTAATTTAATTAGTTAATTAATTGAAATGAAAAAAAATAAAAATGTTCCTAGTGCTTGTGACCAAAAAGTACCCTGAAATTGTTAATAAATGCTAAATATAGTAATTTCCGCCAGATGTAATAAAGCTATGCCATTGATTTTTCCAGCATCCCAAACACTTTTCATAAACACTTTTTGGGATGGCCTTCAGCTCCTTCAGCGAATTTTTTTTAACGATCGACTGAAAACGGTTTCCACGGAGCGGCAATTTCAGTTTGGGGAAAAAGAAAAGATCTCATGAAGCCAAATCTGGTTAATACGGTTATTGATCGGTGGTATTCATTGCGTTTTTGGTTTTAAATTCGAACTAATTTTAATAACGCTTAACTAATGCCAAATTTTACTCTTTATTGACTGTCTGCCCTTCCGAAACAAATTTAAGAATATCGAAAAATGCAAAGAGCATCACCTTGATTTTTAAGCGGCTTTGGTGTGCTTTTTTGGTTTGTGCTAGTTTTTTCCCTCATTTCCGATGATTGTTGACTAGTTTACATGTCAAACACATAAACCTCTGTCTCATCGGCAGTAATTATTCTCTCCATGAATGTGGGATCGGAATTCGTATGATCAAGCATGTCCAAAGAGACCAGTTTACGGTCGAGCAAGAACGCGTTTCATACCCAAAACTTCCAACAAAATCATTCTAACGGACTCGCGAGAGATCACGAGCTCTCCTGCTTCGATTTTAAAGCAACTGCCGTGAACAAACTGGTTGACAGATTGCGCTCATATTTGGCATAGTAATTAAGGACAGTCCAACCAACTTATCAAAATATATATATATATATTTTTTAAATCATTTACCAGGGGAATTTAGTTACAATTTCCGGGTGTTGAAGTTCAATATTTTTTGTACTACAAGTAATTAATCGGATTAATCTGATTTCGAGGATTCTTAATTAATTTTTTACTTATGGAATCATTTTATAAAGGATTACTTAGTTCTAATGAATAAAAAATCTGCAGTTACAAATTAAAGTCTAATTTAGAATCACGATAAATATATGATTTAACTCTTCATATATAATAACTTTAAATACTTTTCATTCTGCCTTATAAAAGTCATTATTATTACTAATGAGTATTACTTGTAATCCTTTTCATGATAATACGAGTTAGACTAGTTAACGAAGTCAATGACTTTATTCAATTGAGTGAGACAATGTTTCCTTAAATAAAGGAGTTGTAATTTGTTTTTTTTTTAGCTTTATATAATTAATAAACGATTAGAAATATCTAATATTTGAATTAAATTATTAATAGTTTAATTAATAATTTACATTATTATTATTATCATCAAAATAACGTTTAATTAATAATTAACATTATTATTATTATCATCAACATAATGATTTGGCTGCATTTTTTTAATTTAATTTATTTCTTGAGTCAATTTATAAAATTCTTCTTAATTACTTGAGTTTTATTAGGAGTTTTATGTTACAATTATGCTAAATTAGTTAATTAATTAACTACATAATTTAAAAAATGTGTAATATTTAAATATTTACTAAACCAAATTGTGGTTTGATATATTCTTTCAAAGTAGCAGTAAATAGTAAAATACATTATAAATTGTATTAGAATGAAAAACAGAATTTGATCTCCAAAAACGAATTTAACATGTTCAAAGGAAGGTTTAGTCCGATCAATTCCTCATTGATTGTTAACTTATTAGTAACCTTATCCGTTACTGCTTCAATATTTCAGGCTCGATCTTGACTGAGATCAAACACTGGCTTTGTGAGCATACATCGAACTAAGCATACTTGTATGATTATAAAATATGCAAGCCGAAACTACTATTATAGTTAAGGATTAGGTGTTTTTCAAGGCATGTGGTTTTCAAAAAAAAATAAAACGCCTCGTATAAATTAATTGCATATCAAAGAATTTGCTTACTATAAAAACGAGCGTTTGCCATTATGCTTTAAAAATGTTTTCGGGCAAGTAACCGCCGTGGTTGGCTCGAATAAATTCCATCTAGTAGGCTCGATTTTGACCACTTTTTGCAGCAATTTAAGCCGTATGTCAGCAATAACACGTAAACTATTCTCGTCAATATTCTCGGGCTAATATGCGTAGACAAGCGACTTCACAACCCGAAGCCCACGCCACAGACGAGACAATGAGTTCACCATAAGTTTCCTACAATAAATTAAACCAAGGAAACAGGATGCATTGCATATACATAGGTCGTCCACATCAACATTCCTCAATTCAGGAAAAACAAGACATTACTCACGACTCGTCCGAGACGATACTTAGTCTAAGACCGCAAGTCGTGAGCTGCTTGAGCCATATGTAAGAGAATCGTTTCGGCCACACCCAAGTGAATGGCAATCAGAGAACTTTCCTCACTTGCGCGAACTATACATGGCTCTTGAATGTAACACACGTTTGGCTTCCATTCTTGCACGAGTTGTATTTTATAAGTCCGAAAATCAATATACTTCCACAAAATCTTCCATAAAATCCAATTGTTGCTCACGATGGTGAATGAACTCATTCGAATCTTCTTCAATATTCTACTGCACAGCAGCAATAAGGAGGATGAAAACATCTCTACACCATATAGCAGGACGGCAATGATAAGTGACTTATAGAGTTTGATCTTTGTTCGTCGAGAGGGGACCTTACTTCTCAATTGCCTATTCTGTCTGAATTATGTTCTCGTATCGAACGGCTCGGAGAGGTCCTTCCCGATCCTGACGGAGCTTTTGGTATTGCTCAACGTCAGCTTATACAGCCGTATTAGTTTTGCGGGGATACCAAATTCAAACATAGCATCCATAAATTCAGCTCCTGTTCGTGCTGTCAAAAACAGCTTTGAAATCGACGAAGAGTTCGATGAATTGGTGTGTGTCGATCCTCTTTTCATGGGTCTTCACCTTCAGCCTCAGTAATTTATAATAGAGTATCGAACCGACGATTGATTAACACGAGCCTGGTTCAGAAAAAGTTGGATAACTCAATCATTCTGAGAAATTTTGTGAACGTCAGGATTTGTTTTTTATCTGAAACATAACCTTCAAATAGAAAGTTCTATAATATGTTTAGTAAAATAAAGATAAGGAATATTTTTACTATACAAGTAAGTTGTAACACTTAATATATAGTAGACTTAAGCTACTTCAATACGTTGTCATTGATATGTATATTTCAAATATCTTACATAGCAAATATTTTCATTACACTAATGCAGCGATTTATGAAGAATACTAGCAATAAGCTTAATAGACTTATAGACTTATAAACTATTAAAGATATTTTATGTCCTCTATAAACAAGAATATAAATTTACATAAATGGTAAGTTATTTAATAATCTATATATCACTTGTATAATTTTCAATTATTTTTCAACTTTTTGCATACCCTTTACTAAAACAGAATTCAACTTTTTTATTGACTTGCTCACACTTATCACTTTATCTACTTCACCTTAACACTGCATCTAGTATAAATCCCTTTTTTTACTAATTCTTTCCACTTCTACGCACTCACGTCCCACCACCCCTGCCAACCCTTGTGATGTATGCACTGCCAAGCCCAATTGACATATTCACAATGCCCTCGGAAATTTTTGGGGATTCGTCCACCAATTTAAATGCTTAAAATTGCAAATTTCGTTGACTGCTATTGTGCTTAAACCACAACAACTACAACAACAACAATATCAACAATACCAATACCAATATTTTGCTTTCATTTGTGTAATTGAAAGTTTTGTGGCCTAACAAGTTTTGTTTGTGTTGTTGCGTTTGCAGGTTTTACCATAATCTCCACGTCTGTCATACTTACATACATATACATATATCTGAATATTGTGCTAAAATTCCATTTGTTTTTTTGCCGACTGTAGTTAATTGTAGTCTCATCGTTTTGTCTCATGTTGCAAATCTTTATCGTTGTATATATTTTTTTCTACAAAATACGCGACGTCTCGCCTTCGTCCACGTTGTACAATTGCATATAGTAAATACATACATACGAACATTAAATATTCGTACTAAATTAATAGTCGTCTCAATCGTTGTAATTTAACGTCGTAATTGTTTAGTTGCTATCAGTTTGTATGTAGTTGCCTCAAAACAAAAACAAATAAGTAAATAAAAGAAAATAGCAAAAATCACACGAAATGAATGGCTAATAGCAGAAAAAAGAGAAACATAATTTTTTTTTTGGTTTAGATTCGATTATTCAACAAAAAAAGTCGATATTTGAAGTCTGAAAATAATGAAAAGTTCATAAAAATGAACGAAATTAATTATTTTTAAATTACAACTTTAAAATTATTAAATATTGTCTACCATGAAAATATAATAAGAAAAATGTATTTTTTGTAAATTAATTATTTTTAAATTACAACTTTAAAATTATTAAATATTGTCTACCATGAAGGTAAAATAAGAAAAATATATTTTTTGTAAATATAAATTACTTCAATTTATTTGAATTAAAATTAAACTTAATTCCGTTTTTAATTTATTCAACTTTGATAGAATTAGCTTATAGCAGAAAATTAATAAAATAAAAAAATATAAAATATAATTAATAATATAAAATATAATTTACCCAATTATAACTATAATTAAAACTAACTTAGTGAATTTAACTTTTTTTTAAATAAAAATAATAATATTGAATAAAGAAAAAAGTTAAATAAATAACTAAAATAAAATTAATTATAAAAACTTTTGGGTTAAAAATTCGATTTTTTATTTCAATTTTGGGAATAAAAATTTAATCTTTAAGTTTAAATACTGATTTTTCATCTTTGATCTAAGATGTTTTGAATTAAAATTTAATAATAATAAAAAATAATATTGAAATTTAAAATACATATTTTTGTTATTGATTTCTTAAAATTCCAATATTTCACGTTTTCTTCGGCTATTTACCATTCCTTTCCTGCGATTACTACATAACTAATTTTATCAAAACAAAAGTTTACCAATATGCACCCCGTTAATATTACTAATCAACAAAATTAAATAGCTTAGCGTAGCGTTTATAAATACTAACTCCTAATTACCGTTAACCACTTTCGCCACTATACCACCACTTATGAACATTGACAAGTAACCTAACATACAAACGCATACCATACATATATTATTCGTAGGACTTTAATTAGAATAGTCAGAACCGATTCAAATTCAAATTAAACTCTTTTCTGACCGTAGGCGGACTTTACTATCATTCACCGGTGATAGAATCGATATTAGCTAGTTCAGCATTTAAAGCTTAGTAAGCCAATTATATAAACTAAATAAACTCCTTCTATTGTCATTATATACCTCACTACTCCAACTTTTAGAAGGCAATAATAAGTACACATATTTGCGTCACGGTTCTGTTGATTGTGTTCCATATTGAAGTCCTAATGAAATTTATGACATTTAAAACTAAACTCCTTGAATTTCTATCCTTCTATAATCACATTCCAAAATGATTATCTCCCAGTTCTTCTTTTTAATGTACGACCAATGTATACAATGAAGATGTAGTCTTCGTAGCATCATTGTGTAGTCGGTCGGCATTCAATGCCTTTTTTGTGAAAAATTCCACATTCACAATATACGTATGTATGCCACTTTTAATCTGTTAAAATTCGAATTTTTAACGGCTTTTTCTAGGTTCCGTCATAATTTTCATTACTTGTAAAGAGTTTAATATTACATTAGTTTGGCAAAATATATTATAACCCGCCTTGTACAAAGACTTTTGCATCGGAAATTACATAATGCCCTAGCTATTTAGAGAACTTTCGCAAATCCAATGCATAATACCAATAAATTTTAAAACAGTCGTGTTAATTTATACAAATTAAAGCTACCTGCCATTTTGTTTATTTTCAAATGTCAATTGACTGCATTCGCTTTAGCACAACATGACAGGGTGATTCACATTTACTGCGATGTTTATATAAAAAACTTAGGCGTGCAAATGTTATGTTTAGCGTGACGTTAACTTTCTTGTGACGACATAAACTCTACTCTCTCACCATTGAACTCTCTTTTCAACTTCACTTTCACTGTTAATACAAAATTTATACATACTTACATATAATATTAAATAAATAAATATTTTGTGAGTTAATGCCTGTGCTGTAGAGTTTAGCTAATGTGTTTCTTCGTGACGCTAAATATATGTTAAAAATACTAAACATGTACAATTAAGTAAAAAGTTATATATCATATTTAAAATAACCATACGAGTAAGCGCTAACAATAACTAACATTTTGTAGCTGTAAAAATAAGTTAGTTTCAAACTGCTGCGGTTTATTTTTAAACAACAGCCTAGAAATCAGCCACGCTATGTACATATATAAAAAAAAATATTGCCAATGAAATATTATCTTTTTTTTTGTAGCAAAATAACCCATATATAATGTTTAGTTTATTTTTCAGCGAAAAAGAAAATGAAAAATCCATATATTATTCGCAGATAAAAGGTTCAGTATAAATTGTTTGTATGAAATACTTACTATGGCTACTATTAGTGAAACAGTTAGTTTTGAAATGGAATTTTATACATAAATTTAATAGCATTTTAGTTGCAGTTTTTCTATGATTTGCACATTTAGTTAACCTGAAATTATATTACGATGAACCACATGATAAAACACATAAAACATAGATTTTTATGCAAATATTTTTTCCATCCCACTTTTGCTCTACCCGAAATTGCTCTTACTCAGTTCTTTGTTATTAAGTGCACAAACAATTTGTTTTCCTACAGTTACTTAATTTTTTTTGTAGTTTAGCTAGTTAGTAAAATGATAGTAAAATTATAGTTTATATGAAATTTAATAATTTTCATTTATTTACTTTTAGTGCAACGTACAATTTAACTTGTTGCTAAAACTTTAAAATAATCAAATTTTTCATTTTGTTTTTATGTAGCTAGCAATTAAAAATATTATTATGCAGAAATATAATTATGCTCTTATATATAAAGATTTTTTTTAAGAAAATATGGTAGAAATGCCTTAAGTTAATTTTCACAAATCAAATTTTGTCGTTACCCAAGCAAAACAGGGTACACATGAAAAACAAATATAAACCAAATCTTTTAGATCAAAAATATAATTTTTTTTGTATATATGAATGTGCTCTTATGCTCTTTGCGCCATATAAAAATTATATATATACACATTTTTTGTAGCGAAAAGCTTGTTAGTCAAATATTTTGCGAAATTCCAAGCAGAATTTAAACGGAAGTGAGCAAAACCACTATTTTTACAACTAAACTTATTCATAAAAACATATAATATATATTTATCATTTTATTTGCTATTTTAATGATATTTCACTAATTATTTTAACATTTCCTTCATCCATTTGCCGCTTGTCCTCAAAACGCAAACAATATACATATATATAAAAAAATATATAAACAAATTCTCACACATGCATTGATTTGTATGCACAAATTATTAATGCTCGTGTATGACGACGTACCCTGTGCCGTAACGTAGGCGTTGTTCTATTCTCTTCGGCGGTTTATTTTGCGGAAGCTGGTGCCGAAATGTCCTTCTTCAAATCCATACCAGACGCATTTTGGTGGGCAGTGGTTACCATGACCACAGTGGGATATGGTGATATGAGGTATACATATAAAAGCAAAATTACAATAACAATATTAGTTTATGTAAACTATGAAAATAAATATTTGCAAAAATCAGGGACGGTTAATGGAAAAATTAGTATGTACATTTGAAGAATATTGAAAGCAACTTTTAAAAAATTTCAAAAAATTAGAATACATTAAAAGAAAGAATTTTTTTCTAGTATTGTTTAAGAAACTAATATAAAGAATAATAATAAATAATAATTTTTTTTTTTACTTGAAAAATGTAATATTTTTATGTGTATAACATACGTATATAATTTAAAGTATTTACATTTATTTATTTATTTTTTTTTTCATTTAAAAACTTACAAAGTCTAAATCGCATTTAAATATATATAAATCTAATTTTGTTTGCACCCAATTTGGGTAGTAAAACTAACCAGTTTAAATTTTTGGTAATTATCTTAAATTTGTCTACTCCAAACCGTCCCCGATGATTATTGACAATATGCCATAATATTAATATAAATATATGTACAAATGTCTGCATATCGTCATGCTACTTTGATGTGAAGGATCTGTACTTTTACTGCAGCTATCACTATTATTCAAGAATACCTATTTTCTTACGCTCTTATATATCTTCGTATTTTTTATTTATTCTTAATTAAATGTTTTGATTTCTAAACTGTGCAAACTAAAAAAAATTTATATAAATAATTAAAAAAGCTATAAAAAATATTAATAAGCAAGTAAAATTTCTGTGCCTCTGTGTCAGCAATTCATTGTGATGCATATGTATCACACTGTGGCTACCTTCAGTGTCGTTTCGTTGTACGCCAGTTATTCAATATAAATGTGACATTTTCGGTTAATTTTTGTTTGTGCGTATAAAATTGTAAAATATTGAATTTATTCTAACAAATTAATGTATGTGTTGAAGAGCTGATTTTAAATATTAATTGTATAAAGTGATGTGTGTGCGTGTGCGTGTTGTGTTTACAAATATTTTGTGCCAACAAATTGATTTAGTGCTAAAATGTTTTTCTTATTAATTATTATTCTTTTATCCGTTTATTTTTGTCACTTTCACTTATAATCAAATAATTTGTGATATATTAAGCAACTTATTATGTATTTTCAGTTATTTAGTATTTTTTTTTTCAATTGCATGCATATTTTAGCCCAAGCAGAACATAATACAATTTCTTCGTATTAAAAAAATACAGATTCTTAAAAAATAAGTTTCAATTTTGCAACGTATCACCATATTTCATATGAGATAGAAAGTTTCTAGCTTTTTGAACAATCCTGCCATTAAATAATGTGTTAGTGCTACCCCGACTTCGACTTAGCTAGCAACCCTAATTGATAAAATAAATAATAATAGAAAAATATTATTCAAAATCAGAAGCCAAAATAAAAAAAAATCGGTATCTTTAATGCTTAATAAATATCGCGAAAACTTCTTAAACAATTTTATATCAATTAGACGCTAACATTTGTGGGTCAAATGTCCGACATGCACAAGCAAATCATATGTTTTCTGTCTGTTAGTTTTGAAACTTATCAGTTATCTTCAGTTATTTGATTTTTGCTTTTCCAAAAATTTTAAATTTTATTTAGGCAAAAAAAGAAGCATTCACAAAATTTATAATGATTAAAAAACGCTACTTTCAAATAAATTCTGCTTGGGATACGTACTCATGGTACATATTATGCTTTATTTGAACGCGGAGAAGCAAAACTATAAAAAATATTTAAATAAAATATTTGTTGTGCTGATCAAGCTTATAAATTATAACAACATAGATTTTTCATAAATTCTCCTAAAAACTACATAAAACAAGTGTCAATGAGCAAACCAACAATTAATGCAAGAAGCTCAATAATTTTAACGAAATATAAAAATTTAAAAAAAATTACAAATAAAGTAAATCAACATTTACTGCAAAAAATTTTCTTCAATGAATAAAAAATGCAATTTTTTCTCAAAAAATAAAAAAAAAAATAAAAATATTTAGTGTGTTCCATGACAAAGAAGCCAACAACGAGAAAAATAAATAATGCATTTAAATGAAATATCCTTACATTACTAACAAATTTCTACACCAAATACCTTCAGTGCCACTAACAGTACCAACATCACTACTAAGAAATATAGTAATAATAAATACTGCCACTATAGAACTACTACTACTTACTAATTCAAACTCCCTCATATAAGCCATACACTTTAAAAAGTTGATACAAAAACTTTTGTAAATCGCCTTGACCACAAAAGTCAAAAGCCATCACCAAGAGTCCTTACATTAAATAGAAATCATCTCTCAATTAATCTCTTATCATATTCCCGCTTTTTCACCATCCTTTATCTTGATGCTTATTGCCGTTCATTTTCCTTTCTATTCTCAATCGAAATCCTTTCAAAATCCTACAAGCTCATCCTTAATCCTAACTCCTTCAGAAAAAAGACAAAATCACCATTTTCTATTTCAACAACAACCATAGCGAAGAAACCAATAGATTTGTTTGATTTTAGGCGTTGTACTCTTCTCATCGGCGGTTTATTTTGCGGAAGCTGGAAGCGAAAATTCCTTCTTCAAGTCCATACCCGATGCATTTTGGTGGGCTGTCGTTACCATGACAACCGTTGGATATGGTGACATGACGTATGCAAAATCTACTAATAATAATTATTTTCACTTACTATTTAACTAGTACTATATTTTTTTTTTAACTTTTCGCATAAGTTCATTTGCTGAGTATATATACATGAATATATCTAAGTTTTCGATTTTTAAATTGAAAATATTCAAATTTTATTTAGCTTGCTAAAGAAATGAAAATTAGTGGCAAATTGAAATTAAAAAATATAATTTACATAAAACATTATGTTTGAGAAAAAATTTAGTTCCTAAAAATTTCATATATTTCCATCTAATTTGTCTAATTCATTTTGCCGCTACGTTTGATTTCTTCGCGCGCCAATTCACCCATATAAGCTTATAGTTTTGTATTACTTTTCTTTTGCAAATTCTTGCAAACGTCGCTTATTGAAATACTTAGCATTACAAAAGGCATTAATTTCAGTTGAATTTAGTGTTTCACACAAAAGAAATAGCAAACAAAAAACAAAAACAAAAATTGTATCGAAATCACTTTGCAATTTCAAAAAAGTAGATTTGCATTCGAACTCATCTGCATAACAGTCACATCTTCTCAAAAATCATCATTCACACTTACATACATACAATCATGAATATTTGACTATCAACAATTTGCATACAGTCGCATTTCTATTTTCATACAAAACATACAAACTCACGCATACATACATATACTCATATCGCGCCTGCATTAACAGCCATTCAACAAGCACACACTTTCATGTACAAACATGCATCCATACAGTTCCAACTGACACTCACCCAATTGCATCAAAATCGTTTTCCAACTCACAATATTCGATAAGCTTCCATGATTTCATTCAATTAAATTTTGCTATCCTCCCACCCACCGTCGTCTTTCAAAGCGTTCTAAATTGTTAACACACATACACGCACCCATTCGCTCATATATATTTACGCTGAAGCATTGACAAACAACAACAACAAATAAGCAGGCAGGTGTGCACAACAACAACACTGCACTTGTTCATTTCGTTTTCTATTCTTCTGCATCATCACACCGCATTTTCCTTGGTTCGTTCGCTAATGCACACATACTGCCATAATTCCACTCGTCCGTGTATTAAGCTGAGTTCACACTTGGTTTCAAGAATGCATACCTTTTAAAATTTGCAAAACTAAGTACTCGTAGTTTTATCCAATATATGGTAATATTAAATATAATATTAAGGAAATTAACTATACAAAGAAAATATTTTTTAATACTTTTTCTTAATTTTATATATACTGCAGAGCCATATTATGCTAAAGCATACTTCCTTCATAAGTTTTATGTATTTACACAATAGAAAATAACTGTCATTCATATGAAGACTGAAAGGCTCAACACCCTTTACCACTTTTGCTTAGTATAGTATAACTTATCCCAAATAGCAGAATAATAAAAAAGTGGCGATAATTTTTTGAAATCAATAAACTAGTTCAAAAATTCTTATTTTAAAATATCTACAAAAATTTCTTAATCCTTATAAATTGCAACATATCCGAAACTCAATCCAAACCAGAGCATTGATGATCCCACAATGCCATTTTTAAGACAATATAAATACTAGATTAATACCAATTCAACTAAATTAGTTTTTAGTATGAACAGGTTACATCATACTTTTGTTGTGAGTATGGTAGTAAATGACTCACTCGAGGTATTTATTGGAACCGCATAGCATAAAAAGTGAGAAGTCAAGCAGAGCGTTTGACTAGTTTTTGACTGAGTGTCTTAATGTTTGACTTATTGTCTCCAGACTGGTAGACAACTTATTGTTTTTAGCTACTACCCTTTAAAGAGCATAATATATATTTTATATTATGTTGGCTTAAATCGATATCATTTAAACTTGTGAAACTGTTTGAAATCATCTACTCGTAGATCTCTAACTATTTTAAATTGTCTACAGTAGTTACTCAAGATAATTTTAATGCTTGAAGAGCAAAATTATCTGTACATATATACTCGTATAGTAATAATTTCAGACGAAGTCCATCTTCGGGTTTCTAAGCAGATCCGTCTTCCCTAACAATTTTTATACTCTCGCAAGAAAGTTGCTAAGGAGAGTATTATAGTTTTGTTCACATAACGCTTGTCCTAAAACTAAAAGAGTCAGATATAGTGTTATATATACCAAAGTGATCAGGGTGACGAGTAGAGTTGAAATCCGGATGTCTGTCTGTCCGTCCGTCCATCCGTGCAAGCTGTAACTTGAGTAAAAATTGAGATATCATGATAAAACTTGGTACACGTATTTCCTGGCTCCATAAGAAGGTTAACTTCGAAGATGGGCAAAATCGGCCCGCTGCCACGCCCACAAAATGGCTGAAACCGAAAACCTATAAAGTGTCATAACTAAGCCATAAATTAAAATATTAAAGTGAAATTTGGCACAAAGGATCGCATTATGGAGGGGCATATTTGGACGTAATTTTTTTGGAAAAGTGGGCGTGGCCCCGCCCCCTACTAAGTTTCTTGTACATATCTCGGAAACTACTACAGCCATGTCAACCAAAGTCTACAAAGTCGTTTTCTTCAGGCATTTCCATATACAGTTCAAAAATGGAAGAAATCGGATAATAACCACGCCCACCTCCCATACAAAGGTTATGTTGAAAATCACTAAAAGTGCGTTAATCGACTAACAAAAACCGTCAGAAACACTAAATTTTACGGAAGAAATGGCAGAAGGAAGCTGCACCCAGGCTTAAAAATTGAAAATGGGCGTGGTGTCGCTCACTTATGGACCAAAAACCATATCTCAGGAACTACTCTACCGATTTTAATGAAATTCGGTATATAATATTTTCTTAACACCCTGATGACATGTACGAAATATGGATGAAATCGGTTCAGAACCACGCCTTCTTCCAATATAACGCTATTTTGAATTCCCTCTGATGCCTTCTCTGTATAATATATATATACATACATTAGGAACCAATGATGATAGCGGAATAAAACTTTACACAAATACGGTATTTGAAAAATATGTAAATGACGGATAATGAAATCTCGATTATCACTTTATCATGCGAGAGTATAAAATGTTCGGTGACACCCGAACTTTGCCCTTCCTTACTTAATGTTTTTTAGTTCAACAAATTTTACGTTGAGTAGCTAAAACCAAACCAAAACCCAAATAAGCTGTTTGTAAACCTATTTGGGGAAAAATAATTAGTTAAGACTCATATTGTGTAATATCAAAGTGCACTTCTACATATGTATCATTCCACACAGAAAACTTTCACAAACGAAACTGATTGAAACACCAACTTTAGTTTAACGTAATCTGATCTAAGTTCTATTATGTGCTCCCGGTATTCTTCCATAAAGTAATGAGTATAATATTCGTAAAAGTGAAAATTACAACCAAAAGTTCTTTAACTGTCATAGAAAATATTAAACAAAATCATTGAAAAACATTCTATCGACGTAATATGAATCCTCCATATTTTTTTATATATAGCTATAGTTAGAAAAAACTTAGAAGAGTTCTATCGAAACAGTACATGTTTTATAAAATTTCTTATATTTACTGATTAAAGTATGCCCTGAGCCTCAACGGTTCAAAATCGTTGATTTACAACCTCCTTTTTTAAGTAATTTTGAAATCAAAGTTGTAATAATAAATTTTTAGCGTTGCTTGCACCGCGACCTAAGTTCTATTGTATCCTCCACTCTGTCACATACATAGATTCACATAAGCCCACCACTCTGATAAATTTCAGTATGTGACCTGCTATTCGAGATTAAAATATAAGCTCTTTTCGTGATATAAATCTAAGGACCGTGAATTTGCATCTACTAGAATCAGATGCTCGGGGTTTTCGGTTCCAATCAGCTATCAAAATTTGATAAAACTTTAGTCTTCACACTATATATCTCATGGGTAATCCATCCAATGTAGCCTTTCTCGCTGTGACAAATTCATCGATAACGTTAATATCGATAATCGATAATATATAATATTTAAAATCGAAATACCCATCTTTAATCAAGTCAGCTTCATTGCTTCAATTCAAACACACTCAACATTTTAACAAATCTGAATGATAAATTTTTTTAATTTTTTGATTTGTTTATTGAATAACTAAATAAACCAATTTTGTTCTGTGCATGTGGGCATGCTTAACATTGTTTATGCTTTATGCTTTATTATGATTCAAATCTGGCAAAAGTTGTGATGGCTAAAAGTTAAATTGCTCTTTTTCGTTTGCTCAATTGCTGGCAAAACTGTGCAAATTATTTGAATGAGAAAATTTCTGTGATTTATTTATTAAACTAACGTTATCATTTTTAACCTCATTTATTATACAAATTTATCGCATTTTCTTTTCGTTCAATTTGCTTTACTTTATTTCATTTTGTTTTTGAAATTTATTTTCTATAAATGTTAAATCATCTGTTTGGTTTGAAATATATTTTCACGTATTTGTACATACATATCAATGTGCAATGTACAAAACATATACGTTTAATAAAAATAAGAACATGTTGTACAGGATAATTTATTCATCGTTAAAGCGAAATTCAATCACACACAAATCATATATTCGTTTTTGACATATTTCACTGGGTGCATTTATATTCACATATAAACTTTGCACTAACGCCATTATTTGCTTAAACCTTTATATCCGAAATTAGAGTTTTTTCTTAAATAATCGTAAATGAAATCGAATTGTTTAGTTTAGAAAACAAAATCTGTGCAACAAGATTTCTGGAGTTTGTTTGTCCTCTCCGAAGGTTTCTGTTATTTACATAAAATCAAATTTGAAACTGAATGACAAAAAAATAAATTCAGGTATTTAAAAAAATAGTAGAGACTTTTCCTTCAACATAGACTCCATGAAAAATATCCTAGATTGTGACGGCGCATTAAAAGATCCATGAATTTTCTGCCACAAAACCGGTCGTTTACGGTAAATTATTTCCCTAGGACGGCTCACAGCGGCCAAGTAATATTCCATATTTTTTTGAACCCTAGACGCCTCACAATGGCCATGTTCCATATAGGTTTAAACCTGTGTTTAATCCTACGTTTAATCCTGTCAATCGGATTCATGCTGAGCCACATTTTTTAACCGACTTCGCTTGGTTTTTTGCAGAGCTTCAGCGGCTTATTCATAAAAACACGGTTCGTGGCACGAATGATGTGTACGATGAATGTAGTGTTCTCAGCTATATTGTCAAGCTCTCGTCCTCTACTCGGCGTCGATTTAACAAAATATCCAGCTCTTTTGGCATAAGTCTAGCATTGACACACTTCTCATCGCTAAATTGAACCAAAATAAGTTGAGTCGATCCATAAATGACGTTAAGATTATTTGCTATCTTGCTGGTAGCAACACGACGTTTTTTAAGCACTATTTCTTTAACTTTTTTGATGTTAATAATAGAGGTTTCGATGGCTTCGCTACTTTCACTGAATGTTTGTGTCACTCAAGTACTTGTATTCGTAATAGAGCTCTTAACTCTCGAAAATTCTGCAATATTTTCACCGACCCCGTAGCCAAACCATTCCATTCCATTAGAAATACAAAATTGCAAGCAATCTCGTGGTTTAATACTTTTCCATGGTAGAAGTTGATGGACCGGTTGATTTTTGACCTTGAGAGTATTTTTATGTGGCAAAAAAGACTATCGACATTTCGCGAAGAATATTTCTCTAAGCCAAAATTTGGCCTTGAGTATCGAAAATAATATGGTAGTAAAAAAAAAATAACCAACAAATGACGCTCGAAGTAGACGTAAAAATGTTAAGTAAACAATCCCTCAAAGGCTCTAAATGAACTGTTTTGATAAAGTATATTACAGTTCCGAAAAAGATATTTTTGTTTAATAACATGAAGCTTGTTTTGAAAGCACATTTTCTTCTCGAAAGTTGATTTTCGTTGGCTTTTAAGTGATATTAAGGTTAACCAACCAATTTGAGAACCATCTACCGCACTTTACCTAAGCGGTGATCGCAAAAATAACCTGACATTAACAAAAAATCACAATTAGATTAAAAAATTACGTAAAGCCTACAACTCAACCGTTCCAACTTTCTATTTACAGTTATTCACATTTCATAAGAACTTAAAAAAAAGTTTTGTTATGAAAGCAATTTATGTTATATTGCTAGTTACTCTCCGAAACTTCCTTTCTAAAACCTTCATGCTACCCAAAAACACCTTAAGATTTGCCCATAACAAATCGCTCACCCAAAACTTCATATAAATTTATAGAAATATTCCAGATTATAAAGCTTGCATGTGCCATTATATCATAAAATAGTTTAAATATTCATTAAAATATAAATTTGAAGTTAATATAATGAAACTTTAAAGCACTCTTTATCATGTATAGAACAATTACGATACAAAAAAACATAACCACACATTTTACATATAACCATTTAACTTATCAATCTATGCTATGAACTAGTTGTAACACATCCGATCTCTCGCTCTAACTGTCACTCACGCTCACCCTCTCTATCTATCTCTCTCTCACTCTACCACTTCAACTATTACAATAAGTAGTTTCTCGTCACTTTCAACGCGCTCCGCTCATTAATCGCCACTGTATATATGCTCTTCACACAATTTTTTTCGATACATTCACATAAAAATATATAACTTAATCTATCCGATATTTATAATTTGATTTTGACTTTAACAATCGTTGTCAACAACTCTCTTAACCTCTTTCCAAATGCAATTAAAAAAAATCTCTCAACGTAGTATATTTCGTTATTTGTAACTAAACATGTTTTATTTTTTACTTTATATGTTTAATGTATTATTATAAATCATATATAATATAAATATATCGTTATCGATATCGATATTTTTTATACTTATTTACATATTATGATAAACAAAACCAAAGCAGTTTAAGAAATTTTACTTTACATTTTTATATATTTGTATTTTCATTTTATTATCGTTCGTTCTCGTTCGTTACACATCGTACTTCATCACAATGCCAAATCAAAAAAAAAAATAAATATTAAATCAATTCAAATTAAAAAAAAAACAATTAAAATTAAAATCTACTCAAATTATCAACCGTAATCGAAAATGCAATCGAAATTGAAAATCGTATCGAATCGACTAAAATCGATATTTATCGCACGTTAATCAATCATATGTGAATGAATGAATGAATGGTCACGCAAAACGTATGAAAACGCAAATCAACACTACTACGCAAAAAAAAATTTTTTAAATATGGCAAAATACAAAAACATATTTTGCAAATTAATCGATATTACTCATCGAAAACGTGGCAAACAAATGTTGAAAAAAATAAAAATATGTCTATGCAAAATAATTCGAAACAACAGACCCGTCGGTGTTTGGGGTAAAATCGTGGGATCACTGTGTGCCATTGCTGGTGTCTTGACAATCGCTCTCCCGGTACCAGTTATCGTCAGTAATTTCAATTACTTCTATCACCGCGAAACGGATCAAGAGGAGATGCAGAGCCAAAACTTTAATCACGTTACTAGTTGTCCATATTTACCAGGTACATTAGGTAAGTACTTTTTGATCAAATGACATTTTATCGAACTATCGACATAACAATTTACGTATGTATGTATAAGGGCGTGTACACTCATTCGACACACAACTACATAATTCGTTACATTTTCACTAAATTTAGTATTATTTGGTTGGTTTTTTAGAATTTATAAGTTATAATTTCTAAATTACTATTATTATTTGTTTGAAATTAAGACAAGTGAGCTCTACGTAGACTCAAAACATATCCGACGATGTTAACAGCAACTGAGATATCATCTTTCATATTTTAATTACGAAATTATAGTATTATTCTTTATTACATATGAGAACTTAACCTCATATATACAGACTTGTATTTCAAAGTAAGCCCAAATTATACAAGTCTATGAGTTTTATGTATTTTCATTCTTTACGTCTGCGTTTTCTAATTATTGGGTTACAGTTTCCTCAAGAAATGGCAAATAAACACCAAAAATATTTTTCCGCAAAATTTTCGAACCTTCTAATGAGGAAATGGAAGTTGTTAATAACACTGTAAAACCAATTTGAAGATCATCTCTCTACCCAAATTTCCCAAAAATCATTTAGAAATGAACCTCCTATAAGATCAGTCATTTTTGTCTCTAGGACTAGTTCTCTTTTTACGTTCATTAATTGTTTAAGGAAATGAAATTTTGAATAGAGGTGATTAAATGGAGCGGTTACGGTTCAATGTAGTCATATATTGCTTTTTTGGGTCAATAAATTAGTTTAGATTAATTATTATTATTATTAATTATAGTTAAAGGTTTTTGTTTAATTTAAAAGGAAGAGAAAAAGTTCATAAAAAAGGATATTTATAAGAGAAAAAATTTGGCAAAACTCTTCTTCTTTCCTAGCGTCGAAACCGCTATCGCTGTTATAGCCGAGTTAACAACAACGAGCCAGCCGTTTCTTCCTTTGCATTGTGGCGTCAATTGGGGATTCCAAGCGAAGCCTGGTCCTTCTCCACCTGGTCTTTCCAACGGAGTGGAGGACTTCCTCTTCCTCTGCTTCTCCCGGTGGTTATTGCGTCGAATACTTTCAGAGCTGGAGTATTTTCGTCCATTCGGACGACATGACCTAGCCAGCGTAGCCGCTGTTTTTTAATTCGCTGTACTAATGCAATATTTGCCGTGGCCAACGCGCAAAGGACCATAAATCTTCCGCAGAACCTTTCTCTTGAAAACTCGTAACGTTGACACGTGATGTTGTCATCGTCCATGCCTCTGCAACATACTATATAGCACGACGGGAATAATGAGTGACTTATAGAGTTTTGTTTTTGTTCGTCGAGAGAGGACTTCTCAATTGTCCATTTAGTCCGAAGTAGCACCTGTTAGCAAAAGATATTCTGGGTTCGATTTCGAGGCTGACATTGTTATTGGTGTTGATGCTGGTTCCAATATAGACGAAATTATATACGACCTAAAAAGTTATGACTGTCAACAGTGACGTGGGTCGTCTCAGTCCTTGCCCCGTTCATCACACTTCTTGAACGGCGGTGATGTCAGTCTTTATTTTCACAATGTCATGGTCATCATCAAAAGGCGGGTCTCTCAACCGAGGTTGTTGATTAGTTTTCAATGGTGGCGTGTTTTTTACGTGACGGGTCCAAAACCCAGCGCACAACCCTGAGTAGGGATGATTCGCCTTCCCACTTTGGCTCGCCTTCAAACGGATGTTCTTTGGGTACCCAGAGGATACTGGTTTAATAGCGGAAGTCGTGAGCTGCTTGAGCCATATGTAAAATCGTTTCCAGCCACTCCCAAGTGAATGGTGATCAGAGAACTTTACTCACTTTCGTAAAATTCTACACATGACACCATTCTCCAATTAATTAAAAAAAGAATAGTAGGAGAGTGACAAAAATAGAGTATTCAAAACTATAATAATATTTGTGGTACAAATGGTATTTTTTAATGAAAATTTATCAAAAATTGAAAAATCCAACCACAGCGTTGATTTCTCTACATAAAAACTCAATTTTTCATTTGTTTGCACTACAGTTCCAATATTTTCTGGGGTTTTAAACAAAAACTTGAATTGTTCACTTATAAAAAATCAGAGTTACTTTAGACACTTGTTTCACCGTTTTCATAAGTACATATGTATAGTGTTACCCGTTTGCTCCTAGATACAGATACTAGAGCCATAAATTGGGATTCTGTTTCTTTTTACTAGACCTTATTCTAATCAGCCTATTTCGATACGAAAAAATCTAAGCTTCAGCCAAACTCCGACCGGGTTTTAACGTTGATTCATAAAGTTGATTTTGTTACGAGGATCTATAGGCTGGAATATAGTTAAAACTCAGGTCTACGGCCAGACTCTAGAGGCTATAAAACAATCAAAACTCAGATCTTACTTGGCTAGCAGGCAAAAAAAAAGACTGATAGGCAAATTTCTGTTACTTTTATTTATCCGAGCAAAATGGCTAAATATCTCTTGTGCCAAATCGATTCCGAAATTAAATGAATTTTCTATCTGAAATGTGCATAGAAGAAACTTATTAGTGTCAATTCACCTTGGAAATAATATGATATTGGGTTCTCATTTTAAAGTTCTTGTTATGATTTTGATGTTCACTATTATTTTAATAAAAATATATGTTAAAATTTTAAACAAAAACATTTTATGAAAAATTTTGCATTCACACTCACACACACATTCACCAACAATTACATATGTGCATACATACAAGCGGCTAGTTGAGAAAGTTCTCTGAGGTGTTTTTTGCGATGCTTTTGCAAAATTTTCTGGTTAATTTTCAACATATTTCCTTCTTCTCTCTCTTAACAACCACTTGTCTCGCCTAACAACCTTTCATCCACCCCAACATTCCAATATCCTACCCACCAACCCACTCACTCTCCTCACCTAAACGCTACCTTGAAATTTCCCCTTTCCCACTCACCCTTTGTTATAATTCCCATCCACTAAAATCCTCCTTATTCGTACATTCACAAGTAGGTCAACATTTAAAGAAATCATCGTTATCTGAATCCTCATCGGATATGATGGATTTGGATGATGGTGTTGAATCAACGCCAGGATTGAGTGAAATGCATCCTGGTCGTGCGGTGGCTCCATTTTTAGGAGCACAACAACAATTGATGGAAAAGCAGCAACAGCAGCAGCAGCAGCAGTTACAACAGCAAGCGTCCATGCAGCAGGCGTCGCCGCAGCAGTCGCAGCATCAACAGCAGCAACAAACGCTGCAACTGCAGCAGCAGCAACAAAATGGTTATAAGCAATCCGCAACAAGCGTCACTGGTGGCAATAACCTAACGACTACAACAACAACGCTACGGCATAACAATGCCCTGGCCGTTAGTATCGAAACCGACGTTTGACTACTGGGTGAGTGCGATTAGCCAACCAAATAGATACAAACATACCAATGTGCTATCAATTGTGATATTAAGAATTTTTTTTTCTCCAATTTTTGTTGGTTCGTTGTCAACTTGCAACCATTCTACCTGTAATGTAACTGTATATTTGTATACTTTCCTACCTGTAACTGCATATTTTATTAATCTATGTTCTTGTGTATTAACGTTTCAATTGTTGTTGTAATAACGTAACTATTTACATATATACTTGTGTACAAGTAAACATGTTCGCGCGCATCTACCAACTTACAGTGCCTACCAATAATATTGCCACCAAAAGCTACTAATTTCAGTTACAAAAAAAAATAGGAGTATCTTGGTTGATATTCAACACAGAGGGTATATTTTGATTTTAGTATTTTTGGTAGAGTTTTTCCATTACAAAATACAACTCTAGTGGGGTTAATATTAAAAATTATACCTACTTTAAAATTTTTAAAATTTTTATAAATTTTACCCAAGCAATTAATTTTGGCAGTGCTTCAGATTTCGTAAAAAGCTGTTTAATTTATAATTTTCATAAAACAAAAAACCCACATACACATATACATATATAAATAGAGTAGCAAACTGGCCAAATCAAAGCTCAATATTGCCGTCTTGGATACGCCACTTTCTTTTCTTGCTATTATGTATATCGTTAAAAATTGGTATATGAAGGCAAAAACATAGTCATATAGTCGACTTCAGAGTGTGCAAAAACCTCATTAATGTAGTATCACCGCTTACTATTTGATTATGTAAGTCTACTGAATTTATACCAGTTTGTTCGTTTCGTCCTTATACAATGTCTGACAGCCATACTTTAATTAGTGCATCGAGGATGTCATTTTCTAACACAAACTAGTATTCACGCTCGTTATAATAAGACTTTTGACGATTTCTCTGATTTCGGATTGTTATTTGACGACAACGTTCTTAGGACATAAATTCTAATTCTATTAATGATTCTTCAGATCTCTCCAAACGCACTTTCTAAAATCTAATTACATTGAGTCAAATTTATATTTGATATCACCAACCTTCCAGATTTAGGTCACTACTTTTGATATCCTCACCATTCGAAACCACTTTTCAGTAAGTGATTCCACTGGATTGAAATTCGAGATCCCACTTCTGAAGAGTCTAGTTATAATAAATTTTCTTTTTATAAAATATGGTTTTGAAGATTTCAAAAGTTAAGTCTTCTTCCATCATTTTATATTAAATGTCTTTGAAATTGACTGTGGATGGAATTCTTCCAAGTTACTGCTTGGATTCTCCACACAGATTTTATAAATTTTGTCAATCCCATAGAAGTTGGCCGAACAAGGCAGTAAGCTCAAATTGGTTCGTTGATCTATGAGGATCTGGTGATCCATTCTGTTGATCCATTTTCAGAAGTTTTGTATATCACAAAGGACAATCGTTCACACCTTTGTTTCGAGAATCAACGTCCTAAGCTAAACTAACCTAACTTAACTTGGCCGCACTCCACGAATGAATCATTTAAATTGCTGAATTCAAGAGAGTCCAAATAAACACTTTGCCGTTTCGCAAGGTCCACAGTGCGTAGTTAAGCTAACAATATCGATATCGTTAACACATTATATTTTAAAATATAAAGAGATGCTGTTAAGTAAAATAACGATCATTGTTTGTCAAGATCTAAATCCGACATCAGATTGCTCCGTACTTTTAAAATATGCTCATATACCATAACCTAGTATTAAGGTTCTTAAATTCTAAAAGAATATGTCCTTATCAAATTGTAATTAGTCAGTGTTCCAAAACCTTTAACCACTTTATCATTGACTTTACATGCGGTCATTATTTAGATTGGTATTATTAGCTTCTTCTTTATTAGCGTAGACAGCGCTCACGCGGTTATAGCCGAAGCATTTTCGCAGTTTATATTCTTAATCTTAATCGCAGTTTATATACATTTTGATATTAACACTACTACTCCCATACAGCATCATCTTTTTTTAATGATTGATATACAGTTTTAATCTTTTTGATGGAAAAATGCTCGACTGTAGTCATAGCAATAGAAAATATTTAGCCAAGACACCTACCTTAAGACCCATTACCGAAATTACTCATACGCCCTGGGCAACTCATAAACGCTATGCTAAAAAAGGCGATGAACAATCACACGTCAACGAAAGTTTCGGTAGATTTGGTCATTCGGCATTAAGAAACTATTAGAAACTTGTACAGTAATATCCGGTACCACAATCTGGTAACACTATTGGGTAGTTAACCATTTAGCTAACCGATAAATAGATTACAGTAAAAATTTTTGGGCACATTCGCGTGTGCATTTCAAAAAATATATATTTTTTTCGATTATGATTTTTCATGCACTTGCCTCAACTTACCGTTGTATGATTTATTTGCACGCTCTCACTTTCGTAAAGCTTTCTAGAATTTTTGGTATATTTTTGGCTATGCATTTTCGCAAATCTTTATTTTTTTTTAGTTTTAGCACTAAATTCTTGGAAACACAAAATTTTATGGACTTAAAATATTTATTGAAAAACGAAATATTGAAAATCTTTAATTAAATTACGCCAATGATGTGTTTTGTCTCACTGCATGCTTCAGCTGCTTTTGAATTAAACGAAACCATTTGTTCTTTTCCAATTTGCCATTTCTCCTCTTTTGCCGCAAACTCAGTAAAAAAGACGATACGTGCTCTAATTTGGCCTTGTGAAATGTTACGTTGGATGCCAGAAACGACTACAAAAGCTGTTTAATTAAATTTAAGTAGACAAATAATTAAATTAATTCAAATTGAAACTAAACAAACCAAAAAAAATTAAGCAAGCAAAAAATAATAATTAAAATAACCAAAAAATTTAACTTACACAAACAGAAACAACAAATATGGAAAGTAAAATAGCCAAACAAAAGCAAACAAAAAAACTTAACCGAAACCAAAGCAAAAAATCCCAAAAACAGAAAACTGCAAAAAACATCGAAAATTTCAGAAAATTGTAAACACAAAGATTCACACACACACATAACTACAGACCCATACACAAGCAAACAAGCCAACAAAGTTAAATAGAGACATGCAGAAATCTAAGCAGAAGCAGTTACTAGCGGTTAATTAATTGCAACTTCATACAACGTCGTGCAAATCAGACACCAATTTCAAATGGGGACTAGTGTAAATAATAGATTGTTTGGTAGCGAGAACAAAAGCAAATAACGGCAGTGAAGGGGGGGAATAATTAAGATTTGTTGCAAAAATATGTATGTATATGTATAGACACGGAAAAGACTGCTAAAGCAAGCATACGCATTATGTAAGAAAGTAGCGCAGAGTTGAAGAAGGAACAGTTTCAAAACGACATACCAAAAATGATTTTAATACTTTTTTTTAAATTGCACTTTGCAGACTCTCTTGAAATGGTATTGCCTCTTTATAGATGCTTGAAAATGAAGAAATTAATTTTAGAAAAATTCTTAGAAAACACTTTTTTGCGTTTTGCGCTGCGCGATTAGCAAAACATTAACCTTTAAGGGAGTGCCTGGCACTGAAAGCTATCTTTAAATCGTTTATTATGGTTGGAAATTTTTTATTATTATTTTTTAATACAAATGTTTAAATACTAAAGTAAAGTTCAACAACCAGTATATTTTAACCCTTGGTTGCAGTTATAAAAATATTTTATTTACGTTAATTACTCTCAGCAAAAATATTTGTTTAATTTCATCAAACGTTGAAAACGAAAAAATTATTCATACAAATTTTTTTTTAAATTTTAGCTGAATAATTTAAACATAAAATCACCGAATTAACATTTTAACTTTTATTTGCCTTAAATTTAACCCTTGAGAGCGCTAAAAAAATGATTTAAGGCAATTAGTTCCCACGGAAATATTTAAAATTTAAATTCATCAAAATAACCTATAAAAACCGATATTAATTTTTTGATTTAATATTTTAACCCTTGTGAGCTGTTGATTTTTTATCTTTTTATACAATTGATTTTAGCTTATATGAAAATATATTTCTATCAAATACCATGCTCAATTACCTTTAAAAACAATATTTTAAAAATAATTTTGCCATTAATACTTTAACCCTTGTGAGCAGTTGAAAAAGAAAAAATATTTAAATCTTTTAACGGAAATATTTAGAACTTACATTCACCGAATTAACATTTAAACTTTTATTTGCCATAAATTTTACCCTTGTAAGCACTAAAACAATTTTTTATTTGAAGCACTTACTTCTAGCGAAAAATTTAAAATTTAAATTCATCAAATTAACCTTTAAAAAACTAGGTAATTTTAATTGGCTTAATATTTTACAGAGACTATGGACTTTAAATTTGGAATTTATAATTTCATTAGTTAAAGAAAAATGTCTAAAATATTATAGTTGTCATAAAATTTAAAAATGTGTCAGCATTAAAGTTTTAAAAATATTTATTAACACTTTAAAGATCAAAAATTAAGTCAATATTTTTCTAATTCGATGAAATTGCTAGTGAAATCGCATTCTTTAACTAAAAAGTTTCCTGCGGTATACAAAAACCGACTGGTAATGTAAGGGTTAAGCATTTTGCTTATATTTTCAAATAAAATTGCCTTTAAATATTTTTAAATTTTGGTGAATATTTGAAAAGAAATGAGAACTAATTAATTGCCAACTTTTGAAATCTTTTGGCTTTGTATAGCTTGTGTGTAAATATTCTATAATGTTGTCATAATTTTTTAAAACTGTTGAAAGCTCGTAAGCTTTGCATAGTTTTTGTGTAAGTTTTCTATACTGTTGTTATATTTTTTTTTAATTTTCAAGTCAAACTAATGATACAGAGTTAGAACTAGATTCGCCTTCAATTATGATAACGAAGCAAAAAAGTTCGTTTTCAAAACGAAAAAAAATAAATAAATAAATAATGGAGAAAATAATTAGAGAGATTTTCTTAATTTTAAAACATTAACTATTTAACAAAAACAACACGAATACAAATTTCCCAAAAAAACTAAAATCTTCTCCACGCAAACATGTACTCATATGTATAAAAACCAAAACATGTTGACAAAGAAAAAACTTAAAAACAATTACAGCCTCAAATATTTATATCATTTTATTGAAATTTTTGTTTTTGGCCAAAATGAAAGCTTCGCTTTCGCCTGCTCAATGAGCTTTAGCGCCTACAAACTACAATTGCAGATATTAATTTTTTAAATAATGTAAATCCCTTAAGAAATAAACTGCCGTTAATAGATAAATTACTAGGGTATCAAAGTAAAATATAGCAAAATACAAAAGCAAACAAACAAAAAACAAAAACAAATTATATATATGTATATAAAAAAGCCATTAATACATATGCATACTTACTCTTACTCAAAACCGAAAAGCAAATTCTAAACACACACAAACTTTAAACAGTATAAATAAATATGTAAAATACTATAAATTATTCTATACACTAACAAAAAAACTATGATAACAAAGCAAGAAAAACAAAACGCTGATCTAGTAGGCGGTTTTAATAAACAGTGAAAATATCGGACAAACTCAAAAGAAGTAAAAAATATTGTAGGTAAACATCTGGCTTTTCAAAGCAACAACAATCACCCACCCGCTACATACACTGATACCACCCAAAATCCTGAAACAAATGAAAATACAAATTTAACAGAGCTTTCTTAAGAATTAGCAAACTGAACGCTAAAGTTCGAAATGCATTTTCAGACAGTTATTTTCGGTACAATTTTAAGTGACTGTAAGCAACGTTAGTGTGACTTACCATTACGGACTTTAAGTTAAATTGAGGTTATGAAATTCATATAGATGCCTATGAAAGTTAAAATAGGGAGTATAAGTACAATTTTTTTGCACTATTTTATTGGATCTTGAGTTCAAATCATATCCATAAATCAAAAAATCTAGACGCTTCTCGATCTCATTGCATCCTAAGTTCAATATAAAATTCCTTAGATGACGTGGTTTGTCTTTCAATTGAGCTGGACTGTCCAGTTTTCATATTATACTCAAAAGCAGGTAATGAAAAGTATCTTTTCAAAATGAAAGAAATCGCGTAATTCGAAAACTCATAAAAAACACAACTCTCCTTGTACAAAAGATATGAAGATATTCCTCTGAGGTTAAGGAATAATACTCTGAGCCCACTTCTCCTATTAAGTAATATCCAATGACCACCAGTTCTAATGGCGACCTCTGACTGTAACTCAAGTGGAAAAACTTCTCTATATACATACATATTATAAGCCATTTTCATTTGAAGATCGAAGATCTCCTAAAATAATATCAAAGGCGAGAATTATAAAGAATTATACTTAAGGGCACACCTAGTATGTCAGCCTAAAAAAAAACGGCGTTTTATGGGAATTCAAACAAAAAGAGTGATGTGTAGATGATTTTTTTATTTAAAGGGAATGTTTTGACTCCCAAAGAGGGTTCTTCACTTATCCAGTGATACCGGCCTTCTCTGTGGTAGAAACCTGAAAAGTTTCCCTAACAAAAGATGTTGGCCGAACAAAAATTTACAAAATGGTCAAGAGCTAGAAGGACATTGTATAAAGAACTATATGCAGAACGAAAAAAATTGCATTTAATAATAAACTAATGGATCCGATTAAACTGAGCAGCTACGTTTTAAAGGTAGTAATTCACAAACGATTAGAGATATCAATTTTAAATTTTGGAATCTCACTTTTAAAGGTAGAACCTATCGAAATATAAAAAAATGTCCTTTTTTAATTTCACACAAGTTGTGCCAATCACTGTTTGGAGAAATTTTTGGAGTACTGACAGTCTGAAACAAAATTTTGTTATTTATGAAAGTAGTTCTGTACCCTTCATATAACCTGAACAAGGTATATTAAGTTTCCAACGATGTTTATAACACCCTAAATGAAGCGACGGATCTGTCGGTCCATCTGAATATATATACGAACTAGTTCCTCAACTTTTGAGCTATCGATCTGAAAGGATGGATCTTTTCTCACCAAGAAGCTGCTCATTTGTCGGAGTCGATATCGATATCGGACTACTGCAGCATATAGCTTGCATACAAACTGACCGATCAAAGTTCTTGTAAGGAATCTTTAGTATTTGAGAAGCGTGTTATATGTACATATATTATATATGTTGGATTCTAAAATAGTAAAATCTGGTTTATTCTTCAGCGAGAACGGGGATTTACTTACGCTTATGTAGTCCTATATTAACCCTGGACGTGATTTGTTAGTCGATTCGTCTAACAATCATCGTTTCGCAAACAGCTGCAAAGTAACGATGCCCGTTCAGGATTAAGATCCTCGATTTCAAAATTTTAGCAAATAGTTGAGACAAATATAGTTTTACAGTGAATTATCAACCAAACTACAGGGTCAATAAGTCCACTACGTTGCTTACATGAGAATATAATAATATGCACTACAATATTTACAGTTACTATTTTCTGTTATCTTTAGTGTTTTTTTTTGAAAATAATTTAGAAAACAATTACAACTTTAACTCTTTAACCCCACGATGCAAAAAAAATGATAAAAGTACAAAATGGAAAAAGTGTAAAATTCACACGCGTCAGTATCCCAAACGAGCAAACATACAAACAGACCAACTGAAAATATATAGTATGTATAAACAATTACAAAAATATATAAATAGAGTTAAATAATAAAACAAACGAACCGTTAACCGCTCTTATGATCATCTACACACACACAAACACACATAAATAAACACACACACACAAAGTGAAAGCTACAAAAAAGTTAAACAATGACAACAACAAAAATGCATTCTAACTGCGCAACTACAAAGCGGCATATTTAACTGTATATAGTGTGCTTTCGTAATAGCAAATTAATTTTTCGAAAATGCGCGTCAAATATTTAACCAAAAGGATAACGCTAACGCCTTGCAAGCTATTTTGAACACGCCACAAAAAGCTGCAATATTTTTGCTTGCGCATTTGCCGCTCACTTAGTTTTTTATTTATGTGCAAACATACATACAAATTTCTCTATTATTTTTTGCAGCCGATTCTTCGTCACAATTTGTCACATCAAATCACCCGCAACTGCAACAACCAAATTATATACAAGCATAAACACATACACACACACAAAAATGATGACTGAAAATATGCAATTTTTTTAAGTTGCACTATTTGCAAATTAAATATCAAAATGTTATTGTGTACATAGGAGAAAAAATAGCTAAAAGAAAATAAAAAATAATTACCTAAAAAAACAAAAACAAAAAACTACCAAAGATATGTATTAAAAAATTAACTAAACTAAGCTTAAATATATGTAAATATTAAATTTAAAAAATAAAAAATACATAAAGACAAATTATTGATAAAAATAATTACAAAAAAAAAGAAACAATAAAATAAATAAATTCAATAACTACAATAAAATAATTTAATGCAAATATGTATGTAAAAGTAAAATGTAAATTCAACAGCTTTGAATACCGTCCACGCACTCATACGCATAGTGACACACACACACACCAACAAACAAACAAACCAACTGACTATTTCGCTTAATACTTGAGGACAGTAAGCCTCTAGCTCCTATGAAAGAAAAAAATAAAAATATGGTGAAATTTTGAACTTTTTACGCAAACACGCAGTAGCTTGCACAGCAGTTTCCTTTTCTTTTTTGTTTTAATTTCTTGATTTGATTTTTTTTTTTGAAAAGTTCGCACACACAAAAACCGAAATGACGCTTTGTAGTTCGCTGATGTCGAAAATATCTACGCGTGCTTTATTGAACGAGTAACGGTTGTTCAGTTGCTAAAGTAGAGTTGATTTCAGAAGCTCACGCGCACATATGTTTTTTTCTTAAAGTATGCAAATCAAAAAATACTTTTCTCTATTACTGATCCTTTTTAATATACATACATACGATTTGATACGACTGTGATCAGAATGTGAGGTGAATTTGTTTATAAAATGTTAAATATTTATTTAATCCACCAAATTAATTTTGTCCACTTCAAAGTATTCACCGATGATAAAACACACTTTTTTCCACGCTTTTTCCAGTCCTCGAAACAGTCGGAATAGTATTTTTCCGGCATAGCCTTCAGGTCCTTCGATTCCACTCGAATGCGGTGGTTGCGGAGCGAAATGAGTTGATTTGAGGCATAATGCGTTTTAGCGATCTTAGCACCAAAAGGAGACTTAGCGCGTTTGACGCACAAAACATTCATCAAAATAGTTTCGGCTGTGCCAAAGATATTCAAACACAATCTGCCAATTGTCAATCGAGGATTTTCAAGCACCAAATCTTTGATTTTTTGGACTTGGCCCATTTTTGTTACACAGTGATAATATTATCAAAAGGGTTCTCTCCAAATTTCAATATCATATTTCACACTTTGATCGATGTCTTTGGTAAAAAGTCAACAATAGGCTCTGGGCTGTTTTCTTCTTTTATAACTCGGCTATAACCGCGTAAGCGGTGTCTACGCCATTAAACAAGAAGATAGGCTCAGGGTCTTCGCTTGGAAATTATTATATAAAGTCCTGTCAACTTTGAAAAAACAAATGAGCCTGCCTTCATTATGCCCAAAGTTTTAAATTACATTTTGAGCTTACTTTTTGATCACAGTAGTATACTCAGTAAATCTGCTAAAAAATATTGACGCCCCTATTACGTAAGGCAACTGTTTACTTTCTCCTACTATTGCTTAAATTTGTCCAAGATTTAATAAAACTAGACATAAATAAAATAGTTTAAAAAATGTAGAGTTTTGAATAATTATTCAGAAGAAAATGTTCGTAAATAAATTATTTTAGCACTGGTGGTGTTAATTTTAGGCATCTTTTATTTATTCATCCCTTGAAATAATGTTTAGCTCAACGCCAATCTTTCCAAAAACTATTGAAATGTTTGCCAAAGTTCTTATCGGGTGTTAAAACTATATTATAGCCTTGGCAGACGGCAGCGTTAATCCGGATTAACTGCGCACTTAATCAGATCCAAATTTGTAGGTGACAGACGGCAGCTATGCGAGTTTGAAACTCTCATAAACAGCTCATTGTCCTTTTTATAATATTTTCAATGAAAATTGATAGAAGACCAATTTTTACCAAACCATTTTTTATTACAAAAGCATATCAACACATTATTTTTAAAACTGCATCATAACATAGAAGTTTTATTGATATTATATTGAGAATTTGATAAACAGTTGTCAGGGCTGCTTGTATTTCATTCACAATAGATGAAAATTGGCCATTTTTAACAATGTTGCCAACGAAAATCTCACAAACTCCCTAAAATTTTGAGAGTTATTTTTGGATTCAGCAACGGAGTTAGCTGTGGTAACTTCTGAATTAATCCCGAAAAATGCAATTAATCTGGTTTAACGCTGCCGTCTGTCAATGCTATTAACCTGCTTTGCAGTCCATTCCCGTAACTACCTTATACTGAAGTATGAAGCCTTTTTCGTCCAGCGTGACATTGACGCGAAATTATGTCCGTTTTTATACATGCTTTATTGAAGTAAATTTCGAAGTAAAATTGGAAAATATACTTTTTTAAGTCCGTCGGCAGACAGCGACAAAACACAGTATGTGTTGTTGGTTAGAAAAGTTCTTTCCAAATTCCATATCTTGTGGTACGTAATTGGTGGGAAAATGTTCAAATAATAAGTAACTCCACCAGTAACATCTTTTTTATACGACGTCGATTAGCATCATTTTTTAAGATGTCGATTTTCTAAGTTATAGATCGTTAGTAGATCCACTTTTTCTATCAAGTATTATCTCACTTCTTATAGCTCTAAAATCGTATATCACATGCCTCAAAATTGTATAAGCTTTTATGTTTTACAACTCTATGATAAGGTAAATGATACAATGTACTTTCGTCTCAAAGACTCTAATGGTCAACCAGTAACGTTCGTACTTTAAAGCTTTCATTTGTTTTCGTTCATAAATATAAAAGCTTTTTTAGAGCTTTTATTAAAGAAATTACATTTTACGATACATAAGTTCATGCTTATACTTAGGGAAGTTTTCGCATCCAGTTTCGTAGTTTTTAAAGAATTGTGCAATCTTAAACATATTTGAGATTCTTGGTTAAAATTGTTGTCGTTTACTATTTCGGAAGTTATTGTACTTTTTATTAAACAATAATTTCAATTTTTAGAGAGAACTACTCAGCGGACAGCCAACTCGTTCAGTAATAGCACTTACTTAACCTCTAACGACTTACTGTAAATATTTACAGCTGGATATTTCGAAAAACCAATATTTCAAATCACAAATCAATGAAAATGAAAATAATCAACACTTAACAAGAACAAACACAAACACTTTGTACAAATGTAAAACAGTTTTATTAGAAATAGTAGAATTACGCTGAACAGGATAGGTATGGCTAGGCGCTTAAAACAGTTAAAAAAGCAAGCACGTGGTAGCTAGTGATTAGAAACAGGGCATATTAGGCGTGCAGCTAGCTCTTAGTGCGTTTTCGAAATGTTTCGATTTAATTTCAAGTAAGTAAGGCGACTGCTATACAAATTCTGCATATCACAAATTTAGTTCAAACTAATTGAAGTATAAGCTGAAATGAGAAAATAAGTAAATTGAAGTTAGAGCATAGAGTTTTGCTAACAAAACTACTCGAAAACAATTGATCAGCCTGAACTGTTCTAGTCATTTACCAAAACTGACTGCTTTGTTCACCTTTATCTTCCTTAAGCCGCAGCAAAGCGTCGCCCCTCCAACTAAGCTCCCTCCCACACACCCTAACTGCATTCATTTGTTGTTCGATAGTATGTCTCTTGAGCGAGTTATGCAACAAACAAAGCTTAACTAAATGTTTAAATTTGGAATAAATGTGTTCAAAAATATATAATTATAAACATATAACAAAACTAATTAAATGAGTAAATAGCGAAATATTAAAAAAATTACAAAATAATAATTTAAAGTAAAACAAAATAAGTTGCGATGTGAAGTTGAAAATTTTTCTTATGTGTACCAAAAACCAAAAAAACAACAAAAAATAATTTCCAAAAAAAAGTTATGGAAAATGTAATGAAATTTAATAGTGTGAACGTGTAAAAATTGTTAGATATGTATTGTAAATAGTTAAGAGGTAAACAAAAAACAAATGTGAGTAAGTAATTAAATGAAATTAAATTAATTTACGCCATACAAATGTAATATATTGAATGCAAATAAGAAAGAATGAAGAATAAAAATTTATTTATGAAATGAAACAAACAAAACAAAAGCATATGAATTTCATTTAAAAATTAATAATAATTAAAAAAATAAAAACGTAAAAAATTGTAAAAAGTTAATTGAATTTAGTCTAGTTTAGTTGTTAGTGTAAACGTACGTAATTAATTTAAGTTGTACTAGGTTCTTGGAATTGTGTAAATTTTTGTACATTTGATTAATGAATTAATTAATTTAGCTAGCTGGTGGCTTAGTGCAAAGTTAGCGTGAAAAAAAAATTGAAAAATTTCAATAGAATTTATATAAAAATAATAGCTGATCCATTATTTATTGCATTATTAGTTAATTAAATAGCTCATTTTTGTTTTGTATCAACGATTATATGTATGTATGTATCACAAGCTGTTGATTATTATTTAATGTTTTTTACCAACGAAAAAAGTTGAAAATAGCATAGCGCAATAGTGATTGAAATAAATTGTGAGATATCACATATACATACACACTTTGGGTTTTTATTTATTTTTTTTTCAAAACATAGAGTATTGAGATTTAAGTAGTGTTTTTTATTTAGTATTTGGACTTGTGTTTTTAGTGATTTTTATATTAAATTATTTATTTTGTTTAATTTATTAAGCATTAATTAGTTGTAAAATATATTGTGATTTTAGGTTAGTTTAATAATTACTATTTTTCTTTGTAAATTAATATATTAATTAATACGCTTTCGAAAGCTTAAGCAAATGTCTAAAATGCAAAAAAAAGTGTAATTTTCGCCAAATCGATTTTTATGAAAGTATGGATTATGTGCAGTAGGACTCACGACTTTGTCACTCACTTGATAAAATTAAAAAATAAACACTTTTCGAAAAGCAATGTTGCGCAACATTCGTATTAATTGCATTCCTTATATATTTACTTACTTTTTCTGTTTTTTGAATATTCAAAAAATATTTTTATGTTGAATTGCAGAAAATAATTAATGGCGACTATAATTTTCGAATACAAGTATAGTTAGACTCCTGCAATATCAAACGGATTGCAGGCACTTTCTTGTAGCAAAAATATGTTGCTCAACATTAGTATTAACTTTCTGAAAAATTAAAGACGTCAACGCTGTTCAAATGTAAATTCCAAGCAATGTTGCAAAAACTTGTACCTTGAATGTTGCAAGAATATGTTGCGCAACATTTAAGTGGATATACATATTTTTAAAAGAATAAATATTTTCAAAAACAACCATACAAATAAAATTGTTGTGAATGTTGCGTGAAAGCGTTGCACAACATTTACTATATTGATATTGTCAAAAATAATATTATGTAAACAACTACCAATTTGGCAAATCTTGTTGCTCAAATGTTTGAAGAATATGTTGTGCAACATTTGCGTTGATATAGTAAAAATAATTAAAGGCCGCTACGACGGTCGAATATAAACTCCAAGCAATGTTGCAAGAACTTGACTCCCAAAATTTTCAAAAATATGTTGCACAACATTTTGTTTATGTTGTCAAATAATAATTAAAAGCGGCTACGCTGTACAAATGTAAGCTCGAACCAATGTTGCAAGAACTTGTTCCTTGAATTTTGCAAAAATATGTTGCGCAACATTTGTGTGGACTTTCTTAAAGTGTAAAGATGTTGAAATGTAAATTCAACGTTGCAATAACTTGTATGTACCTTGAAGGTTGCAATAATATGTTGCGCAACATTTATGTTGATATATTTCATAGCTTTTGTATTTGTAATGATCAAAGTGGTTACTGGAAATCTTAATACCTTAATACGTCGATGTTTCTATTTGCATTGTTTGGGCTGTGCGTTTCCTACACTGACTGTAGCTTTTATTGCGCAACATTTTGATGACCATCATGTTGCCGAATATTATTACTGTTTGACAACAACGAATAGCCACTTTTCTGATGAAATGTATACACGAAATACGAAAATATGTTGCTGGCAACTTTTGGTTTATAATTGCGTTGTATAATTGTTTTATATATAAATGCATAGTATTTAATATTTTATTATTATATAAAGCACTAAAAAATTGTAGTTTCAAATGTTGCGCAACATTTTTGTGTAAAACTCCCTAGCTGCTGTTAATTTCATTAAATGGAAGTTCGGCTTGCAATATTTCTAAACTAAAGCTGCTAGCAAATATTTATTTATTTTTTTTTTAATTTTCTGTATGATTTTTCTATATATTCATATTATTTATTTCAATTATATTTGTCTAAATAAGCAAATTGTAGGCTTGTTTTGCTCTCATAAGTAAATAAAAGCTTTTAAGATTGTATTTCGTATATATTTTATTCATATATTTTAGCGTAGCTTCATTTTTTTTGAACATTTATAATAATTTTTGTTTAAATTAATTGCCGTCCAAAATTTTTTGTTATGTGTAGAAAGACATAGCAAAATAGCTACCTTCAAACTACCCAAAACATACTCAGTATTTAGTTAAAAAAAATTTAGGTACTCGTAGTAATTTGTGTGATTTCTTTAAAATTTTAGTTACTCTTTAAAACATATCAGTTGAAAAAATATATAATATTAATAAAAATTATTGAAAACGACGTTCATAAGTATACTAATATAATTAAAAATGCAAGAAACGCTTAGTAAAATTAAATTTTTTAGTGTCTAATGTTCAAAATTAAAAGTAATTATTATAGAAACATACATAGATATACATATATATATATATTATATGTAAATGAAGTATTTCCAAAATTTGCGCATAGATTTGTATTTTTCCAATTAAAGCTCCCGATTATGATTAGAAAGACCCTTACTACAGTCGCAGTTAGAAAATTGCAACAAACTTGAAAGTTTTATGTATGTGGAAAAACACGTTTGATTTATACACATACAAGTATATATGTATAAACTATTCATTCATGGATATGTATTTCTGCGTAGAACGTTAAACGTAAGACATATGTACCTATTTCATATACGTACGAAGTTAATAAGTGAAGTCGGCAACGCCGTCGCAAGCGAGATTATTAGACGGTAGTGAAGTAATTTGCTTGAAAAATATATAATAGATTTAATTTATTTAAGTATCTTTTTTTCAACTTAATTTTAAGTACTTTTTAATTAATTTTAATTTTTTAATAAAAAACATTTTTGTTCGGAACCCTTTCGAATTTCAGCTTTCATTGCGCTCTATTTTAATTTGAGCTAAATACTCCTTATATCAGTGCACTAAGTCCACATAAATGACGAGAAAAGGATCCATGATTAATCTCTATACGTGGAATATCTTTCCAATGATATGGTTTAAAATTTCCAATTGCTTAGTCCACTCACCGTATCATTCATTTTTTGAACTTCAAGATTATATTTGTTAAAAGCTCACAGTTCGTTGGTTTTTCATGAATTCTTGGCCAAAAACAATGCTGAAACGATGCCCCAGCCTCCGTATTCGGCCGACATGTTCTCCGTGTGATTTTTTCCAATTTCCAAAAAAATAAGATAACCTTAAAGTGCCGTCGTTTTACAAGCATAGATACTAAAAAAGCTTAAGATTGTCCCAAAAATTACGTCTGAGGAGTGTTTCGACGATTGGATGAAGCGCTGGCATAGTGATTATAAAAATGCGGACTACTTTGCAGGCGTCAGTAAAATTATCTAATGTTTTTTGCAAGAAATGAAAACTCCCCTTATTTTTTGAGTACGCCTCGTATGCTGCTTTCATCTTATTTATATACGTATGTAAAAGATTAGTTTGAAGTTGATTATACTCTCAACAAAGCCAAATAAGATTCATTGACAAGTGACTTAAACTGTTTACCTTTTTCTCCTCCTTTAAGTTGGATTCTTGTCTTTGTATAAAATTTTAATTTATCGATATTAATTTGCTACTTTTTTAGCGAAAATATCGAATATTAAAAGTAGTAGTAGTTCCTTCCTTCCTGCCTTCATTTTAGTAAAATAGCTGTTACCGGTGGATCGTTGCTTTCGCTTTTTCTTAGCATGAAGCCTTGTAAGCGCTGTTGCTGTACCTTGTATGACACTTGGATTCTCAGCTAATAAGTGTTTGTAGATTCTTGAGGGTCACTAATATTTATTTTAATTTTTTTAATTATATATATATATATATATATTTATTTATTTTTTTATACTTATTTTCAATTTTGAATTAGCTAGTATATTATTTTTTTAATTATAGATCTCATTGTAGTTTTTAACGATTTTTTTAATCAAATTAGTAAAAAATAAAAGGAGTTATTTAGTTGTTTTGATAATAGTTAGATCATTATTGTTTGACTAAATGAATTAAACATATCGCTAATAATATTATCAATGAAATCGAACAAATTTTCTAAAACCAGGTCTTTCACTCTTCCCACTTTCTCGCTCTCATTCGCTTCTATCTCTACAACTGCATTATATTTGAGCTTTTTAAAAGCTTCCAAGTTAAAAGAATTCTTACTAACTAAAAACTGACTTTTTCCGCTTTTATGCCTAAGAAACTCCAATAGATAATTTAATAAGGTTGCTGGAGCAGAACATAGCAAAGCAGAAACGAAAGAAATATTTATAATAAAAATTCAAATTACCAAAATTTCTTTTGATAAAAAGACTGGAAATAGAAAAATTACATGTGTATATTAAAATACTAATTAAATAGCGTAAAACATTATAATTGGAAAATGCAAAAGTTGATATGCTGAAGTTATTTTTTTTTCATAACTTTTTTTTCAAAATGTATGTTTTTATAATTTTCATTTTTATAATTGTCTACAAACCAGCATTGGCTGCATTAAAAGGTTGCGAAACATGCGGTAATTGTTTGCGAATTAAAAATATAAAAATTACTTAAGTCAACTTTACAAATACTTCAAAAAGTGTATTCAATGCGAGTATAAATTTGTTACTATTTAAATCGTCATAAGCTTTATTTTATAATTTTGACTCTATTTTGGGAGAAAACTCGTTTCAAAGCAATGTTGGCGTATATCGTCACCTAAAATGCAAAATAACGTAACAACACCTTTTATAACTTTGCGGCGAAGGAAAAGCGAAATAATTGAAACCAGTAAAAATTTGAGTTTTGGTTATAAAATGGTTACATATTGGTTATAAAATGGTTACATATTGGTTATCATACACTCAAACAAAATTTGAGTTTTGGTTATAAATTGGTTATATTTCTGGTTATCATACACTCATGTTATCATACATTCATATTGAAGCAATTGAGTTTTAGTTATGAAATGGTTATATATTGGATATTATATCAGACAGGGATTTTTAATTTTTTTTTTGATGATACGTTGTTCTGCATATTAGGTGACGACATGCAGTTACTCGGTTTTTTTTTTCATTTAAAAAATATATAATTTTTTTGTTTTTGATTTGATTTTTTCTTTGAAACATTTTTTTATTAAAGCTGTGTACCCAGAAATTAAATTTAGAAGCATTGCTTTACGAATATTTCTAAAATCCAACTTAAGTTAGTTCAAACTCAGCGTCTGAGACGCGAATTGCTAATTAAAAAATAAAAAAAAAAAAAAACAAAAATAAAATTTGCATTAAAAATATTATTATATATATGTAAAATTGAAAACGAAATTTAAAAAACATATTGTAAGTAAATAATATGCATTATCCTTTGTTAAATATGATTAGTTAGCGATCCAAATGCAACATACATAGTTATATACAAGTATTAAATACTCGTAAGCTACCTTGAACGCAATTTGCCACATAGAGTATAAATAGAAATATTTGAACAAATAATAAATGAAAAAAAATTAATAAAATTAAATTGCGCCAGCCTGATAACTTTAAATACGAAAAAACAAGCAACGTAAATACGCTAACAATTGAAAATTAAAATAGAAAACAAAAAAATGCAGTTCAAACAAAATAATAAACGCCAGTAATACTTTAAATTCTAAACGTACACACACAAGTAAAATTAAAAAAGAATTAAATTAAATTACTAGCAGAAAATATGTCAAAAATTAATAAAAACAAAAACACAAGCCAATACATTAATAATTAATAATTTTTCATTTTCAATTACGAATATTACTTAATTATGCTTGAAATGGAAAACAAAATTAAATAATTGAAACTAAATGAAAAAAAAAACAAATACTAAGAAACTTAAAATTAAAAAAAAATTAAACAAAGTTGTTAAGCATTAAAATGTTTTATAAACGTTATGAACAATTAATTAAATTATAAGTGAAAATCAATTAACAATAAAAAAACACGAAAAAAATAAATAAAAACTAAGAAAAAAACACAAAAACGCTGCGTAATTCGAGATGTTAAAGCATAAATAAATAATTGAGAAAAAACAACACATAAAACGCTAACACACAAACAACAAAAAATTAATTTAGCGAAAAAATATATTAAAAATATGAACATTTCATAGAAACCAAAGAAAAAGAAAAAAATACAAAAATTATAAATTGATAAATAATTAATAAACAAAATACAAACAAGAAGCATATTCCTCTATTATTCTTATTATTACTGATGCATTATTATTATTATTATGATTATTACTATATGAAATAATTATTGATAATTAGTAAAGAAAAAATCATAATATAGAGCAAAAAATTATTTAAAAAATGCAAAGCGCCGATAAATAGTTTAACAAAACAATAAATAGAAAGACAAAACAAAAAAAAAAAATAAAAGCAGAAAAAGTAATAAAATTATGAGAAAAATTAATGCACTGCTGTTTTTTCATAAATCTATACAACTCAAAACTTAGCATTAATTTTAATGTAATTCGAAGTGTAAATAATGTTTCTGTTTTGATTTTTTACAAAAATCTATCAATCAATTAATCAATTGATTTGTTATATAAAAAAGGCATTATGGCAAAAGGCTGTCATTTAGAAGTGCTTAAATGCATTATACAATATTTTAATACAATCTTTGCTGGGTATATTAAAAAAAAAGTCTACCAAACCACCTTTGCTCACAGCAAACCGCAGCTGCCAAGCAGTCCAAAGCTCTTCAAAGCTGTCCAAAACTGTTCAAAGCTGTCCAAAGCTATCCAAAGCTTAACTGTGTCAGCCAATCAGACATAGCTATCAAAGACCTTTTATTCAACATATTTTCCATCCAAAGGGATTTTAGAGGAACTCAAGTCAGCTACACTATTAAAACATATGCTATACTATATGTACATACGTATGTATATCCTCTTTGGTCATGCCGCTATTTCTAAAAGGCAGCATTACAAATTACAAATCCTTCCCACAGTTCTACTATCGATGAAAGCCACACAACTTGGATTCGGTTTTAAACAACTATTACATAAATTCCAAGCTTTGGAAGTCTTGAATTTATTTTTTTATAAAAAGCGATATCTGTAAATAATTATTTTAAATGTAGAGTTGCAAAAAATTGCAAAAATTTTAGAAAGTTGTAATTTGTAAAAAAAATTTAAAAATATCTAAAAATGTGTTCAAGCGTTTCATATACCTTCTCAGTAAAGTAATTTGTTTCGTACTTGCTAACATTACTATCGTTTTGTAGACTAAAAATTGCATTCTTAATAAATTTTAGAAAGCCTTTCGCACCACGCTAATTTCTCGGAAAAGTAATGAGATCCTTTCTTTTAAGCGAAAAAAAAAATTATAAATTAGTATTATCAGAGCGTTTCAAATTCCCAGACTATAAGACTTCTGTGATTATTTATCTCTCATTTAAAAAGAAGACGGATGTTCTAAAAAATATTATAAAAATAAAAAAGAATACATTTTAAACGAAGTACCAATGCTAAATTGAAAAGACGAATCTCTTATTTTAACTTTTATCTGCTATCATGCCCTAAGAAAAAACTCACCTGAAGCTTTCATATAGCTTTTCTAATCTAAAATTAAAAATAATTCTATTTTATTTCACACTTTAACTATTCAAAAATATATTTACCAGAGAATTTTTCAAAACTCCAATTATTTTCGGAGATATACATAAATATTTTCCTGACCCGGCATCCAAACTGGTTCGGCCCGATCTGAAACTTTAAAAAACTTTTCAAAAGGATACCCACGGTTTCTCAGGTTCCACTAAATCTATTTACCTGAAATTTTTAAAAAGTCCTCTTTGTAGACTTATCAAGATTTGAAAATATCCTTTACCACAAATTTCAATTTTTACTAATTGCAAAAACCTGGTGGACTTTTACTATTTTTAAAAAATTCGAAACAGTCAAATAAAGTGGTAAAAGAAATGTTCAACTTTTCCACAGAACCAGACATTGCGACGATACTCTACATTAATAATTTTTGAGATCGCAATCGTAGGCATGGTCACGTGTCAATTTTTTGAAGCCCTTTGCCTTGTTTTACGACACTTCCAAAATTACCTGAAGTTCATGTCTCTAGACTGGTTTCATTTTTTACTATGAAACTTGCTAAGCTTAAAGCTTGCTCATCTATAAAGAGATTTTCATGCTACTAACTGAAAGCTCTATATTTGTATGTACAATTTATTTAAAACTTAGCATAACTAGGTTACAGTATTTATATAGTGTATATTATAAAAACTTCAAAAAATATATTTTTTTGAACTTATTTTTTAACTTTATTATTTTTTCTAATATAAAGTATATGCGAGTGCTGTAAATTCTAGTGTAATGAATACTTTAGTTTTAAATCCGTAGCGTAAGTTATGTGGTTGATTGCCAGATTTCGTGATCTCATAAATTGTAAATACGTAAATGTGTGAATGTGGTAAGTAAAGTAAATTATCAACATATTTTGTTTTGTTGTTTGTTGTCTGGAAAAATTGCGCAATCGTTCAATTTTTCGCAACTTGCAAATGTGAAATTATTTTCCTTCTCAATAACTACTACTACTTCTTGATGTGTGTCTGTGTATGATTATTGTATTCACAATGATTACATTGCCCATTAAATGTATTGTATTTCTTGGTTTCTTTAATTCTCTCTTACTTTACTTACTATACATTTCTTCTTCTTCTGTTAGATATATACTATATTTTATATGTAAATCACAATTTTCAATTATGCGTTTCATTATTTTGGTGTATTTTCTATATTTTTATATATTTTTCATTTTATGGTGAAAACAAATATTTCTTTGTTAGAATTTCTTCCTTACTGACTATACTATATATTTGCATGTTATGATTCGGTAATTTGCGTGCAATTTTCTTATTACTTAACGAAAACGAATTCAAGAGAGTTAAGCACGTTGCGTATTTTTATGCACTAACAAAATTAATAGTAACTGTAATAATAAAAATTTTCATAAACAAGTTATTAAATAAATACAACAACAACAGCTGCTGAGATGGCCAACAAGCGCTACACTAAATTTTAGTTAAACCTTAAATAAACGCAAAATTTGTATGTAAGTTTTAACAAATTTTAAAATACTCGTATATTTGAAAAAAACGATCATTTCTATGTAGCCACATTAGCATTCTACTTTAACCCAGAAAACTCACACAACATACCTATTTAATAAACGGTTGATTTTGAACTCACATAATCTCGAAAAGTATATATTGTATGCGCTCATACTCATTATTATTGTTGTTGAAAGCCCCATCTTTCGACCTCTCCGCCGCCTGCCACTCATACAAATTAGTACAAAAATTTACCTATACGGTTTTACCGTTATCGCTCGTGTTAACTATATGCATTTCCGAAGTAGTGCCAACTCATCAACTTACTCAAATATACATACATAGATATCAATACTCAATCTAAAACATGCTCATATTCGACATCTACAATACTCGTCGTACTCATTTATCATACGCTTAAATCGTAAATATACTCATGTAGTATTCATTAGTATATTCATTTGTCGTTCTGCTCCACTCTAACTACTTATCTCTCGCTCTCGCTCTCTTTCTCTACCATCTACCTACAACACTTTATATTGAAACACGTTCTATCTCATTTCCATGTTCATAGCCCCAAGCCATTTTAGTAAACGTAAAAGTTTGTAGTATCTCACTTGCTCACGTGTTATTAGCGTAAAATTCATTTTGTTTTAACAGTTACTCTTCTAAGTTACAAAAAATCAGTGTCTAAAAACTTTACTCTCAATTTAGCGTACATATTGTACTATGCAAAAGCCTTTCTCTAATTAAATTAAAAGAGTCAATTTGAGATTCTAATATCAATTTTGCTCTCTCAACCTCTTTCAATAACATAAAATAAATATACATATAATAAAATATAAAATAAAATATAAAATTAATAAACTGAAAAATGATTACCTAAATAATAAAAAAATACCTTTGAAATAAAAAATTCAAAAATTTTACCCTCAACACCACTGCATTCAACTCCGAAAACAGTCCCGTCGGGTTCTGGGGCAAAATTGTTGGTTCGCTGTGTGTGATCGCTGGTGTATTGACCATCGCACTGCCCGTCCCTGTAATCGTCAGCAATTTCAATTACTTCTATCATCGCGAAACCGATCAGGAAGAGATGCAAAGTCAAAATTTCAATCACGTCACAAGTTGTTCATATTTACCTGGTGCATTGGGTGAGTCAATAGACATTTATATATTATTAATAATAAAATTTTGATGAACCCCATGCATATAAGTATGTTAAGTTAATGATTTTGTTTTCTAATCCATAAATATTTGTAATTCTCAACCACCTTATACGCTTGCAGGCCAACATATGAAGAAGTCTTCTATGTCCGAATCATCATCTGATATAATGGATTTAGATGATGGCATCGATGCTACATCAGGTTTGACTGATCATCCTGGCCGACATTTAGCTCCATTTTTGCGAGCACAGCAATCATTCGAAAAGCAACAATTACAATTGCAACAACAACAGAATGGCTTGCGTGGCCAAACAAATACACTGCAACTGCGTCACAATAGTGCCATGGCCGTCAGCATTGAAACTGACGTCTGACTACTGGGTAAGTGCAATAGTTGGAAATACTACCGAAAATTTATGTGATACTAAACGCTTACACTCACACATACATACATATCATACGCATAATTGTAAGTAAAGCATGGTTGCAGAGTATCGGATCCTCTTAAGATCTTCGGGCCCGAAAGGAATTGTCCCAAATCGCCTTGTTGCTCTCCTTCACTGCCTATACGTATTGGAAGTCTACGGTATTTGAAGTCCACGATATTTTGCGAAGACGAACCATACAAAAGAGTTAAATTGTTAAAAGCTACATGAAATCATATTCCCTTAATAAGTACTAATCACACTACCGATCTACTCGAGTTCGCTTGGCTTCTATGAAATAATATTTATTTACAAAAGTAGTTTTAACCCAGATTTTTTTTGTGGGTTTTTTAGTTTCATACGAAAACCATACTATGATCACGTAACCTAGAACACTTGTCTGAGACCTTAGGTTCAGTGATTAAAATAATTTTCAATCACAAATTTTCACTAGCCTCCATAACTTTTGGTTATATTGATAAAAAAAAAAAGCTCTGGGCTTATTGTTTTGGTCGGCTACATTCAAACAAGTAGAAATTGTACCATCCCTAGACAGTTTGTCTAGCGGTAGATATAAAAATCTATTAAGCTCACGGTCACACCTCACTTACAGTAACCAGTGCTTATCAATCACATTCATTCATTGTAATTATTCATCATTTCAAACAAAACTGAACAAATGTTATAGACAACTTCTTATTACTTAAGAAATCTTATTAAAAAATACGTTTTTTAACCAACCAGTAAAACACTTGGAAAACGGCCTCAATTGGCAACGTGAAAAGCTGCGTTGGATGCCAGAAACGTCATCGAAAGCGGTCTAAATCCGCTTCAGTGCAAAATGAAGAATCACTGCGGTTGATGAGTAAGCAAATGTTGCAAAAGGTATAAACTGAAAATAAGTAAAGAAACCAAAAACACAAAAAGAAACAACAAAAACCCAAAGTTAGCTCATTGTTAACAATGAAAATACAAAAAGCGAATAATTTTTTTAGAACACATTTAGAAAATATCATATTTAGCTACAGAAAATTACCTAAAATGCAAACAAACAACAAGCAGTATAAGAATTATGAAAACAAAAACAAAACAAAAAATTGTAACGAACAAATTATTAAATGGGAACAAACTATTATAGATTTAATTTTTTTTGTGTATTAGCGGCGATATTAGTAAATCAAATCAAACTAACAACAATATGTATAGCGAAATTCATCGAGATAAAGTCATTAACATTTTTATTTAATTTTTTCTTTCAGTAAATTTTATTCTATTATTTAATGAATAATTTTCTAATAGAAAAATATTAAACATACAAACAGTTGTGTAGAGTGTGCTACTAAATATTGAATGTGTGTGCACATAGTAAGCTCAAAAAGTGCTTCAGTATGAATAAATGACTGTCGTTGCTAAAGCCTAGTTTACATTACATCATTATAGACGCAGAACGAATACATAAGTGGCTAGTTTATAAATATTTATTTTAATATGATCGTGTATAGAAATTGTTAAAAGGACTAGCGTCATACATGTGGTCGATACCGAAGCAAACTCAAGCTAAGCATTATAAAGATGGCATATTGCAACCCTGGCATCAGCAAACAGCAGCTTAAAGCGTGTTTAAATGGCCTTAAAGTCGAACAACAAGAAGTGGAAATTGGCAACAGTGTTATGCTATGTGTTAAATTCGTAAATTCATTTGCTTGACGTAATGTTTTTAGGTATAAATGTTCAGCAAAAAGAACCCACTGGGTCTCATTGAGTTTACTATAACCTTTTAAATGTCTTCGATGACTTCCACATTTTTTTGTGTTAGAGTTCTTTCAGAACAATGAGATTCTTGCACTAGTCAGTTGCTTTGAAATTTTATTTTTTTTACCATTTTTATACCCCGTAACACCCAGAAAAAACATCGGAGACCTTCGATAGTCGGTTTAGCAATGATCGTCTGTTTGCCCGACTGGTTTAAAGATATCGTTCTGATATTTTGCACATATTTTTTTGTCCCCAAAAAGCTGTTCATTCTTCGGCATTGCCGATATTGGACCACTGTAACAAGTCAAAACTCAAACAGGACGATCAAAATCAAGTTCTTATATAGAAAACGTTTTTTGTTTGACAAGATATCTTCACGATATTTAGCAAAAACTAGTATTCAAAGCAGCGTTACAATCTTCGAAGAAATTTCTCAGATCAAACTAATATAGCATATAGCTGCCATACAACTGACCGATCGAACTTGTACGAAAAACTCTTTTAGTTGCCAAAATATCTTCATCACATTTGGCACAGATTATAATCCAAGACTTCGCTACAATCTCCAAACAAATTGTACAGATCCATATTTTTCATATGCTATAGCTATAGCATAAAGCTGTCATACAAACTGAACGATTGCGATCAAGTGCTTGTACAGAAAACTTTTACATAAATTATTCCCCAAGGCAGCGGTACAATATCCGATTAGATTGTTCAGATTCGACCACTATAGTTTATAGCTGGTATACAAATAGCACGATCAAAATCAGAATGAATATGTCTTTATACCGTTTTATGCTAATAATGTGTATATTATAGCTTCGGTGCGACGGATGTTAACTTCTTTTCTTAATCTATTATCATTCTAAAATTTCTTGTCCTTAATTCGCAAAGCTCTAGACTTGTTCGTATGTTTTCTAAGAAATTTTTTCTCTGAACGAAGATTATTAACTATTATAAATTGCCTTAACACATTTCAGCCAGTTACCCACACTCACACTTACACTCATATAGTCCACACAAACTCATGCATACAGCCATAAGTACCATAAATTAATCAATAAAACTGCCGTTATGTTTAAAATATAAAATAAAATACAATGAAATACAAACAAACTGCTCGTACTCGTACATACAACAACAAATAATAAAATATAGAATCAAAATAATGTAACAAAGCCTAATAAATAAATAAATTGCCGAAACAAAAACAAAAACCAAAACACAAAGCGTAAATTTCAATGCCACAATAATGAAATCTTCTTTTGTAAATACAAAAACAATAAATTACTGCAAATACAAATCTAATAGTCAACTGCAACAAACGCTACTAAAAAATTAACAAACAAAAAAAGCAAAAAAAAAAAAAAACAAAAACAAAGTATCAGCAAACTTGTAAATTATATAAAACTACTACAATTATAGCCAACATATTTTTTTTTTGTAATGTTACTTTTAATTATGTTTTTTCTTCACTTTTGTTTATCCTTAATTTGTCTTTAATATTTCATAAAGTAGTTTAGTACTTAGTACTTAGTAAATGCGTTTATTGTTGACTTTTAGCAAAAATATATTAAAATCTTCCAAAACTATAATTAAATTAGAATGCGTAGTGTATATGTATGAGTGTATAGCATTATCCGAAGCTCTTATGTAACTCTTCCACTATTATATATGTATGTATGTATAAAAAGGTTTGTATCTAATTAGATGCTGCCTACTAAATGTTTGTGTTCATGCTGTAAATTTAGTTGAAAAATATCATAAATTATATACAAGTATGTTTGTAACTGCTGAACTGTTGCTGGAGTTCGTCCTTAAAATCTCATAAAAAGTTTAGTTTCAAGTATTTATTTATTTTTTTTTTGTTTTCCTAAAACATACTATAAGATAACTACAATTATTTGTTAGGTACGTCATGCCTTTAATTGTTTCGAAAATCTTCTCTTAGATAAACAAGAAATTATACCAATTTATTTCATGGCCTTAAAGCTGAAATTATTTAGACTTCTGGTTAGCAAACCCTTTCGCTGTTTAAGTTGAACTAAATGAATTGAACTAAAACTGGAGCTTGTTCTGCATTAAAGGTATAATTGGCAGCGAGTAAAATTACGCTGAGCCGTGAGTGTTGTACGTGTCATAGGACCTATAAGCGTAATGAGTTGCCTGCGTTCTCATCCGGATTCTTTTGTCTCTCATTATCGGAACATTTTCTTTTGATATGCATTCACACGAGTCCAACAATTCCCTTTCACATCACATTCTTAAAGGGGTTTCTACCTTGTAAGTTCAAAAAAATCGCATTTTATTCTTTTGAATAATCAATTTGAATGATCAGATAGATAGTTTTTTTTTGCTCAAAACCACGTTTTTCGAGTCGGTAGAGGCATAAAAAATAAATTATTAAATTATTTGAGAATTTTTTAGATATGTTCATCCGGAATTTTTGCATCCGTGGTATTAGAAACTGCTAAAAATATTCATAACTGTTCTTAAAAAAATAATTTTTAACAAGAAAAGAGACAAAAATCGATTTTTTTCTCGAAATATTATAATTTTTGCATTTTTTATGTTTTTTCCATTCTGGTGTAAGAAGGTAGAAATTCCGCTTAAATTCTTGTTCGCTGCATATATGCGGTGTACAAAAATATTTTGGTTAGCTAATTTTTATCTTTTTTTCCCTTTCTAAAATATTTCTGCTGTTATTTTATCCATATATAACAAAATATGTATACTAAAAATACATAATAAAAATCATATTTCCGAACGTATTGAAAACAAGCGGAATCGCAACCATGAAAAATATTTCAAAATTGAAAGGAATGCCGAATTCAGCACGAACGGCACGGTCTTCCTTCTTTTTTCGTCTACAAAAAACCGGTTTGGGCGTCAAAAGAGTCCATGTGTGAACGCAGTCTTTCCAGCAACTATCGATTACTCGCGAAATTGTTTATGCTTATTCGAAGCGAATATTGGGCCAAGTTACTACTCTTTATTTGTTAAAAGCGAGCTTAAACTCACTTTAAAAAACTTGAATCTTGGTTTATTCTGAGCTTAAGCTTCATTTGTACAAAATACACAAGTTCGCATTCTTGCCTCTCTAGACATAAAGCGTACTCAAATGGGATGTCAAATATAGACAGTTATTAAACTTCTTTTCGATGACAACCCTCAAAAGTCTGTTTTTTTTACTTTTATTTATATTTCACTTATTAAGGTTTTTAATGTAAAAAAAAAAGTTTTTTGCGAATTTATTTCTAAAATATGGATAGAGTCATTTTATTCGGACCTTTTGTACATTATTGATTATACTTTTGACAATCTAGGGTAATTTTTTCATGCAGAAATATTTTAGCATAAGCCGGTAACAGGGCTTCTCTCAGAACGTCTTGAGAAAAAAACCCTTGCAATGTTCACCACTCGGCTGGAAATTATCCGACATTAAAAACCAAGAAAAATTTGTCAAATTAAAATCAATTCCCCCCTCGTTCTCTGTTATTTTTTTTTTCATTTAAAAATGTTTGACGACCATTTAAAATGAAAACTGCTGTTTTCATAAAACAAAATTTTATTAAAAAATTCCGCCATTTTGTGTGTGGAAAACATCCTTAATGTAAAAAAAAAATATATACGAAGGGGGGAGGTATTTTATATGTTAAAAATGTGTACAAAGTCTGAAATGAATCGGTCAAGCAGTTTTGATATGACAGTGAACACGGACTGTGAAAAAGTAGTTTTGAAACAAACGCGTCTAAAATTTATAAACTAACAAAGTGACGAAAAAAAATTACCCTTCATTGTCAAAAGTATGCTCAATAAATGTTTACTTAAGATATCTCAATAAATTTCCGAGATTATGTATATCGTCACCTAAAATGCAAAACAACGTATTATCAAAATATCATGTTATTTGTATATGTAGCATAAAATTTTCAGCTTCGTCGTCAGATATAATATAACCAATATATAACCGTTTTATAACCAAAACTAAAATTTTGTTTCAATATGAGTGTATGATAACCAACATATAACCATTTCATAATCAAAACTCAAATTTAGTTTCAATTTGAGTGGTTTCTATTATATCGTTTTTCCTTCGCCTGTAAACTTATGAAAAGTGATGTTACGTTATTTTGCATTTTAGATGACAATATACAAGATTAGCACTAGTCGATTTAAGCTAAAAATCCCTTACTGTGGATCAGATCGGATCAGGTTATATACTCCGAAATTAGACATGAAAAGTCTTTTTGACAAAATATATTTTCCAATAAAATTCTGAGAGTTTTCCTTAAACTTAAAAGAGAATTGGTATAGTTAAAATTTAAATTTAAACGAAATTAAACTTCCAGCTTTAATTTTCGACATAACCTTCTTCTATGTGTAAACAAAATAGTGTGTTGCTAACAAATAATGTTTCTTAGCTAAATCTCTTTCAAATAATTTTTTTCGCAACAAGGAAATCACCAGCTTCATATCTTTGCTTATCTTCATGGTCGAGGGTCTACTAAGAATAATTATTCGCTATATTTTAGACCAAAGTCTCAAAAGTTTTTTTTGCATTATATGGTATTATACAAGGAATAGAGTCCTTCTTTTCTATGGCTTCACAAAGAACTTTTTAGCAGTCCACGTGCAATCTCTATAGATCAGCCATCTAACATAACCTAACCTATTATAAGAATACATCTTCCTTATATTTTAAATATTCTTATCTAACAATATTAATTGAATCTGCCTTATCAAAGCAGGGAGGTGCCTCTGAGCCTTCTTGCAGAACGCTAAAATATCCGAAATATGTTTGCTTTTGATCTTTTTTTTCTAAATAAAGCAGAAGTATGCTTATGTGCTTTATTTAGAAAAAAGAAATCGGAAGCTAACATATCCTATTGAGTTTAAAATATCTTCGAAATATTGAATTATTTTTGGATTTGTTTGATCACTGAATTCTTTTTATTTTGAATATAATTAATTTTGGTTTCTCAAGTAATTGAGTAAATATCAAAAGTATATAAATCTATATATAAATAATAATATTTTGGATTTGTTATTTGAAAGAATGTGTATCTCTTTTTGGATTATATCAAATTGTATCTCAATTTTTGTTCAGTATATATTTTCCACATTTTTATTAAAACTTTATACAAATGCTTTTTTAAACAAAAACAATTAATTTTTCCATATTGTGGCTTATAAATAATTTGCCTGTACGTGTGAGAAACACATATACATGAATGTTTACTTGTAAATATTTACTGTAAAAAGTATGCAAAGAAATGGACAAAAGGAGAATAATAAATATGCAAAGCAAAACAAAATAAGAAGAAATGGAGATTAAATAAAAAACAATTCTGAAGTTATCTAAAAGCTTTGAATACCGTCCACGCCAAAAATAAAATAAAAAACTTATCAAAAAAGTGTAAAAACCTAAAGGAGAAAGCAAGTAAAGATAATGCACATATTTTCGCTTTTTTTTAAATAAATTTTGGTGTAAATGCGACAAAAAATTAACAAAGAATTTTTACTTTTTATTGCAAAAAAAATATTTGTTTATTATTATTTATTATTTATTTTTTTTATTATATTTATAAATGCTTATTATTTAATTAATTTTTATTTTATTATTTTTATTTTATAATTTTTTTCAATTGCAATTTAATTTTTTTTTCAGTTCGAAAATTCGTTTATTTGTAGGAGAAAAAAAGAAAAAAATATTTTTTTTCAATTGTCACATCTATTTTTTTATTATAATTTTTTTTTTTAATTTCGTTTATTTGTAGGAAAAATGTAATAAAAAAAATTGCTAAAACGCCATATGATGCATCAGTTTAATTACATAATTAGAAAAACAACATATCGATATAGAAGTTTTGTGTAATTTTTCGTTTAAGTTATAAAATCGAAAATCAAAACAAAGAAAACTAAAACCGAAAAATAAAAACATGAAAACTGTGTAAAATGATATCACACAAGAATAAAAATCAATTATGAAATGATGCGTGTTTATATTCTTATTCCAATTATTATAAATTCTAGACATCAAATTAAATGGAAATGTGAAATAAAAATAAATCAATTAAGAAATGGCTTTTTTATTCAGAATATCCTAAGTATAAAAGAAAATAATAAGAAGAAAACAAAAAAAAAACACAAAGCAAAGCAACTAAAATTCAATTATAAATAAAATAATTATACATACATACAAAATGCAAACACACACACATATGAATATCAAGTATGAAATCGAAGTATTAGTGCGTGCAAAAATCAATTAAGACAATTAAAAACAAAAAAATAAATAAATTATAAATAATAAAACTAATAGATAATGAATATGAAATAATTTGTTAAAAATCTTGCCAAACTAAACTAAAATACGATTAAATGAACAAATGAAAATAATATCAAACTAAATGAATTATAGCAAATAATAAGCGTAACTACACAAACAGCAAGCATAGCGTCAATTTCCAATTTTATTTAACTTCAAGCGAAAAAATAAAGCAAATTCAATCAAAACAAGTTTCAAATACAAACACGATATTTAATATATGTATACACACATATAAAGGCAAAAAGCCGAACAAATTATTGTAATTATTTTATAGAGACCAACAATTACAAAAAAGAGCATTTCTATGTACTTCTACTGAGCTTTGCTTCATTTCGTCAAATCGAAAGCACAAAAATTGTCAAAAAATGAAAACACAAAACTTATTTTGTAATATTTAAGTTGCTTTTAACGATTATGCCCTGTAGAAAGTGTTTGAGAGCAACCTTTTTTGTGTTCTAGTTGGCTTGCCTGTTGGCCAGTTGGTATGTCTGCATTTAGATTAATGCATAAACATTGTGTTTTTTTTTTTGAAAATTAAAAAATCATTAATGTATATCCAACACCAAATTTAGCCTTGCTTTGTTTCATATATTTTCAAGGCTAAAAATGTAATTTATACATATATTACTATAAAAAAATATGTATGCCCTGTTCACATTACAGCGTAAACCACTTAATTTGCCTTCAAACAGCTTTATATCTAAATATTAATGATTTAATTTCAGCTTAATTTATCAACCACTTTTTTGGACTATAATAATTGTTAATAATCAAAGGATGATCAATTTCGAGGTTACCCATTTTTTTAAGAAAAAACACAGAAGCTTCAAGTTTAGTGGGAAATGTTTATTATCATTCGAAAGAACATTCTTAGGCATTTATTTTTGAAGATTATCTCTTTCAAATATTGACCGCGGCTACGTCTCAGATGGTCCATCCGTTGAGTCCAATTTTCGATGACTCGTTCAAACATTTCGGCTGGGAACTGTCGAATGACACGCATGATGTTTTGCTCCAAGGCCTGAATCGAAGCGGAATTGTCTGCATAGACTTTAGACTTTACATATCCCTACAAGATACCAAAGGCTAACGGTATGATATTACACAATCCTGGTGGCCAATTGACCGGCCCAAAACGAGAAATTATCTACTCATCGAAGTATTCTCTCAATAAATCCATTGATTGATGCGATGTGTGGGAAACACATCTTGTTGAAACAAAATGTCACCGAGGTCACGAACTTCAATCTCAGACATCAAATAGTCGGTTATCATGGCGCGATAACGGTTGACGGTTACGTTCTCACCGACATTATTTTTTGGAAGAATTACTATATATCGATGATTCCACCAACCCACAAACCACACCCAACCGTTGTTTTTCATGAATGAAATGGCAATTTCGTCCCAAATGCTACAATTTTACTTGTTTACATAACCATTGAACCAGAAACAAATCTTATCGCTGAACAAAATTTGGTTCGAATACGTCGGGTCTTCTTGGAACTTTTCAAGAATACACAGAACGAAACGTAGCGGTTGGGAAGGTCGAACGGCGTCAGTTCTTGCACAAGCTGTATTTTGTACGCTTAAGATCTCGACTTAAAATGCGTCAAGTCGTAATCCATACGACGGTCCGAGTTGCTCCGAACGGCGCCGAATTGACTCTCCACGGTCTTCGTGTACACACTCAGCTACGGCTGCTATATTTTCTTCACTGCGTGCTGGACATAGTCTATTCGGTCGAATATTATCCAATAATGATAATGATGGGCTCAAGTTGGGTGATTGGTTTTGCGAACAGTACGCTCAGTAGGCCGATTATGTTGACCATAAGATGAGCGAAGCGCGCGAAACACATTCTTTACAGAACGGGAATTTTCGTAATAAAGTTGAGCGATTTGTAACCATTGTGCAGGCGTAAGTCTTTCCATGATGAAATGCCAAGCAGAACTGAACAAAACTAACATGACAGCATGACGCGTGATTTGTCAAAAAATGGCTTTTAAAAAAAGTGGTACTTGGATCACTCGTTTTATCAAGAAAAGTTATTTGGGAGAATTTCAGAACTCGGACATTAATTACCCGGTTAATATGTATAATAGAAAATTGGAATTTTAAATAAAAAATAGGGCAACATGGTTTCAATTAATTAATTTATAATTTATTTGTATTATTATATTATTTATTTCTTCCTAAAAATTAATAAAGGCAGATTTAAAAATATTTTAATTTAAAAATTTGGATTAATATTTTAATTTTCTGTTTTTAATTCCAATTTTAGATCATTTTTAGATTTCAAACCGGAATTTGGATTTAGAAATCTTAAAATTAATTTTAATTACGATTTAATTTAGCAAAAAATAGTTTAATTTAATTTATATGTAATGTTTTTAATGTATTCTTGACAACCTTGATTACAACGCTCTTGCTACAGGGCATTATCTCAAAAATTATATATTTAAAGAGCATTATTTATATAAAAAAGACTGGTTAAGAACGAGAGATAATCTCAAATTGCAAAATTCAAAACAAACCAATATAAAATTAAAAAAATGTATGTATCTATGAAAAATGTTAGTTTTTAATTTTGTAAATATTTAGTTTACTCACAACAACAAGAAAAAAATATTAATTTCATAAAACTTTGCTTTAAAACAAATAGTTAAAGGAACAAATGCCTAAAAAGCGAATTATTTGAAAACTGAAAACAAATATGCAAAAGAACAATAAGAAATGCAACAAATGAATAATAAAGATAAATGCTTATGATTATTGATAGAAAACACACACAAAATAATACAATAATTTAGGAGAATATTAAAAATACAATAAAAACGCATTTCCATAACAAGCCGTGCAACTGCAAAACAAACCCAAAATAAATCTGATTATAACGCAGAAAACAAAATGTATACAAGCAAAACGAAAGAAAGCGCTGAAGAAGAAACTATAAAGACGAATAAGTAAATAGCGAAATAAACGAAGAGAACGACAGGAGAAATCTAAGGATACGCATGTGATATAGAAACAAACAAAAAACGTAACGAAAAAGCAGTACCTAAAGACAAACGGGCGCAGAGATGTAAAGAGGAAGGAAGAAATTTCCGAGGAATAGCTTTAGCGTAGACGGACGACGAGGCGGAATTTCAAATAAGGCAACAAACGATCGGCGACAACAAATAAATAGTATGCAAAAATTCAATATTTACCACAAGTATGTATGATTACAATTACGTAATGAATATGCGTAAAAACCATTATTATTTAAAGCAATAATTCAAATTCAATTGAAAAATTATCAAATTTAAGAGAAATTGCAATAAATTGGCCCCATTTACCCCTAGAGCCTTGCAGCGGCGCAGCGCGTGGCGTTTCAAACTCAAAAGCCATCAACAATTTAGGTATCATTCAATTAAAAAATAAAATAAAATGAAATAAAAAAAAACACGAAATCATAAATATTAAAAACAAAAATGCAAAATAAATCTCAAGACACAAAGCGAGATGTATAAAGAGCAAGAAATACGTTGTTATAATTCTAAAAAAATCCAAAAGACAAATGAAATGTTTTATAAATCGTTAAGATTATTACTACAGCAAATGGTAAAATATAAGTAAATAAATAAAATATTTAATATCTATATACATATACATATGTATGTAATAAGTATAAAATAACCTTAATAAATATAAAATAGAAGAGAAAAAAATTATAATAAATAAATAAACAAATAAGACAAAAGCAAAGCTGCTGCTATTGTTAGAGACCAACAAATAATTCAATAAAGAACACAAAAAAACAACAAGTTTTTTACTTGAAATAGTTGGAATATAGATCATAGGTAAGTATATCCAATTATACAAAAATTTACCAAATCGGCCAAAATTTGCCGCATTGCTGTTGATAAGTAAAAGAAGCAGCATTTTACTTGAAATAGTGGAAGAATATTTATTTAAAGGTAAGTTTATATGTATAGTAAATTTTTGTAAAACACTCCCGTTTAAAAGTACATAAATCAAATTATAAATGTTACTAAAATTGCGCTAAAATAGTAATCTGGCGACCACGGCCGCACTTTTTGAAATCCCTTTAATTTGACACCATAATCATAAAAATCGGTTAAGATTTGCTCAAAATACGAAAAAATTTACTTTTGGCCAATCTCCTGTCAAATACCTTTCATTTGGCACCAAAAGCATCAAAATCCGTTCAGATTTTCCCGAAATACGAAAAATCGCAATTTTAAGCATATTTTAAATTTTTAACATTTTCCGAGTTTAATTTTTTGTTTTAAAAAATTTATTCCATCATTTTAAATAATGTTATGATTTTAATATTCCAAGTTTTTAATATATTTCAATTATCTTTCATGTATTTAAATCATTTCATAATTTTAAATTTTCTATTTTTATTAATTCTTCGCAATCTCCTCTCAAATCTCTTTAATTTGCCACTAAAATCATCAAAATCGGTTCAGATTCACCCGAATTACAAAAAAGTGCATTCATATACAAATTTTCAATTTTTAACTTTTTCCGATTTTAAATTTTTTAATTTAAAAATTTTCTTTCATGATTTTAACTTATTTTGTAATTTTAATATTTCAATTATTTCATTTCATTGAATTTAATATATTTCATAATTTTAAATTTTCTATTTTTATTAATTTTTCGCAATCTCCTCTCAAACCCCTTTCGTTTGCCACCAAAATCATCAAAATCGGTTAAGATTTGCGCAAAATACGCAAAACAAGCAAAATTCACTTCTGGTCACACTAGCATGCTGCTTCTATTTTTCGCTAAACTCGCAAACATCACATTTCACCAGGCGACCATAACTGCCCAGAAGGTGGCTGCCGCGAAATTTTTTTATTTTCTGTAGCCTACCTCAAAGGCGCAATGTTACAGGAGACTGCCTTATCGGCAGTTCCGGTGAATGATGCAGCGGCGTACTGTACACGGCTTAATCGCTATATCTTCCCTAAAACGCAACCGATTTCAATGATTTTGGTGTCAAACGAAAGGGGAATAGCTCAAGAAAATGTTAAACTCGAACGTTTGCTTTCAACTCCAACGTAGATTGAGCAATTTTGAGTGTAATAAATAGTAGAAAAAACGTTGCTGTAGCTGCACGGAGTGGATTCGTAGCATTCTTTTATAATAGCAGCAACTCAGCAGGCTTATGGCAAGTGATAAATAACATGGAGATGCTTTCATCTTGCTTTGAGAATGTTAAATTATTAGTTTTTCATCATAGTTGCTTTCCCGCATTTGATCTGCAAATATTGCTTTTCCTTGTGGATTGTTAATATTTATTAGTAAAGGAATGCATAGCTGTACGCTTGCCCTTTCATTTGGTGGCAGAATGCACGAAATCGGTTATGAATTACAGAAGTTATGACAGAAAACGTGCCAGTGGAACATACTTCCGGCTATCCTGCAGCTGCCGGTAAGGCAGTCCACATTTGCGCCTTTGAGGTAGGCTACAGAAAATGATATTTTTTTGCGGCAGCTACCTACTGGGCAGTTATGGTCGCCTGGTGAAATGTGATGTTTGTGATTTTAGCGAAAAATAGAAGCAGCATGCTAGTGTGACCAGAAGTGAATTTTGCTTGTTTTGCGTATTTTGCGCAAATCTTAACCGATTTTGATGATTTTGGTGGCAAACGAAAGGGGTTTGAGAGGAGATTGCGAAAAATTAATAAAAATAGAAAATTTAAAATTATGAAATATATTAAATACAATGAATTAAAATAATTGAAATAAATTAAAAATATGGAGTATTAAAATTACAAAATAAATTAAAATTATGAAATAAAACTTTTAAAGTAAAAAATTTTAATTTAGAAAAAGTTCAAAATTGAAAATTTTTATATAATTGTGATTTTTTGTATTTCGGGTAAATCTGAACCGATTTTGATGATTTAAGTGGCAAATTAAGGGATTTGAAAGGAATTTCAAAAATTAATAATAAAAAACTTAAAAATTTAAATTAAAAATATGAAATAAATTAAAAAAATTAAAAAATAATTAAAATTTTGACAAAAATAAACTTTAAATTTAATAATTTTGAATTAAAAATAGAATATTGAAAAAAAAAATTAAAATTTGAAAAAATTAAAACTTAAAAATTTTAAATTTTGAAAAAAAATAAAAAAAAGAATAGAATTAAAAATAATTAAAATTTTGAAAAAAAAGAATAGGATTTTGAAAAAATTAAAACTTTGAAAATATTAGAAAATTTCAAATTTTGAAAAAAAAAATTAGAATTTTCAAAAAATCAAAATTTTGAAAAGTGAAATTTTTGAAAAAAATTTAAAATTTTGAAAAGAAAATTTGAAAAGATTAGAATTTTGAAAAAATATAAAATTTGGAAAGTATATTAAATTTGAAAAATATAAAATTTTGAAAAATAAATTAAAATTTTGAAAAAAAATAAAATTTAAAAAATTTAAAATTTTGAAAGAAAATAGAACTTACAAAAAAGTAAAAGAAATGAATTTTGAAAATATTAAAATTTTGAAAAAAAAAAATAAAATTTTGGAAAAAAGTAAAATTTTTGAAAATATTAAAACTTAGAAAATTTCAAATTTTGAAAAAATTAAAATATTGATAAAATATTAAAATTTTGAAAAAAAATTAAAATTTAAAATTTTGAAAAATTTAAAAAAATAGAATTTAAAAAAATTTAAAATTTTGGAAAAAAAATTAAAATTTTGAAAAAGAGTAAAACAAAGAATTAAAAAAATTACAAATTTGAAGAAAAAAAAAATAAAAAATAAGTATATAAAAACATGTTGGCATGTTTTACTTCAATATTCTTTATTTTGACACATACATATCTAAATATTGTTTTTTTTTTATAAAAAAATACATGATTTCTGCAATAAGCAGTTGATTTATGTTATATTACATTTTGTGTAGTAAATTCATGCGTGTCTTTCTACCGCTTTCATAATTCTTTCCAATTTTTAATTTTTGCGTTTAAAATGAAATAAGCATGAATTACATAATTACATTAATTATAAAAATAGTTTTTTGTTATGAAGAGATGCGCAGCGAGTCATTTTCACTTAAAACCTAACTGAACTAACTAAAAGTAATTTGTATAAACTTACAAAAAATCTGCAGAAATAGTATAGAGAATTCTACACAGTGTAGGCCTACTTAATAAATACACTACAAGTACAATAATATTAGTATAAAATATAAATAGCGGTAAACTACAATAGAATGTGAATGTATGTAACTTCTTATGCATATATATTTGCTATAACCACTACACACACACGTGTGTATGCATAGCGCTGGCATTCTCTAGTCTTAGCAATAAAAATAGAAATCTGTCTCGCAAATAAAACAAAACAAAACACGACTAAATTCATAAGCTTGTGTGTTCCTACACCTATTTAGAGTATGTTGGAGCAGGGCGTTTCGGGCGTCGAACAGCTAATGGAACGCGGCAGGAATTGTATATGCTGCCAGGTCGCTGTGAAACTGTAACGAAGCAAATATAAGTGAAAAATGTACAACAATTCAAAGCCAAAAGAACTCACAGATATTCCTCAGCTAATTGCTGCTCCACATGCGGTTTGATCGGCGCATAATACCTGTCGGCAATCAGCGTGCTGCAGTGTTTCTGCATGTAAGCGAGCGTGAAGAGCTCGTTTTCGTTAAACGAACGCAAGCCGGGCATGCGATGCCGATGCGTCAAACGTAGATTATCATAGGTCATGGCCTGATCAATGCTGGCGCCAGCGATGGGACTGCCCGTGTCGATGGCTTCTATGAAAGTGGTTTGTGCGCGTGCGGCTATTTTCGCCGCACTCAATGTGTAATGGAAACTGCGCAGCGCATGCGTGGAAAGCTCGTCCAATTCGCTGGCATGACTGTGCGCAGCAGCCTCACCCAATATACACTTGACATCCACATTTGGCAAATCGAATTGTGCTGCGAGGCTCTCATTTGTCAATATCGTGTGCTCGGCTTTGTACTGTTCCACAAACGTGTAGATGGAGTCGATGAGAACTTCCAAAATGTCGGCGCCAAGGCGTGCGAAGTTAACTGGACTATAAGAAGGCAAAATACAAAAAAATTATGAATGAGATATAAAATTGGCGATTTGGAACCGAAATACGATCCCTCTATTTATGTATGTATATGTATGTATGTACATACATACATATAGGAGGACGAGTCAATATACTTGCAGTGAAGGATTTTTAACTTAAATTTAAAAATATTTGAACTGGCCACTTCACATTGTGACAAAAAAGCAACCGGAAATTCCCTTATTCATGGAGATCATTATAACTGCCGATGAGACATGGGCTTAAGAACCATCGTTGTGTGGTGGAAATGGAAACTGTATCGGGTCCATAAACTGCATAAATTTTATTGGCGGCTTGAGATGCATTTTTGCCTTTATCGTAGTAGTACTGTAAAATATGCCGTATTTTCTCTTTATTTTGCTCCATGTTTGCGACGCTATAACTCACGACCGACTTAAAAGAAAAGACAATCAATCAAACACGTGTTAGCGCGTGAAATGAGCTTTCCAAAAAAGAACTACGCGCTTCCAGCGCCAACTATTGAAAATATCGCAAGACTTTTTTGACAACCTATTAAAATTAGTTTTCAAATCCTGAATTAATGCTACGGATTTATATTTCCTTTATAAATGAAGACTAAAATTTAATTAATATTGATGATTTCAATAAGTTAATTTCGAACTTCGTAAAAAATATATCGATTTTGGAAAACAATACGAAAAACGGAGAAATTACTTGTTTACTCTAAAAAATGTATCTTTCGAAAAATTTTGGTATGGTCCAATACCCAGAAAAATTTGTTTTTTCCTTTTAGTTTAATTAAGAGCAAAGAAAGGTATTACTTAAAAATATTAAGTAAGCGGTGTCTCCGCCAATAAAGAAGATGTTCATAATACTTACATTGGATATCTGTAATCGTAGTACTTGGATGCGGCAACACCTCTTGATATGATCAACATATTCAAAATATTCGAGTACCTGATTGGCTGTGGTACGTGATGGGTGTACATTTCGGAGACAATGCTGTGTAAGAAAGTACAAAAAAATGTCATTGCCAAAATTAAGATTTGTGATATTCATCGCCACTTACGTGTCCACAATGCCCATGGAATTCAATTTTGCTTCCATGCGCGCTTTACGAAAACTCCAAATCGATTCCAAATGCTCAACGAAATACAGATTATTCAATAGAAGATCATTGTAGTAGTCCTTGATGTATGACTTTTCGCTGAGCGCCTCCTCGGGTATGCCAATCTGCAGGCGCATTGTAGTCAACTGGAATATTACGGAAAAGAGTATGTTAAATAACGTTACTATATATAGAAATATATGCAATATACACATACTTTATCTATAATATAGCTCTTGACACGCTTATCAATCCAATTAGCCTGATTCACCGAGTCCTTCAGCTGATTCTGCAGACTGTAATACATGAGTCGCAAGAACGCATCATTGCCTTGCGCTTTGCTGGGTTCCTGCGCGCCTTTGCCGTTGTCATGTGCGTAGTCTTGCGTGGCATAGCGTTTGGACTAAGCGGCGAAATACAGAACAAAAAGTTATGAATAATATTTTTTAAAGCGAAAAAATATTTTCAATAAAAATAAATTCTTAACATATAATTTTTTTTAATTCTTAAACAAAAACTATTTTGCAATATTTTAGTGCAAACCTTTGATCGCTCAGTATTTTGTTGCTGCTGCAGCGCGTCTACGGCGAATGGCAGCCAATCGCGTACAATTTGCGAGCAAACCATCCAACGCGGATATGTGGAGGTATGACCTTGTGAATATTAAAACATGGATATAAATAAATAAAATCGAATTACAATAACAAAAAATAACAAATCGCAAATGTGCTAACTAACCGTAAATGGCATGATCGAAGTTCTCCATCAAATTGCGATATTCACGAGACAAATGCGGCAACAGATGACGCGCCAACGACCAGATTATAAAATTGTTAATGGGTCTAAAATATTGAATAATAAAATTAAATGATTTTTTTCCTCCTTCACCCTAAAATGAGTAATACAATGGTCTTAACGCATATGTTTAGCAAAGAAATATGAAATTTGTGACGTTAGCAGAAACAAAAGCGAAGCTGCGAAGTGTAAGAAATATGAAAAATAAAGCGAAATTCAAGGTAGCAGCAACTTTTTATATATTAAAGATTATTTAATGTGTGGAAAACCCCTGCGTTAGTTTTATAAATATATATGCCATTTAGCGAGTGCGTTTCGCGAGTCTAAGTTTTAGATGGCGAAGGCTGTTCGGTTTTGTATTTTTTCATTGTGGGTCATATTTTTGAGGCTTTAACGACAATGTAATAAATAAACGGATTATGCATATCTAAAATCGCAAATGATATGTGTTAAGCTTCGGTTCAGTAACAAAAAAAATGGAAAGCAATATTTTTTTATGTATCCTTGAAAAACAGTTTTGGAGGCAGGAAATTATTATTTCAATAAGTAAGAAAGAGCTAAGTGCGGTTATAACCGAACATTTTACACTCTTGCAACTTGCAAGGATTAAAGCCAGGGAATTACCTTCGGGTACATAAGTATAGATAGTTGTATGAGGTCTAGGGCGAGTTTTCACCCGTTTTTATTCATTCTAAGCACAAGGACGCACCGTTATATGAAAAACACGCTCTCTCAATTTTATTACATATTGCTATATGTCCTATATGTGGTATAAAGTCACTCGGAAGTTCAAAAATCTTTATATTGGGTGTTTGGGAGCTAAGGGAGTATTGGTCCAATTCAACTCATTTTTGACATACAGACATACCATTAGTGCATAGTTATGGTACTTTATACGTTTTCGGTTAACGGCGTATTGTTTCATCAAGATATTTCAATTTTTACTCAAGTTATAGCTAGCACGGACGGACGGAAAATCACCCGGATTTCAACTCGTCTCGTCGTCCTGACCATTTACATACATGTAACTCTGAATCTGTGTCGATTAGTTTTAGGTGATACGTACAACCGTTAGGTGAACAAAACTATTATACCCTGTAGCAACATATTGCAAGACTATAAACATTTAGTTTAATTTTTTTGCAAACTAAATTTAATGAATAAACAATAAAACACGTTAATTTGGAGGCACAAAAGCTATAATACCCTTCACAATTACAAAAGAACTTGATTCCGATCGTTAAATTTATATGACAGCTATATGCTATGGTGATTATTGCCTTGGACAATAACCAATGCCAAATTTCGTGAAGATATCTCGTCAAATGAAGAAGTTTTGAATGCAAGCATTTAATCCTTCAGTTCGTACGGCAGGTAGATGCTTTACGGGTCCGATATCGGAGGTTTCGACAAATTAGCAACTGCTTGGGAAAAAAAGGACGTGTACGAAATTTCGGATCGATATCTTAAAACTGAGGGACTAGTTCGCGTATATGCAGACAGACGGACAAACAGGTGAACATATACTTTATAATCGTTGAATATAATGGTTGAGTTTTCAAAACCCACTTAATATAATTTTTTTTTTTTTGAAACGGATTTCAAATTGTTTTTGGAATGGAAAAAAATAATTTAGCTCAATTCTTACGGAAAGAAAAAAAGAAGGGCTAAGCTTACAAATTTACATACTTTTTATCGGACGTGGAGACCACCGTGGAGAGTTCACGAAAGACATTCACGTCACGCACAAGAATTTCCGTTTCATCGCTGATTTTGGTGTGTCTGAAAATCGCTTGTAGCGATTCCATTATTGGCAACTGAAATGTGGTAAAAACAAAAATAAAAAATAAAAATAATATTTTACACTTATTAATAAAAATAAAACATATTCGGCATACATACCGACGGCGCAATTGTTTTCATCTCAGCTAAAGTCTTTATTTCATTCACTTTGCTCTCATCGGATTGTTTCACTGAGTCGATGTGTGTGACGATGCGTTTCTCATAGTGGAAAATTTCATCGGCAAAGAGATCAGCTTCGCGTGAAACAATACCTTTTCAAAATCCAAAAATATAATAATAATGAATTAGTAAGCTGATAATAAATGGAATATAATGTGTAAATTTCGTTTTTAAAATATTTACCAATATTTATGGCAAAGTCACGCAGCAGCAATTTATAACCGCGTACGATCTGCAAGAGGAGAAATAAAAACAAAATAAAGTTATATTGATAATTTATCAACTTAATAATTATGAAAGAAAAATGAAAAACAAAACCTTAATTTATGCAAGCTTTTTTACTCTTTCAAATTGAGTCAAGAGTTTATACTACAAACGGAGGAATCTAGGTACAAGTGTAAGGTCGTGCAACTATTGAAAAAGCTTTGTAAAAACTTTGGTATTGCGACACTCACAAAAGATAAAGCTATTGACAACTTTACCTTGCCACTTTTTCAATAAAAAGTGATCCATCTTCCCACAAGTCTTAAGGGATCGCCTCAGTGTGAAATTTTCGAGAAATCGATTTTTTTTGTTGCATTATCGGATAGTATACACTATAATAAACATTCTCTCAAAATTTGAAATCGAAATTCAAATTATTACGTTCGCTACAGAGTTTTTGTAGAAAAGAAGCAGAGTGGGGAACATAGCGACGCAACGCGTTTTTCTCAGAATGGTGTTTTCCAAAACGGTTTCCACTCTCAAAGGAAGAGTTTTAAAGATATCTAGTACCAATTTGGAGAAAACATTTTTAACGTCATTCGCTATCCCACTATGGAAACTTTTTACGTATTTATTTATTTTTTTTGAGATCTTCCTATTTTTTTCTACGAAAAACTCTCGAAAAAAGGGCAATCGATACCTTTTGTTCAAATAAACCGGCGCCAATTTGTCAAACTTCAAAAAAAAAAAACTTCTACAGTGCGAAAAAGACTTTCTTACAGATTAAAAAAATCGCTGAAAAATTATAAAAAGCTTTTTCTTACCAGGATACGTTTGGAACTTCTTGGCGTGACAGATTTTGTTTTTGTAATTGATCGAACTAAGTGTGTACTTATTTATACAGTGTTTCATCCAAATATTTATAACCTCGATTCAAAAAATCTCTCCAATTACATTTGAAATCACCTCTGCGCGAGATTAGGTTTGCGTGAACCATCGTTCTAAACTGATCAAACTATCGTAATCGGAACTATTTCGGAATTACATATGGAGAATACCCATGAGATAAGCATAACGTGTATCTGGTCTTAGGGAGAAAATCACTAAGGTATTTTCTGATATCGATACTAAGGTTATTGCTGATATCGAAAACACACATTCTCTTACATCGCCAACAAGAGGTTAAGAATTATTTAACCTAGAATTTATTGCGGCTAAACTTAGACTATTAAAAATTTTATTTTATTCTTACTTATAGTCTAATTAATGCTAAGTAAACTAGTTTTATATTAATAGTCACCTTCAGAAATTTCTTGTTTCATAAATAAATAGTTATCAGAAGGGTTCTCTGAACTATAGTTCAATTTCTGCTGTTATTCAAAACTTTACTTACCGGATCATTTGAATCAATGCTATAGAAATAACGATCAGGCAAACCGATCTCGCCCTCATCCAAAGTTATGATGTACTCATGCGGTTTATTAAAGCTGAAATGATTACATACGTTAATAAGTAATAATAAAAACATATACGGATACTCGTATAACGGGTTTTTCAATAGGGACGCTACAGAAGCAGACCGATAGGGACAGCAAACGACGCCATATTTTTCTCGCTCTTTGACATTTCTCTTTAGTAAGGTTTGCCATATCATCATGGAAAGATATACGATCTAACAGCGAGTCGAAATTATTAAAGTAAACTATCGAAATTCGGAGTCAGTGGTCTCAACTTTAAAACCGCTATTCTAATTTATGGTCGTCATAATCGTTCTGTCAGATCTACAATTGAGCGTCTAGTGGAAAAATTTGAATCCCCAGTTACAGTACGAAATGTTCCCGTGCGAGTGAGACAAAGAGCCCGTAGTGTCGAGAATATTGCTGCCACTAGCGCATCAACTAAGGAAGACTCAAATCAGTATCTTACACGTCGTTCTCAAGCGTTGGGCATCTCTGTGACGTCGTTATGGGAAATTTTGCGAAAACATCTTGGCCTACATCCTTACAAGATCAAAATGACGAAAGAACTAAAGGCGCTTGATCACCACAACAACAACTTGAAAATGATCCGAATTTTCATCGAAAAATCATCTTCAGCGATGAGGCTCATTTCTGGCTGCATAGCTTGGTCAATAAGCAAAATATGCGTTATTGGTCAGTCATCAATCTACACGTACTCCGTGAGTTACCATTGCATCCCGAAAAAATTACGATTTGGTGCGGTTTATGGGCCGGCGGCGTCATTGAGCCGTACTTCTTCCGTGAGGATTAAGAGCGGCACGTTACTGTGAAAGAGAATCACTACCGCTCAATGATAACCGAATATTTTTGGGCCGAATTGGATGATATGGACTTGGACAACATGTGGGTCCAACAGGACGGCGCAACAAGCTACAATGCGAATATCACACCGACGAAATGGCCCAGACAATTGCCAACAAGCCAGCGACGATTGATGAACTTAGTACGAATATCAAACGTGAAATTGTAGCAGTATCGGCCGATTGGGTTCAGCTTCTGGACTTCTGCAAGCGTGGACACGCAAAAGAATCGAGTTCCATACATATCCCAAACCGTTTTTGTTTTATTTAAAAAAAAAAACTTGTGTAGAGCTCTCCTTGAAAAACCCGATATAATGCGAATATTTTAAAAAATATTAATGGAGCCATATGCATATGATATAATAAGTGAACTAAGTACTTACCGATTTTCAACACTGATTTTATAATATGGAAATATGCCATATATAGCCTGAAGATGTACTAAAGCCTTTTTGTATTCCCAATTTTGTAGACGTATGGAATCCCTAAATGCTTGCCAACCCTCTGCAATGATATAAATATTACTTAAATACAATATTTTATGGAATCATATTAAATTTGATTATTCAGTTTAAAGAGCATAAGAATTTTAAGAGGATAAGATATTCGCAGAATTGATAAACAGCATATTCGTTCTAAAAAACAAACTGTAGATGGTAATCGGCTTTCGGAAACTTATTTGTTTTTAAGTTTCTTTCGAGCCGAGAATATTTTTGAAATATTTGAATATTCACACTCATACAAAATCTCAATATTTGGACACTGGATCCTTGAATTAAAATTTACTTGGCGACCACCGTTTACAAAATATTACTGGAAGAGGTACCAAAGCCTCATTATCGATAATATATATAGATTCGTACAACCTTTATATTTTCGAGAGAAGTTCAACACTGTTTGTGTATGGCGCCAAACTTGGATATGAATCCCAAATAAGATGTTGTAGATTAAGAACGTTTTAAGAAGAATACAGTTCCAAGTTATGTGTCAATGCTTATACTTATTCAGTTAAAGGTAACAAAAACAGACATATGGATGGAAATATTAGTTCACAATAATATATAAGTATGTATATTTTTAATCAGTTTATTGTCGCGGAAGATGAAAATACGGAAAATTTTAGAATTTAGCTTATCTGAATACACCGAGATCATTTTCTATATAAAAACAAGAAAAAACGTTTACTTCGGTTGCACCGAATCTAATACACCCTTCACAGGTGCATTTCTTTTAGTAACTATGTATTCAGTTTATATGGAAGCTATATGCTATAGTAATTCGATCTGAACAATTTTTTCGGAGATTATATTATTACCTTAAACAGTAATCCATGTCAAATGTCGTGAAGATACCACGTCAAGTTTTCCATAAAAGCCCTTGATTCCGATCATTCGGTTTGTATGGCAGCTAAATGCTATAGTAAGCCGATCTGAACAATTACTTCTGATATTACATTATTTCTATAAAAAATAACTCATATCGAATTTCGTGAAGATATGTCGTCAAATGTGAAAGTTTTCCATACAAGAACTTGATTCCGATCGTTCAGTTTGTATGGCAGCTATAAGCTATAGTGGTCCGATATCGGCAGTTCCAACAAATGAGCAGCTTCTTGAAGAGAAAATGACGTTTGCAAAATTTCAAAACGATATCTTAAAAACTGAGGGACTAGTTCGTATATATACAGACAGACGGACAGACAGGCAAATGGACATGGCTAAATCGACTCAGCTCAACATTTATATAATGGGTTGTCAAAAAAGTATTTTTATTGATTTTTTTTTTATTGAAATAGAAATTAATTTTTGATGACTCATGCCCAGCTCTTGACCGATGCTACGGCTGCTACTACGCCGGTCTCTTTCGACCAATTCAGCGATTTTATCGCAATTTTCGACGACAGACCTTCCGGCGCGTGGCGCATCTTCGACCACCTCCACACCAGAACGAAAACGTTGAAACTATCGTTGTGCGGTGGAAATGGAAACTATATCAGGTCCATAAACTGCATAAATTTTATTGGCGGCTTGAGATGCATTTTTGCCTTTATCGTAGTAGTACTGTAAAATATGCCATATTTTCTCTTTATTTTGAAACGACAATCAATCAAAACGTGTTAGCGCGTGAAATGAGCTTTCCAAAAAGGTATAGCATGACCCGATGCGACGAATAAAACTAGAACTACGCGCTTTCAGCGCCAACTAGCGAAAATACAGCAAGACTTTTTTGACAACCTATTATATGCTTTATAGGGTGTCCGACGCTTTCTTCTGGGTGTTACAAACTTCGTGGCAAACTTAATATACCCTGAGCGTTAGACGAAGGATCTCTATTTCGAACTTGATTCACGTCAAAACATGGACACACTGCGAATAAAATTTGGCGGCTCGTTAATTTCGTGAAATGACAGCCAGGATCATGATTTAACGTATCTAGAGTATTTTCTCTGTGGGTATGTTAAAACAAAGGTTTACGCCAATCAAATCGGTGAAAGCGGGTGGAGATATGCAAACGGAGCCGTGGTGGCCATTTGGCCGGCATTTTCTTCAAATTATAAATGACATAAAATTATCTGCAAAACAAAAAACAAAAAAAAAGAAAACAGAAGCTATTTTGACCAAGTATGAGTATTTTATTTCTTTTTAACCTCCCGTCGTCCTTGTTGGTAGACGCTTTATAACAAAATGCATTAATGGTAACAATTTCCAGGCCTATCGAAGGGTCAATACACTAAAAATGGCATATTGTATTCATATGCTATTATATAATATTACCCAATTTGTATAGACACCAATGCAATGCTGAAAGCATTAAACTACTCATATATAAAAATACGTAACCCAATCGATTTCTGCTGGATTAAAAGTAGTGAGCCTCTCCATTTAACACCTTAGTGTCAATAAAGACAAAACAAAAACCAAAATAATTATTATGAAAATAAAAACTGGAGTAGAAACAAATGAACTTGGCAACACTGCCTTCACCGATGATCGCATGACCAAAACACAGGCTGTCTGCCGGATTTTCTCTAGCAATTAGCGCCTTCTGAGAGCATGTTAATTCCAAGCCGGATTTTTATACTTTATCCATGGCGATTCATTGCACCTCGTTCACAATTTCGAAACTACACTTTAATTAAGTTTAATTAAAGCGAGAAAATTTGTCAACTGAGAATTCCTGATGCATACAATTTATATGATTTCTTAAATTAATAACTTTTTGATATAAAATTGTTGAACGATTGCGAAGAGGACATCAGTTTCAGATCGCATTTGTTCGAGTCCGGTGAATAGACTATTTTGTGTGATCAAGTAAAAAATATTTAAAGAAAAATGAATTCAATTTTGGTGAGTGAAGACAAATTATAAAAGGATAATAACATCCAACAAATATCTCTAAATGAAGTGAAATAGTGTTATCCAGCGAGAAACTTATTAGGACACCTTTTGTGACTTTTCATCAAATTTGCCTCTTCCTTCGATTTAGCTACTCGTCTGCATTACTACCTGCACTCATCTAACACTTGCACGTCCCGATGTCAGCCTCGGTTATGAGTATCAGCCCGGTTATAGCAGCTCCGGTGGTGGTTTGTTGCAGACACCACACGCACCCAGCAGCAATTATTTCAGCCCAGTACCGACCTTCTCTCAAAATGTGGGGATAGGGGGTTCTGGCGGTTCCGGTTCAGGTTCCGGCAGCTTTGGTTACAATGGGAATAGCGGCGGTTCTTCTTACTCCTCTGGCGGCTATGGCGCCTTGGCTGGCAGTTTTGGTGGAGCAGGCGATTTTGGCGGCTCAACGGGTGGTAATGACTATCAAGCGGGCTATAACTCTGGCAATATACACTATTCTCACCAATCGTCGAACTTCGTTGGCCGTGCGCCGATTGTAACCAAACACTTCTGGCTACACTCCGCACCGGAGGATCGTGATGAGCAACAAATTGTGCGTTATATAAATATTGGACAGCCACGCAAGAACTATAACGTCGTGTTCATTAACACGCCCTCATCTAGTGTGAATAAGGCTAAAATCATAGCCAATGTTGCGCCAGTTGAGGATAAGACGGCTATTTATGTTTTGGCTAAGAAGGCGAACGCTTTGGATGTGAGTGCTGAGGTCGCTACACCAGCGCCAGTCGTCAGCAAGCCAGAAGTGTTCTTTATTAAGTACAAAACACCGGAAGAGGCGGTGCATGCGCAACACACCATTCAAGGTGGGTGACGACTTGACAACCTCTTTGAGGGATTTACATGGTTTAAAACTCTTTCCTTTTCACTTTAGCTCAATATGACGCTTTGGGCGGTTCCAGCCACCTTTCCAATGAAGGGTCTGTTCCAATATCGTCCGCCATTGGCAGTTTGGGCGGCTCAGTTGGCAGTGGAGATGATCATGTTGAGGACTCGCATATAGTGCATGGTGGGCCATCCATTACCGTGGGTTCCAGTGACTCAAGCAACGGTGCAATTCAAAATTATTTGCCACCAAATCACAAGTAAAACGTGAATTCGTATGTTAAAAACTCCGCAGATATATATGAAAATTTAAATTTGCTTGAGGCTCAACGAAGATTTGTTACCGTTAACTGAAGCGTTATTTTAATTTACATTTTGAACCTTAGACGAAATTAGTCTCATATATTTAATAAAAGTATTACCATTTTTATAGTTTTTAATATTTTAGTTAGAACGCTGTACAATAAAAATGTTATTAAAAATAGTATTTTTAATTAATTGCGAATAGAAAGTATTAGTACTTCTCCTTCCATTTCTACTATAAGCGTTACATGAAACGAATTATAAAAAAAGAGGTCTAATAAGCCATAAATAGTCTTGAAAAACTGTAAGGCTTAAAAAATTGTGTTGAAACTGTAAACATAAAACCTTGCTTTTCCATAGAAATATAAACTCATAAAGAGAAAACCACCAAAAGAAAGGGAAGGAGACGTAACGACTCTCTATTTATCATTTGTGTAATTTAATGCTGGAGAAAACATCAGAAAATGTGACTACATTCACCGACTGAAAAAAAAAAATTCTGACTGTGAAACTATCATCACGGTACCAGCTGGAGGCAGTGCAGGTATAGGGCAGACTAACGAATGACTAAACGATGATGAATTTCACTTCACTTGGAGCCATCTCACGAAAAGAAAGACCTTCATTTTTTCCAAAGCATGCTATTGTATGACTTCATTGTGATTCCATCCACAGACGAAAAGATACCTTTGAGCTGGGTCTTTTAACACGATTTTAACCCTAAGGTCTAGCAATCTTCGTGAGCCGTCCAATAGTGGAACGTACAACACAATTACCGAATCTCATCGGTATAACGGAGTTGTGTAAACTCTTACCCCTCCGCTTACGGTAGGGATGAATACGGAAATTGAACCCTCGCCGGTGAATTCATAACTTAAATAAACTCAATATGACGACGACAAACACGTCATTTAAAATAGCATCCGGCATCACAATTTGATCTAAGTTCAATGTATTGGGTCCACCAACAAGAACATCGTGATGTTAGAAAGGATTCTGTCTTTTAGTTTTGCAGATAATTTTATGGCATTTATAATTTGAACAAAGTGCCAGCCAAATGGCCTACTATATCTTCACACGTTTAATAATTCATAATGACTTGAACATGTTTTCGTACAAAGTTAAAATAACAAACGGTTAAACCCTCTAGATTTGCCTATGAAATTTTGCCAAAAAATTATTGAAATGACCGAAGAAAACAATAATTTGATAAATTGCCTGTTTATTTCGGATGAGGCCCATTTTGATCTAAACAGATACGTAAACAAGCAAAACTACCGTATATGGAGTGAATTTAATTCATAAATTGTTCACGAAACGGAACTTTACCCAGAACCAGTCACTGTGCGGTACGCAGTTTCATTAAGGTGTATTGTCGGGCCAATACAATTCTTTGAAGAAAACAGTGTAATAGTAAATGTCAATGGACATCGATATTTAAAAATGTTGATTGAGTTTTTTTACCCAGCTAAAGACGTATCCCTTTCAGTAGCGTTTGGTCCCAGCAAGATGGAGCAACTGCACACATATCTATTGCGGAGCTTCAATGAAAATTTGAAAACAAATTAATATTAAGAAGAACAGAAAAATCTGACTGAATTGAAGCAGTTTTGTTTGAACAAGTGGAAAAGTTGTACATATACTAGCAAAATAAAACAATACCATAGGCTGGAAAATAAGCTCGATGGATGGGTACCACACGAGTTAACACAAACTTCATGGACATTTTGAATTGAATGGTAATGAATTTACATTCAGGTAGGTAGTGCGATGTATTTGGTGGGATCGGCAGGAAATCACCTACTAGGAGCAGCTCCGCTACGACCCAACTGTTAATTTGGACCTGTACTATCGCAATTGGATTACATGAAGATAGAACAATTATAAAACGATTATTTTTGACCTACATCATTCGGAATATGCTAACTATTCTATATAAACCTTTCAACTTACTACAACAATAGTGGATTTCTTTTTACTAGACATGTTATTTGAATTTTAGAAGTTCGTAGCCATCGGCAGGTACTGCTGCTTATACCCATCTTTGAAAGAGGTCTTGGTCAGCGCTTATGATACTTGTTTAGGCACTCCACTTCAAAAAAAAAACATAAAAGAACATGCAGACAGCAACACAAACCAATGAAGCAAAATCGCTTGGAATTTGTATTCCACAACTTTAATGAAATGCCAGGAAAGTGTGTTGTTAGATTTCATGCGAATGTCTAATGAATTTCGAAATAAAAATTTAAATTACAATAATTCGAACATAACTCATATATTTTATTTCGACTTTCAAAGTTAAGTAGTAATAGTATTATTAAAACAAGAGCCTAAAATCAGATGCACATACCAGACAACAATAACAAAACTGAATTTTGACAATTCACAATTCAAGGTCTATGTAGCAACATAAAAATTCCAAAATCAAATTAAATATTTAAACAAAATATTAAAATCGCGAAATAAAGACTTATTAAAAGGCAAAATAGAAAAAAAAACAACTAAACAACAGCAATGATACCGCCGACAATGCTAATCAAAACGAAGAAAAAAGTCAAAATATTCCAAATTAAAAAACAACAAGTCGGACCTTAGGTGATTAACGCAAAGCGAGGCGCCAAATTTATTAGCCATTAAGTGTTGGATCAAATTACGCGCTCCAAGATAGGCTCACGCACAAATATCTATGTCTAATCATACGCCACTAATATTCATAAAGATATGTGAAAATCAATAACACCCAATAGCTGTAATAAAAATATACATAAAACTATAAACTGCTAAATTAATAATTTTCTTAAAATAACTCGAAGAATTCATACATAAATGATGAGGCGCTGAAACTAACCACAAACGCAGTGAAATGTCGCACAACGAAATAACAAACGATCAGCCAGAATTCGACCACGGAGATCCTATCACAGATAGATTCACACTTTAACTCATCTACAACGCGGCTTATATACACACATACACACACCCACATAAACAACATTACCATATTCGTACGCCAATGAACTCACTGATCGTTATCTGTTGACATCTGCGGCAAGACGACAGAGCAAAAATAAACATTTAAATATAATAGTTAGTATACGCAATAAAAAATACGAACACGCCGTTAGGTTGAGGAAGGCGCCGATGATATGATAATAATAATAATAATATAATAATGCTAAATATATTTTGCAATACTAGAATGACGAAATCCTACCGCAAGCAATTGAAAACCAGTCTTCTTTCGGCTGCCGACAAGATCAGCACAGCGGTGGCGATCGTCAAGATCGTCAGGCGATGCAAAATTGGCAATAAAAGCCGAAGAGATCTCTAATATTGTCAGCACCAATAAAAAATTACATAAATTTACGCTGTTTACTGGCTAACGAAGGGGGCCACAACAACGAACGATACTCGTGAAACTGTGCAGAATGGAATCAGCAGTGGTCGGTCATTATGAATTCCTAATTGAACATTATCATTTGTTAAATTTGACAATCGTAAATAAAATGCGACTAATATCTGAATTAAAGTCTTGCTGATACGATCTTTGATTGGCAGTGAGAGCGTCACCGGTCGGCAATGAATTGTGATAGCAATGAAGACAGTGGGATCCTTTATAGGAAGATGGTTGAAAAAATTAATACAAAGAGAAAATAAAGAAGTAAATTTTACAGCATGAAGTTTTTTAGTAAAAATCGCAGGACTAATTTAACAATGAGAGCCTTAAATCGATCGGGTAACCTTATTTCTACAAGTTACTTTAGACACATCACCATTATTATTACTTTTTGAAGAATCATGAATCGTGTAGCCTCTCATAGATTCTTCGGCTTATGAGCTCAAATATCTGCGTCTCACATTGGATTCCACTCTTTGGTGGACCGAGCAAGTGGATCTAAACATGATCAAAAGCCACAAAAGCACTGGAAAATCCTGGGTCTGTAAGCCAAGGATTATCAGGTGGATGCATAGTACACCATGATCGGTTTGACTGATTGTTACATATGGAGCGGTGGCATGGACTTCAAATATCAAAACTGCAAGGACTTGCCTGCTGGGTCATGCTAGAACTCACACCACAGCACTCAGTTATCAATCAAATAGCTAAACATACAATGCTAAATGATAGCAGAACAATGTAACAGAGGCCGCGGGACAGGTGTTACCAAAGAAGTTTAAAGTTACCCACCACAGTAAGGTTGAATGGAATAACTCCACGCTGGACCCACTACTAAAGGATAACGCTATACACTGACTGCTCAAAAACGTCGAAAGGCCTTGGGGCAGGTACCAAGCTTTCCATATCTATAGGATATTTACCGAGCATTATCCGAACAGAATTCTTTGCTATAATGTACCGCCATACTCAGCGAAAGTCAAGCGACACTTAAAGTACAGGAGTGCATAGAACGGCTGAATAGCCTATTTACGGGTTTTTCAATAGAGACGCTACAAAAGTAGACCGATATTGTCATATTTTTTCCCGCTCTTTTGACATTTGGTTTGCCATTTCATCATGGAAAGAGTATAGTATATGATCCAACAACCAGTAGAAATTATTAAAATTTACTACCGAAATTCGGAGCCAGTGGCCTCAACTTTAAGAGCTATACGTCCAATTTATGGTCGTCATAATCATCTTGACAGAACAATAATTGAGGGTCTAATGGAAAAATTTTAATAAACAGGCACAATACAAACGTTCCCGCGCTCGTAGTGTCGAGAATATTGCTGCCGCTAGCGCATGCATTGAGACAGACCTAACTCAGTTTCTCACACGTCGTTCTCAAGCGTTGGGCATCTCTGTAACGTCGTTGTGGTGACTTTTGCGAAAAGAACTTGGCCTACTTACTTATAAGATCAAATTGACACAAGAACTGAAGCCGCTTGATCACCAGAATCGTCGTATGTTCGTGAATTGGGCTGAGCAACAATTTGAAAATGATCCGGATTTTCATTGAAAAATCATCTCAGCGATGAAGCTTATTTCTGACTGTATGGCTTTGTCAATAAACATAATATGCATTATTGGTCAAGTAGCAATCCACACGTAGTCCATGAGTCACCATTGCATAACGAAAAAATTACGGTTTGGTGCGATTTATGAGGCGGTGTCGTCATTGGGCCGTACTTCTTCCGTGAAGACCAAGACCGGCAAGTTATTGTGAATGGGAATCGCTACCGCTATATTTTTGGTCCAAATATGATGATATGGACTTGGACTTGGTTCCAACAGTACGGCGCCACAAGCTACACAGCGAATGTGACAATCGATTTATTGAAAACCAAGTTTGGTCCAGTCAATTGGCCGCCTCGGTCGTGCGTTTTGACGCCGTTAGACTATTTTCTGTGGGGCTACGTCAAGTCTATGGCCTATGCCAACAAACCAGTGACGATTGATGAACTTTGATTTAGGCTTGAAAACTATCAAAAATTGCAAGCGTGCGCATGGTGGCCATGCAAAAGAAATCGAGTTCCATACATAATGGCACCGAATGTACTTTCACAGGAATATAGAATTTTATTGATGTAGAAAACCGTTTAAAAAAAGTTGTAGCGCTCCTATTGAAAAAACTCGTTAGCACACAAGCAAGTGCACCTCATCAGGGTAACATGACACAAGGGCATAGTCGGGAACGAACTGGCAGCCGTTACTATCATGATAGAGCCGAAACCCAGCATCTTCATAGCATAAAGGAACTGATCAGCAAAGAGGAGAGATCAATTTAATTCTTTCTGTCTATTTCTATTATTCAAGTTAAATCAGAAGAAGTCTATTTCTAAGTATGTATAGGTATAATATTCCATCGTTAGAGTAATATTAGAGCTTATGAAAATCATTTTATTATCTATGAACCACTGTACACTAAAAACACACTATTTCGGAGAGACATTGAAACAACCAGATCTGACGTAATAATAATCTGATGATAATACTAATACGATACTTTTCGGAGAGAAGACAACAGCTAACAACAGCAAACGAATTAAGTAGACAACTATTATCTGTGATAATAAGTTTTAACGCTTTTTCATGCGACCGCTCAGTTTACAAATCAATAATCAGATCACAGCTTAGGTCAAATAATCAATCAAAGAGTGTGTGAGACGCCCTGCCACGCACCCGATCAACATGTAACGCTGACCATAAAAAAATAAAATAAAATAAAAATGTAAATTAGACGCGAGCACATGGTGACACCGAGCGGAATAACTGTGTATGTGTGTGTAGACAGCTGCTCAGAGGCGGCAACTTCAAACGCCTAAGTGGGTTAATTCTCTAGTCCAATTAGTTGTAAATGATGTGTCAAATTGTTGATCGTAAAAATTCAACACATTCACACTCAACATTAAAAATATATAATATATACAAATATATCTACAAATGAGATTAGTAATATGGGGAGCATATCCTTTGAACAATAACCCGCGCAATAATAGCCGGTATAGTCGCTCTAGAAATACATTCTTTGAACTGAGACGCCGCACTAGTCAAACGGCTATAAATATATACAGATCTTATATATATGTGCTATGTTTGTATGTGTATGTGTATCTGTACTTGATATAGTAGTATAGTGGTAGCTCGCATAATTATGCAAATATTTCTAAGGCATTTCAAATTCAATGGGCAACAAACAAGCTTGGCGACCCAGTTCTGCACTTCACGATCATAAAATTACTTAATTTAAGACGGCGTTGACCACCCATTAGCAATCGCTGATACTACTTAAAATGTTTGCTCATGCATATGTATACAAACATATATACTTGAGTGCTTAAGAGTAGTAAAGAAGTACTCGTTGATATGTTAATATGGATTATTAGCAGTTGGCCAACAAAATGTTTCAGATTATTTTAAAATAGAAATATAATACTTGTACGAGCTGAGATATTTGCATTTTATTTACATAGAAGTGTGAATGTGTATACATACGAGTATTCAGTATATAAGCAATAATTGCCGATCATCTAATGGACATCATTTATGATAAAATTGCACTGAACTGTGAAAAGCAAGTAAGGCAAGCCCAATTTTCTATTCTTAGGTGTTTCAAACTTCTTTGAATTTTTTATTAAGCTTGAATTTGGCAAGGTGTTTTTGGTAGTAGAAATGCAAAAAATGCTCTTTTACTTTCAGTTGACGATCGATCGGCTGAGAAATAGATATAATTAGATTGATTTTTCTACTGAGACATCATTTTCTAATTGGACTCTAATGCAACTCTATGCTAAGATTATAATGTGAATTTATGAATATTGTTCAATTAAATAGAAACAATCTTTCGATTAGGAAAATTTTGTAATTCCTTTTTTTTTAATTTGAAAGTACTTCGGAGGAAAGTTTTCAACGGAAAAACGTTCGATGAATGGGCCCGAAAAGAGATGGCCACCGATCCCGTTTTCCATAAGAAAGTTTTGTTCATAATAATCCACAAGCCATTGTTTAGGAGCAGTTTCATCTTCAAAATTTTACCCTGGTTAAATATTCACGAACAAATTTTTAACAAACGAAAGCGGTAGATTTATTGCATGCTCGACTGCATGGAGCAGATTTATCGAGGGCGGCTAATTCAAGAATTCCTAAGTCCTGACAATAATGAACAGTAGAAGGCAAAATACGTCTCAAAAAGGAAATAAAGGATCCATTGACATTTTGGTCGCAAATGATTCGATCAGCAGACACATTAAGTGGGCGGTGTCAAACATATACACAAATAGTAATCATATGGCAATTATAGCCCAAAGAGCTCCCTAGAGCCGGAACTCCACCAAAGGCGAAGCTGGAAGCAATAGAAGTTCGATGCAGACCTGTTTGAGCTAGTCTGGAGTGCATCAAAAGTAGCCGATGACGACGCCGCCTTGGAATCTACATTGCGAAAGGAACAAACGGCGGCCTATATATTAGAATGAGGAGACTACCACGCTGAGAAAGCTTTCTCATTCAGTTAGACATCGTCTACAGCGTAACCAGAATATAACGAACGAAAATCGCCTCAGAATTTAAAAGCCACAAAGAGCTCCTAAAGTTGGCAATTACCCAAAGCAAAAAATTATGTTTTGAGAAGCACTGTGAAGAACCAAACATTGACCCTGGGGAAATGCTTATAAAATTTGTATGCCGAGATAAAAAAATAAGCAGCAGCGACCTAAAGATGCTTATTTTATGAGAAAATTAGTCGAAACTTTATTTCCGAAACACAATCCGATTTGATGGCATACCCAACAAAACCCTGAATAAAGCTATAAGCTGAAAACATCAACTGTTTGCTAAAATGTACAATGCTTGTATAAAGGAAGAGGTGATCTCCCGACTCGTGGAAAGTACAGCGTTCGGTTCTCCTCCCAAAAGCAAAGAAACCACCTAAAGAACCTTCATCTGATACGAGAAGTCATCGATACTGCAAAATGTCCAGTAAATGGCAAAAAAAATGGAAAGGTGGCACAAAAAGTACTGCGTGCTGATTACCTCGGATGTAAAGAATGCGTTTAACACTACGAAATGCGCATAATCAAAGCCCTGGATAAAATACGCGCCCCTGAACACCTCAGAAACATTATAACGAGTTATTTTAAAAAATATAAGGCTGATTTTTGATACGGACGAAGGCACAAAGAGCTCCTTTATCTCGAGTGGAGTACCTCAAGGATCAGTATTAGGTCCACTCTTATGGAACCTTATGTATTGGGGTGCAAAAAAGACAGCAACCAAAAGACGTAAAAAACAAATGCAATGAGTGCTTTCTGTCAGTCCAAAACTGGCTGAGCATATAACAGAAATTTTTCTCATAAGCACCAGGAGGGTTGAAGAACGAATAGAGCTCACCTTAGGAGAGTGCGAGATTACTTCACAGCTGCAGCTGAAGTACCTGGGAGTAAAATTGGACTCCAAATTAAAATTTAACGAACATCTAGCGTATACTCCGGTAAAGCAAACAAAACTTATACTCTTATACTAACTCTACATATATACAGCACCAATATGGATGCAAGCAAAGAATATATGGTATTTTTTTATTGCCCTCGCTTTTCAAATACAAAGTAAAAAAATAAAAACGGCGGTAGTTTTACGTCCAGTAACTTAACCACACCAATGTGTCAGTCGGCTGAGGAATGAAAAGTTGTTAGCGAATCGTCTGCTTTCTTAATGAAAAAACTGAGTTTTTTCAACAGACAGGGTTTGTCCGGAAAGTAATGGGACTGAGCCGATTTAAAAAAAAGAAAGGGACCAATCGTTACAATTCTTAAAAAAATTTCAAAATAGGTTCCTTCTGCGCCGATACAGCGCTGCCTGCGCGATTTCCAAGCATTGAAGGTGTCACTTAAGGCATTCGTCGGAATTGCCTTGAGAGTCGAGTTGCATGCTGCTTGGATCCCCTCTGTCGTCTCAAAATGCTTATCTTTCATTGGCCTTTTCAGGCAAGGAAACAAAAAAGTCTGGGGCCCACATCTGGGCTGTAGGGCGGCTGCGGAAGCGTTGGAATGCCGGCCTTGGTGTAGGCCGGGGCATTGTCGGGGTGCAACTTCCAATCGGCTACAATGTTGTCGGACCCGATTGACCTTGCGTTTGAGTCTCTTGATGATTTCCACGTAAAACTTGACGGTTTGTCCAGGAGGAACAATTTATGGTGGACGATGCCCTTGCTGTCAAAAAAGGCCTGGTGCCACCGAAACACACCACTTTTTGCTAAAGCAACATCTTGGTAAGCTTGCTTGATCATATCAAACATCCCTGTCGCAGATTTACCGAGTTTCACACAGAATTTAATCGCGTACCTCAGGTCTAATGAACGCTGCATTTTCGGCTTGCACCACTCAGTGAAACACGTCGCGCGAAAATGTTTGTCCTGATTTTCCAGGCGCTCGGAGGCAACAGTTAGCTAGGAACGCCCTCTACCGAATCTAGTGGTGCGCACATGCTCCGAAGTACAGGCGCGGCCGAAGAAAATCAGTTCTATTACTTTCCGAACAAACCCTGTATATGCAGACGGACATGCCTAAACCCACTCAGATCATTATTGTTATGTAGATTTTCGTTTCTCAAATGCCAACGAACATGTTCCCAGAACAAAAATTAAATTCCTGCTTAAAATACTAATTTAATTGTAAGGCGTCGTCACGGTTTCGAAACTATTCATGGTTAGAAATATATTTATTTGAGGTTTCCAAAACGTTTAAACAATGCAATTGTTTAAGTTATTCAAAGGTTTATAATAGTTTTTTTGCACGATAGAACATATTGAGAGTTCATTATTAATTATAAAAATGTGTTTTGTACGATTTTTAATAATATTGGAAATAAACTTACAAACGGATGGTAATCGACGGTAAATTTTAGTCATAATACTTTCCGACTTACCTAAAAAGAAAAAGAAAACGATATAAAATAAGAAAATATGTAGCATAAAAATTGTTTATAAAAAAAATATTGTCTGAAAATTTTTCTAAAATTAATAGAATTGCAGATTTTACCAATAATTTCCGGACAGAACTTAAAAGTAATTTCTAAATATTATTAAATTAGAATGCTTAGCAATAAAATAGTCCCAAACACCCGTTATATTAACAATTTAACTGCTTCCATATTCATAACCGAATGCCAACGCATGAAGGCCAATTCATAGGTATTCCCCAAATTAAGAAATTAAGAATAACACAATTTTTTATGCAAAATACCCAGACTCTGAATAAATTACGCAGATAAATTCGGTGTTTTTGGTATATTTTATTACATCAAAACAAAAACTTAAATTGGCAAATTTGAAGATTTGAAGATTTGTATACTTTGAGATAAGAAATAAAACAAGAAGATTACAACAACAGTAACATCCGAAATATAATTTAATAATACAGATCTCAGTTAGGCGTTTAAGTTTTATTTTTCTCCATTAGCTAGACTAATTTGTATAATGGCTAAATTATGCAAAACTAAGTCATACAACACAAAAGAAAAGAAAAACAAAAGCAAATAACTCATCAAAGTAAAACCGTAAAACAAAGCGAAAAATCTTACAAGATTGGTAAGCACACGAGAGAGAAAGAAAGAGAGAGAGCTAGAGCTAGAGCGCAGATATTAGAGGCGAATCGGCACACGAATAGAACTCGTACACTCGGCTCTTCGACAAAGCGCAAACGCTTACGTCCGCCGCACTTTTAGCGGTAACATTTGTCATTCGGAAGTTAGTTGTATGAAGAGAAGAAAAAATCTGAAGTAATTTTTATGCAAAATTATGCTATGAGACTACAATTAAAAGCACACCGCGATGATGTGTTAATAAACTTGAATAAATCATTAACAATAAAGTCTAAATTTATAAGACACAAATCTACGTATATGCATTACCAACTATTGGGTGACAAGCACTTTTATGGCTTCCGATCTGATTTTATAGGTAAAACACAATGCTTCCGTCGTTCGCCAAATCTGCCTACGATTGTTGTCTGCTTGATTCAGATATGAAAAAAATTCGCAAGGTTAACGAACCAAGTTCAAGGGCAGTCACATTCCGGTGCTTAAAATAACTAAAGAATCTTAGTTACGATATTCTCGGAAAGGTTATTGTATTTAGTATTTTCGATTGATTTTTATTATTGGTTTTCGATCACTTCAAGGTGAGAAGTTTTAGATATATATTTTAAGTTTCTTGCAGAGACGTTGCTTTTATCTAATTATATTTCTTAATATTTATAATCTGTGGTGTTATATACATATATTATACTTTGCTACCAAATGTATGAAAATCCGTAATTAATGAGCTTGTATAATTTACTACTTGGAAAGGGAATTAAGGGGTAGTCATCTAACGCATGGTCAAGAATGAAACTGAAACAACAAAGTAGTAATTGAACCAAATCAGCCTGGATACCAAAAAAATCCGTGATAATCATAAACTAACTGTAGCATTATGAGTATCAATAATTGAAGAAATTATTTTATTCGGTGTTTTTTTATTATCCATCTATCCAAAACCGAGCTGTTAATCAATGCAATCGGTTTATTCTATATGGTGTAAGAAAAATACGATTTCGCATTAAAAAAAAACTATTGACTTAGTAATGAATGAGCAGAGGGAAAAGATGGCCGAATTCCTATCTGCGGCGCTGTTGAATCCCTACAAAATCGAAAAATTTTTGAAGCGGATGGTTACTGGTGATAAAAAGTGGATAGCTTATGAAAATGTCAATCGCAAAAGGTCGTAGTCGAATTGCGATGAGCTTCCGAAAACGGTGCCTAAGCCAGAGTTGACGATCAGAAAAGTCAGAAGTAATTCGGACCTGTAATGTCAACAATTGGACCGTATGAAAGAATATATCGCTTAGAAACGACCAAGAGAGGAATTGTATGCCATCAAGACAATGCCAGGCCACTCGTATCGATAGTCATACGCCAGAAACTCCGAGAGCTTGGTTGGGAGATATTTATGCATTCACTTCATAGTCCAGACCTGCCAACTTTTTGCAAAATAGGAACGAAGGTTTTTATGAGAGTGGCAAAATAATTTTACATTAGACCACACTTAACGCATAGGATAGGTTCTATCAAAGTAGAGCGTAATAGGAAGCAGCACTAACCGAGGCTATCTTAACATGAAAATAGAGGAATCTGGGGAAGATGGATAGAAAATTGATAAGGTAGTCAATTTAATAATTATATCAAAAAAATCAAACCAAACAATTATTTCTTACAAAAACCAATAACCAACAATATAAGGGTCTACTTTGTGTTTTTCTGCCATTTTGTCAAGAAGGCATGTTACATTACATGCCGTCTTGACAAAAAGCATTTTGCATTTTCCTTCTGCGTTCTTTAAAAGTTGTTGATAAGTGGATAAAGAATCTAACTAATCTTTGAACAACATTTCATATATAGCGACCAAACTGCATTTTACAACCGCCATCGAATGTTCTTTTTATCTTCTTCGAAATCACTATCGTCAATATTTTTGTTTTCTTCATGCTCAGCTAGAGCCTTTAGCTCATAATTGGGAATACTAGCTGCTGTTTCTTGAACAATATCTTCAACGTCTTCCATATTTACCTCATCTGAACCAGTTTTTTTTTTGCTAATTTAACAATTTCATCCATATCGACAGTGTGCCATGTCTTCGCTCTTACTTAAATCTGGCCAAATATTCTTCGATAACAATTTCAAAGACCTTTTTAATATATTATTGCAAGAAAGGTTTATTTTTCTACAGATTTCATGATATTGTAGTTTTTCCAAATTTCTCTCAGCGATCGCTTTTTTGCTACATCAATTTTTTCAATGTTGATCGCAAGTAAATTGGACACCCAAAAGTGGTTCTAACCGACAAAAACATCAAAAAAGTTCACAAGATAACTTTGAATGACCGTAAAATGAAGTTTTTCGAGATAATAAGCATTCTAAGGATATCAAATGCACGTGTACATCGTATCATTCACGAATATTTGGTATGAGAAAGCTCTATGCTAAGTAAGTGCCGAAGCAACGACGACGTGATGATTCGGAGAAGTGTTTGTATTTTCAAGCGTAATAAACCCGAGTTTTGTCGTCTTCATTCGAGTAATCTACACACGATGAATCCGCTCCAAAGCGTGGAATAACACAACACTCGGCTGGCAAGGTTTTTGCGTCTATATTTTGAGATGCGCGTGGAATATATTTGAAGGACGAAATCGCTGTATTTGAAGAAAACGAAAGTGTTATTTCACCAAGACAATGCACTGTGTCACAAGTCAGTGAAAACGATGGCAAAAGTCCGTGAATTGGGCTTCGAATTGCTTCTACATACACCACCACACGTATTCTCCGGATCTGGCCCCAACGGCTTTATTCTCAGACCGCTGGGAAGAAATTTTCATCAAATGAAGAAGTGATCGCCGAAACTAAGGGCTATTTTGAAGCAAAGAACAAATCATACTACAAAAATGGTATCACAAAGTTTGAGGGCCGCTATAATCTATGTATCATCCTTGAAGGGAACTATGTTGAAAAAAACGAATTTTGTCGAAAATAAAGCGGGGACTTTTCAATAGAGTAAAGATAATTTAGACTATAGGAGGGATATGGATCCACATCGCCCGATTTTTAAGTAGCAAACTAAGTTTTTAAGACAGTTAAAAGGGTTCTAAGTTTTGATGTATGAACATCAGGAAAAGTATAGTATGAATCGGTATTACAAGTACCAAAGCGTACGAAAAACTAGATACCAGCTAAGGACCACCAGATACATAGTTTTAAATGCAACATGTCTTCAAAATTTGTTCGCCTACACGAAAAACAAATTTCAAACAAGCAAACATAATGTACTATATATGTATGTATTAAAATACAAATGCATCCATCTGTGGGTGTGCAAGATAACAAAAAAAATTTAACAAAATATATTTGACAACTGAAATGCCATTAATTGCCAACCCGTTTAGTGCATCACCAACTAATTAATTATCCAGCTGCATTAGCCGAACAATGGACCGAACTCAAGACATTTATTGTAAAGTAAAATGATAGATCCAAACAAACTCATGAACATGTGTAAAATGAGAGTGTGAATTTGAACAGAAACCAGAACCAGCAAAAAAAGCAGCAAAAAAGCAACAAAAACACCAAACAACTAGCACAACAACGAAGTACACAACTAAAAAGCCTCAACCCTTATTGATACAATAACAACAACAATGGTGATGTTTAAAACGTTTTGTGCAGCACAGCAAGTTGGAATTCATATGATTTGGCTCACTCACTTGGATTAACTCAATTTTCGTATATGGCAACAAAGAGTAAAGTGTCACACTTTTAATATAAGACCATATGGCAGCAGAAACAAAGGTGCTGACAATAGCAATAGGCCTAAGAAAAACGAAAAAAATACAACAAAAAACACCAAAAAGTAAATAGGCTTCAATGGTGGACAAATACAGAGACACAAAGTAGCAAATCTGCATATTTTAAATCGGTGCTGTAGAAGCGCAGAAGATATGCTCAATTTATGCAGCAGCCAATGTAAAGGCGAACGAAACGGCGACCCCCACTTTGTATATAAACTATGTAGATCAATAGGCCTATATCCAGTAAACCATCTCAATTCGATACTAAAGCATCAACGCGGTGTGACGCGCCAAATCGAACGAACAAATATAAAAATATCGAAACAATTCGAATATTGAAAAAATACGAACGCGAACGGTGATACCCAAGTGTTTTGTGAAATATTGAAAATTTTTTATATAAAAAAATAACTGAAATAATTGAAAAAATGCGTCTCCTGATCGTAGCACTCGCACTCTTCGCCGTTAGCGCCACAGCCGCGCCACAATATGGATACGAACCAGCAGGCAGTGCCAGTGGATTAACCGCACGCGGCAGCAATGGAGTCCTCGGCGGCAGCGGTGGTGTTGCGCCCGGTATTGGTGGTGGTGCCATTGGCAATGGTAACTCCCTAAGCCATGGCGGCGGACGTGGTGGTGACAAATACCTACCACCCGAGTCCGAACAACAGGCGCCACTCATCAACAAACAATTCTACACCATCTCGGCACCGGAAGATAATGCCACCAAATCGAAGCACTTGGTTTTGGGCAAACCACAAAAGAATTTCCGTGTGATCTTCATTAAGGCACCCACACCCGATAATGTTAAGTACTCTGCCGAATTCGCGCCACAAGAAGAGAAAACCGTTATCTATGTGTTGCACAAGAAGGGTGAAGATATCGATGCCGCCAACATTGGTACACCAGCACCAACTGTGCCCAGCAAACCAGAGGTCTTCTTCATCAAATACAAGACACCCGAGGAGGCACAACAGGCACAGAAGGAAATTCAGGGTAAGTGTTGAGCATTTAAACGGGCGCGAGTAAAAAATTTTGTCGTACAAAGCTTAAGGGAATTATATCAGCCTATATACCATATATGACTTCCGGCAAAAAAACAGCTTATATTTAACCAAGCTTCTATTGCTTTCTCTCTTCCAGATCAATACGATCAATTGGGCGGCAACAACCAATTCGGTGAAGACACTGCACCCATCACCTCCGTGGTTGGCGCTTTGGACAGCCTTAACCCTGATGGCAGCTACAACTATCGCCAAGTGAACGGCGGCAGCGCCAATTTGGCAGAGCCACAGCAGCCACAACAGCCCAGCTCTCAATATTTGCCATCTTTCTTGAAGGTTTAATTGGAATTTGATATGAAAATTTACGACCTACTTGGAATTTAGTATTTAGTTAGCAATGTTGATTAATAGTTAAGCGGAATCTGTGACAAGCGTATTCGTTATTTGCGCACATTCTTTGTTATATCTGTTGTTATTTTTATTTGTTAAATGTTGTTTTCTTGTTTTAAATAAATTGAAATCGAAATTCATACGAATTGTGTTAGTAACTAAATACGTATTGGGCTCGGGGAAAATCCAAGAAATATTTGCATATCTCTTTTTCAGATTTCCTAATTAGCTTTGTATTCCCTTTTATGTATGCGATTCTGCCAAATTCAGAACCGTATACAGTTACCATCTTTATTGAATTCCTTCGGCTGAAGACCAACAAAATTTGATATTTCTATTGATTATTTATAGCCTAGTTTCGAATTCAGCGCTGCTGTTGGAAATACCCAATACTAAAAGGTCAATATCAATATCATGATTGTCACTTTAGTATGTGTAAAACAGACATCACTTAAAAAAATTCTTGCAAATTTTTATTAAAAAATGATATCTATAAAAAAATAAAAATTGAAAAAAATGCTAATAAAAAAATTCAAAAAATATAAAAAAATTATAATAGTAAAAAGTTATGAAAATTATTTTAAAAAATTATAATAATAAATATTATTATAAAATACTAAACAAAATAAAAAAAAAAATAAAATAAAATAAATCAAAAAATAAATATAAAATTCATCTTTATATACAAAAAGTACGTGTCACGTTGTTTGTCCGCGATGGACTCCTAAACTACTGAACCGATTTTAGTAAAATTTAGCACACTGGGTTCAGCTCAAACCAACTTAGAAGATAGGACAGCTAAAATTCATAAATAAAGAATACAGTGAAAGCTCTCTTAAATGGACGCCTTATTAAGCGGACAACTCTATTAACTGAACAGAAACGCTGGAAACCAGAAACATTGAGAAAGCCGCCTTATGTTCGTTATTTTTTCCTATGAAATTTATTTGTAGGAACATATTTAAAATTAAATTTCAAGTACTACAATCCCTTGGATTCTTATACCGACAAAATCGTTTTCGCCTTATTAGTAAATAAAATTTTCTCTGTATTTAATAGTTTATTATATGAATAATAGTATAAAATGTATACCGCAGCAACGCGAAGCCGGACCCCCTAGTTTAATAAATATAAAATAGATATTTTAGAGGGTTAGGTATAACTTTAATAAAAACCACCATTGTGTCTTGATATCATGCCCTCCAATATTACTCTAAAATCAATTTCCTTTTGGTAGAACATAATAGCAACGATTCAAGAGTATTCCTGATTTAAAAAAAATATTGCTTCAACTGCTTAGAGGTTGGTCAAAATTAAAGGGGTTATATCCACTTGTGATTTTCAAAAAATCGATTGTTTGAATGTACATATATTCAAGAATATTCTCTGAAAATTTCAAATCGATCCGAAAATTAGTTTCGGAGATATGAGCGTTCGAAAGTAGGCGGAGCACGAGTCGGAGTAGCCGTTCCCGAAACTTTAAACGCGTTTATCTCAAAACCGTGTTTTCAGAGTCGGTGAGCAAAATTTCTCCGAAACCGCTAAACCGATCGGTTTGAAATTTTCACACGACTTACTCAGATATATTTTTCAGGTAATGATCGAAGGAATAAGGTTTTGGACAATAATTTCGATTTTTTAAGCCACTTTAAAGTGAAAAATTTTCATGAAAAACTGAATTTCTTTTTTGAACAGCCGCCATTTTGTCAAAAATCTAAATTTTGACTAGACCTTCGATCATTACCTGTATTTATTTATCACAAAACTAAATATTTTTGGTTTTTGGTTTTCAGATAATTTGGACCAGAGATATCTTGCTCACCGCCAAGCACTTTTTGTGGACATCTCTCCGCAGATCATCTACAGGAGCTAGAGGATCCAATATTTTTTTAAATAAACCGCTGATTGTTAGTTAAAGTACATTAAATTCTGTTTAAGTACATTTTTTCCATTAAAGTATAAAATAAAATGCCTCTTGCCTCTTCACAAAAAAACGCGTTTTTTCTGCCTCGCAATTGGATATAACCCCTTAAAGTAAAAAGAAATCCATTATCTTTGTACTAAATGTACTATAACTATTTATTTGGTTAGATTGATCCGATTTAGGTGAAATATGCACGGTTTTGTTCAAGAACTTATTACCATTCGAACTTTTCGTCACTTTAGCAAAAGCCAGAGACAATCGAATCCAAACTTCTCTAGAGGCGAATTTTTCACCAGCAAATCCATACGCCATGGACAGGAGCGTATATCACTTGCTACCAGGTTCGACCTATAAGAAGTGTGCATAAGAGTCACCCAACTTAGCTCCGAGAGCTTCTGGTAACTCACTATTGATGCTTGTCGTTGTCCTGATGGAACACAATCCTCTACCATTAGCCAAATCTGGTCACTTTTGGGCGATTGCTTACTTCAGTCCAATTGTTGACAGTACGGATATGAATTAAGAGTTTAATTCCTGTCAATCCCATAAAACACATAGCGAAACCCTCCCAATGGTAGCTGTCTTAAGTGACGAACTATTTATTATCAGCAAGCATCCATTTCAGAAATGGATCGATTTTATTGCGATTCAACTGTGATGTGCAGATCGGTCCATGAGGTTTTTTTGCGTTAACTCCTGTGACACTCACAAATCGTGCTTCTTTTTGCAACCAAACTTTTTTAATTGTTCCAAACGATTATTGGCAAAATGTTTTTGTACAAATATAATTTTTCTAACGCAATAAAGCGAAACCGATCTCACTTACACCACGCGAGATACTGGATACTTAAACCACCTTTTGAAAAAAAAAATAATAATGAATTGCCTTTTATTAGTATAAAGCATAGTCTCTTTTTTCTCGATATAATTTTCTTTGGCCAAATTGGGTAATTTTTTCGAAATTCTGTTCGCCGATGAAACCACTATCTCAACTGCTCCTTGACCTCTAGTGTAGTCCATAATTCGTCGACGGTTATCAAGGTTTCGCTGGTTTTCCGAAATGAGTAAACGTAGGACCCACAGTGCTGACAATTTTCTTATGACCAGTATTTAATTGAGTATAGGACCCTTGTAATCCATCCCAATGGACTATCTCAGCTATAGCAACAGTAGATGGTTCTTCAAAGCCCGAAATGAGACTACTTTGAAACTAATCAAACCAAATTTGGACTGTCACTATTGAAACAGAAAAAAGCAAAGAGCTTAAGTGATATTATTTTTTCCGAGTGTTTACTCAGGAACAGCGAGATTGAAACCATTTCGAATAAAATAGATATTTGAATGACGCTCATCTAACACTAACAACTATAATCATCTATTTTATGATCGATTCTGTTTTGACTAAGAAGCGGCACAAAGTAGTTCATCATTAATTTTATGAGCGAACACATTTAAATTCAATTTTGCCATCATTTCGACAGCAAGAACACACAAATTTTATAACCGATACGTATTTAACAAAAATCAAAGTTTTTGATGAGGGATTAGACATTGTTTGACAACAAAGAGACAGACATAAGGAAGGCGACAACACAATGGGCAGACGACTAAAGTGCACCATAAAAGTATGAGGGCACTCAATACAGGTAGCAATTCAGCAGTTTAGGAGTGATTAGCCTTGAGAAAACAAACTAAAATCATAGCGACTTTTACGCTCGAAAGTATGCAACATAATTCGTTTAGTTTATTATGTGTGAAGTTTACATATGTATGCATATGAACTGAACTAGAGTGTAGCGGAAATAAAGCGGCAATTAATTAAGTTAAATTTAGATGAAAAAGAGTGCAAAAATAAAGATTGCGGTTGACAAATGCCGAGGGTGCAGCAGGTCAGCAGCGATTTAATGACCGATGCGATTTGATACGCGATCAGTGCATATTGTTGTTGCAGCAAGACTAAACACTTTTATGATTGTTTGTGTTGCTGCAGATGCTTTTAAGCAAATATCTATTGGCGAGCAGCATAATGCGATCAGCGCTCACATTTTGACGCGAAAATTGTCAACCGAACTGCGCGCGCCGGCGATCGACATTAGCGCCGCCGCCTTTGATCACCCACTTCGAAGCGCAAATTTGCAAATTTGCATTGATTTCGCGAATTTTGTAGTGCGAAAAGCGTAACAATTCGCATATAAAATGATATTGCAAGGCAGACAGGTCAAGCAGTGCAACCGTAAGCCTCTTAGAGGATCAACACATTCAGTGCAGTGAAGTGTAGTGTATGATTTTGAGTGAAAATCAAAATATTATCAAACACCTAATATTATATCTCCAATTTCGAGAAAGGACTAATTCTAAACAATCTATTTCGCAATGCGTTCTTTTGTATTACTCGCTTGTTTGGCAACAATTGCCGCCGTCAGTGCTGCGCCACAATTCGGTTACGGTTATGGCGCCCAGCCAGCCGCCAGCAGTTTCGTGCCTTCAACACGTGGTGGCGAGAAGTATTTACCGCCCGCCACAACAACACCAGCACCCAGCGTGCACAAGCAATTCTACTTGATTTCGGCGCCGGAAGACACTGAGGGCGCTGGCAAACCAAAACACCTGGTCATCGGACGTCCACAGAAGAACTATCGTGTCGTCTTCATTAAGGCACCAAACTCTGATAACGACAACCGCAAATTGTCAGCCGAATTCGCGCCACAAGAGGAGAAGACCGTCATTTATGTGCTCAGCAAAAAGGATAATGAACTCACCGCCAATGACTTCGCCACACCAGCACCAACGGTGCCCAGCAAACCCGAAGTATTCTTCATCAAATACAAGACACCCGAGGAAGCTGAGGCAGCACAGAAAGAAATTCAAGGTGAGTTGCATGCAACTTAAGGAAATATTTAGCACACAAAAGCATAAATTACAAAAAAGCTAAATAATCACAATTAAAATATTCCCATCACAGACCAATACGACCAATTGGGCGGCACTAAGGAATTCTCTGATGAAGGTACCGCCCCTGTGGCTTCGGTTATCGGCTCTTTGGACGGTATTGCTCCCGATGGCAGCTACAACTACAGAGCCATTGCTGCCCCACCAGAGGAACTCGGTAGCGCATCCTCACCACTTAGCCAATACCTGCCTGCTGCGGCGCGTCTGTAAGACAACGCTTCAAATGCAACTGGATTTGTTAGAATTGTTTTGTTGTTATTTGTTAACGTTGCATTGCGTAACACGTGGCATAAAGCCGAAAACTCGTTGATTAATTGTTAATTATAATTCATTGTTACTTTATATTGTTTTTTATTTACGAAAATTATGCGATTTAATAAAATTTAATTAAAAAAATAGTAATGTTTTTTTTACTAAGGAATTTAAAAATTGATATATGAAAAATTAACTTATAATAATATATAAAACAAAACACGTTATATACCCTTCAAAAATACAAAAGATTCCTTATAGAACTTGATTCTGAACATTCAGTTTGGTAGATATATGCTACATCTGTACATATAATTATTGCCTTAGAAAATAACCCAACCAAATTTCGTGAAGATATCTTGTCAAATGAAAAAGTTTTCGAAACAAGCACATGCATATTATGTGTGTATGTATACAGACGAACGAACAGACGGACATGGCTAAATCGATTCATTTGCCGAATCTGAAGTATTATTTTAGGGATAATAGTCAAAAACATTTTCATCTAAATTTTTAAAGAAATCTACTAAATTTTTAGATTATTTTGGATGAAATTGCAGCTTTTGAATTTCTTCAGGTTGTTCTTTGTCCCAAATGCGGCAAATTTGCTTGTTTACATAACCATTGAGTCTTAAATGAGCCTCATCGCTGAACAAAATTTGGCTCGAAAACGCCGGATCTTCTTGGAACTTTTCAAGAGCCCATAAAGCGAAGCGATGTCGTTTGGGAGCGTCGAGAGGCTTAAGTTCTTGCACTAGCTGTATTTTGTACAATTAATTTAAGATCTCGACATAAAACACAATAACATGACAGCTTGACACGACTTAGGCGTATGTCGCACTGTAACATAATCATGTTATGTACCGTTTTCAGTTGAAGTTTGTAGAGTCGTTGGGGCATATACGATGACAAGTTTAATGCATATGACGTTCATATGTATTGATTTATTTTCCATTTCAATTTAAGGGGTGAGGGGTTTCAAAAACTCGAATATTTTTATTGTCTTATTAAATTCTTGAACATCTCTAAAATATTGACCTAAATTTTCAAATTGATCCGAGTAATAGTTTCGAGATACTGCTTTGAGAACTTGTACGCTCGAGGCTAGCTAGGCTAAGTGCGCCGTCTTTAAACACGTTTTGAAGTCGTTGGCAAGATTTCTCGAGAATTACTCAATCGGTCTTAATGAAATTTTACAATTTTTAAAGACTTGGACGAAGAATTTTTGATTTTCGATTAGAATTATTTGAAAAAAAATTTTACGAAATTTTCACAGAAATTTTCAGTTTTTGTTTTTTTGAAAAATGTGTGCCAAAAATCCAATTTTCAGTTTATTTTTTTTAATTTCAGAACTTTTTTGTTAGTGGTGTATATTTGTAACAGAAAAGAATTCTAATGAAATACATATTTCATCTTATATATAAAAATAAGTTGGTTTTTGTCTGTTTGCTATAGCTGACTAAAAATTCAGAAAATGTTCATTTTTAACCGACTTACGAGCGTAAATTAAAAAAAAATCATTACTTATTCACCATGTGCTATAAAGCACATATAGAGGCCGTGGACACAACATTAAAAGACCTTAGAGACTCCTTTGCTCTCATAGGCGGGATAATTTTTGTATTTATTTGCTGGAGATTTCCGACAGACTCTTCCTGTCATTAACAGAGGTACGCGAGCAGATATCATCAAAACATGCTTAATATCGTCGCCCTTATGGGCTTCGATTGAAAATATAAATTTACGGACGAATATGAGAGCTCATCTTCATGGAATCACTGATGGTGATTTTCTACAGCAACTGCTTAAACTTGGGGAAGGAATTTTTCCACTCCAAATTTAAGGAGTAATTGTAATATTCTTCTGAATCTAGGCAAAATAGTCCATAGTTTAGAAATTTTAATAGATGCAGTATGCCCCTAATTGGTGAAACGGCTTAAATTCTTTCGCTCTAACTACAAACAAGACCGAATACCAAACTTTAGTATTATTAGGGATTGACCTACGAAAATAATGTTTTACTCATTGCCAACTGTATGTTGGTCTATGGCGGGTCGGAGGTCCTGAAAATCAATTTATATTACTGCCACAAAATAAATTAACATCAAATATCGTTTAAAGGGACCCAATAAATTATTTTTTAAGAGCAGAGAAGGTAAAATATATAGTAAAGGCCTCTTTAAAAAAATTAAAAGAAATTAGGAAAACACAAAATAAAATATACTTTCATGTTCGAATTTCCTTCATTTAACTAATTTTTAATGACCCCACGCAAAAACGAGAAAGTATGTGTAGAAGAGTGTGTACAAAATTATGACTTGAAATTATTGTTTAATACCGGTGTGAAGCCGGGGCGGGCTGCTAGTTCTTTATATGAGAAAAAAATTGTTTAAAAAAGGGCTGTTTTTTACCCGAAGACACCCATGTAACCCCTTAATTGTTATATGAGGAATGGGAGTACATAGTTGTTGTTCGATTCCCCTGTTTTCTCATAGGCTGAGGAGGTACAGAAACGATTCGTTTTCAACATATATATTTGATATATTTAAGTTAGAGGTTTGGAAAATATGTACATAAAACTTAATAGGGGGCGCGATTCCTTGCACACAATTTTTTAAATCTCAGATTGCTCTTCAAAACATCACTATGAAGATTTTTAAGCGAAATTCTTAAAAATTGTTTTACGCTTATTCTTTTCATTCCTTATTCATATACATCTTTTGACTTTTTTCGCGCTTTCAATGATATAATTCATGGAGTTAGCTTCGCTGCTTAATATTTAATCGATTTCATTTGCATTGCAAATTCGTAAAGTTAGTTCGTTAATTTACGAGCGTATAACATCAATTAGTTTTGAAAAAATCATTTCCGATTCTTAAAATCATAAATATGAATTTGTCCACCGCTAACTACTGTCTCGATGGCTTTTCTTCTTCGTTTCTTTTGTATTTGCCATTATCACATTAACAAAGTCAAGGCTTCTTATCTTTTTTGAAGTTCTCAGGTTTTATCATTTCACGTAATCAAGAGATTTTGGAGCAGTAAGGCGAGAAATCATCTTTCTTGAAATTTGAGGTGGCAAGGAAAAATTGACAGTCTCTATATTATGTACCATGTAATGTTCGAAAGATGAAGAGAATGACAGGAGTTAAAAATTTTGATCGATGGATACAAACTAGAAAGACGGAGGCTGTAAGATCACGAAAGTCGAGGATGCTGAAATTGCATACTTTTAAGTAAAACGAATGAGTGACAAAAATCTTACTTGAGATCTCTTCTCAAAATAAGCGCTTGAATGACTATGTTTATTTGGAAAATAAAATAATTTTAAGTTTTTGACTCTATTTTTTGCAACCTTTCTACATTCTAAGAAGGCTCTCTTATCGAAAATGTAACAGAACATACATTGTGACAAAAGAGTACCCGCAAATTGTAATTTAAATTCCCCGGGTAAATGAGAGCTCGCAGATCCGTTCGAATGATTTAGGAGGATATTTTAGGTATGGAACGCGTTCTTTCTCGACCGTAAACAGGTATTTTTGGACTTGCTTTATCGTGCGAATTCCAATCCCATATTTATGGAGAATTGCCGATGAGACAAAGGTTTATGAGTTTGACATGCAAACAATCATTGGAATGGAGGGGGAAAAACGAGCTGAAACCAAAATAATTACGCCAAGGCCGCTCAAATATCAAGTTGATGCTCATTGTGTTTTTCGATATTCTTCATTTGGTCATGAGTTTATTACGGAGGGACAGACGGTCAAAAAGGAATTCTATTTGGGGGTATTGAGGTGTTTGCGTGAGAACATACGTCGAAAACGGCCGGAATTATGGAAGAACAATTCATGGATTTTACACGATGATAAGCACATCGCGATAAGGCTGAATTTTTTTCAAAAACAGTACGATTCTGACCAAATTTAAAGTAAAAAACACAATGAATACCATCGATCTCTAACGTATTCACTAGATCACCAACGTATACCAAAATAAGACCAAATTCGCTGAAGGAGCTGAAGGCCATCCCAAAAAGTGCTTATAAAATGTGTTTCGAGGACGACAAAATAAATATTGCTGAATAATTAAATATTTTTCGTTTTATTAACAATTTCCAGGTACTTTTTATACCCTGAACAGGGTATATTAAGTTTGTCACGAAGTTTGTAACACCCAGAAAGAAGCGTCGGACACCCTATAAAGTATATATACTTGTATAAATGATCAGTATGTTGAGCTGAGTCGGTTTAGCCATGACCGTCTGCCTGTCTGTCCGTCTGTCTATATATAGACGAAATAGTCAATCAGTTTTTAAGATAGCGTTTTGAAATTTAGTAAACGTCATTTTCTCTTCAAGAAGCTGCTCATTTGTCGGAACTACCGATACCCGGACCACTATAACATATAGCTACCATTCAAACTGAACGAACGGAATCAAGTTCTTGTATGGAAAACTTTCACATTTGACAATATATCTTCACAAAAGTTGGCAAAACTTTTTTAAGTCAACAATGTAATATCCGAAGAAATTGTTCAGATCGGTTAACTATAGCTTATAGCTGCCATACAAACTGAATGATCGGAATCAAGTGCTTGCATTGGAAACTTCATCATTTAACGATATATCTTCCCGAAATTTGGTATGAGTTATTGTTTACAGAAATAATTTATGTAACATCAAAAGAAATTGTTCAGATTGGATTACTATAGCATATAGCTTCCATACAAACTGGACACATAGTTACTAAAAGAAATTCACCTGTGAAGGGTATATTAGCTTCGGTGCAGCCGAAGTTAACGTTTTTTCTTGTTTTATGAGGTCATTGACTGGCAATAAATATATTTCCCCTACCGGGAGCCTTTTAATGGCCTCACTCAACACGCGTTCATTGGAGCGGATATATTGGTTTCGGGAACAGGAAAAGGTAACGGGGAACAAATTGAGAGAGAGACAGAGAGTGAGTTGCTTGAGCGATCTCTGTTGCGAACAATATTTAACGATTTATGGCAAATGCAGGACTGTAATGAGTTTTTCTTGACTCTCTATCTCGTTTATACAATGGGTTTCAAGCACGATTTCCTTAACTCTTTTCATGATATTCATAACGTCGTTTCGAAGGTGATGGGTGTTTTTTTAGACATGTGGTTTTCAATAGGGCAATGCTTTTTTTGGAGTTGGTCCTTTTTACAGATGTTACTTGATTTATACTAAGTTTGGTTCGGCGTTTAATAAAATGGACAGACTTAATCCGGAACACACACTCGGACTTTTGGTTAAATGGGTAGGTTAAAACAAAAAAAAAAAACAAAATTGTCGCATTTAGAGTAATGATAAAGCACACGCCGTCGTTTCATTCTCAAAACGTTAATGTTAAGCCGTAATGCAGGCATAATGTTAATGTCGTTGAAGAACGCTATAGAGCCATGATAAATTACTTGTTTGTGGATGAATTGACAGCACTTCAGCCAACAAAAAATCAGTTTATTGAAGGAAACTTTTTGTGAGCGTATTATCTCGCGCCGTAGGCCTCCAAAATCGTGCGACTTAACACGGCTGGAGTATTTTTTGGGAATTATGTAAAGCCGTTAGCTTACGCAGATAAGCCTAAGACGATTAACGCCCTACCAGAGAATGTTAGGCGCGGTATTGCTGACGTTCGCTACAATTGCGGCGAAAAATGATCGAAAATACGACCTTGTGGGGCTCACTTGCCCGAAATAATTTTTAAAATAAAATATCTTATCATCACATTAAAACTAAATGCTTAACTATAACATTAAATTAGACTAGTTTTTTCCTTATTGAAAACCACACGTCTAAAAGAGAACAATTTAGATGAAAAAGTTTTTTACGAACTCAGTACCGACCCTTAACGCTCAATTATGTCCAAACCTTGCGTTCTAGATAAAGTAGTTACGTAAATTTTACACGAAATGGCCAGAAAATATTTAATCACAAACGGAGTCTTAGCGCCACATGGAATTTTCACACTCCCACTAGTGATATAATCCATGTGGGGTAATTTACAGTAATACATATCGTAAGGAAAGTGAAGCAAGAAGTGATAAATGGAAGTTTTAATGAAAGATAAAAGGAAAACATTCACTGAAATAATTGTTAAACAAGTTTGGCAGTTTCAGTCATGTGCCACAGTAATGGAGTTGCCACATAATACACAGATCTGTGGGTAACAAGCGTGTAAATGAATCTAATTACCAAAATGCGTATATAGCAACAACAAATATTATTACACTACTAATTAGTTATGCAATTTTTCATAACTAATACCAAAAATGTTCAGTGAGAAAATGAATGAGCACGAGAGCGAAAAGCGCAGACACATTGACATTGAACTAATTTAATTAGCAGCAAGGTATTTAGAGTTGAGTTACAAATCTGCATGTACAAATAAGTATGGCGTATACCAGCCTACATGAGGGCGGATGTCATAAAAGCCATCAACATTTGAATAATCCAATAAAAAATTTTGGGTTTCTCAGGTGCAACCACAATTTGCGTTTGTGGTTGCATATCTGCAGCATATGATCAACTCATTCATATATAAATATATCTTTACACCACTACTGTTGCATGCAACATTAAAAATTTTCCCAAGATTCAACTTCTGATTTTCATCCGACATTTAGTTGCCTATAAATGGTTGCTGTCAGTTAAAGACAATCAACAGTTTTAAAAATAGTTTAGACATAATTAGAGCTTCCTCGAGCTGCATTAGACGCAAAGTGTTTTTAGCAAAATAAAATAAAAAAACAATTTTAATCCAAATCAACAAGTTTTTCTCACTAAAAATTGTGTAAAATGCGCGTCCTTTTCGTGTATAGCTGCGCGCTACTCGCTGTCACCGTTAACGCCGCGTCCAGTTTCGGTTACCACTACGAACGCAATGGCAACTCCAACTCCAACACCAACACACTCACGAATGCCAATAGCCTGAGCTTAAGCAGTAGCGGTAACGGTATACGCTCGAAGGACAACAACGCCGAAAGTTTCTTCAATCCTGCACCCAGTGGAAATTCATTCCTCTTACCGCAACATCAAACACTACGACAACAACAACAACAGCAACAGCAGCAACAAAAAACGGAGCAACAATCTTTTGGTGGCGACAAGTACCTACCACCTTCACAACCCACCGCCGAACCGATCATTACCAAGCAATTTTTTTTAGTCTCCGCACCGGAGGATTCGGAAGAGCAAACACGCAGCAAGCACTTTGTTATTGGCCGTCCGCAGAAGAACTATCGCGTCGTCTTTATTAAGGCACCTTCCTCTGATAATGCAAACCTCAAGTTGACAGCCGAATATGCGCCACAAGAGGAGAAGACTGTCATTTATGTTTTGAGTAAAAAGGACAACGACTTGAATATTGGTGAGATTGGCACACCAGCGCCCACTCAACCCACCAAACCGGAAGTATTCTTTATCAAATACAAGACACCGGAAGAGGCTGCCGCAGCGCAGAAGGAAATTCAAGGTGAGTTGAAATCTATCAGGTAATTGTTACTGTGAGCATTTGTTGAGTTCAAAAAATACAAAATTCCAGAACTTAATATTATATATACGCAGCTTACGACAGTATGCATATAAATGATCAGCATGACGAGCTGACTCGATTTATGTCCCTCTGTCTGTACGCCTGAATACCTATATTCCAACTAGTCCCTCAATTTTTTGAGATATAGATCTGAAATTTTGCACACGTCCTTTTCTCCCTAAGAAGTTGCTCACTTTTCGGAACTAATAATATCGGACCACTATAGCAAAATCAAGGTCTTATATGGAAACCTTTTTTATTTTACAAATTATTTTCACGATATTCAGCACAGATTATTATTCAAAGCAATGGTACAAGCTCCGAAGAAATTGTTCAAATCGGACTACTATATACAAATATGTCATACAAACTGATAAATAAAAACTCAGTTCTTGTATTTTTATTTGACAAGATATCTTCACAATTTTTACATGGATTATTTTCCAAGGTACAATGTCCGAAAGAATTGTTCAGATCGGACTACTATAGTGTATAGCTACCATACAAATTAATCGATAAAAATCCAGCCCGTGTATACAAAACTATTTTAATTGACGAGATATCTTCACAAAAAAAAAATCAAAACATTTTTATACTATAAATAAGAAATATATGTATCTGTGTAGAGTATTGTAGCTTCGGTGCAGCCGATGTTAACGTTTTTTCTTGTTTTGACGTGAGAAAATTTTTTACCGAAGTAAATATTCAAATTCAATATTATATAGTGGAAATAAAGGGAAGTGGCGTTTTTAATGCTGCAATATTTAAGATTATCATCGAACTTAGAATTGTCTCGAAAATTCAAAACCGATAAATCAACGAAGATAAAATTTTCCAAAACAATGAATTCGGCTATAATCGCGTAAGCGGTGTCTACGCCATTAAAGAAGAAGAAAAGGAATTAAAAAAGATGGCTATTTAAATTTGAGTTATTTATTAATTAAAATGCTATAGTAAAACTAAAGTCATATTTGCCAACGTATTAGATTTTATAGCGAACTACTGACCAACGTGTCATTGCTTTGTTGTCGAAACAGGAAACATAGTTTTAAACACTCATCTCTTCTTATATTAACATTTAATTCATCAGTCATGTTTCATAAACTAACACATATTTTATATATTTCCAGAACAATATGACAATCTTGGCGGCACTTCAGAGTTCTCCGACGAGGGCGTTGTACCCATAAAATCGGTTGTGGGCTCACTCGACGGTTTGGCGGCCAATGGCGGCTACGACTACCGCAAAGTACAAAATGGCGCCGATTCACCCATCAAAAACTTCCTGCAACCAGCACGTTTCTATTTCTAAAGCCTTAGGTTAAAAAAATTTAAGTTTTCTTGTTTGAGATGCGCACATTCCGTTATGCATATGCACTTCTATATATTTGTAAAAAATGTTTGTTTTCAATTTTAATTAAAAAACACTTTTAGCTTAATTCAAAATCGAAATGAAATGTTAATGCATTTGGAAATCAATGGATACCCAGTGCGCTCGCACAAAAGACTCAAGCAACGAACTCGCTGCGTGAATTTGCCATAAAAGTATTAACGATTGAGTCATTAATTTTCTTTTTCTGTCCTTTTCACGGCGCACAGCGACTTCTACAGATTTATGATCAATAAGCAATTGATTGATTGGCATGTCAACAGCATTTTGTTGCATACAACCAACAGCTGGTGATAGCGATGTTTTGACATCGAATGCTTTATGCAAACTAAGTATGACATTATAAATTTATACGATTAAATTAAGCTTTTTAGCTGCAACGCCAGCGAGCGATCGCCCTTTCAGCTGGCTGAGCTAAGCGCAAAAATTAAGTAGCCGAAAACAAGTTGGCCATGTCTGCACATACTATTGAATGGCAGTCAGCGCAAATCAAGCGCTTGGATGCGCTGTGATTAATTGCCACTTGAGTAGCGCGCGCTTTTGTCCAACTAACTGGCTAAATACAAACAGTTGTTTGTCTGTATGTATATGACAAGCAAACTTCCTCGATTCGAACAGGTCAATTTGAGCGTCAGCTGTGTTTGTATGTGTGTCACCCCACCCAAGCTTCGTTAGCTGAGATGATGAGCTTGATTTGATTGGCCGTCCGGTGACCGCTTTGTTGACCCAACGGCCTCGCAACTGCTTCGTCACTGTCACCGAACTACTATTTAGCGTATTTTTGGCAATTTGCGAATTTTATGCAAATTCGTTTTTGGTAATTTTAGCATTTCGCGGCAGAAGACGACAGTCGTCACTCACAACTATTGTTGGGTTTTGTGCGCACATCTTTTTTATACCCTGAACAGGGCATTTTAATTTTGCCACGAAAGTTATAACACCCAGAAGAGATTCTATAAAGTATATATTGGGTAGTCGAAAAAGTCCTTTCGTATTTTGTCAATAGATGTCGTTGCAGTCGTATATCTTGAGTGCTCGAGTGCGAATCATATTGTGTTATACCACATAGTGTTGGAAAGGTTAGATTTTAAGCTTCATTTAACCAAAAACGAAATTAAATTCGGCGAAGTTGAAAAAAAATTATAGCCGAGTGGAAATAATGAAGAAATTCGCTGTATTTTGAAATTTTGAAATTTTTGGATAAAAAGGGTAAGAATGCCAGGCCAGCCACGAATGAAATTTGTGAACTTTACGAAGACGATGCTGTATCAGTTCGTGTAGCACAACAATGGTTCGCTCGCTTACGCTCTGGAAATTTCGCTCTGGTCGACCTTTCGTTGAAAAAGTCGATAAAATTATGGAAAAGATTGACCAGGACCGTCACATAAGCAGCCATGACATCGCTAATGAACTTAATATTCATTATCAAACGCTTTTGAACAAAAAGAAGCTCGATGTTTGGGTACTACATGAATTGTCTGTGAAAAATTTAATGGACCAAATTAACATCTGCGATGGTGAAGTTCAACAAATGGTCGCAAAGCCAGGATTGACGATTGATGGGATTGAAAAGGAAACATCCACTATGAGCTGATCCAGCCTGGTCGATCGATTGTTTCTACATTTTACTGTCAACAACTGATGAGAATGAAGGAAGCAATAGAAAAAAAAAACAGCCAGAACTGATCAACAGAAAGGGCTTCGTCTTCCATCAGGACACTGCTAGGCAACACACATCTTTGGTGACTCGGCAAAAACTGGGAGAGATCAGCTGGGAAGTTTTGATGCATCCACCATATAGCCCTGAACTTGCACTATCGGACTACCGTTTATTTTTGTTAATGCATTACTCCCTTAATGGAGTAAAGTTAACTGCAAGAGAAGCCTGTGAAAATTACTTGTCGCAGTTTTTCGCCGAGAAACCAAAAAAGTTTTACACTAATGGAATAATGTCTCTAGCGGAAAAATGGCAAAAAATGGTCGACCAAAATGTTACATATTTGGTTCATTAAAGTTCGTTATAAACATAAAAAGGTAAGTTGAAGTTTGATAATTAATACGAAAAGATTTTTTCGACAACCATATATAAATCATCAAGGTGATAAGCTGAGTCGATTTAGTCATGTCCGTCTGTATATAAGTTAACTACCCTCTAGCCAAGAAGCCGATATTGAGCTACTATAGCATATAGCTTCCAAACAAACTGAACGGTCGGAATCAAGTTCTTGATTGGAAAACTTTTTCATTTTAAGAAATATCTTCAAGAAATTTTGACACACGATTATTAACCAAAGCAGCGCCACAATATCCTAAGAAAATTTTCAGATCGGACTACTATAGCATATAGCTGTCAAAAAAACTGACCGCTCGAAACCAGCAGAAAGATTTGTATACCCTTTTACGCTCTCAGAAATAAACCAGTGAAGGGTATGATAGCTTTACTCCCGCTGAAGTTAAAGTTTTTTCTTATTTTTTTTAATTACTGTTAACCTCGTTGTTTGTTGCTATTGTTGTTTTTGTTGACCCTTTTTGGTTATCGTTTTAGTTTCACTTTCGTCGTGTTTAGTTTTTATGCGTTTTTAATGCCTTCCACGTTGCTTCCACGTCGCGCTGCCGTTGCCACAGCTGTTGTTGCCTCTGCTGCTGCTTGGCCAGGGCGTTGGGCGTCGGAGGCGTTTCAAACGGTTTTGGCTTGTGGCACATTTTAATTGCTGTGCGTTAGCATAAATTTTATTATTTTATTGTGTGGAATAAAGAAATTGACAAAACAACAACAATAACGGGAGGCGGGATCGTAAAAAATAGCTAAGAAAACAGCAAACGCTTATTCGCTTAAGTTAATTATGCCTGAAAAAGTTCGTGTTCCAACAAGTGTTGGCTTTTACGAGCATCATTATTTGCCAAATTTATGGGTTAGTTTTTTTTAATGAAATCCAAAGCGAATTTTAATATAACATGGGAAACACCGAAATATCTCATGTAAGCGTGCGCCGCATTAATGGCAAGGAAGCGGAGTAGCTCTTTGAAAAATATAGAAACGAAATTCGTAAAAAAAATTTCGGTAATAAATGGCGGAAATTTTTGATCTCTTTCGATTAAGACTTTCTGCTTTCAAAATATCTTCTAATTTGATTGATAGATAAAGAAAATAAAGTCAAGTTGATTGAGCCACAAGCGAAAGTATTCTAGTCTCTCTGATATTCTGGATGCGGGATGCGTGTGCTGAATAACACAGAACAGAATTTGCACTAAAGTCGCTTTATTGTCTGGCACAAGGCATTAGAAAATGCTCTTACACTATACTCTAAGAGAGCGGTTCAATAAATTCTTAACCTACAAAAAAAAAAAAAAATTCTGAAAAAATTGCGATTTATTTCGCAACTTTGTCTCCTTTTGGTTCAATACCCAACAATGCTCTAACTTTATTAAAACCTCTAAAATTCCCTATGAGTGTTTTGCATTCTTCAATAGTCAATGCAGCCATCACTTTGAAAGCTTTCTCATTCCTTTTGAAAAGCATACCGCCTCAGCTGTCTGAGGCACCTTCAATCGTAGAATACGAGAACGTGTCCTTTTGTGAAGTTTTTTTTTTGTTAATTACCTTTCGGATCACCTGCGCGTGTCTCATCAAAAATGGATGTGTGACCACGATGAAACTCGTTAAACCAATTTTTGACGGTCATCTTCCAAGGCAGATAAATCGCTCCTCTTCCACTCCGCTTCAACTGAAAACTGCTGTCAAGTAAATTAAAACGCAAGGAAGAATTCAACACCGAAAGCTATATAAAGAAGCTGTGTCCAAATTCAAGTAAAGAAATTCCCTTTGGAAAGCCCAAAAGTTCATGAAGCTACCAGTCAACATGCCCATACGAGACTAGGGTGGAAATTGGGCTCGAAGTGACGAAAAAAATATTAATTGTTTTGCAAATCACCTACAAAAAGTATTTCAACCTAATTTCTCAAAGAACATTTTTAAGCTATCAATCAACATAGTAGCTAACGAGTCGCTTGAGTCTTTTAAGGCTACCCCTTTAGAAATTATTAGAATCATATAAGAACTTAATCGAAAAAAGTCGCCAGGACATGTCGCTCAAAAATGCTAATTGAGTTACCAAATATTGCTGTAGAGGTGCTCTCTTTGCTCTTCTTAGTTTTGGATACCATCAAATTCCATGGAAAATATTACAGATTATCCTGATAGATAAACCTGAGTAAAACTTAACACAGCCGTCTTCATATACACCAATCAGTCTTCTATCCTGCCTTTCTAAAATATTCGAAAAAGTGTTACTATCAAAGTTGTATTCTTTCCTCCACAAAAAATAATATAATACCAGTGCACCAATTCGGGTTTCGTGGAAAACATTGGACGATAGAGCAAGTAAATAGAATTACTAATGAAATAAGAAAAAAGCATTTGAGCACAGAGAGTACTGTTCAGCTATATTTCTAGACGTCACTCAGGCTTTTGATAAGGTGTGGCATGAAGGCATTTTATATAAAATTAAAAACATTCTATCTTTAGATTTATAGTATATCAAACATTGGAGTCTTATTTATATAATAGACAATTTATGGTTGAAGTAGGAGATTTCACATCTGACGAGCGACAGATAAGGGCTGGTGTACCACAGAGCCGGGTTTTAGGCCCAATTCTGTACATCGTATGTACAGCAGATCTTCCAACAGCTAATAATGTATTGACATCAACTTTTGCGAATGAGAAAGAAGTAGAGGACAGCAGAATGAAATATATATCTAAACTCCGAGATCACTCAAGCCCATTGGCTACTGCTTCAGTACATTCCAGTATTGAAAAAAGTAGTCTTCGAAGCAGAAGAGTCAAGGTTAGCACGTTCAAACGCCTTTTGATTTCAATGCACGATAACCCTTCAAAAAAAATTGAATTATGGAATCCACAAATACACTCTCTTCGTCTGAGCAAGAATGTACTACAGGACGTACGGGCGGTGAAGCGCCATAATGATTACACTAACATACTCGTAGACTGAATTAAATATCCTTACAAGTCTCGGATTTTATACAATTTTAATATAGTCAGAATAATATTGTATATTGAAATGAAAATGGACCACTGCCATGGAATTGCAGAAAAAAGAAGGTAAATTCGTCATTTCTGCGCTAAAGTACTTAGATCCGATGACCGAAATGATATTGAAAGAACACAGTTCAATTTCTAGTCTGAATGATTTATATGAATTTTTTAACGAATTTCTGACAGGGCGAACCTTCTGTGAAGAGAAAAAGAAAATCTATACGATAAACTATTTCAGCGCATTTACAGTTATTTTGCTATGTGGATTTACAGACGAGAAAGATGGTTATGAAATCGGATCAATTTATTCCAAAAGCTAATAAAAATGACAAAAATCTAGTGAAAGAGATAAAAAGGTGGTGAAAAAAATTAGAAATTATTAGAAAATAACAATAACAAAGTGAGGGGAACGAGAAAAACGAAATATATGTCCCTTTGCTGTTAGTCTAGAGTAAAGGTATATACAAATCGTCTTTATAAATATAAATGTTTAATCGCTGACCGAAAACTTTAAGACTTCATATACAATATGAAATAAGGTGTGTCCCAATAGATGTTACAACAAAGAAAGCAGCGAAGAACTAAATGTAGTCAACATTTTATATTCTATTATGATTGAAATGAAAAACGTTTAGTATCAATTTTCTATTCCATTAGTTGCTTGGAATGTGGCATATTTTATTGAAACTTTTGAAATTCAAATTTCCAGCCCATAAATAATCCACAGGCACAATGGTTAACCCGATAGAAGCAAAAGCAAAACAAAAATGAAAGAAAAAACAAATGCCGCACGCCCTTTGTTACTTCGCCGATAGCAGCGTCTCACCGTTTTGCACAATTCCCATTTGAAATAAATTCAAACTACAACAATAAACTGACAACTTAATGGCAAATGGTAAGTAATTTAAGTTGGGTTTTTTGTATAATTCCACGATGAGTGATCATTGTGTAAATTCAATAACAAAGACTACCGGTGTTTGCTTTGATTCGGCCGCTATTCGTTGTCGTGCCGCCGAAGAGTGTAAAATACGGTTCAACCTTGACATTAACTTCTGGTGACATATTAACACTTTTGGTGAACAATTTTCGGTTGACAACAACACGCTGCATGTTGTTTAATTAATAACTGGAAAGTATAGAATCAATATGTATGTAAAGCTTTTGGATGAAAAATGCACAATTTAATAAAGCCCCTTCAGCTCAACATAGTTCAAGCATTATTTTACAATTATCGATGATAGCAAAAACGTTACAAATAATGTTCTAATATAATCGTATGTATGTATGTATAACTCAAGGGGCATCGTAGTGGCTTAAAAACAGTTTTAAAATCGAATATCATATATAAAAACTAATTACATACTTGTATATCAAGCGATCGAAGAACTCATCATCGGTTGATGGCTCCTATTAATTACGATTGAAATGGCGGAGAGTTGGCACAAACGTTAACCAACCCAGGATTAACAGTTATAGGAGCATTTTGTTATGTCTTTTGTGGAATTTTCAAAAAATCTTCTACTATAAGCTGCTGCTCTGCGGCCAAACTCTTAATTTGGTCCGATACTGCCAACAAATGGAGCGTCAGAAGAAAGCAGTCGTACAAAAGCGGCATGCTCTCCCTAAAAAGAGTTGAATTGTTATTCATCAGGACAAGCCAGGCACTCGTTAGTCACTCGCCAGAAACTCCTGGAACTTAGTTGGGAGGTTCTTATGCATCTAACCTGGCACCAAATGATTATGAAAATAATTTTGCCGTGAAAAATTTGCCTCAAGAAAAACTTGCGAAAATTGACTGTCCCTGTTTTTTGTTAATAGGGATGAGGGTTTCTGTGAGAGTGACATTATGAAATTAGTTTCAAGATGGCAAAACTTTATCGAACAAAACGGAATGAATATACATTTATATATGTACATACATATATGCAATATAACTTGGTTTAAAAGAAAAATATATATTTGCTTCGTGAAACCGCAAACTATATCAGAATCTGAAGGTGAACATCTAACAAATAATAAAATGTATGAAACTAATTAACCCAATGTTTCTGACATTTGAATAAAGAGTGGGTGTTATGTATAAAAAAATTATGTTTCAATTGAGTACAATATATTTGTGACAAGCGCGTCTAAATACCCAATTCATATATTATTTTAAAACAGTGTTATGATTCGAAATATCATATTGAAAAATGTTAAATCACCACCCACAACTTTTCCATGACAGTAGATAATTAATTAACAATAACAATGGGTGATATTAACAAAATGAAGAAGATAAAACGCAACATAAAAATATATTCAATTTAATTTTATTAACTAAACTTAGTCCATTCATCAAAATAAATCTGATGCATAAATGATTTTATTAAACAGAATCAACAGGGTTTTCAACATATACAGGGTTTTCCAATAAGAGTGATATGATTTAGAAACAAAAAACACTAATTATTACTGTGAACAAAGTAAGACTTCTTAATTTAAATTTCATTAGTGCTTAGTATACGCTTGTCTTTCTGTGGTACATAAAGTGCATTCGGCGATCTTTACGAAAATTAAAATTTTTCTACAAAGAAGTTTCATTAAATTTTGTATGCGGAATCAAATTTCTGATGCCAAAAAGTTCAGAATGTTAGAAAAGGTCTTCACGAGCAAGTGTTTTTGGTTGATACAAATTATTTAGAGAAAGTCAAGAAGGCGTTGAAAACGAACAACCGCCAGGACGGCCATGAACATCAAGTGATGATCAACAAGGCAATAAAACAAAGGGATTGGTGTTTACGAATCGACGATTTACTGTCAGGAACCTTACTGGCATCGTTGGAATATCGGTGAAAGACCATTTGGGCCTAAGAATAGTCAAAACGCTATTGGTTTCAAAATCACAAAATTTTTTCGTAAAACAGCGTCACGTTAACGTTCGTGAAACAATGTTACCCAATTACTAGGCTGTCATTAAACGTATTTAACTCGCGATGAATCGGCAAATTCGCGACGTTTACGGTGGTACAATCACTTCAGTTCATGAGTGAGAGCAATTATATACGGATGCAAGCTCAAATCCTCTCTGAAAATCTGCCAGGAATGGTGATTTGAGACAGTCCCAATCCTTGAAAACATCTGAGAATCGACAAATCGCGGTCTTCAGCAACACTTGCCTGAACGGCAGCAATATTTTCATTACTTCGAGCGGATCATATCAACGCTATTGAAAAACCCGGTACATACATATACATATATATAATGACTAGGGGAAGATCCTAGGTTCCTACTTGATTTCCTTGAAATAATGTATCTCCCATAATGATCAATTCTAAGAGTTTTCCAATTTTTTTATGAGAGTTTTCCCCATATCGTCGCAATATTATATTTCTAAATCTTTATTGAAAGATATAGTTATGTATAATGACAATAAGTGACATAATCGCAAGGAATTAGAAGTGGCGTTGCAAAAAATATAGGCGCGGTTTTGGTGCGAATTGGCTAAGGATGTATTGAAATAATTACGAACCAAATTTAGCGGAAAGCAATTATTTATTCCTCGGCAATCGGGCATTGGTAAAGGTTGAAGAAAAGCGATTTCTTTCCGCCCAATTTGAACAATGTACAAGCAAGTGCATTTCATATGACTAATATCAAATATGGATATTTCCTAAAAAAAAACTCTAGTAGTCTGAGAATACTTCAAATGTCTTCTACAAAATATAACCTAGATTATCGATCAGATTCAACATCAAGTTAAGCATTAAGTTCATTGTAGACCACTTGAATAGGCCCTACAGCGAGAAATCATGTCATTTGGACTGTCAATATCTCTACTTAATAGCGAACATGGACCTTCTAATACCAAGTTTCCCTGTCATTATTGGAAAACCCTTTATTTTGATTATAACACAATAAATTATATCATAAAACATTGTAAACGATTGAAAGAAACGCTGCGAAATCGTACAGAGTTTTTAGTGCAAATAGATATGCATGTTGCATATATATTTTTGTATCAACACTTTACAAATGCCGACGCTTTATCAAAATTGGCAAAATATGACGGTCCAAACGAATTGTGACAGCACGCGCATAATCTGTATACTATATATACCCCGATTTAACGTTAGATGGTGTCATTTTAAATTATACATAATATGCAAACATAAATATTAGGATTATTAAAAAGGAGCTTATAAATAAATTTTTTAAGGTTTTTGTATAACGAAATATGTATAAATACAGTGTTGGCCAAAAATAAAACACCTTTTTACATTGCCCGAAAACGTTCGACGGAATGGTTGCCATGAATTGTTCTTCCAAAATTCCATTGGAATTTTTTTTTTTCGAAGGACGTTCTCACGCAAACGCCTCAATATGGCCAATTCCTTATTTGCCGTTTGTACCTCCGGAACAAATTCATCATGCACCAAACCACGAATATCGTAAAAAATTAACTATGAACATCACCTTGATTTTTGAGCGAATTTATTTTGGTTTTGGCTCGTTTTTTTTCCTCTGTTTCAATGATTATTGACTTGTTTGCATATCAAACTCATAAACCCATGCCTCGTCGACGGTTATAATGATCTCCATGAATGTATGATCGGAATTCGCACGATCAAATATGTCCAAAGAGACCTTACCTTACCTACTCTTTTTGAAAAAAAAAAAATCAGCTTTATCGCGACAAGTCGAGCAAAAACGCGTTTCATACCCAAAACATCCACCAAATCAGCGACAAATGTTGAGCTCTCTTGTCATCTCTCTAATACTTGCCTGACGATTCATCATATCCTTCATTTTTTTAATATTTTCATCAGTTGAAGAGGTCGAAGGCCGTCCAGAAAGGGGCATGTAATGTTCTCTCGGCCATTCTTGAAAACTTTATACCACTCGAAAGATTGTGTTTTTGAATCATCATAAACTTTTTTCAACATTCACAACGATTCCGCATACGAAATTTGGTTAGAAATACAAAATTTAAGACTTCGTTTGGTACTTTTGTCCATTGCAAAAATCGGAACGCACTACTGAGGTGTACCGACTTAAGCAGCTGCTGTAAACAAACTGGTTGACAGATCGCCCTCGTATTTAGCATAGTAATTAAGCACAGTCCTGCCAATTTAGCAAACTACAATTTTTTTTAAATATCGTTTACTCGGAGAATTTGCATTACAATTCCCGGGTACTTTTTTGACACAAATATATTGGTCTGGATTTTTTCTTATGCAACGGATCGGGAGAATTCGGACTCATTCTCCTGATTTCGAGTCAGTTTTTTGAGAGTTTCAGAACTTTTATGATATCGATAATATGAAAATTATTAGAAAAAGTCCTGGCAGATGGTCAGGCAAACAGAAAAATACATGGAATTCAAATCGATTCGTTATTCTGATCGTTTTGATATTTATGATTGCATATCTATAGCGACTAGTTTTACAAAACAAAACTATTATACTTTGCAGCAATATGTTGCTCTAAAGCGGTGCTTCACCTTTGGCCAATACTGTATATGCTCCCAATCAAAGCCGCCGCGTCGCGTTGGGCGCAGACAAGTCGCACTTAACAAATTCTCCATGCTTCATTAAATCCACGGAATTATTGGCAATTTATGCGAGTAAAACCCACAATAAAGATATCACTAAGCTATGCGTACGAATGTCTGTAGTAATATGTCTACCCCAAAACACATGTGTGCGTATTCTACTTAATAAGGCAGCGATTAATAGCACCGGCCATTGGTTGCGTAGCGGTCGGTGCCGCGCACGGATTGGTTGCTGGTTTTGCTGATTAGTTGGTTGGTTGCTCGTTTCGCGTTGGTCAGTTTGGTCAGTGGTGACGACAAAAGTCGTTTGTTAGGCCACCTATGTAGATTGGCTCAAGTACAAATGGCGCATAAATCATAAGGGCAACAATAACAACAGCATCATTAGTTAAACGACCACTTATGGCAAGCAATGTAGGCGCTAAACGTAAATGAGTCAGCGAAAACAAAAAAAAAATAAAAATAAAAAACTAAAAACAAAAATTGAAAGAAGAGAAAATAAAAAAAAAAAAACAAGATAAAATAAAAAATTAAAAAAAAAAACAAAAACATGACAAAATAAAATAAAAGAAAAAAAAACAAAAACATGACAAAATAAAATAAAAAAACAAAAACATGAAAAAATAAAATAAAAAAACAGCAATGAACAAGAAATGTTTAAAAATATCAGTCCAAATATGTACATACTTGTACACACATTAACAGAGCCGAAGCTCGTAATTATCACCATCCTAGTGTCATATTTGCGAGTTAAAGGTCGTCGACAACGGCACTTGTTGGAATGCAATGCTCTCGTGCGTTAAGAAAAATGCTTACAAACACAGGTGGATGCATATGAGTGCATTCGAGTTGTGTTGCAATGTTTATGCAAATGAAATGCTACCAAACTAAACGAGTGGACAATAGAAGATAAACACTAGCAAACATACCCACACATATGTGTGTGTATATTCTCATGGTTGCAGCCGTGGAAAAAAATTCAGAAATTTAAAATTAGAGTTTAAAAATATGCAAATATGCAGGGCTGCATTCATTCGACATAATTTGCATTACTTCCAGATAAATTATAGATTTGGGCGAGGAATTACAAATCACACGTGGTCAAAATTTATGCCGTGACTTGCGGTTGTGGCCGGTGGCATAAGCGACGCATGCGCTTTGCCACCTAAAATAAATGTGTCTGTATGTAAGTGCATATTAATGCGATGATTTCGATCGCTTAAGAAAAATGCTGTTACTATGCAGTTGCAGATACATATGTATATCACTTACAAATATTTTTAATCAAGGTGTTTTATTTTTAGGCACATTGCGCGCATATGCTTTTCAAACTACTTTTCAGTTTTCGTAATGATTTTGAAATAATTGACAGATTAATCGATTTTAGATTTATAATGTATAAAGTCAAGTTAAAACAAATAACGGGTGATCTAAATAGAGATACTTTTTTCAATAGCCTTTTTCTGACAGATCACGATTGAGTCGTGTCAAGCTGTCATGTTATTTTTGTTCAGTATTGTTTGGCATTTCATCATGGAAAAACTTACGCCCGAACAACGTTTACAAATTATTCAACTTTATTACGAAAATTTAAAGAAAGTGTTTAGCGCGCTTCGCTCAACTTATGATCAACATAATCGGCCTATAGAGCGTACTATTCGCAACACAGTCACCCATTTTAAGACCCAGCAATCATTGTTGGATACTATTCGACCGAATAGACCACGCCTAGCACGCATTGAAGAAACTATAGCAGCCGTAACTGAGAGTGTACACGAATACCGTAGAGAGTTGATTCGGCGCCGTTCGCAGTAACTCGGACTCTGACATATGGAACGACTTGGCGTACAAAATATAGCTTGTGCAAGGCAAGAACTGAAGCCGCTTGAGCTTCCCAAGCGACATGGCTTCCAAAATTCCAAGAAGATCCGACGTTTTCGAGCACAATTTTGTTCAGCTATGAGGGTCATTTCTGTCTCAATGGGTATGTAAACAAGGAAAATTGCCGCATTTGGGACGAAGAGCAACCTGAAGAAATTCAAGAGATACCATTTTATCCAGAATAAACAAAGGTTTTGTGTGGTTTATGGGCCGGTGGAATCATCGCTGGGAATGTAACCGTCAATGTCAAAACAGCACTACCTCCCACACCGCATCAACCAATGGATTTATAGTGGGATATAGACTTTTTACTGTGGGGATACGTAAAGTTTAAAGTTTATGCGAACAATCCTGCTTCGATTCAGGCCTTAGAGCGAAACATCTCGCATGTCATTCGCCAGTTACCAGTCGAAATGCTCGAATTAGACTCAACTCTATCTACGTAGCCGCGGCCAACATTTAAAAGAAATAATTTTCAAAAAAATAATTCCAAAGAATGTTCTTTCGAATTATAATAAACATTTGAAGCTTCTGTGTTTTTTTTTTTAAATGGGGAAACTCGAAATGGAACCCCAGTACTGTTTAAGCATGAATCAAAAATTGACCAATTGTCATTAAAAAATTTATAAATCACCGAATCCGATCCTCATGTAACCAATGTTTCGATTGCCCACATACTAAATGGTTAGGAACCATTTCAATAAGGCCAGATGCAAACAGAAACAGAAGAAAAACCTTATGGTCCGAATTTCCATCTGCGAATCATTGTTGAATCGCAACATTTCTGAAACGAATGCCTACTGTTTAGTGGTGATGGTCTGTCACTTACGACGATGTCAAGCGAAAACGATTGTGGTGATTGCGATTGACGGTTAGGAGGGTTTTGATATGTCAACAACTACTTTCGGTTGCACTCTACAAAGGCGATGCTATCAACTCCCCAAGTACGATTATGAAGACCAACAGCAACCACGCTGTAAACCAAACTCACACCCTTCCCCACAATGACATTTTAATTACAAGTCAAGACCCTATGAAATCACTTCACATGACACATGTATTTAGAAACCAGGCTTTTGGTCTGCTCAGGCTGAAGCAAACAGACAAAATCTTAGAGCAATAACTTTAGCTAAAGTACGAAATGGCATTTAATCCTAAAGCTTTTGTGAACTTGAACATGGTAAAAAATTAAGGGGTTATATGGGTTTACAGGTTTCAACAAGAGAGAACTACACAACCTTCCAGTTTTTTTCCTTCGTCCAAGTTCTAAGTTAAAGTTTTAACTAAGACACGTTTTTTTCACTTTATATGATCCTGTAAGAAGGAATCCTGCCAATGCGGCCACATCTTTTTTACGAAGGGTCACCGGAAATGTCGTCGCAATGGCCAGTTTTATAATATTTTTTCCCAAATATTTCAGATTTTTTTGTTAATAAAGGATGTTAATAACTATAAAAAAATCTAATAAAATATTTAATTTCTTATATGAGAAAAAATTTTTGAAAAAGGCGGTTTTTTACCACAGGAAACCCATGTGCGCCTTAAGCAAAAATATTGACATGCTTTATTGGATGGATTGGAAACCTAACACATAGTTAGTGAAACGATTTTGACAGCAAATGTTAATATACCCAGGGGTTTTTAGTGGGGTCTGTTTGGCATTTTTGAGAAAATTTACTAAAGTAATATTTGTTTTTTTTATAGCATCATAAAGAAGAGATATCAAAAAACATAAAGAGTAAGAGAGCAAATGACAAATTGACGTGATAATACTTGAAAGTTCGTAGTTTCCTCATTAATATTTTATATTAAAAACTGTATTACTATTAATTGTATTTGGATCATAAGAAGATAAGTTTACTCAGTCTTAGTCAAAGACAACATTTTTTTTTTCAAGATAAAAATAAAAAATCCAAAACATCAATATTTTAATTTTTCACAAACATTTTGAGGTTACGTGAAATATGTGTTAATAGTAATAATTATTTCCCACAACTTTGTGGTGTAACTTTTTTCTATAGGATTCCTAGTTTTGTCAGAAAATGAGTTCAACCGTTTTCAACTCTTAAAAATTCAATCATTCCCTCCCCTTTCTCTTTCCGAACCAAAATTGCCCGGAAATTATTTTTCCTTTAATTTTGATATTTCATATTTCACTTCCAATGGGTTTCATCGTACGATAATGACCTTATATTAAATTATTATTATTATTTTTTTAATTAATTTTATTTCTTTTTTTTTAATAATTTTTCCTGGTCTAAAATAAAAATAATAACATAAAATTAATTTAGACTAATTTTACTTAGTCTTACAAACTGATAACTTAAAAATTCAAAATTTAATATTCAGCACGCTAATTTAAAAAATCTCAAATCCGACCACCCTAGCAAAAAGCTTTAATTTTCACTCAAATCACCTTTCTGTTTACTTATATGTGTTTATTTGTTGTTAGCTTTTGTGGAACTACACTCATTTTGAGTTGCTCCAGTTTAAGTGATCGTTCGAACTAACTAAACTCATTCATCGTCACAAGCACTCGGCGAGTTGAAGAGCTAGCAGTGAAGAAATTTTAATTGTTGTCATTCGTAAAATGATTTCAATCAAGTTTGTGTGTAAAAAGAAAAGCTTCGCAAAATAGATACCAAATAAAAGCCGTGAGTTGTGAGAATTTTTTGCTAAACTATTTTGCTTGAAATATTTATAATGAGTTAATAATAATTATTTTTTTCTACTTAGTAAAATATCTCATTATTTCACCCCAACATGCAATCAAGACGAAAACAGAGCAAATAATGAAGTATTAAAGGAATTAGAGGCCCGCAATTTAAAGGTTAGTCAACTGAAATATGAAAATTTTAAAAAATAAGCCGAAAGTTGAAAATTTTGTATTATTACTTGCCTAATACGTAGATTTAAGATATGCATAAAATAAAAAATATTAAAATATATTTCATTATCAAAACCATTATGAGGGTTGGAAACAAATTCTTGTACATATCATGGATAATAATGTAGATCTCTGTTGTTTGAAACGCTAATTCACTTTGTTGAGATTTCAAGGAACTACGCTCTCATATGCTGCTCTTTCTTATTTGCGTACATCTCAATATACTTTGCTCGTTTTTTTCGAAAGCGTGAAATAATTAATTATTTAACAAAAATCTATTAATATTTCCGCATTTGTGTGATTAGTTGTTAAAACCACAGATATCTCTTTAATTAATAGGAAGATTGGTTTTTTAACCACTAGCACCCGCTTAAAATAACCAAAACAACAAAAGCATCTTAACTTGATTTCAAAAAAATGCCCAGCAACAATTTTTTTGTATTGCATAAAAAGAAGAATTCCTCTTTACATAGAGAAATATATGTACTATATGTTACTTTTAAGGCCTGAGATAAAGTGTGTTGTGCATATTGTAGTTACATAGGCTTAGAAATGGAAAAGGCATAGGGAAATTAAGAAGATATAGTATACGTATACAAACTTCCCAGATTTCAAACATAAGGCTAAATTTATCGAAATATGATCAGGTCAAAATTATGGTCAGTAATGAGACACCACGCTCCTTACGTTTTCGGAAAAGGCAAATGAACAGCTGTTACGACGAGAAGTGCCGTGTCGCAGCGGAAAGAAAACAAACTGCCTACCACGCAACTTTACAATCGACCACAACACGTGCGGGATGGGATAGATACCGGGAATTGAAGAGGGAATCGAGACGCATTTGCAGACAAAAAAGAAAGAGGTCAAATTGCGTGAGTATGAAGAACTTGACAAGCTGGCCGACAGGGGTAATGCTCGAAAAATCTACGAAAACATGCGGCGACTAACATAAGGTTTCAAGACTGGAGCATACTTGGTTGGAACCCTCAGAGGTGATCTAGTGACTGATGCCCAGAGCAAACGGAAATTCTGAAATGATTGAGGGAACACTTCTCCAGCCTACCGAATGGCAGCGAAACCGATTCCCCAATCGATGGCGATGGAGCAGACTTTCCATTGCTCGACCATGAAGAAGTTCAAATAGCAATTACCCGTTTGAAGAAAAACAAAGCGGTGGGGGCCGATGGATTGCAGACCAAGCTATTGAAATACAGCTTCTTTGTATGAAAGCATGCCCGACGATTGTAATTTAAGTGTCGTTGGTCCAATCTACAAAAAGGGAGACTCCACAACATGCACCTACTACCTTGGGATAAGCTTGCTCAGACACACACCACTTCTTCGTCGATTTCAAAGCTGCTTTTAACAGCACGAAAAGGAGCTCTCTTTATGCCGTGATGTCTGAATTTGGTATCCCCGTAAAGTTAATACGGCTGCGTAAACCAACGTTGAACAATACCTAAAGTTCCAAACGAGATTTCAGACAAAGCGACTCTCTACCTTGCGATTTAAGCTGCAGAGCTGAATAGAGAAGGTATATTTTTCTACAAGAGTGTACAGCTGCTAGCGTACGCCGATGATATTTATATCATTGGCCATAATAACCGCGCCGTTAGTTCGGGTTTCTCCAGACTGCATAAAACGTATGTATGTCACTGTGATAGTCATAACATCGAAGTCGCAGATAATCTCATCTATCTAGGAACAAGTATTAACACCAACAACAACGCCAGTCTCGACTATCCAACGCAGAATAACTCCTGCCAACAGGTGCTACTTTGGACTGAGTAGACAATGACCAAAGATGAAATTCTATAAGTGCAAAGGCATGAACGATGACAATACCTGATGAGTTGGCGTTACGAGTTTTCAAGAGAATACCGCAGTCGATGGAACGATGAGCTGTACGAAATATATATATATCTCAGCGAATCAAGAGACAGCGACTACGCTGGCTAGGTCATGTCTTCTATATGAATAAAACTACTCCAGCTCTGGGAGTATTCGGCGCAGTACTTGCCGGGGAAAGCAAAGGAAGAGGAAGACATCCACTCTGTTGGAAAGACCAAATGGAGAAGGACTTGCTTACGCTTGGAATCTCGAATTGGCGCCAAACAGCGACTGTCGGCTGTTGTAAGAAGAAGAGCTTAACCTATTATATTAGGTTGCAATAAATGTTTTATGCATAGCTTGTTAATATACTATCATCTGTATCTAACGAAAGCATAATGTTAATCTAAGGCGACACAATTCAGTTATAACTTCTTTTTCATTCAAGCACCCACTTAAATAGCTTAAGCACTTGCGTTGATAGGAATAATTATCTAGCAAATTTTGAGAACCAGTTTTATCACACACGGGTGCATGCAACCTTTAAACGGTATTTCCTATATTTTTAATATTAATTTAATATTTTTGCATTTGCAGTCGCAGCTGACTAGCGCTAATCTAATGACTGTTAAACAAAAAGACATCAGTGATTTCATCAAACCTATCTCGACACAAACGACAACTCCCGTGAGCCGGCTACAACAGACAAACGCGCAGACGCAATGAAATTGGCGAAATTCTCGTTTTGGCAGCGCTTAATGAATTGGCCAATTCGCGAATCGGCACAATGTCATATTTGCATACTTCAAAGTGGACACCACACCACAATAGATTGAAAGGCGGTACAATGATCTATGACAAAGGCATTTTGATTTATGTGCGTTTTTGTTGAGGTGACGGCGGATTAAAATAAAACGCTGTCAAAACAGTGATACTTGCAATAAGACCGAGCGCTAGGAAATTCGTACCGAATGCTGTTGGTCTCGCCCAATGTCCACCCTGCTCGCGGCACTGCATTGTGCATTGCGTCTCATTTATGGATGTGACCGATTGTTATGCGATTAGGTGAGTGCATAATTAATAAGTTTTTTTGTAACAATTAAATTGTCGAAGCTCCTCTGCAGAAAGCACCGTTAAATATGCAAAGATTAGCGCGCACAATAACAACAAAACATCAGTATATCGCTAAGAGGAGTAGAGAATGAAGGAGGCGTGCTCGGTTTTTGAAGTGTGATTAAGAAAAATATTAGACATGTTTGCACATGCGCAGAAACATACCTACAATCGAATACTAGGTTGATATGAATGCTGCGATTTGCAATAGTACATATGTATGTATGTTGTTGACTCATGACAAGTTAAGCTCAAGCGCTGAATGAGCATGCGCGCCAACGGCTTATTACTACTCATAATTAAGCTACAATTAATCAGAAAGCAAATCAAAAAAATGATAAATGTTTTTTTGTTTTTGTTTTCAATGCATAAAAAAAACTCTTAGTTATTAACTTTTTGGGCGTCATAATAAAAAAAAAAATATTGGATTGCGTTTTATGCGATGGATGCCCCAAAGCCGTTAGACGAATTGCAATGAGGAACCAGTAGCTCATCTGTGCGTATCATAGTGGCTATAAAAAGCACTATCAGCTGTAGCTAAGACATCAGTTAAACAGCGAACAACCAACAGCAAGTGGTTTTGTGTTGATACTAAACTAAACAAACAATAAGTCAGAAAATGCGTCTATTTTTGGTAAGACATCGACACTTCAAAGGATTACACTAAAATCGAAACGAAGATAAACGCTTTTTTCTCTTAAAAATTAAGGTACTTTGCTGCGCTTTGGTTACAATCGCCAATGGCAAACCACAAGGATACAATTATGGCGCTGGCGTCTCTGGCGGTAACGCACAGGGTGGCTCTTACCACGGTGGCAGCAGCTTTGGCGGTGGTCTGAGCGGACTCGGTGGCCTGAGCGGCGGTGGCAGTGGTTTCGGAGGTTTCGGCAGCGCCTCAAACAACGGTCCAAGCTTCGGTGGTTTCGGCAGTGGTGGCAGCATTGGTCACAGCGCTGGCGGTTTCGGCAGCGGAATTGGTGGCGGCAGTGGTCTTGGTGGCGGCAGCTTCGGTAGCGGCTCTAGTGGTTTTGGCAGCAGTGTTGGTGGTGGTTTCAACGCGGGTGCTGGTGGATTTGGTGGTTACAATGGACAACAACAACAAACTGGTGTCTTTGAGGCCCCACTGGTGCATAAGCAATTCATTACTGTTTCAGCGCCTGAAGATCATGAAACACTAGAGAAATCCAAACATTTCGTTATTGGACGTCCACAAAAGAACTACCGTGTCGTCTTCATTAAAGCGCCATCCTCCAGCTCGGCTAATGTCAAACTCTCAGCTGAATATGCACCACAAGAGGAGAAGACCGTCATTTATGTGCTGTCCAAGAAGGACTCATCACTCGAAGTCAACGACATTGCCACACCAGCACCAACCGTGCCCGCCAAGCCCGAGGTATTCTTTATCAAATACAAAACCGAAGAGGAGGCCCATCACGCGCAACAACAAATTCAAGGTAATGCATTATATGCAATGGTGTAAGAACAAACAAATATTAATAAAATTTCCGAACTCTCCACAGCCGAATACGACAGAATCGAAGGTACCTCCGAACACACCGATGGCGGCATTGGCCAACAACAATCGGTGGTTGGCATTCTGGATGGCGGTGCTGGACAGGCTGGCGGCAATGGCGCTGGTATTGGTGGCGGTGTTGGTGGTAGCTATGGCTCTGGCAGCGGTGCTGGCATTGGAGGCATTAGCGGCGGTGGCTTGGTTGGCGCTTCTAGCTCTAACTTTGGTGTTAGCCAAAGCAGTTCACATGGTGCTAAATCATCCACCTACTTGCCACCTGCCAAAGCTTTGTAAAGATAGGCTATGTAGCATTTTTCAATTATAATGTTTGTTATGTCAATTTTGTTTATTAAACGCAATACCTCAAAATCAATTTAAATAACTGCTCTACAGCAGAGTATAGAGTGTTCGCTGTAAAACCAGCGAGCAAATATATTTTTTTACTGAAATTTTTTAATAAAAAACCGAAAAATCAAAGTTATCTCTTAGTTACTTAAAGAAAGAAAGTAGAATCTTCACAGCAGAGAATAAAATATTAAAAAAGAGGTAACTTAAGCTGTACCGAAGCTATAATTCCCCTAACTGGTGCATTTCTCATAACATAAAGGGTATAAAAAGATCAGTGTCTTGTCCGATCTGAACAGTATCGTCAGAAATATGTATGTATATCGTTTAGATATCTCGTCACATAAAAAAGTTTTCTATACAAAAATTTTATTCTGATGAGTTTGTATGGAGGCTATATGCTATAGTGGTCCGATCTGAATAATAACATCGGAGATTCCAGCACTGCCTTGAGTAATAATATGTATCAAAATGCATGAAGATATCTCGTTAAATAAAAAGTTGTCCATACAAAGACAACTTTCTAAGCATTGTTGTCCTACAATCATTCTTATGCTTTCAATTGTTGCGAATAACTCGGTCAGCGTTTTAAATTTTTCTTAAACCAAAACGAAGTGAAAGAAAAAATTCAACACTCACCCACAGATTTGATCGCCTTCTTTAACAGTAAATCCGATTGACTCTTGTCGAGTGTATCGATTTCACGACACGATCTATACAAGCTGGATATCATTGACTCCACTGTATATGATGCGCCAGACGATGGCAACATTGATATGAAACGGTTGAGCTCATTCAGCTCTTGAAGGCGACATAGAAGAGAAAGCAAATATAGTAGAAAACAATATAATTTAAATAGCGCATGACTTACCTTCATACTCATTGTAGGTCTTGTAATTCCATTCACCACGCTTTATGACATAGTAATCATTTTCCGCATATTCACGCTCAAAATTGCCACACGCCCATTCGTAGGTGTCGTGACAGGGATTTTTGGATATATTGGCCCACAGCAACAGCTGTTGGCTGGTCTGTACACATTCCTTCTCCAGACACAATTCGGCACGGAAGTAAAATGGCACATCCGGCCAGAAGGCAATCAACATGACGATTATGACTAAGAGTAAGGCACAAAAGCAAACGGTCGTTATGTAAAGTATGCGACGTTTGCGCGACAGCTGCATTAGAGCGTCCACTGAAAGGCGACCTGGAAGTAGGAAGGCTTTAGCGTGCACCATCAAAGCAATGCGCGTGAATATGAAATGAGAGATGAAAATGAAAAATTAATTATTTAAAGGTGTGCATGACAAGAATGTGATAAATATGAATTTAATAAAAAATTTAAAAAATATTTAAGTAAGCACTCACCACGAAAACCATTGGCAGGTGCGTTATCAGCATCGGTGGTGAGCCCATCCGTTTTGCTGTTGCCATTGCCGCCAATGTTATCATCTATCTGCGATTCAACATCCTTCCCCGTACGATTACTGGGTTCAATGTGCAATTTCTGTTGGTTGGTGGTTAAGGGCGCTGTTTCACTGCCTTCGATTTGTTGCTTTTGGAGATCATCGTTTTTTAGGCTGCGATCGTCAACCTCATCGATAGCGCATATGCTGGGCTTATATTTTCCCTGATTAAGAGACATTTTGATTGGCAAGTATTTTCGGCAGTTCTTGGATGTTTAAGTAGTTGTAAAATGCCACTAAATCTCTGGCATTCTGAATGATCGCATGTAATGTGCTTCGAAATATCTGTAACAGAGAATGAAACAACCAAGCATTAGTTATCGTAATTGAATACATTTAAGTAGCTGAGATTTTGTGGTTTTGGGTTTTGGCTTATGTGAGGAAACATTAGATTTGTTGGCGCAAAAAATTTTCTTACTTCATATGGCTATTTGGTTAAGCGTTAAATTCTGATATCAACACAAGATCAAATGTTCATTGTGTTTAAAGTTCTTGAAAAGACATTATGACCTACAAGAGTTTGAATCTGAATTTTACAACACCGGCTACGCTGGCTAGGTCATGTTGTCCGAATGGACGAAAACACTCCAGCTCTGATTCGACGCAGTACCCGCCGGGAGAAGAAGTAGAGGAAGCCCTCCGTTGGAAGGACCAGGTGGAGAAGGACCTGGCTTCGCTTGGAATATCCAATTGGCGCCACGTAGCGAAAAGAAGAAACGACTGGCGCGCTATTGTTAACTCGGCTATAATCGCGTAAGCGGTGTCGACGCCAATAAAGAAGAAGAAGAAGGATACCATCTAAGGTTATTTCTGCAAACGGGATGGACATCAAAGGCTGAACGATATAGAATCTCCAAATTCTCAAAAGATTGCTATTAAGAGTTCGTTAAACTTTTATAATTTATTTTATCCATTTTTCCCAATACCACATACTATTAACATGCCACATAACAAAAAAACAGACATATAGAGTAACGTCAGCCAGATGTTCGAAAATCCAGATATTAGTTGTATAGGGCTAGGTGAAGTTTTCGATCAAATTTATCTACTTTTGGCATAAAGGTACACAGTTATGAGTAAAAAACACTCTCTCATTTCAGTGGAATTTCTCACATATTGATTATCCCTGATTTTCAGTTATACATATACATATGTATCTCATACATTGAACGATATTTTTGATCAAAAGTCAACTATTAATACTGGGGTCCAAATATTCGGTACCTAGGAGGTTGCATTTGGAAAACTTTTGGTCATAAGATGGCATACACTAAAGGCATTATACGTGCAAAGTTTTATCCCGTTATACTAGTTACTTCTTGATTTGTGTACTGAAAAGTTAAAGAATTAGGTGGAATTTTAAATTGTACTATATGGGAAGTAGGCGTGATTACTGTAAGATTTCATCCAATTTCACACTGTGACATAGGAATATGAGAAGAATGCCGCGCACCAAATTTTGTCGAGATTTGTCGTCTCGGGTCCCGAGATATGGGATTTCACCAAATAGTGGGCGGTGGCAGTTTTCACACCGATTCCCATAAACCCTTTTCATGCTATCTTGGAGGTAAAATTTGATGTCTCTGGCGTATTTAGTTAGTGATTTATTGCGCTTTTAGTAGTTTTTAACAGTACCGTCATATGCGGAGTGAGCGGGGTTATCCTTCGATTTCATCCATTTTCATACTGTCGGGAAGAATCCTTATAATATTTGAGCTGGCTGAATTTGTAGCTTTAGTGGTTTAGGTGATATGTATGTTAAACTTATTAGAGGGCGGGGCCATGCCCACTTTTTCAATTTTTTTTTTTTCTCACAGATTCTCCTTGCTATTGCGATTCAGTTTGATATCTTAATTTATTGCTGAGTTATGGCACTTTATAGGTTTTCGGTTCAGTTGTGGGGGTGGCAGTGGTCCGATTACACCCATCTATGAACTCGAAATTTTTTTTGTATTAAGAAACCCTCATAACAATTTCATCAAAATATCTCAAGCTAGCACAGACGGACGGACGGACAGACAGACAGTCACCAGTATTTCAACTTTTCTCGTCATCCTGATCATTTATATATACATACTTATACCGCTTAGTTTTAGGTGATACATACAACTGTTAGGTGAACAAAACTATAATACTCTGTAGCAACTGGTCGCAAGAGTACAAAAATATTCACAAAATTTTTTGGGACGAACAACAAATACGGTTGATCAAGGACAGCTAAGGCCCTAAAGATTTCGTCGGATTATATTGAGTATATCCTTTCTGAATATTATTTGGATTAGTAATATATCTTTAAACAGTGGAGGAGTGCGCGAGTTCACAATCGACTAAAACGAATTGATGATTCTGTTTGAAGTTTTAAAACAAAATAATCGCGAGAGTCCGAGTCGACAATGGATGAAAAAAACTCATCATAATGAACTTGAGGCAATGGAGCGAATCCCAAGGGAGAAAATATACAGCAGACTGCTGAAAAAGGTATGACGTCCATATTTGGTGTGCATGGAATCACAAACCTCAGGACGAGATCGCTGGAAATATAACCTCTTTAAATAAAATCGTACTATAGTTTAAAAATGGTATCAAAGAGTTGGAATATCGATAAAATCTTAGATAAAACGTTATACCTCAGATACAATTCAGACGCAAACGTTCCAAAGTGGGAGCTGTCAAAAGGTGGAACCAGGAGAAGATAGATGTCGTTTGCTCCTCTACTATAAATTTTCTCAAGCTCTGATTTTACTATTTTTTGCAGTTATAACAAATATACTTACGAGTGTACATATATGTTGTCATATCTGCTATGTCTACCACTAAAATTTAGACAAGTGGCGTCAATGACATTTATGACACAAAATATACAATCGAACATCGGCAATAAAATACCAGCCTAAAAAATATACATATATTTTTGCAAATGTGTACCACCACGCAACTAATTAACATTTATTTGTCTTTTTTTTTACTCTCTGCACCCCTTAAGGGTGCAATCTTTCAAAGCGAACAGAATAACACACACCGAGCAATTAAAACTCCATTAAATCTCGCCGATCCACATGGGCGGATGATCAAGCAGTGAATAATTTGTCTTTTTCTATTAAAGACGCATCAATGCGCTTGGGGCAAGTGTCAACGTCACTTTTTTAGGCGTATAACTTTTAGTTTTGTGTAAATATTTGTGTTCATGCTTCAAGCTTTGTAGTGACCTTGACATAGAGTGTTAATTATAGGCGGGGGAATTGGAGGCCGAACAAAATATACACTAATAATTCCTACGAGAAAATATATTGAATTTTAATAGCCAAATTGTATGATTTCCAGCAATTTCCATTATTTAATCGATATTTTCGACAACTGGTCTTCCAGAGAGTGGTACAACTTTGACATTAAAACTACCGAAACGAAATCGACGAAACCCAAATAATGCATGATTGACTGTTACAGTATCAGGACCATAAACACTATTCACAATCTTTCGGAGTCACTCAAGCAACCAACACTCAAAAGCAAGGAGTCATATGAATGAATACTAGAGACGTTGTCTGGAATGCTGCTTGAAGCTACGGAAAGAAATCGGTTTGGTATCAGATTATTCCTGGTGATGAAAAATGGATCCATTAATACAACCCTAAACGCAAAAATAATTTGTGGAACCTGGCCACCCAGCGAAATCAACGGCAAAGCCGAATATCCGTGAATCTAAAGCAATGCTCTGTATTTGATGGGATCACAAGGGCGTTTAGTATTATGAGCTTCTAAAACCGAGTGAAATTTTTAATGGGGATCGCTGCCGGCAGCAACTCATCAAATTGAAGTGAGCGCTTGCCAAAATAGGTGCAGAATACGCGACTAGACAAGATGCAATAATTTTCCATTATGAGAACGCAGTGGCGTAGCTACAACTTCGGTCGCCCGGGGCCAAGGATGTTTTGCCGCCCCCCTTTATCTACCTACCTACAATTGTCATGAGGTGGTTCGGACAAAAGTGAATTTTTACAAAATATCTTCGATATTAAGTATATAAAATTTAGGAACTAGAAGCCACGCACAATCAGAAGTTCCAAAATTCTCACATTACGGGTTTTGAGGAAATTGATAGTATATTTACAAGACATCTTATTAAAAGCCATAGAAAAAACCCATTTTCGCCCTATATCTTGTACATTTTTGACACAATTTGCAGGAAGTTTTGCCCGAATTGGAGTTTTTAAAGACAATTTTTGAAAATTTGGAGAAATAAAAGTATTTGTTACATTCAAAGCATAGGTTAACTGTGAGAGTGACACGTCGCTAGATAAAGCTAGAAAAGTGCATCTTTAAGTTCTATTACTATTTTTAAGAAAGATATAAGCCAAAAGATATAAGACAAATTCAAAGACTGAAGAGTATTCGAGTAAAAATTAATATTTTTCATTGTTATTCAGATTATTACATTGTGAGTGTACAACTCTTTATCTTTTATAATAAATTTTGTAAACAAATTTGTTGAAGTATTTTTCTGAATATTAAAAAACAGCGAAGATCGTTTTGCCGCCCCCAAGACGTTACGCCCGTTTAGTCAAACGTCTCGAAAATTCGACTAAGAATACCTTATCTCCGACTTTTGAGAATATCTTACACTGTTGCAACAAAAATAATACCAGGCCCTCAAAAAGAGAGTACTACTTATGTACACAGATATAAATATTCACCAGTTAATTAAAATATCTCAATGTCGCTTTCCATAGGTCACTAGGCTAATTTACAATCAGACGAATTAAGAAACTGTCCAGATGGCAAATGTGTGTAAAGCAAGCACACAAACAACATATGTACATACAAAAATTATAATAATCGAAAATAAATGCAGCTTGCTCTCGATGCATTCTTTCATTTCGGTACACAAATTCACAAGCTGATAAATATTTACTAAAACATATGAAAGTGTAATGGAAGCAACAGAAATGCACTCAAATTCTTATATGGGGGTGGGTGAATTAAATATGAGACCACATACTCAAATATATTCAGTATATTGAATTAAAAAGTCAAAAGCTTTTCTCATTTGAAGTTTGAAGATTTCAAAAATGGAAGCATCTATGTTCTTAGAGATATTCTTAGAAAACATGCCAGCTTTTGTAATAATTCGATTCGATACAAAACGAGGTCCCTGACAAGGCGACCTCTATCGTGCGACTTCTTCAATCTACTGCTGGAGAGAATAATTCGAAAGGCAGAGCTGAATCGAGAAGGCACAATCTTTTATAAAAGTGTACTGCTGCTGGCGTACGTCTGCTTTCTCCAGACTGGATAAGGAAGCAAAGCAAATGGGTCTAGTAGTAAACGAGGACAAGACGAAATATCACCTGTCATCAAACAAACAGTCGTCGCACTCGCGACTAGGCTCTTACGTCACTGTTGACAGTCATAACTTCGAAGTCGTAGATAATTTCGTCTTGGAACCAGCATTAACAGCAACAACAATGTCAGCCTCGAAATCCAACGTAGAATAACTTTTACCAATTGGCAATTGAAAACTAAAGTCCTCTCTCGAATAACAAAAACCAAATTCTATAAGTCACTCATTATTCCCGTCCCGCTATATGGTGCAGAGGCATGGACGTAAGGTTACGAGTTTTCGAAAGAAAGATTTAAGGTCCTTTGCGCATTGGCAATAGCGAATACCGCAGTCGATGGAACGATGAGCTGTACGAATTATACGACGACATTGACATAATTCAGCGAAAGGAAGGACAGTGGTAACGCGGGCTAGGTCATATCGTCCGAATAGATGAAAATACTCCATCCTCTTAAAGTATTCGACGCAGTACCCGCCGGGAGAAGCAGAGCAGAGGAAGAGGAACACCTCCACTCCGTTGCAAAGACCAGTTGGAGAAGGACCTGGCTACACTTGAAATCTGCAATTGGCACCAAACAGCGAAAAGGAAGAACGAATGGCGCGCTGTAGTAAACTCGGCTCTAACCGCATAAGCGGTGTCTACGCCAATAAAACTCGCGAGTGCAATCAGATATCACAGCTTGTTTTAAGAACTCAACAAACAGCCCTCGCAAGAAGTGATACTTTCTTTACAGGTAAAAAAAACAGCCATTTCTGGTATTAAAAACAGTCAGAAGGAAGAAATTTGCATGATATGAATAATTCCATGAAAATATTCCAAAATTGAACGTATATATTTATATACACGAGTAGTAGAGGTTCAACTTTATGCAAATCGTTCGCATTTTTCGTGTGCAATCTGTTTCTTTCATCTGTATCTGCAGCTCATCACATTGTTTGAGATTCTTTTGTAACAAAAAGACAATCATCAATTGAGAGCAATTGGTGGTAATTTATGTTTTGTGTTCCGCAGCGACAATGAGTAACGAGACTAGGTATTTTTCGAGGAACTTTATGCTTATTATAGGTACAAATAGAGGGTGTCGGATTAAGAAGTAACAATAATTGATAGCTGTTTGTTTGAATAGGTTATGAAGTAAGTGGTAGACCAACACAGGAAGTAGAGGCCATATTGGTCCCATGTCCTAAATTTTGAGAACTATCCCGTCGAAAATCCCTTTTTCGCATATATTTTTTCGAGGTTTTACTTGATTTTCTACACGGCTTTGAGCAATTCATTTAATTTTTCTAAGTTGTTTGACATTTTTTAATTGAGATTTTATTTCAAACCCAAAGGTACCCGAGGAAAAGCAAACATGTTTCAAGTATCTTGATTTTTGGGATAAAATAGATATAGAATAGAAGAAACCAAGACTATTCAAACTTGATTTTAAATTATGTATACACGTATACATATTTATGTAATATTTATGTTATGTTGTACATTATATTAAAAGCGTTCCCTTTTATACCTATTTTATTATACTGGTCTATTTAATTTATACCAGTTCTATATTCGATTCTAACCTCAAAACTTGGCGAATCAAGCACCGCTTAGGTACTATGTACTACAATATTGAATTCCTACTGGCATGTATATCTCAGACACAAACAATTTGCATTACGCGCGAGTTCATCGCTTAAATGGTTGTCCGCTTGTATATTTCGTAATTTACATCATAATTGCAACGCAAGCACAGATGGAGTGCGATCAAAATTCAGACAAAGGTATACAAACAAGGCAAAAACAAACATACAAACATACATGCATACATAGTATAAATAATAAGTTTCTAGTGTCCGATTTTTCGATTAAAATCGAAAGCGAAGCTCACTTCGAACAACTTTCATATGAATGCCGAGACTCGGAAGTAGATCGGTTCCCTTTGATAAATGTGTAGATAAATTTCGGAGATGATATTGTTCCTAAAGAAACTGATCCGCACTTTACTTACTACACTATTAGATCAGAAAAAAATCTTTAGTAGTACTGCTATATAAGTACACATGGACTTTCTAACGGGAATTTTCAATAGGGATCCGATATTTTGTTTTCTTAAAAAAAAGCTTTTGTATTCTTATTGAAAAACCCGTTATTGAACGAATCCAAGGAAGGCATTTCATCCAATTTGTTAATGGAAAATTTATTTGCGAAACTAAACCTCGGTTTATTCATAATATCATTAACTTTGCGGAGATTCATTTTCGTCCGGTGTTAGAAATTTCGAATCCCTTCGATTTGATACCGATCTTTCAAACTGTTATTTGTGATCATAAATAAAATTGATCATTGTTTGAATTTACGAGCTAATTGAAGCCCCACCGTAGGAATTCGGATTTAAAACGATCTTCCTTCGGCACTTCTCGTTTAAAAAAATGGTAAATCTTAGCAGTATATTCAATTAGGTAGAGGATCTGACTTCCATCTGTTCAAATTTTACTTAATTTTACTTTTTATGTGCATTTGAAGTTTGATCTCAATATGTCAATTAGTATCTACTTCGGAGCTATTTACGAAAACTTTGATATATCGCGTATCGGCCAGAAGAGTCTTGGGAAGCAGGATAGCAGTGGAAAGTGTTGCCAAAAGCGAGTAACTTTACTTATACTGGGTGCCAGTCACGAAAGCATTGATGGCAATGAAATAGTGGACAAGATTGCCAAGAATGGTGTGCGGCTAATACCCGAAAACGTGATCTACATTGGAAAACCCATGATTTGTCTATACGACGATCTGAATAGAAGCATGGTAAAGAAAATCAAAACCCGATGAAACGAGCTATCTTGGTGCAAAACTGCAAGACTGTAGGAACATGGTCGGAATACTATCTGGTCACTGTCTGTTGAATGGGACTGACAGATCGAGAAGACTGCAGGAAATATCTGGAGCAAGGCACCAGGGAAACAACACTTGTACCACATTGGCAATACTACGCTGAAAGCATCTGGGGTTCTCACTGGAAGAGGTATCGATAGTGAGGCCACATAGTCTGTTGAAAGGATGACTACTCCTCATGGACCTAGTAACTGAACTCAATCTGGTATCGCAAAGGACCAAAACTAGCCCATGAGTGGCTCATTGGCCTACCAGACTAACCTAACCTTTCCTATATCATGAAAAAATCATTAAACAACAAGTTTGCTTGAAATTTTGTGTTTCTATTGGAATCGCGGCTACGGAATTGTTATCAATGTCGCAAAAGTGTTTTGGGGAGTATCTTTTATCATCAACGCAAGGCTTTCAGTGAAGGTCGCGAAAAAATCGAAAAAGTTTAAGCAACAGTTTTATAAATTTGTCGTGTTGATATAAGAGATAACAGAGGACCTCAACAGCGAATTAATTCTAAAATTGTACCAAAATATCTGAATCTTTTATAAAAACGACGTAGAGTAGAGATCGCAAAGAGATGCTTGTCAACGTATCACTGTTGCTGACGAGACGTTGGTTTAGGAATATGACGTCGAAATTGCACAACAATCTAGCGAATACCGCGCCAAAAATTACTCGATGGCGAAAAAATCAAAATTCTATGAAGATACTGTAGGCCATCTCAGCCGCATTTACAAGAAGTGAATAAATATTTTCAGTCCGGGTCAAATTTGATCAGATGTTATATGGTACAAGGTTTATTATTCAGAGTTTAATAAAACTCAACAAATTTCCCCTTTAAGGACCGTTTTCTTAATGTCTCCTCAGCAGTCATCTGTGAGTTAAGTCCTGATTAACTTAACCATGGCTCCTTCTTTCGGTAAAGAACATCTACGATGATCAGCAACCAAATTATTATATTTATATATGTACCTGCAGTCTTATAAAAGAAAACATATAGTTACTTTACCGAATATTCGGGAAACGAAGTATTCGTAATACGTAATATTCGCTCGTACACAATGCAATCGTATGCCGTTTACCTACACACTCGAAGTTCATAGAGCCCGTAAGTTAAGTAAATATGAGTATATCCGAAATGTAAACAGAAGAGTAGCCCGGCCAATTCATTGACTTTGCATGTTATTCTAGCTTAATCGGCATACAATTGCATATGCTCGTGCTATGAATAACCAATTAAATGATGTGCAAACATAAGGCAAATGAGGACAACAACAAAAAGGGCGGACAAAAAATATGTGTGTAAAATGATCACAAATCATAAATCATCATTATGACTGTAAAAGTGTTACAAATGTTCATAATTTATGATTATAACAAATATTTTTATGAACTGTTTTTATATGAAAATAATTGGCAAACGTTTCAAGTGCACATACTCTAATCTTTATTGCCGATTCTCTGTCTACTATTCATCCAACTATTTTCAGTTTCGTCTTGTTGTCATTTTGCATTGTCATATCAAAGCAACTGTCAGCTCTGCTGGTAAATTTCCATAGTTAAACCACCAAGTGCTCGTCAAATAAAGTATTCCGAAATAGTTATATACTACTTTGATATTCTAGTTATCACTCAATTGTTTCATCACACTTTCATTACAATAAATAAGCAACTAACTTTTGATTTGCGAACTCGTTACTGAAGCTCGCGCTCCGTCTTTCGGACGGTGCAAACGAGCGGTATGCCGAATGACTTGCTTCACATAGTTAACAGTAAGTACAACGAGTTGATAAGATAAGTTGCTTAAGGCCAAAAAAAGCAAAATATTCTCGTAAGATTCTGCTATCTCGACTCGAAAAGCCAGATACCAAAGTGGCGCAAGACCATTGACTCAATAAATGGCATAACTAGCATAACAAACGATTGGCTAAAGCATAGTAACTTAAATATACTGCATTGCGTGTTTTATTTTTATACCCCGAACAGGGTATATTAAGTTTGTGACGAAGTTTGTAACACCCAGAAGGAATCGTCGGAGACCCTATAAAGTATATATACGAGTATAAATGATCAGTATGTCGAGCTGAGTCGATTTAGCCATGTCCGTCTGTCTGTATATATACGAAATAGTCCCTCAGTTTTTAAGATATCGTTTTGAAATTTTGCAAACATCATTTTCTCTTCAAGAAGCTGCTCATTTGTCGAAACTGCTGATATCGGACCACTAAAACACTGCCATACAAACTGAACGATCGGAATCAAATGCTTGCATGGGAAACTTCTTCATTTGACGACATATCTTCACGAAATTTGGCATGGATTACTGCTTAAGTTAACAATATAATCTCCGAAAAAATTGTTCAGATCGGATTACTATAGTATATAGCTTCCATACAAACTGAACATATAGTTACTAACAGAAATGCACCTGTGAAGGGTATTTAGCTTCGGTGCAACCAAAGTTAACGTTTTTTCTTGTTTTTCCAAATATCACATTACAAACGTTTAGTCATTCAAATGAACGTTCAACTTACTTCAGCACCTTGAAAATAATACACAAGCGGGTACATATTATCATGGTGGCGATGAATTTTAAGCTTCTTATCGCTTAGACGACCTAAAATTAGCAGATTACCACACATTGCAAACTAGCTACCAAATTAAGAAGCCAAGACCACAGATATAATAAATGGTGAAGTTTGTATAACATTAAGGCAACCCGGTTGGTGTAGCCAGCAGAAGCTTCTTTGACGGACAATTGTTTGTTTACTGGCCGTTTTTGTGGATATTACTTCATGTCGCGATATCATATAGCCAAATGACGAAGATCCCTAATGACGGAGGCGAGAAGATATGTATACATGAACGTTCCTACATTAGAGATCCATGAGAAATAAGTATAGTGGGGAGCTCTAGAAATTACCACACTTGCACTGTAAGTCGAACTCATTTACAGTGCGTTCAGGGTTGGTCAATGAGTGCCTAACCTCGCTATCAATAGCATCGAGTTTGATAAGACTGGTATGGGTGCCAAGCTACCACGGAATCGCAAGAAATTGTAAAGCTGATGAGCTAGCAGGAAAGGCACCCTAGCACCGTTATCGGTAGAATGGGAGTTCTACTACTAGATAGCGCTGGACCATCATCGGTACAATCGCTGTCGCAAAAGTCTTAAAGTTAGCTTCTCCCTTGTTGTGGGACTTTTAACAGACCATTGCTCTATTGGCGTCCATGCTGTAAGGTTGGGAATCTTACCAGACGCCACATACTGCAGAAGCTGTATGGAAAAACATGAGGTGGAAACAACTCAACACTTCCTTCTTGACTGTCCCGCATTTGGGAGGTCAAGACTTAAACACTTGTGAGCGCATACCTTCAGGCATCCCACCGAATGGAATGGAAATTAAACGCCTGTGCAAATTTGTATTGACTACTAAGCGTTTTGCTAATTTATCGAACACAGGAGTTCTTTTTTTCTATGACTTCACAAAGGACTACATATAGCAGTTCACGTGCGATCTCATCTTACCTAACCAATCTAACCTAGTTCACCAAGATTAAGCAATTAAGCACTTGGCAAAGCCGAGAACACAGCAACTCGCAACAAGAGATAGTTATATCTAAAATACAACAAAAATGTTAGTGAAGACAGGGACTATTCAAAAATTAACTAAAAATCAGACTCAAAAGTTGACCTTTAGCTCTACATCATCCTGTCAGAATGTTGCCAAATAAGTACAAAATCGGGTAAAACTAACTTATACAGGTAATATGTATCGTGCTAGGAATGTAAGATCACCTTTTAATTGTACCTTTCCAAATCAAAAGGCATATTAAGAGAATTAAGGCAGTATACCAGGCTGGCTAAAGAGTTTGTATCGTCTGCATAAGAATACGCCACTAAAACTAAATCCATGATACTAAAAATTGTCTTGATGAATTTTAACCGAACTGTGGATCAGAACAAACAAGTATTTGTAAGCAGTTCTTCAAATAACATAGTACCAACGCTGGAGACGTCCGAATTGCATGAATCCGAATATCAAATTCTTGGATCTCAAGAGAGTGTCCGATATAAAAAAAATTCAGCAACAATGAATCACGAAAGCAAAAGAAAATAGTGAAGCAAAAGAATATTATGAAATAAAACAAAAAGTACAAGACCTACGCTTGGACTCGCTTCAGACAATGTCTCGGAAAATTTCTTTAAAACGATATTCAGACCGTTTGGTAAGAGACGGTAGATTTTGTACAATAATGAATATCAGTCTGGTGCAATTTAAGACCATTGATCATTCATATCTTAGTGCTCATAAATTGAATTAAGCTGAGCTCACTGTCAAAAGCATATGAAATGGAAATTGAAAACTTCGGCTATGTATGCATATACCAAGCAATATTTCTTCATTCATCTCTTACTACAATACATAAAAAACGCACTTGCACTCGTAGTTCGCTAACAAGGTGAACGTCACTGACTTATGAGCAAATTGTCAGCACTATAGTTATAACAACATAATTGACGGCTTCAAACTGATTCCATGTCTGTGTATGTGTGTTTTCATTGAAATTGTCGGTCATTAGCAATTGTTTTTATTTTCAAACACACTTTGTTCTACAAATGTATTTTCAATACACGCTTCTAATAGGTTGTCGTAGTGCAATCTCATCAGTGATAAGAGAAAATGAATTGTCAGCGATCGGTTTGAAAAATGTGTCTCTCTCAATATGATAAAAGTTAATTTGACGTTTGGCAAATAGTTAGCGACATCAATTTTTTATTGTCTATACAAGTGTATGGCTATGTATGTATATACCGAGCAATAAGGTTATACGATCGACAAGTACTCGAGAATAATAGAATTGCTAGAAAATCAAAAATAAATATATTTTAAATATGTGATAACAAATGTACGTACATATGTACATACATATATATAAACTATTTACAACAGTATGAAAGCAATATCTCTTTATAGCATACTACTATGAGCAAAAAATAGTAAGACTTTGTTCATAATTTTAAAATTCTTAATTTATTCTTCAAATCTATGTCGTCCCCGTCATAGTAATCTCTCTTTGTCCCAATACACTTTTGCCAACGTTTTTTTCAATCCTTGAAACAGTTGTAAAAGCCAATTTCCGAAATACCTTTTATTGCGAGTAGCGATTCACGTTTAATGCCTTCAACTGACTCAAAACGGTTTTCCTGGAACGGTCGTTTAAGTTTTCTGAATAGGTGGAAGTCACACGGAGCTAAATCAGGCGAATTTTGCGTAAAATTGCGCATAACACTGAAATAATATTTCTTGTCGACAGTTCAGCCGGTCGAAAGGAATTCGGAGTGATCGATAATTTAATGGGGAATGTTTATTATTATTCGAAAGAACATTTTTTGGGGATATTTTTTGAATATGGACCGACGATTCCAAAGCTGAAAAAGTTGTTTTTTTCCGAATGAAAAGCTCTTGAATCTCTACATGTTGCTCTTCATCCCAAAAACGGCAATTTTGTTTGTTTACATACCCATTGAGACAAAAGTGAGCCTCTTCGCTGAACAAAATTTGGCTCGAAAACGTCGGATCTCCTTGGAACTTTTCAAGAGCCCATAGAGCGAAGTGATATCGCTTGGAAGGTCGAACGGCTTCAGTTCTTACAAAAGCTGCATTTTCTACACTTTCAATTTAAGATCTCGACGTAAAATGTTCCAAGTCAGTCCGAGTTGCTGCGAACGATGCCGAATCCACTCTACACTGTCTTCGTGTACACTCTAACGATTAGTAAACGTTGTTCGGAAGTAAGTAAGTAAGTGATGAAGTGTTTCACTGATACTTCCGATATTCCAACGATGCCAGTAAGATCTCTGACAGTTAATTTTCGATTCTCAAGCAACAATTCCTTTATTTTATTGACGTGTTAATAATCATTTCATGTTGATGGCCATCCTCGACGTTTTCGAGCGAAATTTAAATTAAAAAGTCTCACTATTTTTTGCTCACTGTACAGATTCCTCTCATAAATGGGTAATTATAGCAAATTAAGTGAGCCGTCCCATTAGAAGCCTGATATGGACCGAAGGAAGCTTTTCAGTGAAAAAGTAGCCGTTGTTGTTGTTGTAGCGGCAGAATTCTGCCGAGTTGACAGTCCTTGGCCGGATAAAAATCCGGGTCCGTTCCGGTTACGTAGACCCGACTGTCGTGGGAACGGTGAAAAGGTAGCCGTGGAGATTACCGTTATTAGCGGAGACAACCTTTTAGTTAGTGTCTGTAGTATGGAATACCGCAGTGGTCTAACATTTACACCACTTTTATCTTGAAAGCACAGATAGAATCTCGGATAATCTGTAAGATCGCTTCTAATTGTCTTGTCATCGATCGCGGGATTAAACACATTAAAATTGATGATGAAGTTTTTGGAAGAATTTATCCTAAAATTACTACAAGGTGCTTTCCAAAGTAAACTGAACTTAAAAAAAAACAGAACAAATGGTTTTTTCGGCAAAATCAATTTATTTTATTCAAAATAGTCTCCAAAGGCATGTCGAACGAATGTTTTAGCTCGTTGGGCGGTATGGCCGCCAGTATGCCGGTGCAAGCCTTTTGAATGGCCTCTGTGTCTGCATAACGCTTTCCCTTCATGGGCAAATGCATTTTTCCGAAAAGGAAGAAGTCGCACGCTGCCATAACAGGTGAATACGGGGGAATACGCCGGACGGCGCAGTATCGTGCAACGAACGCCAAATTTCTTTCTTTCGCTTTGTGCGGAACAAAATGTGCACACACCTTTCGCAAGCCCAAATGTTCAGTCAAAATGCGATAAATCGATGTTTTGGAGATGTTCAATTCCATTTCCATGAATGTCAATGATGATTTCGGCTGATTTTTGATGAATTCACGCACAGTTTCGATGGAATTTCCGTTGATCACGGATTTTGATTGGCCCACATATTGATCGTCATTTATCTCCTCACGATCACTTTGCAAACGTTGAAACCACTCCTGCACTCTGCTACGGGATAGGCAATCATCGCCATAAACTTGTTTCATTAATTGAATCGTTTCGGTAAAAGTTTTACCAATTTTAAAACAAAATTTAATATGTACTCTTTGTTCGAAGAACATTTTCGCACCGATAACACAAACATACTGACACTTAAAACGCAATAACTCCACTTCCAATCAATGAAATGTCATGAAATTCTCACTGGACAATTGATAAAGATTGCAGATTCTAACCTGTTTACTTTGGAAGGCACCTTGTATAGTAAAAACACATTGGGAAAAAAATAACTTACGCCTTCTACGCGCATTACTGTCACCAGAAACTACTAAAATCTAACAGTATTCTGAAATGTTGAGATATCAAACTGCAATACCTTCCACCATTCCAAACTCCATGCAGTGAATTCGTTGTTCTGATCCCTTGACAAAATATGGGATTTAAAGATACGGGATTTTATTGAAACTAAAGATTCGCTTGTTTTATTCTTCATTTTCAAAAGATGCAAATTGGTATTGAAAACGATATAGAGGAATAAAAAGAGAAAAAAACTAGTTGCAAATTTTGCCATCTCATCAAATTTGACCCGGGCTGTCCCAAAATAAAAAGATTTAGGTCTTTTGTAACGGGTCTGGCATTGACACTCTTCATAACTAAAACTTTAACCAAAATGTGCTGAGTCGATTCTTAAGATATGTAGCCATCCTTCCTCTGTTATTTCTCTGATGCCAACACAACGTTTTTCCATTACTGGGTCTTTAATTTTTTTCGATGTTACCGTTATTAATGAGGCGGTTGGACGACTCGCATGGGACAAGTTTTCACGAAAACAAACACTTGCCAAAGACAAACTAATTGTTATATGGAGATCAAACTTTACGCGAAATCTAGTAGAAATCTTGGAAAAAATTAAAAATTTAAATTTATTTTCTGGGTCAAATTTGATCAGATGCTAGGTTGTCTGACGAATAACATACTTATTATAGTTCCAAGTCAAGAGGCGTTTAATATCACATCCCACGGTTCGTAAACCTCGCTTGGGAATAAGAGCGTTCTGCAAGAGCTTGGAGCTATCATCATTATCTATATATTTTTATTCATGAAGTTTCATATTCATGTAGTTTATTTAGTTCTACATTCAAGTTAAAATAGAGTAGCCGGATTTAAAACCCATTCAATGGCTTAATCAAAAAAGGTCACAGTTTTCCAATACAAATTCTTTTGAAATCAATATCCGATATCTATTAATCACAGTAAATAATGGAGAATGCTAAAATGTGAAATATTTTTTCTCATCAAAAATCACGTACCACTTAATCTGTGTAATTTATACAAGCTAAACCGTCATAAGAACCCTAATAAGACACACAAATACACACAGCGATTAACCAGTTTACTAGTCCCACGTGCCCCGCCGTTAAAGTGCGCTACCAATATTACGCAAATTCTCAACAGCAACGCCCCGCAATTTGAACTCAAGCCGGAAAACAAAGAAATTAAGATGTACAAAACAAAGTCGACAACAAGGAAGAGAATGTGAGACAAAAAAGTTATTGCGCCGGATGAAAGCATCAATTCAAAACGGCGTACAAAAAATAGTACTAAAGATTTAAATACCAGGTTTAGAGACCTGGTGCAACCCACACAAAACGGCAAATTGTGAAAGATAGACACACAAACACAGGCATACGTACATATAAACGAAGATCCAAGCCATCGACTTGAAATTAACATTTTATGCACGTTACTTTAAACGATTTAAAAAGAAGACGAGAGAAGAGAAAATATGTTACAGAACACGTACAGCTCGAACCAGAGAACGTACGCATGCGCACTTCCTTCTATCATTCCCAGTGCATGTGTATGTACATATGTATGTGTGTAATCTCTACATACGAATGAGTTCTGGATATAAATTCTATTCACAAATATGTATATAAGTACATATGTACAGGCATGTTTTTGCTTCGTTATAAGGTTATGGCATGCGGGCTTGCCTTGTCGGGCCATGCCACACCACACCATTGGCACGTCACGGTTCAATACCGCCTGCGGGAGGAATTGACGTTATGAGAATCACTTCAAATGTTAGTGAATTGAATTGAAAGCTAATGAAGTGACACGCGGCGTGGAGTGTGAGTTTGTATAATGGAACCCGTTTTGGTATTTGTAAAAGCGATCGATAAATTGATTGGTTATTGTTGAAGTTTCAGAACGACGATCATGTCTAGATACGTACTCGTATTTGTGGGTAAATGTACGATTTCTAAATTGTTGCCTTTACAAAGTCATTTAAAAACAAAACAACTTTGGCTGTACAGAAGTTACAATACTTTTCACAGGTGCATTGCTCTTAACAGCTAAACTTTCTATTACTAGATATCAATGAACATCTGAAAACCTAATCGGTCAACGGTTTGTAGCTAGTACTAGTTCTGTCTATGACGATCTGACGAATGAAAAGCATCTTAGAACGAAATGGATTTGTTTAAAATTTCAGATCGATATCTCATAAGACAAATGGACCAGATCGACATGGCCAAAATGTCCACTTTTTCTTCTGGGTGTCACAAACTCCATTTCAGGACATAATTATTCGAGTGCCGAGTCAGATTGTCGGATAAACACCGATGTAAACTATAATCGTATCGTCAGCTTTGAGATACATACATGTACATATGTATTTATTGAATGTGAGCCAGGAACTCCCTCAAGTTGGTACATATTTAATTTAATTTAACTGAGACTTCAGTAGAGAAACATAATAACGACTGAATATAACGGGATACTTTTAGATCGAAATAACCCAAAACCGTAGTAACGGCCAATTTTACTCGCACATTGCCGGAATCGACACGAACTCACCCTGTTTGGATCGGTAAGTAACAAAAAAAAAACATGCTCGTCTAAGACTCTTTAATGGCTTTTAAAATTTAACGGAAGGCTCAGGAATCGAGCGGTTTCGACTAGTCGGATGAAGATGCGAACATGTGGCTAGTATAGTAGTACCATAGACTCTTAGCATACTGCATTGATCGAACATTGACGGCTTTAGAAAACACAACCAAAATAATGATCTGTAGAAAGTTCTTATGTAAACGTTTTAAAAATAGAAACGCAATGGAAAATTTTTCGCCTTTCAATGAAAAATTTCCGATGGATATTTTCTAACTAACTGCTTATTTTTTGAAACGCGATATTTTCAATAATCATTTTATTGATAATTTTTCAAACACCAAGCCAATCTACATTTGTGTCATCCAAAAAGAAAAACCAACAACTATTTTGGATCGACTAAATAATAAACATGTAGAGCCAAGATTGGCAGAGTGGAAAGTTTATCTAAAGCGTGAATGGGACCATTATGCTCATTATGTTCTACTATCCAACCAGACTTCTTGATTAGCATAACTTTTGAGTGAATTTCATTACGGACAAAAACTCAAACTGGCTTTGAAATTTCGCATAAACAGATACAGTTTGATTTCTGTAATTTTCTACTTGGCATTAGAACTGATCTGTCTTCAAATTAGAACCGTACGGAAAAAGTAATCGCCAGGAAGAGAATTTGCGTGAAAGCTATGGGTTACAGACGTTCCACCCGCACTCCTACTGCCCACATTCAGCTCGACAAGCAGCATCTCATTCATGTGTTGCTTTTACTGCGAAACCTGGTCTCTGACTCTGCGCAACAGTGCGTTTTAACTTCGTGGAGCTGCGAAACCGGTTTCCCGGCATTTCGGTATTTTGCCGCTTTGTGTTTGTTTATTTTGTTCATTTTTATTCAGGTTTCACTATTATCATGTTTATCGTTGGCTTCGCTATAGCGCGCAGTGATCGCATCCCAATTCACGCTAGTAATTAGGGTTGCCAAATAATATAATTTGCGTCGGAAATGGACTGGATTATTTTATTGGTGAGGAAAATTTTTCCTGGCTCAATCGACTTTAAATTTTCACAATTTCCTTCTTAGATAGTATTGTCAGGTAACGACTGAAGGAACAAAATTTTAGATAACAATTTTGAACTTTTTCTGTAGGTGTAACTTTAACTCTCAAAACAACTACTTTTGGAAGCTGCCATTTTGTAATTAATCAAAATTTTTACTAATCCCTTGACCGCTACCTGTACTTATCTATTGTGATAATATTTTTTTTTTTTTGCAAATTGGAATTATGATAGTTATAAGAACAAAAATCCTTTCTACCCGCCAGACACCTTTTTTCAGTGGTCCTCCCTGAGATCGGCACCGGGATCAAGGAATCCAAATTATAAATTAAATGCTTCTTCAAAATAAATTCACCAAAAAACATTTTTTTTCGTCCATGTAAGTGAATAGAAGCCCTTAAGCGTTTATACTTTGAAAATAAAATATATATGTAAGTGTATTTGAATAGATATCTTCCTCATCATTACCCTCCTAATCCAAAACAGAAGCTTGGCAACCATGATGGTCTTTATTGTTGTTTCTTTTTGTGTTAGGTTGCAGCTCGAGCGAATAACTAGAATGTCAACGCAAACAAGCGTACATAAGAGGGGAAATGTAGACAATCTAAATCTTCGTTAATGTATGCATGTATGTAGATATGTATTTGTACAAAAAAAGGTGGACGCACAAGCCGCGCAACCAAAAAAAAGTAGAAACAGGAATTTCTGATAAGTCGACTTGACAGGTATTTTTTGGACACACTCCACTTACACAACACACATATGTATGTATGTACATATTCACAAACTTAAATTTTGTTAAAATTATAAATAAATTACCAGCTTTAAGTGCGCCACATTAATCCACTCGATATTAAATCATTTAAAATACACCGGGTCATTCCTTGCAGAATATTACGGCAAAAATTTCAAAATTTGTACAAATGTTTTTGATTTGCACACACACAAACGTACGCCACAATAAGCACGTCCCGTTGCACAAATAAATTCTCACAATCGCGGTTAATTCACAAGCTTGTGTTAATTTTTAATGCCCACAGCCTCAGCCTCACTTTATTCAACTTTTCACACACTTGTTAATTCTCATTCATTCTCCATTGATGCTAGCACACAACATTCCTTCACAATTCACTTTTCATATAACAACTTCATTGGAATTTAGCAACTTTTATGGCTACATTTATATTTATTTTCACACTTTTGGGCAATGCACTTTTCGAATGGATTTTCCTCGAATTTGTTTTGTTTTGTCTGACTTTCTTTTAAGCGAATTCCGGCGATCGCGAACGTACAAGAAATTGAGATCAAGTCAACTGCAACGCTTCAGAATATTACCGTTTAACACACGTTCGTATTGCCAATACATTTTAGACTGAACGAAGCAGACGCCGTCGGCTGGAGAAATGGTGCTGTTCTTTCGTTTGCGACATCGGCAGCGCACAGTGGGTCGAAAGTGTGCTTGGGTGTAGGAGACTTTTTAAATATATTGTACTACACGGATTATTGTTAAATTTGAATATAATTAAGAAAAATATAAAATTTAACTGTTTATGGGCATTCACCATTTTTCTTTGCTCTAAGCAAAAGTAATCGCATTTAATTTCTCCTTGCTCAGCTTCTTCTGCCCCAAGCATGTAATAGGCAGCGATGGTTGCAAAACAACAAATAAAGAGGTAGAATTGCACGTTTGTACATCAAAGCAGGCAACTGCATATGTAATGGTTTATGAGAGCGATGTCAAAAAGTGAGATAGTAAAAATGAGAATTGAACGAAGAGAAGAATGTTAATACTGGGAATTGATAATCAAAAGCCTTAATTTCAAACAATGAAATAAAATGCAATTAAAAGTTTCATAACCCAAATAAATTTGTATGTACATAATGTATATACATATGTATTTAAAAACAATTAAAACCCACAAATGTAAAATCAGGTATAAATAGTAATTTATATTCCATGCATGTACTGAAAACCTTGCATACTTTTAGGCGGCAATAAAAAGTGACTGCCTGTGGTTACCCGACATTTATATATATTTTTTAATGACATTTAAACATATCTTTTTAATTTTGTATATTTTGCAGTCTTATTTATAGTCTTTATTTTATAATATATAATTCATTAAAAATTTCGTATAAAAGTACATAAATTGTGTAAATGCAGTTGCGGAAGAAACCATATGAGAATTGTTACATGCTCTCTGGTTTCGGTCTTTATCTCGTTAGCGATAAGCTTTTCTTATTTACAATTATTCAAATGGCTCGCTTAGTACTTTTCCCTGATCTATGCCATAAATAAATTCGTTATCACGCACATAAGCCCAAGCCATACGCCTTGACGTCCATGCAACGCCAATATCACCTTGTGGCCCAATAGTTATAGCACCACCAGTTCCACCTAAGCGTTCAGTCATCTCTTTGCATGCCACCTCCGTGGCTGCTTGTGCTGACATATTCTCGTAACGAATATTGGCTAGAATTTTTTGTGCCAAATTAAAGCGCATTATTGTCTCACCATGACCAGTAGACGAAACGCCGCCCCATTTATTGTCGGCGTAAGTGCCACAACCAAGCAGTGGTGTATCACCTATACGTCCGGGCACTTTACCAGTTATACCACCGGTTGATGTAGCGACAGCAATATTACCCTTAGCATCGATGGCAACGGCGCCCACTGTACCTGGCTCACCCGGACGTTCTTTAACAGCTGTATCTAACTCCGTTCTTGCGTATGTGGTGTCTTTACCCTCCGCTTGTTGTTTCTTAAATTGTGCTAATGCATCGCGGGCACTTTGTGTCACTAATGAACCTTGTGGCAATTGTAGAGCACCATTTTCTAAAGCGAATTTTTGAGCACTAACACCACCCAAAAATGTGTGATTAGTTCTTTCCATGACATGTCGTGCCACCGTGATGGGGTATTTGATGTCCTGCAGTAAGGTAACACAACCAGCACGCAACTTTGAACCTTCCATAATGCTAGCTTCTACTTCTACATTGCCGTCGCTATTAAGGCAAGCTCCATAGCCAGCATTGAAATTTTCATCCTCTTCCATTGCACGCACTGCCGCCTCGACGGCATCCAGAGCAGAACCCCCTTCGTGGCCACCACATTTCATCGCAGGCATCAACAATGGCAAACCAGCTTTCAAAGCCAACTTCATGCCTTGCACTTTGCCGAGAACACGCGCATCACCTATATCGCCGGCTCCTCCATGCACTAAAAGCATTGGTGGGGACATTTCAAAAGATGTACTTCTTTGCCTGCAAATAATAGGTGTATACTTATTAAAAAATTGTACTTTCAAAGTTCCTTGATAATTTTTCTTATTTACTCACTGAGCAGCAATAAATCCAAGAACAATGCACGAAGAGAAAGTTTACCGCTTTGTCCAGAAAGACAACTGCAGGGCCCCTTTTTATCACTAACATTGTTTTCTCCGAGGTTACTTGCCTTATCTCAGCTAGAAATTTATATTGGAAAGCTAACAAAACCAAAATAAACAAAACTGGAAAACTAAAGTCATAAAAAAAAACAAAGCCGAGTGCCATCAGAAAGAGAAATGCCAGAGAATTTCCACCATTAAGAAAATGTTGTTTATACAAAAATTTAAACTACTACACAGACTAAAAGAATTTTGCAAAGTTTTTCTATATGTCTTAAAAAATATTGATTGTACATACTTTATGTACAAGAATTCGAATTTCGAACACAAGATTATGACAAAGACTTTTTGTTGGATCTACTGAAATATGGCAAAGTTGGTTGAACAAAAAAACATATGGCACCCTTCATCTAATCAAAACAAAACCAATGAAGTATAACAAAACAAAATTCGATGACATTTCTGCCATGTTTTGTTCGTTTGATTATTTTAATTTTCTGTTCAATCTATTTTTTCTTCTCGAACATTGTGGACGCTTTCAGAGGCAAGAAAGTTTCCTCTCTTGCATTTATTCAGCAAAACTTAACTAAATTGTGACTAATATATCCAATTAAAAACAAAGAAAAATTGTCTATTAAAAACGTAAAGCCAATTTGGTGAACAATTTAGCAACAACAAAAGCAATATAAGTTTAGTAGTAATTTTCCTCAGAGTAAACGCTTACTGCGTTTTATTTAAAAAACTACCATCGGAAAACAAATGCAAAGTTGAAAGAATACTTTGTCTGCTACATATAAACTTTAAAAATTTTGAGGAAGGAATCGTGCTGCATCAGTGCTGGGTGAGTTTTTACCAAAATTTTGCATGTTACAATGTAGTGCTAAAGTTTTTCTTTCTAATTTTTCTACCAAAGCTTATACAAAATTTTATAAATTTACTCAAATGTTGGAAAATATGTATGTTTCTGCATATAAATATTGCCATTTGGATCTTTTTCTCAGGTTTTTTCTACCTTGTAATTGTTAACATACTAGTATTAGCTACACGTGCGTGTGTATGTATGCCAATAAATCGTATACAGTGAAACTTCGATAACTCGTATTTGCAAGGGACCACAGTTTAAATACGAGTTATGGAGTTTTTCAAGTTATCAAGTTATACAACTTACAGAGGCAACATACAGAATACTGAATACTGAGGAAACTGAGGGAGTTTCAAATGTTTCATCGTTTTCATCGTCGATGTTTTCGTCACGTACGGTTTTTTGTGAAAAAAAATACGAGTTGTAGAGACTTTTGATACACAATTTTAAATTTTTGTCTCAAGAAAAATACGAGTTATCAAAGGGACCGAAATACATGCATTTTTCGCGAATTTTTCTAGGGACCGAAGAAATACTATGAAATATCAAGGTTTTTCGCTTATCGAGGTTACGACTTATCGAAGATTGACTGTATTTATTTGTCCTTGTTACAGTTTCCCAAACAACCACCTTACGTTCCACCCATACGCTTTCCACCTATCATTACATTATGTACATATGTATGTATTACAAAAGACACACATATGTACCTCTCTACGTGCGTATACACAATTTGTATAGTTTCCTATTGTATTTTCACGATTTTTGTTTTCATTTGCTGCTTTGTCGTTGGTTTTGTTTATTTCCTCAGATATTTTTTTTTGATAAAGCCCATTCGCCGAGGTATACTATTAAAAAACATATGCACGGACTGTTGTGCAATGCTTGAAAAATTCATATAAAATTATTGTGTATAGAGAGTCTTAAAAATTGGACGAGATGAGAGATTATTTTTGAACAAAGGCCTTCAATGTTATTTTGAAAATAAAAACTAGAAGTTAAAAAAAATAGATTGTATTAGATTATTACATGAGGATTGCATCGCAACCTTAGGTATATTGTGCCGTAGATCGTATTATATTCATACGTTTGCTAGCATTTACCCTTTACAAATAAATTGTTGTAAAAATGTGAATATTTTTACCAAAACTAACACTAATATGATTGGCATCGGGTTAGCTTAACACTTTTTATTTTGAACTGGAGTAAAAAATTGTAGAATTATAAAATAAGGGTGATATACTTAGTCGTAGCCATAAGTCCTGTTACAAGCGCCGGCCGTTATAAAAAAGAATTGTATGATAAATTTTTGTAGACACTGCTTACTGCTAATTTGTCTTCGCTGACGAAACTGACGCATGTAACAACAATCATTTATATATGTATATTTTTTGACCAGAAACATTGGGTTACATATACATACATATATGAAAGTAAAAATATTTCAATATTTTTAAGAAAATAAAATATTCACTCCCAGTCATAACTTGAAATTTTCGGATTTTGAATAAAAGTTGCTGTGTTATTTGTCCATTAAAAACTAAAAATCGATTATTTTGTAAATTTTGCAAATGCTAATTATATTCTACTAACTTCCAAATGTTTGAAATCAGTAGCGTAGTAATTAAAAATTCAAATCTTGATTACACAAACTTTTCAACCTCAATTACAGCTTGCAAAAATAAAAAAAGAGCGTTAAAAATACTTCAAAATACACGTGACTAAATTGAAAGTTGATATCGCAAAAGCATAGCTGCTCTGCAGACAAAGGAAACTGTGACCAGAAGAGCAAGTATTGATGTTCGTCGTGTGTATTCCTACTTTCAAATAAGGAATTGCAAACAAAGAAATCATCAGTCAAACGTTCAATTTGAAGCCTGTCTTTGTACATCCACTGCAAACAAGTAATAAACCAGGTTAGGTAAAACCACTTCTATAGTCAGAAGGCAAAAAATTGTCTTTGTATTCGACGCGGAATTGCATGAAAAGTTGCTGCATTTACTAATTCCAAGTGTGGGGTAACAACAAAGTGTGGAGTAATAACAAACAATAACAAAAAACAGAAAATATATTGGAAAAAAGACACCACAAGTAAAAATAACAAACAACGCAAATATGCCAGCTGATTCGATTTCAAGGTGAGTATTCAATTACTCGCTGTTTTAGCGGGTAGGGAGGTGAAAAGTTTGCGTTGCAGATATAATTAGTGTAATAGAAGTTAGGAAATGCATTTTTTTATAAGCTTTACATTTCATATGAATTATTTATAATTTCTTGTGTTTGTACACAGTTCATTGGCTACTGCAAATTACTGGTTTTCTGCTTTACTGCGCAATTATTTCATTGCTTAGTCAAAAAAATATACAAATACATACATACATATACAATAAGTTAATTAACTTTAGCGTGTGCTTTGTATATTAAGTTTCAGTTAATATTAATTCATACTTTTATGTATATACATTTTATATGTTTACTTGTTTGTATAAATTTTCATAATAAAATTTTCATCTTTAAGATGCTTTATTAAGAGTCTATATAAATTTTAGATCGAAAATTATTTAAATCAAGAAAAAATTATAACTTCGGTTGAGCCGAAGCTAAAATACCTTTTAGAAATAAAGTTTCCTTGCAAGATCTTGATCAGTTTGTATGGCAGCTATGGTGGTCCGATATGAACAGTTTGTTCAGAGATTACAGCATTGTTTTAGACGACAATTCAAGAAAAAATTCGTAAAGATATCTTGTCAGATAAAAAAGGTTTCCTTACAAGAACATAAAATTAATCGTTAAATTTAACTATGTATATACTAGATACTATAGCTCCTTGTAAAGAAAAGAACGTGTTGAACATTTGACAGCTTTGTCCTAAAAACTGAGAGACAAACGGCCAGACAGGCATGACTAAATAAACTCAGCTCGTCATGCTGATCATTTATATATATTTTATAGGGTCACTGACGTTGCTTTCTGGTTCTTACAAACGTGCAAGTTAATATATCCTGTTCGGGTATAATAATAAATAATTAAATTTTGAGCGAAAAGCAGTAAATTAGAATAAAATACAACAAAAAAATAAAAAAAATGTTTTAAAAAAACTAACCTCAATTCCTTAAAAACTTTTCTTAGTACACATTTTTAGGTTAAGTTTTAAAATTATTTTATGCTATTACTAATTATAAATCTATTAAATTCTTATTGGTATTACTATTTATAAATGTCTTAATTTCTCATTCAGGATGGACTCCAACGGTTCTGGTGGCGAGGCTAATCCGCCCGAAAATTTACTCGGTACCTCACCCGGTGCCTCAAGTTTACGCAGTCGCACTGAGAGTGAAAGTTCTGACAAGTAAGTAATTGTAAAATATGTCTATATTATCTATTTTATGGTAAATTTTTGCTTTTCTACTTCAGGCTAGCGCGTTTCGTTCTGCCCAGCATGGATGGTAGTCCACCAAAGGTGCTAACACTGAACGAAGTGGGTGATGTGCTAAAAAATATACAAAACATGGAACTGGTGCACGAAATTGCAATTAATCCAGAGTTTAAATTCGAGCCTTATGAACCACCAGAGAACAGGTAAGACAATAAGAGATGAAATGTCAAAATTGTTTACTAAATGAATTCAATAAACTTTCAATACGACAGCCTGGAACGCCGCATCAAAGATATTATGCATAAAGCCTTCTGGGATGTATTGCGTGGTGAATTGAATGAAAATCCTCCTCGCTATGATTACGCCCTACAATTGTTGGCTGAGATTAAAGATTGCTTTCCACAAATCATCTCGCAGAATAATACACGTGCCTTACAGCACATCAACGAAATACTGGACATCGATGTACTCAAGCAACAAGCCGAGGAGGGTGTCCTAGATTTTAGAGCTTATGCAAATTTTGTCATACAAATTATGGCTAAGTCGTGTGCACCAGCCCGTGATGAAATGGTGCGTCAGTTAACTGAAATCACAGATGTGGTGGATACTTTTAAGAATATACTGGAAACAATGGCGCTCATGAAATTAGATATGGTCAACTGTTTACTCGATTTTGCACGCAATGACATTATGGCCAATTCGGTGGAATATGAAAAGAAGAAATTCAAGGAGTATTTGGAGTATTACAAATGTAAGTTAACTCAGAGGGCATTTACATTTTAAATGTACAAATTTTAATTCATTCCTCTTTATAGTTGGCTTCCCAGCCACCGAAAATTGGCTGAAGAACAGTTGTGCACATGATGTCAATAATGTGCCCTCAACGCCAGAACAAACCATCTCCAATGCTTACATGCAACTTATGGATTGGGACGAGTCCATGGAGTTCCCAGAGGTGCTGTCGGTTGACAAGGAACGTATCTTGAAACTGGGCCAACGTGCCAAACGTATTTGCACATGCGCGGCAGTCATCTCCATTTGCTCAGGTGTGCCGATTATTTCGCAACGCTCTGAAAATCGTGTCGCACTTGCCAAGCAAATTGAAATCATATTGCAAGGCACTACTAATAAAAAGTAAATGAAAATGGAAAACTTTGTAAAACGAACTTAAAGTGACAACTAACTTTTTTTTTTGTAGAGAGCTCTTGGATTCGATAGAAAACGTTTGGCTGCAAGTCAAGACGGTCATAAATGGGTACTTGCAAAAGGAAAATCAACCGATAATGGATACTAATACGGAGGAATTATTGAAATCGCAAATAATGCAGGCGGGCAACAAGGATTCACCTGTAGGCCAACTAATGTGTAAGTATTTTTTTTTCCAAGTAATTAAATAAGCACAATTGATTAAATGTAGTTTGAGAAAAAGATTATATAACTTCATCTGCTTCAATAGGGAAACGTTTTCAAACATATTTCCGTTTGGCCCTACGCTCGCGAGCCGGTTTGCCACCGCCACCACCTGGCTATGCGGATTTCCAAGATGAACTCGAGGCTTATACCACTGCCTTAAAACGCGTAATTGCCTATAATCATTCCGTCTTCGGTGAATACTTTATGCGTGTCCTCACACAACAGCCTTTCGCAAGCAGCGCAGCAACAGTAACTACGTCCGATGCTGCAGCTGCTGGCGGCACCACAGCAAGGGAACAGGACTCTGCTGACAATGCCGCTGCTGCTGTCACTGCCGAGGAGAAGGCTACACAGAGCCAATAATTGAAATATATGCTGGCGTATTGTGAAGGACAAGCGGCAGTATGTGCTGTGCGTGAATATGTGGTGCGAATGTTGTTATCAGACAAGTGCTGCCATTGGCCTAAATTGATTTCATAGAATAAATCGGAAGTTTTGTAAACGAAATAACTAACATAGCCCACTTTGCTGTGCCAGAAGTGCAGAGAATTTACTAATGAAGGAGGCGTAGCAGTTAGGGTGGCGCACATGCAGAAAATCGAAAATTTTTCTTACCCAAAAAACAAAAAAAAAAAAAAAACGTAAATTTATCGCAAATGGATAACGTTAGAAACAAACAAATTGAATGAGATTAATAATGAAGAAATGCATAGTCGAAAATGGTAAAAATTATACAAATTCAAACGTTAAAACGTACTATTATTTTATTTTAAATAACTGTTTCACAAAATTATTAAATGAAGCGAAGTTAAATTCAATGCGAAATTATAAAACTTAGTTAAAAAATCGAAATCTTTAATTTTATTTTGCTTTTATATAGCGACAAAAGCTTCGTAAGGCCAATGAAAATTTATAAACAAAACCAAAAAAAATTAAAATTATATTGGTGTTGCTTGCAGGAACGGAAATGAGACTTGAAATGCTTTGAAATTATGTTTAACATTTCCGTTAGTCATATTTACCGTTTATTGTAACTGCACACTTGTGTGTGGAATCTATTTATACACGAAACTGCTTAGTATAAAAAGTTTTAAAACTTGGTTCTAGCTATTAGCATACAAAACACCAACGATTGGGTGCGATAATCTAGCAGAGGACTACTTTTAGTTGAAACTCCTAACTCAACCACCAACCACAATGAAGTGATACCGTTTTTTATTTACCAGCATTTTACGAATTTTTATATACCCACATACATACATAATACACACATAAACGAACTGAATTTAGTGAATGACTTATTCGAAGGCATGTAACTAGAACATATAAATATATTGTGAACAAACTGTTACAACAGCTATCTTTTTTGTTGTAATTTACTGCATTAATTTACATTATTTATTTATTTTCTTTATTGGAAAAAGAAGAGATTTCTTAATTAGAAATGTGTTGTGATATTGAGAACTATTAACATTAACCCTAATACTACCCATACATAAATGGAATATATACATTATACAACCGAATATGATATACTATACAATTCTAGAAACATACATACATACATACAATACATATGCGTAATATTCATGGTTGCGCTGAGGAAAGCAACTTTAATACAATTGATTATAATTTTATCTCTAGCATATACAATTAATGTGAAAAATAAATAAATATTATAAAATACAGAAAATTATGTATTCATTTATGTGATTGGTTAGTATTAGACGCTAAATCTGATAATTGGTTTAAATGTGTTAGCAAGCTTAAGGGGTTACATGGGTTTACGGGTTTCAAAAAATCGAATTTTTTTATTGTTTTTTTAAATTCTACAACTCTCCTTTAGAATATTGCCCTAAATTTTAAAGTTGATCTGAGTAAAAGTTTCGGAGATACAGCATTGAGAACTGGTGCGCTCGAGGCTAGCTAGGCTAAGTGCGCCGTCTGTAAACGCGTTTTTCTCAAAATTGTGTTTTTGAAGTCGGTTGGCAAGATTTCTTGAGAACTACTCAACTGAAGATCATGAAATTTTACACAGGTTTTTGAGATAAAATTCTTGAAGACTTCGACGAAGCATGTTTTTTTCGATTACAACTATTTGAAAAAAATTTCGCGGACCTTTCACTGAAATTTTTGTTTTTATACCCTGAACAGGGTATATTAAGTTTGTCACGAAGTTTGTAACACCCAGGAAGGGTCGGATACCCTATAAAGTATATATATAAATGATCACTATGTCGAGCTGAGTCGATTTAACCATGTCCGTTTGTCTGTACATATATATACGAACAAGTCCCTCAGTTTTTAAGATATCGTTTTGAAATTTTGCAAACGTCATTTTTTCTTCAAGAAGCTGCTCATTTGTCGGAACTGCCGATATCGGACCACTATAACATATAGCTGCCATATAAACTGAACGATCGGAATCAAGGGCTTGTATGGAAAACTTTCACATTTGACAATGTATCTTCACGAAATTTGGTATAGATTATTTTCTAAGACAACAATGTAATTTCCGAAGAAATTGTTCTGATCGGTAAACTTTTGCATATAGCTGCCATACAAACTGAATGATCGGAATCTAGTGCTGGTATGGAAAACTTTTGCATTTGACGTGGTATCTTCTCGAAATTTGGCATGGATTACTGCTTAAGGTAACAATATAATCTCCAAAAAAATTGTTCAAAACGAATTACTATAGCATTCCATACAAACTTAACACATAGTTACTAAGAGAAATGCACCTGTGAAGGGTATTTAGCTTCGGTGCAACCGAAGTTAACGTTTATTCTTGTTTTTTGGTAAAAATGTCTACCAAAAATTCAATTTTCAGTCTTTTTCCTTCGTTCAAGTTCTAAGTTAAGGTTTTAACTAAAACACGTATTTTTTCACTTTAGATGATCCTGTAAGAAGTTATCCTGGCAACGAGGGCGCACTTTTTTCCTAGTGGTCACCGGAAATGGCGTCGCAATGGCCGAGTTTAAAATATTTTTTTTTTCAACAATTTCAGAATTTCTTCGTTAATAGTGTATGTTTGTAACAATAAAAAATTCTAATAAAATATTTAATTTTTTATATGAAAAAATTACTCGTTCATAACAATGAAATCGTTGATCAGTTCGATATGTGATTTTTTACTGGACTTAAAGTTTTGTTATGTAAGAAGCAACACGAAAATGCTCTATCGAACTACATATAATAATATATATTTAGTCACTAAATCTTTCACCGGTGTCGTTTTAAAGGAAAAAAGGCTAGACTTGTAACAACTACTCTGTGGGTCGTGAGTGCGATAATACGACCCAAAATTAATCTAAAAACAATAAAACACGCTAACTACGACTGCATCGAAGCTATAATACTCTTCACAGTTGCATTTATTAAAGCATAAAAGGGTATACAAGGTTCTCTATATGGACAACCTTAACAAAAAAACTCACTTTTTGCGCAGCTTGTTCTGGAGTTTGTAGCAGGTTAAACTGCTACTTATTTAGAGTTGACCCCGACATACCAAATAAATATCCAACATGCAATGAGTAACCGCAGGACTTTAATCACCTCTTTGCAGCAAACTCTACTCATCTAACCTCCTCTCCCTATGGTCCGACCCCTGCCGTTAAATGACTGCGATGACAACTAACCTGAACCTTACCACCCCAGCAGATTTAGATAACAATTACAACAACAACAACAACAACAACAAATTTATATTGATTTTGATCGGTCAGTTTGTGTGGAAGCTATATGTTATAGTTGTCCGATCTTAACAAGTTGTTCGTAGGTTATAACGTTGCCATGGGCACTAATCTATAACAATATTTTGTGAAGATATTTTGTTAAATAAAAAAGTTTTTCATACAAGAACTTAATTTGGATCGATCAGTTTGAATGGCAGCTATATGTTATAGTGGTCCGAAATCGGCGATTCCGACAAATTAGCAACTTCTTAAAGAGAAAAAAACGTGTACAAAAAACCAATTTGATATCACAAAAATTGAGCAGACGGAATCGTTTTGAATGCAATCTGGTGGCAGTGAAGGAAGAAAACAGCATTGTCCAGTGGAGTAAAAACTGAGGTGAAAAACAAATTGCGACGAAGAAAGACTAAAGACTCTTCGGTTAATAATTTATATAACATTAGCCGATTATAAAACTATTATTAGGTAAAAATTTTCAAAGCTGTGCTGTGCTCTTAGCTATTTGCTCTAAAAACTGTGAAGAAAAAATGATAAAACGACTTTGATTTGTACACAGTTTTGTTTTATTAGAATAAAAACCAAAAACAAATTGTCAAACATTAAAAAATATACGCAATGATTAATATTGTATATGTATATGTATATATTTTTGTTATAATATTATAATAGAATGATATATACATACATATACATATAGTATAATTTTGTATATTTAGTTATTGATATTGATTTTTTGCATTAACATTATTGATTGGTATGATAGGTAATAATATTTGTTTATACGTTTGTGTGTAGTATTTTATGCACACTACTATGCACTTTATATATATTTTTCTTATTACAAGTATATGTTTTAGTTTACCCACTTTTTCCCCGCTATTAACATTGCATTCTAACAACTATTTCATATTAAATTATTATTTTGTAACATACACATATACTACATACATACATACACGTATTCCTTAAGACCGATCATCAACATTCTTCTTCTACTGAGCACTAATTTTATAAACATATTTTGCGGTTTTAATATTTTTATTTTTAATTTGGTAAAAATTTGTTACATGCGTTTGCTTTTTTTAACAAAAATGTTTCGACGTCTTTGTAAGAGAGCTACGCGTAATATTTGTATGTTATGTGTATGCTTGTTTACTATATATAACCCTTGCTAACAAAAAATATCAATATTCCCTCAATATTACTAACAAAATTTGCTTACACCAAAGAGCATGCGCAAATAATTGATTTGCTTGTAACACTTCTAATTAGCACCACTACTAAATTAAAAAAAAATAAGCGAAAGTTCGAAATGGCTAAACAAGTTTCACAAGTTATTTATTTGTTAGTATAGAATATCATAATAATTTGAAATAAATTGTGATGTTATTGAGAAATGCAGTATATTTAGAATATATTTTGAAATGCCGTATTATTTGGAATATAGCAGCATTTCTATAAGAATAAATTCAAAAAGACTATGGTTTATGCAAAATAAGTGGTAAATTTAGAAACCCTTACACCAAAAAAATCGTACAAAAATGCTGGGTGAAATGAACTAGAAAGAGCGCTATAGACCGTTAGTTTGTGTGAAGTGTTATCCGGCTAAGGATTGTCAACTCCAGCATTCCTAGAAATTACTTTGGGGATGTTTTCTACGGCAATAACAGCAAAATTGAATTGTCACACTACTAGCAATGCACATATCACCACCACATCTGTCCGTTTTATAAGTTTTTACAAGTTTTATTTAAAAATCTTTATAATTTGTTTAGAAAAAAGTGGTTTTGAAGGAAATCTTAGATAACACTGAACTAGTGTGTTGCACTTAAGAACTTTTTAAATTTTGTTGAATACAAGTTTTTTTGGTAAAACGTTTCTTTTTTAGGTTATTTAGAGACTCAAGCGAGTTTTGCAAAATTTCAGGTATTTTAGACTTGCTTATTTGTTTTTACAAGAGATAAAGGTTATCTAATCGTAACTCGGCTATAACCGCTAGCGGTGTCTACGCCAGTAAAGAAGAAAGAGTATCTAACATTAACATTATTCAAAACTTGAAGAATATTAATTTCGTTTATGAAAGTTTATAAATATATTATATGTATATGATGGCAAAAGAAGGCATAGATTCAAAATGTAGAATATATGGTATAATTTCATAAAATGTTTTACACGATCAAAAAAGTTTTTTAAATTGCATTAAAGAAACGAAATTACTTAATGAACAAAACAAAAGTTTAGTAATTGAAAATTTAGCATAAAAGTGTGAAATTAAATTTAAATAAAATATTAAAAAAATTAACCACTCAAAGTTATTCTATCGCAAAATTTGTAAATTTCAAGGTTAGATAAAGATAAAAGTTTTGAAATTTCTTTAGTATTGAAATTTTAGAACCCGCTTTGGATAAATATTTAACATTTTTAAGAATAAAATATTATATAAAAATCTTTTTTTATTAAAAAAAAAATCGGAAGGTTGTCTGCCATAACTCTATTTTAGTTTTACAGTGAAAGATTATAGCAAATTTTGGGTTTTTTCAATATTTTGTAATGATTTTTCAAGAAAATATAAAGCTTTTAATCTTTAAATCTATTTTAGTTCAGTAGTGCAAATTTACTAAAACGCTGGCTATATTTTTTCAGCACTAAATGTCACGAGTTAAAAGTGAAATACGTTAAATACAACTTTAGTATAGAACTATTCGACAAATGTGTCAAAAACCGGAAATTATTGCGGTTTTAGATTCTCTGAACAACACATGGATTAATTTGGCTAGAAATTACATATTTTTTAATTTTATTTGGGATATAAAATTATGACACGGTTTTAACGACTGCATTCAACATAAATATGTAACTTTAGAAAGAGCTAAGTTAATTTATTAAACATTATAAATGTTAGTTTTTATTATTGCTTTCAATACTTTTCCGCACAATTTTTGCCAATTAAACTATACTTCCTCCATTAACTGCGTAGTAAATTTTCAAATCGTCACGTAAACTCCACTTCAGCAAATATAATTTTATAATATGAAATAAAACTATAGATAACTCAAGTTAATGATAGTTTAAGTAGTTAAAGTATGTATTTTTTATGCGATAGAAAAGTAAGGTTAGCAAATAAATGTTAACGTGCAGTTAATATTAAAAGAAATATTTTCCTACAGCAAAAAATATCTTACTCAACAAAAAAATGCTGGTTTGCAACGAGAAATTCGTGACTGAAATCTAAATTGTGGCGAATACACCAGTTTGCTACTAGAATTGGCTGACTGTAATATAACTAGTCAGAGCAGACTAGTTCGTAGCAAGCAGTTTCGCACTGAAACTAGTTCGGAAAAGACCAGGCTTTCGCCAATTATAAGTTAATTTCTCTTTAGGGATACTCTACTAACACAAAACTGCCGTTTAGAAGAAAATGTGGCTTCAGCATGTAGACAGCTACCCTTTTATTCAACACTTAAAAGTGCTCTATGCTGTTGGATAATGAGATTATGTTTAGATAATAATTAAAACGATAATGCTCGCGAACTAGACTAAAAACAAATCACAATGCGTTGTCAACACTTTTTCTGGCTTACTATTTTCTATTTGTTTGTTTGTTTGCTATTTTTTCCAATATCTTTAACATATTTTATAATTACAATTTGTATTACATAAAAATCGTATTTAAATAATTAATGCTTGCGGAATGTTTTTTGTTTTTCAATTTCAAAATTAAATAACTTAATTTTTCACCGTTATTTACGACCTATGCACCGTACGCCACACACATGCAGCACGACTACGAAACGAATTTACGTGAATATACAAACTTTTGCTTATGTCTGCTCTATCAAGCTATTAGACACACGTATCGAGTTGAAATAAACGTTGCTAACTAAACGTTGTTGTTGTATTATTTGCGCAGATTTCGCCTGATTGCCTTCATAACACCGGATTCGTTAAAATTTCAGCCACTGCCAGCAAGCATTCGAGTTAAACTCTCATGCTCAGCTCAGCAGCTAGCAGCTGGCAGGCGCGCGGGCGTGTTTGGATGCGCTGTGTGCATATGGTAAACTTAACTTGCCGCCGCAACGTCGTCCTCAGCTGCCGCTTCATCCTCCAAGCCTAATACGGATTTATGCTTCTTGTACTCCGCATAACGTATGTGAGCGTATCTGCGTTTTGTTGCAAAAAAAATTTTTAAATTTTTGTAAAAATTAATAATTGATGCTTTTATGATTTTGAAAAATATATAAGCATTGCTACTTACTCGACATAATCGAAATCGATGTTGGAATGTTCCCCTTGTATGAGCGACCAGACGGTCCAGAGCATGTGCGCGGCCAACGCGAATTGGTTCACCTGCAAGTACAGACGTTCCACTTCGGCGTCGGTGATGTCGGAGCGTTGCAGATATTCCTGCAGATAGACACGTAACCAAGCAAGTTGAAAATCACGCTTGGGATAGCGTGAGAAGTCCGCCTCGTCAACGCCGGCAAATTCACAAAAATGATTTCCAATATCGAATGCCTGAAAATTGTAATCGGCATATTCGTAGTCAATGAAATTGACACGCTGCTCTGCTTCCAAGTAGACAATATTGGCCAGCAACAGATCGTTGTGGGCGAATACCACGGGGCTGCCCAGGCGCTCGAGCCGCCTGTATAGCGCGCTGAATTCGTCGCGTAAACGTTTTATGGGCAAGAAAGTTTCCTCAACTCTGTAATTGGGGGTGTGTGGGGTAGGTGGTTTCATGTGTGAGTGAAGGCAAAAAAAATTTGCGCAACGCACAGAGGGGAAGAGAAAAAATCAAGAAGAAAAGCGTTCAATTTAATTGCTTACAACTTTTGCAATATATTTTTTATATACTTATTTCTATATGTGTTTGTGTGTGTGTATGTGAGTCTGCTAAGCTAATAGTAATGAATGTGATTTACTTTGAATGAAGTGATTTTTTTTGTAGTACTACATATGCATACACATATGTAAGTACAGCTCTTTTCATACAAATTTAAATCTAATGCATACAAGTAATTAAAATTAAATTAATTTTTGTTTTTGTTATAAAATTGATTTATAAATATGTTAGAGGCAACAGAGAATGCTATCTAAAATGATTTGTGTTTTTAGTTCTAATAAAAGTAAGTAAAAAACATTACTAGTTTCATATGGAATCGAAAATCGAATGGTACGAATGAGCAGACGATCGATCGAACGAACGAGTGAGCGGGTGTAGGCAAGCGAGCGAAGAAGACACAACGACAAATAGACGAAGAAGAAGTGCGAGCGACGAGTTTCGAGTAGGCAGATCCAATACGCGCGCCTGTTAGCGCCTTATGGACGCTCAACGCGTGTCACGAGCAGTCCCACGAAGGAGCGCCAACGTACAAGCAAGCGATCAACGGCTGACGTTTAATAAGTTTTTTTAATGCATGCAGTTTCGTGCTTTTCTAAAGTGACACAGCCGTACGCAAATACAGACGTCACGACAAATTTCGAATCAAACGCCATGTAACGCCACGTAACATGCAAAGACGTGTGACATTGAATTAAGAACGTTCCTACACCGCCACGCGACTCCAACACTCTCCATTGCCCATACCTCCTCTCGCTACATGCCCAATCGATTGTAAATCAACGCCCGCAACAACGTTCTTGCCGCAATATATATAGACGCCATTAGCCGCAGCCGAAGCCTGTATGGCCCGAGCCTTAGCCGTTTGGGTCGCCGCGTTGCCGCCGCCCCCATCCAAGTCCTTCATTGCATTCTAAACATTCTTTGGGTTGGGGTGGCCTACAAAATAATGAGTTTGGCATGTGACGAAATAAATTTCGTATTTCGACGGTGGCAATTACCTTTTGTGTTTCTCGGGATCACTAAAACGTTCAGGTACCAAATCGAAGAAACTTTGCGTCTTATGCCACAACATTGGCACCACTTCAGCAGCTGGCGTCTCCTGCACCTGCACGCGACGATGCATCTCGGCAATGCGTGTGGCTACCAAACGCCAAATCTTCGGCTCCAAAACACTAGTTGGCTTCAATGTTACACCAGGTACAAAATCGTAAACTAAACCATTTTTGAATGTTGCAAACAGTGTCGGCGCAAAACCGTACGTATGCAACAGCAGTATGTTGCGTGTCTCGGCTTTGCGATCGATCAGCAGATCGGTTTTATTACCATAGACACGCACCAGTGCTACATTGCTATCACTGATCGAACTGCTGTTGTTGTGACTTTCATCCTTCGTATTCACAGCACAGCTGGCATTATGACTATTATCTATGTCAAGTGCACTCGACGTAGTCACCTCTGAATCCAATGTATCCGTATCGCTGATATTGCCCGAGTCATTGTTGTCGTCCAACAGTGTGGACGATGCCAAAGTTGAGGGTGAGTTGGGCGTGTCATTGCCATATGCGCTGCCTGTGTCGATTTCATTGCCATTGTTGTTTGTTGTTGTTGCTGTGGTGGTGGTGGTTTGTGGAGGATTATAGAAGCAACCGACAAGCTTATTTGTGATGCCATCGGTGAATTTCTAGAATTGCACAAAAAAACAAATAATGATCATTATAAATTTGTATATGGAACGAATTCATTTGCCTCATTGCCGCTAACCATTCCGTGTGTATCATCCAATTGTGTGCCTAATAGGTGCCCACTAAATGATATGTATCATAACAATCATTGCTGGCGGGGCATGCACTTAAATACCATACATGTAGTTATGTGCATGTATGTACATTCCGTGACACCGAGCACTTGACATGATAACACTGTTTTGCTTTCCAAATTGATTAATCGGCTGTGTGCGCCTTTGGTTATGCTTTGCAGCATAAAAATTAATCCTTATGGTGCGCAGTGTACACCAACAAGTGGAAAATTGGTGAAATTAGTGTTTCATTGCAATGACCTTGTCCTCTTGCAGTGATGTAAATTGGTTTGCTTTACACAATTTGTTGGCCGACACTTACTGCCCGCAGCTGGTGTCAACCCCATCACACGATCACTATCCATGCCGCCATTGTTGATTTAAACTGAGTTTATCTCAACTCGCATTTCAATTAAATTAAGCCAATTTATAGTCACTTTATCACACTTACAACACACGTTACACAAACACACTAGAATTTTGTGAACATTTTTATAAACGAAAAGTAAATTTTGGTTAAGTGATGCTTTATCACTTTCAAAAATTCACCGCCGTGAATTTAATGCAATCATTTAATTTAGCAGAGTGCTGATTGTTCAGATAAAGTCTTTAGCCAATTAAAATAAATTTCACAAAACGACTGAGTCAATATGTTTGTTTAACAAATTGAGTCGAAGTGTTTGCTGTTCCAATCAATTATTCAATTTATTACTTTATATTTGACAGTCTTGATTTCTTGATGGACATTTCCGTGATGAAAAGTATTGACTGCAATCTAGTTTTGAGCAGGAAACAAAGAAGCCTTGATAAATAAAACTATTATGCTCTGAGGCAAAATGTTGCAAGAGTATAAAAACGTAAAGCAAGACCCTTAAGTATTAGCCTTAAACATAATCTGATCCTCAGGAGGATAAGATTTCGTACTAAAAAATTTCTCATATGGTTTTGTGGTTCCTCGACTCGGTATTGTTTGTATAAGATAATAATAAGAAAATACACTCTAGTTCAGAAATTTTCTTCGATAAGGGCGAAATAGCAGCGGAACATGGTTGATTTCTTCGATACCGTTGCTTTCATTTTCATTTCAAAGGTACTTTACAACCCTTACTTGGTCGGTAAATTGTGGAAAATATCGATAAAATAATGGAAATGTGTCCGACATTGCTTCAATGTTTCAAATGCCCGGGAGCTAAACATTGAACAAAAAATCATTTAAATTAGCCTGGATGTATGTGGTCGTTGCATGGGTGCTATCCGAATTAACCCAAAAACACTTCATGGATCTAATTTCTGATTTCAACTTGCAAAAGTTCGAAAGTGGGAGGAAAACGATTGCAGTCGCGGTGAGTCGGCTCAAACCTTGGGCAAACCAGGATTGATGGTTAGGAACGTTAGAAAGTGGGATTGGCTGGCCATCACCTATCTAATATGAGCTACACCCCTAAGTCCGAACTCTTAATTCGGACATATACTATCAAAACCTAGACTAGCTGAAGGAAGCAATCTCCCAGAAGCGGCCAGTTTTGGTCAAGAGGAATTGTATTCTATCAGGATGATACCAAGCCACAAACATCGATAGTTACACGCCAGAAGTTCTGAGAACTTGGTTGGGATACCCTTATGCAATCACTTTAATCATTCGGACCTGGCACCAAGTGATTACTACCTGTTACTGTCCATGGCGAATGATTTTGGTGGTGTAAATTTCACCGAAGGATGGAGTCATGTGTACAACTTCACGCAAGCGAAGAAAGGTTTCTGATCGCCATTCACTTGGGAATGGCCAGAAACGATTCTTTTACATATGGCTCAAACAGCTCACGAAAACCTCCGTTTGAAGACAAGCTAAAGTTAAAAACGCCTTCAGTGAAAAATTACCAACAGCCTCGGATGAGAGACCCCCCTTTTCATAACGACCATGGCAAACGCATTAAGGACTACGATTTGAGGGCATGCACCTGGAATGTCCGGTCCCTTAATTAGGAAGGTACCGCTGCCCGGCTGGTTGATGTCCTCCTTAGAGTGAAGGCTGACATAGCTGACGGGACAAGGACTGAGGCGAGTAGGTCCTTGTGGCATTTACTGCAGTGGTCATATAAAGGAACGCAAATTCGGTGTGCGATTCGTGATGGGAGAGAGGCTTCGCCGCCGAGGCCTGGGATTCAACCCGGTGGATACATTGGAACGTCTAGCCACAATTCGCATTAAATTGAAGTTCTTCGACATATCGCTGAAAGATGCCTTCTTTTTTATTCTTTAACGCCAGGGTGGGCAGAGAAGGTATCTTTGACCCAACGATCGAGAAATTCAGCTTCCACGAGGAAACATCCTCAATGGGTTGAAGCTGATGACTTCGCCGGGGCCCTAATATGGTTATCTGTAGTACTAGATTCCAGCATAAGAAAATTCATCAAGCTACCTGGCTGTCTCCGGATCCAAAAGCCACCAACCAGATCAATCATGTTTTGTTAGGCGAGAGACACATCTCCAGTGTTCTCGACGTGCGTACGCTCCGAGGTCCTAACATCGATTCGGACCACTATCTTGTTGCAGCCAAGATTCGCACCCGCCTCTGTGCAGCAAAAAACGCACGCCAACAAACACAAGGAAGTTCGACGTCGAGAAACTGCAATCACAACAGACAGCGCAACGGTTTTTTACTCGACTTGCATTCCTGCTTTCTGAGCGCACTCAGCAGCTGTATGAGATATACGACGACAATGACATATTTCAGCAAATTAAAAGACAGAGGCAAACACTCCAGCTCTGAAAGTTTTCGACGCAGAGGAAGAGGAAGACCTCCACTCCTTTGGAAAGATCAGGCGGAGAAAGACCTGGCTTCGCTTGGAATCTCCAATCGGTGCCTTATTGCAAAAAGGAGAAATGACTGGCGCGCTCGCCAATATCTGTGTTCCTAAGAACTTGTTTATTTTAATAATGGGTTGTCAAAAAAGTCTTGCGGTGTTTTTATTGAATTTTTTTTTTTATTGCAATTGAAATGAATTTTTGACGACTCATGCCCAGCTCTTGACCGATGCTACGGCTGCTACTATGCCGGTCTCTTTCGACCAATTCAGCGATTTTATCGCAATTTTCGACGACAGGCCTTCCGGAGCGTGGCGCATCTTCGACCACCTCTACACCAGAACGAAAACGTTGAAACCATCGTTGTGCGGTGGAAATGGAAACTGTATCGGGTCCATAAACTGCACAAATTTTATTGGCGTAGTAGTATTGTAAAATATGCCGTATTTTCTCTTTATTTTGAAACGACAATTAATCAAACACGTGTTAGCGCGTGAAATGAGCTTTCCAAAAAGGTATAGCATGACCCGATGCGACGAATAAAATTAGAACTACGCGCTTTCAGCGCCAACTAGCGAAAATAACGCAAGACTTTTTTGACAACCTATTATTTGACAGATGTCGCTTGCAGTCTGTCGCGCGCTATATGTTCGGCACTTCATTCTTTAAGTTTTCATATAAACATTGCAAGGAGTAATATTTGTTCTTATAAGTCATTGTAACTATATTAATATTGATATATACAATACGTATGTTTGTTTACAAATTTATCTGGATTTTGGCATTTCCGAGCTGTTAAACGCCATATCTCATTCTATAGCGGTAATTGCAATATTCCACATTATTTTCAAGTAATTTAGTATATTTTACTGGAATTATCTATTGTCATGTCAAGAATCGACTGTAATTAAATGCAATTTATCACTGAATCAAATTAACTGCACACAATAAAGATAATAAGTTTGCGTTAATTCAGAAAATTGTAATTAGTCACTTTGCGCATTCTAAGTAAATAATATAAGTAAACAGATTTATCAACCACTCATGAGTGGATCAATCTAGTTTGATATTTGGTTTGATTGAGGAAGTATAAATTATGGATGTCCTCGGATCGGCTTGGCACAAACTTGGCAAAAAATATATAGTTTTTTAATTCAATACGACCACATTGGCTTTATACAAATAAAGCTATCATATTCTTCATAAGCGTAAGGGTTTTATCATCTTTTCGGGTCTGATCTTAAACGCTCTGATTATCTATTATTTAATGCTAAAGCAATTGGCAATCATGAAATAAAAAATCTCATATCAATGGATGGAATTGCAGAAGTATTAGTTTACTATATTGAACCAAGAATGCAGAAAAATCAGGGTAAATAAAATATTTACAGAACTTGATCAGGATGGAACGTTCGAAAAATTCTGAAAAACCTCAAATTTTCGACACAAAACTTGTCCGAGGCAGTTGAGACTATCAGTTGTATGGTTTAAAATGCTATTAAAATTCGACTCATCCTAAAAGACATAATTTTCATGGTCAAGTTCTTCTAAAAAGAAATATAATAATCACAAGATTAATGTGGGTAGTCTTAAATCCGCAAAAAGTAATATCTCTAAGGCCTTAAGGCATATGGATAAAGGCAAGATAAGGGCTAATGAAAACATAGGCTTACAAATTTTGGATTATGCAGACAAAATCTTAATAAATTGTCGCGAATTATGTCGACGTAATTAACATAGGAATTATGATTATTTGTGTGGCTGCGTAAAACAGGCTAATACACACCGTAACTTTATTTGGAGTAAGTAAGCAAATGGAATTAAATGTTAGTTGATGGTGATAACAATAATCTCAGTAGCCTTGTTTATCTGGCAATCTGTTTTAGTGTGTAATAATATGAATCCACATTTATTATGTCTATATATTAGTTTCACACTTGTCTGTTGCTAACAATGCAATAATAATTAGCTACCATGTGACTGCATTTGCATTGTTTTATTTCTCTGGTAACATCAGAGACTGATAGATGTGCCTATATGCATGCTTGACTGAATGGTTCATATATTAAACCTACAAATTCCATTGCTAATATATCGTGAGTGATTCCCATAAAACATAACAATGTGATTTATTGCCAAGATAATGAGAAATATTTACAAATGTCTGACAACAACTATTATTAAGTGAAGTCGTTATTTTGGAAAGTGGCGGTAAGAGCGTTATGAATTTGTATACCGTAGAAGACCGTAGCAATTATAATCATTTGTACTATAAATTTTTATAATGAAAAAAATCGCCTTTCAGAGCAGAAAATTTAGTGTTAATTTAATAGCAGCCACTTCTGCCTGCAGTAATTCTAAATCCTAAACCTAAGTTTGACGGAGAGCTTCTTTCTGACTCCACTTTTTTTATGTTTCCGGTTAATGGTGATTTGTGGGCGTGGTTGTGGTCCGATTACGCTCATACGAACTCGAAAGTTTTTGTACTAAAGAAGGAGATAACTCAATTTTTACTCAAGTTGCAGCTTGCACAGACAGAGGAACGGACAGACAGACAGTCAACCGGATTTCAACTTTGCTCGTCACCCTGATCACTTATATATATATATAACCCTATATCTATCTCGCTTAGTTTTAGGTGATACGATACAACCTTTAGATGAACAAAACAATAATACTCTGTAGCAACTGGTTGCAAGAGTATAAAAAGTGAAGGATGGTGCTAGAAAATCGTCAGGCAAGTGTTGGAGAGATGGCAGAGGAGCTCGATATCTCTCCCGAGTCCGTTTGAATGATTTTAGTGGATATTTTGGGTATGAAATGCGTTCTTGCTCGACACATCTCGATAAAGCTGAATTTTCTTCAAACACAGAAATCTTTGGCCATGCTTGGTCGTGCGAATTCCGATTCCACATTCTTGTTGAGATAAACCGTTTTGTCAATTACTTATTATTTTATTTGTAAAGTCGGCTGAATAAGTATTTTCCGCTAATTTTTATGCTTAAACTCTAAATGCAACTGAACACTGACGACGTCAAAAATCTCTTTACAAAATGTCGCAATAATATTTGTAACGGTTTATTGCTAACGTCTTCAACGAATAACGTACTTTTAAAAAATCGTGCTACAATTTTTCCTAACAAATATTAGAGGGTGCTTTAGTTTTGTCCAATACTGTATGTATGTATATACATACATATATATGAAAATCTATGTGTATGTTTGTATACACACTAATTTTTAAATTGATATTTCACAGCTGTCTTTATCTTATCATGTGAATTGCGAAATTTCGCGTGATTTTCGAATAATTCAGTATATATTGCTGCAATTATCTATTTATCTATCTATAAGTATATACATACATATATCATGAGTAATCAATTGCAAAATATCACTGAATGAATAGGGAATAAATAAAAATAGATAAGTTTACGTTAATTCAGAATGCTTTTGGTACCAAAATTCCTACACCTTAAACTCAACCAATTTCTTTCGGCAGGAGATAATACTGTATAGGATGGACGAGAAATTAATTTAAACTTAAAAAATCATGCTTAGGAAAGGTTGGGTTAAAAGGTCGATCCTCACCGAGATATCACTTGGACAGCGTATATTCTAGTCCAATAGAAGCGCTTTGAGCCAATCACGAAGGTTTGAGGCGGCTTGTGTCAGTTTCGCCTTTGCCTCCACATTGCAAAATGTGGACAATGGAGAAGAAAATACCAGGAAGTTACCACCTCACCTTCTTTCATACAACTTTCGACAGTTTGGGTCCGACTGGATTGCAAGCCTTACAGCATGAATGCCTATTGGACAATGTCTAGTAACAACCCCTATGCTCAGTAGATCTCTCAGTCGCGCAATAGCTGATAGACAACCAACGTTTGTCCAGCGCACGCGAAGTCCATAGACCGAGGATGGACTAGTGCTTGAGAGCAAGATGACAACGCGAATCCAACTCATACTCATTACGTTGTAAGCAGGGTAAGGGTGCCCCCTGCAGCTAGCTCATCGGATTCCGTTAGGACCAAGCGAGTCTGATATTAAAGTATTGGATAGTCTTTTCGTTGTATATCTCCAGTGTTACCAATCACATTGTGGAAGTTGAAAAAAAGTTACAGCTGTTCAAAAATGAGTGAAAATAATGAAGAAACTCGCTATATTTTGAAATTTCTGCATCAAAAAGGTAAGAATGTCACACATGAAATTTGTGAAGTTTACGGAGACGACGCTGTATCAGTACGGAAATTCCGATGTGAAAGATGCACCTCGCTCTGGTCGACCTATCGTTGAAAAAGTCGATGAAATTATGGAAAAGATTGACCAGCACCATCACATAAGCAGCCATGACAACCTAAGGAACTTAACATTCATCATTTAAAAAAAGGCTGGTTACAAAAAGAAACTTGATATTTGGGTACCACATGAATTATCTGTGAAAAATTTAATGGACCGAATGCTGAAACGAAATGAAATCGAACCATTTCTAAAGCGAATGATAACAGGAGACGAAACATGGATCAAATACGACAATAAATCCAAACGTGGTGAAGATCAACAAATGGTCAAAAAGCCAGGATTAACGCCTCGAAAGGTTATGCTGAGTGTTTGGTGCGATTGGAAAACATTCATCCACTATGAGCTGCTCCAGCCTGGTCGAACGATTAATTCTACATTTTACAACAACTGATGAGATTTAAGCAAGCAAACGAAATAAACGACCAGAACTGATCAACAGAAAGTGCTTCGTCTTCCATCAGGACAACGCTAGACAACACACATCTTTGGTGACCCGGCAAAAACTGGGAGAGCTTGGCTGGGAAGTTTTGATGCATCCACCATATAGCCCTGATCTTGCACTATCGGACTACCATTTATTTCTGTTAATGCATAACTCCCTTAATGGACTAAAGTTAACTGCAAGAGAAGCCTGTGAAAATTACTTGTCGCAGTTTTTCGCCGAAAAACCAGAAAATTTTTACACTGATGGTATAATGTCTCTAGCGGAAAAATGGTAAAAAGTGGTCGACCAAAATGTTACATACATATGTATTTGGTTAAATAAAGTTAATTATAAAATTTAAAAAAATAAGTTGAAGTTTGATTAGAAATACGAAAAGACTTTTTTTAACTACCCAATATTTATTAACTGCACCAGATAATTATGAATCTCTTTTGAACTAGTGTGAATATATGTATGTATGTATATTTATATTTCAGTCTGCAATATATGGATACATATACAATTGACCATGCCCATACCCACACATTTTTGTAGTGCAATAGTCAAGTATCTATTCTTGGCTGCCAACCCACGTTGACGCCGTACTCAATGATGAATGCAGAGGGTGAGAGTAGTATTGTAGTAGAGAAGAGAAGAGAAGAGCAATTTGGAATAGCTTAAGAATGAATAATCTGCGGTGAGGTATCAGTAGAAAAATCAACAAAGAACCAATGAAAGAGAAATCTTGTCACCACTACGCACACACCCACAAATGTAACAGTGAATCAAAGTTTCTACGTAGAAGATAATGACGAAATAATACAAAGTCACTAATTCCACCTCCCGGTTTTTTATAAAATCAAATAATAACAACAATTGTACAAACAATACTCAAATATATACTAATCACGCACACAAACACATATAGACGTAAACAAAAATAAAACTTCAGTGATTCGTGAGCGGCGCGTTCGCCGTTTTTTTAATTTTTCGTGAACGACGTGTTCCCACGTAATAGGTGAAGAGCATTGCGTGTTAAAAGACGTAGGCAACAGCAAAAAAACAGCAAAGCGGATTCTTCGCGGATCAGCAGTCCCGGTCCAAAGATCAAAAATGCGCCATATACATATATACTTTTATAATATACATATACTATAAATACATATACTATAAATACATATGTATATATGGTATTATATACTAAGTGACAATACAAAAAATGACAAAAGTATAAAAATAAAAGCATATTTTTTGGGGGTCTTTGATATGTACACATCCATATATGTATGTAAGTAAATATGAGTAACAAACTGGTGCTAATAAGCACTTATCGCTTGTACATATATACTATATGTATGGTATATACCTATAAATTCTTAAAGCTTAAGGTCTTATGACAAAATTGCAATAATTCACCGGCTATTTTTTTCCATTTTTGTTTTTGTTGCATTTTTCTTAGCCAGCTATTTATATGATAATAGGAAATGAAAGGCAAAACCGGTCTATCTATCTCTAAAACCGGTACAAGAAAGCGTGCAAAAATAAATAAATGTAGGCGTATAACCTAGTATGTATGTATATATGTACGTATGTATGTATGTATGTATGCATTGTTTACTTTATACATTTGTGCGTGTAAATGTCCAGATTACAGAATTTGTTTATTTACCTTTCAAACACAAGTCACGCAAATCAAATTTGTACACCAACAAAAAGTTAACAGTTAATAATTAGTAAATCTCTGTGAACAATAGCAATAAAGTATAAATGAGTTCAGGGACAGGAAATATGTATGTATGCATGTATGTATGTATGTAAATATGTATGTAGTATTATGGGTACTAAAAACATAAACAAATAAAAATCTAAACAAGTTTTGTCGGAAATATGAAATTTATAGCATTGAAAGGGTTTATAATTCAAGTCGTGGGCAATTAACCTATAAAGACAAGAAAACTCATTAGCTTCAGCTGTAGCGCAGCTATAAGACCCTTCATAAAAGTGTACAAAAATATATAAAAAAAAGGGTATAAATCTAATCAATAAACTGTGTGCACTTTCGTAAAGGTATCTTGTCAATTAAAAAAATTCCATACAAGGGATTCATTTTGATAGATCAGTTTGTATGTCAGCTATATGCTATAGTGGTCCGATCTAAACAATTTGTTCGGAAATCATAGCGCTGCCTTGGAAAACAATCAATGCCGAATTTCATAGAGATAAGATTTTGGGCGGTCCGTTTGTACCGATATCAGCGATTTCGATCGATTGCGTATATAGAAACAGATAGACTGACGAACATGGCTAAGTCGACTCAGCTCGTCCAGCTGATGTTGTTGTTGTAGCGGAAGAATTCAGCCGAGTTGACAGTACTTGACCGGGTTCGTTCCGGTTACGTAGACCCGACTATCGTGGGAACAGAATCGTCCAAATCATAATTTTATATGTACTCAATAAGGTCTCCGATGTTTCTTCTGCGTGTTACAAACTTTGTGGCAAACTTAATGTAGCCAGTTCACGATATTAAAATGGATTTATTCTTTATATAGGACCTAGTCTAAGATATAAGCAAGTGTTTGGTGGCAATATATGTACATACACACAATATGCCAAAAGAAACTCATACGAAATTCAGCGTAACCAAAACAGGTCCGGATTTATAGCCGGCAAAGGCTTGTTTCAAATTATTTGATAATTTTTTTCTGTCGTTACAACAACAACATTAAACCAAGATAACATTCTTGAAAAATTCATTGATATCGCTCTCATATAGACCGATTTATAAAAAATAAAATTAAGAGAAGAAGAACAATAACTTAAAATATAAATTCAAATAAACGAGGGGTTCAAAACGGACGTATGTATATAGGAAGAGAATGCAGCCATTGTCCAATTTCCATCCGCCAGCACTAAGAGAGTATGAGGAGTCTTACTGAAGGAAGGTAATATTTTAAGGATTTTTTATTTTGTATTTTTTTATTAAATGAAAAATATTTCAAGAATAAAAGTCGGTTGAGCCAATATTGACAAAGTTACGAGCATATTTATACTTGTCTTATGCAGGGCTTTCACAGATTTTTTAGTTCAAAATACTCGTATTACAGCATTTTCAAATAAATTACATTTTCAAAGTACTGCACCGTTGCTGTTTGGTATTATTATTTCTACAAAAAAATTTAATTTCGAAAAATCTTCTCGGAATTATCTTGGGAAACTATTGCAGTATAAAGTAACCTGGAAATTCATCTTAATATTAGGTATATGGGGGCTAAGGGAAGTATTGACCCGATTCAAATCATTTGTAATACATAGACCTAGGGGCTTGAACAGTTTTAATTCGATTTAGGCAATATTTAGTTATAGGGTGGCACACCTCAAAAGGACTATTCGTGCATTTGTATACTAGGAAAGTGAAAGTTTTGTGTTTTCGCTCATTTTCGCACAATATTGGTATGTCAAAAAATGCTATGTGCTGAATTTAGATGTCGAGCAAGTCCCGAGATATGTGATTTCACCTAAAAGTGGGCGGTGCCACACCCATCGTTCAATTTCGACTCCGTCTGCTCTCTCATACCATCTCGGGGTAAAATTTAATATTGCTGGCGTATTTAGTTATTGATTTGTCGCCCTTTTAGTAGTTTTTACAGTACAGTTATATGGGGAGTGAGTGAGATAATCATCCGATTTCATCCATTTCTACACAGTCGGTAGAAGTTCCTACAATATTTGTGCTAGGCGAATTTGGTTGGTTGTAGCTTTAGTAGTTTAGGAGATATGTACATTAAACTTATTAGAGGGCGGGGCCAAGCCTATTTATTTTAATTTTTTTGCCCTCAGGTGCCTCTTGCTACTGGGATTCCCTGGGAAATAAATTACTACTTACATAATTATGGCAATTATAATGTTTAATACATGCAGTTGTTTTAATTAGCCCTTATCTCGAGTTAATACTAAAAAAGGCAAATAGAACTTTTAGCACTTACTGATACCATAACTAAACTAAAACTTTAAGCCTTTTTGGTGCTGTATTCGACTGCATTTTATAGCTTGGGCAAACAAAGAAGGTAACTTAGCGCACAATATTTGCAAAGAACGCAATTAAATGATAAATAATAAATAACTCATTTAAGGCATCTAATAAACGTTGAAATACAAAAACAAATGCATTGTTGCTAAAAACAATACGAAATTAGTACTTTAAAATTAATCAGTAAATGCTTTTTTCCAACATAGTTCGGGGTAGACGTCAAATAATAAACACTCTTATCATAAGGAGAGCTTATTTGATTACAAAGAGATTAATAATAAAACAGTTAATGTACGTGTGCCTTATATGTAATACATATATGTATAAAGATTATTTACACATATACACATATGGTATGTATGTATGTATGTACATATTTCAGAGCAATATTTTACTATGTGAATCGGTCATACGTGTGGCGTCAATGAGCTAGCAACTCAACAATTCATAAAAAATACACTAAAACACTTGTTTTTTATCAATGAGTTAGAAAGTATGTCGATAATGAACATGTGTATGTACTCAGCCACGCGCTTGTCTTTCTTTTTAGCTCCCACACGGATTCTATTAATTTGTATAGATTTTGGTTTTTTTTTCGTTAGAGTTCCAGGGTAAGTTTCCATTTTCCTAAAGTGTAAATACTTGGCATACGTGTTGTTGTAAGGAAAAATATTGAATTACCATTTGATGGCTGATACTTCATTGTTATTGATTAATGGAATATTAATCACAAATTTAGTATATATGACTGTGAAAAATAAGCAGAACCCTATACCCGTGCATTTTGTCTAACAGATTCGACTACCCCATTTGCTTTCCTTGGAAAAGATATAAGTACAAAACTGCGGTTTGACATCTTCAAGTACACACATAGATATGTACATACATATGTATGTACGCAAAGGTAAGTGGCATCAACGACTATAACGAAAAGAAGTAACATCTTATTAATATTTATTTAAGAAGCATACTCATAGGGGCTATGCCAATAAAGAAGAAAAAGAACTCATAGGGACACAATCCTCTATTTTATTAATATAAACAAAACACTTCCAAATTCCTATGTCAATCAGTTAAAAACATTCATAGTTTACATCCGTTTTATGACAGGGTCTAAAGTGAGTATTTGTCTGGTAATTCCCAGTTCAGCCAACGTGATATGAAAAAATTCAATTACTACTTTATTTTCGAACAATTTTTCAGTAAAAAAGTTTAAGTTTATATTCAGCTGCACCGAAGCTATAATACCCTTCACGGGTGCATTTATTATAAAATAAAAGGGTATATATAGATTTTTATTTTGACTTTAAACGGTCTATTTTCATTTCATTTTTCATACAAAAACTTCAATTTTGATCGGACCGTTTATATGTTCCGATATCGTATATATGAACCCAACGTAAAAACGTCTAAAAGCCAAGCGTACATAAGTCTATGCATGTAAGTATGAATGTGTCTGAGTGATAACACCTAAGGTCACTACATATTTGTATGGCTGATAAGATTGATAACGGCGCTTGTGCTTCCAAATACTATAAAAAATTTAGTGGAATTAATTTTTCAGTTCATCACAGATTCTTAAATTCCCGCTCATTAATATCAATAACGTTTGTGATTAAGATCTGTTTTCTTTTTTTAAGTGTGTGTAGTACTCGTATATCAACAATGCAACGTAAATGCAAAGTTATATAAACAACTATTCCATCTAATTTGCATGAAAATTTATTTAGAAATTATGAAAAAGTATCAAGTAAGTTAAAATGCCCGACATTTAGATATTTCAAAAGTCTGTTTATGCAGGTGCAGCTTTTCATAAAAATAAACATTTAAATATACTACAAAACGGCAGGTACACTCAATAAACAATGTGAGAGGAATGTGTAATTTAAAAAACAAATAATTAAACAAGATTAAACGTGAACTTCGGTTGCAACAAAGCTAAAATACCTATCACAAATAAAAATAGTCTATAACAAATAAGGAAAAGCTAAGTTCAGGTATAACAGTACCTTTCATACTCTTGCAATTGAAAGGATTGAAGCTAGGGAAGTAGAGCGGGTTTTCACCCGATTTTATTCACTCAGTCAGCTATGGGTACTTCAGTATAAATATTCGATACCTAGGGGCTAGAACAGTTTTTGTTAGATTTGGACAATGTTTGGACATAAGGTGGGATACTCTAAAGGCAAAGGCAAAGTTTTATCACGTTATATTAATTGCTTCTTGAATTGTATATTCGAATGAAGAGATTCAGATGGAATTTAAAATGGCCATGTCCGATTTCGCACACTGTGACATAAAAACGTCAGAGAAATGCTACATACCAAACTTGGTTGAAATCGGTCGCACGGGTCTTAAGATACGGTTCCACTATTATACCATCTTTCGTGTAAAATTTAATGTATGGCGTATTAGTTATTAATTTATCGCATTTTAAAATAGTACCGTTACGATTTTGATCAATCAGTTTGTATGGCAGCTGTATACTATAATGATCCGATCTAAAAACATTATTCAGATATTGTAGCATTACTTCGGATAATAATCAATGCCAAATTTTGTGAAGATATCTCGTCAAATAAAAAAGTTTTCAATACAAGAACATGATTTTGATTGTTCAATTTGTATGGCAGCTATACGCTATAGTAGTCCGATAGCGGTGGTTCCGACAAATGAGTAGCTTCTTGGGGAGAAAAGGAGGTATGCCAAATTTCAGATCGATAGCCCAAAAACTGAGGGACAATTTTGCGCATATACTGACAGACGGACTTTGCTAAATCAACTTAGCTCGTCTGCCAACTCATATATAGTACATACATATGTATATATACATATTTTAAAGGGGGTCATACGTTTCCTTTTGGATGTAACATACTCGTACTTCGTGACAAACTTAATATATCCTGTTCAGAATATAAAAAATGTATGTATATGCGTTGAAATTTTCAGAAATAATATTGCAAAATATTAAGGGCAAGGCAATTCACGAGCAGACAGGTAGTAAATTTACACTTTTTACAACCTTTACAGCAACAGAATATGCTATGTAAAGGTAGATATTTAAAACACATATGCACAATAAACGAAATTGCTTTTAATATAAATTTCGAGAACCTTTAAAGAGATAATAATGCTATAAAGCACAATATTCATAACCCAACACAAACCCCCGTATTTATATATACACATACAGTCCAAGCAACAGTAACTACATACATACAATTTATGTATAACTATTTATTGTAAAACGATGTGATGTTCATTATACTACAAGCGACAAGAATCCGGTTAAGTTGAAACAAAAAAGTCTTTACTACAGACATGATGATGGATGATAAGCACGAATTATACAATATATCTCATACTTTCATATGTATTATGTATGAACACACATAATTATAATTAGCGCTATGTGCATACGCACATACTATATAATATATGTACTTCCTTAAAAAAGTAAAAGTTTTAGTTCCTGTGTCGCTAACATCAAAAAAACAAAAGGTTGCTATAACGTCAACTAAATATAGTAAATACTTGTAATTGCACAAACATAATTACTTATATACAGTGAAGAAGAGAGGGGGAGACTGCGGACAGTTCCTCCCGCCAACGGAATTCTTAGAGTAGCCGTCTGCTACAATGTTTTGCAGTTTTTTTTCTCCAACAATTTACTACAATCATTCCTCGACCCCGGATTAGAACAGATAGCTAATGCATGCATATTATGTACACGCAAAGTCTTCGAAGCTGTTAAGCGGCATGATGGAAATTTCCACACTCTGTTTGATTGACATAATACAAATATTTTCACATCTGACAGAGTCAATAGGAAAAATTGTATTTTATTGCAGAAAACAAGGTTTCAGATTGAGGTACATACACATGTGTACTTTTAGGCACATTGAGCTGGTAAATATTTGGTTTGGGCTGGCATACATAACCATTTTTAACCGATAACGGCCGCTAACAGTGGCAAATTCCAATTTGGATGCAAATAATAATGAATTCGATGTATGTATACATTTTAATAGGTATTCAGTACTCACTTTAAATTGTACATGGCTAATATTCCACTGTGGTCTTATCACTTTCAGCACCTCTTTGGCACCGCTAATTACGTCGTCGCCAATGTGTATGGGTACAAAAACTGGAGTTACAGAGCTGCCGTTGGTGATATCGCTATGCTGTTGTTGTTTAGAGTTCAATGCACCATTTGATGAATGCAACTTTTGACCAACACCGGCACCTATTGCTGTTGCCGACGAACCATTGTGCGCTACTTTCGGACGAAAAACACTACCAGTCGTTGCAGTGGTGTTCTCCTTGTAACTGTTGAATTTGGTTTCTGTGCCCATACTAATTTGCCGCACTCGTGAATTATTAGAAATTTAGGTACTTGTTTTATTTCAATAATCTTTATGTGTGTATCACTTTAGCCACTTTTTGCTGATTTGTAGCAGGAATTTGTAATGTTTATTTACAAATATGTATGTATATTGTATAGTTTACGACGACAACAATTATATTTTGTAATAACTTTAACAAAACTGTGTAGTATTTAAATGATGAATGATATATTTCTTTATTTTTCTTAATTTTTTGATTATATGCACATTTGTTTACATACGCTGTATGGTTTGATTGGCTTAAATTTGTAGATATTTTTTTCCGGTTTTGTTTATATTACAAATTCAACACTCTCTTGTTGACGTTTTGTGCTTTGGCTATTTTTACGGCTGATTGGACAGCTGTAGCAAATTTTGCTCTTTTTTATGTGGGTAACGTTCTCCTTACCGGTAGCAGGAGAAACGTTTCTCGTTCTCCTCCGTTACAACTCTAAAACCGATCAGCTGATTTTTCTCCTTTCCCTTATAGGTGTACTCCTCACCGCATTATTTAAAAAATCTCAACTTATCTCTTACAACGTTTTGCGCGCGAGGATTATATTTGTGAGCGCGTAAGAATTATTTCAACTATATTGTCTATTTTACTTTCAAATTCCTTCACTATACCACGTTTCTTACTATGCGCTCTTTGGCCGACGTTGTGTTGTTCGTTATTTTGTTGTTGTAGCGCTCCTCTCGTCGTCACGACTATTCGTTTTTGTTTTTGCTTTTGCCTTTATGACGGGCTTCCGATTTGATTCTATTTTTATCGATTTTTCTCGTAATGGATTTCGTTTGCTAATTTTTTCTTCTCTTCCTTTTGCACTGTGTTCGGTTTTTGTCCTATCCTTTGTACAAAAAATTTAAATTCCTGTTTCTCCTTAACAACTGTATGCGTGAAATACACTTTCTAGCAGGATTTGCTTATCCTTCCGTATTTAACACAAGTTAATTCAATTCCTTTTTATACAGCGAACAAACTTTTTTCTTTGCTAAATGCAATCAGAACTCGAATAAATGCTAAATATTTATCACTTTGAATTTAAGCACACCCAATTCTGGTCAAATCTCTTTACAAACTGAACGAGTGAGTGCCGCGCACAAAACACTGTCACTCGCATGGTCTGCTATCGGCGTTTTGCCCCTGTGTGGTGAAATACCAGTTTTAACGCTACCGGACTACAAAACCCATTGCTGTGGTGAATATTAAATAGATATTTGAATTTGTCAAATTGTGTTCCTCACTAATTCTATTCGAAAGATGTTTTAAAAAACCAATTTAATTTAATAAAATTAAATAAAAAAATTATATTGAAAAAATGAAAAATAATAATAAATTAAAAAAAAAATAATAATTTAAAAATTAAATTGCTAATATTTCTTCATAATTGTAGGGATTCATATTGAGAAAATAATGTAAAATATAATTACTAATATATCTTGCTAACGTTTTTTATGCATATTTAATTAAATAAAACCATAATCGTTTGCAGTAATAACTGATTTATTTATTTTTTGTTTTTTTTTCACTTACGTACATACATACATGTAACACACTTTTAAAAATCTGAATAATTATATTCCTTTAATTTTCAATATTAAGTATTTTTTTATTTTGTAAATAATTATGTACTTATCAGTGTATAATTTGTAATAAAGTGTAAGTAAATAAGTTTTCATATTCAGTGCTACACTTTTAAGTGTGTGTGTTGTAAAATAACACATTTTTGTACAGAACGTCTTTTATTTGTATATAACCAATGCATAAATGTATTAGATAATTATCATAAGATGATATTATTTCAATAACAGCCATTTGTGTGTGTAATGTCGAAATAGGAAAAAGTGAGAAAAATATATAATGCTTTTTGCTTTAGCAAATCTCTTTATAAATAGTCAAAAATCAATCATATAATATACATGTGTATGTGCGTCCAACTGTAACTGTAGTGTAATTATCAAAATTTATTAATGCAATAACAACAACTATTTCTCTTTTATTTTCAAACATCTATGCATTGGTTAGCAAAATTTCGCAAAATATTTAGTTGCTATAAATATTTCTTAAACAATATGCAATAAAATTTAGTGTGCGAATTTTTCAACATTTTCCATTTTAATTTATTTTTATATATAAATGTGTGTGTGCTCATATGAAGCGAATTTCAAAATTCAATTACATTGTGGAAACCGTTGCTTATTAATTAAAAAAAAAATAAAAACAATTACAAATACATTTGTCTATTCTAACCTACAAAAAATTATTATTAATATTTCTTGTTTTCATTACATGTATTCACTGTTTTTTATGCACTATATATATTTATATATTATGTGTATAATGTATAATTATATTATATTATATAGGATATCATTATTTAGCTAAACAACAAAATTTGCTCGTTTTAACAATCATTTGCATTCTCGTACACACATATTTTCATTTTCAAATATTTATACATATATCTACTATATACAATACTAACAATGCAATAATTAGTCTTTTAACAGAGTTATTACACACTATTAATTGGCCTATTTTATATACATTGTATATATGTATGTTTACATGTTTGTATGTATGTATGGGTGTAAGTTTATTCAACATATAATATTGGCACATTTATATTTTGTTTTAACGTTTATCTAACCTAAATATTTACAACGCTTTTTACTAATGAAATATTTATATTTAAAGTTATATGTACATATTTATGCATAAGGTTAAGGTTATACAATGTTTGTATTTTAGTTACGTTAAATTTTGGCATGTTTTTTTTGTAAGATTTCTAAGTAATTTAGTAATTAATATAAGTGAAGGACACAAATCTCTAAGTGTATTTTAATTAACATTGCACCCCTTGTTGGTTCCCTTTTATATTTTATCCTAGATATTTAATATATGCACGTTTGTATGTCCGTATGTATGTATGCATGCTGTGGAAGCAAAAATTGACAAATGGAGTTTTTTATTTATACCTAGTATGAATAAAATTTTTCAGGTTACCATTTTTATGAACTCTTTCGGCTGACTATTTGACAATTGAGTTGTTTTTTCATATAAGAAAATAATTTAATTTCCACGTGATACAAGAAAAACAGAAAAATAAAAAACTTCTAACCTCACTTCAGGGTTTAACTTCTGTTGTATGTATATCATATGTGGGTGCTAATATTTATAATAATATTATAACTAAAAAATGCTTTTACAGTGTTGTTTTTTCCTTAATAAAGAGAAATTTGAATTTGAAATTGAGATTTGAAAAAATTATGTGTTACAATGTTTTGCTTAAGTATTTTCATTTTAAAGTATATTAACAACATTTACAAGGCAAAATATATTTGAAATGTTTTCGGCATTATATTGAAAATGTATCGTGTTCTCACTACCTTTTATAAAAAAATAAAATATTATATTACTTTTCAAAACTAGTCCGTTTTAAGCTTTCAGATTCAACAAGAATCTATACTAGTATATTACAATGAATTAATTTGCCAAACAAAAAAAAAAACAAATTAGTTTTTCAGCATAATATTGAAAATACATCGTGTGCTCACTACCTTTTATACAGAAATATTATATTCTTACACATTTCTTTTAACTTGCATTTTCAAAACTTGTCCGTATTAAGCTTTCAGATTTTTAATAGTGCACTAACTTTTTTATATATTAATATTCATTCCTTTAATTCAACAATATTTCAAAATGAAAATAGAAAAAAACGACTTCAGTTGCACCGAAGCAGTAATATAATAATATAACAATAAAAAAATTCACACAAGAACTTGGGTATGATCAGTCAGTTCGATGTCAACCATATGCCATAGTGGTCCGATCTGTACAATTTGTTCGGATATTGTACCGTTGCTTCGAGCAATAATCCATGCCAATTTTCATAACATTTACTGTCATAATAAAAAAGTTTTCCATACAAGAATTTAATATAATAATGTTATAGTAATCCGATCTAAACAATTTTTTCGGAGATTGCATTAGCGTCTTAGGTCAATGACCCACGCAAAATTTCGTAAAAATTACTCATCAAAAAAACAGTTTTTATTAATGCACTTGAAACTGCTCGTTCAGCTATATGCAATAGGAAGAAAAGGATGTGTACGAAATTTTAGACCTATAACTCAAAAACAGATCTAATTTGCGTATATATGTACAGACGAACAGACTGACATGGCTAAATCGACTCAGCTCGTCGTGCTGATCATTTATTTAATCTACCTTATAGAGTTTCTGTATTCCTTCAGGACATTATAAACTTCATGTCAAACAGGGTATACATGAAATAATAATAATTTCTTAATAGTATGGAAATTATTTTCCACAAAATTCTGCAATGATGTGCAGCTAAGGACACAGCACTATCCAAAACTATTTGCTTAATCATATATGCAGCTATAACACAACAAAAAAAACTTTAAGAACTTAATATTACAATTTGGCATGTATCTTCCACAAATGTATGATCTTGAGATCCGCAAACAAGCGACTTTTTCAAAATTGATGCAATTATGATAGTTTATAATTTTCAAACCACAAATATAATTCGACTTTTTTGCGTTACAGGAATTTATCCGTCAAAGTGCTTATCTTTCAGCGATCTAAACCCGCTTAGAATGGTAACTAATAGTAGGTTAGGCTAAGAGGCAATAAATAAATAAAAAAAAAGAAAAATAAACTGAATTGCGTTGCTTTCAACTTACTTCTGTATCTACGTATGTATGTTTATCTTTGAGATAATGAGTATATAACGAAAATATTTAAGGAACTTATTAAAGCAATCAACTGAATTATTTTCACATTTGAAATATAATTAATTATACTACATTACATATACATATATGTACATAAGTGCAAATACACACATATGTATATGCCTATGCTCAAAATATATGTATATTCCTTAATTAATAATTTTTATAAGTATACAAGTTCTTCTGCTCCACCTGGGAATCGCTACAAACTCATAGCCTTTTATTCTTACGCTTAGTAAATTTATTACTAACTTATTTAGTTAGACACATACTAAATTCGTGTGTAGGTCGGCATGCATGCCATACACCTAACAAGCACTTGCGCACACACTTATACGTATAACAACAGTAAATCAGTCGCGAAATAGTTTTTAAATGTAAATCACCAACAACTACATAACGCCTAAGCCTTTGGCCGTGATAGTAAAAATTTCGCTAGCAGTCAATTAAGCAATAAATATGCAAAATGCTCGGTACGATTTTTTTTAGGATTTTTACAACGTCAGCACAGCAAACGTTTGCCGCATACGATCACTAAGTAAGCTTGGCTTGTGCAAATCTTTTCACTTTTTTTGGTTAAATTATACGATTCGGCTTCGTAGCAGTTCTATGAGTTCAAATTCATTTCATTGCATTTTGCTGTGACCAAAAATCTGATGTAACATAGCCGTATGAAACCATTGGTCGAACTTGCTGGTGCGCTGGCGTCTGCGTATCGTCGTCAATGTCCGCGTCATTGACAGCGTTTTGTGCAGCAGCAAACTGTGAACATAGTTTATATGTTAGTAGGATTTTTTTCTTTTATATTGAAGTTTTGGGTTTACCTTGGTTAACGTATCAGGTAGTACATAACCACAGTGTGTGAGTGGCATATTTTTAAGAATATTGGGTTGCGCTTGCGTAGAATTAATTTGCGAGTGTTGTTGCGGTAGTGGCAATAGAGATGTCTCGTGTTGCTGTGATGCAGCGATCTATAGAAATATAAAATGAAGCTTTAATTGGAAAATTCTTTAAAAGTTGAAAAGGAAAAGTCAACTAGCCTTGGGCAACTCATCGGGTAGCACATAATCGCCTGTTGTAAGCGCTAAATTTTTAAATAGATCCGACTGCGCTGGTATGGTTGTAGTTTGTGGCAATTGTTGTTGAAATGGCTTATCAGTTTCGTTGTGATCTTGCCGTATGGTAGCGGTATGTGCTGTGGACAACTGCAAGTATATATAATCATAATTGGTACAAGAACAAAAACGAAACGATTAAATTAAAAGTGTTAAATCCATTTGTGAATTTATTTACCTTAAGTAATGAATCGGGTAGCACATAATCGTCGGTCGCAAGCGTTGGAAAGAGGTGTGCCTGCGCCGTTGCAGCTTTCGCCTGTAAGAGCTTTGATTCTAGAGGGTTTACGGAGTTCCTTTCGACGTGCGCTGTTGGCAACTACAAGTGGCAATTATAAGAAAAACACAATTTAAATAAACAATAACAAGGGCAAGAAAAAATGTTAAATTTCTTTGCACCGAAGCTATAATACCCTACATTAAAAAGTTTTACATACAAACACTTGATATTTATGGGCCTGGTTGTATAGCTTATAAGTATAATGATCCGATCTGAACAATTTATTCAGAGATAGTTTTCTCGTCTCTTGACAAATAAAGATTTCCTCATAAAAGAACTTGATTTTGAACGATAAGTTTCTAAGACAGCCGGTTTCCACAAATGACCAGCTTCTTCGGGAAAAAACAGTTGTGCAAAGTTTCAGATCAATATCTCAAAAACTGAGAAACCAGTGCATCAATACAGACAGGCAGACGGACATGGACGACTCAACTCGTCAATCTGATCATATATATATATAATATTTATATTTTTTTTGAAGGCTTCCTTCTGGGTTTTACAAACTACGTGACAAACGCAATATACCCGGTTCAGAGCAAATTATTTACCTTGTGGAGTGAGTCTGGTAGTACATAATTGTTAGCCAGCGGCGCATTTTTTAATATATTATTATTATTAATATTGTTATTATTATTATTGTTATTATTTGTCATTTGTAGCAAAAGCGGCGTCTTTGCATGTTTGTTGAGCATAGCGTCAGTTGATGTTGTCACTGTTGCAGCAATATCACCCGCTGTAACATAATCACCAAAACTTCCTTTGTTACCGCTACTCTCCGAAGTTGAGCTCGACTTCGATTTAATTGAATGTAAGGGTAAATATGAAGATTCGCTCGATGTGCTGCTGTCATTAGCAATAATTGGTATTATTTGTTCCGCTTGTAAGTAGTCATCATTAATAAGAATGGGCTTGTCAAATGGCTTTTTACACCGCAACGGTGATGGTTGATGCGAAGAGTAGCTAAGGCTATTTAAAGTTACTGTAGTCTGTGGCGATGCCGGCTCGCTTTTCGCCCAACAGCGTGAAAATTCCCTATTGACATCTTCGCTACTTGTACTCGGTGTGTCACTGTCAGCGTCGCCAACGCCATCGACACCACTTTCACTGCTACACGAGGGTACGGACGTCTTTCCAATATTGATTAGCGATGCACCATCGCTAGCTTTTGTCGATACAATGGAAATATTTTCCGGTTTATTATCCTCCAAGCAACTGGGTAATTTTGAACTCATGCTCATTAGTTGTAGCACCGATTCTGGTAATTGTACGTGCACCTTCCATTGACGTTGCACAAACTTGTAAGTCCAAACTATGGTCGCTATGAACACGCTAACGAAAATAATCGAAGCCACTAACAGTGCCCACTCAAATTCTGAACAAGTGAAATTGTGTGAACTGCTTGCATCCGATTTCAGCATGTAATATGCGGTATTCTTTATATCGGGTAATTGTGTTCGGATACCTCCACCAACTACGTCACACACGAAATCTTGGTGCGTTTTATATTTGTATGCTAGTTTCGCTTCCTTATGGTCATCAGCCGATATATGTTCCTTTTGTTTGTGGGACTTGTTATACATTTCACCATTAGCAGTTGCCTGCGTGCGAACGGTACTTGGTGCGTATGAAGGATTGGTGTGACGGCGTGCTCGTTGCATTCCTTCGCCCGCGATAGTAAACGTGCTCTTATCTAAATCTTTTTCGGCTACCACATTGATAGTGCGTACTTGCATATTTTGTACGCCCTTCGGGCAACCGGGATATTTTAGGCGGCACACGAGTTTATTATCTGTTCCTGTTACCGTACCGTTAGAATTTGGGTGCTGTACCGTTAATTTTTTTATTTGATTATTGGCATTAAAAATTAGCTCGTAGAACACCATATGACCGACTGAATTTTCCGCTGCAGTCCAACTGAGCACATAATCACTACCGTTTAGATATAGATTTACATCTGTCGGTGGCATTGGTACTGGAATTTGAATGATTAAAAAAAATATCCAATTAGTTTAAGAATTCTGAAACATTTTTGTTGATCATTTGTGTAATCAATATATAACATCTAGATATTTATAGAGGCTTGAGGTATATCTTTTGTTTTTTGTTTTTTGTAGAGATTATATCCATTACAAGTAAAAAAAAATGTATGTATCGTGATTTTTTTTTAAGAAGCGTTTTACATTAACAAAATTTAATGTAAATGTAAAAAAATTTGGATTCCCTTGAGCCTGTAGCCGATCTCCAAGAAGAACCCCGAAAAGATTCCCACGACAGCGGGTTCTACGCACCGGAATTGACTCGGATTTCATCCGACCAAGGGCTGTTTTTTCGGCGATCTAACCCCGTTTGGATCGGTAAGTGTTAATTTGTGTTTGTCGTCATTGGAGCAATGCCTTGCAGCAGGGTTGCTCCGTATCCTCTTGACTCGTGCTGGCATTGAGTCCAACCTGGGCCCGGAGCAATTTTTCTGCTGCGTATGCGCAAAACGGCTCCATCCAAACTCCACCTCGGTCAGGTGCAATACATGCAATGGATGGAGCCATCTTAAGACCTGTTCTGGCCTTAAGACTCATAGGGAGTGGACCACGCGTTACGTGACCCCATGTTGCCTGCGCAATACTGTGACACAAGCCTCTACGGCTGTGCAATCTGCACATAGTTCGCGCGCAGTTCCTGCTGGGATGCTTTCGCAGAAATCACCCCTGCAGCCATCTGCTTGGAGCGCAACCGCCTCCTAGGAGCATCAAAAGACCATTCCTCGACTACGTCGACGACGTCGTACAGTACGCCGAGCGGACTTCGGACGCAACTAACTTTCGACAGGTACTGACTGCCATTCACAGCGGAGCCATCAACACCTTCACCGACTCCCTTCCCGTGAATGGCGTTCTTGGAGTCAAATCACCACCCATGGCAGACGAAGAGCTCCAGCTGCCACGTGAAACGCGCAACTTCGTTCGGATACTGTAGCAGGTTAAACTCCTACTTATCCAGAATAGACCCTGACATACCGAATGTATGTCCTGCATGCAACGAGTCTCCGCATGACACTGACCACCTCTTTGCATGCCCCACGAACCCCACTCATCTAACACCCTCCTCCCTTTGGTCCGACCCCGACGAAACAGCATGTTTCTTGGGCCTCCTGTTAGATGACATCGACGACAACTCAAATGACACTTACCATCCCAACGGGGATTGAATTTCCGTTAAAACAACAACAACAAGAACCCCGAAAAAGATCGGCGGCGACTTCCGTCGAGGAAGATTGTTGTCCTTAAAATTATCTCAAATCCGGAAACCAAAAAAAAATTTATTACTATAGATGAATACAAGTAACAAACGAAGGATTAGTAACAATTTTGATTTTTAACAAAATGGCGGATTTCTCAAAAATATTTAGTTTCTTGTGAAAAAATTTACACTTTAAAATTTCTTAAAAGTCGTATTTTTTGTCAAAAATTACCTCATTACCTGACAAGCATATTTAAGAAGGATGTTTGAAAATTTCAAGGCAAAGTCGTTTCGGAGGAATTTCCCTCACTAACAATGAAAACAGCGAAAAAACGCGTTTGAAATTTTGGGAGCCAATCACGCCAAGATAAAATTTCTTACAATTATTCTCGAAACGTTTTTCAGAGAAGATTTTTAAATATATGCATATTCGATATATCGATTTTTGAAATTCATAAGTGGATATAGATCCTTAAATAGTCAATGAATTGTAAAATGAATGGATTTAACAATAATGAATGTATCAGAACGCGTGATTTAAGAAAATGTAATTACTTCAAGATTAGAAAAAATATTTATGGAATTGTATTTTCATCTAAAAGACCATAAATTTTGAGCCGATAAGAATATAATTATGTACTTTGACCATTAAATTTATTAAAAATCATTTTTAAGTGGGTTCCTTTTTCAATATAACGAACTTTTCCTCTCTATATAGGTTTTTTTGACCCCTAAACTAGATAGGTAAGTTTTCACCTTAAAATGTATATTATAATCATCAGGCAAATTGATTTCGCAATGTCTGTCTATACATCTTTGAGTTAATAGATTTCCTTATTTAATAATTATACTTACTGCCAATCATGGTGGTGATATTCACTGAAGCGCTCTTAATTGATTGATGTTTTGTCCACGCCGTTAGCCATACCTCATAGACAGATCCACTGCTTAGGTCGTTTAATGTATAAGACGTATAAGACACGTTAGTGGTCTCATTGTATTTTGCCTCTGCTTCGTTGTATTTTTTATACCTTAAAGAATACACAAACATATTACCACACACTTACATAAGTAGTGCAAACAAATTTAATGTTACACATACCAAATATAATACTTTGTCAGAACTCCATGTCTTTCAGTTGGCGCTTTCCATGAAATTTTCGCCGAATGACTTGTTACGTCCGTATAATTTAGATTAGTTGGCGGTTCAGGTGCTAAAATAACAGTATATGTGGGTTTTTTAATATTTATTATGTATTTAATTTTTTAATCGCAAGTTTGAAAATCACCTGCTTGAAGGGTTTGTGCCTTGATTGCAATGGGCGGGCTCTTTCGATTATTAACGCCATATAACTGTATGCTGATGTAATAAAATGTATATGCTTCCAAATTCGTTAAATTGAAGCTAATACTTTGTGTCGAATTTTCGCGCTCTGAATGACAACTGGACACCATGCTATTGTTCAATATGCAATAGGTAATATTGTAGCCATTGAATGCACTGTTACAATTTGGATTACTCCATTTTAGAACGATGCTCGACTCCGACTTGTCGGTAACGTCAAACGTAGTTATCTGCTCTAAATATGCATTTAAATCGTTAAAACAATGGGGCCAATAAAATCCACTACTTCCGCGTGGATAGTTGGCTGCCACGGCCATTATAAGTTGATCCTTCGCGTGTGTGGTATAATTGGTTCTCGTATTTTCTACAACTGTGAAGTGCATGGAACCCTTTTGTGGGTGAAAAAAAATTGTTAGACTTAAAATATATTATAACTGAAAAATATTAAGATATTTACGTCACACTTTTTTTTCTTCATCAACCTTTGCTGACACCAGAAGACAGTATAGTTGCTTGGTGGTCGCTTTTCGTAGTCACCTGGATGCTGCCATTTTAATATGAATGCTCCATTTTCCAACAACTTCTCAATTTCTAATGGAGGACTGAATTCTCTGGGTGAGACAACTCGTATTATGCTTGCATTTGACGATGCACCGACTGCATTTTTGCCGAATATTTTATAAATTCTAGGATGGTTTGAGACCCATCGAAAGTCAACTGTTGTGCTATTGGTTTCTTTTGAATTTCTACAAAAGAAAAGAATTAATTGACCAAGTGTTAATCAGAACCGATTTCATAAACTCAAAAAAAGCTGCTTTTGTACCTAATCTGTACACGACTTAACATATTTTCTTCGAGTAATGATCACATAAGAGATGCTTGACAACATAGCCAAAGAACTTACATTTATCAAACAATATTGCAAAATTCGAAAATGAGCCACAACCGAGAAACACAAATTTCGGTGAAGGCACTGAAGGCTATATCAAAGCCGAGACTTACAACAAATATAACAATGAAAAATTGAAGTGCATGGAAAATTCTGCATTATTTTTGTCAGTCCAGGTCAAATTTGAACAAATGATAGTTATAACAGAAAAAGATGCTCTCTGAGCTTGATTGAGTTACCTCACGTATCATCGCCAATATGTAGGGTCGAAAGTCAACCGAATGTTTGAAAATTCCAGTATTAGTTATACCGAGGCTTGGGTAAGTTTTGGACCCGATATTATCAATTTTAGGCACAAAGATACATTATTATCAGAAAAACACGATCTTTCAATTTCATTACGATTACTCACATATTAACCGTTATTTGCGGTATAAAGTCAGGCGGACGTATTTTTTCTTTATTTAGTACTAGAGGACCCGTCCACGCTTCACTGTGGCTGATATATAAATATGTAATACTACTACTACCATCTATATGATTTCTATTAGTTGGATTATAACTATTAGTTAATAAGATATAGCATTTTTGTGAAGCAACTTGTATTAGTTTACAAACAAATGGATCATAAAGCATTTCGTGTGTTAATAAAGCATTGCTTTTTGGGGGAAAATACTGTTGAATTTGGGCTCAGGGAAATCCACCGTTGAAAAGATATTTGCTAAGCTGGAAACAGGCGAATTGAACACCGAGGACAACGATGCTCTAAAGAGGCGAAAGCTCTGTGCAAAGTGGGTGCGTCGAAAGTTCATAATCCAACAAAAACAACGAATAACTGCTTCTGAGAAGTGTTTGAGCGCTCTTTAATCGCAATAAAACCGAATTTTTGCGTCGGTGCGTGACAATAGAAACATAGCTCCATCATTTCCCACTGGAGTCCAATCGACTATCATTCTAGTGGACTGCACATGATGAACCGGTTCTCAGGCGTGGAAAGACGAAAAAGTCGGATGGAAAGGTTATGACATCAGTCTTTTGGGATGCACGTGGTATAATAATACTCAACGACTGATTACTGAGCCAGTTATAATCCATTGTACTGCGTATTTGGTTGCAGTTCTTTTCTACTATTCCAAATACATACTTAGCAATTGTATTATTTATGAGGAAGAATCTGTTTAAAATTGTATGCATATATTCAAATGATTCCTACAAACATGAATTTTGAACAAATGCTTATTATTTGAAATATAATTTTTTTTTTTTTTTTGTTTTTATATACAAAGAATAATATAATTACAATTTATATATATAGCACTAGCGGTTAAGCCATCAGCTTAAAAAAGAAAAGGGATAAAAGGCATCCTATGTCCTTCCCCTGGTTCTAAGCTATCTCCCCACCAATTTTCAGCCAAATCGGTTCAGTCGTTCTTGACTTATAAATGGTGTAACTAACACAACTTTCTTTTATATAGAGAGATATGGGAACTGAGCCGATTCCAGCTATTTTTGCCATACAGACATACTATTTTCGGTAAAGGTTTTTCTTCGAACTTCTATATTATATTTCACAGATTGACTGATAAAAGATTGATCAAAACAAAGTTCGGAATAGAAACTGAGCTTCGCATATTTGGTATCCGGGGGCTTGTAAAATTTTGGTCCGATTTGGAAAATTTTTCATAAGTTGGCACATTTTAAAGACTATTAATGTAGGGTTTTATTCAGATAAATACATTGGTGTTTGATTTGTATACTGGAAAGTGAAAAGTCAGATAGATTTGAGAATTTACTTACAACTCTTGTCCATACATGTCCAATTCTTGAATAACGTAAGTGAAATTTTCACCATTTCTCTCGTAATCTGCCAAACCCTCCCAATATAAAGTTATTATGTCTGCCTCATTAATGTCGAAACCACCAACATAAGTGCGTGGCGCACGATCGGGTTGACGCGGCGCAGTTTTGAAAACCACTTTAGTTGGTTCGTTCCATTCGCTTGTATTGCAATTAACACGTGCTGAGACATTCAAAACATATTGCCAGTTGGCATAGGGAAGGTTTGGGAGTGTGAAATTATATGCCAACCTTTCACTGTACTCGGTTAAATTGTATTTTTCGTGGTCATCCGGTTCAACGGTAATGTTATATTCCAATCCAATGGCCTTATAGTAATCTTGCTTACGGTTTTTCCATGATAAATATACGCTATTGGAGGTTATGTTTTCCACATAGATTTGCAATTTTGGCGGCACGACTGCAAATAATAGGAAGCATTAAAAATATTCACGAAGTATAAAGCATCTGACATCCACACTTACCGCTCTTATGGGTGTTTATGGAGATTTTATTCGTGTATTCTCCTAAAGCATTTGTCGCTATCAAAGTGAAATTATGAAATTCTTGGGATGGATAATAAATACATTTGCCGCTATTTGTCGCCATCAACGTTATATCATGGTCTGAGCCGTTGTCCAGTGTGCAATCTACAATATTGTTCTGTAATGTCTAAATGGGAACATTGAAAAGGTGAATCTTGAGTTCAGGGTTTTTATGTAATAATAATTAAGATTGTACTACCTACAATATATGTATGTATAGTATTCATGCTACCGGTAATACTTACTTCATATGATATTTTATATACTGTTGGTAAGTTATTTGGTGGATAGAACATTCTGCATCTCATAGATTCATAGTTGTCACCTCTGCATTTAAAACTCTCTACTGACTCCGGAGCTTTTCCTGTAAAGAACAAAAAGTGTGTATATGTAAATTTTTTTTTTCGAACAAGGTATTTTCACGAAATTTTGCATAGCCTAAGGCAACGCTACGATATCCAAGAAAAATATTCAGATCGGACTACTATAGCTTATAGCTGTCAACTTAATTTTTCATTTGTCAAGATATCTTCACGAATTTTGGAATGATTTATTGTCCAAGGCTCCGAAAAATTTTTCAGATCGGATCACATAACTAATAGCTACCGTACCGATCAAACGAAGTAAAAAATTCTTGTTTTAATTTATCTTATATCTTAGAGCTTAGATGACTATGTCACAGACCACCATTTGTGTATGGCCACGAAAAGTGGTTACAATTTCAAAATCCTTATTCGCTGATATTTGATTGAATTAGAACACCTTCTGATGAACTTCTCTTAGTAACAAACAATTTCGGGAAGAGTTCATTTTAGGAAGATTTATCCAGCTATGAGTCAAGCTTATTTTATTTTTGAAAGGGCAAGTAACCGCCGCGTCTAGCCCAATTTTCGATCACCTAGTACATCTGTACGGCATGTAGCGCCGTCTTATTGCAAGCAAAAGCTATCAACATCCTCAAATTCAGGCGTGAAAAGTTCATTTATAAGTTATGGCTCTACAGCGTTCCCCGATTATTATCAAGTGAGCTTCATTGCTGAACAAAATTTTCTTGTGAAAATCGGTGGCCACCTCATTTTGGGCCTATTTATCAAACGTGCGTTTGGCTTCCTTATTTGCACGAGTATTAAGTACATATGTACATGCATATGTATGTGTATTTATAAATATGATTTAAAAATTTTTATATCGACACATTTTTCAATACAAATTGTCCGATTGAAACTATATACATATGTATATATAGATAAAGGCACGCTTCCTACAACGATGCAATGTTTAGTCAGTGATCATTAGTTGGTAATCACGTGATTTAGTAATGGTTCTACCATAAGTGCAGTGAACCCGGACCAGTTCAGTAATAATGCTTTTTCCTACATTGTATAAGTTTTTATTCCGTTTCAATACAAACATGGAATTTTTTATTTATTAAAAACAAGATTTGCGCGCGAAAAGCAAATATGTCTCATAAGAGTACTCTAACACTTACATATGTACATAGTATACATATGCACGTTTTTATTGATAAGAAAACTATTCCAACGGATACTTTCGGTGAACAATTAATTTGTGAGATTTCTACCATTTTATCACGAAAAAAAGTATCAAAGAATTCTAAATCGTCATGTTTTATTCTAGAAAAAGTATATAACGCCTCATTTCCTTATAGTTCGAAGCTCTATATATTAGGCCTACCTATTATTACTGGTCACGTTGAGTATTTAGTTAAGGAAAACCTGACATTTTAGCGAAGTGCAGCCAACCCTAATTTTAAAAATCGTATTCGAAACTTTTTCACTATTTCGGATTTATTTTCCTGCACTCTCAATACTTATGCATGATTGACTCTCAATTCTTTTCATTGAAGGAAAATTTTACTTTAGTGGGTACTTATAGATGACTGATCTTAATAATTTTACACTTTCTCACTAAATCTTCATAGGGAAATGTAAATTTTTATTCCTGTGCGATACACGTCTTAATCGTTTAAACGAGGGTTAAAACAGTGAGACCTTGAAAAAATATTAGTTTTTATTTTGTATTGGAATGCTTTTCTAAATGCCTTATGTTTGGACACATTTTATAATATTTATACCCTAAACAAAGCATATTAAGATTGCAACGATATTTGTAACACCCAAAAGGAAACTCGGACCTCCCGTAATGTATAAATAAATGAGCAGCGTGACGTGCTGAGTTGATTTAGCCATGTCCAACTGTATATACGTGACTTGTCTATCAGTTTTAGATATACTACCAAGAAGCTGCTAATTTTACGGAATCGCCGATGTTGGACTAACATAGAGCTGCCATACAAACTTAACGATCAGAATCAATTGCTTGTATGGAAAACTATTTCATTTGATGAGGTATATTCAAGAAATTTCACAGAGATTATTATCCAAAACATTGTAACGGGCCATAAATTTTCAGATTATTCACAGTAACGTGCCGGTCTTGGTCATCACGAAAGAAGTACCGCCCAATGACGCCGCCGGCCCATAAACCGCATCAAACTGTAATTTTTTTGCAATGAAATGGTGACTCATACAGTACGTACGCATGTACTTTCAAAGGAATAAAGTATTTCATTGATATCCTAAACCGTTTTTGTTTTATTTAAAAAAAAAAAACTTTTGTAGCGCTGTTAAAGTTGAGGCCACTGACTGCGAATTTCGATAATAAATTTTAATAATTTCGACTCATTGCTGGATCGTATATCTTTCCATGATGAATTGGCAAATCTTACTGAAGAGAAATGTCAAAAGAGTGGGAACAAATTTGGCGTCTTCGAAGACTAGCTGTCTTTTAAACTAACCGATCCAAATCAGTATAGCAATATTTTTATAGACTAGATGGAATAAATGGGCTATTGAAATATAAATATACTTATATGTACATACATATATGTATATAGTGTAAATATAGGATACTGTACAGCATCTAAAAGATACTAGCCACGCTAATAAAAAAGAGGCTCACATGTGTCGAACAGGCTTTGCGAAATCCAGCCTTTTCGACACATGGAAGACTACAGACAGCATTATAAGGACGTCGCTTGATGGTATGAGATGGCGCAACGGAGGAGTAACAAGGAAAAAAGAATTTATGGTAGTTTGATGTACATAAATACATACTTATGTTGTGTACACACAGATAGCAAATACAACAACTGAGTTTCTACTCACCCACATCGAGTTCCCATTCATTGCTGCATTGACCATCCCCATAGTTAAATGTGAATGTAGACTTTTTAGCTGATGCATTCCTTATCAAAAGTAATGTTGCAAGCTGATCATCGAGTTCCTGAAATTGTAGAAATGTAACAATTATTATAATAACAAACAATATGTTATATTTAATGTTATATGTATGTAAGTTATATGTACATATTTACATACATATACATATGTATATGTAATGGGTTGTCAAAAAAGTCTTGCGGTATTTGTATTGAATTTTTTTTTATTGAAATTGAAATGAATTTTTGATGACTCATGCCCAGCTCTTGACCGATGCTACGGCTGCTACTATGCCGGTCTCTTTCGACCAGAACGAAAACGTTGAAACCACCGTTGTGCGGTGGAAATGGAAACTGTATCGGGTCCATAAACTGCACAAATTTTATTGGCGGCTTGAGATGCATTTTTGCCTTTATCGTAGTAGTACTGTAAAATATGCCGTATTTTCTCTTTATTTTGCTTTATGTTTGCGACGCTATAACTCACGAACGACTTAAAAGAAACGACAATCAATCAAACACGTGTTAGCGCGTGAAATGAGCTTTCCAAAAAGGTATAGCATGACCCGATGCGACGAACTAGAACTACGCGCTTTCAGCGCCAACTAGCGAAAATACCGCAAGACTTTTTTGACAATCTATTATATGTCATGTGAAGTCGTTAAAGTTGTGTTCATAAAAATGGACTATACGAGGATCTGCCAAGGAAGAATGTCAGTGACTTTGTACGAATAAAATACAATTAGCTGGAATTCTAAAGCGTTTAAAATTCGCTTTAAACGGAGTGGCGACTGCCTAGCGGTTGGTTTAAGTGATAGACGCATAAATCTAAACAAGAACACATCTGATTTACATACATATACATGTACATATGTACATATTAGTATTTTCTGCTCACACGAAGAGAAAAAATCGAAGTGAAAATTCAACTCGTCAAAAGTGTACACGATTGACAAGCGTATCAAACATTTGGGGGCGCTTGCGCCACGTAGCGGCCGATATTATCCGCCGACGCGCATGGCAAATTGTCAGCAAGTCTTAATTATATCAATCAACTAGACACAAGTATGTAAATGCGGCACCAGCGATAACAGATTAGCGTGAAAAAGCCAATCTATATACATGCATATGTTGAAGACGCAATGGTAAATTGTATTTAGGGAACGTGAGAACTCGAAATGCTTCACGTAAAACCCGACTTCATGGATTTCACAACTGCTACTGGGCAAACGTAAAGAAAACGAAAAAAAAACCCACGAGCAACAAGCAAAATACTAGTAATATAAATAAAGTCATTACAATTCTTGTTATTTGCCATTAGTTGGTGGCTTTAAGCTAGATCCAGCAGAAGTAGAGTCTAGTATATAACAACATATACTTATGTAAGTATAGCAAAATTGCACTGCCAGTAAGGCAGTTGTGACGTACGTTCCACGTATGTATATACACTTCGCGTCACTAGATAAGTCTTCAAATAAACTTTTGGCATTCATTTTCATCATAAAGCAGTATGACAGAGCCGAAGAATATTGAAGATGACGCCGAAAAGGGTATCACTAAGTCGTTATCCATATCATAGCGCAAGAAATATGATTTTTTTCCAAAAGAAGCTGTAACCATATACAGGGTTTGTCCGGAAAGTAATAGGACTGATTTTCTTCCGTCGTGACTGTACTTCAGAGCGTGCGCGCACCGACTGGAGCGCGGTAGAGGGCGTTCCTAGCTAACGGAGCAGCGGCTGGTCAGTTGTCTCCGAGCAACTGGAGAGTCAGGACAAACATTTTCGCGCGACGTGTTTCTGTGTGAAACTCGGTAAATCTACGACAGATGCGTTTGATATGATCAAGCAGGCTTACCCAGATGTTGCTTTAGCAAAAAGTGGTGTGTTTCGATGACACCAGGTCTTTTTGGAGGGCCGGAAAGAGGTCGCTGATGAAGACCGTGCTGAGGGCCCTTCCGACCTCGACAAACACCGACAATTTGACTCGTATGCGCAAAGTTTTTAACTCAGACCGTCGACTAAGTATTCGTTTAATTGCCCAGATGTTAAATTTATCAATATATGTTGTTCATGACCTTGTGACGGAGCACTTGAACATGCGCAAGATGGTTGGAGGATGCACCACGACAACGCCCCGGCTCTAACCGCATTTCTTGTGAACAGCTATCTAACCAAGACCGGCATCCCAACGCTTCCGGGACTTTTTTTGTTGCCTTGCCTGAAAAGACAGATGAAAGGCAAGCATTTTGAGATGACAGAGGGGATCCAAGCTGCATGCACCTCGGCTCTCAAAGCTATTCCGGACAATGCTTTCCGTGACGCCTTGAATGCTTGGAAATCGCGCTGACAGCGCTGCATTGACGCAGAAAGAACCTATTTTGAAAGTTTTTAAAGAATTGTAACGATTGGTGCAATAAATTTTTTAAATCGACTCAGCCATTATGCTTTCCGGACAAACCATGTAAACAATTTTTACTAATTTCACAATCAAAATTCCTAAACTAAAGTCAACAGCTGATTTTCGATTATGCTGTCATAAAGTTCTTACAGAAATTGTTTAACTTTAATAGGATAATCTAATGCTTTTTATTTATTAGGTAAAATTCCTCTTAAAACAATTCACAAAAAAATGCGTTTTTTCGTCTTTCAAGTGAACTAACCCCATTATATAAACCTTCACCTGACTGCTAGTGTAACTTTTACATGCACACTTACATATGTATTTCTGCACATGTGGAAGCACTGCAACTGCAACTTGAAACTCTTTAAATCAGGAAAAATAAACATGTTTGTATGTATGTATTTATTTGCATTTTTTGCTTTGAGGTGCACCGCTGTACGCGCGTGTGTACTACTTGTTGTTGCCTATACATATCCCTATATACATACATACATATATTCCTTATTATGTTCTACTCTTAATTTTGTTCCAACCAAATACTCCGCTTTTGGTCGGTCCAAGTATTGTTGACTTAATGTGCAAACAATACTGAGAATATCACATACCACAAGCGTACATGCATACCAACAATATATGCGTCGGAGATGTGCAAAGCATAAGCAACAATGCTTGGAAAAAATTGCGAATGGTATGCAGCGGAGGACGTTCAATGCCCACTGCAGCTCAACTCGGCCAGCAGTCATATTTAGATGTACATATGTATGTGTGAGTGTATGGTCAAATGTAAAGACTTTTGTAGCCATGGTCGGATCAACGCTGAAGAGGGCTCTAACCAATGGCTGACACACACAGAAGATTTTTTAAGGCACGGAGAGAAATTAATATAATTTATCCCTGGAAGTATGCGATTTGATGTAAAATTATTTGTACTGCAGAGTATATCTTTGACAAATTCGTATAAAAATTATATAGCAAATATGGCGCCAGCAGCTTTCGAAAATAAAGTATTTTTGTGAAATGTCAGTGGATAAAGTAGCCACTCATCGTCTGAAGTACACCTCAGCCTGTTGTAACAGCCTGTTCTTGTTTATAGAGAGGCGACTACTATTAGCTGGATTTCGTATCCAAAAATAATCAGACACATACTAATCAAAGAAAGTTCTATACTGGTAAAACGACCGTTCGTTGTCATGAGACCGAAGTGATCAAGGTTTGAAAGTATTTTCCTGAGCAAATTTCTTAAATGTGTTTTTCGAAAGAAAATAATAATCCTCAACTTAGAACCTGGAAAGTCAAAAAAGGTTAACAAATGGAAGCAACGAAGAAAAATAGACTTTGGTTCCCGCTTAAGTACTATATAACCCTTCCATACCCTTACAGGTTAATTCTATAGATAATGTATTGGATCACTTAGTTTGCCGAACTAATAAAGCGCAGACTGTTTCTAAATTTTAAAATTAAAAATTTTCAAAAAGAGCTTTTTTATGGCGGCCAGTTAACCATAAAAATAACCCGTCTACAGTGTGATACGTTCCAGCTTTTATGAATTTGTAGTATGCACTTGCAGCACTTGTCTCGCATCGGTTGAGTGCATAAAGCAAAACTTGCTGCGTCACTTCTCCGCCGTCTGAAATACATATCTATAAATTTTATGGGTTTTTTTCGATGCAACCGTATGTGTGTATAGTTGTACTTGTGAATGTGTGTGTTTAAGTTGGTTAATATTTTTGTTTGAAAAGTTGACACTTTGCCAACATCGGTTGTTGCTAAATCAGATACTACTACGCTTGACGTATTGCTGTTGAACTGCAATCAGTCGTGTAGACATTACATTCGTAAGAATTGGGAGTATTAAACTTTTTATTGCTAATTTAATATATGTATTTACATAAGTATGTCTATGCTTTTTATATACTTACAATTTTATCGATTTTCTCGTCTCTATTATCGCTGTAGTCATGATATAATGTTTTATTGGTGTAACCAATGTTGTTGATATTGCTGTCATGGACGAAAACAAGTGCAGCGTCATCACCGGTTCCAATTTGTATTTTCTCCGGCGATGTTAAGTCTGATTCAGCTAAAAGCAATGGTTAAATGATTAAATTATGATTAAAATATATTTTAAATACAAGAATGAAAATTTTATCGGAAAATAAAACAAGTTTTGCACCTTGAAAAGGATATGTGTGTATAAATATAAATAATTGATGCTTACAAATAACATTTAACAGTCAGGCTGGTAAGTAATACCAACTATTAGACACCGCTAAAATTGAACTTTTTTTATACATATGTATGTTTTGTGGCTGTCGGCACATGGTTCGTGAGATTTTTGATTGACACAGATCTTGATATTTTGAAAAAAAAAGATAAATAAATATATAAAAAAGAATTTCGTATGTTTTTTATCGCGATGAACCGAATATACCAAAGTTATGGCATCTATATATTGGGTAGTCGAAAAAGTCAATAGTCAATAGATGTTGCAATCGTATATCTCCAGTGCTACCAATCACATTATGACAATACCATCAAGTGTGGGAAAGGTGAGATTTTAAGCTTCATTTAACAAAAAATTATAATCGGGGAAGTTGAAAAAAAGTTACAGCTGTTCAAAAATGTGTGAAATAATGGACCGAATTAACATCTGCGATTCTTCGCTGAAACGAAATGAAATCGAACCATTTCTGAAGCGAATAGTAACAGGAGACGGAAAGTGGTTCAAATACGACAAAAATGTGCGAAAAAGATCAGGGTCCAAGCGTAATGTAGCTCAACAAATGGTCGCAAAGCAAGGATTGACGCCTCGAAAGGTTATGCTGAGTGTTTGGTGGAATTGGAAAGGAATCGTCCACTATGAGCTGCTCCAGCCTGGCCGAGCGATTGTTTCTACATTTTACTGTCAACAACTGATGAGAATGAAGCAAGCAATCGAAAAAAACAGCCAGAACTGATCAACAGAAAGAGCTTCGTCTTCCATCAGGACAACGCTAGACTACACACATCTTTGATGACTCGGCAAAAACTGGGATAGCTTGGCTGAGAAGTTTTGATGCATCCACCATATAGACTTTGCCGTGCACCATCGGACTACCGTTTGTTTCGGTCAATGTAGAGCTCCCTTAATGGAGTAAAGTTGGCTTCAAGAGAAGCCTGTGTAAATTACTTGTCGAAGTTTTTCGGCGAGAAACCAGAAAAGTTTTACGCTGATGGAATAATGTCTCTAGCGTGAAAATGGCAAAAAGCGGTCCACCAAAATGATGCATATTTGGTGTATTAAAGTTCATTATAAATATAAAAAAATTATACGAAATAGAAATACGAAACAATCTATCAGTACAATCTATCTATGTTTTGTATTGCGATGAACCGAATAAACCAAAGTTATGGCGTCTATATAGAAAGGAATAAGTCCGTAACACACTATCTTGGAAGTTGGCCCCATTACACACAAATTATTTACAAATTAAGCCTGAGGGATTTCTTTATATTCTCAGACCTCATGAAAATACTCGCTGAAACGAAGCGGTATTCGCCGATACTGCAACTTATTTTTGAAGCAACCGAAAAATTTTACAACAAAAATCATAACGACTGAAATATCGCTATAATCTGTGTTTGTACTCGATGCTCACTATGTTTAAAAAAATTCAAAAGTTGATTAATATAATGCGTATATAAGCACAGTGTTAATTTTATAGTTAGAAAATATTCAGGATTTTTTTTATGGTGCCAAAATGTGACGATAAGCCGCATTTGCGTAGAATTTTATTTCGTTATTTTGACAAAAGAACAATAATAACAAGTAAGGAAGGGCTAAGTTCGGGTGTCACCGAACATTTTATACTCTCGCATGATAAAGTGATAATCGAGATTTCATTATCCGTCATTTACATATTTTTCAAATACCGTATTTGTGTAAAGTTTTATTCCGCTATCATCATTGGTTCCTAATGTTTATACTCGTATTATACAGAGAAGGCATCAGATGGAATTCAAAATAGCGTTATATTGGAAGAAGGCGTGGTTGTGAACCTATTTCACCCATATTTCGTACATGTCATCAGGGTGTTAAGAAAATATTATATACCGAATTTCGTTGAAATCGGTGGAGTAGTTCCTGAGATATGGTTTTTGGTCCATAAGTGGGCGAGGCCACGCGCACTTTCAATTTTTAAAAAAGGCCTGGATTCAGCTTCCTTCTGCCATTTCTTCTGTAAAATTTAGTGTTTCTGACGTTTTTTGTTAGTCGGTTAACGCACTTTTAGTGATTTTCAACATAACCTTTGTATGGGAGGTGGGCGTGGTTATTATCCGATTTCTTCCATTTTTGAACTGTATATGGAAATGCCTGAAGGAAACGACTCTATAGAGTTTGGTTGACATAGCTATAGTAGTTTCCGAGATATGTACAAAAAACTTAGTAGGGGACGGGGCCACTTTTCCAAAAAAATTGCGTCCAAATATGCCCCTCCCTAATGCGATCCTTTGTGCCAAATTTCACTTTAATATCCTTATTTATGGCTTAGTTATGACACTTTATAGGTTTTCGGTTTTGCCATTTTGTGGGCGTGGCAGTAGGCCGATTTTGCCCATCTTCGAACTTAACCTTCTTATGGAGCCAAGAAATACGTGTACCAAGTTTCATCATCATATCTCAATTTTTACTCAAGTTACAGCTTGCACGGACGGATGGACAGACGGACGGACGGACAGACAGACATCCGGATTTCAACTCTACTCGTCACCCTGATCACTTTGGTATATATAACCCTATATCTGACTCTTTTAGTTTTAGGACTTACAAACAACCGTTATGTGAACAAAACTATAATACTCTCCTTAGCAACTTTGTTGCGAGAGTATAAAAATGTCAAGCACGAAATTTATTTAATGAAGATAAGAAACACTACGTAATACAAGGTGTGTTCTAAAGTAAACAGGACTTAAAAGAAAAAACAAACAGAGCAAATGGTTTTTTCGGCAAAATATTATTTTATTCAAAATAGTCTCCTTCTGCTCCAATAGAGCTTTTTGCACGGTCCAAAAGCATGTCGAACGAGTGTTTTAGCTCGTTGGTCGGCATGGCCGCCAGTATGCCGGTGGAAGCCTTTTGAATGGCCTCTACGTCTGCATAACGCTTTCCTTTCATGGGAAAATGCTTTTTTCCGAAAAGGAAGAAGTCGCACAGTGCCATATCAGGTGAATACGGGGAGTGGCTAATGATTAAAATGTGATTTTTGGTCAAATAATCGGTCACAAGCGTCGATAGATGAGATAATTCTGAGCAATTTTTGGTCGTTAGTCAATTTGTGCGGAGCAAACCGTGCACACACCCTTCGTAAGCCCAAATGTTCGGTCAAAATGCGATAAATCGATGTTTTGGAGATGTTCAATTCCATTTCCATGAATTTCAATGATGGTTTCGGCTGATTTTTGATGAATTCACGCACAGTTTCAATGGAATTTCCGGTGATCACGGATTTTGATTGGCCCAAATGTTGATCGTCATTTATGTTCTCACGACCACTTTGAAAACGTTGAAACCACTCGTGCACTTTGCCACGGGATAAGGCAATCATCGCCATAAACTTCTTTCATCAATTGAAACGTTTCGGTATAAGTTTTACCAATTTTTAAGATACTGAGACTTAAACCGCAATAACTTCACTTCCAATCTATGAAATGTCATGCAATTCTCACTGGACAATCAGTAAAGATAGCAAATTCTAACTCATCAGTCGACACTAGATGGCGCCACCAGGGGGCGCTAGATTCAAAAGGTCCTGTTTACTTTGGAAATTACCTTGTACGTTCTTATATACTGCATATGAGTATGAGCTTGAACTTGAACTTTTAATAATACCCAAAATTACATTATAACCTTTGTGATTAATCTGATTATTATATTTAAAAAAAAATATTTTCCGTTATATATTTCACTTATGCAACCCTGAATTCGCATTCGGAGGTCCAGCTGACAAGCAATGCAGAGCCTAAGCTGATACATCTTGGATGCGGTAGAAGAATGATGAATAATGTTGAAATATCTTATTTATTTAGCCTAGAAATCTGGACCAATGTAGAGCACAATATTTTAAATTTTGGTGTTGGAAGCTTAAAGCTTTTAAAAGGGTTAATAAATTAAAAAAAACGTTTCACAGTTTTGACTAAGATTTAGTGGGAATTTTGAAGAGATTATCCTTTTATAAAGAAAATCTACAATCAAGCAACTGAAAGTCAGTAATATTATTTTTTAAATCAAATAAAATATTAAAGCGACTTTTTTAATTTTAGAAGGTAATGCTTGAATCAATTCTCAAGGCATTACATTTCTCGATCATTTAGTGAATCTATATGTCTCTCTGATAATTGTTACAATTTAAATTTAAAAGAGTTTATTTTTAAAAACTAAAGATATTTAAATACTTACCAATTGTCAAAATAGTTTCGCTCAAAATTTCCGCACCTTGCATGCATCGGTAAATACCGGTTTGATTAATATATTTTAAGAGCAGCACCGCATAGTTATTTAAAATCTGGAATGATTAAAAATTATATATATTTTTTTTTAATTCGTGCAAAACAATTTAAAAATTAACAAAACGGACTTACCTTTTTGTTAGTATTTAGCGGATTGCTTGTTTTATTTTTTGTAGTTTCATGAAACCACGTGTTTGATAGATCGAATGTTTTGCATATTATAACTGCGTTGCCATTGTATCCCACTCGGATGCTCCGTTTTAGAAACCCTGCAAAATAAATATGGGTGTAACAGTACAGAGTCGATAGAAAGTTAATATTATATTAGACAAATGCACCAGTGACAAAATAATTCCAGAACTTGAAGATCGAAGCTGGTATATACTAGCATTGAGAAGGCAATCATCATCAGGCTATAGATATAACAAGATCAAAATTGACACGGACTGATCCATTTACTCCGCGTGCAAACTGAATTAATGAAAAATTTTTTCCCCAGATTGATACAACCATTTTTTATGTGAATAGTGTGAAATTCAATATTCATACAAATGTCACTTAGTGAATTTGGCAGCTATTTGTATACGACACGAAAGATTTGTCTGGCGGCCAAGAATTTAACATAGAGTTCAGTGAAGGTCGAGAAGTCTTTGATGACTGACGTCCTTGGACCTCTGTTGACGACGATAACATCGAACAAATTAGAGAAAGAGTACTTTAAAATCGTCTTTTTGACGATTCACTGAAATAACAAAGGACCTCAACATCTCTATTAGATCGACTTAACATACTTTAATTAATATTTTGAGTATGAGGGGAGTCAATGCTGAACTCGTACCAAATAACCTGAATCTCTTGCACAAACGACGTGGAGGAAGAAGCTGAGGAACCTGCATTCGTCAATCGAATTATTACTATGTAGTGACGAGACATGGGTTTATGAATACGATGTCCAAACTGTCCAACAATCTAGCGAATGGCGCTCAAAAAATTTGCCGCAACCAAAAAACCAAAATTCGTCAAGTGTATGGAAAATTAGATTAAGCGTTGCTTTTATTAGCTCAAAAGGTGCCTATTTTGAAGGCGCTAGTAAAGATTTGCATATTGAACTGTATCAGTCCGGGTCAAATTTGATTAATATGTGATTTTTCAATATAAAGTCTATATTCCGTCGCGAAAGTCAGACCCAATCGATTTATATAAAGCGTATGAGGTCAGTTGACCGAAGGTCGCCAAATATGGAAGCCTTAGACAATTTTTTATATGAATGTATGTATCTTTCCGATAGAAAGCGTGATCACTTTAGATCTTTAACGGCTTCCGTGCCTATTCATTCATTTGGCACGAGGAGAAATAATTGAGTTTACAAAAAGAACCGGTTATTAAGGAACTTCTGACTACTTTGTCAAAATTTCTTCTTAAATGCCTCACTGGTAATAATTATAGTTGTTGACTGAGATAACTTGGCCTGAAATGTTTCATAACATAAAGTCATATAGTTGAAGTCAAATTATAAAGAATATTTAGCGCTAATTATATAATTATCACATGTTTCAATATAATTTATTATAATTTGCGTCTAACTTAGTAGATTTCGAATTTCATTTGTACATTTGGAATATTGTTGAGCGACTTTTTGCATTCGCGGATGTTACGCGAGGCATATTAAAAAGCTTTCGCCGATATAACTTGCAACCGAGAAGAGAAGGCGATTCGCTTATGACTCCCTAAAACGAACGAAAATTACCACCAAATCCACAGGATGATTAATGGGCGATTACTAACCGCAATAATAGCATATATTTTCGTAAAAAAAAGTAAGAAAAATATGTTACCTAGCTCTTTTGGGGCACTTTTTTCATTCCTCGAGGCAATACACACTGTTCGCAATAAGAGATTTGCCCGATTCGTTGTTAACGACGAGGGCTTACTTTTAAGTTTAAACGTGTTTGTAAACGTTGACTGTAAACATGCCTGTATATAGCAACACATACATACATATGTATATATATATATATATATATACATATGTATATATAGCACACATGTATATGAAAGTATATACATACATATGTACATGTATAAGGCAAGTGACCACAAGTAATGATTTCTCATTTCCTTTTCGTAAACAACAAACCTCAAGAATTTAGTTAATTGAGCCTCTTCCAGAGTATTAATAACATCAGTTCACAAAATCCATTAAGTATTTCATCACTTAATCAAGCAAGCTCGACTAAGCATTATTACGTTTAAATATATGTACATATGTGTATATGCATGTATGTAATTGATTTGTTTCAAAGAATTATGAATTTTTGGAAAAATTATAATAATATTTCCAAGCCAAGCTTCAATTCTCTAAGATCCGGCTTTATGCGAAATAATTTATCACAGCACTCACTAATTGAATAAATGGTGAAATTTCCGTTCATCTTTCAAAATTAGATAGGTACATACATATGCATATACTTACACTACAGATATTTATGCAAAAAGTACTAGGCATTGGAAAAGATGCTTTAAAATAAATACATATGTACATATGGATGTATCTTTTCACACTTAATAAATTGTTAATTTTTAGCGGTAATCATAATTATTATTAAGCAGCTCTTTAAATAATTTGCCATTTAATTATTGCTTCTTATATATATATACATATGTATATACTTGTATGTATGTACTATATACAATTTGTGATGCAAGTTACAGTGCCCAGTAGGAAATATCTAGCAGTAAATCACACACTGGCGAAACTATAGCTCTAAAAGTGGATTTATATCGAATCTCGATATTTCCGCTTATATTTTCTCATTGAAACTTAAAGACAATTTTTTTAAAACTGTTTCAAAATTGTGTTTAATGTGCGAGCTTTTTCATGGTAAACTCCACACCTATAGGTTCTTTTTTCAATAGCCTCTTTATGACAGATCACGCGTGAGTCGTGTCAAGCTGTCATGTTATTTTTGTTCAGTATTGTTTGGCATGGGACAATCTCGCTCCGATTCAGGTCTTGGAGTAAAACACCACGCGTGTCATTCGCCAGTTACCGGTCGAATGCTCGAACGATTAATCGAAAATTGGACTCAACGGATGGACCATCTGAGATGTAGCCGCGGCCAACATTAGAAAGAGATAATCTTCAGAAAAATAAATGCCAAAAAAATGAATGATAATAAACATTCTCCACTAAATTTGAAGTATATGTATTTTTTCTTTAAAAAAGTAGGGAACCTCGAAATGCAATTTTTTTTGCAAGATATCTGTGAATTAAAATTTTTTTCCTTACAAGAACTTGATTCTGATCGTTCAGTTTATATGGCATAAATAGTGAAATTTCTCCCACCGTCGCAGTGTTTTTGTTGGGCTAAAGAATGCCCGCATGTGGGGGCGTGGCAAAAACATGTGTTTAAAATATATTCTTAAAGTCAGTCCGTCCGTTTATCAGAGATAGTTTGAACGAAATATTACTAAAATAGTGTACCTGTCCGGTCATTGGAACGTACTAATGTCCGGTTATAAGACATTATTTTATTCGAAAATAATAAAGGAAAGGATGTGTTCATGAAATTTGTCCAGTTATGGGAGATGTCAAGCTATAAGAACTGTACATAATGAAAAATTTCACTATATACTACTATATACGTTTCCGACAAATGAGCAACTTTTTGGGGATAATATATACATACATATACTTTATAGGGTCACCGACGTTGCCTTTCGGGCTTTACAAACTACGAGGCAAAGTTTATATATCCAGTATAGGATATAAAGATTCAGCAATTTCATCAATTAATTGGAGGTCTCACGGATATCAGAAGGATTGCAGTGTTCCACATAATTTGATATTGTATCACTATATAAAAAACACCAAGGTCCATTCGTTAGATAATAGTTTCCAGGTAAATGATATATCCAAATATTGTTCAAAATTTCAAAAGAATTGGTGCAGTAGTTGTGAAGTTATGAAGGGCTTTGACATTAAAAACGCGAGTTGTAGAAAAAACATTTTGAAGTTTCGAACACTAAAAAATATACAGTAGATTCATTCGTTTACAAGACAGTCGACTACGAAGTTTTTACACAATACCATGTTAGAAGATCTGACCAAAATCTGGTTAATGTTCTGGGTATGAAACGGTTCAATGCTAGACTTATATCAAATGACCTGAAAATTGGCAAAAACATATATTGCTGTTCGGGAGTTCCGAAAAAATCTGGGCATAAAACTGTCTCGAAATTTCGGTAAACACTTTCAGACTTCAAATCGTATGACATGTTCGAATCGAATTTAGTGGAACTCCAGTGAATTACAGAACATGCCTAATTGTCACATATTTCCCTTCGTTTAAATGAATTTTATTATACATATGTAAGTATGTAAATACTATTATATTTTCTCCAGTAATTCTGATAATGGCGCGAACAAAGCACTCAGCTGTTTCAGAAGTTCAACAATTGTTGACGGGCTTTTATTTCTTAAGCGTGCAATTTACTGCTACATAAACAATAAAATTAAAGAAGTGTGGCTTTGTAATTACAAATAAATATACATACATACATATATTATTTTGATTGCTCCAATATTTTCGGGGAATACTTTACGATGCTACAACAACATCTCACACTTTTCACTTCCATGGAATACAATTAACACTTAACGTGCAAAATATTTAAACATCTACACGAAAAACCTCATATCGCTTTATGTACAAACCTGGACTATCCGTACATACATATGAACATAAGCACTTGTATTGCCTTAGAAAAGTGACAGGTGCACCATACCGGCACGACAGAATGAAATACAAAACCAAAACCAGAAAACTCGAATTATTACAGCGAATTTCGAAGTTACATACACACTATGTACATATTCTGGAAAGGTGCACTCGCACATACGAATTTACCCTGTAGGAAAAAGGAAGATAATATAGCATAGCAAACAAATGAACCGATCAAATGATAAACCAATCAAGAATTGTAGTTGGAGAACTTGGCTCTGATCAAAATCAAGAAACATTCTTTATAAATTTTCCTACGGGGCATTTATGACATGATTACACTTATATACATATGTACTTACAAGCGCATAAACAGTGGCACACTCCTGAATATGGCCAAGAGCTATTGGATTTCTTTGAAAACAGTAATTTGACATTTGTTACGATGTTTTCTTCTATTCTGAGATTTTGCGGGCATACATATGTACATACAAACTAATAAAGTAAATAAACCTAAAGTGTAAACAAATCAACAGCAATAAAATTACATTGATAATCGGTCGGTGATGTAGGAATTATAACGCCGTTATGACGGTATTTTATAGAATGAGAAATTAAAAGTTTCATTAATAGGAAAACGTCGAAATTGATGAACAAATGGTGATTTATTGCAATCTCGCAAAATGTCAAGAACACAAGAACTGTAGGTGCATCCAAGTATGTGCATATGTATATGTACATATGTATGTATATATACATATAAAGTGAAATTCCTCAATAAAGACAATCCTCTTAACCGGACAGCTCCATAACTGGACAAATATCACTATTTCTTATTTAAGTATGTATATGGTAATATGTGTGAACTGCGAATGTCACTGAAAGGCCTTTGAAATGCACGAGGTGTCGATAAAAAATAATTGTGCATATGTATATACATATATATATTTACTCATTTTCTGGTTTATGCGATTGCAATAAAAATTGCAAATGAGAAAATTTATGGAATGACGGGTATGTAAATGTAAGCACAGTTCAAGGAATTGTGGGAGATTTCACTAGGGTCACAGATATCAATCACAACAATTGAGATCTTGAACTCTACAATTGGGTTCAAAAATCGTAATCATATGTACATATGTAAATACTTCTCAATCAACAACAACATCATATAAGTAAATAAAGAAATTTCTAGATTTATAGTAGTCAATGTAGTAAATTAGTCTAAAACCGATGGTCCACCAATCCATTCTACTAAATTAAGGCAACCTTCTTTCGTGACGATTAAAAATAACGAAGCCGCCACAACAAAATTTCTAAAGTAAGAACGGCTTACTCTTATCTACATATTTCTTAGGTTAGGGTTATTCACGTTTTATTGAACTTAGTTTCTATATAAGTAATTAGTGTACAAATTATGGAGTCAAAATTCAAAATTTTAAATTAAAAAAGTGTAAAAGGTATGTTAAGGTGTTGCTTAAGTTAAAGTCCTATGCAATAGCGTCACCCATAACAGAGGTTTGCCATTACTGAAACCACTTAAGGCAAACAACATTTCATATGTCAGAGTAAGTAAACCACACTAAGTATGACAAAACCATAACCAGCAGCATATCTGAACAGTTCACTGGATTGTCTTTTATCCGTCCTACGTTTTCGAAGACATGACATGAAGCTTTGGCAAAACTGTCATCATTTTGTTTGACAATTTAGCTGAGGACACTACATTCTGCAAACGCATCATTACAGGCGAAGAGACGTTAGCTATACAAAGCAAATGGCATTTCAAAAATGAGCCGTAACCGAAAACAATAATAGATTTATATTAAAATACGTAAAAATGTTTTTTGTTTTGTCAGTCTAGCCAGCTCAACGGGCGTTTATATAATATTAAATAAAAAGGTGTCATAAAAAATTCAAGGAATACATAAGCGAAATTCGCCAAACCGTAGATGAGCTTAGAACCCAAGACAACTGGAGCCTTGCCTCTCAACGAAACTAGCCTTACATTTTTATTTATACGTAACGCTTTGACATACTTACATACATATATGGTACAGAACTTCTTACATTTGATGATACTTCCAAATGGTAGATGGATGTTATAAGAAGCTAATTCATTTTATTAACATATATGGATTTCTAATACCTTCCGCCCAGAAACAATCCTGCTGAATAGACTAAAATTAATTCAAAGCCCCCGATGATGGTTGCATTAAATATTCTCTTAGCAATCAAATATATACATATGTACATACACATCTCCCTCCTCGTCTAGCTTTGTTAACAACTTCCAAGCGAAAAAAGAAGAATTTAAAGACAAATAAAGAAGTCATTTAAGGTCTTGAAATAAAAAGAATAACATGGATACGAAGTAAACTGTAGAACAGATTTATTTCAAACAGGACAAATAAAGGACAATAATTGCTAGACATTTAAAAATACATGTCTTTACAGACTCGTAATCACAATCTCAGGACACAATGGACATTTGGTGAGTATTTGCGAAAATAGGCTTCTCAGAAAGGAACCGTTTTAGGATATGCGTTAAGCTTTTCTAGGAAGCCAACTGATATTCAATATGATATTACGGGCATAAGCAGATTCTCTTAAACAAAAACTAGCATCAATTCGTAAACCAACCTTCTTTTCTAGCTCACTGAACATTGTAATAAAAATAACAAAGTTAAAAGGTACATACATACATACATACATATGAACACCATGAGTGCAATACCACTAAAGCAGATCATGAATAACCCTATTGTGTTTGAGTGACGTGTAAATAAAGTGCAAAAATAAACCACACTTATTTACTGTTCGGCTATTTCGCACGTGCTTATTCTGTAAGCATGTGCTAAGCACTTACCTGGCGTTGAAGGGTTCAATGACGGTGTTGCCGCCACCGTTGTCAGCACTGTCGCCGCTGTTGTCGCCATCGCTATAGCCGACGCATCCACCGTCACTGTGGCGATCGCGTGCAGCAGTATTGTGCCGACGGAGAGTATTGCTATTCGCCAACTGAAAGTAAATGATGGGAAGAAATAACTGAAATTAGTCGTCAGCTTAAGCTACAAAAGTACACATATGAATTATATACATACATACATACATAAGTCTGTGTTATGTTGTGGTGTTGTACCACCTATAAGTACCGCTAATTGGTTAAATACACTTAAAATAATGGGTAGGTCAGGTTGATAAATGTGAAGGTTGCAAGAATGGAAATGGTATTATTTATTTCCAATAAAGAGAAATGTTCAATGAATTTATTGTTTAATGGCTGAAGGGTTCTTGGAATCTACTGGCAATTAAACGAATGCATTTGCTTACGCATTTGAGGCAAAAGGCGGTACTTATGGAAATGGTGCGACAAAAGTAAGCAACAGCGATTTATTAAAAAATAATATTATAATAAAAATATTATTATTAATATAAAAATAGGATTTTAAATGATAGAACTCAAAAAATATAGTATTACATGTGATCAAATTTGACCCGGTCTGACAAAAAAAAAACATTTTCCCACATTTTAATATTTATTTATTATCCCCTTCAAAAGAGACTCTTTTTGAGTCAATATAAGCATTATAATGTTTAATCCAACCATACACATTTTATAAGCCACAGCCGAGATGACTCTCAGTGCTTTCAGCGGATTTTCTAAATTTCTGAACCGTTTCGACATAATATTCATAAATACATACATGTCTCGTTACTGGTAGTAATACGTTTGATGTGTGTAGGGTATAATAACAATTTTTTTTGAAACATAATTCCAAGCTTCTACTAAAAAAAAATGATAAATGTTGTCCAAGCTCTGTGCCTAGCGAAGCAACATTTCATTTGCTAGTTCGCGGTAGCTCACCCCGGACAAAAAAAGGTTACGCTTCTCAGCAAGGATTAACTTTTTTATTTGCGATTTTTTAGTATTCATAAATGCGATCTATATAGATTACCTCGAGCTTAAACCGAATTCTTGGATCTATTTGACCTCGTGTAATTTTTTTTGCCCTAAACTTTAAATAGTCACTTTCCAGACTTTGAATCGAACGTTGCCTATTTTGCACCCCTCTTCAGGCGGTTTAAACAGTTGGAGCACTGCAAAGTGAGAAATATGTCACAATATTTACAACATTTCTTTTGTAGACTAAATACTTATCGGACCGCCAAGGTATGTTAAATAGTAAAAGCTAATTTGATCCAAGAAATTGTTTTATACTCTGAACGGGGTATATTAAGTTTGCCACGAAGTTTGTAACACCCAGAAGGAAATGTCGACGCCCCTATGAAGTATAGATACACAAGATCAGCATGATGCGCTGAGTCTAATTAGCCTTGTCCGTTAGTCCAACTGTATATATTCGAACTAATCCCTCAGTCAATTCCCACTAATCCCTCAGACTCATATCGATAAGTTGCTTGATACACGACCTTTTCTCGCCAATAAGTACTCATTTGTCAGAACCACTGATATCGGAGCACTATACCATAGAGCTGTCATACAAATTGATCGATCAAAATCAAAACCATGTATGAAGAACTTATTATTTAACCAGATATCTTCACGAATCGTTATTGTCTAAGTATGCGCCACAATCTCCGAGACAAATTTTTTTCGATCCGATCACTATATCATATACCAAAGCTTTCATACGCACTAAACGGTCAAAATCAAAATAAAGTTCTTTTATGCTATGAGAAATGCACTTTTGAAGGGTATTTAAGCTTTGGTGCAGCACAAATGAACGTTTTTCCACTCTTCAAACATTCTGACATTATTGTGTGGTCGACTTTTTAAGTTCACTTCCCTTGTTTTTTTTCCTTTTTTAGGTAACTTTGTACTTCTCTGAAATCACTTGAATTCGAAGTCTTAAAATGCCTTGGTAAAAATAAAAAAATATCGATTTAGCAAATTTCCATGGAACTCTTGTTTTTTTTTATCTGGTTAAATTTTTTACTTTTTCAACACAATAACTTGATAAACTTAATCAACAAACACATTTTCCACCGCAAAAGTGCGTAATAATTATATAAATAAGTAATTACCATTGTAATCTGGACAGCATATTATATACTTATGAGAGAAAGTGTTTGTAAGAAAGTTATTCACTAGGCAGTCGAGAAGAAACTTCAATAGACTAAAGCTTTGTCTAACTAATTATAAAATTCGGACTGAAGTGGTGCCTTTATAATCTCTCATTAATAACAGATAAGTTTAAAGTGAAGATTAAGAAAGATTCATACACAAACCGAGGCAAGTATTTATATAAACGAGTGTGAACTGGAAAAGCATAAATACTAGTAATTTGTACAAACAACTGTATTATTGTGTAAATACAAATAAGCATTTATAAATCGCATAATAACTTGTCATCTATCATTTACGTTAATCAGATTACCCAGAATCCATAACCGAAAGGAAAAACATACGAAAAAGCACCATTTTCCTGGGACTCCGGAAATTGCACTCATACCATCAATAGGCTTTCATTGAGACAATAACTTAAACGTAATAAAGTTGCTTAATTCGCATTTGTTTATATTTAAAAAAAGGGAGATAAAGAATGCAATTCGTAGAAAACTTGTTATCAATTGAACTTTTCATGCGTTCCCACTGACGTGCAGCGATTTCGGAGTATGTGACATTTGCGCAAATGACAAGTGGATTCGAAATTATTACATTTCAACCACACAAATCTAAATGTATACATGTATATATGTATGTATGTACGTCTGTTTAATGCTTGCGAAATTCGTCAAATGGCATATGTTTTGATTGTACACACAAATGCACATCACTCATACGCCCCAGCGTACTTGAGATCAAAATACAATTCATTGGGGATTCGTGAGCAACATACATACATATAATCATTAATGCATGCGCATGTGTGGCCAAAGAGATAATAATATTGATATTAAGTTGACCACACTTGTTGCTGCACAGACGTCACATTGCAAATATCGCCAGATGTAGAGTACAGCGATCTTTAGTAATGAGATTTAAGCGAATACCAAGAAGAGAAATATAAAATTCGAGGAAGTTTTTTGATAATTTTAAATAAGTAAATAAAATATAAACGAATAAATTTTACAATATATACATATACATATATGTCTATGCAAAATCAGAGAATTTGTCTTACGAAGAAAAAAGGCCGAAATCAGAGAGATTGCTTTAGAGCTTTAAGGACTGCGAAACGAATATATGTACATATATGGCTTCATCATATGTATTGACAACGTGTTGCTTCTTCCGAAAAAAAAATAAAATAAGAATATGAAAAGGGTCAGTTAATAGTTTCAGATTGTACCGTTTTTATTAACACTTTTATTTACAACGGGAAAGATAAGTATTTACTCCGAAGTCATTTTAGGGGATGAAAAATTTGATTTTGCTTGGTTTCAAGTAACTGAGTTATAAATATAACTGTTATGTTAGACCTCGGAAGTCTCTGTTTAATCAGAGACTTCACCGTTTCCTAAATATTAATGTCAATAAAAAAAATGAATCGAATTTTAAGGTCTGAGTTTTTCGACATTTTACCAAATCCAAGTCTGAAAATAGAACCAGTTGATATTACCAGACTAACAGAGAGCTCTCATGTGTTCCAACTTGGTAAACGGATCGGTCATATTCATTCAGACTGTTCCAGACTCAATCAAGAAGAACGCATTTTGTTCTAAGCTGTATTCGATTCGTTAGGCATTGAGGAGTGCGGAATCGTACAAACTATTCCAGACAAAAGAAACTGATGCACTGCAATCTCTCGTTTCTTTATTCTTTAATGTAAAATTTTGGTAAAATTCAAGTTTAAAACATTGCCATTTTTATTGTCATTATGCGGACAATGTCTTGTAGTAGATACTTTTTTGTTAAGTTTTATCCACGGAGAAGGAGCAACATTGGATCTTTTCTTGTCAGCGATCGAGCGTAAATCGAAAAATTTTTAATTTTTTTTATTCGATTCGGCACTGTTCGCAGTAACTCGGACTGACATATGGAACGACTTGGCGCATTTAACGTCAAGATCTTAAATTGAAAGCGTACAAAATACAGCTTGAACTGAAGACCGTCGAAAAGTTCCAAGAAGATCCAACATTTTCGAGCCAAATTTTGTTCAGCGATGGGACTCATTTCCGGCTCAATGGGTTTGTAAACGAAGAGCAACCTGAAGAGATTCAACAGCTGCCTTTTTATTCAGAAGAAAAACGGTTTACTGTGGTTTGTGGGCCGATGGAATCATCGTTTCAACAAGACGGCGCCACTTCCCACACATCACATCATTCAATGGATTTATTGTGAGCAGATAATTTTACGTTTCGGGCCGGTCGACATTTTCATATGGTATAAGTGAAGTCTAAAGTCTATGCGGACAATCCCGCTTCGATTCAAGTCTTGGAGCAAAACATCACGCGTGTCATTCGCTAGTTACTAGACGAAATGCTCGAACGAGTCATTGAAAATTGGATTCAACGGATAGGGCATCTGAAGCGTAACCGCGACCAACATTTGAAGTAGATAATTTTCAAAACATAAAAGCCAAAGAATGTTCTTTCGAATGATAATAAATACTCTCCACTAAATTTGAAGTTTCTATGTTTTTTCTTTAAAAAAAAGTAGTGAAGCTTGAAATGGAATCACCCTATACATACATACATATATAATAAAAATTGAACTACAAATCCACAGTATCAAACAATGCAAAGGCTTTGTTTAAATATTTGATAATTATAAAAGTACCTATATATGTATGTATTTATAAAATATATGTATATGTACATATATAATATAGTATTGCGATAAAGACGTATAATAAAGTTTGCGTTTTTTGTACAGTGTACTTTCATGTATGCTGAGAATTTATACGCATTAACTTAAATACACGAATTACGGAAATGTACACAATCGTCTCTAAATTGTACATAAATTTATAAAAAACATATAAGTATACCGCTTGTACATACGCTAATGCATATTAAGCGAGAATAAAAACGCTATATTTCCTATTGTTATGTACATATGTACATAAGTATGTACCTATGAATGTATAATTAATTAAAAAAGAGAGCAAAATGTTTGATTTTACGCGCAATAAAACTATTCTTGCATACATATAAACACATACTTACATACATACATATGTACCACGTGTTGATAACTTAAATATTGCGATTATGTGAAGCCTTACTTCCAGCATGTGTTGACTTTGAGCCCTTTTTAGTACAGTAAAACAAATATATGCGCTACATTTATACAAACATAACCAAAACAAACCAAAAATGATGGAAATTATACTATTTACTCGGTTATCAAAAGTTCATTAGTTATATGTATGTATGTTTAAATAAAACCCCAAAATTAATCTACATTTCGAACCGAAATAAAACACATCTACAATTCCCATTCTGTGAAACCCGGAGCGAATTGTTTAACAGCTTTCGAGAATATTTGCCGCTCATATGTAGCTACAGATGTACATACATATGTACATATGTATTTCTCACAAAACTTTTACGAACAAATTTATAGAAGCAAACCAAATAACAACAACTAACACCGGCATTAGTCGCATCACTGCTAAGAGAGCTTTTTTATTAGAAGTCCGCTAAGGCATGTATAGCATTTTTATACTCTTACAACATGTTTCTACAGGATATAATAGTTTTGTTCACCAAAATGAAATGTTCGATTACACCCGAACTTAGCTCTTCCTTATTTGTTCTAATTAGTATAATAATATTTCAGAACCTTTTGGGAATGACATGAAGAAATATCTAATCTCAGATTTTATTATATCTATCTCAAAACAAAAAATGGGATTCAAAATCCCCAAAGGAGCCCTTAAAAGTTCTGAAACCCCTCTGTCATAATATAATTTAAACTAATTCACTCGAATGACGTCTCATTACAATCAAACATTCTAAGCGAGCAGCTATAATTGTCTTACGGCACGAAGGTCGCTATGAATATAAAACCAATCGTGACAATAAGCAGAAGACGCTCACGCTTGGAAAGACAGTACCAACAATGAATCTAGCGCCAGTATGAGCTTCACTTCTGACTTTTTAATCAGCTTGTGCGACACTATTATTGCAGTAAACAATTTAATTAAAAACTCGTAGATACTGCTTGACTATATGAACGGCCAATCTGAAGCTGTTGTTTTTCTTATTATAATATTTTTATCTCTTTCATTAAATAACAAATCCGGTTGTTTTGAATATCTATTAACAATTTTTAACCGTTTTGTTTTAATTCACATTTAGTTCATGAATGTGAAATATGACAACGTGCTCGTGCCCCTCTCATTCAACCCGAATGAAATCTATGAATATATTGGGTAGTCGGAAAAGTCTTTTCGTATTTCTAATCAAACTTCAAATTATTTTTTTTATTTATAATAATGAACAAATATGTACCATTTTGTAACTTTTTTCAACTTCTCCGAATTTTATTTGTTTTTTGGTTAAATGAAGCTTAAAATCTCACCTTGCCAACACTATATAGTATAACACAATGTGATTGGTAGCAATGGAGATGTACGACTGCAACGATATCTATAGACAAAATACGAAAAGATTTTTTCGACTACCCAATATGTACCGTGTACATATGTATGTATTTCTTGTCTTCGTACTCTCAATGTTATGAAGGCAAGAGTTGATTTGGTGGAAAATATTAAATCTATTAGAAAAGAGTAAAAGTTAAATCAGCAGGGAAGGGGTCTTAAATGTTATGGTAAAATTGTTCGACGACTAAAACGCAATATACCCTAAAACAATAAGCGTACTCATTTAATGTGGCATTTATAGTACAATGACGGAAAAGACTGAAAAGGTTATCTCGTTTCTACGAGTGGGAGCCACTAAAATTGAACCTATATATTTTATAGTTAGACCTAACCTGATGTAAATTGTACAGGGTTGCTCGATTGGTTCATGAGATATATCATTTTGAGTAACACAAGTTTTGATGTTTTGATAAAAAATTTTATAGAGGAATCTGTGTTTTAAAAGAGCAATATTTTACTACGAAAACATATTCTACTGATACAAAAAAAAAGAAGTTTGACAGATTCTGTGCAAGGCCAAATCAGTATTCATGGGTTAAAAAAATTCTCATCGGTCATATGAGCACCGAAGACGATGAACTCAATGGACAGCTAGCGACTTTACTACGGGCGAAGACATTTAATTATCCAATCGACCAGAAACAACAACGACTAGATGACGATATGAAATGACATTTGGCACGCATCTATACTATAGTATATACCTACATGACTATACATATATTATATACATATAAATATGTATGTCTACGGTACATTTAAAGTAATTAAGTGACAAATGATGGCCAGCTTCTGAATTCGTTTGAAGTAAAATGATATATAAAATACCGACTCATTTTACATCCGTTTGTATGGGATCGAAAATATACACACACTCACATACTGTACATAGATATTGTGAACTTTTAATGAATGAATTTAATTTACTGGAATTTTGCAAACAAATTTAACTACACTTTACGCTAGAAAATTCTGACCATTCGACGTTTAAGTGCCCGCAAGATGGTAGTTTGCTATTACTATATGTATACGAGTATATGTACATACTTACATATGTACAATATATAGGAGTACTATATTATATAGGAGTACACAGTTTTAAGCGGTTTTGCCGTTATTTAGTTGTGTATAGATTTTTGCATATCAATTAGCACATACAATTAAATGTTTGAGGGGAAAACTCCTTAGTGCAGAGCAAAATAGTCAGCTTTTCGTCTTTTACTACTGCTAAATGCATACCTGCATGCTGCCTGTTGGATACAGTTTTAGTCTCTAGGAAAAATTATCGCTAAAACTTCAAACTTTTAAGCTCAAAGATTTAATATTTCTGTTTACAAATAACTGAAACCCAATTAACCGAATGAATGTCATTAAAAAGTTAAATCCAGCTGATGGCCAATAGATTACTATGGATATGAACTTAGCTCTTATAATGGGTAGTCGAAAAAGTCCTTTCGTATTTTGTCAATATATGTATGTCGTTGCAGCCGTATATCTCCAGTGCTACCAATCACATTGCGTCCTACCATATAGTGTTGGAAAGGTGAGATTTTAGGCTTCATTTAACGAAAATTTAACAAAAATAAATTCAGGGAAGTTGAAAGTTACAGTTGTTTAAAAATGAGTGAAAATAATGTAGAAATGCGCTATATTTCGAAATTTTTGTGTAAAAAAGGAAATCAATGAAATTTGTGAAGTTTACGGAGACGATGCTGTATCAGTTCGTATAGCACAACAATGGTTCGCTCGCTTCCGTTCTGGAAATTTCGAAATTTCAATTTACACTGATGGAATAATGTCTCTAGCGGAAAAATGGCAAAAAGTGGTCAATCTAAATGGTACATATTTATTGACAGAACCCTTAAATTGAGGGTGTTTTCAGGATTTTTTTAAGGTTTACAAAAAGAGCAATCGATTTAAAAATTTTACAGTTTATTTATACACTTATGAAAAGTACAAAAATATGTTTTTTGTTAAATAAAAAAATTTTTAACAATATTAAAAATGGGGTCCAAAAAAAGCTATCTTAAAAAATGACTCCCGGTGCCGTTGTTGATTTTGACTCTTCAGAACATCTGAAACATAAAAACCAAATAAATTATTAATCAGTGGGAGTGCAGCAATCGCTGGAACTATGAAAACAGCTATTTTTGGACAAGTTTTAGATCGAAAAAAATCGAAGTTCTTAAAATTAAAATTTGATCGTAGTCCCGACGATAGATATTGATCTTATAAACACCATATTAAAATTTCAAGTGATTCGGATGGATAGTGTTTTTTTTTCATCAACGGCACGCCGAAAAAAGTAGTTTTGAGATAAATGACGTACAAAGCATCCATTCATTGAGCCCCTCGACCGCGCGCTACCTGCTAAAACGGCTGTAGAAGCTAAAATAATGTGAATATCCCTCCAAAAAATTTACAGTATATTCTATACACTGTATACTATACTTTCGAATTATCAAACAAAACAAAATCGATTCTTTGAAAATTCTAGACCACCGGGACCCCTTAATATATATATAAAACAAGTAAGGAAGGGCTAAGTTCGGGTGTCACCGAACATTTTATACTCTCGCATGATAAAATGATAATCGAGATTTCATTATCCGTCATTTACATATTTTTTTTATTTTGCTGTAAAATTAATTAGATTAGATCAATTTGTGTACTTTGAGTATTGAATTGTATTTTCATTTCCTATTGTATATATGTATGTACTTACATATTATACAGAGAAAGCATCAGATGGAATTCAAAATAGCGTTATATTGGAAGAAGGCGTGGTTGTGAACCGATTTCACCCATATTTCGAATATGTCATCAGAGTGTTAATAAAATATTATGTACCGAATTTCATTGAAATCGGTGGAGTAGTTCCTGAGATATGGTTTTTGGTCCATAAGTGGGCGATGCCACGCCCATTTTCAAATTAAAAAAAAGCCTGGGTGCAGCTTCCTTCTGCCATTTCTTCCGTAAAATTTAGTGTTTCTGACGTTTTTTGTTAGTCGGTTAACGCACTTTTAGTGATTTTCAACATAACCTTTGTATGGGAGGTGGGCGTGGTTATTATCCGATTTGTTCCATTTTTGAACTGTATATGGAAATGCCTGAAGGAAACGACTCTGTAGAGTTTGGTTGACATAGCTATAGTAGTTTCCGAGATATGTACAAAAAACTTAGTAGGGGCGGGGCCACGCCCACTTTTCAAAAAAAAATTACGTCCGAATATGCCCCTCCCTAATGCGATCCTTTGTGCCAAATTTCACTTTAATATCTTTATTTTTGGCTTAGTTATGACACTTTCGGTTTTCACCATTTTGTGGGCGTGGCAGTTGGCCGATTTTTCCCATCTTCGAACTTAACCTTCTTATAAAGCCAAGAAATACGTGTACCAAGTTTCATCATGATATCTCAATTTTTACTCAAGTTACAGCTTGCACGGACGGACGGACAGACAGACATCCGGATTTCAACTCTACTCGTCACCCTGATCACATTGGTATATATAACCCTATATCTGACTCTTTTAGTTTTAGGTCTTACAAACAACCATCTTTCATCTCTCAAATTCGACTCGGATAGGCAAAAACACTACAATTTCAGGTATTTCAAAATAGGCTTCGGAGCCAATATAATCACGACAACGGTTAATATAATTTTCCACAGACTTATTATAAGCTAGCTAGAAATGGTTTTCAGCGCCTTCAGCGAATTGTGTTTTTTCAGCTTCGGCACATTTTGGTGCACAATGTCTTAGATTGTTGGGTAGTTTCAACGTCATATTCAAAAACCAACGTCTCGTCATCAGTAAAGACGCTTAATGAGCGTGGTGTTCTCAGCTATGTTGTCGAGAGCATCTCTTTGGCGACCACTACTCGCATCGTTAAATTGTAGTTGTAAGTCACAGCCAGCATTGCAAGTCAAATTCTTGTTGTATTGTAGCTTTGCTATAAGAATGAAGACTTTACCAGCCTTACTACAATTGTCTATGCTCTATGATGAGACGAGACTTTATACAGTAAATATAAAAAGTTGTATTCACCCAATCGGTCAATATCACTTCCTTATACTTTGTATATAAATTAATTTCTGTCCCTAAAATTAATTTTTTGGAATCTCTAACACATACATACATCGATCATTATGTAACATCGTTATCAGTCTCCTGTACTCAAATTTGCGCTAAAATTATATCATACATATACTTCACTTTATAATCCGTTAAAAATATATAAATATATTTGCAATACCCAAGCAATAATTATCGCATATGTATCAAGGGTCATTTAGATGAGGTGGTTTTCATTCATTTTTCTGAAAGCTACATATATAGTTATGGTACGTAGTCTTCTCAAAACAGTGGATACGTAATTTCTGTCGAAAAATAGTGACGCGTTCGGTTCATGTGGGTGCCCAATGGCAGACGAATATGATTCATTTTTTTGCATATCCCATGGTGTTCAAATTCTGAGAAAGCAATTATTCAATAAAATAAGTATAATCTAACAGTGAAATATAGGACAATTTTTCTTTGTTATATAATGACCCTCCAAGTTTTGTATTATCAACAATTTTATTACTAATCACTTTTTATACTCTTGCAACCTGTTGCTACAGAGTATTATAGTTTTGTTCACCTGTTGTACGTATCACCTAAAACTAATCGAATTAAATATAGGGCTATAAATATTATACTTGCCTGAGCCCCCATGTACTTAATATAAAGATTTTCGAACTTCCAGGTGAAATTGGGAGAGCGTGTTTTAAACATCTCCTTCAATTGCAACAATTGGTTCAACGAATTCAATATATCCGCTTGTCATTTTCCGGTGAGCCACATAAAGATATCCCAAAAACGGCGACCTCAAAGGAAGACGTGACAAAACACCACGAACTCGATTTGCAACTGAATTGAAGGTGAACAATATTTAAAGCTGTTTAAGCGCCATTCGAAAAGACCTTCGATGAAACATGGTTCCATTGGTATTTATCGGAATGTGATTGCCACCATATTCTGTTATTAACAAGTTGTGATCTGCCTCGACAAGGACAAATCGGTCACATTCGTTATTTTTAGCTTATGATACACTATGTGGACTATTCTTACGTGCGAATATACTTACATACAAGTATGTATGTATATTCTAATATTTAGAGAAGTAATCCGTAGCGCTCTCAAGTATTCAGTAATATTATATACATATGTACATATGCATACAATATATATGTGCGAATTAATATGCAGATATCTAATGTAGATGTGTCACTTGCCCCTAATTACGCTAAACGACTTTATTCTATTTACTTTTATAATCAGATCAGAATAAATTTAAATATTTACTTTTTTAGTTCAGAAGTAAATTGCTAGTAATGCAATATTTATCGGATTGGAACTCCTAGTGCCGAAATAGAGATCATCTCGATAATTTAAAACGAAAATAAATAACTGATATTTCATTAAAATTAGCTTTTAGATAATTATATTTGAACTAAATAAGAAGCGTTGACCTCGGCTTCACCAAAGCTAGAATATCCATTACAGCTGCATTCCTTATAGCAGAAAATGGTATACAGAGATCTTAATTTTGATTTTGATCTTTCAGTTTGTGTAGCCGTTATATACTATAGTGATTCTATCTGAAAAATTCATTCGAAATTTGAACATTTGCCTTGAATAATAATTCGTGCCAAATTTCGTGAAAATGTCTTGTCAAATGAAAAGGTTTTCACACAAGAACTTGATATGGATGATTCAGTTTGCATGACAGATATGTATATGCTAAAGAGGTTCGGTGTTGGCAGTTCCAAGCTATGAGTAGATTCTAGAAGATAAAGGGCTGTGCGAAAAATTTTAGATCAAAAACTGTGGTAAATAGGCCCAGAAGTGGCTAAACGGCTAACCTCGCTGATCAATGCTTTGAGCATAAAGTGTCGTAAAGACATCTATGTAATTTCAGATCAATATCTCAAAGCCCGAGGGAGTACTTTATGGTATGTATGTATATACAGAAGTGCAGGCAGACGGTCATGGCTAAATCGGCAAAATTTGTCACGCTGATTATTTACTTTGTAGTCCCAGAAATTTCTTTCTGGGTGTAGTAAACCTCGTAGCGAACTTAATATGTCTTGTTCAGAGTATAAATCTATATTTTGAAAAGGTTTTAGTTGGTCATAAGAATTTCGGATATTTTATATCTGCTTATATTTAATAAAAAATTTATGTATGTATATTCAATTTTATTTCACAACCTTAATTTTAATACTCAATATGCTCTCTTAAAACATTTCTAAAACTTCCATTCAGAGCTTCCTGAGAAAATGCTTATTAGCCAAACACGCTTATCGCGCATCAGTACAAGCTTGTCAAGTATTACAGAAATCTTAGAGATGGCAGACCGTTACAAACACATTTTCCAGTCATGTAAAAAGATAACAACAAATTTCTTAATTAATACAATTATATACATACTTTCATACATCTGAAACTACTCTCATGTATACAGGTACATAGGAGTACCCTAGCATATTCTAGGAATAACTGCTACTCACTTGCTATCAATTTCATTTAACATTAACTCGTTCCACACGATTTCGCAATTCGTGCTTACACACAGGTACAGGTTCGCACGTAATCGTATAGTTGTAGTCAGTTATCAGTAGTCTTGTAATAAATCGCATGAAGATCCAGGTTAGAGATGATCATATATAATAACTATAGCGCAAGTTGTAAATGCTGAAGATAAGCTATCAGTATATTTAGCTGTATAGACAAACTCCTTGGAAATGTATACGCAAGCTATACTAACATTTTCATATATTGCCATACTGTCCAGCTCGGTATTTTATAACTATAAATTTACAACCGGCCTCCTCACAGAAATTTTGTTGAGAAAAATTGTTTGAAGGAGTCACGAGTTATGAAAATAGGTAATGTTCAAATAACAGATAAAAAAAGATCTCTTGTTGGGTGATCAGAGTCTGTAGTTTTAATACAATATTCAGAAACTATTCCAAAGAATTATTTCCTCATAGAGCTCCTGTAAAACCGCCTGTTTGTAATCTTCTAGTTCTAAAATTTTCTTTCAAATTTCCAAGATTATAAGAAATTTGGTTGAACAAGAGTGGGCTCAGCACATCGTCTTCTTTATTAGCATTGACAAGGCTTACGCGGTTATAGGCGAGTTAACAACAGCGCGCCAGTTATTTTATCTCTTCGCTTTTTGGCACCAATTGGAGATACCAAGTGCTTTCAGCTCCTTCTCCACTTGATCTCTCCAACGGTGTGGGGATCTTACTCTTCATTTGCTTCCACCAGTGAGTACTCTGTATTGAATACTTTTCATCCATCTGGATAACAACCGCTGCCTTTTGATTCGCTGAATTATGTCAATGTCGCTATATACATATGTATGTATGTACATACATATGTACATATCACGTACTGCACATCGTTTCATAGACTGCAGACATCCGAGGCTTTTGTCCTTTTTCATTGGGAGTGTTTCCAGGTGGCGGGTTCCAAACCCAGCGCTAAACCGCGCTAGGCGAGTGGTATGAAGTTGTGCACACATTTACATATGTATATGTATGTATGTATATCGAGCAGGTTGCTCCAAGACCATCGCTCACTCGCAACCGCGCCTCTAAAGAACAAACGCTGCAATTAGACTTCAGCGATCCCCTTTAAACATAATACATATGTCGGAGTGGCTCCGCTGAAGCTTTCTCTCTTTTAGGCTTTACACCCGGTGGCTCAGTACATACTTCATAATCTTAACCGAAGGTTGTTTCCGTGGTCAATACTTAACAATAAATAGAAACTCTCGTTGAAGCGGAGGATTGATCTCCAAAAGAGTTTAATGTATCAGCAATAGTTTATGAGCTTCATAGCTTAGCCAATTGTTTTTAAACAAAAGTATGTATAACTATTGTATGTTTTTCTTTACTCTCTAGAGGATTCCCAAAAGGATCTACGAAAAGCAAGATCACGCTCCTTACCAAGATATTCAGAGAACTTAACAGTTGTATGTACATACATACGTAAATTTTTCACACAGGCTGCTATGAATGGCATATTGAACAATTTCCGTTTCAGTCAAATGCATGCCATAGCAACAACATTTCTTCACCAGTTTGCACTTTCGCAATTAATGGATCTATCAGACTTCCAGTTAAGAGAGTGTTTAAGTAAGAAATTCATTCAGTTTCATGGAAGTTATAATTAATAATATGAAAATAAAACACACATGCAAACTTTGCAGAACCATAATCAGTTCAAATCGAATTCTCGAAAAAGCAGCGAATGGAAAGTCAACAGTCAATTGAAGTGAAATATGAAATTCGCTTGAAGAGCGAATAACGCATAATCGTTTAGGGTACTATACCATGACCATTTTCGTTTAATTCTATACAAATTAAATACTTTTCTTTTTCAATATTTGCCTGCCTTTAATCGGCCGTGTATATTGAATGCAACCATGTGTGCGCCTGCTGATCATACAAGAATTCTCAAGTTATACTAGATAACTTGTCGGCATGTCGGCTTGAGCCGCACCATTGAGCAGCAACAGCATAGCAGTAACAGCAGTAACAGCAGCCAACAGTTGCTTATTTCCGTTTAAATTCATCTTTAATAGGCGAACATGCCAATTCTTCAACTGTGGTTTTAACAAGAAGTGACATAAAATCGCGCTACAGATTGCTCACCCTTCCTCCCGGAATCGCCAACACGGATCCACCAACGAACACATACACGCACACACGGTCTTTTTAAATAATCGAAAAAAGAGCAACACAAGAACATACCTATTACACATAGATGTATGGTATATACATATGTATGTATGCATTTATGCATAGCCGTACATGCAAAAGTAATGGTATTTATAAGTATCCAAATACAAGCAAGCATTCGAATGACCATTACTCTATACAGGGTGTACTGTATTATGGTATTGTAGAAATATATGTTTTTCGCATAAAAAACTGGTTCAATGAATACACAAAGGTACCTAAAAACTATATACATACATTGTTTCCAAGAGATAATATTCATATTTTTTGATGGGATCCTTTCTAGACTCTAGGACACTAACGTTAAAAGAGTTCATATTTTAATGGCTCTCTCTCTCTCTAGAGTTTAGGACACTAACATTGGAAAACTTCATATTTTGATGGTCAAAAAGTATTCACGACACTTAAAAGCATATAGACTTCTCAGGTTGCCTCTTCATTTCCCCGACTAATTTATGCACGTTCTATTCAACTTTGAAAGCAAATTTACTAACCATCTTTCAATATTTTAGCACTAGATATGATAGCCAATAACATTGTATTTAAGTTGAACGCAATACACCTGAAACTAGCTTCAATCGATCGGAGCAGCATATGTAGATTTCAGAAGAACCAAATCAAAATACTAGCATTTTTATTTTAATTTTTTTATCGTTCCCACGACAGTTGGGTCTACTTAACCGGAACGGACCCGGATTTTTTATCCAGTCAAGGACTGCCAACTCGGCAAAATTCTGACGTTTCAACGACGACAAAAACTGACATTTTTATACTCTGAACGGTAACACGCTCGTCGGAAACCCTATAAAATTTATATGTACATATGTATGTCTATAAATTATTGGCTGAGTCAACGCTCGGATCAGATCGGATCACTACAACTTATATCTGGTATTCAAATTGTCCGATCAAAATCAGAACATAAATCTCCTTAAATAATTTTATGAAATACGTTGGGTTAGGTTAAAAGGTCGATCCTTGCAGGGATCTCACTTAGGCAGCTTAGAACGCCGGTCCGTTTTATTATCTCAAACTCTTATAAAAGATCAAAGACAAAGCGCTTCGAGCCTTCAGACGGCCAATGTCAATTTCGGCTCTGTCCCCTGGTTCCCCAAAGGTAAGACTGCTGCGATATTTCATTCTCAGTCTTGCGATTGCTGGAAAATGGAGGAGAAAGTGTCTGGATGTTTCCTCTTCATCCTACTGCATAAAACATTGACAATTTGCATCTGTTAGTGAGCGGGCAAGGGTGCCCCCTTTGGCTAACTCGTCGGCTTTGCAGTCGCCAGCAATTCCGCCATGGCAGGCGCCCAAACGATTCTGTTTATAAAATATGGCATGCATCTGTGACGGATATTCCAGCTTTTGATACAGCTTTGTTTTCGTTTTTAGCAATATTGACTCAGGCTACAAGCTGGTCGTAAGAGATCGCTGAAAATTACAGCTATTTAAAGAACAAGATCGCCTAAATGGCATTCCAACCAATCAGTATTCGAAGAGGTCTGTAAGTACACCAGTCCAATTTAAAAAAAAATGTACATACAAATGTATAACCTCAACAGCCGAAATCCTGATGAAATCCTTTATTAGCTAACAACAAAGCGTTTATGATACACCCTGTATATACATAAATATACATATACGTACAAGTAATAAAAACAATTCTCAGATATCTTCATTTTTTCCAAGTAATCTGACTCTTGAATTGGGCGAGAATACCGCCTATCTAAAGTCGGAAGGCCAATAGGCCGAAGCTGTGCAGCCTTGTTAACTCCGGTGACGATCATCTGCGGCACTGCGCCCTCTCACACTCGCAAACAAACACACACACAAGCAATGGAACAAAAACCTGTGTCTGCGACTGATGTGGTACTTATTGTTAAAAATGTTAAATTATGATTTCCAGGAAACAAAAAACGAAACAATTTGAATTGCAGAAAGCAGAAGAAAAAGGAAAACACACATACATATATACATAAATACATTGTACGTACATTTATATATAGGCAGGCAGCCTGACGAGGCTGCTGTCCAGTGGAAGCACCAACTTGTACGACAGAATTCAGCACAAGCACGCCAGACAATGCGGGAATATGAATACCTGCATATCTGACAGACATACATACATACATACATGCATACACAAATACATATGTTTGTGCAAATATGTCTGTATGTGAGGTTGATTGGGCGCATGATGAGCGAATTGTGTTGAAAAGAACAGGACTGAAGATGTAGCCAACAACTGCAATGCCTAAATATGTACCCACAAATGTATATGTACATGTGTAGTGTGTGTGTGTGTGTGAACAGCACGGAAGCAGCATTGAAATGAGTCCGTAACAAGACTCAAGGCTGACCAACACAAACTGGATGACTTCTGCTTCTTCTTCAAATTCTGTTTCTTCTCGGCCAATTGACCAAAGGCTCATCAAGCAAATCTGTACGGCTCACTGTGCGCATGCGCATACCATAATAGCTAGTTTGCGACGGTTCTCGACGCTGAGGAATACATTGTATAGGCCAATAATAATATTGGCTGCTCGGCTGGCGTATGCTTCTATCGGCTTTTTGGTCGACCAATTGACAATACGTCAACGCTGGCGCAGCAAAAAAATGTGGCAGCCAACTTGTGCAAATTTGTATGCATGTATGCATGTATGTATGTTAAACAGAGTAGACTGCACCACTGATAGGCACTTGCGGCATTCTTGTTTGCGCCTGTTGCTTCATATGATAATTTATAAATTACACAGCTCTACAAAAAGTAAATTTTTTGGTTACTCTGGATATCTTAGCAAATTTTTATGCTTTCAAGTGTCCAAATTACGACCTAATTCACGAAAATGTCCAATGTGCTCTTATCATAATCTCTCCCTTTTTATGATAATTAAATATCTAATATTTTGATAAGTAATAGCTTGTTAGTATTGAGTTTCTCAGTCATGATTAGCGTTTTGTGTACCTTTTTATATTAAAATATTGAGAGATCCCCACTATCGGGCTCCGTAAAGAAAATATAAAAAAATAGGTGAAGGTTTTTAGGTTTTAATAAAACTCAAACCCTGGAGATATCCGTAATTACAGTCCACAAAATGTTCTATTTTACTCATTGAAAACCTTGCTTTCGTTTCAAAAGTAATTCGCATGGACTACTCTGAAACAACAATGCCGCCGAATAACCAGATATCTACACCAAAGTTTTTTTTTCTAAAAATTAACTCAGTGATTTAAAAACCGTACATTGAGACAAAAAAACACCCAGAAATTGTAATTAAATTCCGCGGGTAAATTATATTGAAAAAAATGTATATTGCTAGGTTGGAAGGACTGTCCTTAATTACTATACCAAATATGAGCGCGATCTATCAACAGATCAGCAGCTGCTTAAGTCGATACACCTCAGTAGTGCATTGCGATTTTTATAAGGGATAAAAATATCGAACAAAGAATTTGTCTCAAATTTTATATTTCGGATCAAATTTCGTGTGCGGTATCGTTACGAATGTTGAAAAAGGCTATGATGATTCCGTTTTATCAAAAACACAAGCCTACGAGTGGTACAAAGCCTTCATTAAAGACATGACTGGTTCTGGACGACCTTCGACCGCTTCAGCTGATGAAAATATTAAAAAAGTGAAGGAAATGGTTCTTGAAAATCGTCACACAAGTGTTAAAGAAATGGCAAGTCTGATCAAGGCGAGACCGTTCGAATGATTTTGGTAGATATTTTGAGTAAAAACACGTTCCTTCTCGACTCGCCCTGAAAAAGCTGAATTTTTTTTTCAAAAAGAGTATCGTAAACAGATCTCTTTAGGCATGCTTGATCGTTGAATTCCGATCCCACATTCATGGAGAGCATTTATGCTGATGAGATATACAAACAAGTCAGCAATCATCGGAATGGATCGCGTTTTCAGTCGATCGAAGAGATAAAATTCGCTGGAGGAGCTAAAGGTTATCCCACAAAGTACTTCTGATAAGTGTTTCGAGAACTGGAAAAATTGTTGGTATAAGGGTATTCTATTTGCTGGGGATTACTTTATAGTCAACAAAATAAATATCGGTGAATAATTAAATATTCTGAGTTGTATTTACAATTTTCGGGTACTTTTATGTCACAATTTATGATGGCAGATTTTTCCTAAATTAGAAAGGAAAAGTTCAAAATGGACGTTTTACTAAAATATAACTCATGTTTTCAACATTTGTCTCTCTGTTTACTTGAATGCCTCCTTATTTTTCAAAACGAAACTGACATTACAAAGATTTCCGGTGTTTTATATCATGTTTTTTGATTTTTGAGATGTAAGGTGGAACTAAAGATTGAAAACTAAACGACAGATCTTAAAAAACCATAGATAGTTTCATCAATAGTGGGCAAAAATATTTTCAAAATCGATATTATATCTGGGATAATCAAACCACTTAGACCAGTGTTTTAAATAGGTATGTATGTACATATGTATTTCTGTATAATATGTACATATGTAAGTTGATGTGTGCATTTTATGAACTACAAATTTGCAATCAAAATGTATGCGTTCACCAATCATCTTTTCATTATTTCCGACGATTCGGTCCTTCGTTCCTTTGCTTGAAAGCCTTGACTAAAATTTTTACTTTACCATTTATCTGTGTACATACATACATATGTACGTATGTATGTAGTTATATGTGCATATATTCATAAACATACATCTTCAAGCATAAATTATATAATACATACATATGTACATATGTACGTACATAAAACTGCAGAAGATAAGAGTTTCCCATAATATTAATAATTAATTTCGTTGAAAGAACTCTACAGTAGCGAGTTGGGAAAAAACCTAAAAATTATGGAAAGAACACAAACACATCCATTGAATATAGTATATACATACATATGTATGTACATACCTACTTCTGATATGAGTAAAGCGGAATTTTTATTAGAAGCAATTCTTGTATGGTTAGCATGTTCTTGCCTCGATTATCAGGAAGATGTGATCGACAAAGGCAGTCAACTTGTACGAACACTCGCATAAGTAGATTCAGGAAAGCAGCATTATACCGTATTTCAAGTCAAGCTAACATTGGCCGAGGAAGTTATTTACTCGTTCTAATGAATAGATTGAATATTTTTGCCAAGCCAAAGTGCTATTTATACCGGTTAAGAATCAGTTAAACATTAAGGGAGCAGAAAGGACTTTCATGGTGAGTATGCAAACCACTTACAGAGCAGAAAATCGTGTACACGTGTTATTGTGTAACTAAAGCCTCTTTAACAATGGAAATTTTAAATAAAATATTTGACCATCTGGCTGACTTTTTATATAAATCTGAACATTTGTCGTGCGAATTTATGATTGAAAATTGAAGATTTTTTTCCACCTTTAAATCGAAATAAGATTTCCTGTTTAATATTTTATTAAAAAAAAATGCAATATGATTGGGATATAACGGTAAGTTTACAACAAATTTTGAAAAGGAAAAAAAATGTGTACAAGATAAAATAAAAAAACTCAAAACCTTGGTTATTTGATGAGGTTATGTGAAAAAGTCTATATGCTAAAGTTATAGACCTCTCCTTTGGACACAATATTGTCTTATAACTATTTCCTATACTCATATTTTTACCTGGAAATCGAGACAAACAGTTTTTTACCCTTATTCAATCACACCCTCCCCCTCCTTTTCCAGACCACAATCCGCCCGTAAATTATTTTTCTTTTAATGTTTGTTAATTTATCTTTCGTTTCCGATGGATTTTATCTAACACAAATTTTTCGTTTTCAAGAATTATCTATCCTGGTCTAAAAACCAAAGAAATTTATACAGTATACCATCGAGTATACGTAAGCACTTTTTATTTTAGTAAGCCAATACATTTTAAAAATTTTGAATGTTATGCATATAGCCTACATTAACTGTAGTGTAAAGAATGTGGGACTTCAGAAATATTTTTGATAACGGGACTTTCCTTATTGTGGTAAGCAAAAAGTTGAACATACTCACATTTTTATCGCAACATTCGTTTATACGCCGTTGAGTTTTATTTAACAACTCAAGATTATTCGTCTTGAATTTTAATGTTTAATGTAATGTAATGGCGACTGTGGCAACATTTTCAAAGAGTTACATTTTTTTATTATTAATTGATTGTGTAGCCATAGATAACGGTACCTTATATTTCTCGTTCGGCATATTATTAACTAGAATTTTGAAATACAAGGATTTTTCAAATTGTGATGAAAACCTGCGGAAATGGGGTAGTAATAGGGGATTTTTTGTAGAAGACCCAAAACTTTGGTGCTAAGGCGCCAACTAGAGGAAACACAAAGTTTCCAATGCGCGCAAACGGGCAAATTCGTTACAAAGCCATTCAAAATATGATCTCGACAAATCAAGGTCAAATTAGAATCTCATAATTCCCCGAAATGTCGCACGAGTTTTGAGCTCCATACTCAGAATAAAGTGAACAAAGCTTAAACCAAAACCGCGGTTGTAATGTGAAGAATGACGTAATATAATATTTTCGCATGAAAAAAATTTTAATTTGGACTGGGCACGCATGATCAAAGCAAACATGGCGTAGTACGTTCGAAGCGGAATTTAGATGAGGCAACTGTGGCTTGAGCAGGTTTTTCGTATTTTGAAACATAGTTAATTTGCGTTATAACAAAAATTCTCCGAAATTTACACAGTTATTTTAACTCTATCAGGAACATTTCGAGTGTACTTGCTGCTAAAGTCTACTCAATTTCTTCCATAATAGTATACAATAGTAGAGGGTCTCATCGTCTATTAACAAATTGGATTTCTTCTCAGCGGAAACTTTACGGTGACAAACATTTGAAAATATTCAATAGATTGGTTATTTTACCAAACATTTTTTATATAATAAAATCTTACAAGAAGTCAGTGGCAACAAGAGTAAATACCTCGGATCTCACATCTTCCGGCATCCAGCTGAACTTGTGGAAACACAATAGAATTGGCCTTTGTCGGGACCTAAGATCTAAATAAAAGAGTATTTCTGGCTACTTAAAGCATTATTCTCAATAGCCTAATAGCCTTTTTTTGAAGATTCACAAAAGTGCATAACCTAATCTACCGTAGGAATGTTTTCTTACGCTACTACAACTATAACCTATGCATGTCTTTGCAAAATTTCGCACAATGCAGAAACACAATATTTTCGAACAAAATACGTCACTAACTTCACATATTCTTAATTCATACATCACATAAACGGTAATCGTCCGAACATAATCCCTTTTAAGCGCCTTTATACTTTTTTCAATTTATTTCTTCCTTGAAATGTCACCTTTTTCGAAATTCCAGAAATTCATTCACAATACATAAGCACAGGTACATACTTATACTACATACAATAAATATTGACTGAAAATTTTTGGCAAACAACAAAAACAAACTATCAAGTGGCGTTTTCATGCCTTTAATTGTTGTCTTTCGTTGCCGATATGATTGGCGCTGATGTTCGTATAATCGTTTTCTTGTTTGTTTAGCTGTCGGTTTATTGTCCCAAACGTATGTATATGGCTTACATTTGTACCCATCAGCCGAACGTCACATCGGCCGATCAACACGCTTGCGATTGCTTGTGAGTTTGTATGTGAATTTAACTACTTTGCTCCCTTATTTTTTATTGTTGTTTGTTTTATGACTGCTTATTCTGCCTGTTCGTTTCTCTGTAGACCTCCTTCTTGGTAGTGCACACTAAGGTCTGTGTATGTGCGTTTGTGTTTATTTATAAACTTGTTTCGCTGAATTAATGGGTCGTTCTGTTTTGGGTTGCGTTTGTTTGCGCATTTGTATGTGTAAGCGGTACAAATTATAAATGGGTCTTAATGAGTTTGTGATGCCCAAACATAGATCATATCGGTTTTGTCAACCTGCACAACGACGACTTAAAACACTTTCGTTTTGTAAGATATCTAAATAGTTTATTAGTAGCTGTTATCGGCTAATTTTTACAAATGTTTCCACGGCTTCTTCTTTAACCTTGTGTCGGACCGCCTACGTTTGGCTTATGTATATTTATAACATTCTTGATTTCAGTGGGAAATACGTTGTAGATTTATTTAGTTTTTCGAACCAGCCGGTTTTCTATATGCGATCTGATCAAATTTGACCCGGACTTACGAAAACTATGTCTTCAAGTAGCTTAATACAAATCTTTATTATCGCCTTACACTTAATCCCACTTTCCATACACTTGCTATAGTTTCGCCCGTGATGGCCTTTGTTTTTTCGGTTTCGCATCAGTTTTCGAGCGCTATTTGTTAGATTTCTAAACAATTTCGATGTCATATTCATAAACGCATGTCTCGTTACTAATAAATTGCGAGTCATATGGAGCAATTTCGAGCCGACCGGTTTTCTATATACCGTAGTCAAGCCAATAATATTCTACGGTGTATTCGTCTGTCGGAGGGCGCTCGATAAGGCTACAATTGCTAACTTAAACGCTTAAAGAGGTGCTCTCTGGTGCACTACACCAACAATAGCACTTAATCCTTTTTTTCAAGTTGCACCAGTGGATATTGCCGTTAAATGCATTGCTGCGAAGTGCGCCTCAAGGAAGCTGGGCTTATAAAGGGGTCCAAACAAGGGCACACTGAAATTCTCTCCTCCTTCAGTTGCTTTCCTGAAAACCTGCATCACCTGCAGGCTACTCGTAGCGACTATTTCTCTGCTCACATATTGACGAGGGATATGTAGCTGGAGGAGAAGCGCGGTGGCGGCTACGAAGTGTAGCCTACTTCAGCATTCACTCCGACTGCCCAGCGGCAATTAACGACAACTGCAAAGTCGATGAGTTAGCCAGAGGGGGCACCCTTGCTCCGTTTACATCAGAATGGAACAGAGTTGGACAGCCTTTGGGGTCTTACGTTCTAGCACAGAACGTGTGCGCTTAAAATGGCCACTCCTGGCTTAGAATAGATGGCAGGAGATTTTCTGAACTACTTGTCCTTAGCAAAGCTCATTTTGCTGCAATTTACAATGTTGAGAAAAGCCAAAACTGTATTCTCAACAAATTTGTGATAGACTAAAAGTACTTTCGTAATTCGATTCGTAAGGGTCTTAGGAGTTTGAGGTAACACAACGGCGTACCAAGCTGTTCAAATGAGATTCCTGTTAGGATCTAAGTCTTAACATAACCTAATCTAGACTATATTGCGATTATACTCTTTGCCTCTAGACTTCGTGTGAGCTATGCGAAATAGAAATTTATTCAAGACTTCAGTAGGCACACATGTCTTTACGTGCAAAATGGGAAAATACGCATGATTTTTGCTGCTTTATTCTAAGAAAGATAACTGTGTTCCAAAATGTGTATTTTTAATTTATCAGCAATTTTAGTCTCGTTTATTTATGTCAAAACGAGTTTTATCACAAATTACACCTCTGTATACATACGTGTGGTCAGTGTTTGTTTTTATTAAAAATTCTTAGTAAGTCAAGGATGAATGCCTCGAAATGACATTTCGCGGTAGAATAAGTTCATCGCTTCAATGCACTAAATATTTAGCACCTGTACAACAAAAATGTACGTAAAATAAATATTGTTATTTATGCAACGAACGTACATATGTACTTATGTACATACAATATTGTACACCCCTATCTATACGATTTGACTCTATGGTAAACCACTTTGCATGTAACCTCATTTGAGGCGTCTGTGGCAATGCCGTTCATTTTTGTTTTGGACAGGCCATTAGCAAGCAAGTTGGGCTTAAACGAAACATAGCTGCATGCATTACCATATATGTACATACATACGTATACATATAGATATTATCTAATAAATTCTAAGAAACAAGCACAACTGGTTATATTAAATTATTGAGCGAAACGATATTAAAATTCTATTAGTTTTTATTTACAACAAATTCCCAAAATATTTTCAATATATTTTCCCAAATTTTATGTGGTATATACATATATGTATGTATGGGTCTTAACCCTCTTAATATTGGTAGTCGAAAAAGTATTTTCATATTTTGTCAATAGATGTCGTTGCAGTCGTATACATATCTCCAGTTTTACCAATCACATTATCATTAATCACAACATATAGTGTTGGAAAGATGAGAATTTAAGCTTCATTTAACCAAAAAAATTAAATTAAATTAAATTCGAGGAATTTGAAAAAAGTTACAGCTGTTCAAAAATGAAGAAATTCGCTATATCTTCAAATTTGTGAAGTTGACGGTGACGATGCTGTATCAGTTCGTGTAGCACAACAATGGTTCACTCGCTTCCGTTCTAGAAATTTGGAATTTGGGAACCTCGTTCTGGACGACCTTCGACCTCTTTAACTGATGAAAATATTAAAAAAGTGAAGGATATGGTGTTTGAAACTTATCCGGAAAGTGTGAGAGAGATGGAAAGAGAACTGACTATTCTCGGGAGTCCGTTCGAATGATTTTGGTGGATGATTTGGGTATGAAACGCTTTCTTGCTCGACTCGTCTCGATAATGCTGATTTTTTTTTTTTTTTTCAAAAAGAGTATCATAAACAGGTCTCTTTGAACATACTTGATCGTGCGAATTTCGATTCCACATTCAGGGAGAGCATTTTAACTGACGATGAGACATGGGTTTATAAGTTTGATACACAAACAAGTCAAAAATCATTGGTATTGAGCCCATTTTCAGTCGATAGAAGAGATAAAACAAAATTTGTTGTAGGAGCTGAAGGCCATCCCAAAAAGTGCTTATGAAAAGTGTTGCGAGAACTGGAAAAATCGTTGACATAAGTGTACTACAACTGGTGGGGATTATTTTTTTTGGTCACAATGTATATAAAACATGACGAACTGAGTCGATTTAGCCAATCCCGTCTGTTCATTTGTCGGATAGGCTTGTATTTTTTGAAGAGATATCTTCACGAAAACTGTCATGGATTATTGCTCAAGGCAACTATACAATACCTTAAGAAATTTTTTAGATTGGACCACCATAGCATATAGCTGGGATACCAAGTGATCGATCAAAATCAAGCACTTGTATGCAAAACTTTCTTATATGAAAAGATATCTTCTCGATTCTGATTCAAACTGCGAAGGTTAGGCCTAACGAAAAAACATAGCGAATTCAATTCTTGTGGTTCGCTTTTTTAGAAGCGAAAAGCCAGCCGGATATTCTTAAAGTATATGTATAGTATGTGTAGAAGAAATCTCTACTTTATTGCAGCAACGACTAAAATTTTGCACAATTTTCTCAAATCGCAAGAGCATGTAGGAGGATATGTATGTAAGTATGTAGATTAGTTTGTGTGTGTGTGTACAGTTTGTCTGCCATACGCCCCATTCATGAAGCTTTAGCTACGATAATTTTGCAATCTCATGATTTAAACATATGCATAATATAACGGTCACTAATGTTTAATTCCAGAGATTTGCATAGCACAGATATTGAAAGTGTATCGATGGGAGGTGACAGCAATTAAATATGCAAACGTTAACGGGAGTATTGTTTGTCATCATAGAAGCAAGCTTCCTATAAAAGAACGCAAATAGACATCAACGCTGGCGACAATATTCATCCTCAGTTTGATGTTGAAGTAGGAAAACTGCAGCAATAAGTTTACATCTTAGATCAAGCAGAAAAGCAAAAAATATTCAATAAAATGTTAAGAACTGAAAATGAAATCGACAAAAATAATCAAGATCTGAACGCTTTGAAGCATGATCACTGACATTGTAATAAAAAAATATTAAAAAATTTAAAAATAAATTACGAATACTTTCAAAATTTCATCACAAATATTTTAGAAATGTTTTCTGCCGCTACAACTACAACTTTGGTTCATTGGAATGGCTATTAAAACTTTATTACGCGAAATAAAATCTGCAAAACATTTTTAGATGTCAATCATCACATCACATTCTTATAAAACTATTTATTAAGACCCTACAATGTGAGAGGAAGATTAACGCGATTCGTAGAAATAAAAGCTATTTACGCATATGCGTATTACCAAATCCAACTAAATATAAAAATTCTATAAATAAAACGGCACTTTCGAATATAGAAATGTATTAAAAATATAAAAGATTAAGATAGTTAAAAATGTATTTCTACTCACCTTGCTCTCGTACTTTGCTCTGGTTTTTGCGGCATTTTGATACATTCAACAGCAAATCGTGGTATCATAATTTATTTATGAACTCATTTACACGATATATGGAATTTTATTACTTAATATGTTTCTATTTTTGTTTATTTTTTTTAAGATTCATTTAATTGACAACCCGTTTATTTTATTTATTTTTTATTCACATTTGACTTTATTATATATTTCACGAATCTTACACAAATTTTGTATATACATACATATGTATGTACATATATCTCGTGGATTAAATTCTTTATTTCACGGACACATTCCTAAAATTGAGAATTAAAACGCATGAGTGCGACTGAAATTTGTTTAAAGGATACACTTTTATCGTTTCGAATCGCCAATACTGTTTTTGGTGCGAGCAATTCAACCAACCGATGCTATTTAACGCCAAATTCAAGCATGCGTCTTAATTTATCGGCACTGTTCAACATATGCAACATGTTGGTAGAATTTTCAGCGAAAACATATTTTCCAGAATAAAAAATATCAATAAATTTTATTTCTACAGAATTGATAACTTAGTTATTCTGGGTATTATAAAAAGTACCAGATTTTTGCATTCATTCATACTTCCAATAATCTATGTACATATGTTAGCAATATATTCCAAAAGACATCAAATTTGTGTTTAAGTGGTATATTTACATATCCAATTCTATAAAATATTGGTAGTCGAAAAAGTCTTTTCGTATTTTGTCAATAGATGTTGTTGCAGTCGTATGTCTCCAGTGCTTCCAATCACATTGTGTCATACCATATAGTGTTGGAAAGTAGAGATTTTAAGCTTCATTTCACCAAAAAGCAAGCAACCACTGAAATTCGTTAATTTACGCACAATGCTTCGCTCGCTTCCGTTCTGGAAATTTCGACTTACACTGATGGAATAATGCGTCTAGCGGAAAAATGGCAAAAAGTGGTCGATCAAAATGGTACATATTTGCTTATTTATTTATTATTACTAATATAAAAAAAAATAAACATTTAATTAGAAATACGAAAAGACTTTTTCGACTACCCAATATTATAGGACTACTATGTATATTATAATAAAAATGTAGCGCTTACACGTTGGGTGCGAATTTAGAAATATTTTCACGAGTGATGAATTTAAAGGATATCTGTCCCATGGTATGTACATATGTATGTATGTATGTATGTTACTTAGACATTTTACCTTACCTAGTGAAGGACAACTGCCGTTAATAACTTTATAGTTTCCTATTTTACCTTTAAACAAACCATTATTATTTTTTTCAATTATCCGAAATATCCGGCAACACAAATTATAATATGTACATATGTATTTATGCATGTATGTATGTAAAAATTAAATTTGCCAGAAATAATTCTTCATATCACTTTTCCAATTAAACAATTGGTATGTGCACCAAATCAAGATTTGTGTTATAAAGAGGCGTTTAAATTAAGGGTTTATGTGTTTCAAAAAATCGAATTTTTATTTTATTGTCTTATTAAATTCTATCTCCAGAATACAGTCGTAATTTTCAAGTTGATCCGAGTAATAGTTTTGGAGATACAGCCTTGAGAACTTGTGCGATCCAGGCTAGCTAGGTTAAGTGCGTCGTCTTTAAACGCTTTTTTCTCGAATCTGTGTTTTTGAAGTCGGTCGGCAAGATTTCTCGAGACTACTCAACCAAAGTTCATGAAATTTTACACAGGTATTTGAGATATAATCCTTAAAGACTTCGACGAAGGATGTTTTTTCGACTACAACTATTTGAAAAAAAAATGTCGCGAAATTTGCACTGAAATTTTCATTTTTTGTTAAAATGTCTGCCAAAAATTAAATTTTCGCGAAATTTTAATTTTTTTGTAAAAAAAGAAGTCTGCAAAATATCCAAATTTCAGTTTTTTCCTTCGTCCTAGTTCTAAGTTAAGGTTTTAACATCGCGCATCTTTTTTCCGAAGGGTCACCGGAAATGGCGTCGCAATGGCTGAGTTTAAAATATTTTTTCTTAAAAATTTCAGGATTTCTTTCTTAATAGTGTATGTTTGTAACAATAAAAAGTTCTAATAAAATATTTCATTTTTTAGATGAGAAAAAAATTTTGAAAAAAAGCTGATTTATATTTACTTGCAAGTCGGAAATAACGCGTTTTTTGTATTTCTTTTATACTGAAGAGGCATTTTTATTAATAAATAAACAAAAATTATGTACATACATATATTTAAAAATTTAAATGTACTATAATAATAGGCACTTCATTTTGAATCTCCTAATTCTCCTAGCCAATCTTCAGAACCTCTGACCTCTTCTACTTATAATTATCTCAAATCCAAAAACCAAAATAATTTAATATCACAATAGATGAATAGAGATAATAATCAAGGCTTTTTGAAAACGCGTTAAAGTGATAGAAGTCGTTTACAATAAGTTAATAATACTATTATACTTCTATTTGCCGAGTCAAGTTCCAACTCTCGAAGAATATTTGTATAAATGTATTCATATATGTACATATGTATTAACTCTCTGTTATCATAAATATTCAATAAATCTGAGGAGGCAGTCGCCGGCGAAACGTCACTACACAGATGCACTGAGTTGATTAAAATATTTCACTAGCGAAGATCAAAAACAATTTATTTACTGTACTAGCATATTTACGTAAAAATAATCGGAACGAAACCGCAAATCCAACACATACAAATACAGACAAACCGATGTACATATATACATTATATAAATATATACATACATGTACATATATAAATATGTACATACATATATTTTTTAATAGAAGACTACACTGCCTGATAATCACTTTCCTATACAAAGTTGTATGTATTTTATATGTATTTAATTTATAGATTTTGAAGCAGCTGACGTTTTTAAATACTAATTATTATTTACACTGAATTTTGACTTGTTTGCATTTCGACATAAATCTTTAATTGATGCAAAACACCGCATAATAAGCTTTATATTAATTTCGACGGCTGCGCAGCTACTTTTTTTTAACTACCCTCCAGATTTTTAGCACCTATTAATGAAATGAACACTTATAAGAGAATCTCCAAGTAAAATTCGCCGAATTTTGTAAAGCTGAGGTACACGATTTTTAAATGTTTCTTCCTTATCTACAAACATACGGTTTTGTAAATCCATTTGTATCTGTGATGAACTTATGAGTTTGTGGTGTAGTTTTGTTAGTGCGCTAGATATACCGGAGGCGTTGATTGTTGCTGCTGTTGCTGCCCATTTGTCTAGTAATTGGCTACAACATTGTTGTTAACAAGTGTCTGTTGCTGTCAATACTCATTATAAAAACGTACACATATACACAACATAAACGCGCTTACTCCAATCATTACGTATGCACAGATATGCATACATATGCACATATGTGTATGTGCACAAATTTGTCTTAAAATTTGACCATTTAGCTGAGACCTATGAATCTACTAAATTATATATTTGTATGGTTCAAATGATTTATTAGTTTCACCGTTAAACTGCTCATAAGTAAACCAAATTTTACGCTTATTTCAATCTTTTAGTTATTTTCATTGAATTTTCTTCTAAGTATTTAGGTGAAATCACTTATAATGACTGTTTCTAGCAAAGCCGTTTGCCAAGTTTCTATCATTACAACGTCGGTTGGTAAATATTTGTTGTTGTTATTGTTGTTTTGTTGCCTACCTTGCTGTTGTCGTCACCATTACTCGTGTTTTTTGTTGTTGTTTACGTGTTGCCATTTATGCGCATGTTGGCTGCTATCCTATGTGGTTGTTGTTATTATTATTGTTGTTATTGACGTTTGCGAATTATTTCGTACGATAGATGATGATATATTGTGGTTGTTGTTGCTTTTTGTTTTCTTCGTTGTACTTGTTATTGTTGCTAAGATGCTGCTGCATATTTTTTCCCGATTAATCGAATTTTACTTTTACATACATTTCGTTTTTGATCAAATATCAATAATTTCTATTGCACAATATTGGCAAACTTTTGTATTCACTAATTGCATCGCACTTGCGTTAATATAATAACAACCACTGGTATCTATTTTGCTTAATAAATTTCTTATATATAATTAATTTAAACACGAATCTTTGCTTTTGAAACGCACAACAGGTTCATTCCCTGTCTATATTTATAATCACAGCACACGACCGTTGTGACTTTACCCGTCCGAGCAATGAGAAAAACAACTTGGCTTTTTTATATGAACCCACTATTTTATATACTATTTAACAACGCTGTTGCTCTCTATGTTAGCACACCAACCAACTTGCCAACCATGCGGATTCGGAGATTCCATTTGATACATGCTGACATGAGTGTGCTTTTGCAATACAGTCTGGTATCCCGGTAGAAGTTACCGGATGTCTCATATTGAAAGTTTAACATAATAGCATAACTAAACAATTTTTATATGGAATCGCTTGTCGTTCAGTGCTAATCAGACGCTGTTATACTGGAGACGCTTTGCTAGAAACAAAAAGCAATACTCAAGTACATACATACATATGCGAATAAAAACACTAAACCATTATATACAGTCCTGCAAATGGCAATACTGTCACTTTAATTATCTTAACAAACTATTGGCAGCACCCGTAGTATTGCCATGGCAACGAAAATGTATATAAACAAACGGAATTGCACTTTTGTAACGTTCAGGAAGCAGAACTGCAAAATAAGAGACACAAGCAAAAACTAACATTTTATTCTATAGATCACTCTCTAACATGTCTGATTCACCAACTACGGCCAGTTATTTCAATATCTTCATTACTGGTCAATTGGAAGCAATGGAATTTCCATTAGGTCCAAATGCAGCAGAAGTGTTTTGTCGCTATGAAATTGTGTACGGTCCGGATTGGGAGTTGGTATCCGGTGTACAAAGTGGTATTTCGCAAACGGCATCGAATAGGAGTGGTTACTTTAAAGATAAAATAATATTCAACTTTCCTTTAGAGTGGACTTTTAAGAGTACAACACCTTTTGGTTGTAAGTAATATACTACCACATACAAAATTAATTCAAGAATGTGTGTATGTAAAACAAATTTCAGGGCCACAATTGATTGTTTGTATATATGGCAAAACACGTTGGGGTGCGGAAACATCGTTGGGTTATAGTCGTATAAATTTGCCGGTATTTGGTTCGAATGCCAACAACCCTATAGTCACTCCTATACTTTGTCCACAAAACAGCAATATGGTGTCCGAGCTTGCCAGTTGGATAACTGGACGTAATCCTGAATTAAAAGACCCAAAGGCGTTATTAAGCAATGGCAAGTTGAAAGGTAACCTAACACATTATCTAAATTATTTAATTTAAAGCAAATTAACAAAAATTTCAGGCATTTCAGCGGAGTCTTATGGTGAGGTCATCTTCAAACTTGCAACTATATTGAGAGGTACCGATCGGTTAGGTTACGATTGGGGTTGAAGCTTTTAAACTTCAAAGCTACTTTCAAGATAACTTTGGATGTCAATAAAATATTAAAATATCTTCAAAACATTCTACAACGTAACCCTTCCCTTATATTGTAGTATCAATTCCACTATATAGTAGTGTTTTTTTATTTAAATCAAAACGGAAAATTCTGAAATTTTACAAAGATGCTTTTACTTTTACAACAACCGGTGTTTCTGTACGAAAATGCTCGGAAATGTCAGCTCGAATAAGTAGCATCAATTTATATCATAAACCACATTGAATAAAATACGATTTTCAATTTTTTTTAAATCATTTATTGATATTTTTTCAATTAAAAAAGCTAAAATAAGAATATAAAAATAAAAAATAAAAATGTTTCATTTGCAACGCTGTTTTTGAACGCCTGCGTAAACATACCTGCAAGAAAAAAGATATGTATGGTAGCATTAGTATTTGATAATCAGAGTTTAAAAAATAATTCTTGTTTTTGTTAATCAGCAAATTATAAAATCATCAATATGAAATTATGTCGGGAAAAGAAGACAATATGTAAAAAATATCATCATTTGGTATTTATACCTAATAAACATTAACCGATTCGAAACATAACTTTTTTGAATACATTCACGACCTGTAGGAACAAGTGAACTTCGAAAATTGACACTATATGCTTTAATAGATTTTAAAATGGAAATATAATGAAAAATTTTTTTTGTTTTTTTAAAAAGTATTTTTGGTAGTTTACACAATATCTTGATCTTCGCTTTGATGGCTATAAAGTACGCCCGTAAGCTTTCTTAGTTATGTTTCAAATAGTCATTATAATTCAACTTTGCTTGAAGTTTTTCTCACCTGTGTTTAAATGATTTCTAGACGTATAATTTCCTAGCCATAAATAAATATGGCGTTCAGTTTGTTACACGATTGAAACTGTCTAGGGTAAATTATATATTCAGTTAGACGTACCTGAAAAAGTAAGAAATTCAATTAAAAATGTGATGCTTAAAATGAATAATGCGTATAGTGATCAATATTTTTTAAAATACATTTTGATCTTTTTCTTAAATACGAAATAAAATAGCTTGGTTTTTATCTTACCTCTTGCATCTAATCAATCATCAATCAGTGTTATGTAATGTTGATGTTGAATGAATGTTACATCATCAAACGAGATGGCTATCTGCATTTTGCGACTTAATTTTAAAATAAAATTAACTAAAATAATTTCTTCTAAATATTTCAACATTTACTCGAAAATTTAAGTAAAAAGATATGTACATTGCAAAATTATTTATGTATTTAAATTAAAACCACTACAAATTAAAAAAAAAAATTCAAATTATTTATATTTTACAAAGTTTTTTTTCTATAATAGAGCATTTATTATACATATATACTATTATTTACTTTATTGTTTTATTTACATTATTATTTACATAGTGATTTTAAGGCAATGAATTCGTTACAGCATTTGTGTAAATTTAATTTGTCATTTGCAATTAATATATATGCAACATTCATTCCATACATCCTACACAACAACACGCGTTAGCTCACTTCTTCGCTGTATTTAAGAGTATCAAGATGTTATCTGCAAAGAGAAAAAGAAATAAGAATAAATATAATGTTTTAATAATAATAATGATTGTAATAGTTATATTACAAAAAAAAACACAATCAGTAATTGGAAATGTTGAAATCAAAATAAATTCATAAACACGGACCAATTAATTTCATCAAGGAAAACTTGTTTTAATACAATAAAGTAAAAATAATAATAATAATAAACTCACATTTTAAGAAACACCGCCAAATTCTACCATGCACATTTTGTTGATTCACACTAGAAAAAATAGAGAATATTATATCATAATAAGTTTATAACATATGTTTATTAGGTCCTGCAGTAAATTGAGTAAATACAAAGCAATATAGCAAAATAGAACACCAAAATTGAAGATACATTTTCAGATATTTCAAAATAAGCTAAAACTATTATCGCCATATTGCTTTTCTTTACCTATTATTTTACTAGAATCAGTAATTGGAAAAGTGAAAATCAATATAAATTCATAAACACGGACCAATTAATATCATCATACAAAAATTCAACTGTTTTGAGACATTGTTGTCTTGTTATTAACACTTTGAGCCCCGCGTGTACCACCGGTGGACATTTATGTTTTGCCGATTTGGGACAATGTGACCACCCGTGGACATTGGTGGATTTTCATTATGGGACAATGTGACCACCGGTGGTCACAAAAAAAAAAAAAAAAAAAAAAAACAACAAAAATGCATTTGGTTTATCAAAAATAAATATCACAAAGTCACCTCAATCGCAAAAAATCAATAAAAACTAAGTAAACAATCAATAAAACCAAAACAAACAAACCAGCTTATTAACTAAAGCACAACCCTTCGTCAGCATGCGGTCCACCGGTACAGAAAAAAAATGACCACGGGTGGGCACGCGGGGCTCAAAGTGTTAATAAATATTAAGCTTACCTTTTGCATATTCACTTAAATTATAAATTGCATATACTGGTAGGTAGCACACGACGCTGAAATAGGAGAAAAGTGATATGTTACAAACATATTAAAACGAAAATATCAGTGATTTTTAATATCGTAAAATAAAACAAGCGAAAAATTATTTTAAAAAAATATTCAATTCAATTGACACAAATTAAAAAAAAAAAACTTGTAGATGGGTTCTACTGTTTCTACTGTTGCAGTTACTCCAAAGCTAAGTTTATCTGTGTATCAAAGAAAAATAATTGATTTTTCGATTAATTCGAATCAATTTAATCGAAACAAATTTCAATATTAATGAATTTACTGCTTAACTTTTTTCGCTTGCCTTAATGTAATTAAATTCAGAACGCATAAGCGCAGCCATCAAGATTAAGTCACAGTCTTTTGAACTCATACGGTAATTAATAACATCATTATAAATTGTATTTATGTATGTATCAAAATTATGTCGAAAATAAAACGCTTACCATTATGTCGCTATGGAACTCTTTACTTTATCACTTTTCCAGTCTTATAACGTATTTATAAAATAATTTGTATTGGAATGGACGCTAACATAATATTTACAGCTTGGTTTTACCAAAGTAGACTGTTGTATCGAATGTCTGAAATAGAAAATAATTTCGTTTAGGTTATGTTTATGCAAAAATAATAGATATCTAACTATTTGATGTTTAAATCAGTACGCAAAGAGCGCAGCCATCGAGTTTTAGTCATTGAAAATACTCATACGGTAATTACTATCATCATTTGAAAAATAAATTAATACAATAAGATTTGCTTATATCTTTTATATGATAATTTAAAAACAGTTTGAAAAAGAAATATTTATGACCAAAAATAATCGTATAATGGGATTTTGAGAATTAGTGTAATTTCACACTCACAGATATTGAAATGCCTATCAAAAGTGTTTTTTTTTATATTAAATATAATACAAGTGCATAATTACCTCAATGTATAAGTCGGAGCTCACAATTTTTATGTCTGCAAGAAATAAAAAAAGACCAATATCATTAGATTTTCAACCAAAAAAAAATAGTATTAAAAAATATTTTTAGTTTTTATCTCATTAACGTTAAAATCAACACGATAATTGTAAGGTAAGGTAAGGTATTCAGTAATTAGATCCGTTATTATAATCATTGAAAAGTTGTAAATAAAATCAATATATGATTAATGTAATATATGCATATAACTAACCTTTGATGTATTAGCACAGGAGCGCCACGACCTTACTGCGTACCGTTGGTGCTTTCCTGAAGCGATCAGCTTTGTAAAGTGGTGTACAGAAAACTGCAAAGAACAACAATGAATTATAGATTATTTATTACAAAGTAGGATAACTAACTAAAACTGCGACTACTGTTTAATTTAACTTGGGTAAGCAAATAAAGATTTACACTGAGAAAACTTCTGTTGATTTTCAAACTTAATGGCTCAAAACAAAATTTTAAAAGGTACTTAAAGATTAACAAAGTTTTTTTTTTTTGCTATGAAATCTTTTTTTCAATATTTTGAAATTATAATTCAAGCTTAAAAAGTTACGGTAATTACAATAATTTTCAACGCTCGATGGTTAAGTTAATTCGTTTACAACGCTCAATACCTTACAAAATGTAATTTTAAATAAAACATTAAAAGGATTAACTCGTTATGTCACACTTACCCTTTGACAGCATTCCAGTCGATATTGGCACCTAAACCCTCAATTTGTTGTATATTGAAAGGCAGTGTAGGATTCGACTTTGCTGATTCAGTACTGTTAGAATTTCTACCTTTGCTATTGTGCACCCAATTATGTCGCTTGTTCTATAAAATATATATGTGATTTGATTAAATTTATGTTTGTGTGTTTTTATACAAAGTTCGTTGGTGAATATCTTTTGACTGCCAGTTGAATATGACAGTTCGAAATGTTTTTCAAACAGTTAAGGTTAAAACGTGATATTTTACGATTTCTAAAGAACTAAATTATAAAACATAAATCTCGTATCGTTATAAATTACGATTTTAAACAAAAGCAAAAAAATCGTTTCAATAATTACTCCACTTTTTATTTTTTTGATGATAAAATTAAATTGTGTCACATCAACAAAATAAATATAAAAAATTCTGATAACAAAATAAAATAAAAAAAATAAATTTGAAAAACATTTCGTAGATTTGCGAGTATAGTAGATGGATAGTTTTGTTTTTTGTTCTTGTGCTAAGCACATCACATCTTAGATTTGTTTAATCTTCATTAACATTGAAGTGGAATTTCATGATCAGAAAAATCAGAAGCCTCAGATATGCCGTTTCACAGAAAGATTTTATGTTTTATCCAAGAAAGTTGTATACATCATTTTGCAGTTGTGTTTTGCAAAATGTGTCGATCAGAAGTAAATAATTCGTAACATTTATGGTAGATATTGACATTTGCTTATAAATTCATATTCGTAAAGAAAACAACATTCCTCATTCTCAACAATTTCCAAGTTTTTATACGAATTCAAATAAAATAGCACAATGAATTGAACCCTGCTCATTGATGCTCAACTTCAATAACTTCATATATAGTATTTGTTGTATAGTATAGTACTATACTTCTGAATTCTTTGCCTTTGGCACATTTGCCCGCCGGCCTTAAGTGCACTTGTGTTTCGCTGCGGGGCATGTGCCCTCTTTCAGCCGTAGACATTTTGTTAGCAATTTTAAATCTATAGCAAAAATTAGTAAAAATAATTCAAATATTTATTTTATTTTTACATATTCAGTTCATACGATGATTCAGATTCCCTCATTACACTAACTATTGGCATATCTGAGATAAGGAGTTTTGCTTTTAGAATTTTAGAGGAAAGCCCCATAATATATAACTTGAATAAGTTTTTTAGCTAATATTTAAGAAAAGTGTTTCATAAACAATATATTTTCCGAATAAACTTCACGTGTTATTTTATTCAGTTGATGCGAGTAGGCAATCAAATTCCAACATTTTTCTAACCTTTGCTTCCGCACTTCACTGTATAAAACACCAAGACTAGAACTATTCATTTCTGTAAAGTTTTCATTTAAAGTGTTATACTTTTTTTTGTAATATTTAATGTAAAAAATCAGAGCATTTTCTTACCTCTCCGAGACAAAGTTGTTTCACAATCAATTTATTTCATAGCAAATGTTGAAGAAGCAGCAATATTGCTTGTTGTTGCTCAAAAATTATATTTTTACGAAATATTGCAGCTTTAATTTCTCCGCAAGAATTATAAAAAGTTTTTTCTCAGTTGTGGTCTGCATATAACAAAATTGATTTTGCATCCTCCAAGTTAGTTGAAAACACACTTCCACAAAACACGACTCGTATATCAATTTGTTGTACGTTTATAAAAAGTAAAAGTCGTCCATAAAAAATAGATGTTTCCCAACAAATTACGTTTTTAAGTAATGTCATAGTAACAACGTGTCGATAAAGCCAATATTTTATTTAAATTTAAAAATTTTCGAACATTTTGTTGATTTTACTGTTGTTGTTATTATTTTACTGTCATTAAGTATGGCAACATAACCATTATTGGACATTTTACTGGAAATGTCAATTAACAATAGTATGAATGTTTGGTCCTGCGTCAATATCATTGAATTTTTAAGCGAATTGAAGTTATAGATTTAAAAATTTACAGTTATGTGATGAGTTAACTCTTCTGTATAAGTCGTCTCAATTCAATGTTTTTTACTTGATGGATTTATGCAGTTCCATTATTGCTGAAAATCATTTTTTTACAGAAAGCTATTATAAAAATAAAAGTGACAAAAATCGATAGAAATGTGCGGCCAATTAATTGTATCACATATCTAAAAGAACACTCCATACGATTTAACTACTTTTTCAGGAAATTTCACACAAAATATGGAAAAACTTTGCAAAGGACATTTTACAGGAATTACAGAATTTCTCTACTTCCATTACCACATGAAATCCAATCAATCACAAACCAAACCACTTCGGCTCTTAATCTGACTTTTTTACATAAGAAACTTTTTCATATAGACCTCCGTCAGCCACTTCTATTAGATAAATTAGTTGTTGTTGCGCAGACACTGGTCTACCCAAGAATCAGTGAATAAATATTACAAAAGATTATATAAAAGCAATAATAATCTGAAAGTCAGTTTTTAAAACAGATGTATTAAAATATAGCTATACTAATTTATTAACAATAGTTTAATATCAATGGTGATACTAAAAAAACAATTAGATTTTAACTCATTAAATTTGGCAATTTGGAGTTTTAGAATATTTTATTGAAAAATTAAAAATATATTCAAAAGTATTGCAAAGTATTTGTAAAAATTTATTGGAGTAATAGCATATAGTATTGATGAAACAAATCGCTATGTATGTGAGAAATAATTTTAAAAACTCTCATGCAAATAAGCACTCAACTTTCGTTTGCTAAACATCATATATGCATAAAACGCAAAAAGTGTCATTAATTGCGAATTAATTGCATTTACGGTATTTAGTAAAAATTATTTTTTGAAGAAAGGCTGTACATATTTTTTTTTTTTTTTTTGTAATACAAAAATATTGTATATAATAAAATAAAAGGGCAACTATTTCATATCCCCACTTGGAAATAAGCAAAGAAGTATAATTTGATACCAATCAGCTTAAGTTTATTTTAAGTGAAAACTTAACAAAAATACAACAAAAAAAAACCTGTTTATTATGAAAAATTACACAAACACTCTCGACAATCTCCAAAGCACCTACATTTGGCACGCACATTTCCCACCAGCACTAAGACCCAACACGACGAACAAACAACAAAACAACGCAGCAAAGAGAAATTACCTCACGTCCACCCTCCCTCCAACCCTCCAACCCAACAACCATCATCAACATTGCGATAAAATTTAACTTCAAAATATTAAAATTAAAAGAAGTTTTTCATTTAATTACACATATTTGGACATGTATTATATTATATTTTAGTCTAAGAATTGTTGTAGTTTTGTCTACATAAATCAATCTAAATTACCGTTTTTGTTCTAAATATGTAATACAAAAAATATTACACACGCATAATATAGAGTAAGAAGAGACAATCGAAATTTTATTTCACGAATTCGTCAGCTAAAATCACCATCGCACAAAAACTTGGGAATTGCGCGAGAAAATAATTGTAGGCGGACGCATCAACTGAAGGAAAATTTCTTGCTTTCTTCTTTACTTTACACATAAACATATAATATATATGTTGGTATGCAGCATCCGATGTTAATATATGTATTTTGAGATTTTGCATGTGCTTCATAATTAATATTGGATAAATACTTCTTAAAACTAACGCTTAAACTGAATTTTTTTTACTATTCAGTTTGAATATGTTTTTTATGTGAAATGTTTTTTCTCAAGTATGCAGTTTTTTCTCCAAAACGGTCAAAGACGAGCAAAGTTTGTGTTGAATATGCCTTAAGAGATCGCAATGGGGAAAATGAGACAATTTCCACAAATAAAGCTCAAAATGCTTTACGCTTGATGTCTTATCAATAAATACTATTATGTTTTTAAATCTTACACTGCACTGTCGAGCGTCTGATGAATTTGAATTTTCTTGTTTTCAACTATGATAAATTGTTATTCAAATTTAAAATGTTTCTAACCAAATATTACACTCGTTTTATAGTTTCCAAATAGCTTATCCTGCCTACAGAGAATGTATGTTTTCAATACATTTTTTCACTAAAATTTAAATCGTTTAAAAAAGCGTACATTTAGGTATATAGTTATATTAATTAAAACGTGAGTGTACGCGCTTTGCTGAATTTCCAGTTTTCTTTTTTTTAATATCTTGGGTTGATGGTCCTTTGAGTCAAGTTTTAGTTCTTTATATGTATGTTCTTATTATGTTCCAACATCCATAGAACTGCTTGATTGTGTGTTATTGTTGGGTGGAAATTGGTTGTAGTGCAGTAGAATCATATTAATTGTTCGGTCATTATCATTATTTTTCATCATTAAAAATACAACGTAATCGCTCACGCACATTCATTTAAGGTGACACTGAATCTCAGAAACGTCTTCTTCGTTCCCATGGATTATTGTTTCCGTTGTTATTACCACCGCGTTGATTGCCACCTTGGTTTTGGTTAACGCCACCAAATTCAAATGAAAACGTATCCTATTCGCAAGTGAAGGTAATAAAGAATTTCATATGCAAATGTAATAAGTTAGACTGTTGTTTTTTCTTTTATTAATTAAGAATTTGATACGCAAAAAATTAAAACCACCCATTACTCAACATTTCTACAACGTATGCACACAAATAAATATGGCACACCATAGATGTTCCAAGACATCAGTGTGGAGGTTTTTACACTTGTTTTTTATATAATCTGTTCGTGTATAATGTTGGGAAATGTGTTTAAATTGCAATAACTCGAAAATATCAACTCTTCTCAAAACACATTCATATATTGAACATTTCGTTGATTTAAGTCCGAAAACTATAACAAAGATGCTGTAAAAGCAGTTCAAGTCGTATATGCATAATTTATCATATTAATGATGCTGTTGTTTTTTTAGACAATTTTTTTCGACGGCATTTACCAAGCTTCAAATTTGATGGCACATTTTGTAACCACCATCAGAAGCCTATTTGCAAGTTAAATTTTACCAATGTTTTTAAGATGAGTAGATAAAAAGCATACAATTTGAATTAAAGCATTCATCATTGTTATGCAGCGGAATGAATTTTGTATAAATTTCTGTATTTGTCATTTATAAGCCCAACCCAAAGCTTAAAAAAGCATTATTTCGGCGAAATCAAGTGTTAGTAGTAGTATATGTATTTCACTTAAATTTATATAGAAATTTGTTTGATATTTGAATCTTTTTAGTATTGCGTTGTATATTAAAAGATAAATTTCGACTTGTTCAAGTGTCCTGAGATGACTCACTTTACATTTCCAGTAGCCCACGAAATCCCGAAATTGTAGTTCCACATAAATCAAAGTATTGTTGCTGTACAACATACCGTTGTTTCCCCACCACCAAAACATCCCATATATTTTTTTTAAACAAACGTTGTTTAAATCAAAACAATTAAGCGAGCGATCGATCACTGCAGATTACAAGTTTCGGAAAGTTCAAACCAAATATGTTTCTTCAAAGAGTGCTAACAAATTTCAAGTCATCATTGCAATAATACACATTTCCTAACACACTGTAACATTTCATAATTACTCTTAACGGAAAGTTATGCAACTATGCTTTCTTTGGTCACATTATAGAACAAATTGCCTAGCCTAATGTAGTCAACTGCGTAGCTTTGAAAATAACTGCAAATATCGTGGTGTGTAGCTATTAATCAAGTAACAAGTACCATTCAGTAGCATGCCCTTAAAAAAGCTTGTGTCAAAGCGAACATTCAAGGTATTTACAATGTATTGTCATACTTAAGATTAGACTCTACAATGCAATTCCTTTGGAAAATGAAATGATATTTGGCCGAATATCACTAATTTCCTTGAAAATATTTAGCTGACACACATGCTTTGATTACGAGCCGCTACTTATGGTACACTATTGTTCTATTGTTTATGATATACATCATTATTGCTCTACGCCTTTTTCACATCAATAAGAAATTGTGTACAGTGAAATTTTTGAAACAATATTTTATTAATTACCTAAACAGCCTCAGTTAACGAACACAGTTATATTTTATATCTTTATAAACTACAAATAATACAAATTATTGCCATTGCAGCAACGTATATATAAGTAACCCGTTAAAATATTACGAGCGTATCAATGTAATAAGTAATAACACCGCAATGGTGCGAACTGAATTTGTTAAGAAACAATTCAAAATATAACCGATTCAAGGATCATTTGTATTAAGCACTGCAAAGCATTTAAGATGCATAAGTATGACCTACTTTGCAGCTTTAACTTAAAGAATTTATTGATATGTTTGTTGAGCTTGTATGTTTAGAATCTTGATTGCATGAAGAGTTCGAAAAATGAACGTACCTGTGGATTATTTGGCCCATTGCCATTGCCGTTACCATTACCGCCCCCACCGTTGTTGCCTAAAAGAGCCGAAATGGGATCTACCATTAAAAATTAGTATAACTGTTGCCATTTAAAATCAGATTATTTACCTCTGAATTCAAATGGTGAATTGTTGGATGCTCGACCAAAATTGTCGAAATTATTACCTCCATTATTATTACCGCCGAAACCTTCTTGCTGATCCAGCAAAGAATTAAGCTGTTGCGCTTGCATAAACAATGTGTTTTCTTGTTGTCGGCGACGCATTTCTTCTTCTTGGCGCAACATACGCGATTGCATTTCATTTTGCTGCCGACGCATACTTTCTTCATCACGTTTGCGCATTTCTTCGGCTTGCTTTTCACGCATTTCCCATTCCATCTTCTTGCGTTCATTATCAGACTCGCGTTTACGCAATTCTGTATATATAAACTAATTATTACATCTGAATTTTATGTTTTTACTCTTGTAATTCATACCTTGCCTAAGCAGCTCAGTTTCATGTTCATATCGTGCATATTCCATTTGGGCCTCAAGTTTCTCCTCTTCCATTTTGAGTTCACGTTTCAAAGCATCTTGTTTAGTTTTGAACAATTCATGCAATTGCTTCCACCTGGTACCATATTCATGCTCAAAGGAGCCTAACTCGGCGAAGCGTGGTCCTACACCACGTTCATGATGAAATTCTGGTGATTTTTTATTTAGCGATTTATCGGGCAAACCATCATCATCTTCATTAATTTCAAATGGTTCAACCACACATGGACGCAATGATGCCGTAAGGAAGAAGCATTTATCATTGCAAAAACGTAGGCAAACATTTGCAGACGATTTCTTAGCGAACTCGACTATGCCTTCGCCAGTGGATTTACCGCGATCATCAACAACTACATTGGCGCGTTCAATAGGTCCAAATATTTCAAAAGATCTATAAAGAAGTTCATTGGATACGAAAGGTGTCAAATTTTTTATACGGAGTATGGTAGCATTGGGAGCGAAACGAACACGCAATTGACGTCCTTTCCGCATGGTGCCATCCAATTCACGTTTAGCCCGCTGGGCATTTATGTGGTAATCCAATTTTAGGAATGTGAAATTTTTCTCAGCATTACAAAAAATTTCACCAATTTCACCGTATGGTTTAAACATTTCTCGCAATTCATTTTCAGAAATATCATTGGTAAGATTTCCTACGTATAAACGATTGCGGCCAGAGAACTTAGGTTCCTCTGTGGCCTCAACCGGTGGCAATTCATGAGTTGGTCCTCCGATTGCCCTTAAACGTTGCCCAATGAAGAATTCATCACTCCTATTATACGGGCCATTGCCTTGATTACCACGCCCATCACCGGGACCACCTCGTCCACCACGGCTGCGATCCCTATTTTGACCGCCTTGATTGCCACCTGGGCCGCCTTGATTACCCATAGGGCCGCCTCCTCCACCACGATTGCGATTCTGGTTGTGGTTCATATTTTGATTCTGCTGATTTTGGTGCTGTTGATTTTGGTTCTGTTGGTTTTGTTGCTGATTCCTTTGTTGGTTTTGAGTTTGTTGTTGTGGCTGTTGTTGCTGGGCCTGCTGTTGTTGCTGTGGTTGTTGTTGTTGAGGTCCCGGACCAACATCCTTTTTAATTGCTGTCTGATTGCCCTGATTGCCATCCCCTACCGGCTTCACATCTTGTTGTTGTTTTTGTTGATTTTGCTGATTTTGTTTGTTCTGGTTCTGCTGAAAATATTTTTATCAAGATTTTCCACTGTTGAAATACTAGAAACTAATACTGGATATTTGGAAGCACATATGTATATGTATATAATTTTTGTAAGTTCGGAATTTTTTCCATTAAACGCAACTGTACTTATAATTTTATTTTTCGTAGTTAATTTTTTTTACAATTTAGTTCAAACGTTCATTGAACTCTTCGTTTGACAATGTGACACATAATAACTCAATTTTCACCGGCAAATTAATGTTGGTTTTCATAGGTAATATTTTAAAATAATCAAATAAATTGTAACTTGATAAAAATAATTTGAATTTATTTTAAAATAAACTTTAATTAAAAGTATTAGAGATGTGTGCTTATAAAGAGTAATATTTTCATGACGTTGGCAATTCGATTTCTTGAAGACGAACTACCAACACCTCCGATTCACGAAGAGCGTACGACGGTTAGCCGCCATTTTGCATTCGCCATTTTGAGAAAATTTCTAGTATCGATTTTACAATTTTATAGGACATTTATGCATGAATGTTTAAGACTTTTCTTACATAATATATTGATATTGAATAAATTTTTAATATATATAATATCTAATAAAGGTTAAATACCTGATTCTGATTTTGAGAGTTCCCTTGGTTCTGATTCTGGTTACCACGATTCTGATTTTGTTGGTTACGATTATTATTGCGATTACCAAAACCTCGATTCTGATTTCCGAAATTCTTATTCTGATTTCCACCACCTTGGTTTTGATTTGGTCCATTCTGGTTAAAACGTGGTTTCTTCTCCGCTGGTGCTCCATCTGCACCGTCATTCTGCTTTTGCTGTTGAGCATTCATGGGTTTTTTATTACCTTGTGGGATGTTCTTTTGAGCCCTCTGTGGCAACGGAGCAGCACCATTGACTCCTTCAACTTTTATACCACCATCCATGTTGTCTACAATATATTTTCACCTTACACACAAACACTCAATTTTCTCAGTTATGTATCCTATAGATTTCTTTCACTAATAAACCCAGAGATCCAAAATTAGAAGCACATCCGTACAGCTCGAACACCGGAAAAAGAATGAGGAAAATTTGAGACAAGAACTGACGAAAATGGCGTTTGCAATGCATGGTTGTATTTTGGGCAGTGTTGCATTTTGTACTAAAATAGTGGTACATGAAATCGAAACAGTATTTAGTTCTAAAACATAAGGTGGGGTATACACATGCAAATATAAACTTTGAATAATTTGTATGAATTATTAGTTTACTGTACTAAAAAGAATTCTTAATTTATTGTAGTAGAACTGGAATTCATTTCGGCTCGGTTTTAGAACAGCATCTCTTGAATTCGGCGTTAAAATTGGTATGGCGAGATGAGAGAGACTTAATTCTTTAAAATATTTAAGCAATCTGGAGAACATACCCTCATCCGCCTAAACCCATTTTAATCCCGAATTCGGAGAAGGCTTTCCTAAATATTTCTTCCATGGTATCATCTTTTTGAAAGATTTGCGAAGTAGATGACAACCACCTTGAACCTTACCATTCAAAACGGAGATTAGAGAACCGTTGCAACAACAACAACGGTTCCAGGACATGGTAATATTCTTGGTAACTGTGAAGCAGATGAACAAGACAGTACAGGCATCACCCTACAATAAGACTCCGTAAAAGAGGGAATTTATATGCGTCTGGCTACTTATAAATATTTAATCGACAAACTTGTTATAGATATAGCTGAGTCTCTGTGGAGTCATTCCTTAACTTGCTCAACATGTAGGCAAGCGTGGCATTATTGGAATGTGGGCCTCTCATACGGTCTATTAAAATGACTGCTGTAGAAACTGTGTAAAGGTAAAAGAAGAAGAGACTATAAATCATCTTTTATATGAATGCAAGACTTTGTACAGGAATACCATCGGTCAAAGGTTTTGTTGACGATGACTCGGAGGTTGATCCAGTCTATCTGCCTACTTCAAGAACAAAAATCTCATCAAGCAAATTTATATTTGAGGATTTTTTATATACACTCATATGTATGTATACAGTATCTTTGATTTGAATCTCAGCTTTCCATAACTGCCTACCAAAAATTTTGGCCCATTTTCCTAATAGGTGCTTTAAACATACATAAGAATGTAAATTAGTATTCATATTATTAGCATTAAACTTTAGGTATGTACATATTTTTCTGACAAATCAAATAATGAATTCTAAGAAGACTTTAGAAAAATGCATAAACGCGCTGTGAGCTTTTCATTTATAATTGCAAACAAAAAGTTTCAGAAAGTGAGTTGCTATTAGAACCTGCACATTGGTGTCAGTAGAAGGATTTTAAGCAATAGTGGGGTTTAAAAGGGTATACCAGATATTCATGTAAGTATAAGTATGTAGACATGTACATGATAATAAGAGATTGTTGAGTTATTGTTTCTCGCAGATACTTGATTAATAATTATAATTAGCAAAACTTGAAGCAAGGCCATCTGCTTGAATTAAATATTATTCAATTATCGATGAAGCTGATGGTTTGTGTTAACCTTTTAGAATGAGTATAGATTATTAACAAATACTTATGTGTACCGTCGCTGTTACTCTTATCAAATTAAGGGAAAACGTTAACTGCGGCTACACCGAATCTTAATACCCTTCACAACTACATATTCTATAACAAAACAGGATATTTAAAGATATTTATCAAAATTTTAATGGGTAAGTTTGTATGGCAGCTACATATGTATGTATATGCAATAGTGATCCGATCTAAAATATTTATTCGGAGGTTATTTCGCTGGCTTGATTTAATTTATTCTAAATTCCGTGAAGATCTTCATTTAATCTGAAATTTCAAATTGAAAGTTCTATAAAGCCTTACTTAAAAAGCCGAATACCTCGAGAAGTATTAATGATAGCGATTTTGACCTCGGACCTTTTTTGTAGCAATTAAAATTTCCTACAAGTTTGGCATGTACATTTTTTATTTAAAGATAAAAAATTACGATTGTCGTATATTTTCAATGGAAAATTTTTACATGCCTTGGTCCAGCCCTTAATGTTAATATTAAGGGCTAAAATTTTCAGGGAATTTTTTTAGGGTATTTCCAAGTAAATTTCTTGATGGGACTGAAAAAAATGAATAGTTCAAAAAAAAAAACACCCTTATGTATATATACTTTATGGGGTCTCCGGCATAACTTAATATACCCTTAACAAGATATAAAGATACAGTAGTGAATCAAATAAACGTCCGAGACCATAGCTACGTTTATTAAGAAGATTAAGAGAAGAGCTACTAATAAAATTGCAAACTTTTTAGTTGTCCTAGTGATTTTCTACCAAATTTAAGCTTCATCAACCGAGTTTTTATAAACTTCAAATTAAAAATGCTTAATATCTGAATATTTTGCGACATCTTTACAGTTACTTACACACATATTTATAGTAAAAATCAACCGTTTTCAGATTCTACTGATAAACAATTTAAACATATCATATAGAAGATAAACAATAAGAGGAATATAGATTAAGAATGAAGATAAGTGCGGCGCTCATACTGTCACTCAGTATAATTTCCATAAGATATCATAGCACAATGAGCAGTAGCTGGGAACGCATTCGCCTTCGTGTCGAGACCAAAGAGGTGCATATTTAAAATAATTAATCTTACTGATTCCTAAACTTAAAATTCCCTTATGTATGCTTTTAAGGGTTTCGAGCCGGTTAGCAATAATAGCGTAAGCGCTGATGTACGCACCATATCCGCCCATATATTGGACACCACAGTGGGTCAGGCGGCAGCAAATGTCAACATTACCGTTTACCGCCTAGAAGGCGAAAATAATTGGCAGAAACTGAGTGAAGCAACTACCAACCAAGATGGTCGTGTGAACCAATTAGTGCCTGCAACGCGCTACAAATCCGGCATCTATAAGTTACATTTCGATGTGAAACCATATCATACTGAACGTGGCATTAGCAGTTTTTATCCCTTTATTGAAATAGTGGTGCTGTGCGAACATGGTCAGCATTATCATATTCCATTACTATTGAATCCTTTTGGCTATACGACCTACAGAGGTACTTGAATGAAAGTAAAAATAAATAAATGAAAGAATCTTTTAAGAAACTTGCCATTTTCTCTGTTTTAATCATTCTTAAATATTTAGGATATACCATATATTTTATATATACTTTGCTAAGTACACGATCACATATGTACATATGAACGCAACACAGGTCATCATGAGCAAATATTTTGTGTTGTTTAAGATTGCGTTATCTGTTGTCGTGATTTTAATCAATGTGTCTGCTTGCGTCTCAGATAGCCGAATAATTTATACTAACAAAAAATATTTTATATTTCTACAGACTAGCAATGTAAAAAATAGAAAGCGTTAACATCGCCTACACCCAAGATATAAAACAGATGAATTTTTTATAGCATAAAAGAGTATAAAAAGATCTCTATCACGATTTTAATCGGTCAGTTTTTATGGCAGCGATATGCTTAAGTGGTCCGATCTGAACAATGTGTCCGGAGACTATTGCGATGCCTTAGATACTAATCGATGATAAATTTCGTGAAGATATCTTAATTAATATACCCTCTCCGGAATATAAAAGCTGACTTAAATGATCGGAGTAAACTTCCGAAGGAAGAAATCAAAGTAAACATTTCAAGAGCCATTTTTGTGTAAATTGTAAAGTAAATGGTCTTACCTAATATCTTTCTGGCGAAAGTTACTGTAGTCACACGCACTGTTGTTGCTTGGGTATACTATACAATTTTTTGAAATTTTAATTGCTATGGCGGATATAAGCCATTTATAAATGGTTTTCAGAAAGAAATTTGATCAATAAAAGTGCTAAGCCGTTCGAAGAATACAGCAAATAGGTTGTATTTACGACAATTGTAGGAAGAAGAAGACATGTGTAGCTGGTGAGGTGTTGCTTGTAGAAAAAACCTGTAAAATATTGGGTTATTTTCATAATAAATATTTCAGTTGTTGTACATATAGTACGAACACTTACCACTTACATTTTTTTTTTTTTCAAATATTTTTTTGGCGTTAAAGTAACATTTGTAAAATTCGTGTTTTTCGTATTTCATTTGCTTTCTGCTTTATTTTGTTATAAGCAATAATGATAAATTTCTTTAATATTTAAAATTCCTAATAGTTAATACATACATACATTCAATTGTGTTCAATATAGTGGGAGGGAGGGGCAAAGTTAATTTAAACATAACCATTTTTCTCTAAATATTCCCTTACAAATAATCAAATATTGTAAATTTCACATTTATTAGTAAGTAAAAGCACGCAGCTTCTAGTTGCTTGTTTTCTTTTAAACAATTACACGATCAATGTGTTTGTCAATATTGTGTGTTTGTGTATACATATATATATAATTTTTGGTTTATGATTTTACTATTTTTCATTTCGATTACAATTTTATATGTTTGCTTTTAATTTATTACATTCGCTATAACTTGTTTTTTCTGCGTTTTTTCTTTTGTAATAATATACTCTTAACAACAAATAATAAAAGTGAATATTTTGTACTAAATTAAATGTAGAAAAAAAGGTAAATTTCAATTCATTATTTAGTGCAAGTTTTTCAAATGTTCCAATAATGTTTAGTTCATTTTAACGTTATCTCTAAAATAGTTCAGCATTTAGCCGCAATCAAATATTTTTAAAGGTACACATATACATATAAAGTCAAGTGTCTTAATTCAATAAATTTTGAAATTTCATAAATAATGTAATTTATAAACTAAACTTTTGTTGCAAAAACACTTCTTACCGCATTTGTTTTTTACGATTTCTCTTTTTTTCAATAATTATGCAAACAGTTAGATTAATTTAAAATAAATTCTTATGTAAAAATGTATTTTGAGAATTACTATAAAATACATATACAATGGTCAAACATGTACATACTTGAACACTGTATAGTTTAAAAGTAAAAACATTAAAAATGAAAAAAGTCAACAAATACAATTTCAAAAATAATACAAGCACGCGGCGTTAAGCAATATAATCCACACATGTCTAGGCACGATAGCAACAAAGTTGCCGACAGTCTGGCAGCACAGTCTCTCTCGCGTTCGTCACTGTCCGTAGTGTGATGTAGTAGCACAACATTCGCTGCTAAACTTACATACGATCAGATTTAACAGCATTTTATGTAGTTAGATGTGTCTCTTATAGAAATAATGATCATTAAAATTCAATTTCTGATACGAAATAAAATTAAATGATGCACTATATAGGCCCTAGCTCTTGGTTATTAATTTGCAACGCTGGCTGCAATATTTTTATTCGCTGTCATCAATATGTGCGACATGCTGCTGCTCTCGGCCGCTGCAACGGCCACGGTAGCGCTTGCAGTCGCTGCTGCCGCTGCTGCATTCTGTCTTTGTTGCTGCTGCTGCTGCTGTTGTAGCGCGTCTGCTGCAGCGGCTGTTATGGGTATTGGCGCCATCATCCGTGCACTTGAGGCAGGTGTATTTGCAGTGACAACAGCGATTCCGTGTACTGCAACTGGCTGATGCAAGTTAGTTAATGCTCCATTAGTTGTTGTAGTTGCTGCGGCTACATTATGTCGCTGTTTGGGTTGTTGATGCTGCCGCTGCTGCAGTTGTTGTTGTTGTAACACTGTAGCCGTTATGGTGCTGGACGCAGGCGTAGTTGTTGTTGTGGTTGTGACTACCGTTGCATTGGAGACTGCAGACATCGCCAATTTGGGCGAACTAGTTGAGGCTCCTCCAGTCGTCCAGGCAGCAGTAGCCGTTGTGCTGGTTGTTGTGGCTGTATAATTTGGCATATTTGTTGCTATGATTGCGTTGCTCTGTTGCTGCGGGGAAATTGGAAATAATTTAACTATTAATGATATTTGTACAAATGTGGTTAATAATTTGGTTATTGCAAGAGGTTTCTGACTTTGCGATCACGGAACTATTTAATTCCAAAATAATGAATGCACTTGTGAGTGTGTACGAATTGGATCAGATATTTTTATGATTGATTATTTAATAAACAAAATAGTATTGAATTTGATCAAATTTGGCTCGGATTGGTTCACATAAAATTTGTTTTCCTAAATGAGTACCACCTTTTTTTGGTCGTGAAAGTTTCATCTCTTTATTGAAGGTCGTTATGTCAGCGACCTCATGTGAGTTGTCGATTCACATCTGTTAATGACGATAACATCGAAAAAGTGAATGAAACCGTACTTGAAAAATCGTCGTGTTGGCATCAGAGAGATAGCAGAGGATTTCAACATCTCTTATGGAGCTCATCCCTCAGAATTGGGTTTATGAATATGAAGTTAAAACTGTCAAACAATCTAGTGAATGGAGATCCAAAAATGAGACGAAACCGAAAAAAAAATTCGCTGAAAGCACTGGAAGCCATTCCAGCCGAGACAAGTTATTATAATAACGAAAACAATCACATACACAAATGAATTAGTATATTTAAAGCTGATTAGCTTTTGTTGTCTTTTAGGATAAATATTGAGGAGTCGAAAAAGTCTTTTCGTATTTCTAATCAAACTTCAACTTATTTTTTTGTATTTAATATTTTACACATTAATATAAAACCTTCATCAGTGCAAATCGAAATCGAAATTTCCAGAACGGAAGCGAGCGAACCATTGTTGTGCTACACGAACTGATACAGCATCGTCTCCGTAAATTTAACGAATTTCAGTGGTTGCTTGCTTTTTGGTGAAATGAAGCTTAAAATCTCACCTTTCCAACACTATATGGTATGACACAATGTGATTGGAAGCACTGGAGATATACGACTGCAAGGATATCTATTGACAAAATACGAAAAGACTTTTTCGATTATCCAATATTTTACAATGATCCATATAATTTGAAGAGTTTCGTGGTATATAGTATTGTTTCAAAAGACAAGTCGTTATACTATGTACCGATCGACAAACAAAATTTCCGATTAATTAAAAGTTGCTAAATCAGAAAAATCAAATCAGTCCAAATAGTAATATTTAAAGCAAATAGAATCAAAGAAAGGAATTTAAACCTCCCTTTTAATGTATGCACAAATTCGTTGAATTCAAGCACTCTTTTCATTTTGTCAATAATGAAAATGACTTACAAATAGAATTACTGAAACTTTTGAGCTAACGTAAGCTATTATTTAGATTTAGTTTGCAACGAAAGTACTCAATATACTTATTCTTACTTATTCAAACCGAGTTTTGATATTTTATAAAATGCGTCCTTCACCTAGTACTTATTCACTTTCACTCAAGAACTCTCTAAATAGTGTTTAAAGACTTGCTTATATCTTATTTTTGAAAAGAAGATATTTCATGATTATTATATTGCGAAATTCATTTTTACTTGTACTTAAAAAATATTTTTCTTAGCTACATACCTATGCTTATGTAAAATGTCTTACAAAAAAATAGTAAATTAACTTTGAAAATTGACCTACCAAAATTAAGTCTCGTTCCTCTCAATGTCTTATTCGATGATTTCATCTTACTTAATTTGTAATATGTATGTAGGTGAACCAAATTTTCTCAATTAATGTGTATAGTGTTTACCTCTATTCTCGTTGTTACGGCAAGATAGCAGGGTCCACACAATCTTACGGGTTTAAAAAGCTTTGCATCAGGTAGCGGTGCCCAAAACTCAGAGCAGTCAGCACAAAATATTTGCCCACACGAGCTAAACAGAGAAAATAACATATAAATGTAGCGCATATACGGAAAACACAATACAATTTAAAGCGTTTTGAAGGGTACACAAGAAATAATTATAAAAATTGCACAAAAAAGACCAAAAACCAAAAACAAAAAAATTGGAAAAATAAAAAATAGGAAATCAACAAAAAATAAATAAACAGTATGAATTGTAAACCAGGGCATAATGGACACTACTGATTCATGAGCAAAATGAAGTTGTCTCTGGTGTTAATCTTTAGTAATCTTTGAACAGATTTTTTTATTCATGTGTCTCTAAGAACTTAATTTTGTTAACAAAATATTTTAGCAATATAATTCGATTTAGTAAAATAAACTAGTTAATGTAATGAGGTTTGAAGTACAAGCAGTGGTTATATAAATTTGAAAAATTTTATGACTTTAAAACAATGAGATAACTATTGCTTAACAGCACATAATGAAAGTAAACAAGTATGTATATATGTCTTGTATTTAATTTATAATTAGTTAATTTGTTATTAACAAAAGCATAATATTGATATAAAAACAAATGATGCCTTCAATTGAATAATTAATTAAATATGAGGTAGCATTAAGATTATGTTTTATATTATAAATGAGTATGAGTCAAAAGTCAAACATAAAATAACGTAGCAATCATAAAAAATAAATATAGGTATAATAGTGAAGATTGCGAAAAGAAAAGAAATTAAAAGTGTGCTATATTAATTATTTTATTTATCACACCGGCAATGATGCTTTCTGCGGCCTATCCAGAATTCGACTTGACAGCTGGTGCAGCGTTTCACAGCGTGGTCTGGTACCCAGAGGGCACTTGTGGTGTTTGGTTGTTGTATGGAGGAACTAGCGCTAGATGATGGAGCGCTGCGATCTTCCACAGCCTCCCATGAGCATATTGAAGCATTCTCTAAATTATCGGCCGCTGAACACTGTAAAGCAGATAAATTAAATTTTTCATTTTTCAGATAATACTTTGTGGCAATCGTCACGTGATTTTAACAACAAATAAAACAAGAAAACGAGTTGAACATTGACGAAAATTTAATCATTTTGCAGTAGACATGCGATTAGCCAATTTGTTCATTATTTTTTTTTATCGAAAAAAGGTTAGGCGGAATAAACGCACATTTACGCTAGGAGAACTAATTAAACCAAGTGCATATTTGTTATGAGGTTTTGCGAGGTACATATTTGCTAAAGCAAACAGCAGCAACAACAGCAAGTTAGTATAGAAGCAGCGCAGCAATCAAAGGAGTGAAAAAAGTGCAACGCGCACAAAGCAAACAAAAGCAGCATTCGTTGGAACAGCACAAAGAACAAACGATTACAAATTGACATATCGATATGCATGTATACATATGTATGTATGTTACACATTATTTAGCACCAAGAGTTTTTTAATTAAAATAAATTATTTAGAGTAAGAGTTTTAGAGTTTTCTAGTTTTCGAGATTAAAATAGTCTTTGCAGTGTGAAAGCCAACTAGATCAATTCATTTAAATCAATTCAATAATTTGTTCGAAGTTCTTAGGTTATATTATTACATGTTTTTTTGCACTAAGAGCTTATTAAATATAAAAATTTTTAAAATAATTTCTTAGTTTTCGAAAGTAAAGTAAAACTCGGGGTATCAAAATCGGAAAGATCAAAATGAAAAGGAAGGTAAATTATGTCATTTTACAAAATTCTATGATTTTGACCTTTAATGGCAGACACACATTTTTTCAAAACGTATTAATTTGGTAAGAAAAATAAGTAAGTATAAAACCGTTATTCAGAAGGTATATGAGCTGAGCGCAGACGTCCCTGAAGTTTCAGTTTTTGATATAAAAAAAAAACTATCCAAAGTAAACAATCCCTTTATTTTCTATTTAAACCGCGTTTAAATTATTTTATGTCTCTCATATATTTTATATGGAGTTCTGATGTTTTCCATTACACTTTTTATCTCCCAAGCAAATAAAATCACAGCTTTGAAAATAAAATAAAATTAGAGTTATACAAAAAAGATCTGATAAGTTTCATAGAAACAGTTCTTTAAAAGTTATACGCAGTTATAATTATGAATCAAGTGTACAGTATTCATGCCGTACACCATGGCGTATGAGCAACAGACAATTTATGATTCACTTGAATGAATGCTGAGTGAGTTGCTTTATGGATAAAATCTTTTAAAAAATTTATGTAGAGCGGTAAATTGTGAAACAATTGTACTTCTCCAAAGATGTAGGTTTACTTGTTTTAGGCAAAATAAAAAAAAAAACATATTTAATACATGAGAACAGAAACTTGATTTAGGCAAAGTTTAAATAGAAAGTAAGAAACTTTTAATTTTTTAGGAAAAAAATGAAACTTCAGGGAGCGTTGGCAAAAAAAAAAATCTTTGGAAATAACGGACACCCTAATGTGCATATACCTGCGTAATACATGTTTATAATCAAACATACCGATATGCTGACTTAAGCATTTTACCAATGAATGTTTATAATAAAGAATCGCCAATATTAATGAACAGATTTCAGTAACATTGGTGGTACACAGCTAACTTTATTGGCAGATCCATTCCTGATTGTCACGAATTACTGTAAATTTTAAAATAATTCAAAAATCCTTTGTAAGAGTTATTCTAGAATATCGAAACTATTGAAATCTGAAAAATGTTCATTTTTTCTTGTTAAATTTCCAGACTTCTAGTCACCACTTAAAATGTTGCTGTAATCTATTACATAATATAGGCGTCTCCTCTACACCGAAAATGCTCGGTCTTCACCGTTAAACATACAGTAAGCACTTAAGCAATGTAATGAGCGAATGAAAACCGAAGACAAGACTAACCGTTAATAAAGAACTATTGCTATCAGCATAATCAGAATTACAATTACGTCTGAGCAACGTCATGGTGATATCGTTATCGTCGGCAATCTGTATATTATCATCTTTCTTATAGCAAAGGCTACAACTGAAGCTATGATAACGCTTACGTTGATGGTGACTATTTTGGCAAAGGCAATGGCAATTATGAAAACGATGAGGAAATCGATCACGATAATCAACGGCAGTATGACAACGAGGTCGTGGTTGCTTTTGCAGTGGCTGTTGTTGTTGTTGTCTATATTGCTGCTGTTGCAATAGTAAATTACACTTTGTACACGATCTCGCATTCAAGCATTGGAACTTAGTACAATCACGTACTCTACTTCTGCTAACTAAGAGTTCGTCTACCTTAATTGAATAGACATACATACATCAATAGGACTGCGTACTAATGTAAATAACGTAGATTGTCAACCAAAAACATATATGTAGATAAATGATATGCTAAGGAAAATTATAATCAAAACGGTAAATACTACAGTTGTAAAAAACCAAATTTAACAAATAAAAATAATATAACAAATAAAAAAAAAATAATTGAATAGAAAAATTAAAAAAATTAAATAAAAATTAAAAAGGATGTGAAATAAAGGTTAAGAATAAATTAAAATTAAACAAAATCTAAGCAAAAATTAAAAAATAATGGAAATAAAAAATAATAATTAAATTAAAATATTAAATCAAAACAAAACTTTAAATAACAGGCGACCAACAGTCGAAAGAAAGGCACTTCTAAAATTAAAATCACTTTCTCCTTAGATTTTCAACTAAATATCAGTAATAAAAACTGTATAAATATCGAAAATATTTCTCAACTAGTACGAATAATGCCACTGAATTTAGCAATTTTTAAACGCGAAAAATTGTAGAATTAATGTTTTTTGTTAAGCTAAATATAAATTATGATGTTCTGATGCATAATTTTCCTTTCCTTAAAAAAAATGAATAACAAAATTTCACCTTTTGCAATCAAATAAAATCCATGCTCTTCTCGCTGTCACTTTTTATCATCATCATCCTACAGTTTGTTGCGCAGTATAAAAGTATTATGAGTAATTCAATGTCGACTTTAGTTTCTTACCTGTTCTTCGTTTTTATCACTATTTTGAGCGGCATTGCAATTTGGACATCTTTTCCTTCGTAGTTCAATTTCCATATCATGGATTTCTTGCAATAGAATATCCTCTCGTAACTAAATGAAAAGCAAATCTTTCACTGTAACAAATATCTTTATATAAGACTAGCGCTCACTTGCTTTACTTACCATATGTTCTTGCACAATTTGATGTAGACGCATATTTTGTTCGCTTAGCGCATGCGCCAAGCCGTCAGGGCAGGAATATAACAGATGAGGTCGTTCCTGACGGGGAGGCGGTGACAACGGTAAGGAGCGTATACCAGGCCTACGATTACCCGTAAAGAAATAACGTATGCTGTAAAATAAGTAAAAAAGAATATGATATGAAAAAATTATAAATAATATAATCAACCGAAATCTAACCTTCCGTCTGGTTGTCGCATGTGAAATCCATCATATTGACGATTTGAATTTGAAGGGCGTCGACGGCGTTGTTGTCCGTTTTCCTCACCACTAGCGGCATCACCATTGGCTCTGCCACCATTATCACCACCATTATTACCACTACGACCGGCACCACCGCCGCCACCATTATCATCACCGCGACCGCCCCCACCACCAGCACTACCACCGGCAGTACTACCGGCGCCACCACCGGTACCATCACCGGCGCCACTACCTGCACCACCACCGGCGCCACTACCTGCACCACCACTGGCGCCACTACCTGCACCACCACCAGCGCCACTACCTGCACCACTACCTACACTACCAGTGGCACCACTATCACCGCTACCACCACTATTTTGTCTACCGCCTTCAGCGCCTCTAACATTCCAAATATTTTCCCTTCTACTGTTTTGACCCCTTGCACGACTAGTACTCGGCTTTTCGTCGGAGCCTGTTGGGGACGTTGGTAAGGACGAGCCATTATTCGAGATAGCCTCACACTTGCCACTCACAGATATTTGCAATTTTCGATGTTCTGGCAAAATCATGATGCTTTCATTCATGGCATCAGTTGAATTCGCTTGTGCACCTGCATCAGCAATACAAGCTTCTACATCTATTTCAACATCATTTGCGCTTTGATCTGTGGCTGTTGTCATTGTTGTTGCGATGCTGTTGTTGCTATTACTGTTCGTATTATTCATGTTTGTATTAAAATTATTGAGTGAAGACGATGTAGATGAAACGGAGGCATTACTAGATGAATTTGACAAGATATTTGCACGATTCGAGGTACCGTTTGTGCCATGAACATTTGGCATAATACTGTTATTAACGCCGTTGGCGGGAGGTCTGTTGTCATTGTTGCCATTACCAGTTGAAGAATTCTGTCGCTGATTATAGAAGACGCAATGGAAACCATAAACATATATTAATAAAAACAGTTTAATAATCATTTATCAATAAATTACCTCTTGTTTTAATAGAACATAAGGAGAACTTAAGCCAAGCTCTGCTTTGTCCGCCGATGTGGATAGTTTTTCAGGTGTATGAAAGCCATCTGTAACATCGACTCCCATTTTTGGAGGCGTGGATGGTAGTTCTTCGCCGTTAGTACTTGATCTTCTTTCGATTGGTACTAAAGTATCTGTGCTGGTGCTGACAGCGCCATGCCAATTGCTATGTCTGCCCAAAGCTTCATCCATATTGTGGCTTGCATCTGAAAAATAGTTAACAAAATTTCAATATTATTTTCTACTTTTATAACTAAGTGAATATTTCATCCGACAATTTAAAAGGAAATACAACTAAAAAAAAATACTTGTTAAATAAGAAGTGCATTTCCTTCAATTCAGAAATTTTGAACATCGTAATTTTACTCACCACTCAATTCTACACTTATCATAAGATCCTCGTTTGTATTTGCTTTAAATTCTTTTGAAGCGTCGCCGCCTCCCGAATCACTAATATTTCTGCTACTGTGGGGAGCATTCGTTTTGCCGTTTTGGTGCTCGATACCGTTAGCCTTGGGCTTAAAGTCATTTGAATTATCATTTTTGTCATTTTGCCTTGGGAGCTCATTTTTGTTTAAAGCTGAAAGTGAACTGTTGTTGATGTCTGCAGTCGCTTCAGTATTCGAAATAGGTTCATTCAATTCTCTGGGCTGCGCATTACTAGTTTGTGGGTCCTCTGTAGTGTTTGCGGCATCCACAAAGTTATCTTCATCGCGATTATTTGGCTGGATGGTGAGATTCTCAATTCGCTGCATCATTTCAACTACATTATCGGGCAAATCTTCACGTTCGGATTGTGTATCGGCGATGGAGTTGTTTTCAGAATTTGTAGCCATTGTTAAACTATAAAAGAGTGAAAACAATTTTAACGTTAGAAATAAATTATTACAGGTACAAAAAAATTATGTATTATTATGTATTTATTGAATCTTCTCACATAATTTAAGCCTAACAACAAGTTTTAAAATCCTAATAACTAATGAATTACTGCTTTAGTCCATTAATAGTAATGGACGATAGATAGAAAGTTGCTCATCAAAACACAGGCAGATCCTTTCTCTGAAGACGTGTTCGGTTAGCTGGGCAGGATAAGATTTTCGCTAGAGGATAAGGCTGATTTTGCATCCCTTAGGTCTCGTAGCATTTTTGTTGGAATTCGTTGTATTTTATGAATACTATTGCGTATGCAGAGCCACATAATTGTATACCATAAATCCATATTGGCTTTACGACTGAATTATATGGAAGGATTTTATGGTCTGGGCAATTGTTTCGACATAAAATAGCGGTGTCGTCTGGGAATGTTCAGGTTAGCACTTTTGCAATATCTGCGGTAAATAAGGAATATACAGAGTATTGATCCCAAAACGCTGCCTTGAGGAGCTGCAGCCATAATTGAATAGTCCTTTGAGATAAATTCCTTAACTTTAACTGTAAATCGCATGTTAGTAATGTATGAAATGAACAACTGGCAAAGTCATTTTAATTTTATGTATGAGTCCATCATGCCATACTTTATCAAAAGCTTGGGCTACGTGGAGAAATATCGCTGAGCAGTACCCTTGCAACTCAAATGCCCTTCTGATCTAATTGGTGATTCGATCGACTAATTGGTCGATATGATGACGGCAACGTTGAGTCTTTCCCGTTTGACTATAATGATAATCTGCGACTTTTCCCAGTTTTTTGAAAAATATCCAAACTTTAATAGGCATTGAAAAGTTGTGATAAGAAATTAAAAGCAATATTTGGTGGCTCTATTAGCATTTGCGGTGTTATGTGGTCGTAGCCAGGTGACTTATTTTCACTCAAAAGTTTTTGTTATAACTTTTATGTCAGATAAAGTTGTACACTCTAAGGGAATAGTCCTCAGTACATTGTGGGGCAAAGAAGGAATCGAGAAATTGTTCACTGCCGTGTGTGGTTGAAATACTTAGCAAATATTATCTGCAAAATAGTTTGCCTTTTCCTCTTAAGAAGAGGCCCAAGCACCGGTTTTCTGCCTGAGCGGGCTGTCAATTTCTACACATTTTTAAGTGCGCTTCTTCTTAACCTTTTAAAGCTTTTCCTATTTTTTTCTCAGCAACTTTTTAATTTAGATGATAAGATCGATTACTCTGTCTCTGGCTTCGTTTTTCGGTTAGAAGATGTTCAATAAGGCTGCTCGTGGTTCGTATTGTACTTCGGAGACTATCTCTTGGTTTTGATGTTACTACAGTAGCCATTGTTGATAGCAAACCGTTGAATAAGTTAATATTGTCCTCCATATACATTTCACATACAAATTTACTTTCCTCTTGCATGTGGGTGTTAAGATATTTCTTGTACTCGAGCCAATGTGTTCTATTAGTTGTTAGGCGAAATGGTTTCACAACAATATTTGATTGTTCGAGTAATTTGATCATGACTGAGGAATGATCGGAAGACGAGTCGGAGCCGACTACCGATTGGTTATTCAAGATTAAAGACGGAACCATTAATATTTCTTAAGGTTACATTTGATACCTACTTTACTTATTCTTTGCATGTACAAGAAGAGCGGCAAGTAGTAGCAAAAGAGATTTTTGTCAACAGAACGCAAAAAAGACATCGCTCAGTTTTTTCATAAACGGTGGCATATACATATAACTTTACTCAAAAAACCCCCATTTCAACAGCCAAGCCAAAATTTAATAGATATGTTAGGGTAGCTTAATTAGGTACACTTACTTCGGTTCCACAGTCATATTTGGGTCGCTGGAACGTCGTGAGATGCCACTCTGCATTATATTTGCTGACACTAAATCGCCGTAAGAACGCGTCTTAGTCATAGGAGCTATAAATATGATTGTATATATTACATTCTTTGTTGCACGTTACTAAAAAATATTATTAATAAACTTACTTGTCGTTCCCTGCAAATTTTCGTTGCTATTATTTACGAATTCAACGCTATTTTGATTTCCCAAACTTCCCAAATAAACTTCAGTCCATAAGTGCAGATCTCGTACATTATGCGCTGGCCAAATAACCTGAGAAAAAATAGAAATATTTTCATTAAACAACGTATGATTATTAGTATATTCAGAAATAAGCTTACCGTATCTTTATTGGGTAGATAAAGTGGACTTTTATACATCGGCCCGGATAGGAAAGGCCATACTGAGTAAGTACGCTCAAACACCGACTTTTCGCAACGTTCCTTGTACGTGTTACATAGGAAGGTGCCGAAAAGACATGAATGCGAATGTTGTGCTAATTTAATCTGTTGTGAGAAAATAAATTGGGAAATAAATAAAGGAGATTAAAAAATAAAATTGTTGAATTGTTACAATTTACCAAGTAAGCCATGTTGAATTCAAAACTGCAAGGAAATTGTTTGTGTATTTGATGTACCAAATCTAACCACTGCAGGAAAACTGGACAACGTTCATTTAGCTCATCCGAACCAGGACCATGACCACAACGATCTGAGAATTTATGGCCAAAACTTAACCATTCACGTTCGACTAAAACGCGGAAACCCTGAAATATATAAATATATATTAATTATAATAGCCACTATTTTCTTTTTACCGGCTTAATTACCTCTACAGTGCGGTAGTACGGATCCAAGCACAATTGTGCTGTGGCCACAATTTGTGGTGTGCGATCCCAACCATCCGAACAGTGCACCAACACTGGCCGCCCCTTCTTCTCAATAGCATGACAAACAGTTATGGTAGCGGCCAATAGCCCAGAGAGATGCTGCAACCAAAATGTCTTCTCGAGCGAGCCTAGCCAACTGTCAAAAAAAAATAAATGTTTTTGATATGAAATGCACATTTAATACGAAAATTTCATCGATACTGACTTTTGACTATCTGCTGGCGAAGCACAGAGTTGTCTTAACGCTTGAAAACTCCTACGTATAACATGTATGTTACCCAGATTCATGAACTCGATTTCAGCCGACGGATAATATTCAATGCATTCGCAACCACCACCACGTGCACGATTTGTTACCGCGGAAGCATAGCTGCGCGCATCAACAATGAGGACTTTCTAAAACCGAAATTGAGAATTGAGTATATATTGGAAAGTTTTGAAACAATTTGTTGAATGCACAAACCTGCACTTCATCCATCGTGACTTCCTCATGACTGCCGTCAGTGCTTGAGGGCGTACTCTCACTTGATGTCATTCTTCGTCTCGTCGTGTTGATAGACTGACTTTGGCGACGCATTTGTTCACCTCGATCGAATGCACACGCCTCACTCAAAGCTTTAAGTAATTGTTCGTCTGTGTTGTTACGCCAACCGAACCAACCCACTTCGGGTTGACTGCAACGTGCAATCACTGCACCAGATTTTTTGTGACGCCACACAACGGCTGGCAATCGGCGCGACCCACGGAATTTCGCCACTTCGTAAAGCATGTCATCCGAAATGCAGGCTGGCACCAGTAACCGCTGCGGGTATGACGGACATAATTTGAACTCTTCATTCGTTTTGGAAATACGCCACGTTCCGTTCAAATCGAAGCCTAGTCGTACGACTTCGCGCATAAAATCATCGTCTGCACGTGTAGCGCGCTGTAAGCGTTCCAGGTACTCGGGTGAATTATAAGCTTCGCTTTGCATATTTATTGCATCACTCATGTACGAGTGGAAGGGAAATGCGAATAGCGATTCTAAGGTTTCTGGCACACCGACGCACAACTGAATGCGTCGCAGCCATTCGGCGCACTGTTCAGCTGTTTCAAAGGAACATTTAACGGTGCTAGCGTCCTTGCAATTGATGATTAAATGGAACAGGTCACGTATCTGTAAACTTTCGATTAACCCCAGTGGCACGGATGTCTCTGAGTTGGTAGAGTTTTTAAGTATAAATATACGGTATGTTGAGAGCGATAAAATGCCATCATCAGTACGTCCTAGATATAAGACAAATTCCCCAGCAACTGTGTAGGTATATACAAGAATGTAAAGATGGATTTTTTATTTTAGAAAATCTTTAATAAAATCGTTTTTAATGTACTTACGTTCCTGATAGGGTACTTCCAAGTCTGCATCTTCTTTTTCCATGTTTAATCTTGGGAAAAACTCAGTAGCGCGTACAATACACAAAGAAGGTGGGGGTGATCCATCCGTTCCCTCCATTTAGCTATAATGAAAATAAGAAGAGGTTATTTTAAATAAAAATTATTATTAGAGGTTATTTTGGGGCTATAACTAGTATTACTGCGGTTCGCCAAGAGATGGTGTAACTTGATTGTTATTTTATATTGTTCCAATATTCCGAATAAGCGTTGGAACGCTAATGGCCTTGTGCGTATTTTAAGAATCTGCGATTCAAATCAAGGTTAAACAACAAAAAAAATGCTTAAATATATCGAACTTTGTGCCTGAAAAAGTGGTTTTGCGGAGAGTTCTTCTTCATTACACTAATCTGAAGAAGATCTCATCCGAAAATCTTCGTATCGGGGTCAAACAGCAAAATTAACGGCAAGATCGAATATTCATGACACCAAGGCTCTGTATTTGGTGGGAAAACAGCGTTCTGTATTATGAACTTTAGGGAAACAAACGAGCGATTGCCGAAAACGCCTGAAATTTGCGACTATTTGAAGACAGAAGTTTTCTCTCACTCTCTTACAGCCCTGATCTGGTACAATCTGACTGCCATTTGTTAAGGTCTATGGTGAACGCCGTCACTGGAATACGGTTCACATCAGAACAGGTTATCAGAACTTGGTTTAATTCATTCTTAGCCGCCAACTGTCGCAGTTCTTTTAGGATGGAGGCCACAAAATGCAAAAAAAATGGGAAAATTTTGTAGCTTCAGATGGATAATATTTTGAATAATAATATTATTACACGAATTTTATGTTTTTTTAAATAAACGTTCAAATTAAAAAAACGCACGAATATAAAAAAAAATCGAAAATATCCATCTCGTCTCGGTCCTTTGCGCGTTGGTGCATTCGATGGAACGATGAGCTGTATGAGATATATGACGACATTGACATAGTTCAGCGAATTAAAAGACAGTGGCTACACTGGCTAGATCATATTGTCCGAATGGACGAAAACACTCCAGCTCTGAAAGTATTCGGCACTGTACCCGCCGGGGGAAGCAGAGGAAGAGGAAGACTTCCAATCCGTTGGAAGGACCAGGTGGAGAAGGACCTGGCTACGCTTGGAATATCCAATTGGCGCCACGCAGCGAAAAGAAGCAACGACTGGCGCGCTGTTGTTAACTCGGCTATAATCGCGTAAGCGGTGTCTACGCCAATTAAGAAGTAGTTAAAGAGATTTTTATTATTATTTTTAGCTGTTGGCGCAGGTACTAGAGTTATAATATACTCTCCATAAAACAAATGTGCTTTAAACGTCTATTATAAGGTCTCATTCTTACTGGTCTAATAAAATATAAAGGAAAACTGTGAATTATATGTAAAAACAACTGGGAGAAATAACATTCAAAATATTTTAAAAAATCAGAAAACCTCAAAAATCAGAAATATTGCGGGAAATCGCTAAGAATTTAAGAACTTACATAAATTCAATAAATTTTTCAACTTAAAGCTTTGAACATGATTTGTGAATAAATTTTAATGGTGAAACTACAAATTTAACTACATTTTCATCGCACACGTACCAAATACTATCATTAGCCATGCACGTGTTTACACATGGGTATACACTTACTTGTAGACAATTTAGACACTGAGATATTTACAAATTCATTCAGCTACTAAAAATGCAGTTGACACATTTTTATGACATGCAGTAGAAAAAAGTGTGTAAGCAGCTTAAGAATTTTATTACTAATTTTCCAAACAAAATTCAATAAATTTTCTTTTTTTAATTTGTCGAGTGAATATGTCACACTTCAAATTTGATGGAAAAGGATAATGATTTTCATGCGTGAAGGGAAATTGAAATTACGCCACACATTTTTCATGTCTGTATTATACACACGCAAGCGAATATAGTCTGTATCTAGCACAGTGGATTGTGCCGCGGCGAACAGGAACATGCGACCGTAAAAGTGACACGCAGGACGAAAGTATAAAAGCAAATAAGCTTTTTCTTATCTATATTAAATATATTTTTTTCAATTATTGCGTCTAATTGATAAAGGAAAAAGCTTAGACACTGTTATAGCAAACAACTAAATTGACATTAAAATTAGTTATGCGATTGCCTGAAGCTTATTTATATGGGTATACTATATGAAATGTGGACTTTCACAAGTTGTTGGTGGTGATGTTTTATTAAACCGACCTACCCCACACCGAAATTATCACGGCAATTCGATGATGTACGCGCAAGAAATTGTAACAAACATTGAATATAGTATATGTACATATGTATGTATGAATGTATTTAACAAAAGGTATATACTATGATTTAGTTAATATTTTTGTCTAGTTATTTTAAAGCAACTGAATGATTTAGTTACGAAGCGTCACGCGACCGAGTAGCAACTGTAGTTGACTAAAAGCGGTGACAGCGATTACAACCGTAAATGGCGTAGCCGCAATCGTAGTAATCGGAGACGAACGAAGACCCAATATACACACATATATATGTATATACATATTCAAAGTATTGTTGATATGCACGTATACACAATCGCATTATACACGTGAATATGTGTATGATTTGGATAGTATATGGTCATATATTTGGATGTGCAAGGTATGCTGGAATATGAGTAGTGGCAATGGCAACGCTCTCGTTCTCATAGTGGAGCAGCGGGTATCCAGTGTCGCCGTTTGTAGAGTCAACGTTTCCACCAAGTGGCTGGCAATGGCCGATACACTCGAGAAAGTTGTATTGTAGGTACTATGAGACATGATATATGTATATACGAGACATGATATATGTATATGTATACTATATACAAATGTACCGATGTATGTAAAAAAAAAAAACAAAAATTTTAAATTTAGTAAAGTATTAGAAGCAATAAAAGTTATTATAAATACTATGTACTTAACAGTTGAATGATTAGATAAAAACGATATACAATTTATGTAGATATATCTATACGAAGCCTATACTATATATAGTCAGGTATATTGACGGTTATTTCGTGTTTCCTTTCACTGCGTATGATGTAGTAGATACTTGATCCAATACTATGTAAAAGAGATTAGAAGTTAGTTAGTTGAGAAAATATTTTTACTTTTTTATTCAGCATCGCTCGAAATATAGTAAGCAAGTTTAAAATTTCAAGTCATTTGTATAGAAAATCCTATTTTTTGGCAAAGTTTGACTCTATGTTGAATAGATAGATCGATTATGGTGTTCTTACACCGATTACAGTATTGATACACCGATTATGGCGTTATTCCAACTTTTCGATAGCGATTTTGGAGTACGATATGTCTTTTGCTTTCAAATAAGCCTAAATTTCGCCGATTATTTCTACATTGTAACTAAATTACTTTCCAATGTCCAGTGATCTTGAGGTCTAAGAAAGGTAAAAATTTTCTAGGGTCAGATCTGGAGAATACGGGAAGAGTTCGATGCCCAGTTCGTGCAATTTTGTCATTGTTTTCGATGATTTGTTATACGAGTACAGGGTCTGTTGGTCGATTGTGTAAAATATTCATAAACGATATTATGATCATTAGATAGTGTCAGCTATCTCGATTAACTTAATATTATGGTTATCAAAAATCGTGGACCTCCAGAATTCACTGGAAAATGGCGAGGTTGCGATATGCGCCTTTCTTGCCATCCGATGTGCTTTTGATAATGCGTCCAACGCAAGTGTTATCAAGGCCCTAGAGAAAAGGAATGTGTCGGATCCAGTATGAAGATGGATAGAGGCTGTACTGCGTACTAGGATAGCTGATACCACTGTGGGGCAGAGTAAGATTCGTCATGGTATCACCCACAGGGTGGAGTTTTATCCCCTCTACTATGGAGCCTAGTAGTAGATAAGCTGCTTGAGTTGTTCACAAACAATGGGATTCGGTGCCAGGGGTATGCCGATAACATTGTTATAATGGCACGAGGTAAATTTGAGAACACTCTCTGCGATATAGTCCAACGGGCTTAAGTCTTAATATCAACCCGTCAAAAACAACCGTCGTCCCTTCTGCAAGGCGAAGATCTCTTCCGGGCTTGAGACTCGTAACACTTGGTGGCATGTTGTTGGAAGCATCTAAAGAGGTCAAATTCCTAGGCCCCACATTAGACTCAACCTTACGTTCGAATAGGCACGTGAAATTAACACTGTCCCGGGTCACCAAGGCAGACTCCTAACCGGCAGATCACTTATGGAGCGGTTGATTGGGGATCGAAGGCAACGCAGTCTTCGGTAGGCCTTCAACTATCGGATCTGCAAAGACTCGCCTGCGTGTGTGCTTCAGGGGCAATGCGCACTTATCCAATTGCAAAATTTGACACACACCGCTGAATCTAGTGATCAAACACAGGCAGCGAAACATACCATGCTACTCATGTCAGCAGAGGGTTTGGCAAGAGGAAAACAATGTCGTCTCAACAAGTCACACCACTAGCCCTTCATCCAAGAGACGGCGTTACGAACAGGGTAAACTTCATAAAGAAGTTTAGAGTTACTCTCGGCAGTGAGGGGCAGCACTACCAGTGGTACACTGACGACTAGAAAACAGCGGAAGGCATTGCGAGATCGTATAACAAACTATCCAAACCAATGGAATGTTTTCCGAGGTTCTTTCAAGCAGAAGTCTTTGCTATAAGTTAGGGTGCAGAAATCAATCTCCATCGCAACCAGCGTATCGCTATACTCAGCGATAATCAAGCGGCACTATAAGCGATCTCTACTTATGAGGTCAAATCGCTATTAGCGGAGGAGTGTATAGAAAGGCTGAACTGCCTAGCAGTTTGCAATCGTGTGCACCTGATCTGGGTTGAGGGGCATTAAGTTTGCCGACGAACTAGCCAACTCTACAATCACTTTCAGGATGATGGAGCCAGAACCATGCATTGCGGTGGGGCGCCACACCATAAAGGAGTTGCTCCACACAGAGAAGGGAGTAGGGAGAGAAGTCAAGCTACTTCTGGGAGCCAAAGTTTAGAGACATGATCAACCTCCCCCCAAGACAAACTCTATCTCCTTGTCGCGCTCTATACAGTGCACTGCAGGCTCAGAAAGCGACATGGAACAGGAAACTCCAGAACACATGATTCTAGATTGCCCAGCAATGTGTAGAAGCAGACTCAAGGCCGTAGAATCCATTTACAGAGTGCTGGACCTTTGCGCCCATTTGTGATATAGGAAAGGACACAACAGATCATAGGTCGCAGTGTAAAACCGAGCATTTTCTATCTATCTGAAATCATTTTGTGAATTGTCTTGAGGATTTCGACAGTAACACACTTTTTGGTCATCCATACGTCCATCGTCTTCAGCGCTCACGTGACCTCTCTTCAAGTCATTTTTTCATAAAAAATTGAGTTTCATTTACACAAAGCAATTAATATAATGTCCAAGTCCATAAAGACTAAAATCAGGAGATTTATCGATTTTTTTTTGTTTATTTATTGAATTGCATTCCGAGCTCTTCTATATAATGTAATACAGATTTTTCTAAATTCCACTCAATTCCTATAAAAATATCTCTTAATATTCTCCTTCGAGCCGGATTTGAACCAGCGACCTATGGATTTCTATTTTTGCACATAATTAACTCTACAGTCCACCGCTCTACCAACTGAGCTATCGAAGGTTTTTGATGAAGATTTTTGTGTGCTCTTTAAAAAAAATTAATCAGCTATTTATAAGATATAATAATGTGGTGAAATGTCGCGCTTTAGCAATCATTTATTTAAATTATTATATCAAATTTTAACTAAATCGATCAAATAGATTTTGTCTGTAAAATAAACTATAAAAAAAAAAGAGTACAGTGCACAATCCTTCGAGCCGGATTTGAACCAGCGACCTATGGATATCTACGTTTGTAAACAATTAACTCTACAGTCCACCGCTCTACCAACTGAGCTATCGAAGGTACATTATAAGGAAGATGCATTATTTCATGGGCTACAGATCTTTATAAAAAGTAGTGCATTGAAACACAGAATACATTGATTTCATATTAAATATATACATATGTATGTATATATTATTTATACTTAAAAGCTTTCACAATTATTTGTAGTAATTTAAGTTACAACGTAAAAAAAAGAAGCAAAAAAATATTCAAGTTTTTATCCTTCGAGCCGGATTTGAACCAGCGACCTATGGATGTCTACGAATATTTACAAATCTCTTCTACAGTCCACCGCTCTACCAACTGAGCTATCGAAGGTTTTGAATTTCAGTGAAATATTTATTTTTACGAACACAAAAGCAGAGGGCCCCAATAAATATTTATTTTTGCTTGCTCAGTGATTTCGATTCTTTTTTGTTAAACTCAATAAAATCTGCATAGTAGCATTATCAAAAAATGCCGATCAACCAGTTACTTAAATGCTTGAAAATGCGCGAAGATTCAGTCAACTTTGGAACACAAACACAAAATCAAGTTTTGTTTTAGTAAAATCAAACATAAGAGCCAAAAACAAGGGTGAACATACCTTATCAAATAAGTAGGAAATATCAGCCGTTTAAGTGCATACATATGTATATATTTTCAAGGTCATGCATGTATGTATGTATGTACGAATTATGTTCAAAAATGGAGATTAATTAATTTGCTTTGATTCTTATATTAGCTTTTATTCGTGGCCTTCGGTGATGTTGTGAATGAATGCTCATAAAAATGTGCGGCTTATCAAGAGTGTCGAAAGAGCATAGGAATTCAACAAACATTGATACAAATTTTCCAATTGATTCACGGTTATGAAATCGTTGAAAACGTTTTGGGAAGTCTACTTTATATGTAAATAATTTTCGCAAAGTCTTCGAAAGCTTGCTTCATGCAAGTCGTCCATCATCCACCTCCGTTAATGAGGATAACATCGAACAAGTTAAAGAAAAAGTACTTGAAAAAAGTCGTTTTGGCACCAGAGAGACAGCAGAGAATCTCATAATTTCTTATGCATCTACTCAACACATTTTAGTTAATGTTTTGGGTATGAGTACGAAGCGTGCCAATTCTACACTCGTATCATAAGAACTTGAAGCTTTTGCAAAAACAACGTTGAGTAGAGGAAGCAAAAGATATGCTCGGCAACGTTTCATCAAACGCATCACTGCTGGCAACGATAATAAAGATTTGTATTAAAATAAATAAAAATATAAAATTTACTACCAGTCCGGGTCAAATTTGATCATATGCAATACAAGAAATGCACTCCAGAAATTAGTTCGTTTTAACTGATTTTTTATCTCTCCGTGCATACATTAAATATTAGATGCATTTAATATTTACCATATTTTCTTCGATACAAATGGTTTCTACAATGCAGCTGTTTTTGACGTTAGTTTTTCACATAGTACTGCCATCTAAACACATTTGTCATTTCATTGCATATGTCAACAGTGTCGCACACGGAGGACTTCTTTTGTACAGCGATTAAAAAATGTGCAATAAAGACCACATATGCTGTACATATGTACATACATATATGCATGATACCGATATATACATACATATGTATATATGTATGTATGTTATAAAATCGTATAGCAAGAAAGTTTCATTCACGTTTCAACTGCATTTCAGACTCACTTTCATTTCAATACACAAAATGTGACATTTAATACACACATATCCGGCAATGATCACATTAGTTATGTGAATACGTGTGCATCAATGGCAAACATACCCCAATGTAGTGTATGCACATACATATATATTTGTACATAACAAGTAGGGAAGGTCTAAGTTCGGGTGTAATTGAACATTTCATAATCTTGCAACTTGCTAGGATCAAAATCGGATAAATATTAACATTCAATTCTTCGACGATCGTTGATGAGAAACGTGATCACTCAATTCAATTTAGATAACCCATATACAGACATATGTACATATACATATACATATATGTACATATATGGGATATAAAGTCAGCCGGAAGTTCTAAAATCTTTCTATTAGGTACATGGGGGCTAGGGAAACATTGACCCGATTCAAACGTCAGCCATAGGCACTGGGGTGCACGTTTTCGGTATCAGTTATGGTCCGACATTTTTTACTGAAAGTGATGGAAATGTCAAAATATGGGCGGTGACACCCACACCTCTTTCTATGAAGTCCTTTCGTGCCATCTTGGGTGTAAAATTTAAAATCTCTGACGCATTTAGTTATTGATTTATGGACCATTTACTGGTTTTTAACAAAGCCATGGCAAGCGATGTTGAAATGAATTGTCCTGTTCAAATTTGGGTAATATTACTTCAATGGTTTGGGAAATATATATATATTAATTTACGAACTTGTCCTCCCAATTTCAATGAACATGTGTACCAAGTTTCATTAAGATATATCAAGTTTTACTGAAGCTTTCGCTTACACAGACGGACAGACTGACAGTCACTCGGAATTCAAGTCGTATTGTCATCCTGATCATTTATATATACATACATATATATTTAAACCTACATCTATCTCGATTAATTCTAAGTCATACAAACAACCATTAACTGAACAAAACTATTATACTCTATAGGAACATGTTGCAAGAGTAAAAAAATGTACACATTTTGGCAAGGTACACATTTGGCTTGGCCTTTGGCTACGTGGACGCGTCGGAACCAATGAAAAAATAATGTATACGCACACGAACAGCATTTTTACTTTGTATACCAACAGATAATATTATAATAGATTGTGGAAACAAGTAATCGAGTACTCATTTAGTCAGACACAAAAAAACGCTATACACGAATGTGCATGCTTCGTACATACGAAAAAGAAAGGTAAATGATGAATGAGCAAAAACAACGAGTAAATACTGGCTGACTAGCTCTTTAGCTTTTGGAAAAAGCTAACTACGTACATACTATATACTTGTATGTATGTATAACGATATATGAATGTAGCGTGTTGCACAACTAACGAGCTAAACAACCGAACTAACGACTATGCCACTAAATTAAAGCATACAACGACGCATCACGAGCGTTGTAGTAAAACATCGGTTGAAATTAACAAAACAAAAAACACATTACTTAAAGGTGAAAACAAAAACCACATGGTCGGCGGCAGACAAGTATTTGCCACAGCCACAACGCAACGAAAAATTGGAAAAGCGGCAAGGCAACCGACCGGCCTTTGCTGGAATCTTAACCAGTGGAACGTGACAAAGGAAAACCGGAGAAAAGAAATTGCAATTGGTCAATGTAGTCGACTGACTTGACTTACTATTGACTGCTAACACCGACGCCGCCGCCAACGACTCGTCGTAGTTTCCAACACAGAGACGCTGACAAAGTGACTGGTTTAACTGACTGAGCCGCGTTTGTTTTTGTTGGAACTTTTCCCATGTTAGAAATAGTGAGGGGCATGTGAACGACGAACGATTCGGCACGTTTATAAGGTGTTAGCTGTTGGTGGAATGGCATGGCGTGGTATGCGTTTGCGGGCAGCACTGTGGCTCGTGCATTGAAAACTGTTAATGAAAATGCGCTTTTTCCACTTAACACTGAATTAATTGGGTTTAACATTTTTACAGTCAGGCAAGTGATAAGTATTTAAATGGTATAGAAAAAGGAAGCAGAAGACGCTTGAAGTGCAAGGTGAAAAAAGTAAAAGAAATTGAAAATAAACGTACGCAGCGAAAATACGCTACAACGTAAACTGAGGTGCATACATAGGTACACATATCCGCAGCTTTCAGTACCTGCATCAATAAATTGTTGATTTCAGAATATCTAAACTTGCATCCACCTGAATGTTCTTTGAATGGGTGGCTTTGCGTTTTCGCATTATGGAATGATTTCGCACTTTATATTTTTCCGGCATATTCTTCCGCTAAGTTTTCTCAAAGTACTGTTTCAGTGTGTATCACTTTGGATATATTCGAATATGTCAGCGCCACAGTTGTAGCCAAGAAACCATGAAAATGACGACAACTGCGACGGTGACAACAGCATTTGCAGCAAGACTGACCTAGATTTTTCACTCGAGACACTATACATCAGCAGACTGACCAACTAATTTAGTATGCGTATGTTTCTTTAGAAACAGGCAATGTAAGCTCATGTAACTACTATCACACCTGAGAAGACATAATTGTATGATTTTGCGCGATATATTGTGATTGAATTAATCGAAACATTCTTAAGTTAAAAGAAACACTTTTCTAGCAAACACAATGTATGTAGATTTACATTTCACTTCAGTCAATATAGCGAAACAGATGTAAGAAGTGGACTAGGGTGTTCTCATCATTGCACAAGATTGCACAATTGCAATCGAAACAGACAGTTATCTGTTCCCACAATAGCCTGAGCTACCGATGGACCTGGATTTTTATCCGGCCAAGGACCGCCACGTTTTCAAAGATAAATTCTACAAGAAAGAAGATATTACGGAATTCCAATCAAATTTACGTAGGCCCTTGTAATATTTAAGTACAATTTTTGTATAATTAGAACTCTAAAAACAAACAGTTCTACATTCAATTCTCTTGGTCTTCTTTCTTATGTTTTGTACTCGGTTTAAATTATCTGATAGGTGCATTTTTTTAACAATCGTGTCTACTTATAATATATAGTTGTATGCATATACCATATAGCAGTAATCGCGTGACAATTATCACTAAAAACGAATACAAGCGATTACAAATAATGTAAATAAATAAAACTCACGAGAAATCTGAGAAACAAACTAAAATTATTGAAGACATAAGAAAGTGAAGAAAAGAAATGAACACGATCGACAAAATATACATACATATGTATATTTATAATTATATATGTACATACATATTTGCTTACTGGCAAATAAAATAATCAAAACAAATGAAAAAAAATAAAGCAATACTCACGAACACATTAACATAGCGTTGACGAAAAGCGTTGAAAAAAAAGAATAATGACACTAAAAATAAATTTACAAAAATAGAACAAACACTGGCGAGCCTTTTATTGTTCTTTATAATGTACATACATATGTATATTATGCATGGCCTTTTTGCTTTGTTTTTAATTTTTTTCTGTCCGGATAAATTTCGTTTATTTTTACTACTTTACTTATATATACACGTGTCGATTGTAATGTGCCAAGTGTCAACAGTTTTTTTCCATTTGATCAAGCAGTTATAAAGTTGGGAAACCTTTTGCACTGATAAAATTCTTAGGTACAGAAGTCAACTTGAACGAAAAAGCAATTTAGGAAAATATTTTAAATATTTTTACTAAAAGTGCGTGACTTGAGGTTAACAAATTTATTCTATGAGCAAGCATTTATTGGCTGACTAAAGATCCAAGAATGCGATAAGTTACAGTAAGCGCTAAAACTAAAGTTCTAACTCAATTTGGTATGTATAAAGTCAAACAGAGATAGCAAACGGCCAAGGCTTACAACCACCGTATTAACATGGTAGAACAAATTTACAGATTATTAATTCATAAAAACTCGCCGGCGCCATAGATGATTATAAATAAAAATATATGCGATAAATTGTAATTACATCGAATGGGATTACATTGTAATATTCTATGAGTATCGTAAATAATAAAAGTGTTTAAATCGCTGTGTAATTGTTTTATACCCGAAACCTTGAATATCATCAATTGTAGTTAAAAATTCACTGGTGTTCATGACATAACACCGTTATAGTTTAAGTACAACGAATGCAATTTATGTTTGCTGATTAAGCCACTGGTACCCTGTAAAATTTTGTGAATTCTTATTCCACATAGGACTTACTTACACAATCGAAAAAATTCAACCGATCTTAATGAAATTTTACAAATGTCTTCGAGATATAATTTTCAAAGTTTAAAACGAGAAATATTTTTTTGTTCATTACAACAATTTGAAAAAAGGTCGAGTAATTTTCAAAAAATTTGCCAAAAGCCTGGGAAAATACGATTTTCACTTTTTTTATTTTTCCTTCGTCCAATACCTGGTTTAGGTTTTGTTTTGCTTTTTACTTTTGATGATCCTGTGAGAAGTTCTATAATACTTTCAACACGAAGGCACCCGACTCACTGTCGGAAATGACGCCGTAATGTCCGACTTTTAAATATTTTCATTTGAAAATTTCATAAAATATTTGTTAAATCATGTATCTTTAGAATAATAAAAACGCTCAATAAAATATTTCAATCAAATTTTTCGCCCCATAAACAAACAGCTGCCAAAGACACACTAATTGACATAAGGATGGTTTTACACAAACATAAGAAAGGTATTACTAATTTAGAAATTTTTTTATAGATTCTGTTAACCCGCGCTGTTTAAATAGACCAGACCTGTTCAAGTTTGATCCGGTAAAATTAACTTTTATATGTAAAGCCTTTAGTATTGTGAATTTCGTTGGAAGTTATTTTAAATTTAGACATTAAACCTAATATATGTATGTAAAAGTGAAAAAGTGTCCACAGATATTTGATATCAAAATCTCTGTAGCATAGTTTTAGGCGCATTAGCGCGGAACAGGACTAAACATGTTATTGATATACTAAAAAATAATCTATAAAAAAGTCATTATAATTATTATATAGTTAATTTGTCTATATAGGGAAGTAATAACTTAATCCCTTTATATATTTTATTCGGAACTTTATGCCTAAATAGAGAAAAAAGTATATACAAAAATTTATTAATTGCATTTTCTTAGATTTATATTAACTTTGAAATAACCATTACGAAACTTTATATAGTATTAGTCTGTATATTGATACGAAAAGCAAACCTAATAAAAAAAGTATGGAGATAACGTAAATAAAAAAATGTGTATGCATATAGTATACGTTAATCTATTAAATGCGGCATGTGAATATGGCGAAACAAACGAATAATGTCTCAAGTAAAAGTGTGTTATCTATAAGGAGTTCGTCTTCAATTGTTTATATGCATTTATAATATATTTATACAAATATGATGATGCTGATAAGTTTTTGCTATCTTTTAATTTGTTCTTTCGTATACAAAGCAAGGAACATGTTATCTCAATGTTTAGAAGACGATATACCAAACATATACAAGTATACGGATTGGTGAAGGAATGGTTCTCCAAAATACAAATTCTTTATAAAGAAATCGTCGTCGTTGTCATAAGCATTTTTGTTTACCATCATATTTTGTCATAAATGTATATGTAAACGACTTCTTTATTTTTTATAACTGGAAATTGCTGAGATGTAGAGTTCTCATTTCATTTAAAAAGTTGTGTTTCATTATTCGCCTTCGCACACAAGGTCGGGGTTCGGGTGCAACAACCTAATAAAATTTTAATGCAACATTGGATAAATATACAACAGATATAATGTTAAACACAAAGCAATCGATACGATGGATGAACATCCGATCGAGTTGAAGTCCATACTTTTTCAAACAATAGCAAAAAATGATATTCAAGAAACAATAAAAAAATGTCTACCACGGCTACACCGAACCTATGATACCTTCAACAGGTGCATTTCTTATAACATAAAAGGGTAAAAAAAGACCGTATCTTGATTGATCTACTTGTATAGCTCTTGGAAAATTGTTGGTAGACTTAATATATTTTGTTAAAGGTATATATAAGAAAAATCCTTCAAAATGCGTTTAATTAATTTTCATAATCGAATAACAAGGTAATTGTACGTGCACTAGTACTTTGCGAACTCACATGTACTTCATATTTAAGTTCATAAATATGTATGGAATAAACGGGTATATTATAATAGACTTGCAAAATATGTTTACGTTCCAACAGTGCCAATTTGCGAATTCTTTGTTGTCATTGCTTTCTTCGTACCCCTAAACTGGCATTTAAATAATTAAGTCAGTTCTGAGAAACTATAGAGATTTTCTTTATTTCTCTATATTCTTTATGCTGTGCAAAGAAATTAGGAATAATAAAGTGTGTAAAAATTAAAAGCGCAATTTAATTTCGTATAAACAAATTTTACATTTCTTCTGTGCAAACAATTTTCGCAACAAAGAAAAATATAAACAAATGTATCCACATATAGAAATCATTATTTATGTGTCATATAATATATTTTATACATATGTATATGCATGTAGGGATGTTCTATATACTATATAGATATATAAGAATAAAGGTATAAAACTCAATACAAAAGCTGATACTCGGAGGAAAAAGCGAAAGCGAATAAGTAAAATATGACTTTGCAATTTTCGTGAAAAGTAGATAGCAAATGTGTGATGATGTGAGAGAATTTTTGCAAATTTTGCATTTACATTACCATATTCAAAATAAATAAATCGCATGGAAAGCATTGAGATTAAATCGAAATCTTAATAAAACAAATTAATATATTATATTCATATGTACATGTGCATATACAGTACATACATATGTATAGTACCAAAAAACTTTGTTCCAAATATATAATGTATATAATTTAATATGAACATGCAGTATTTAAATTAAAATAAATAATTTGTTAAGCAGCTTTATTCATCATATAAAAAGTATTAATCTATCTTCAGGTAAACTTGACATAGTCTTACGTATCAGTCATAGCACTTCGAAAGTTTGCAATTCTTATCTAATGCAGTTGATCACATTCAAGTATATAATAACAAATATGTATACTACAAAGCACAGTTTTTGGTTTTTGTACGCTTTTAAACATTTGCAATTTACATATGTATTTAAACGGTAATTATGCACTTTGCAAGGAAACTGTAATATTTATTGGAATAACACATTAAACGGCCACCTCGGCTAACGGCTATTGCTGTGCTATGGAGCAGTAAAAACCTAAGCCGGCATTGCAAGTCCAAAGTCCAATTAAGCTTTACAGGAATTATTTTAGAAGTTATTGTAAATTATCCGAAATACACTTACATACAACTTTTAAGCATTTAATAATAATGTAAATATAATTGATAGAAATACATAACGGCCAGCTTACCCAATATTTATATTTAACAAATCAGTCTAAAACTTCTATTATGGTCAATTTTTATTCCTTTTCAATATTGACGTCAACGTTTTACAGCTTGTTATTTTATGCAATTGCACTAAGAATTCACCGAATCACATGGAATTATCTGATTCTATTTTACTTGTGTCAATAATTGATTATATACGTGAGCACAATAATATAACACTGTGTATTCTAAAAAATTAATACAAATACTGCGAATGAATAAAAAAAATCGACAATTTATTTTTATTTAATTTTTCTTCCTCCACTGCTATATTTTATGCGTCTTGATTCGGCCTTTGGATCGTACATTTTATTTGCTATTCATTTCATTCTTCTGTTTACCCTTTGCACTTTTATTCCACCTTTGCTTCTATCTTCCGCTTTTTTTTTCTTTGTCACTAAATGCAATTTTTTCTTTCGTTTGCGATTACATGGGATAATTGATCATTTGTTTAAATACAAACAATCTCAGAGGATCTACTAACTTATAGCACAATCAATATTTCTATTCGCATATAACTCGTTTATTACAACCAATATTAATAAGGAAAAAATAATTTAATCCTCTTGTCGCACTAGATTCACACGGATTACATTTTTCGTATTAGAACTTTAAATTACAGCCAACTTCAAGTTGATGCATATGTGGAAATGTTATGGGATGCCGGAGGTTTTGTTAATTTTTACACAATTACCATTTGTAGGCAAATTATTTTTACCGAAAATGAAAACGATTTGTATTTAACGATTTTTTCAAACACAAAATTAGCGTTTGAAACATAACTACTTGTTTTTCCATTTTATGGTTTACCATTTCTTTTTAAAGTGCTTGCACAACCGCAGTATTGGTTGTCCTATGTTTATCCCCCACTTAATATAACCAGAGAATGTAAGATTATGATTTTTTCTTTTGAAATAACATACAAAATATAGTAGTAGTTAAAAACATATTTTTCTAAATTTTCTAAATATATATACAATTAAATTAGATATTTTCGGCAGTGAAAGAAATTTCACAATGTTTGTATAGAGTAGGCATCATTGTTTTGCTGCCAGCGGTTGACGGATATCACCACAAAGCAATAGGAAGAAAAGAAGAAATTACTAAAGAGACAGAAGCGAATATAGTGTGTTAGTGATTTTTTTCACGCACATCTAAAAACTTTTCTCAAAAACTTTTTAAATTATTTATATATATTTAATAAAAACTTTAGCAATATGCAGTTTTGGAGCAGTAGAAAATGTCGCTGCTTAGCAATATTTATGGTAAGTAATAGTAGCCAATATGTTAGCTAATTACTTTTAAGCCGATTTGTTGCCGCATCAATTTTTTTGGTTTCTGGAAAGTTTTCCTTATTCATTCATAACATTAATGTACATCTGTAAATTTTAGGTAATTTACGTATTTTATAATCCTACTGATTCAGGAGCAGTGGATATGAATAGTGAAAATATTGATATGACTTTAGGTAAGTAAAAATTATGCATAAACATATTTGGGGAATTTTAGGTAAAGAAAAGGAAGATCAACACGCTTATCACACCGCCGCTTGTTTTATTCCTCTTGACGTGTCAATACCAGAATTGGTGTGAGTGTTCAGACCAAAAGGCAAAACCAAGCTATTGGTGGTATTAATTGAATTATTTTGTACTTTTCTTACAATTTCAATGATTTTCAATTTGTCGTTTGAAATATTTTCAAACCTTTTGTTAATAAATATTTACTTAAGTGGGGCTAATTTCTTCAGTACACTGTAGGACATAAAGTTTTATTTAATATTAACGAAGTCGAGAAGTTAAATGCCTTTTTTTAACATAAGAGGCGTATTTGCTTTTCATATTGTAATATAAGCATATGACTTGTATTAACGTAAAGTTAATATAGTTAGATAGAACTGAGTTTATCGTATATCGTTAGTTGTTTTTCATTCTTAACATTTTATGTATCTTAGTATTATGGCAATATACTGTGGTTAATAATAATCTTAAAATTTCTAAATTTTTATTCTCAAAAAACGGCTTGCAACGCAAGTTTGAAAAATTTAATCAGAATTCAATATAAAATTGGATGCGTCACGCCGTTATCGCTGTAATTGTTTTTTAATTAGTTGACAATTTGCTGTGTGAAAGTGTGCGTATTTATGTACAAATTTAAAAAAAGTAAACTATTCTACCTGCTTCCATTCAACTAAAAACAAAACGTATATGTATATGTACAAATGAATGTACTAACTATTCCATCTGCTTTTATTCAACTAAAAACAAAATTTACCATTACAATTCTGCTTGGTCGTTATCGAAATAGATTGGACAGACATTTATGTTTGTCAAATCATCAAAAACTGCATGTTGAAATATACTCCGATGCATACATCCATATGTACATGTATACTAAAAAACGGGTTTCAGGTTCAATATCTAGTGTATTCTTAAAAAAAATCATTATATGTACATATTTAGAAAGGTAATAAAAATTAGTAGTTATTATGTCATTAAAATTTTTGTGGCATACGTTGTTTCACAAACGTACATATGTATGTACATATATACTTGTATAATGAACATTTAAATTGAAACGATTCTGCGTAGCTACACTATTTCCATTGTACCTGAAGTTGAAACAGCTGTTAACTTTATTTTGAAATATATATAGGAAATTACAATTCTTAGTGCCCTATTGTTATACAGTATATACTTTATATTTACACACCTTATTACAGCTATGGAAGCGAAGGTTAATAACTAAATAAATGTACATATTTAAATTAGTACGTTTAACTCAAAGATGCATAAATTTATTGAAAAAAACCAAATACCAGCACAATTATGAATATTAACATCTTACATGTAAAATGTTTTAAGCGTTTCCATTGTTTCTAATTTGCATAAATTTACACAAATAACTTTCTCTTTCCTTGTCCATTCGCAACATAATTATCTATGCGTATATTGTGTGCCAAGATATAGCCAGGTTTATATTTGAACTTATATGTATGTGCTTATGTAAATATTCACACGTATGTACACATATGACTAATCTTTCATATGACTTACTTAATTAAACATAATTTTTGCTTGTTAACAGCTTCGAATGAATTGGTTTTTCTCAACTTCTACGCCGAATGGTGCCGATTTAGTAATCTCCTCGCGCCAATATTCAATGAAGCTGCTGATAAGGTAAAAGCACACACATACATGTATTATCGCACATCTATAACAACAACAATAATTTTCATGAATTATAGGTGAAAGAGGCTTTTCCTGAAGCAGGTAAAGTAGTACTCGGAAGAGTTGATTGTGATCGCGAAACTTCGATTGCATCTCGTTTCCATATAACCAAATACCCAACACTTAAGGTGATACGTAATGGCCAGCTGAGCAAGCGTGAATATCGTGGTCAACGGTCTGCGGAGGCGTTTTTGGAATTTGTACGCAAACAGCTTGAGGATCCCATCAAGGAGTTCAAATCATTGAAAGATTTGGAAAATCTAGACTCGAGAAAACGTATTATTATAGGTTATTTCGATCGTCGCGATCAGCCGGAGTATGATACTTTCCGTAAGGTTGCTACAAATTTGAAGGAGGATTGTCAATTCCATGTCGGCTTCGGTGATGCAGCTCAAGCTATGCATCCGCCTGGTGAGTATTGACAGAATTTCTTATTCAAGGGTATATATATATATATTTTTTAAATTTTACAATATCCTAATTTGTTAATTAATTTAAATTAACTAATTAATACTTTTTCTTGAATGCATGCATTGTTCTTGTACTGATTGGCTTTTCGTCCTAATTTTAAAACAAAAAACTGAACGTATATTGTTTCAAATCTTTATTATCGCCTTAATGCATAACCTATATTAATGTATCAATAACAACTTTTAATTTTTTCAAAACTTTTAAAAGCTGTGGACACTGACAGCGATATAAAGCGAGGTAATGCGATTTTCAATTTTTCATTAGGTAAATTTTGCTTTTATTCTTTAATTTATTATTTTTGTTTTGTATATAACTGCATTTGTATATTTGTCAGCGCGTCTATCTAATTTTATTGTTTTTCAAAGGTTTTGGGTTACAGCTTTTTTATGAAACTAATAAGTTCTATTACTAATACTACCGAAAAATACACAATATTTCTGTTTCATAATTAATTTTTATTTTCCTAACACACCGAATAATTTTTGTGATGGTTATCCATATGTGCTGGTTTATCTAAATACATATTTTTATAAGTACATATATTCTTTAATATTTATTTGAATTTATATTAGGCAACCCGATTATTGTATTCCGTCCCGATGTTGCGCTCTCGCATGAAAACGATGAAACCTATACCGGCAGCTTGAAAAACTTTGATGAGCTGAAAATTTGGGTGCAAGAAAAATGTGTGCCCTTGGTGCGTGAAATTACTTTCGAAAACGCAGAAGAGTTGACCGAAGAGGGATTGCCATTTTTGATACTCTTCCACAAACCCGACGATACCGAGGCAATTAAGGACTACAAGGCGATTATCGAAACTCAATTATTGGATGAAAAACGTGAGGAACCTAATATACATATAACTAATGAACAATTAATCTAATTTTTTTATTTCAATTTCTATTTCCAGAGAATATTAATTTCCTTACCGCCGATGGCCAACGATTTGCACATCCTCTACATCATTTGGGCAAATCGGAGGATGACTTGCCGTTGATTGCTATCGATTCATTCCGCCACATGTACATGTTCCCAAAGTTCGAAGATATGTATCAGCCTGGTAAACTAAAGCAATTTTTGCAAGATTTGTACAGTGGAAAATTGCACAGGTGTGTTCTAAAGCACTTAAATAAAATTTAATTTTTTTTTAATATGAATTTATTTTTGTATACAGAGAATTCCATTATGGACCCGATCCATCTGGCAATGAAGTGCAAACCGAAGTTGTAATGAAAATTGGCAAAGGCACTTCACCGCCTGAATCGAGTTTTAAGAAGTTGGGTCCATCGAAAAACCGTTATACATTACTGCATAAGGATGAGCTGTAAAGCATGTTATTAGGCTATAGGCTAAACCCTACACACTCAGATACACACATACACAAGCATACACGTTCTGCAAACACATACACAAGCAGGTACATACCAATGACAGTGCTGAAGTTTAATACCAATCAAACCAATTCAAATCAAACAATCAATCTCGTATACAACAACAACAATTAGAAATATGTATGAAATTTTTAATATTAATGTTGCTGTTTTGTTGCTTTTTACTCGTATTAATTATGCTTCAGAAAGATGTTTTCTTCTTATTCTTCAAACAAAACAAAAAAATAACTTTCTGTTTTATTTAATTTTTCATTAATGAAAAGATACATAAAAATGCAATTGTGATTATATATTTTTTTGTATTAATTTTAATATAAAAAAAGATAAACTAAGCTACTAAAAAATAAGCGCTTGATTTATTTTCATTGTATGTATGTATTGCTATGAAATGACTTTCCTTATTGTATTACGAATTGTCAATTTGAAGATTAACTTTATTATAATCGGAGATTGTAAAAATAATCAGAGGTTCTATGAATAAGTTTTTGTTTAATTAGACAATTAATTGTGAGTGTTTGTTAGAAATGGAAACACATTTATGCCGCGCCGCAAGCTTTGAATATAATATTGCGATTTTTTTTTTTCAATATATAAAAATTAAAATAAAATTATCAATAAATGAATGAAAAGATAATCGAAAACCAATTCAGTTTTGTATTTACTATTAATAATGCTAAATATTACGGTGTAAAAAGGAAAATAACACAAATGGAAAAAATTATAGTTTTATTGTACTCAGTATTACGTCTTAAATGCATTTAATGATTGATTAAATTTAAGTGAGAATTTTGTATTATCTACAAATACAAATACAATTTATATTAGTTTTTTTTTGTTTTTATACCCTCAAAAGGGATATACAAAGCAGTACTTAAATCTGCGAATAAATTGTTCTGATCGGACCACTAGAGTATATAGCTGCCTTACAAACTGGCCAATCAAAATCAAGTTCTTCTATGGAAAACTTTTTGATCAAATCAAGATATCTTCACGAAATTTGTTATGGGTTATTATTTCCGCACATATTCTTGCGATAAACGTACACATATTATTGTATAAAAAAATACTTTAATAACTGAAATAAATAAAAACTCAAACAACTCGTTGTGGTAAAATGAGTATAGTTTATATTAAACATTTCTACATAATTTTATGAAGTACCTACATTTGATCCCTACACATGTATTTATTTGCATAAACAAATAATACAGGTAAATACATCGACGCATAGCAGCACTATGTATTTTTGTTGTTTTCATCGATGTTGTTGTTGTTGTTTAGCGGATACCTAGTCACCTGTGGTTGCTGCTACTTGCCGGTTGTTATATGAGCAATCGCGAATTGAGAAATCCATAAACAGCGTTTACGAACCCATTCGCCAACACGTGCACACATCTAACGGCCAAAGGTTTGCGTTTCTTAACGCTGCCCGATTCACTATTTTCATGTCTACATAATGAAAGCACTTTAGTAATTGTTTAACAACATTGTTGACTCTTACAGTTGGTAGTCCACATTCATGCCGACCAGGTTCGCCTGTCGCTTCCGGCTACTTGATGGCTGCGCCTCCAGTTTATCCATAAGCAGAACCGCTTGCTGTGCGTTACGCTAACAAACTACTTAGAAAGTCAGCTATAAAATTGATTGTAGTGCTACTCTTTGCATTGTTATATTGTTTTAATTTCATTTACTGTGTTTTTTATTTCTCATTTTAAAAGTAAACAATTTGGCGGTCAGTCTGATTATCGCGTTGCTTCTTCTTTACATGCAAACGTCACATAAATACATCAGTAAACTTATTTTTTCACAAACACTTGCCAATTGTTGTAGAAACCGCCAAGGGTTGTTACAATGTACGAATTAGTAATGTTCTAGTCATTTGAAAAATATTTGCTAAGAGAAAGCAAAGCAATAAAAATTCTAGTGAGAGAAAATAAACCAACAGTACGTGACAACCGAGCCCCAGTTATAATAGCTAACGACAAATCAGATTGAGTGATATGCAAATAAGATACAAAGCTTAGTGGAGCCATAAAAACTTTGTAACGGTAGTTGTCTGTGGTAGAAGATTGCGAAAGATCATACAATTTGTGGAAAAGCATACTACATAACTCAACGGTTTAAAGTTAGACTTAACAAATAGAAGTAAAAAACAACAAGCTTATGATTATTTTCTTTCTAATTTTGAATACAAATGTATTACTTTACAAGAGTTTATTGATGTGTAAAAAATTGTGCACGCTCAAATTTAAGCATAATTTTATCTTGCCTTATACTTATGTGTAAATATTTTTAAAAAATTATGAAATATGTACTGCTTGTGGCTTTAAAACTGCAGCTAACAGACTAAATATGAATACATTAAAATGTTAAAAAAGTAAAAATTATAAAAAGAGTTAATGTGGTGTTGCCTTTCCAAAGCAATATCGTAATATAATAACCAATTATAACATTATGCTTAGTGTAAAACTTGGACGGATAATATTCGAACACAATAATGATGAGATTTTTTGTATGGATTTAAGTTAAATAAAAGTATTCATGTACTTTCTTTCTAATGGTGTTGTATGCTTATTTAATTTGCGTTTATTACGAATTTTTACTTTGCAGAAGTAAAACTTTGAGGCACTTGGGTGTTCTTAGTCTATCTTCAACAGATTCTTTATTGGAACAGTGAATACGGGCTGTGGAGAGCAGTTAACAATAAGCCGCCGAATAAAATGCTGGCAGTTATTTTTTGTTTTGTTGACCCACTCTGTAAAAGGACATATAACATTTAAAATTTCAAATGTACAAGATTTTAGAATATTTCAACTTACAATCACAAAATAATTACAACGATCACCAACACAACACTCATAGCACCACCAGTCCTCATACCAAATATGTGTGCAGTATTGCATATATCGTTTACGTCGCTGTTGGCATTGTTGCTTTGTCATACACCGTTTGGAAACATAGTATTGCTTTAGTGCACCCTGAGAGAAGTACGGTTGGCTACCCCAACGGATTTCAGTACCGCAAGCATCCTCACCTGGTTCACATGTTTTTATCGTATTTAGACATTTCTCTGTGTTACCTGTCTGATTGGAACAGACATAACACTCCAAACCGTTGACGAAGTTTACTACAAGTATATATTAGTGAAAGAATACGAAGTGACGTTGTTCTTGACAAGACCTGTGGGTCTGACTTACCTTGTCCAATATAATAAATGGCTACAACGGTAATAATGCAAAACTTCCATGTTTCCATTTTCACTAAATGTGGTGCAGGATTTCTTTAAGATGATGCAGAGTTTAAATAATTTTAAAACAATCACAACAAATATATAATAAACACAATTGACTAAATAATGACAAATAGATTTGACAGATTTTTTTTAAACCACGCCTTAAGACAGGGTCGCACTAAGCCCGCTTTTCTGCACAGTGGATTAACGTCATACAAAATTAAAAAATACTCAATTAAAGCTAAGAAAATATTATTAGCATCATTTTCATTAAATTATTGTAGCAATGTACAGAATATTTTTAATTTGTTTTTGGATTTTCGAAATACAAAATATTATAGTTTAATATTAATTTTTAAACAGTTCTTATATTTTTTTCTTTATAAATTCCTTTAAGTTAATAAAGTATAAATTTATATTTGTAAATTGATTGTTGGTATTTTATCTCATCACAACGACACATATTATATTATTAATTAAAAATATTTATATAAAATATACTTTCAATTCATTATTTATATAAGTACAAAAGTGAATACAGCACCATCTGTCGCTCATGCTTCCTACAATTAGCATGGCAACACAGTTTTTTATGTTCTTTTGACAACGTCATTGCAGTTTTCTTTTGTGTATTGATTTTTTCGTCGAACGCGATCAAGTATTTCCTTTGTTAATAGATTAATTGTTGAAATATAAATTAAACAAAGATATGGGAGCAGCTTTCTTTCCTGTATTATTTTTCACCGCATTCTGGGCATGTGTTGGCATCGGCGTACCAATGATGACACCAAAGGGACCCCACCAAAGTCTCTTTCGTTGCATTATGATGCTCACTGCAGCGACTTGCTGGCTTTTCTGGCTATGCTGTTACATGGCTCAGATGAATCCACTACTTGGACCAAAATTAAACCAAAACACTATATATATGATTGCAAAGGAGTGGGGCAGTGAACTTAAGGACGGTTAAATGAGTGTAATACATTTATTACTATTTGTTATAGAAAGGCAGACTTATGCTTATTATTTATGTAAATACCTTATTTCCAATATTAATTATAGAAAATTTATTGTGTTAAGATGGTGATTCATTTCAAAAATTGTGCATTCCTCTCATATTTTATCAACTTGATAACGAAATGCATTCAATTGCAATGAAAATGTAGCCATATTATAAATTATACTCTAGAAAACAAGTTCTTCAAATAATTTTCGGAAAATGTATTAATAAATAGAGGACCTAATAAATTTGTACTGTATTTATTAATTTGATCGATATATTCAGATATTATATAAAAAAAAACAGCATATAACCAAACAAACACTAACCATTTCAGGAGCATAGTATTTTTATTAATATACTAACAACATAAACGTTTATACTATTGCCTAAAAGACGGTACTTCTGCCGATTTGTTGTTTCTGTCGGAAAATCGAATGAATCTGGAAAGCTCATTAATCTTGCAACTTCGCGTGGAGTAAAATACCGCAATTTTAAACTTTTCAGAAGTTCTATACGTAGATCTTCATTTCCCTCAGAATTTTCTAACTCTTTTATCTTAGAAAATGTTAAATCCATATCTTTCTTAGCCAAAGGAGAATATATTGAGCCAGTACCTTCGCTGTAGTGGGTATACGCTTTAGTGAAACACATTGTCTTTTTTGATTCCGCTGTCACTATATCCATTAACCACACACGTTTAGTCAGTATTTTTTCTGGTAAATGGTAGTCTTTAGTTATTTCCTCCGGCTCAATCATGTCACTAATGATTTTTTCATTAAATTCATTTTTCGGATTTTCACATTCACTTGGTATTTTTTCTAAAATAGATTCCCCAGTGAAATTAAAGTCTTTCCGACGTGCTAAGCAATAGTATCGATTTCTAGAATTCGGTATGCCAAATTGGGTTGGGGTTAGTAAGAATTCTCTCCAATGGTACCCTGCGGTTTTTAACGTTTCAATAAATTGTTTATGCGCTTCAGACACCTCAAAACCTTTCACATTTTCCATCAGTATGTATTGTATGTTATGGCATTGTGGTAGCAAATCGCAAATATGTTGCAAAGCATCTGAGCGGTTATCAGCTACATCTAAGCGATTACCAACTCTCGTGTGGGGCTGGCAAGGTGGAGACATAAGTATCATATTTACGTTCATCTTCTCTATTTTCCGAGGGGTTAAACTTTGTATATTATTGTTGCATACTAGAGAAGATGGATAATTGTGGGCGTACACAGCATTGGCATGTGTGTTGATGTCCATTGCGGCGACTATAATTCCAGGCATTCCAGAGTCTAATAGAACAAGAAGACTAATAAAATATATATACTAAGTTACTAGATACATACTATTAAAAGCATAATGCATGCCGCCAATGCCACTAAAGAGTTCCAAAATACGAAATTCCATGCTTTTGTGTTTTATTTACAAATAAATACCAGAGAACGTATAATACGTTCTCTGTAAATACTTGGGGGGAACAACTTCTTCTTAGTCTTTCAAGTGGCGAATTAGTTCACAATTTTTGAGTTGAGAACAGTTGTACAGGAATTCATTTATTCAGAAGTAAACATATCGTTTTAATAATAAATTGTTAAATAAGTGTATTCTATAATTATTTTGAAGTATAAAGTTTAAGTTTTTTAACTAAGAAGTAATACAACGATTTTAACTAAATAAATAATTTCGCTTTAAAGTTTAATGGTAAACGATTAGGAATAAAAAGAAGAAGAACGTTCGAAAAAGGCGCAACAATAGTTTGGCAATTTCATTTTCATTTAAACAAAATTTATATATATAATTTAAACTTCTTAAATATAAATATGCAGGCCCCAATTTTAACAGATACTGAAGCAGAAACCACTGTAGAGCTAGATGAGTCTATAATCAATCAAGCATCACAACCCACAAATGCCACTAAAAGCATATTCAATATAACATTAAATGATGGTATGTATGCATTTGCATATCTTCACAAGAATAAGTTGCTTTTGTGCTAACAAAAAGAAAAAATCGCATTCTAGACCTTGAAAATCAGGAAGATGGCGAAGTGAAGAGGTATGTTAGCTATATACACACTTATTATTAATTACATTGGCTTGTAACACCATTTTCAATTCTGTCACAGCTATGAAGAGAATTTGCGACAAGAGATTAAAGAGTGGAGTACACTCTGGCGTGATTCCATTCAACAACTAAAGACGTTCAAACTAAAGCCTCATCCAATTATTGACATGTCTATATTGTCGCCACAAAACCGTGCCTACTTGGAGAATGCACCTGATTTACAAAGATTTATACGTGAATCAATTGAGTTCCGTCAAAAAGCATATATATTTATGGAGAAAGACTATGCAGAATTTCAAGATGTTTTAAGAAATGTTTTAGAGGTATGCGAGCACAATGCATTTATCAAAAAAGAAAGCAAAATTGAAGAAAATTTGGCAAATAAACAAAAATAAGGTTTATTTTACCTAAAAGTCTAATTTTACATATTTTTTGTTATGTTCTAAAGCACTGAGCATTATAAGCTGTTTTCCTTAATATTAATTTTTTCTTTAATTTTTATGCATGTGACCATTAAGTAAAGTTATTCCCTGCATCCTGAACCTAAGTATTTCATTAAATCTGTCAGCGATTCGAAATCCGTACGACTTGTTGGGGGCGTGTCTTTCGTTAATCTTGGTAAACCTTGACCCATTTTTAGGCGAAACTCCTCCATCTATGTGGATATAAAATAGATAAGTAGTGTTAAGAATATTTCATATTTGGCTCACATTTTTCGCCCCAGATAGTTTCCAAACACCGTAACAAAAGACTCCTGTACCTATAAATGCGTATAATGTACCCCAACCTAAGGCGCGCATTGCCAACGCAGAACCCTCTTCAAGCAAGATACCTGCATCACGTCCACTTTTCTCTATCAGTTTACTATGAGATTGTTTTGCTTTTCCTAGTGTTTTGGAAAATCCAAATATCGCAGATACCCCACCAACCAGACCAAGGAAGGCTGCCGCTATTACGCCGTGACATAAGAGAAGATAAAGGTTAAATATTCATAGATTCGAATAAAAAGTTTCAAACCTTGCACTTTATATTTGGAGTCTTTTTCGGCTATAGCCGGTTTAGAAGAATTTGGTGTAATTTCAGACATTTCGGTAGAAATGTTCATAAGTACCCAAACACAGTTCAATTAAAGTATCTCGTTCTAAAAATATTATTAGATTGGTTTATGTTTATTTACATTTATTGGGTGGTAAGTTCAGTGAACGCTTGACATTGTGAAAAAGCAGAGTTGTTATCACGTAGTATTTTTAATAATATGAGAATAAAAAATTGCTTAAATTCTCTACATAAAGATGTACCAAAATCCGTAAGTTTTAAAAAAGTAAACAAGTTATATATTTGTTTTAAAAATATTTTACTTGTTTTTTTAAATATCTCGCTATCTTTTTTATTTCTTCGTAAAATACTAAAATATGCAGCTCTGTAGGTTTTGACGGATATAAATATAGCGACCATGGGTTCGCGCGAAGCACTCGCTTCTTTTCGCCACTGGCAAAATTATTTCTTTCAGCGTGCGGCAATTTTATTATTTGAAAATAGCATAAATTCTCGAAAAATATAAACAAAAATTTGTAAATACTGCAGCTGAGGTGTTGCTGCACTTGTGCGCATCATTTTTTGTATTGCACATGTGGAAATTGCAGCTTTAAAAGGTGTCGGAAAAATTTGCAAATTTCACCAGAAGAAACTGCGACGTCGATAACGAACGAGGCTTTTGTGGAAGAGACACATCGTGTCGAGTGCAGCGCAACTGACGTCTGCAGATTTCAGCGGAATTTTTTTTTTTTTTTTTTTTTTACAAGTTTTATGTGTTTTTAACAAGAGTTTTTCCTACTAAAAAATTAAACTTAAAAAATGGCGACCAACGATTCCAAGGCACCATTACGCCAGGTGAAACGTGTGCAATTCGGTATTTTATCACCTGATGAAATTGTAAGTATTAAGACAAGCTTAGAGATATAAATGATACATATAATTTTTGCTAACTATCTTTCAACTTTGTAGCGTCGCATGTCCGTTACAGAAGGAGGCGTACAGTTTGCCGAGACCATGGAAGGTGGTCGACCAAAGTTGGGCGGTCTAATGGACCCACGTCAAGGTGTAATAGATAGAACATCTCGATGCCAAACCTGTGCTGGTAATATGACAGAATGCCCGGGACATTTTGGCCATATCGATTTGGCGAAACCAGTTTTTCATATTGGTTTTATTACAAAGACAATTAAGATATTGCGTTGTGTATGCTTTTATTGCTCTAAAATGTTAGTATCTCCGCAAAATCCAAAAATTAAGGAGATTGTTATGAAATCAAAAGGACAGCCACGAAAGCGTCTGGCGTATGTATATGATTTGTGTAAAGGTAAGACTGTGTGCGAGGGTGGTGAGGATATGGATATGGCAAAAGATGGTCAACAAGCGGATCCTAATAAAAAACAAGGTCACGGTGGTTGCGGTCATTATCAACCATCATTGAGACGTAGCGGATTAGAGTTGACCGCCGAGTGGAAGCATGTAAATGAAGACTCACAGGTAAACAATAAAAACCAATGAATGTTATTGTATTTTATTACAACAAAATTTTTTATTCAAAACGTACAGGAAAAGAAAATCATAGTAACGGCGGAGCGTGTTTGGGAAATTTTAAAACATATAACTGATGAAGAATGCTTCATTCTTGGTATGGATCCCAAATATGCACGACCTGATTGGATGATTGTCACGGTATTGCCTGTACCACCATTAGCTGTGCGTCCAGCTGTTGTTATGTTTGGCGCCGCTAAGAATCAGGACGATTTAACCCATAAACTTGCGGATATAATTAAAGCAAACAATGAATTGAAAAAGAATGAAGGAACTGGTGCTGCAGCGCATGTTATACAAGAGAATATAAAAATGTTGCAATTCCACGTCGCTACGCTAGTAGATAATGACATGCCCGGTATGCCACGCGCTATGCAAAAATCTGGCAAACCGCTCAAAGCCATAAAGGCGCGTTTGAAGGGAAAAGAAGGGCGTATTCGTGGTAATTTGATGGGTAAACGTGTCGATTTCTCGGCACGTACTGTCATCACACCAGATCCCAATTTGCGTATTGACCAAGTCGGTGTACCACGTTCCATTGCGCAAAATTTAACATTTCCAGAGCTAGTGACACCCTTTAATATCGATCGTATGCAGGAATTGGTACGACGTGGTAATTCACAATATCCTGGTGCTAAGTATATTGTGCGTGACAATGGTGAACGTATAGATTTGCGTTTTCACCCAAAACCATCAGATTTGCATTTGCAATGTGGGTATAAAGTAGAAAGACATTTACGCGACGATGATCTGGTTATTTTCAATCGTCAGCCAACATTACATAAAATGAGTATGATGGGGCATCGTGTCAAGGTATTGCCTTGGTCTACATTCCGTATGAATTTGTCCTGTACTTCACCATATAACGCTGATTTCGACGGAGACGAAATGAACTTGCACGTGCCGCAATCGATGGAAACCCGTGCTGAGGTGGAGAATATACACGTTACACCACGTCAAATTATCACGCCACAGGTTCGTACCATATTACTTTTTTGTAGCAGTGTGTAATATTTTAGAAAATTGCTTTTTTAGGCTAACAAACCCGTCATGGGTATTGTGCAGGATACTCTAACAGCTGTACGTAAGATGACAAAACGTGATGTATTCATTACGCGTGAACAAATGATGAATTTGCTTATGTTCTTACCCACATGGGACGGCAAAGTACCACAGCCGTGTATTTTGAAACCTCGTCCGCTATGGACGGGCAAACAGTTATTTTCACTGATTATACCCGGCAATGTAAACATGATACGCACACATTCTACACATCCAGATGATGAAGATGATGGTCCCTACAAGTGGATCTCACCTGGTGACACTAAAGTTATGGTCGAACATGGTGAATTGATTATGGGTATCTTATGTAAAAAGACATTGGGTACATCGGCGGGTTCACTGCTGCATATTTGTTTCTTGGAATTGGGTCACGAAATCGCCGGTCGTTTCTACGGTAACATTCAGACTGTAATTAATAATTGGCTATTGCTCGAGGGTCACAGCATCGGTATTGGTGACACAATTGCTGATCCGCAGACCTATAACGAAATTCAGATGGCCATCAAGAAAGCCAAAGACGATGTCATAAACGTTATTCAAAAAGCGCACAACATGGAGTTGGAGCCCACACCCGGTATGTGTTAACTTTTTTATTTCGTTTACAATCTAATACTCTTTTCAAAATTACAGGTAATACCTTGCGTCAGACATTCGAGAACCAAGTGAATCGTATCTTGAACGATGCTCGTGACAAAACTGGTGGTTCTGCTAAGAAATCTTTGACTGAATACAACAATTTAAAGGCTATGGTGGTGTCGGGTTCGAAGGGTTCCAATATTAATATCTCACAGGTTATTGCTTGTGTGGGTCAACAGAACGTCGAAGGTAAACGTATACCATACGGTTTCCGTAAACGCACATTGCCGCATTTCATTAAAGACGATTACGGTCCTGAGTCGCGTGGCTTCGTGGAGAATTCATATCTTGCCGGCTTGACACCTTCCGAGTTCTACTTTCACGCTATGGGTGGTCGTGAAGGTCTTATCGATACTGCTGTCAAGACTGCTGAAACCGGTTATATTCAACGTCGTCTTATAAAGGCTATGGAGTCGGTTATGGTCAACTACGACGGTACTGTGCGTAATTCTGTGGGTCAGCTGATTCAGTTGCGTTACGGCGAGGACGGTTTGGCTGGTGAAACCGTAGAGTTTCAGAACTTACCAACCGTCAAATTGTCCAACAAAGCATTTGAAAAGAGATTCAAATTCGATTGGTCCAATGAACGTTATATGCGTAAAGTTTTCACCGACGATGTGATCAAAGAGCTGAGCGAGAGTGGCAATGCGTTGCCCGAGCTGGAGATTGAGTGGGATCAACTGTGTCGCGATCGTGAAGCATTGCGTGAAATTTTCCCCAATGGCGATTCTAAGGTAGGATGTCTTAATTTTCTGCTTTCATGTTGAGAACGCCTATCACTTATATTGTCTTATCTCTTTCAGGTTGTATTGCCTTGCAATTTGCAGCGCATGATTTGGAATGTACAGAAGATTTTCCACATTAATAAGCGCATGCCCACAGATTTGTCACCACTGCGCGTAATTAACGGCGTACGCGATCTGTTGCAACGCTGCGTCATTGTGGTTGGCAATGATCACCTTTCGAAACAAGCCAATGAGAACGCCACACTGCTGTTCCAGTGTTTGGTGCGCTCCACGCTGTGCACAAAATATGTAGCGGAGGAGTTCCGCCTCTCAGCCGAGGCGTTCGAATGGTTGATTGGTGAGATTGAAACACGTTTCCAGCAGGCACAAGCCAACCCCGGCGAAATGGTGGGCGCTTTGGCCGCGCAAAGTTTGGGTGAACCCGCCACACAGGTAAGCACATCTGCGCAATACTAAATTATCTGGTTACTGCAATAATTTTTGTATTTGCATGTGTTTTTAGATGACACTGAACACTTTCCATTTTGCTGGTGTGTCGTCGAAGAACGTAACACTGGGTGTGCCGCGTCTAAAGGAAATTATTAACATATCGAAGAAACCAAAAGCGCCCTCACTAACTGTATTCCTTACTGGCGGTGCGGCGCGTGATGCCGAAAAAGCTAAGAACGTGCTGTGTCGGTTGGAACACACCACCTTGCGCAAGGTGACAGCCAACACTGCCATTTACTACGATCCCGACCCGCAGAGAACTGTCATTTCGGAGGATCAAGAATTCGTGAACGTCTACTATGAGATGCCCGATTTCGATCCGACACGCATTTCACCTTGGTTGCTGCGTATCGAATTGGATCGCAAACGCATGACTGACAAAAAATTAACTATGGAACAAATTGCTGAGAAGATCAACGCCGGCTTCGGTGACGACTTGAATTGTATTTTCAATGATGACAACGCTGACAAATTGGTGCTGCGCATACGTATCATGAACAACGAGGAGACCAAGTTCCAAGATGAAGACGAAGCAGTCGATAAAATGGAGGATGATATGTTCTTGCGTTGTATTGAAGCGAATATGCTCTCGGACATGACACTGCAGGGCATCGAAGCCATTGGCAAGGTGTACATGCATTTACCACAAACGGACAGTAAAAAACGTATTGTTATCACGGAGACGGGTGAATTTAAGGCCATTGGCGAGTGGCTACTGGAAACTGACGGTACTTCAATGATGAAAGTACTCTCCGAACGTGATGTGGATCCTGTGCGTACTTCATCGAACGATATTTGTGAAATTTTCCAAGTATTGGGTATAGAGGCTGTACGTAAATCGGTGGAAAAGGAAATGAATGCTGTGCTACAGTTCTACGGCTTGTACGTGAACTATCGTCATTTGGCCTTGTTGTGTGACGTAATGACAGCTAAGGGTCACTTGATGGCCATCACACGTCACGGCATTAATCGACAGGACACTGGTGCACTTATGCGTTGCTCATTCGAAGAAACCGTCGACGTGTTGATGGATGCCGCCGCGCATGCGGAAACCGATCCGATGAGAGGTGTGTCGGAAAACATTATTATGGGTCAATTGCCGCGTATGGGCACGGGTAAGTGAAGGGCATTGCAAGAAGAGTCAATTAAGCATTCTTTAAATAAAAATTCCTATCAAATCGCAGGTTGTTTCGATTTGCTGCTCGATGCTGAGAAGTGTCGTTACGGCATTGAAATACCGAGCACATTGGGCTCGAGCATGATTGGCGGTTCGGCAATGTTCTTTGGCGCTGGTGCTACGCCTAGCATGACACCACCCATGACACCTTGGGTACAGTGTGGCACACCACGTTATTTCTCGCCATCTGGTCAAAGTAAGTTCCTTTGCCATACTATATTCTTAAAATACATATTTTATTTGACTCCAATTCTCATTTGTAGTGAGTGGCATGACACCTGGTGGTCCCAGCTTCTCTCCATCAGCCGCATCCGATGCTTCCGGCATGTCGCCAAGTTGGTCCCCAGCACATCCTGGCTCATCGCCTAGTTCGCCTGGCCCCTCGATGTCACCATATTTACCACCATCGCCCAGCGTTTCACCATCATATTCGCCGACAAGTCCAAATTATACCGCTTCATCGCCGGGTGCCGCTTCACCCAATTACTCACCAACCAGTCCGAACTATTCACCGACAAGCCCCTTGTATCCGGCCACAAGCCCACGTTACTCAACAACACCGAATTTCGCACCCCAGTCGACTGGCTACTCGCCATCGACCAGCGGTTATTCACCAACATCACCAGTCTATTCGCCGACTTCAAACTATCAGTCGTCTAGTCCATCGTTTTCGGGCAGTGGCACAAATATGTATTCGCCGGGCAGCGCTTACTCACCAACATCTTCGAACTACTCACCAAATTCACCCAGTTATTCGCCCACATCTCCGTCTTATTCACCTTCCAGTCCATCGTATTCACCAACTTCACCGTGTTATTCGCCAACGTCACCGTCGTATTCACCATCATCACCAAATTACACGCCAGTTACACCATCATATTCACCAACCTCACCGAATTATTCGGCTTCACCACACTATTCACCCGCTTCACCGGCATATTCGCAAACGGGTGTCAAATATTCACCCACTTCGCCAACTTATTCGCCGCCATCACCATCATATGATGGCTCACCCGGTTCACCACAATATACGCCCGGTTCGCCACAGTACTCGCCGGCTTCGCCAAAGTACTCACCAACATCGCCACTTTATTCGCCCAGCTCACCGCAGCATTCACCGGCCAATCAATACAGTCCAACCGGCTCCAGCTACTCGGCTACAAGTCCACGCTATTCCCCCAACATGTCGATCTACTCACCGAGTAGCACCAAATATTCACCAACATCGCCGACATACACACCAACCGCACGCAATTACTCGCCCACATCACCGATGTACTCGCCGACGGCACCATCCCAAGGTTACAGCCCAACCAGTCCAGCATATTCGCCGAGTAGTCCCACATTCGAAGAGAGTGACGATTAATTCTTTGTCTAGGTTATTTGCGCGGTTGAGGGAGTGATTGCAGTGCCCAAGTGGGCACTTGCTTCACACTACAGTTATAACAATACTTATTTCTTTTTGATATCCATATGAAAATATTTTATATAGCATTTAAGATTAATTGTTCAACTTCAATGTATAATCAAATTATAATTGTATTACAGTCATTTGTAGTAAGACATACATTTGAGATATAAATGAGCTCATACACCGCACTTCAAATTGTTTCCTATTTTGGGGGTTATGTACAGCATTTTATGGGTGTCAGTAGTTGGCTTACTCAGAGTCGGTTATCTTCACAAATAAAAAGGAATCCATAGCTATATGTTATGTGGTCTGATATCGATTGTCTGGACAAATGAACTTCTTGGTAGAAAATTTGGAGTGCAAATATCTCAGAAACAGGGACTAGTTCGCTTACCATATATAGAGACATACAGACGGGCATGAGTAAATCGCCTCCGATCTAAACGGGGTTAGGTCACCGACGCCTCTCCGACATTTCCAGTATATGCCCTGCGTGCAAAGAGTCTCCGCATGACATTGGACACCTCTCTGCATGCCCCACCAATCCCTCTCCACTAAGACCCAGAGCCTTCGATATTTCCTTCTGAATCTCATCAAGGTTCTCTGTTTGTCGCTGACCAGTCTTAATGTACCCGGTCTTTTAAATCGTCAGACATTGTATTACCGAAATCTGAAAAATCTGTCCAATAGTCCAATCTTTTGATATTTTTGCTCTTCTGTGCATGGTGAAGACACTTCTGCAGTAATGAAGACTCTTAGGTTCTTGTTACTGCCGACATTCAACCCTATATGAACATTGACCTCCTGAAAAAGTTCACTACTCTACTTTTAGTCAAAGTCGTAAACGCACACTGATGTCCAAGCCTCGAAAGATAGTAATCCAAACTAAAATACAGATATCCTCGAGTCGTTTCCACTTGAAACAAAAATCTGCCGAAACATAATCACCAACAGAGTGCCATTCAAATATGCCTTTCCAGGCTTCCTCAAACTCACCCCTTTAACATCGTTATCCCTGTGGTCCAAACTAGTAGAAAAAGTCATCTAAACTCACTACTAACTGGGATTACCAGCTTAACATACTCCCGAAAATCATTCTGTCGAGATTTTTCCTCAAACTTTTATCTAGCATCGATTTCCCTGATTTTATTATCGGGAATGACCGACTCTCAATACAATATGTATTTTTAACTTGATCGTTTATTTAAATTTAGTGTTCAGTATTTCTTGACTACGGACTTAAGTTTGTATGTATTAGAAAAGAGAGTATGACTTTAGCTATCAGGTTTGCAGATCTTAATTATATTTATACATACAATCTATAAGTAGTAATGTAAATTTAAAGCATTTATGTGCTCTATTTGACCAGGCTTACCTCAAATCGTCTCGATCGCGCTTTCTTCCGGCGATCGTTACTAAACCCTTATAACTTTAGTAAATACAGTGAAAACCGAATTGATCCGATGTTTTTCAGAGGGATGCAATATCCTTAGATCGCTACATTGTTTTTAAGCTTCCCAACTACAGGGTTTGTCCGGAAAGTAATAGAACTGATTTTCTTCCGCCGCGAATGTATTTCGGAACGTGCGCGCACCGACTGTATTCGGTAGAGGACGTTCCTAGCTAACAAACGAGCGGCTGGCAAGTTGTCTCCGAGCACCTGGAGAGTCAGGCAAAACATTTTCGCCCGACGTGTTTCTGTGAGTGGTGCAAGCCGACAATGCAGCGTTCGTTAGAGCAGAGGTACGTGATTAAATTTGATATGATCAAGGAGGCTTACCCGGATGTTGCTTTAGCAAGAAGTGGTGTGTTTCGGTGGCACCAAGCCTTTTTGGAGGGCCGGAAAGAGGTCGTGATGAATCAGCAAATCCAAAGTGAAAAAGATGCTCACTGTCTTTTTTGACATCAAAGGCATCGTCCATCATGAATTTGTTTCTCCTGGACAAACTGTCAACGCCAAGTTTTACGTGGAAGTCCTCAAGAGACTCAAACGAAGAGTCAATCGGATCCGACACGACATCGCAGGCGATTGGAAGTTACACCACGGTAACGCCGGTCCGACTTTTTTTTCTTTGCCTGAAAAGATCAATGAAAGGGGATCCAAGCAGTACGCACCTCGGCTCTCAAGGCTATTCCGGAGAATGCCTTCCGTGACGCTTTTAATGCTTCGAAATCGCGCAGAGCTGCATCGACGCAGAAGGAGCCTACCATATTTTGAAAGTTTTTAAAGAATTGTAACGATTGGTTTTTTTTATCGACTCAGTCCTATTACTCTCCGGACAAACCCTGTATGTGTACTCTCTGACAATATCATTTTCGGGTTTAATACTTCGGAAGTACCAAATTTTTAATTTAGTTCGAAAAACTTTCGAGTATTATAATTGCGAAACCTGACATTGCTGGATTACAATCGAGAAGGCTCGTCTACATATTTTTGAAGACGAATGAACTAGGCCGCAGCCAACATTAACTACGGTCTGGTCACTTCGAGTTTGTTTACAAACATACACACAAAAGAACCCTAATACAAATAAATATATACTTAACTACTAACCGATTTCGCCTAATACATATACGTGATAATGTTCTAATAAACTGCTAGATATGTATATCTTTGGTAAATTGTGAGCTTAGTATCTATCCAACAGATTAATATCGCCCACATTTAATGACTAGAAATGATTGTTAGACCTCTTTGACATACACATACATAGTATATATATAATACTATGTGCTATTAATCTTACTAATACACGGCTACACCGATTATTGCTTTTGTTGACCGTAAGCTCGTTCAATCGGCCTCGCACCCAACAGTTGTGTGGGTGTGCCTGCTTCTAAAGCCGCAATCGTACTAACATGTCCGGCCACCGCGGTCACACTGATGAGCGGCACTGCACAACTTGAAGCTCCATCAGGTCTGGTTGTCGCTGGCGGTCAGGCAGCAATATCGTTGGCGCCATTATAGCCAAAGTAATTCAAATTGAACTCATCGTTGAAGAGAACCTCTTCGGCACCCACTTGGTGTGACATTTGTATGCCCAATTCCAGTGGATCGATTTCGGTGACATAATACTGGGAGTTCGTTGTGTTGTGCGAATGTATGTACGAGCTGGATGCCAGGTGTGTGGCGTTCGTGCTGCGCAGGCCACTTTCGTGCACGGCAACATCCTTGTGTATGGGATTAAGGTAATCTTCTGGTGGTTAAATAAGTTAGAGTGCGAAAAAAAATTAAAAAATTTAGTATCCTTTTCATTTACACACCAAGCGCTGCTACTCACCATTATCCAGCAACACATCGTGGTAGGTACTGATGATAGAGTTCACCGATTGTACCTCCACTTCGCGGTGAATACCATTTAAAATTTGACCGGCTGTCTTGCGCAGCTCCTCATCGCTCATCAGGTCGTTAAATGGCAACTCGTGCACCAAGTGGTTGCTCTCCAGCCTCTGATTGTTGCTGTCGCTGGAGTTATTGGAATTACGCGCACAGCCTTCGTCGCAGCTGTTGCTCAGCATTTCTCGTGCTATTGTGGCCGCGGCGGTAGCTGCCTCATCGTAGACGCATGCCTGTTGTTGTTGCTGCTGCTTTCCTTGTTGGTGTTGTTGGCAATCTGGATGCGGCGAAGTGCAGCTCTGACGCTGCTGCATTTGTTGTTGGTGCTGCTGCAGGCGTTCACGATTCATCGACTCCATTTTGAAGAACAGATCCAGACGTTGCTTCTTCTGTAAAATAAATTGGGAATTAAATATAGTTTTCGTGGATATCGTGATTTGTGAGCGTCGTACGTGTTCCCATGCCAGCACATTCTCTGCTGAGTCTCCACTTGATATTGTCCATAAGTGTCCGGCTCCCTGCGGCGCCTTGAGCCCTTTGCGGAAATGTGGATTAATGGAGAGGTTATGTCGTACTGAGTTCTTCCAACGATCATCGTTCGATTTATAGTATGGGAACCGATCACTGTAATTAGGAATTGTAAAGAGGTAAAGTGTCTTTCCATTATTTATCTAAACATTTTTCACATTTTTTGAATAAAATTATTATTTAACTTGGTATTATTGAGATCAAATGAAAATCGAAGAATAATGAATGTCATCAGCACTCGTCTGATTGAAACAATTGGATAAGATCCTTTCTCCACTCATTATTTGATAGAGCGTTGGATTTCAAAGTACTTAGAAACGATACCATTTCTTTCAGACCATATTCCATAAATGCCGAACTTATGTACATAAACACATCACAGCGAAAGTTCAAATCCCTTATTGTCTTTGTACATATGTGTATAGATGGAGTTACAGGCTTGGCCGAAGTTCTCGTTAGCCCTGTCGATTTGAGTTGTCCAAAAATTGGAATTGCTATTGATTTTCATGGTTTTCCAGCTGACAGATCGCTATTAGAACTATTTTAGTGTTGCGCAGAAACTTCAATTGAATCCAACTTTTGAGTGTTTTTAAGGTTACTAAAAATCGATATGGACTACAATGACTTAAGTTAAATGTATAGTTAACTGACGTTTATCGGTCTTTTCTATGGAGTAATAATACCGCGGCATTAGTTCTGCTCTCTCCAGAATGGTCAAGGAAGCGAAGCAAATGGGTCTGGTAATGAACGAGGGCAAGACAAAATATATCCTGTCATCAAACAAACAGTCGTCGCACTCCCGACTTGGCTCCCGTTACTGTTGAAAGTCATGACTTTGAAGTAGTAGATAACTTCGTCAATCTTGGAACCAGTATTAATAGCAACAACATTGTCAGCCTCGAAATCCAACGCAGAATAACTCCTGCCAAAAAGTGCTACTTCGGACTGAGTAGGCAATTAGAAGTAAAGTCATCTCTCGACGTACAAAAAACAAACTCTATAAGTCACTCATTAATCCTATCCTGCTAAATGGTGCAGAGGCGTGGACGATGACTACATCTGATGAGTCGACGTTACGAGTTTTCGAGAGAAAGATTCTGTGGAAGAAGAGGAAGACCTCCACTCCGTTGGAAAGACCAGGTGGAGAAGGACCTGGTTTTGTTTGGAATCTCCAAAAAGAAGAACGACTGGCGCGCTGTTGTTAACTCCGCTATAACCGCGTAAGCGGTGCCTACGCCACTGAAGAAGAAAAAAATACATTTTAAGCTAAATTAGGAACACATACAAGTATATGCTACTTTTGACTTTTCTTCTTGGTTGACCTATAACTAAGTTCAACCAGTGAACCCGGTAAAGAGTATCTACAAGTATTATATTTTGGAAGATTTCGAGAATTTTGAGGGTTTTCAACCCAATCAATGTTTTTATAGACCTTTTGTAATCTACAAGTAGGTTAGAGTAACTCTCGAAGAAGATGCTCGGTTGGGCAATGTTGATTCTCTACGAAAGTTCCGACTTTCAGGTATTGCTTCGCCTATAGGCCAATCTCTTAAACACATCTTTTAGATATGTACTTTAAATACATAGGTATGCTTTATACTCATCAATTTGTTAGATGGGAACCAATGACCTGACAACCACATTTCGAAAAGCACTCGATTCCCTGGCCAACGCGGTTCATTCACTTGGACAGCTAAATTCCAAAGTTTTAATGACTTTTGCGTCAAATAAATTAAATTGCTCCATTTTGTAAACCATATACATAGTTTCATAAGTGAATGTGTGTGTTATGACGAGATTTGCTTGTGTCAGGCCACCCTTCTGTTGTCAATCAAAAGAAAATTGGCCACCATTGGCCAGCGTCACGAACAAAAACTCATCAAAACTTTGACCAGTGGCAATTAAAGTTGAGCCAACTTTTACATTGTTTCCGCTTGTGGAATTCCCTCCCATTTCGTCATTTGCATACTTGTATATATGACACTAAATGTAAGCATACGAGTACATATAGTATAACCCCAATGGGTATGAATGCATATAAAGGGTTGAATTTGTGTATACTCTTAAAGTGCGCCCAGCAGGCGTTCATTGTGGGGTTGGAAAAACCGGAAAGGACATCGTGTGCAATGCGCACTCTCCGCTAATAGGTATGCAAGAGCAACAATAGCCATACATATAGTAAATTACTTTGCATTACGGGCAACAACATGGAGATTGCATGTAGCAAGCCACCCTTTCGTGGCATGTGAACAATTTAGACCCCCTGTCAGCCCTGTTCAGAGCATTGGCTGCTATACTATAAAGCGTATGTCAATGTTGTGTCAGTGGTTTTGCTATACGATAGTACATATCCAGATTTTCCTAGTTAAACTTCCAAGAAACGAAACAATTATTCCGTTCAGGATTCACGATAACCAGATTAATGTTGGTTTCGTAACAATTATTGACACTCGAAAACCCACGGTCACTCCTTTACTTCTGCTCGAGCCACAATCCGATTCCGGATTATTATAGGTTTCGAAACAGTCTTGGATATTCGAGAACTTTCAGCAACCCATTTCACCTAAATTTCATGCCACTCGACTTAAGGAAATTACATGATGGCCGACTTCATCTTTTTTAGAGGCCTGAACATTTACTCTGACAACTAAGTGACAGCTGTGAGGTTTTCGCATAGTTGGAGTGGTTTCTTTGTAGTGAGCCTTACTTTTTCGGATATGAAGTTATGTACTAATGAGACTCCACTAGAGAGACATTATAATATCTACATTCGATCTCTTCACCTTATATTTGAGTAAGATTTCACTGAGGTTAAGGTGAAGTTAAGACTTGAATGCCATGGGTCCTATTTTTTTTGAATTTGTTACTATGTATATATTAAAGCTGATAACTCCCCACTTCCACTCTCACTTGGAAGTCCAAGGAATACAAATAGTTTGGATGGTTTTTCGTGAAATTGTACCGTAATATATTTAGGTAGGTAAACCGTCCAGCAAGAAAAGAAAAAATCCAAATAGGCGAATCTTAAACAGGTGAAGAATATGCAGGAAAAGAGAATAATAACAGTGATTGGTAAGTTTTTTTATGTCAGCCATGTCAAAACTCGTAAATTTTTAATGACCCTTCCGCTAGAAACTTAGCGCCGACCAATGTTCATACAGCCCACAGCGAGGAAAGAAAACCAAGTAAGTGGAACATTCGTTTCAATTTGTCATTCGGCATATGTATATTTATTGTCATGTAGCCCGAATTTCCATTGCGCACTAAACGAGGGGCAGTTCCTCGTAAATTATGAAAATAAAGAAAAAAACAAAAACGCAAGCAAAATATGGGGACTCACGGTTTTCTTGCACGCTGACGTAGTGTGTGGGGACGTTTTTTTATTGACGTTATGATTTAGCTACAACGGTAAATATGCCTTGCGTGCAGTTAATTATGAGCGCGGAACGCGAAGGATTCATGGTGGAGTGCCGGTGCGTTTATTCTGATTGCATTACTTGGAGCAAGTAGCGCCATAGAGCTCCACCTACTCTTCTATATTCGGCATAGGCCTTTGTCTGATTTGTTTCGTTGTCTCGATTTTGAGATGTTCGCCTTATTTATGAATAAGTTTGAAGGCGTTTTCATTATTATTTTTTATTAAACAGGGTGCTCCATAATGTGAAGGTCAAAAGCTTAAGGAATTGCTACTAATTTTGTGCACTTTTTGTGTAAGTTTTCAGCGATTTCTTCGTCTTCTTTATACTCGTGGACACCGTTTACGCGGTTATAGCTTTTGGCGCCCATTGGAGATTCCAAGTATAGCTTGATCCTTCTCCAGCTGGTCTTTCCAACGGAGTGGAAAGTGCTTCCTTCGGCGGGTAACCGCTTCGAATACTTTCACAGCTGGAGTGTTTGATCCATTGGTATATCTCGTACAGCTCATCGTTCCATCGAATGCGATATTCGCTGTGGCCAATGCTCAAAGGACCAAAAATCTTCTGCAGAACCTTCCTGTCGAAAACTCGTAACGCCAACTCATTAGATGGTGTCATCGTCTATGCCTCTGAGTGACTTATAGAGTTTGGTCTTTGTTCGTCGAGAGAGGGCTTTACTTCTCAATTGGCTATTCAGTCCAAAGTAGCACCTGTTGGTAAGAGTTATTCTGCGTTGAATTTCAATGTTGACATTATTGTTGCTTTTAATGCTGGTTCCAAATAGATGAAATTATCTACGACTTCAAAGTTATGACTGTCCATAGTGACGTGGGAGCCAAGTCGCGAGTACGACGGATGTTTGTTTGATGACGGGAGATATCCAGACCCACTTGCTTCGCTTCCTTATCCAGTCTGCAGAAAGCAGAACTAACGGCGCGGGTGTTGAGGCCAATGATATCAACATCATCAGCGGACGCCAGAAAAGACCAATTGCTTCACACAAACGCCTCAAAACAGACAAGTAATATTCCTTATTGACCTTGGGGAACTAATTCAAAGTGATCCACACCACGTTAATCAAAGGAAACATAAGCTTTAGCTTGATTTTTGACCAACTTTGGCTTGCTTATTTTGGAGCGTCATTCGTGTGATTTTTGGATATTTTCGATGTTATATTCATTAACACGTCAATGATGTAGGACCCTCAGCTACTTTGTCAAGCATCTCTTCTGCGATCTCTATTCGACGTCATTTTAGCAAAGATTCCAGCCTTGACAAGCTTCATACCCAAAACATTAATCAAAGTGTTTGAGTCAATCCATGGGAGATGATGAAATCCTCTTCTATTTCTCAGATGCCAACAAGAAGATTTTGAGGAACTAAATATCTCTATGTTATCGTCATTTATTAAATATTTATCCATCTGATTTGCAGACGCAATTTAAAAGGACCAGTCCGAGTCAAATTTGTTCAGATGGTACAAAAAAGGAAAATAGCTTCCTCGTTTAATAAAAAGTCTTTGACTAGTTCTCTGACTACATATATCTAGACTGAATAGAAATGGCATGTTATGGGTATTGATAACCAATACGATCTTCTGGTTAGTAACGGGTCACTTGGTGTGGCAAAAATAGTTGTTTGTGATCAGTATTGATTAAAACTCCATTTTGGAGGAATGCTCAATGACCAATGAGATCATTTAATAGACAATTTCTTTTCCAAAATGAAAAATTACATTTTTAAATTTTTATCAGAATAAACTATAGTAAGATATTAATATCTTCCATCTGAGTATTAGAGTAACTTTTCATATCTTGACCCATTCATTTCATAGAAAGAAAATCTGGTTTCTATATGGATCTTCCTAAGATCTCCGCTTATGTCTTTTCCATATAATATGTCAGACAAAAGTATGTACTGCCTGATGTCCTAAACTAAACCACACCCTGTATAAGTCGTGCCACTTACCCATTAATATCAAATATCATTGTCAGTAATCGATGGACGGAAGACGTCAGCCACTACACACATGTACGTACAGAGATAATTCGGCGATACTCGTATTATCACTAGCTTATTGACGTGTGAGGAAGAATGGGACCAAGTCCAAATACTCTCGTTATAGGAAAAGAGTTCGTGTGATTGGCAAAAAAAAAGAGAAGACGTACACTGACACATTTCGACACAAAATCGCACTAGTCAATAATATTGATAGCAATCTATTTATATTTGTATGCTAGCATAAACGTTTCTACACAGAGAATACTTAATTTTTTGGTAAGTTTGGTGTTGTGTATTTGAAGGATCCATTATTAGGCGTTGCAATGGTGCAATTGCAATTCAATATACAATATAAATATATATGCTTACATATATAATATAGATAGTTGATTTCGTACGTCAGTAGCAATGACAATAATGCCAATACATTTTCTATACAAAATAAATGAGATGTGCAATATGGCGAAATAAAATGCACGTACACCTATATTTCGCCGAAGGAATGTCTATTAAGAGTGAAAAATTGATTTGTATGTATGTATGTATGTGCAGGTGAATATATTTTGCAAACCAAAATTTACATATAAACACTAAAAATCCATTTCCCCAACTCCAATGCAATGTTTATGACGGACGACTATACCCCGATCGCCGCCACACACGGCGCTCAGCACCAATGGCTTTTAGTACACACACACACTCACACGCTTGCACTGTCCATCCCCTTTCGAAAGTTTTGCCGAGACTTTCGAATGACCTGGCCACTTGGCTGGGTTGCTGCCGGTGGGCTCAGACACTGAAGAGCCGCCTGCTCGTTTGCTGGTTAGTGGTTGGTTGGCTGGTGGCTCGCCGGTCGGTTCGTGGGCCGTGGAAGGTTGGTTGGTTGGTTGGTTTGTTGGCTGACTGGCTAAATTGGTTGATAGGCCGTTTGCCGGCAGCCGACTACTGACTACTGACTGGCTGGCTGCTTGGCTGATGATGGCTGGTTTTCGTGCCAGGCACGCCCCGGCACGGCCAACTACGCCGAAACCAATGCTTGGTTGATGGTTCCGAGCAATTTTTTTTTCAAGGTACATTTCGAGTTGTGCTGCGGAAAGCCAGTTCATAAATTTTATATAAATTCTTTACTACGTATTTTTTTCTGCCCCCGTATCTATGTGGCTGCGTGTCTTCACAAGTACAATGGCGAGCCTATTGCTTACGATTTCGGTGAAGTCCGGGTGGCACGCAGGACATGGAAGTGTGTGTATGTGTGTGTGTGACGACAATACTTGTAATAATTTATTCTGCTGTAATTTGTTTTTGTCTTGGATTTATTTTCACTGGCAGTGTGTTTATGAAAGAATATTGTCATTGCTTTGCCAGAAAGTTTTAATGGAATATTTCGTAGGTGAATTAAGAACTTATTACATGCTTTTTGTGGAAATAAGCAAATTTGTTCTTAGAGAAAACGAACTTATTATGGCCAGAGGCAAGAAAGTAATAATTTTTTTGTAGAAGAAGTAAATTTATGGAATGACCACGGCCCATTTTCTTGAATAAACTGGAAGTTTAACTTAATTGTTCGCTCTCGAATTGTAACTCCGAACGTTAAAAACTTAATCCTCATAAATGAAATAGTAGTTCATGGACCGAATACAGCCATACAACGCAGTAGAGAAGACAAGTTAGATGAATTTGATTGAAAGAGGAAAGCGTCTGAGGCATTAATTGGTGTTGATTAAGTTTGAATAAGATGTCTGCCTGGTTAAAGACTCTAAAACCTTCTACGGTCTTCAATGGATAAATATGAAACATTCTACAAAGATTTCCAGGTGACAGTTCTTATGCGGATATCAAATTGTTCTGATTATGAAAACTTAATTGCTTCCAACTGAATGGCAGGTTGTCTACATTCACTAGAAATGACCAGACTATTCGAAAATTATAAATCTGAAGGGTGTGGAAATTTGATGGACTAATGAACAGTAATCTCTGCTGGTCGTACTGTCCAATATGGTTCATCGCACTTGAATTACTCTAAGTAAATCCATAAAATATATCTCCTGTATCAAATCTTATAAGTCGACAGTCCTTGAGTTCAATACAAAACTGATTAGGCATTTAATTTCTATTCCCATAGATTCAGTGAGATATCCGAAAGTGTGAGCTCTCAAGTGTTTACACCTTTATCTCACAAAAGCAGGTCAATAAAGGTAGAAGTATTGAGTTGTTTCATCCCATTTTCTTCCAAACATCTTCTACGGCTGGCATCAGGTAGATTCTCAACCTTAAAGCGTGGACGCCGACAGGGAAATGATCTGTTAGAACTCCCACAACTATAAAAGGAAAGATAAGGCTTACTAAGGGCAAAGAGCTCGCTGGACCTCTTGCGATCGATCTTGCGACATCTGATCTCTGATCACTAACCTTTAGTAAAAAAGATGTTTAGCTAATAATAGTCTCAGCTGCAGTGCTTAATCAAAATGCGTTGTAATACTGTGAAGGATGGGTCAAATTTTAGATTCAGAATTACGGCATATGTTTTCAGTCCTAGTAAAGTGTTGTTAAGAGCCCTTTTTCCTCTGATAATATACTCTCATCTTGTATCATTTGATATATTATTTAATGTATTAGCTATATTGAGACACATTTTAAGTTGAGGATAAATGCGCTTACTTTTATAATAATTTTTGATGTGAATAAATAGTTTTTCAGCTAATATTATCTAATTTCTCAATCGTTCGATATTGGCCGCAAGGTTATCTATTTAATGAATGCCAATTCTATGTAATGTGAGCTATCTAAGGCTTAGTGGGGTTATTTACTCAGATCTTACTGAGACACCGCTGACCCCCGGAGTACACAAAGGATCCCATTTGGATAGCTGAGATTGTTGGTCCTTTGTGATACCACCAACTTCTAATTTGTTTCATCAGGACCCTCGTAAATCGACGAAGCGAATAATTCCGGCCCTTTCCTTAATTCATCGAAGGTCTCGCTACTGATATTTTTCAAACTGCGTCTAGGAAAACTGGATAGATTAGAACTTTAACAGATAGCGTCTGGTATGATTCATATCACCGCAATAATATTTATAACAGTGCCTTAAATTGATACAATAGATATCTTACATTCTCCTCTGGACCAGAAGGTTTGCTAAGATCTTGCGGGCTTCATCCAGAGTCCGAAAGAACATCGATTCGGTCCCAGCCTGATGCCATTTGGGTAAAGGTGCCCTTTCTTGCAAGTTTATCGGATTTGCAGATACCGTTGTGATCAAAACAAGTCTAGTTAATATCGAAGTAGTTCCCTCCTGAAAGAAACTGCACTTCGAAGCAGGAAGAGTTTAAGTAAATGTGCTGATCAACTCTTTTCAAAGAGGACTAGAGTCTGTTTTAATACACTACATCCAATGTCTGTATGATGTTGCTATTATATTTTAGAAATTCGCTTCAAGAAAGTGTCGGTAAGGATGATTTTGTGAAGGTATGCAGAATGTAGTTCATCCAAACGGTAGGTGGTAAAACCACAAAGAGTGATTAACAATCGCGATTTCTCGACCTATAGTCTATATATGCAGTATATAATCCTCAATCTCCTTACTACAAGCATGTTGTTCTACAAAGTCCACAAATAACTGAAAATCCACATAATGTACATAAATTATAGTATATACACACATACATACAAGTATATGTATACTATATGGTGGGTGGTATATGTGAATGCATCAGCAAATTTTGAAGTTCTTTACAAAGTAGGTAAATTTTTCCTCTACTAATTGTTATTCGCTTTAAGCTGTCCGAGATTTCTGACAAACTTTATCGTCCTGCACATAATTCAAGGTTCCATACTAAGTTTTCATAGTTTTCCCCGTCTCAACATTATAGTGTTTTTCGCTCATTAAATGAAAGGAAATTAAAGTTGCGTGTTCGTTGTCTATATTCCACGTGTATATGCAGATATGTACACTTATTTGTAAGTAGTAAACCATATGTACATATGTATATACTTACAGAAATTGTATATGGCGGCATACCGTCAACTATGTTTTACTCATAAAACTCGTAGGCAGTCTATAAAATTTTGCAAGGTATGAGCAGGAGTGAAGTATAAATGCGAGGGTGAGGAAGGGTTGAGAGTAAAGTTACCGTTAAATGTTCTTATTGGTATTTCATTAATAGTCGACAAATATGTCTTGTGGGCTGTATTCAAATAAGATTGAGGTTATGTATGTATTTATGCGTGTATATGCCATAACAGTATATGTACACAACTTGACCAAGGCAAAGTTTGAGGAAACCTTTAAGAATATGTAAATATTATTTTTTATATTTTTGTAGGTTTAAAAAAACTATGTGTTTGCTTTAGTTTTTCGCACTGTGGTATTGACCAAGGTGATACCTGATAAAAATTGTATGTTATGTGTATTGTACATTTCAACAAACAACAACGACAACGGCTTTATGACGAGTTTCCGAATACTGGGCCAGGAAAATCAACCTTCAATGTGCACATTGGGTGCCGCGAGAGCTCACTTTTGACCAAAAACAACGATGAGTTGATGATTCGGAGCAGTGTTTAGAGTTATTCAAGCGTAATAAACCCGAGTTTTTGCGTCGATATGTTGGCAATGGATGAAACATGGCTTCATTATTTCAGTTCGAAGTCCAATCGATAACCATCCGACTGGACTGCGCACGATGAACCCGCTACAAAGCGCGGAAAAACGCAACAGTCGGCTGACAAGGTTATGGCGTTTGCATTTTGGGATGCGTATGGAAATACTTTTATGACTTTTATATACTTTGAAAAAGTGAGTATCATCAACAGAGATTATTACATAGCGTTATTCGAAGAAAAAGAAATTTCTGTTTCACCAAGATAATGCACCGCGCCACTAGGCAGTTTCAAAAACTTATGAATTTACCTTCAAAATGCTTCCGCATCCTCCATATTCTCCATATCTGACCCCAGCGACCATTTTCTGTGCTCAGATCTAAAAGGAACGCTCGCTGGGACGAAATTTTCGTTAAATGAAGAGGTGATCGCCGGAGCGATTTTGAAATGCCAAATCGTACTACAAAAATGGTATCGAAAAGTTGGAGGGTCGCAGTAATCAGTGTATCACCTTTAAGGGAACTATGTATGAATAAAAAAACGAATTTTGCTAAAAAAAATTGTTTTTATATGGTAGGCCGGGGACTTTTCACATGACTTGTTATGTATGCAAATTTTGATTGCAGGACTTGGTTGGAAACATATACAATATCGAATGGGATTGGGAATCTTTGCAATTGTTTCCTTTATCGTAACAATCTGAGTTATGATATACATAAACTTCCGTGGAAACAGACTAAAAGTGCCTCGGATTGTATCTCTACTATGAGGTGATAGAAAATTAAACCCTCAGGAGTCAATATCTCAACCTCGAGAGCTCCAAGACAGTCTTTCCTTTATGTGAACTCATTGTAACCGTAAACTAAATCTGCCGGAGTAGTACAAGAAGATGTATTTCAACTTTTATACAAAAATCTAAATCACAGCTTCGCTCTGACTGATTATACATAGTATTGCATATAGAACTCTCACCAAGAGCATATGAATATGTGATATGAAGAATCAAAAATGAGCACGATGATATTCAATAGAAAAGATCATCAGGTTTTATAAAGCCAATTACGCTTGAATGATAAATCAAGCCCTTGGTTGGATCTATTCCTTGAAAAATATTAAATTACATAAGTGACGTAAGTGAGATTTTGAGAAATAAATTGTGAAAATAAAATTAGGTTATACTGAAACAATGTTTACCAATTCCTTTAACAACCTTAATTTTACCTATAATATAACCACTCTCAGCACACGGTGCACAATACAATTATAGGTTAGGTGGGCGTAAAATGTTTCGTTTAACTTATGTTTAGCATTTAGGTATTTGTCATGAACTTTTTTATATGCATCAAATATTATAATTCGAAGGGTGGTGCCTCATGAGAATCCTTTGAGTGCATTACTTCGATATGCGTGCTACGGTAATAACTTATGCACACACACATTCAAGAAGTCTATGGTATATGGGCAAGCGGCACGTGACGCCGACTCCCACACAAAAAGCACGAATTCTTCGTGTAAGGTTGTGTGCGTGTGTGTGTGTGGGCTATAGCACCTTTTATACGCTTGAATGCTTTCGATCAGGTGCTGTCCATTACCGAAACGCCATCGAACAAGTTCGATATGGTGTATTGCACATGTTTTTCCGAATATTCCAACGGATATTGGCATTTTTTACTTTCGATTGAGTTGCTGCATGGACTATATTTGTTATATTTGTATTTGTGTGTGGTTTCAGGTATTGCAGACCCTTCCGGTTAATTTAAATTTATGCATAATGCAAATGAACGGCAGTCACGAAAAGGGTGATAAATTCTCATAATCGATTATGTGTGTTTTCGAAGGCTTGGATGACATGCAGTTATAGCTGATACGCTAACTTGAAAGACTTAGTAATAGGATAGTACATGTTTAAGCTTGTACTATTAAGAATTTATTTCATTTTCTACTAACAGAGTACTTCCCATTTATATGTTAGTTTTACCGTTAGCTGATGTGGAATTGTATAAGTGGTTTTAAAAAGAGTACAGAGCAGTGATCGGTTTTGTATACAAAAGATTTGGTTGATGGAATTAACGAAAAAGTGACGCGTTAAACCCCTGTAATAGAAGGCCTGCTTTATGAAGAATACGGGTGCGTTGAAAGATTGGTAATGTGACCATGAAAGGGACATCCATGTAGAGTTAACACAGAATCAGTATTTTTCTGAAGTAATGTACACACAAAAAGTAGCTTCAAACTAAATTACTACAATTTCGGCCAAAATTTTTGGTTTCTGCTCTAATCAGCCGGCCCATTAACCTTCCAGTGGATAGGTCTCACTGCGTTAGGTTATATAAGGAGACAATAACTATACTTTCAGTGAGAAGCTCGGTAAAAAATCATCTGAGTAGCCAGTCGTATAGGTATAGTCTATACAGGAAGTAGGCGAAAATGTTGATGAATGCAATTCTTCTAAGCTGTTTGGAACCATTCAGTTGCTTTAAGCATTGGTTGAAACAATAAACCACAAAGGTTCTTTGGGTATGGTGTTGATGATGGACAGATCAAAAAGCTGCAATTTTTAGTTAAGACAGAAACTAAATAGCTTTGTAGGGGATCCCAAGGGCACCTATCTCTAAGATTTCACATTCAGAAAGTTATTAAAGTAGAGTCCATAGAATGCAGAGCTTAGGGAAGGATGAAAAGATGCTGGAACAAGACTTTTGCGAATAACCAACCTTCAGCCGGTTGGGGCGGGATATCTTTCATCACTGACAATGTTCAAATTTAAAAGACATTGTTCAGTTAAAGTGAAAAAATAAAGAATTTTATTAAATGAACTTAGTGACAGATCGGACTGAGTAAGCAATTTATAAGAAAAGCCCTCTCTCGACGAACAAAGACTAAAGCTTCAAGTCACTCATTATTCCCGACCTGCTATATGGTGCATGGACGATGACACATAACATGGCATTACGAGTATTCGAAAGAAAGGTTCTGCGGAAAATGTATGGTCCTTAAACGACGACATTGACATAGTTTAGCGAATTAAGACAGGCGGCTACGCTGGCTAGATCATGTCGTCCGTATGGAGGAAAAAACTCCAGCTCCAGTATTCGAAAACAGTACCCGCTGGGGAAAGCAGAGAAAGAGAAAGACCACCGCTCTGTTGGAGAGATCAGTTGGAGAAAGACCTGGCTGCAATTGGTAACTCGAATTGAAGCCAAATTACGTAATGAAGAAACGACTAGCGCGCCGTTGATAACTCGGAAGAAGAAGAAGATAAATAAGAATTTTCGTTCTGGAGTTTCGTGAATACTAACATGATTTGGTGCACAGAGTCCTCTAAGCTATTCAAGTTATGATCATCAATGTAAAAAGTTTTGTGAATGATTACATCGATATTAGAATTCTTTACTCTATAACTAATAGTTATTAGAAGAGAGTACTATTTAAATCTTAAGCATTCAGAGCTTGGTGGAGAAACAAAAAAATACATGCAAAATAAAAAGGTTTAATTTTAAATTGGAATTGGGCGATTGGAAATCATTGCGTAGTTCATCATTTTCATGGTTTCAGTTTCATAAGTTTTCAAAAAATAGTCAATTACGTTTTAATAGTATCCTCATGATTGTAATTGAGTTATTGCTTATCCTTTTTATGCGTCAGAGTTTTCTCCCAGAAACTTAAATAGGTGCATCAAGGAAATCGAAAGGTGTCCATTGAGTACATAAAATGGAATTCACTAAAGGTTTAAAGCTATAATGTTCGACATATCAAATATCCGTTCCCACAACAGTCGCGTCTACGTAACCGGAATGGACCTGGATTTTTATCCGGCCAAGGACTGTCAACTCTGCATAATGTTGTCAACAGCAACATATGAATTATATGGAAAACATATTCAATACTTGGCATGCTTATATCTTATTAAAATGATGCCAATTCGAAAATGATAATAAATAATATCAATTTTCTCGAAAGAAGTCAAAAACGAGAGTTATTTTGCATATGCTTATGTAAATATGCATTTACCAACCTACAACCGCTAGTTGTACAGTTGAAAAACTTTTCTGCTTCAAAATTCCTTAGCCTTTTTGCTGTTTTCAAGTTAGACATACTTTTGCCTTGTAGTTGCAAAGTATGACTGTACATACATACATACTTTCGTTTTGTCTAATTACATCCGTTACATTTTTGTTTTCGAAATATTTTATCACTCACACTCTCTTCAATCTTTTGCATACTTGGACGAATAGCTTGAAACAATGCATAGAATTTATACAAAATGGCGCCACAAGTCAGCTATCGGCGACTACACGAGCATTCGGTATATGTATATGTGTGTGTATTACATAAAAAGATTTATTTGCTGAAAATTTATCTATGTAGAAATTGTACTTACGATATCCATTGATATATTCCAGAAACCGTTAGTTCACCCTTATCCTCGAGGGCGTATTCAATGAGCTCCGTATACGTGAATGGTGGTTTCTTTGGCCTGGTTTTGTGTGGGCATATCGAAATAGCGCAGTGGGGGTGGGTTGGGGCGTTCCATTTATGCGACGTTGGCAGTGGGAGTTGTTCAATATCACGTAGCATTGTTGGTGGTTGAATTGTATGTGGTACAAAGAAATTTGAGAAATAAAAAGCGGAAGTACATGGAAAGGGAAAAGAAAAAAGTTATAGAGGATATATGTATTTCTGTGCTTAATTTTCTTAAGGTATGTTTCTAAAAATAATATATGAAACATATTTAACGGTGAAAATAGTTTATATTTGATAAAGAAATATTAAACTGCCAGAGACAAGCTCTGCTGGTTCTCATGTGATGATAAATCACAACTTTTAATCACAAACTTTTTAACTTTTTATTTCTAGCTCCCTTTATGGCTGAATGTGTGAGGTTTTAGATACTTCCGTCCAGATCTCAAAAAGATGGGGCCATAAAGAACGACTGTCTTCTTTTGAAACCTCATGAGATCTTGAACCTTACCATGTGGATGCCTATTGGCAAATGCGTAGTTAAAGTTTCCAACAAGAAGTTGGATCCTCTTGAATTTCATATACGATAATATAATCAAAAATAAACTTTGATCCTAAGTTTTCTCTTGATTTGATAGGTCAATTCATATGACAGTTATATAATATAGTGGTCCGACCCCACGCTTTGTTCGAGGACTGTAACGTTGCTTTCGACAATAATCCAAGACAAATGTTGTGAAGATATCTTGTTAAATAAGAAAGTTTTCGAGACAAGGACCTGATTTTGATCAATTTGTATGGAAGCTATATGTCATAGTAGTCCGATATCGGAGATTCCGACAAATGAGCAGCTTCTTATAGAAATAAGGATGTGTGATAAATTTTAGGTCAATATATATACATATGTATATGCATCTCTATATACCCAAAGGGACATGGCTCAGAACGTCACGCTAATTATTTATATATGTATGTATAAATATATATTCCTTATAGGAACTCTGACGTTTCCTTCCGAGTGTTACTAACTTCGTGGAAAACTTTATATACCCTGCTTAGAGCATAAAAAGGTAACAAAACTCCAACTTCTCTAGGAATTAATATTGAATAGACTAAAAATATGTCTCGGTAACTATAGCCGAGATTATGAAACATCAGTGTTAGTAAAAATCACATTAGATACATAAATAATTGAAGATTGCACCGCGACCTAAGGTCTATTGTGCCCTCCCCTAAATCACAACGACTCACTTAGCTCCAGCATATTGATAAATTCCAATATACTGTTAGCTGCTATTGAGGCGATTTGATTCTTATTTCGAAACATGATCCAAGGGCCTTTATCCAGCGTCTACAGACTAGCAGGTGTTCTGGAGTTTCAGGCTCCATGTCGCAGAACCGGTAATTTGAACAAGCAATGTCCAATGTAGAAAGCGACAAGTAGCCGGAGCTTGTCCCTGGGGAGATTTCATAGTTACGACGTAATTCGCCATACAATCAAGGGTTTTGAAATATGAACACTGAAAAAGAAAACTCGTCTATACGGCATCAACTTACGTTCTCTGTGGCGAGTTCTCAATTATAACATTCTCAGCGACCATCATATCATTGCCATCCACCTCGGCGGTGACTTCCATAACAAGCTCCTCGAATTTTTTTCCCGCCTTCGTAGTGCCCTTCGGTGAACGCATGTAGTCGCTAACATTTTGTTGAATACCTGAGTGTGGAGTTGAGGATTGTGGAGAGCAGGAATTCGATTTGTGCGAGGATGTAGGCGAACAGGAATTCCGGTGATGTAAACCATTATTTAAAGTGTTCGTGTGCGAATTATTATTGCTATTGCCACCCAAATCTGGGGAAAGATGAGGAAATTCGTCGAATTTAAAATTTAATAACCACGAGAGATTTCGGTCCTCAAAGTCAGCCTCTGTATCTGTTAGTGTATTTGATTGTGCAAGTGTAGATTGTTGACAAGGTTGCATTTGTAAGAGTTGGCTGCCGGTAGATAACGGACGATATCTGCTAAGACCCGTATTGCCGTTTGGACTTGACACTTGTTTCTCAGGAATTAGAAACTGTGTTTGATTGGATGCCTCCATTTGCTGTTGTTGCTGTAGCGGATGGGGGTGCTTTTGACTTTGCTGTACAACGCTGAGTGTGTTCTCCTCGGCCGCTTTCAAGGCGACTGTCGGATGTAGGTGTGCGATTTCGGTTTGCAAACCAGAATTATAACGATGATCGAGCTCTAGCAGATCGGTGGCTTGCCAATTGCTGCCGTCATCATAGTTGGTATTTACACAGACATTGGATGGTGTTACAAAGGTCGGCAATGTGGAGTCAGCGCTGTCGTTGGTGGGCTGACTCACCAGACTAGCGGTAACTGGCACAATCAGATTGGCATCGTAGGCGAAGAGATCGTTGATGAAGGAACTGCTGCCGCTTATCAGGTTAAATGTCATATTGCTGTTGTTGTTATTATTATTGTTATTAGTTTTATCATTATTATTGTTGTTGTTAATTGTAGTACAGTTATTGTTGGTGGCATTGCTGGCACTTGTGCTGACACATATCTCATTCTGTACATTTTCATCGGTTTGTATGGCACCTATTAGCAGTTGTGTTTCGTTGTGTGTGTGCTGGCTGTAGATATTGTAGTTGTTGGTGGCGTTGTTATTGTAACAGACATTTGGATCGGTTGTATCACTGGTGGTTTCTTGCAGGTGACGCTTCTTCCAGGCCGGCGTTGTGCAGGCCGTGGAGTTTTGATACTCGGCGTTGCTGCTTTCCGAGACACCGACGTTGGCGTTGCAGTCACTTAAGTCACACTCGCCGTCAAATTTTCGTTTTAGAAAATTGTATTCACAATGCGTCGGTGAGCTGCCGTCGTGGCAGTTTGTGGTCGCGGAAGTTGCCGGCAAAGGATTTGGCGAGTGACCGCTTGGAGTTGCGGGCATATTAACGATCATAACGAAGCGAATTCGACACACACACTATTGAAGATGGATTTTTTAGTATAATAATTTCAGCAAACGACTGTAAATTAGTTAAGACAGTTTAGTTACTTTAATTTATTTTTCACCGATCTTTGTTTTTTGTTTTGAAAAAGTATATACTTAATTAATTAGAAAATTTTTTTGGTAGTTTTTATGTTAATATAGACAATTTTAATTTTATTATTTAGTGTTGTCTTTGTAATGTAAATATTTTAGTGTTGTTGATTTAAAATTTTAATTTTAAGGTGAAAATTTTATTTCATTTTATTTTTATATACATTTTATTTATGTATATTTATGTTTGTTACACTACTTATTGTGAAGCTTAATTATTTTTTTGTAATAATTTTAATTTTTTTAAACTTAATCGTTTATAACCTAAAACTAGTTTTAAAATTGTTTAATATTATTTATTTAAATTATTTTTATTTTTTGTATAGAACTTTCGGCTATTTTGGGTTAACTTTTTATTAATTTCTGTAAACTTATTATTTATTACATTTATTAAATTATTTAACTAAATGAAATTACTTGCTTAAATTTTTTAACCTTAAATTGTTTTAAAAATGTTTAATGTTGTTTGATTTTTTTTGTAATATATATAAAACTTGCCACTATTTTGCTTGTTTTCCTGTTTGTCTTTATTTGTAATTTTTTTAATTTTTTTTAAATATTTTTACTGATTAGTTATTAAATTTTTTAATTTAATTCTTTTAAAAATTGTTTAATAATATTTAGTATTTTTATATTATATTTAAAACTTTCCACAATTTTTCTTTTCTTCTTATTTTTTAATTTTTTTATTTTAATTTCTTAAATTTTTATTATTTTTTCTTTAATTTTTCTTAAGTTTAATTAATTTTTATTGAATTTTTTTTTTTTTTAATTTTAGTTAATTTTTTAGCTTCTACTAAACGCCCGAATTTTTTTGTCCTCCACTTAGACGTACATTTCGATGCGCTAGTTCAACTCCGACTGAGCAAGCGTTTGTCAGCTGTGCAATTTCGAATACTTGACTCGCAAAGCCGGAAAGGAATCGAAGTACTCATTACCCTTGCGCAGTCATGCAAAGTACAAATTGGCCGAGAAGACGATGGCAATTTTCCTGCTCACAATTTTCGATTTTAGGCTCTAACTTTTCACCTACAATACAAACGTGTGTATATATGTGTATATAAACATAAATACAAATATATATTTATGTACATATGTATGTCTTTATGTTGGTAGCACGAGTTGCACCGCATGCGTTCTGGTTGGACGCTCTTTGGTCAGAATCAATTGGTGAGCAATGTTCGAATATATGAATGCACTATGAATACCTACATATGTACAGACATGTTATACATACATATATTTACAACTACTTAGTGTACTTGTCCTCTTGCTCAGAATTTTTTAGAGGCAGGGTGTTAACCCGACCGCCTGTCAGCCAATTCACATTTTTCCACATTTTATTTTCATATGCACATACATATATGTATATACATTAATGCGCATATATATGAATATGTTTGTGTGTATATAAATGAGTATGTATTTGACGGCGCTCAATGAAGCGTTTAATAGACGTGGAAAACGTTAGAGCGCGTGTGCGCCGGTTAGTGCGAAGGCGTTGAAAACTCGATGAGCCGAATATTGAGTGCGTGTCCTTTGCATTCTCTCCACAACTAAGTAAAAAAATTTAGAGGGATGATGCACGAGGTGACCATAAGGTGCGCGCACATGACAGCGCCAAATGGTGAACAGGTGCCACAGCAAAGTGGGATTTGACCATAAACAATTATAACAACAGTGGCGACTGAAATATATACATATATATATATATATATATATATATATATATATATATGTATATATATATATGTATATATGTATATAAGTATATATTTTATGTGTATACTGTGGTCAATACTACAATAGGGTCTAGATCATAGAAAACGGGCCGCCACGGCATCATCATATATGTGTCGGTTCAGTGATTCTTATAGCTAATTTTTACTCAGTGATCCAAAGAGTTGTAGCCTGACTAATTATATTCCATCGGCTCTATAGATTTTCAAGTTGGCTCTTCTCTGATTTCAAAGCTGCTTTTGACAGCACGAAAAGAAGCTGCCTTTATGCTGCTATGTCTGAATTTGGAACCTCGCAAAACTGATACGGCTGTGTAAACTGACGTAGAGCAAATTCAAAAGCTTCGTCAGGATCTAGAAGGATTGATTCCCTATTGTGCGACTTCTTCAATCTACTCTAAGAGAAAATAATTTGGATAACAAAAACATTCCTTTTACTGTATTTAGGTTTCTCCAACTCTCTTTATTAAGTATCACAAAGACCTCCGACATGAAGAAATGTGCATTTTTGTAAATAAAAATATTATGCTTATATACATATATATATTGTTCTATTATAAGGACTTGATTTGATCGAGGCATGAAAAATTTTAGATATCGATATCTCAAAAACTGAGAGACTCAGCATGTCACGCTGATAATTTATATATATACTTTATAGGGTCTCCGACGATTCCTTCAGGGTGGTAAAATATGTACGGTTAAGGGTATAAAAATCAAATGTGGACATAACGTCTAGTATTTCAACTTTGAGAAAAATGTACCGCAAAATTTGTCAGTCTCACGATTACAAAAATTTTAGAAGATTTTTATTGTTCTTGCTCGGCTTTTATTAGACAATAATCTCCTATTCTTGGCTAAGGTCTCCTTGTTAATGCGTAACTACATTCTCAAACCCTTATTAAATTTTTCATATTTATTATGATGGCGGAGCAGTAAAAGAAAAAAAAACAAATCATATTCTTAACTTACTCTTCTCTGCCTCTTTATCCCATCTTTATGGCTTGGGAACTCTTTTTTAAAATATTACACTGTATAGAGCTAAAAGTAAACTTTTAAACCAAGAAAGCGGAAAATCGCGGACTCTTCTGAACAACTTTGCTTATGAGACTATGGGTCTTGAGCAAGCGATTTTTAAGGCAACGTTTTTTAGAGAGCATAAAATTTCGTCTAAAATTTTTGAAATATCTGACTGAAATTTACGCATACACATATACATTTTGATATACTATTGACAATTTTTCGGTATCGGTCAGATCGAACAATCATAACAAAAATCTCCCATACAACCGATTATTCAAATTTTTAAATTTCGTCTTAAATATCGTTGGCTTGAAACTTTTCAAAGTTTCATCTCGTAGTCTTTTAGGCAAAATTGTTCAGAGTGATCCGTAAAACATTTCCTGCATAGCCGATTTTAGCGGCAAAAAATCGAACTTGTTTCTTTAAAATTCAACGATAAATCGGTTCCTCGAAATCTTTCACACATTCTTATCATTTATTAATGATAAAAAAAGAGAGAGGGGAAGTACCTCACTACGTTTAATTAATTTTATAATTAATTATTCAACACAAAAGCAAAAAGAAGCAGTTTGCAGCGGGCTACAAAAATTTAATTTATATCTCAACAATGTCAGCTTTGAACGTCATTACAGTTATCTCTAATCGATATTTACACTGTTAATTTGTTTGAATCGTCTGAGAATCATTGGCAGAATTCCTGGCATTACTCACACACCGGAACTGGTTTCGAAGAGTGACGTTTCACAAAGCATACAATTACTGCATTCAACATATTTACATATATGTATATATAATATACACGCTGTTTATAACGAGCTTTACAAATTTCTCTCGTAGAGGAGAGAGCGCTGAACGAGAATAGAATCAAGAACTGTCGCTTAAAAGTGAGCCGCTCATATACGAGCTGCTGCTAATAAAACAGTGCCCCAAGTAACAAAAGCGCGATCAGTTTTGCGGGAGACACCTAAGCCTACGGACCAGTTTAAAGAATTAGCGACGTGTGGAGAAAAATAACTACTATATAAAACAACTAACAAAAAAGCATCGAAATGCGAAACAGCATTTTGCTTTTAGTGTTTAGCTTAATATTTTGTGTTATTCACACTTTCGCGGGTAAAACCGAATGTCCGCGTATTAAACTGAAACGTCAGTGGGGCGGCAAACCGGCTAAAGCGCTCACTTATCAAGTGCGTCCAATACGTTATGTTATCATTCATCATACCGTCTCCGGTGAGTGTAGTGAGTTTTTGAGATGTGCATCGATTCTGCAGAATACCCAAACTTATCATATGAATGACTTGGATTACGATGACATTGGGTTTAAGTGAGTATTTGTTTAAAACCATATATTGATTATTTTGGTTTCTGTAGATACGCCCCCAAATTTATTTGCTTTGTTTACTATAATTGGCAAAAAGAGGCGGTGTGTAAGTAATGCAAAAAAAAACTTAAAACAGGGAAAACCGAACTTGATTTAGTAAGTTTGTAAGTCAACTATATGCTGTAGTGGTCCAATATTTGTCGTTCTGTCAAATAAGCAGCATCTGGGTAGAAAAAGACGTGAGTAAATTTCATCGATATCTCAACAATTGAGGGCCGAGTTGGAGTATATATAGTGAGGCAGATGGACCTGACTGAATCGACTGGTCATTTCGATCATTTTTATATATGCTACTGTGAAAAGTGAATTTTGTCCATTTCATCTCCTTCAAAGTAATCCCCTCCCACTGCAATACACTTATGCCAACCAATTTTCCAGTCATCATAGCACTTGGAAAATTCCTCCGTTGTGATGGCGATCAGAGCCTTCTTCGATTCAGCTTTTATATCCTCAATTGTGTCAAAACGGTGTCCTCGGAGTGGTCATGCGAATTTGCTGAATAGCCAGAAATTTCACGAAGGTAAATCAGGCGAATGTGGTTGCGGCACGATATTACTTGAATATGTGGCGAAAATATAACTAATAAACAATGCAGTATGAGATGGTGCATTATCGCACTTCTTTGTTAAATAAATTCAGACGTAGTAAAAATCGAAGAATTCACTTTTAGAGCCTCACAAAACGACGCGTATTTCAAATACTAATGAATATTTTGTCGTGAAATTTAGCATAGATGTCACTAACAGTACTACCAACAACAACACGCGAAGTATAAATTAAAAATTCACCTTTCAATCACAGATCACAGTATTATTTCCTTTGCGAACTGATCATAATATGTTATTAATTGTCTTTCAAATAAATAAATATTTTCATTTGCAGCTTTCTCATCGGCAACGATGGCATTATTTATGAGGGTACTGGTTGGGGCGTGCGTGGCGCACATACCTATGGCTATAATATGAATGGCACCGGCATTGCTTTCATTGGAAATTATTCAGGTCAGTTTTAAAGATTATCGCGTTTAAAATTATTTAAATCTTTTTTGTAAACTGTCTACCTTACCACAGAGAAACTGCCATCGCGCTCTGCCTTAACTGCGGCGAAGAAGCTTCTGGCTTGTGGTGTGAAGGAAGGTGAATTGGATCGGAATTATATACTCTTAGCTGGTTCGCAAGTTTCCAACACTCAGAGTCCAGGCTTGATTTTATATAATGAAATACAAGATTGGGATCACTGGTCCTTAGTTCCGTAATTGTATTACAATTCGAAATTTATAAAAAATGTGGATATTAAAAATATAAAAATATTATTTTATGTGATTTGTTGCTAAATACTCATTACTTATTTTCTCCTATATCCGCTTGAACAAAATAAAATAAAATATTACAAACATGTGTCTTTTAGTTTTATAAATATAAAGCTATTTCTTTGATTATATTTTACGATTTTTACTTAATTAAATTTACTATAATTATCCAATATTTAGTTAATCGAATTCATAAATTGTGTAATGAACAGATTAGCAAACTTTGAACTTAAGAAATCCACTACAAGGGGGACCAGAAAAATCATATCTTTTAAGAACAAACAAAATTTAGTTTCTCCACGTTTATATGCATATGCCGGGAATATGTTATCCTATATGTACAGACATTGAAAAAAATAGTATTTACTTATAATATACATGCATTAAATCAGAAATTAATAATTCCAAAATTCTCACCAATATATTTATGTGTACGAAGTTACCAATTTGACATACAATGTATGTATTTGCCAACTATACTTAAAACACTACATTCACACAATTAAACACCCACGAATACCGAACTCTAATTGCTAGCAAATGCACGAGCAAATATCCCGACTACCGCATAAGCAACCATTTTGTGACAGCTACAACGAACGGCACGCTTTTGACACAATTTACACTTTTTCAATTGCTTGCTGTATATCAAAATTCTGCTTTTAGCCAGCTTATTTAAAAGTAAAACACATTAATTTGTGAGCTTTTCTTTATTTTAGACATATTAAGTTTTAATTTTCACAAATTATTGAATATTTACTATGCACTGCACTTTACTTTTAGTTAAAATACTTCAACTCATCTTACCGGCACAGATTCGACTGAATTTGAATTTGCTGTTCCTCTTATACTCTCCTTTACTTACTCTCTCACGCATACGTTGAGAAAATCACTAATACACTTCCGCATCCCATACATTTTCTTCCGCATTTATATGTACGTTTATTTCTGACAAGAAGATAAACGAGTTGCGCCATCTAGCGAAATTAGCAATCAATATTTAGGATTATATGTAGTAACATTTCAAATTAAAATTAATAACATGTTTTAACTAGGTAATACAACTTAAAAAAGTGAGTAATCTTATTATACTTATTTATTTCATAAAAATAATAAGTAATTTTAGAAAATATTGTACAATTTCTAAATTAAAAGATGCATGAATCATCCTGTACTACATAACGTACTTCTGGAATGAAAAGGCATAAGGAAACGGAAAAGTAAATGCCAAACGACAGTTGAGATTTGTTAGTGTAAATGTGAATGAGAGATTGACTTGTGGAATCGTAGAGAATTAGTAGATGACAGTTGGATCTTTATTCGCGAATCGTGCTGATGCAATTGTATGTCGGGAGTAAAAAATGTGTTAAATTAATAAAATATAATTAAAAGTAATACAAAAATGTGTGTTATATATAGTGAAAATAAACTGAGAAATATATAAAAATGTGCCCATTGCAATATATGCGTATAGCAAAAACTAAAAAGAAAATGTGACAGTAGGCAAAAGTGAAATTTGTGCGTGTGCCGTACGGCTCTGTGTTTATGTGTGCGTTTCTATCGCGAATTATATTATAATATTCCTTTGCATCAGCGTTTCGAAATTATTATATCTATTATAAAATGTACCATTAATTGAACAGTTTGTATATTTTATGAAAAAGTTGGCAAATTAGTTCATGTTTCATCTTGCAAATTCGGTACATCGTGAGCGGTTCGCATCGTGTATGCTATCGTTCGTATTTGTAATATCATCCTGTACTACATACCGTACTTCTGTTAAAATTTGTTAGTGTAAATGCGAATGAGAGAGTGACTTGTGGAATTGTAGAGAAATAATAGATGACAGTTGGATCTTTATTCGCGAATCGTGCTGATGCAATTGTATGTCGGGAGTGCAAAAAATGTGTTAAATTAATAAAATATAATTAAAAGTAATACAAAAATGTGTGTTATAGTGAAAAGAAAGTGAGAAATATATAAAAATGTGCCCATTGCAATATATGCGTATAGCAAAAAGTAAAAAGAAAATGTGTGCGTTTCTATCGCGAATTATATTATAGTATTCCTTTGCATCAGCGTTTTGAAATTTTTTTAACTACCATAAAATATCACGTTAATTCAACAGTTTGTATATTTTATGAAAAGGTTGGGAAATTAGTTTATATTTCATTTTGCAAATTCGGTACATCGTGTGCGGTTCGTGTCGTGTATGCTATCGTTCGTATTTGTAATATCATCCTGTACTACATACCGTACTTCTGTTAAAATTTGTTAGTGTAAATGCGAATGAGAGAGTGACTTGTGGAATTGTAGAGAAATAATAGATGACAGTTGGATCTTTATTCGCGAATCGTGCTGATGCAATTGTATGTCGGGAGTGCAAAAAATGTGTTAAATTAATAAAATATAATTAAAAGTAATACAAAAATGTGTGTTATACTGAAAATAAAGTGAGAAATATATAAAAATGTGCCCATTGCAATATATGCGTATAGCAAAAAGTGAAAAGAAAATGTGACAGCTGGCAAAAGTAAATAAAAGTAAAATTTGTGCGTGTGCTGTACGCCTCTGTGTTTATTTGTGCGTTTCTATCGCGAATTATATCATAATAATCCTTTACATCAGCGTTTCGAAATTATTATATCTACCACAAAATGTCGCGTTTATTGAATAGTTTGTATATTTTATGAATTGATTGGAAAATTAGTTCATGTTTCATCTTTCAAATTCCGTGCATCGTGTTCGGTTCGCGTCGTGTATGATATCGTTCGTATGTGTAAATTTCGTAAAGTGAGCGTAATAAATGTAAATTGTAGCTGTATTTACATACATGCATATACACATGTGAGTAAATATGTGTACAGGTGAGTGTTTTTATGTGCAAATACCGTTTTATGCGAACATATCTCTATAGAAAATGCATGAACTTTTATATAACCAGAATACACATCTTTGAACCGTACTTGCATACATTTATGTTCATACAGATATTTACTAAATTTGAAATAATATAATATATCTAATTAAAATTGTGCTTATGTTTGAGTGAATTTTTTTTTTTAATTATGTATTATTATTATTCGGCTTAAAATATAAAAATTAGACCTTTTCTATCTGTTTTTTATGAAACAATATCTAAATTCAAATATAGGGTAAAAATATATTTTTTTTGGAGGTATAATGGTTTGGTGATAGTTTCGATCTATGGCGGCGAAGATTTGACTGAACTGTGATTAGTGTCCATTTCTTCCTCTCTTTAATTTATTCTTCTTATCTATTCGCTCTCACCGTTGTTTTTACAAAGGAATAAGGAATCGGAAATGTATTTGTAGCATTGAGCACACACACACACTTATTGCAGCTTCACGGTTTATTTCTTACATTTCGCTTAGAATATAAATGAGGAGCGCCATCTATTGCAATAGAAGACCATTAATTGGTGTTGCAAATATAAAGATATATGATTCACAGTAATTGTATATTATATTACATAATTTTGTGAAAATATGTGTGACATCGGAGTTATAAACAATGTATTAAAAAGTATACAAAAAGTATACTAGTTATAAAAAATATATTAACAAGTATATTGCTTATCGACTTGAACTCTTCTGGATATTATTTCAATTCATACATCCGTTGGTACCCTGTACCACACAGTTTACTACTTTCCTCGACAGATGGTGCCTTAAGCATTCTTCTATTCAAATATTTAGTTCGGTACGTGAAGAAAATGCATAAGGAAACGGAAAAGTAATTATAATATTGCAGTTGTGATTTGCTAGTATGTGAGTGAGAGAATGGCTTGCGAATTTGGGAGAGAGAGGAAATAAATTACAGTTAGATCTTTATTGTCGAATCGTACTGATGCAATAGAATGTCGGGGGGCTCAAAAGTTGTATTAAATTAGTGGAATAATATTCGAATGATATAAAATAAATATGTTAAGAGTGAAAATAATGTGTGGAATATGTATATTAATGTGTGTTCATTTACATAAGCAACAAATGTTTGGCATATTATTAAATATTTAATTTTGAAAATTCGGTATCACGGTGCGGTTCGGTTCGTGTATGCAATCGTTCGTTCGTGTAATGCTTCGTTACAGAAAATATATGTACATATGTGCATAAATTAATAAACATACATATGCAGGTAAGTCTTGATGTATACAAACATACACATACATATGTACATATGTACATACATACATATGTACATATGTACATACATAAAAATGATACATGAAATTTTATAATTTAATTATTATATTTATTATAATATCATTTTTTGCGGCAAATTAACTTACTAAAATATTATATAAAATTAAATATATTTCAGAACTCAAAAATTTTATCGGCCCTGATCGACTAAGAACAAAAAATAACAAAGTTTTAAAATAATCGCACATTAATTGTTTGTCAAAAAATGATCAAAGAATGTTGGATATGTGTATTTTAATACATTTTTTAGAAAAATATTAATGCATATTCAGATGCATTTTTCATTCAGTACGGTTGGTTGTATGTTAAAGAGAAAGATATTTCAATGGCTCGAAATAAGTATTAATTCATTTTCATAAAAAAAAACATTAAATAAACCAAAGAAAAGAGAATCATTATGACTATTGCAAAAAGTTTAATAAATCATCCTAATGTTTTTTTCAACATTTAGCTGATTTGGCAAATTATTTTAATTTGGTTATTTTTCTAGATTAACGTGGAGCAAAACTTTCAATGAAAAAAATAGTCATTCGGGCAATAAAAAATCCCTTTCCCTTTTATATCGGCAATATTTTGTAAGACAATTTTGGTTAAATATATTACAGAGATATACAACGTCGAGCTGTCGATCGGGGAATTTTCATGCTACCTGTAGCAAGTTATTGCAAAAAAAAGCCGTATTATTTATTTAAAGAACAGACTGGCGTATTTGGAATATGTGAGGATGCACATAAATTGAGCAATTACCAAATGGCAAACTGTACTTTTTTCTGGCGAATCGAAGTTTAATATCAAAGATTGAGATGGGATGAAGCTGGTAGGCAGACCGAAGGGACAACGCCTAAATCAACGTTATAAAACAAGCGCGGTGAAACATGGTGGAGACAATGTACTAGTGTGGGGTTGTTTTCCAGGGAATGCAATAGGATAAATTCATCATATAAACAGTAAAATGGACAAATATAAGCATAAAAATATTTCTCAGAATATTAATGCTGCCACATGTTGCAGAAGAAATGGCTTTAAAATGGAGTTATCAACATGACAACGACCAGAAACACACTGCTATTTGTGCAAAACAGTGGTTTGTTGATAACAGGAATGAGTTTTTGAAGCGACTCGCACAATCACCTGATCTCAATCCCATAGAGAACCAATGGTAAATTGTAGATCGAAAAATCAGACTTGAGAATTGTAAAAATAAGGCCGTTTTATACATTCAAGTCAAGGTAGCATGGAAAAGCATTTCCTGAGACACATCAAATAAATTAATTGAGTCCATGCCTAGCCGATGTGCAACTGTATTGAAAAATAAGGGATTCGCAACCAAATATTGAATGACATAAATTTTTCAATCATAAAACCATTTCGTGCTTTTGTTTTGTCGCACATATTTTTGGAGTTTTTCATAAATGGTATTTTATATATTTTTTTAATAAGTTAATTTGTTTAATTTTTACTAATTTTAAAAGAAGAATACATGAACTAATAATACAAATCAATAAAACATCACGTAATGCCTAATTTATGATTTTATCTAGTTAAATACAGACAAGGTAGATTCCGTGCTTTAGTTTTGTCGCACACTGTACATATGTACATATATATTTAAGGGGTAGCATTCATTGAAATCCCAAAAACCGTATTAAAAGAAATTAATCCTACAAACCAGATTAAAAATTAAAAAAAAAATAAATAAAAAAATTTTTACTTTTTTTCTTAAATTTTATAATTTAATTCTTATATTTATTGTAATATAATTTTTTGCGGTTTGGGATTCGAGAGATTTCTAACCAGACAAATCTTTTTCACCGCCAAACACCTTTTATCGGCCCTAAAGATCGACTACGAGAACAAGAAAATGCAAATTTTTTACAAAATGAATCGCTGCATTTTTGTCCAGTTATTAAGTTAAAAAAATAATACATATTAAAATTAAATGTTCTTTTTTTTAATTTTTCGTTTTAAAAAAAAAAAAAATTCAATAAATTAAATTTTTTTAAATAAACTAAATGCCGTTATCTTGATATAAAACATGCAAAAACTCAAATTTAGGGGTTTTTCATGAAGCAGATATACATATTTTCTTCGCAAACCTTTCCAGTAGCGGTGGCTGACTTAACTACTTTCATAGTGGGAATTATATTATATGTATTCCCAAACTGTTCAGAGAAGAGATTATGGAATAATAGTGAGAGCAGAAACTCCAAGCGAGCAACTCGATTTTTTTATGCAATTATTAAGCAAATTAAACACCTGAAAGTATATATGTAATTCGCCAAAATTCTTTCTAAACTAGATTTTTAGCCTCTAAATATAAATATACAAAAGTAATTAAATTTAGACATAATTTTCATACATTTAATTATTGAATTTATTAATCATGAAAAATATTCTTTGAGTATTTGCCGCCTTAGCATAAATACTTTTAGAAACATTTTCTGTGAAGGAGACTAAACTAAATTATCCAACTTTATGCTGCGAACCTATCTAATCAGATCATGAAAACTGTAGCAGTATCAGCAACAGTAGTTTATTGCCCACTTGTTGCAAAAGCCAGCTTGGTCACTCACGTCTCCAGTGAATTTGCTGATTGCATTGCATTATGTGGGCGAGAAAACTGGTACCATTGATGTTTTCAACGTATACATGTACATATATATATGTATATGTACATACATAAATATGTATTATATACATATGTACATATTAATCTATGGAAAAATTTATGTTTCACTAAGTGCTGCTCTATGTACTTCAAAGTCCAATGGTTTTCTTGCAACAGCGGCACACGGTGAAAGGCACATTGCTTACTGGCCACAAATGGTTGCAACCAGTAAGCGGATTTTTGCAATGGCATGAAACCTGCCACCTGTTAAAATCAATTAACTGGAGCAATCTTGCTGATTTTGTGGACTCTGCGGCAAATTTTTTTATATACTGGTATGTATGTATGTACATATATGTTGGACAATGGGCACTAAAGTTGGCTTATGTATGTGTGAGGTTGCTTAACTTTTATTACAGTTACAAATACTGTTTGGAAAATAATTAACATATTAAACTATAATTCTGTTTTAATATCGGAATATTGAAAATCGATACGAAATTTGTGTCGATCATATAATATTCTACTAACACTAAAATTAAATTTGTCAGTTTGTGGCAAAAACGTATACTATACACATATGTGTGTATGTAATTACTGTTATTATGTTGCATGTGGCTTCCTTCTAAGTATATTTTATTATGTGTGACTTGATATGAACCTAACTGTTTGTGGGTTTAAGTTGTTGGCTTTGATTTGCCTCGTGCCGTTGACAGTTCCAGTTTAGATATTTAACTATAAAATATATAATATATCTAAATACCTAGAATATCAGTAAGGCATGCATATTGCGGTTTTATGGTAGATCATTGGTGTTCGTATTAGTACACCATAAACATTTATTGTGGCTATGAAGAGTGTAATATATGACGTTTTGTTAAGTAGGAGAGTTTTATTCTATACTGTCATATACTTCACTGTATGTAAAGCAATGTGTACTTCGCGGCAAATCTGTTATGCTTGCCTTGGTGCGTGGTATTTTGTCCCACTTTTCTTCTTTCAAAGAAATTCCTCAAAAAATTGAACTATGAGGGTGCTAGTATATCTTTCAGAATACTTCTCTTACATTGCGCTAATGTCATTGTTGCCATATGATCCTTAAAATTATAAGAGAGGACTCTTTTACCTTGCGCTGTGACCAATTGTCGTTTAACTCCTGTGATTTATCATCAAAACTTACATTATGAATAACTTCTGATGAATAACTTACAAATCTTTAATATCACCTTCAAAATAGACGTCAGAACTAATACAACGTTGCTTTAACGCTTAATTAAATTTTTTAAATACTTGTTTTATTTTGTAGCGCCGTTTGCTAGATTGTTGGACAGTTTCGTTAGCATATTCATCACGCATGTCTCATCACATGTAATGATAAGTTTGAGGATAGCCTCTCTTTTGTAACCTTTGCTCGACGTCGTTTTTGCAAAAGATTCCAGTATTTCGCTATGGGTGTCGCATTGACCCTCTTTATACACAAAACACTAACCGAAATGATAGTCCTCTGCTATCTGTCCGAGATCAGTACTACGATTTTTTTGTATTATTTTAAAGCTGGACTCTCGACTCGCATTAGGAACGTTTTCGTTGATTTCTCGACCTTCACTGAATCCTTCATGTCATTCAAAGACCTGTGTTCGGGATAAAGTAGACTACCCAAAACACTTCAACATTTCCGTAGCCGTGACGCCTTTGTAAATACAAAAATACAAGATTTCAAGCAAAATCGTTGTTAAATCTTTTTCCAAGGTAAAAATCATCAGACAAACTTTTCGAGAAATTGACATATAGATATCAAACTTGACACGAATATAAAAAAGTCAGTCCAGGTCAAATTTGACTAGATGGAAAATGTTCATTATGATCTAGATCTGATGATTTTGGATATTTTTCTAAATGTATACTATACTAGGGGTTTATGTGTATTACGCGAATTGCTTTCTTTCTTCATTATATATGGAAATACATATGTATATACCTATATATGTAATTAAATATAAGAATTTTTCCAAATCTCTTTGCAAGCGGTTTTATTCAGCTTTGCTTTGAGCTTGTAATTCGATATATTAGTTGTGGATGCCACAACTGACTAATCTTGTGGAATTCCCAACATGGGTATACTAACGATGCGAATATAAGATGTGAAGCACTCCCGCGATTTTGTAATATGTTTTACATTTGTTTCACATCTCTTTGCTATGGTTAATAACTCTTCCGATACGATTAAATAATTACCGACAGCGTCATTGAACTAGTATAGTATAAAGCTACGCTACGAGCTTATTCATATTTATATAACTACTTATTTTTTGCGTGCATAACTAATTCAATATAAATACATATGTATGTATGTTATGTATGTATGAGAAGCACCCTCTCAATAGTTTTTTACACATTTTCTGTGCGTGTGTAAATTTTTTTTTATCTCTCAGTGGGTACTAAAAGAGCGTTAATCATGACAGTGATTTTGCTTGTTTTTGTTTTGCGTGTATCTCAGATGTGTCGCATATATTGAATTACGCAAGGAACTTTTTAGTATATCTATGTATAATATTTACCTTTTGCCATACAGTTTGTGAAGCATACGACTCTGTCCTATGCTACGTTATCCGTTATGAATGCGTAAAGTTCAATAAATCTCTGGTAGAATGTTTCTGTCGAAAATCGTAATACTCGAAAGAGTCATTGGCGACATTACGACATTGCATATTTGACGCGAATCTATTAGTGGTGTTATTTCTTTTCATCCAAAAATGATTTAGTGAACTTCAGGCTTGTCGTCTTTATCTTTGTTTTGTAATAGTTCAAAGATAAAGGAAATTGATTAAGAATTCGAAGAGTTTTTCAGTGAATAATACAAAGAGAGCTTGTAAATGAATTTACAATAGATCGACTCGTCTGGATAATTGATTTATACAACTATCGCATATTTTTATCAAATGTTTTTCGTAGATTGCATTTTATATTTAGCATTCTCTCTCCTCTCTACTTTATCGTAAAGTTTGATACTTTCGATGGTATACATACTCAGAACGTTTTGCCTTACGAGCTCTAATCGTGAGATTGCAACAACTATAGGCATACATTCAATATTGCAAAAGAATAGATAGGAGAATATTTTATCATTTAAATTAGGCTTATCCAACATTTAACACTTGATCAATAATAAATGTAACTAAGAAGTGACTTTCGAATAATTATAAAAAAATTGACCAAAATCTCAAGATATATCAGGTATTGCATACAATAATTCATTTTAAATTTAGATTCGCAGGTCGTGGAGTGTTTATTGTGGGTTTTCTGGGGTAACTGACAATTCTATACAAATATATCTAAGTTACCGAGAAATAATTTTTTGTTTACCTAAATACGCGTGCACATAAATATCAATACCCAAATCAATACCTTTCACTTATTTTCTTTTCTTTACGGATTTTCCATTCCAAAAAAAAACTTTATTGATTTTTCGGTCATTGTTTTCATTCGTAAGGTCACAGGTACTCAATTTATAAAGAGATTTATCTATACATAAATATATTTATGCTGGTATGAGCGTATAATAAACATACTGCTAAAATATAGTCTACTCTCTCAGCTGCATGTCTACAGATGAGAAAATCCTTGTAATTATTATTTTCAAATCTGTGTACACCCTTCCATTATATCGAATAATATCTACCTGTCCTCAAATGTGTAGTATAAAAGCCTTGCAACAGGCATCGACGACCTTAAACATAAATCAACCTTTGACTCGCGTAGTAGTAAACAACTCGTCATTCTTCAACAACTTCTCAACAAAATGCGCGTGGTAAGATTTTTTAACATATAATATGTAAATACATTTTTACTTAAAATAAATATTTTTGCTTACAGCTCATTATATTTTCCTTTAGCCTATTGATGGCATGGGCCAGTCCTTTGCTGAAGAGCAAAGAGCTGTATAGTAAAATAAAAAACCGTATGTTCGGTGTCAACACGGATTGCGGACCCTGTGGCGGCATACACACCGTGCAGCCGATGGCCATGGCCCCAATGCCAAATGTCTACGCAGAGGCATATAATCCGTCGCTACAATTGCACGGCGAGTCTTCGGCTGTTTCAAGCGCTGGCAATGTCTACAATTCTCAAGAATATGCTCCTGGCCGCATGAATCATTTCATGAATGCTAACGGTGTAAGAACGCATAATTTTAGAAGTGATAAACGTCCAGCTCCAGTTTTGAATTACGCCAATAACCATTATGCACAAGTTGAGAATGCCGCTGCAGCTTCCACGGCCGCCAGTCATAGCTCATCTACATTATGGCACCATGAAGAGAACGCGCAAGCTGCAAGTGGAGCACAACAATTGACAGTAACTCATGGTGGTGGTGTTGACACATTTGGAGCTGTACCACCCGTTCCTGCTGGCCCTGTTTGGATTGAAGGTGATCAGTACAATGCATATTCACCTTTGGGTGCAGCTGCAGTAGCGCAATCTGCTTCGTCCGCTTGGAGTCAGCAAAATGGTAACTATGGTCAAAATAACGGACATGGTGGGGCTTTTGCTCATGCCAGTTCTACTTCGTGGAGCTCAAATAATTCTGGCTGAAAGAGTTTTATGTTAAGTTAAGTTTAAAAGCAGAAATTTGTAGAATTGATGGTGTTAAAAACAATAATAATAATAGTTGATAATAATAAAATAACTGTGTACTCGTATTTAATTAACGAAAAGTTCCACATTTATTAAGACAAATCAAATCCGAGTTTATATTTAGCATAAAGCAAACTCTAATCACGTTGTCTTAGATTTAATGGCTCGAAGAAGTGTTTTCTTTTTGCTTATGCTTATAACAAGGGGCTTGCCGTTTGTTATAGAAAACTGCCTTAACTTTATGTGTTTTTCTCCTTATTTTTATTACTAAATCATTCTGGTTGACCGAAGGTGCAGTTTATGTGTGAATTTCAAATAAATATAAAACGATTAGTGCTTCGCAAACATTGACTCCACGCCTAACAGTAACAAGCCTGTGGGTTTCGTTGCAATTTGCGTGCAACATATTTGATTTACATAAATTTATAATAATGTTGCTTTGGTAAACCAAATATAGGAAATATAAATAAGAGTAGACATGATTTACAGGGTCTATCGATTGAGAAGGATAGTTTTCCTCTTTACCTTTTAGTGTGGACAAACATATTTATGAATGAATTCATATATTGTCTAAAAGAAATTTTCTTAATATGAGATGCACTGGGGCTTCGATTTTTGATGATCTTTAGCGATACCAGCGCTACAGGTATGGTGTTTGACTATACAAAAGTGCTCGTAAATCGTGTGTCACTACTTTGATTGATATGTATCTTATAGTTAAGCCCATTTTTCAGCTTGGATTAGCGATGACAGCTCATGCTATAAGATATGTTCTGAGGAGGTAGTCATTTCTTCTTATTAATTCGTGAAATTAATATATCGTCAATTCAAGTCATGTCTGATTCAAATTACTGCAAACTTCTCAAAGGTTCATAATCAATTTCAGTTATTTAAATTTTTTGCTTAATAGATCAGATAATATGTGGTGTATCGACTGAGTTGAAACTCTCAAGGACAGTTTTTTCCCGAACGAGCTTCTATCGATTGTTCAGTAACTTTCACCGATTATAAAGCAGATTTCTGCAGTTATGTCCTCTTTTGATACTGAGTCGTTGGCGAAAACCAAAAACCTCTATTGTACACTAACGGTGTGATAATATCACACAATCTTGGTGGACAATCGACCGGCCCAGATGGTGAAATTATCTACTCACCGAAGTGTTCTGTCAATAAATCCATTGATTGATGCGATGTGGGGGAAGTGGCGCAGTCTTGTTGAAATTAAATATTGCCGGATCATGAGGTTCAATTTTAGGCATCAAATAGTCGGTTATGATAACGGTCGCCATTGACGGTTACATTCTCACTGGCATCAAATTGAATGAAATGGGCCTCATAGCTGAACAAAATTTGGCTCGAAAACGTCGGATCTTCTTGGAACTTAACAAGAGCCACTTTCTCGCTTGAGTAAGTCGAGCGGCTTTAGTTTCTGCACAATATACATATGTTTCGTATGCTTTCAATTTAAGATATCGACGTAAAATGCGGCATGTCGTTCCATACGTCAGTTCGAGTTGCTGCGATCGGCGACCAGAGTCGACTCTTCACGCTCTTCTCGCAGCTACTGCTGGTCTATTCGGTCGAATATTATCCAATAATGAATGCTGGGTCTCAAGATGGGTGATTGTGTTGGGAATAGTACGCTCAGTAGGCCGATTATGTTGATCGGAGCGCGCGAAACACATTCTTTACAGAACGTGAATTATCGTAATAAAGGGGAACGCTTTGTAAACGTTGTCGTAAGTCTTTCCGTTATAAAATGACAAACAATAGTGAACAAAAATAATATGACAGCTTACACGACTCACGCGTGATCTGAAACTGAAATCAAAAACTGGTTATTTGAATTTGTCACCTAAATTTTGAGGTTACTTGAAAAAGTCTAAATACCGAAGATGTAGATCTTTTTATTAACCATCTCACTCTCTTTCCTTTTTCCTCCCTCAGATGGCCTGTAAATTATTTTTTGATTATTTTAACTTTCGCTTCCGATGGGTTTGAATTTTTTGTTTTCTCCCTGGTCTGTCTGTTGTATTTCGATGTCAGAAGAATGCCTGACATTTTCATTTACAAATATGTATGTATGTATGAGTTTTCATGAGAAAAAAAATTTAAATTTTGTTGACCAGTGTAGCTGGTTTGATATATATTTATTTTTTTTTCATTAATGTCATTTTTCAATATCGTCCTGTGAACACAGTAAACTTTTGCTATCGAAAAATTGATGATTTCAAAAAGAACCCCGAATATTTTATAAACGAACTTAGGGTTTGACTTAATTGTAGACTCCGTATTAAATAAACCTTTTGTAGAGGAACTTATCAATTTTGTCATTCAAAGGAAAGATTTTTGTTGAATAATAAATATAAAATTTTTTAGGCGCATTTTATCAGCGGGATATTATAATGACATTCAAAAGCTAAAAATATTGTTGACATTTTATTTTAAAATATACCCGTAATATTATTAAAACTTGTTAACGACTTAAAGGTCGTTTAAAAAAATTATATAAATATTAGAATCATTTGAGATTGAATTTTCATATAATATTTTCCTTAAATAAAAATTATTCGAGTTTTTTTTAATAACTTTTGGAATATAATTTACGGTAGCATACATATTTATCAACTTAAGCTATGACCGAGAAATCCGCCAGTGCTTATATTTTGTCACCTTGTACATAATAGAGTTTTTCACGCAATAACATTTAAAAAACGATATCACAATTTTGTCTAACTTTGTTTTTCTAACTGACAACAACACCATGCATACACTTATACCTTATACAATAACATATGTATATCACATACGTTTGTTTGCAAACAGCCGAAGGTGTGACAATTTATTCGCTTCGCCTTCGCCTGCCACACTTTTGAGTTTTGAGTGTTGCCTCTAAGTCTAGGCCAAGTCGCCTGTCAACTGCATTTGTTGCGCTGGCTTGGGTGAAGTTGAATTTTGGACTTGTTTATATTTGCTGGTGGCAGGCGTCGCCCCTAGGCTCTTTCCTAAACATAACTTGTTGTCTTTTCTCAAATTATGTATTGTTTTTATTTTAGTAGAAAATTTGCATTATAATTTTAGCCCAGGTGAACGTGCGCCAATTTGAATTAAATTTGTTGTTAACGCCTTTGCACTGTTGTTACAAATAGATGTAATGACAGTGATTTGAATTGTTAATATGCGCAAGCGTGCATAATTTTATGAGCCGAGGCAAGCAATATCTTTTGAATATGGCGAAAATGAAGAGTTAGTGTGATTGCTAAGAAAGTAAATATAAAAAAATTGATGGAGGAAGAGATTTTCTTCTATTTTGAAATCAAGGGCATTGTCTCTGTATGTTATATGTAAGACTGTTGGCGAATTGATTTGCAAATTATAGATACTTTTTCTTAATTTACTGTTCAACAAATTCATCCTAGTCGTATAGAATTTGGAAATGTATTATTTATCATGAGCTGAAACCGCAAATCATTAGAAGCCTATCCGTAGGCGAAAGGGCATGCACACTTATTTTCCGACATAGAACACTTTCTATACAAGATCTTGATTTTTTTTTTGATAAGACAGATGGATGGGCAGACGTACATGGTAAAATGGACTCATCTCACCACGTTGGTTATTTATATACATACTATATAAAGAGTGATCCATTTCAATATTCCCTGACTTTTTAAAGAAAAAACAAGAAACTTTAAATTTACTGGGGAATGTTTACATTCGGCTATGTCTTAGATGGTCCTTCCGCTGAGTTCAATTTTCGATGACTCGTTTGAGTATTTCGACTGGTACTTGGCGAATGACATGTGTGATGTTTTGCTCCAAATCCTGAATCGAAGCGGGATTGTCCGCATATACTTTAAACTTAACATATCCCTACAGGAAACGGTGTGATATCACACGATCTTGGTGGCCAATCTACAGGCCCAAAATGTGAAATTATTTGTTCACAGAAGTACTCTCTCAATAAAACTATTGATTGATGCGGTGTGTGGGAAGTAGTGCCGGCATCAAATAGTCGGTTATAATAGGGTGATAATGGTCGCCATTGACGGTTACGTTCTCACCGGCAGCATTTTGAAGAAATATAGAGCGATGATTTCATCGGCCCACAAACTATACCAAACCGTTGTTTGGCCCAAACCGTTGATGAAATGGCAGCTCTTGAATCTCTTCAGGTTCCATTCCATACGTCAGTCCGAGTTGCTGTGAACGACGCCACGGTCTTCGTGTACACTCTCAACTACGGCTCTATATTTTCTCCACTGCATGCTGGACACAGTCTATTTGGTCGAATATTATCCAATAATGAATATTGGGTCTCAAGATGGATGATGGTGTTGCGTATGATACGTTCAGTAGGCCGTTTATGTTGACCATAAATTGAGCGAACCGCGTGAAACATATTCTTTATAGAAAGTGAATTTTTGTAATAAAGTTGAACGATTTGTAAACGTTGTTCAGGTGTAAATCGTTCCATTGATGCAATGCCAAACAATATTGAATAAAAATAACATGACAGCTTGACACGACTCACGTGTGATCTATCAAAAAAAGGCTATTGAAAAAAGTACCTCCATTTGGATCACCTAAGAACTGAAATTTTTAAAAATATTTGTTGACAAGTGTGGGTTTCTAAAAGCTCCATTGAAGGTACCTCTAATGGCATATGTTTATTGGACCTTACAGTAGTCCAACTTGGTTGATTTTTGAACAGCTTTGATAACAATCCTTCCAGGAAGTTTTATGGCTCTACAAAACATTCTATACATAATTATATTAGGCATTACCTGAGGAAAGCTGATTGCTATGGAGGAAAAGCTTCTATTAGGGGTTTCATATAGTCTCATAAAGTTATAAGTTATAACGAACTGATAACATAGCTTTAAGAATTGTAATTGCGTAAACACGATTTTGTATGTAATTATGATATTATGATTTTACGATGCATTAAGACAAGTTGTGAGTCCCCTGTATATAATTTTGATTTTAATCCACAGAACGAGTTATAATTAAAATTTAAATGTCTTAACAATTTGTCTTACGTTATTGTGTTGTTACGTTATGTCAACTAACATAGGCCACTTATGTTAACAACAGAGATAATTTTGTTCGTATGTGCCATTTCTGGTTCTCTCGATCGGCAGTGTTCTTTCCGGTATTTTAACCAACACTAGTAGACATTTATGCTGTTGTTGCTTTATGCTCACAACAGCCGATCTCAACGGCAACACCGGCATACGAGGCATGCCCAGCTGACAAGTGTTGTTTTTACTACACACACACACACACACATGCAAGCATATATGTATGAACATGTATATGAAAACAAGTCGTCGCGTCGGGGTTTTTGCGCCGTCACTTGTGGCAATTGTTTATATTTTCCAATTCCCAACTGACAGTACGATTGCCACTGCCGAAGTAAACGAAAGCAAGCACTCTCTGTGCCGGTGAGCGATTTTAGCGATTCAGTGTTTTGATGATCGTCGTTGTACGACTAAACAATTCTAAAAAAAATTCACACATACATATGTACATATTTATTGACTGGCAATCGCGGATTTGTTGCCACCGGTTTTTCGTTACATTTTAGCCACAAAGCGGTGAATACGAACGCGATCGATTTGATTGATCGCATTTGCGAGTGTGTGTGTGTGCTTGTACGAGCGTTTGTACTTTTGCGCATTGATTGTTATTTGGGCGCGTAAAGCGTTGCGTTCTTGTTGGTGTAAACTATTAAAGAGCCATCATATAAACTTTCTATTGATCGTGCTTGGCGATCGCTGCGTGCGAATTGAAAAATAATTCGTGGAAATAATAAGAAATAAACAGGTGTAAAATGGAAAATTAATAATGTAAATAATTGTTTACATTTAATTTGGTGATCGTACTAAAGAGAAAAATTATTTGTGGTGAAAATTTTGTTTTTGGGTGGATATTAATTTTGAGATAACTATAAATTATTAAAGCATATTTAAAGCTTGAGTAGTTGAAGTAAATGATTTATACGTACATACATATATACAAATATTTTTTTTCATTATGGTGAAAGGGTGCACATGTGTACACCATTAAGTTATAGTACATACCTACATTCCACATATTCACATGTTGTCGCGGAGGTGAAAGTGTGCGAAAGAATTTCTGAAGAGAAATTGTGCAAAAATAATCAAAGTGTAAAGCAAAAAGAGATAAATAAATAAACAAAAAATAATGACGTTGAGGTAATAAATAAAAGTTAATATACTATAAAACAGTGAATTTGAAGTTTAAAAATATAATTGATCCTAATTTATGACAAGGTATTACAAAAAAAACCCAAATTAATGAGAACTATTAACAAAAATTAAATTAACAATTGAAAAAATAAAAAAAAAATTAAAAAATAAGTTATGAAAAATTATTATTGTAATAAGCGAAAAATATAAAAACAGAAAAAATATATAGTGGGTGTTCAAGCTTTCAAAAATTTAATTACAAAATTAACAAAAAATAAGAAAAAACATAATAATAAATACCTACAAAGCTACATACATACGTACATACATAAATACATATGTATATCCACATTCAAAGCTCAAATTTAAACTTGCTGTGACCAAAAGTGAAAATAAAAATACGTGAAAAACAAAAATAATATATACATAAATACATATTTATGTACATACAATTTGATTAAAGTGACGTAAATAAAGAGGTAAAAAAATACAAGAAAATATTTTTTTATCAAAAAAACAAAAAAAAAAATACAAAAAAAAATATTTTTTTTAATTCAATTATTTTTTATTAAAAAAATAATTTTTATAATAAGAAACCTCCCTAAAAAATAATATACTCAGTTGCAGTAAAAGTGTCGTGGTAAATGCAGTTGCTGTCACTTAATTAAATTTGTAACGGTGACAGAAAAAATCATTAAACCGACCAGAATTAATTTCGCCAGCTAGTGACTGTCAACAGGCAATAAAATTAAGCAGAAACATCCTGTTTGCAGGCGATAATGAGACAAGTTATTTGTTGTGGTCAACTTTATTAAATTTTCTCAAAAAGAAAAAAACAAAAAAAAAATCAAGAACGACATTCACAGCAGTCTGCGGTTTAGAACGGATTTAGCAGTCATTTTGTGGTATTAATTCATTTCACACGAAAAAAGGCAAGTAAATTGAAATTACTTTGTTGCAATCGCTCAAATAAAGCGGTTGCTTTGATGGCGACTGTGAGATTGAGTCTGGTTAACTTGAATAAAGAATGGCCACAAGCAAATTTGGCAGATGTTAGTAGGAAGCGGATTGGTAGTGCTGTTATAAGTGGTTGATTACTTCGAGTAAAGAGCTTATATAACAAGAAAAACTGTTAATTTCGGTTGCACTGAAGCAATAATTCCCTTCACACATGCAAAATATTACTAACAAAATCCTTACAGTGAGGTGTCAGTTTGTATGGCTACTATATGCTATAGTAATCTGATCGAAAAATTTTTTTCGGTGCCTTAGACCACGACCCATGCCAAATTTGCTGATGATATCTCGTCAAATGAAAATTTTTTCTGTTTAAGCACTTGATTCAGGTCGTTCACTTTTTATGCCAGCTATATAGTATACCATAGTGGTTCGATATTCGTATATATACAGACGGACGACGGACAGACGGACAAACAGACTTCTAAATCGACTATGCTAGTCATGCTGATTATTTATATATACATATGTATGTATGTACTTTATAGGGTTTCGGAAGTTTCCTTTTAGGTGATACAAACATTTCGGCAAATGTAATATGCCCTATTCAGGGTATAAAAATATACTCTAATAAAAATTTTGCAATAAATAAACTTGCAACAAATAAAATGCAGCAATATTTCAAAATAAATAATTTTGTTGCCATTATGAAATTCCCCTCATACATACGTACAAAATACAAACGCCTTTTCCTCAATCGCTCCTAAAATTCATTTACTTCGGATTCGCCACTTCTTCTCTATTGCAAATAACTCTATTTGGCTTTTCGGGTCAATAAGTAGCGCGGGCAATTGTTGGGAAAGAGCAAGAACAATGTGGAAGTAAGAAGTTAAAATTCTGAAGTAATATTGCAATCTTATAAGGCAATAAGAGAGATAAACGAAAAGCCAAAATAAAGAATTAAAAAAGTAATAAAAGCAAAGACCAAAATAAAAATTCGTAAAGAAAAACACAAAGCTAAAAGAATATCAAAACAAAGAGCTTCTCCTGCGTGTCTGCAATTCGGTAATATTATTTACCAGATGTATGCTAACCACATACATATATGCCTATGTATATATGTACCTCATTACTGCCACTTTCCTGTCCAAAGCAACAAGTTTTCAAAACAAGAATGCCTTACCACAGTGGCTGTTGCGGTTAATTCAATTTGTTGCAGTCGAAATTTATTGCGGCAGAATAATATATTCATACATAAGTGATGTGGGCAAAAGAAAAAGTGATCGTCCACTATGTATCTATTTTGGAATACTATGTTATCGAATTCTGGAATATATTCAAATGCGTTTGTTATCATATTTTTAAGGATATTTCATTGTAATCACTATATTTTTCTTATATTAATGTGGCATATGCGATTGTTATTGCCAATTGTTTTACTTAATTTAAACATACTTCGTTTACTAATGGCGAGAAAGTTGAAAAATATTCGAACTTTCTTTGCCGGGAGATAAGTCATATGTATGTGTGGCATAAATGCACATATATTTGATTTAAAATATAAATCATTGACATAGCAAGCCAATCCACTAACTTTACCTTGAAACAATAGCCAACGCTTTTCCAGAAATAGGTTACTTGAGGAAGTCAGGTGACTTCTGATACGACACTCAGTACTTCATAATCGGTCTTGATTCTCATACTACCTATTTTGATCTTTTAAGATACTTTAGTGACATTTGTCTGGTTCAAATAGAGTATGATTCATTTTCAGCCTATCAAGGAAACAATTATAGCGATATTTTGTATCTTCAATTAATCTTAAAAAATGTCTGTATACTTTCTTTTAAGGCATATAGGTTTGATTAATCTGGTTGGAAATATATATTTTCTTCATTACTTGTCTAGTATTTTTGATAATTATTAAGTTTAGAGTTGAGTTTTACAATGCAATCCATCTGCAATATACATACATATGTAAGTCAGTTGGGAGCCCTAGGATATATCAAAGCTTTCATGGTATCCGACAATAAGCATTTATTTTGTTTTTTCTGTTTATGACTGAGACCGGTTAGTACACTACCACCTGATCAAATCTGACCAGGATTGACCAAAAAACTACATTTTCATGTATATTAATGTAAATATATTTAATTTCATCTTCAGAATAGGTTTTTAACAAACATGACAAACACATGCCAATGCTTAATCAAAATTTCCATACACTTGTTATAGGCCTGGGTGAGTTTTCAGTGGCTTCAGCAAATTTAGATTTTTTCGGTTATGGTTCATTTTTGCAGCGCCATTCGCTAGATTGTTGGACAGTTTCGACGTACAAGCATCAAGTCAAGCATCTCTTTTACGGCCTCTACATGACGTCGTTTTTTCAAATGACTTAGGTTTTTTGGCACGAGTCTGGCATTGGGATGCTTCATATCCAAAAGATTAACCAAATTGAATTGAGTCGATCCATAAGAGACGTTGAGATGTTCTGCTATCTGTCTGAGGTCAACATGATGATTTTGAGTTACTGTTTAAAAGACGTGGCTGGACGACTCTCATAAAGCAAGTTATCAATGACTCACATTTTAGACTGAATGCTATGTGCCACATAAATACTTGTGTTCGCGATAAAGTAAACTCCTAAGTTCTGCAACCTTTTTAATAATTTTTTAGTCCTGATTCCATTGGAAGCACAAAATTACAAGAAAACTCGTCGATTAAGTTTTTCCATGGAAAGCCCTTCGCATCGTAAACAAACAGCTGCCAAACATACACTAATTGACATATGGAGATCAAACTCAGTTTTGCGAATTTTGTAATTAAAAAATTTTGGATTAAAAAAATTAAAATGAAATTTTGTGGTTGACTTAAACTTCACATGAGCGTTAAATATTTAGTAAAGGCAAGAAAAAACGTTAACTTCGGCTGCACCGAAGCTAATATTCGTTTAGTAACTATGTGTCCAGTTTGTATGGAAGCTATATGCTATAGTAATCCGATCTGAACAATTTTTTCGGATATTATATTATTATCTTAAGCAGTAATCCATGTAAAATTTTGTGAAGATACCACGTCAAATGCGAAAGTTTTCCATACAAGTCCTTGATTCCGATCGTTCAGTTTGTATGGCAGCTATATGTTATAGTGGTCCGATATCGGCAGTTCCGACAAATGAGCAGCTTCTTGAAGAGAAAATGACGTTCGCAAAATTTCAAAACGATATCTTAAAAACTGAGGGACAAATTCGTATATATACAGAAAGACGGACGGACGCACAGACATACAGACGGACATGGCTAAATCGACTCAGCTCAACATACTAATCATTTATATATATACTTTATAGGGTCTCCGACGCTTCCGTCTGGGGTGTTACAAACTTCGTGACAAACTTAATATACCCTGTTCAGGGTATAAATATTTATCGATTTAGTTTGCGCGCGTAGTTTAAATGAAGTAATCCGAGTCAAATTTAATTAGATAGTAGTAATGAGCCAATAGTACTAGTTATAGTTCAAGAAGCCTATTTTTGGAGTATCGAATCTTTGGTTTCTGCGCGTAAATCAAATTTGATCAGATGGTATTGTATTGTATTTGAGACCGGTTGAAAGGTTATCATATGAACTAACGAAATGTCGGTCTAAATAGCTCGAAGTATCGTTGAATATTCACTATGTTTCCATATAATAAGTCTTGACTGATCTTTGTTAATTTTGATCCGTGTTTGAATCCTTCACGGAATGGCGTAGGTCCCACTTCTTGCGTAACCCCCTTAACGTGTTTGGAGTACGAACTCAACATGTAGGCATTCACACCAAACTGGAAAAAAAATTGTCCAAACATTTTGTAATATACCGTTACATTGATACTCGAAACCGCCCAAGTGTTTTACGCAGCGTTAAAACCCGCTGTTATTAATTAAGTAAAACCGTAAGAGCCTTGTTGGAAAATAATTAGACACAATTGTTAATTGGAAATTTCTGTAATGTTTAAGCACTTTTAATTAAATCTGAAACAACTGTGTAACCAACAAAAACAAAAGCAAAAACAAAGTGCATACAATGGATACTCATATTAAATCACTTTTTGACGCCACATTTATTTACCGCTAATGGAGAGAAAAGAAATGCGTTGCAGCGAACATTGACAGCGGCGTTGCAGCGGTACAATGAACGCCTTGATAAGCTAGCGCATAGCTGCGACGAGTCTACGGGCTTATGAGGAGCTACGGGTGCCAGCAACAATATATCATATAATTGTAGCAAATTCAATGTCACTGCATGCTTCCTGTGTGCGTGTATGTGTGTGTGTGAAGTGAGAAAGTCGCAGAATTGTAAAATGAGCTTTTCAAATCCTACATTTTCTTTTTGTTTTTCTATGTATGTTGCTGCATGCAAGGTTTTTGGCCGTCTGGGATTTCAAAGCGTGAATGGAGTTAAATGCGGTTAGACCGCTTGTTGACTGTTGACAGCTTTTTCTGTGTTCGTGTGTATGTATTTGTTTGTGTTTCTGTGACAAACGCACTTTCCAGTTTTAATTATCAACGTTGCACGCATCGCTCAATAACACAGCCAGCTATGGAAAGTGGCAATTTCAGCGCTTGCTGTTCGCGCAGGCGCGCCTTATCGCCGACGCGCGCTCACATAAATTTGCAATTTACATATATGTATGTATGCATATATACAACATACTTATATGTATATTGGTTAATAAAAATTGATGAAAGCTATGCAAATTAAAACAGAGTGCGTTGCCGACGCCCATTATGGGCGCCTGCGCGTTGGCCAGACATAAAGTGGTGAGGTGTGGCGGTGGTCAACCACCAGACTGCAATCAGTATTTTGCTTCTAAGTACCGTAAGGCGTTTAAAAGTAATTAAAGTTTCGATTACAAGCGTTGTAATAAAGCGTCTATGTGTCGATTACGCTTTTGAAAAAAAAAAAATTATCAAAAAAATTATGAAAAAAAAAAAAAAAAAAAAATTAAAAAAATTAAAAAAAATAATAAAAAAAAAAAAAAAATAAAAAAAAATAAAAAAACATGAAAAAACGATTACCCCGATTGCATTAAAGTTATAATACCCTTCACTGGTGCATTTATTATACGATGAAAAGGTATAAAAATATCATTATATTGACTTTAATCGGTCAGTTTGTATGGTAGCTATATGCTACAGTGGTCCGATTTGAACAAGCTGATCATTTATATAAGTATATATTAAAGGATGATCCATTTCGAGATTTCCTACTTTTTTTAAAGAAAAAATACAGAACATTCGTTGCCATTTATATAGATTAAGTCCCGATTTTTTTTCTTGGTTCCAAAAACTTCGTGACACACTTCATAAAACCTCTTCGTGGTAAAATAATATTGAAAATAAAGAGTTTCAAAAAACTTACGCACATTTTACAAAACCGATTGTTGCTCCGCAAGCTTCTTTTTCTTGCAAAGACAAAGATCAGCAAACGCTGAATACATAGAATATGTACATATGTATTCCCAGCTTGCCACAAGCGAACACATTTTTCTTTGAGCGGTAATTTTCTCCTTAGCTCACGCTGAAAATGCGCACGACACCGTTAACAGCTATTTACGCAAGCTTACGCGCGGACTTGGTGGGGTAAGTGGTCCGGCGCATGTTTCATCTTTTGACGCGTCGCGGTTCTTTATAGTTTTTTTTTGCATCCATTCTTTTCCTCTTACGTTCACGTACTTGCTTACTACAGACCTACTCTTAACTTGCAGCAAATTGAGGACATGACAATTTTATGCTGCAACGCGTTGTTGTAGAAATCGCACATTCGCGGTCTTACAAAAACAAGTGTTGATGGCGAAAAAATTGGGTTGTGAGCCGGAAGCTTGATTACGCTGAGGCAGAAAGAGAATTTCGCTGGAACGTAAAATTGTAGGGTAGAAAAAATTTCTCGAAATTTTAATATAATACATATGAATATATATATTTATTATATATATATATATATATTTAAAATTACATATATGTATGTTTGTTTCCTTATATACATATAAAAATACTTTATTGTACAGTTTTATCAATTTAGCTATCAGCAAGTTTGTGCATACACCATAAGTATCTCGTTCTATTTTCTTGCTTATAACCCAAATTTTGTTTCTTTGACAGTTCTTACTCAAAACAATTCTTTCGCACTACTTTTCTCTAATTTTTACTTTTGTTTCTTACTACTTTTCCATATTTGACTGATTTTTATCAATTTATGTCATACTCTACGCATTGGATTTTATTGTTATTGTTGTCTTTTGCAATAAATTTCAAGTGTGTCGAAATTCTTCATAACTGCGCACTGAGAAACTATTTTAAAGTTCATATTCAGTACATTATAGTCACTTAGTAGTTTAGAAGCTGAAAATTTCAGTTTGATGACCTCATTACTTCCAATGATAAAAATGCAATCTAAATCTAAAACATCAATCTAGAGAACTAACCCCCTTTTATATCATAATATCGGGTGATCCAAGTAGAGGTACTTATTTCAATAGACTTTTGTTGACAGATCACGCGTTAGTCGTGTCAAGTTGTCATGTTATTTTTGTTCAGTATTCTTTGGCATTTCGTCATGGAAAGACTTACTCCGTATACAAATCGTTAAACTTTATTACGAAAATTTACGTTCTGTAAAGAATGAGTATCGTTTGTTCCGCTCAAGTTATGGTCAACATAATCGGTTACTGAGCGTGCTATTCGCAACACCATCACCCATCTTGAGACCCAGCATTCATTATTAGATAATATTCGACTGAATAGACCGTGTCCAGCACGCAGTGAAGAAAATATTCCAGCCGCTTGTGCAAGAACTGAAACCGCTTGACCTATCCAAGCTACCTCGCTTCCAAGAAGATCCGATGTTTTCAAGCCAAAGAGCAACCTGAAGACATTCAAGAACTGCCATTTCATTCAGCAAAAACAATGGTTTGGTGTGCTACTTTCCACACATCGCATAAATCTATGCATTTATTGAGAGAACACTTTGGTGAGCAGATAATTTACTGCCCCGCAACAAGATCGTGTGATATCACACCGTTATAGATTTTCCTATGGGAAAAGTGGGTAAAGTCTAAAGTCTATGCGAACAATGCCGCTTCGATTCACGTGTCATTCGCTAGTTACCAGTCGAAATGCTCGAACGAGTCATCGAAAATTTAATTCAACGGATGAACCATCTGAGACGTAGCCACGGCCAACATTTGGAAGCGATAATCTTCAACAAGTAAGGAAGGGCTAAGTTCGGGTGTCACCGAACATTTTATACTCTCGCATGATAAAGCGATAATCGAGATTTCATTATACGTCATTTATATATTTTTCAAATACCGTATTTTTGTAAAGTTTTATTCCGCTATCATCATTGGTTCCTAATGTATACATATATTATACAGAGAAGTGAATTTTTTTTAAGAGCTTGATAACTTTTTTTTTAAAAAAACGCATAAAATTTGCAAAATCTCATCGGTTCTTTATTTGAAACGTTAGATTGGTTCATGACATTTACTTTTTGAAGATAATTTCATTTAAATGTTGACCGCGGCTGCGTCTTAGGTGGTCCATTCGGAAAGTCCAATTTTGGGCAACTTTTTCGAGCATTTCGGCCGGAATAGCCCGAATTTCTTCGGAAATGTTGTCTTCCAAAGCTGGAATAGTTGCTGGCTTATTTCTGTAGACTTTAGACTTGACGTAGCCCCACAAAAAATAGTCTAAAGGCGTTAAATCGCATGATCTTGGTGGCCAACTTACGGGTCCATTTCTTGAGATGAATTGTTCTCCGAAGTTTTCCCTCAAAATGGCCATAGAATCGCGAGCTGTGTGGCATGTAGCGCCATCTTGTTGAAACCACATGTCAACAAAGTTCAGTTCTTCCATTTTTGGCAACAAAAAGTTTGTTAGCATCGAACGATAGCGATCGCCATTCACCGTAACGTTGCGTCCAACAGCATCTTTGAAAAAATACGGTCCAATGATTCCACCAGCGTACAAACCACACCAAACAGTGCATTTTTCGGGATGCATGGGCAGTTGGCCACCAAGATCATGCGATTTAACGCCTTTAGACTATTTTTTGTGGGGCTACGTCAAGTCTAAAGTCTACAGAAATAAGCCATTTTCTTTTCCAGCTTTGGAAGACAACATTTCCGAAGAAATTCGGGCTATTCCGGCCGAAATGCTCGAAAAAGTTGCCCAAAATTGGACTTTCCGAATGGACCACCTAAGACGCAGCCGCGGTTAACATTTAAATGAAATTATCTTCAAAAAGTAAATGTCATGAACCAATCTAACGTTTCAAATAAAGAACCGATGAGATTTTGCAAATTTTATGCGTTTTTTTTTTAAAAAAAGTTATCAAGCTCTTAAAAAATCACCCGATAGAATTCGAAATAGCGTTATATTGGAAGAAGGCGTGGTTGTGAACCGATTTCACCCATATTTCGTACGTGTCATCAGGGTGTTAAGAAAATATTATATACCGAATTTCATTGAAATCGGTCTAGTAGTTCCTGAGATATGGTTTTTGGTCCATAAGTGGGCGAGGCCACGCCCATTTTCAATTTTTAAAAAAAGCCTGGGTGCAGCTTTCTTCTGCCATTTCTTCCGTAAAATTTAGTGTTTCTGACGTCGGTTAACGGACTTTTAGTGATTTTCAAAATAACCTTTGTATGGGAGGTGGGCGTGGTTTTTATCCGATTTCTTCCATTTTTAAACTGTATATAGAAATGCCTGAAGAAAACGACTCTGTAGAGTTTGGTTGACATAGCTATAGTAGTTTATGAGATATGTACAAAAAACTTAGTAGGGGGCGGGGCCACGCCCACTTTTCCAAAAAAATTACGTAATATCTTTATTTATGGCATAGTTATGACACTTTATAGGTTTTCGGTTTCCGCCATTTTGTGGGCGAACCAATCTTGCCCATCTTCGAACTTAACCTTCTTATGGAGCCAAGGAATACGTGTACCAAGTTTCATCATGATATCTCAATTTTTACTCAAGTTACAGCTTGCACGGACGGACGGACGGACGGACAGACAGACATCCGGATTTCAACTCTACTCGTCACCCTGATCACTTTGGTATATATAACCCTATATCTGACTCTTTTAGTTTTAGGACTTACTAACAACCGTTATGTGAACAAAACTATAATACTCTCCTTAGCAACTTTGTTGCGAGAGTATAAATAGCGAAAAACGCAAACACATAAGCACATATATGGCGAATAACAAGTTATTATTAGTTATAAATGTATTAGCATTGAGCCATGGCTAGATAGCAAGCAATGCGAGGCAGTAATTGTCGGCTGTTGCAGAACAAATTGACCATGAAAATAAGTTTACCAGAGCTAAGCGCGTAATTCGTGACGCCCACTTTGTACACTATGAGCAAGCAATGGAAATGTAGCAGACAAACTAAAGGCCGCACATGCTGGAGTACATATACACCTATGTATATATAAAAACAAATGTATGCTTATGTATTTATTTACACATATGTGTATATCAGCTATTTGCTCAGGCTCTCCGTTGGCAGTTTAAGCACCTTTAGTGCTTACGAATACGGAGGCGTGGGAAAATCAACCGAATCAAGTATATTTATACTATTATCTCTGGCAGTTTCCGATTGGATCAATTGTTCTATTGAAATTCGACTAAAGCATAGAAATAAAACTAATCGAAAATTAAGTTATACGCTCAATTAAACTCGCATATGTGGAAGGTGTGTAAACAAAGGCGCAGTGTGCATATGTATGTGTGTGTGTGCGTGTGAAAAATAAATTTTCGCAAATGTGTGATAACTCAGAGCTTCTGTAGACAAGATAAATTAATTTTCGTTTGAAAACGCCACTAGATCTCTAATACAATATTGCATGCATAAAAATAAAATATATACAAATCTATCAAGTGCCCTTTTTTTGACGAATTCCATTAATTAAAAGTCTAGCTTTTTCTTATTGTTCTTCATTTTCTCACCTCATTTCCATGCCATTGTGCGGTAGCTAGCGCCAGCAATCGCCGCAAAAATCTGCCAGTCAGCATTTCGCTTCTTTGCCATTTTAAAATGTCAGAGCATATAAGTACATACATATATGAATACATTAGGGTGAGCTAAAAAAAAAATTAACATATCGAGTATATTGGTTTTAATGAATTTATTTAGAAGAATAAAAATGCGAGATTTTTTATTTTTTAATTCAAAAAATCATTTATTTAAAAGCTTTGAAAAGTAAAAAATCAAAATGTGCGGTTTTAGTGTTTATTACATGACATCTTCTATTAATTTAAATGTTAACAAATATTTATATTTTGAATAAGTTTTATTATATTAAAGATTATTTTTGGTTAATAATTATTGTAGGAAAAATTTTTCAATAAAGGCAATCATGAATTTTTTTTTTAATATAAAATTCAGAAATGTATCAATACGAAAAATTTTCTTGTTAAAATCTGAATTCTAAGACTTATTTTGAGCTGTTTTTGAACGTAAATGTTATGCTCTACAAGAATACGTAAGGAGCACTCTCTTCCTTAACGCATCAAAACGCTGGTATTTTTAATGAAAATAATATTTTTAACTGTTTAAAAAACGAAATTTTGAATACTAACCGACATCCTTTAAAATTCAGCAAAAAATCATGTTTTCTACAGATATATTTTCAATTCATTCTAATTCATAATTTTTGCTTTTGGCTCACCCTAATGCACATAAGTATAGTATATGCTTTTAAGTTCAACTTTCAAGTTCAGTTCAAGCGAAGAACTTAAAGTCATTGTCAGTGTTGCGTTTTAATTAATTTGAAAGTAATATTTTTTTCGATAGTAGAAAATTAGAAAAATTAAAAAAGAAGGGCTGAGTAATCTTGCATAGCGTTTGACTAAACATAGTGTGAATTGTTATGAGTGTAGCGAGTACATTTAGTAGCAATATAGAAACTCGATAAATAAAGGCTAAGCGAAAATTTTTATGACTTCCTCCATTTTTGGCACCAAGACCTCTACTGTTACCTAATAACTGACATATTGAATAAAATCCGGTGTTGTTCGAAAGCTAACAAAAACTTATTTAATGAAGCAATCAAAATGTTACATAAAAGGTGATCCATTGCGAGGTTCCCTACTTTAAAAAAAGCACAAAAACTTCAAATTTAATGTCGAATGTTTATTATCATTTGAAAGAACATTCTTTGGTATTGGTTTTTTGAAGTTTATCTCTTTCAAATCTTGTGGCTACATCTCAGATGGCCCATCCGTTGAGTCCAATTTTCGATGACAAGTATTACAAGCATTTTGTCTGGTAACTGGCGAATGATACGCGTGATGTTTTGCTCCAAGGTCTGAAACGAAGCGGGATTATCCGCATAGACTTTAGACTTTACATATCCCCACAAGAAAAAGTCTAAAAGTGTGATATCACACGATCTTGGTGGACAATTAACTGGTCCAAAACGTGAAATTATCTGCTCACCGAAGTTTTCTCTCAATAAATGCGTAGACTGATACGATGTTTGGGTCCGAAGTAGTGCCGTCTTGTTAAAACCAAATGTTGCCGAGATCATGAGCTTCAATTTCAGGAAGGAAATAGTCGGTTATAATGGCGCATAACGGTCGCCATTGACGGTTATGTTCTCACCGGTACCATTTTTGAAGAAATATAGACCGATAATTCCACCGGCCCACAACCACTCCAAAGCAATGTTTTTTCTGGATGAAATAGCAGTTCTTTAATCTCTTCAGCTATATAGTTTTATGACAACGGCTCATCGAAAGATCTTTGAAAAATCACTTAAATATAGTCTATTTATTTTTTAAATATTTTTAAATATATTCTTCTCTGGCTTTTTTTATTTACTACATTACAACTTTGTCTTGTCTCTACTACTAATGATTGAAGTGTCCGATAAAGCAAGTTGTAATTATTTTTGCGTCTCTCTCTGTCGTTCCGCTTTCAGGCTCAAGGCATTACATTTTCAATAGTGCTCAGAAAAAAATTAAAAAAACTAAAAAAATTCAGCGCAAAATAAATTTGTCGGCAAGCAAATTTAGAGCAAAAAGCAAGCTAAAATATAATTACAACTTCAAAGTATTCATTACAACGTTACTAATCGATTAATGAACGCTGATTGATTGGTTGCGATACACAGGTATCCGAAAAGGTATGGTTTAATGATGAGAATTACAAACTGTGTGTGCGGGGTTAAATGTGAATTTTGCGAAATAGAAAAACTAGACCTGTATTTATATAATTAAATTTGGTGTTGTAATAATTTGCGGTTTAAAAATTGTAAAAGAAGTATTTTTTTTTTTTTTAATATTTTAGTTAAATAAAAAAAATTTACTTATAAAATATTATGTGGTATAAATTATAAGGCATTATTTTTTCAATGATATACATTTTTATGGTGAGCTAGCTTTTTATATATTCTTTTTAAGTAAGATTTTGCGCTAACTCAGGAATTGACAATGTCACAGTTTTCAATGATAAAATCTTAAGCAAAACTTTACTACAACATAAAATATAAACAACTCAATTAAAGTAAAAATATTATAAAAATTAAGCTGTTGTGGTCAGCAAACTGTTTACCACTCGCATTTCCGGTGCAAAAACGCCAAAACGGAAATGACAATCCAAACAAATGGCAACACCTTCAGACAACACACAAGCGACTTTGTGAGCCAAAGCAAACATACACACAAAATAAAATAAAATATAGACACGAAAGGCATACACTAAGTAAGCAAAAATATTTATTTAAGGTTTGGCACAAGTTGTCCACCAAAAGCCAACGAAAATAAAAATAATAAATAAATATGAGCAAAAAATCAATCACTAAGCGTTGCTGCGTTCCAATTGACCAACATAATTTATGAGCTGCGCTGTGAAAATTTGCAAGTACCCACAAATAACGTGAGCAAAGTCCAAAAGCAATGTATATATTGTTAACAAATTTAGCTCTGTTTGTATGTTTGTTATAATAGTTAATATATATAATATAAAGTTAAATATACTTGATTCGGTTGATTTTCCCACGCCTCCATATTCGTAAGCACTAAAGGTGCTTAAACTGCCAACCTGAGCAAATAGTTGATATACACATATGTGTAAATAAATACATAAGCATACATTTTTTTTATATATACATAGGTATATATGTACTGCAGCATGTTGCTGCCTTTAGTTGGTCTGCTACATTTCCATTGCTTGCTCATATTGGGCGTCACGAATGACGCGCTTAGCTTTTTCTACAACATAAAATATAAACAACTCAATTAAAGCAAAAATATTATAAAAATTAAGCTGTTGTGGTCAGCAAACTGTTAACCACTCGCATTTCCGCTGCAAAAATGCCAAAACGGAAATGACAATCCAAACAAATGGCAACACCTTCAAACACCACACAAGCGACTTTGTGAGCCAAAGCAAACATACACACAAAATAAAATAAAATATAGACACGAAAGGCATACACTAAGTAAGCAAAAATATTTATTTAAGGTTTGGCACAAGTTGTCCACCAAAAGCCAACGAAAATAAAAATAATAAATAAATATGAGCAAAAAATCAATCATTAAGCGCTGCTACGTTCCAATTGACCAACATAATTTATGAGCTGTGCTGTGAAAATTTGCAAGTACCCACAAATAACGTGAGCAAAGTCCTAAAGCAATGTTTATATTGTTAACAAATTTAGCTCTGTTTGTATGTTTGTGTACATACGTATATATGTGCATATGTGCATAATTATATTAAATGTTTTTTTGTGCCGCTGACCACTTTATGTTTACTCGAGCAACATTTTGCTTGTTCTTTAAATGCCTTCACTTATTCAATGGGCATTTCTGACCCAGTATTAGCGCCATGGCTGATTACGAAATCGTGACTTTTGCGGCTTTATTTTTGCCTAAGCAAAAACACATATTCTTTATTCATATTTATAAATGTGTGTTTGCTCTCTTCGAAGTGCAAATAAAGCGCAATTCCTTGGAAAAATATTAGTTTGCAATTTTGTTGTGAAAAAAAATTAGTAAAATGTTTTGAGGCGCAAACGTGCGATTTCAATAAATAAATTTTGTTAGTATAGCAAAAAATATTTAAAATTAAAAAATGCCTTTTCGATATATTATGAGAATTTTTGAATAGTACAAGTATACTTAATCGTTTCAATTGTTGTTGATTCGATTTACTACAAAAACTTCTTTAATAGTCTAATATGTAAAAATGAAACGCTATTTCGTTAAATGCCCGCAGAACGTCCCAATCACAGCACAGAAAGACGAGAAAATTGGTACAGTTATACGTCTATCACCACCGCTTTTGCAATTACATTCGATGAAATAATACTTCGCCTATCTTAGCGAAATTTTTGACAAGTTTTCGAGATATAATCTCTAAGGTCTTGAATGAAGCATTTTTTTTTTGATCAATTACAACTATTTAGAAAAAAAGGTTGAGAAATTCTCACCAAAATTTGCATTCTTTTGTAAAAACGTCTGCCAAAAATACAAATTTCACTTTTTATACTCTCGCAACAATGTTGCTAACGAAATTTTAGTTTTGTTCACATAACGGTTGTTTGTAAGTCCTAAAACTAAAAGAGTCAGATATAGGGTTATATATACCAAAGTGATCAGGGCGACGAGTAGAGTCGAAATCCGGATGTCTGTCTGTCCGTCCGTGCAAGCTGTAACTTGAGTAAAAATTGAGATATCATGATGAAACTTGGTACACGTATTCCTTGGCTCCATAAGAAGGTTAAGTTCGAAGATGGGCAAAATCGGCCAACTGCAACGCTCACAAAATGGCGGAAACCGAAAACCTATAAAGTGTCATAACTAAGCCATAAATAAAGATATTAAAGTGGAATTTGGCACAAAGGATCGCATTAGGGAGGGGCATATTGGACGTAATTGTTTTGGAAAAGTGGGCGTGGTACTAAGTTTTTTGTACATATCTCGGAAACTACTATAGCTATGTCAACCAAACTCTATAGAGTCGTTTCCTTCAGGCATTTCCATGTACAGTTCAAAAATGGAAGAAATCGGATAATAACCACGCCCACCTCCCATACAAAGGTTATGTTCAAAATCACTAAAAGTGCGATAACCGACTAACAAAAAACGTCAGAAACACTAAATTTTACGGAAGAAGTGGCAGAAGAAAGCTGCACCCAGGCTTTTTTAAAAATTGAAAATGGGCGTGGCGCCGCCCATTTATGGACCAAGAACCATATCTCAGGAGCTACTAGACCGATTTCAATGAAATTCGGTATATAATATTTTCTTAACACCCTGATGACATGTACGAAATATGGGTGAAATCGGTTTGCAACCACGCCTTCTTCCAATATAAAGCTATTTTGAATTCCATCTGATGCCTTCTCTGTATAATACGAGTATAAACATTAGGAACCAATGATGATAGCGGAATAAAACTTTACAAAAATACGGTTTTGAAAAATATGTAAATGACGTATTTTCTCGATTATCACTTTACCATGCGAAGTATAAAATGTTCGGTGACACCCGAACTTAGCCCTTCCTTACTTGTTAGTTTTTCCTTTGTCCAATATGTGAGTCCGAGTTTTGAATATTTCCACTGGAAAATTTCACGAAATTTTTGTAAATATGTATTTTTGGAATAACACAAAATTTGAATAAAAATTTCATTTTTTATTTGAAAAAAAAAAAGAAAAATGAAAAAAGCCATTTTTGTCTCGAGAAAACCCCTGTAACTCCTTGATTTCGGTGAATTTTAGGTATGGTCACGGTTCTTCAAGCACTAGTACAGCTCTTCAAATCCCGTCAGCGCAGAAGTAAGGTAATTTCAGCAGCTAAGGTCAAGAATTCATTTCCTTTTTCTTCGTTTTGCAATTGACACATTATAGTCTCATCTTCTTCAGTTATCCGTCTATACAAAATGTAAATGTTCACATCTATATCTTGCTTAGACGATCTCTTCTCTACATTGCAGTTTTTCCTGAGAAGTTTGCTGAGTGTCAGATGTCCTAATATCGAAAGCAAATTTTATAAGTGTAACGAGTGTACAGAAGAAAATGTCGCTTGACTTTTTCTAAATCCCCATAAACGCGTATTGAATTTGGTTTTCATCAACTTGTTCATGCTAGTTTTAAGTGATCTAAACTATTTTTTTATTATTACAGTAAAATTATTTAGCAAAAAAATTTTCATAGCGCTTTACAAATGATACTCCTTTGAAATCAATGCCATCTAAAGAAAATGATCTTTAGTTTCGTCAGCGAATTTATGTTTCCAGATTAGGAAAAAACATACACCAAACAGAGATAATAAATTTACTTTTCTTTTAAGACTTCCAGAACTATTTCACGGTGCATCAACAAGTATTTCGATTGACTTGTGAGCCTCTGAGTTAGAATTTTTGATGAATCGCAAGGAAAACATTGCTTTGCTTTTAATCTTATATGAATGTATTTTGATATAATTTTCTAGATTGGTATAAATATCGGTCGTCAGTCTCTGTACTATCACCTCTGCGAGGTCAAGTCGTAAACACCTCGCAGCTAATACTTTCATACACCGCGATGAGCTAGTGGGTATAGAGATAAAACGTCAAAGTAAATTTGTAGTGGCCTCAAATAACTCAGACTTACTTACAGAAGTCCATTTTATGGCTTCACAAAGGACTATATGGTAGTCCAAAGGCGATTCTCTTTTTGATTATCAACCAAAGAATCTAACCTAACCTCGCTCTACCATTCGCTTGAAAAGTTTTAGGCTAATCAATTACCTCTGTTCTCGATAAAGTAGATTCTCCAAAACTCGTTTGCAAAAAATTTCAATATTTCGTCGGAAAATATTTTTTCTTTAAATACCCTCAAAATTAACGGCTAAAGGGTATATATTATGCTTTGTAAGAAGAACAATTTGTAAGAAGAATCTAACCGCTTTTTTTAAAACCATGAGCTTACATTTAGTGAAACCATCCTTTTTCTCTTCAGTATTTCCTCCAATTTCAATTTCAGTGTAATGTAAAACCACTTGAAATTCGACTACCAAAAAAAAAAACGCTCAAAATACTAAAAGTAAACACGCTCTACCCGCAATTGATGAATTTCATTGCTGAGTGCTTGCCGGCGACAAAGAGTGCGTTGGTGTAAATTGTCTGGAAAAATTGGTGAAAACTGCATTGGTGCATGAAATTCTTACAAATTTCCGTTTAGTTGCTCGAAAAAGGGAAATAAGAGTTTCCCGCAGGCAAAAAGAAAGAAAACAATTTTTATGTGCGCTTAAAATTAGTGCAAGTGAAAGGCGAACATAAATTTTTGCTTGCAACACATGTTGCATATCCTACAGTACACAGCTATGTACTGACCAATAGAACATGCATTTGCTACACAAGCCACTTGTTTACTTTAAGTAGCCACATTCCGCTATGTGTGCGTGCCTATAAATAGCTAATTGCGTTTGTGTGTGCAGTTTCAGAGTTTTATTACTCCAGTACTCCAGGCAAAAGGAAAAGAGAATCATTAGGCACATGAGCCTAGAAAGCCGCCGCTAGCAGCAGTGTAAAGTGAGACCAGTCTAGGTATCAACACACACAGATTTTTCACTACTCTATTTTTAGCTATTAGTAAATCTGAAAAAATATACAAATAGAAACAAGTGCCAGTCATAAAGCCATAAGCCCATAAAAAGTTAAATAAATAAACAAAAAGCGTTGTTCGCCGAGTCCAGCGCAGCTGAACTCCAGTGCAAACAAAGCGACGACGCACAAATATGCCTTATTGGGCAGTACAGCTTACGGTACACACACGCGAACACACATATGTACATATTCGAAAACTGAAAATTGCTGTTTCCAAATCGAAAATTATTTACCTCATATAGCTTTTTAGTTGCCACACACATGCGACTAACACACACGTCTATATTTTGGTCCATACTCGCGCACCCACCACACTTTGGAGTCTCCTGCACTTAATAAATTGTTGCTAGCTTTCCATAGTCTTGTTGTGTCTACCTTGAATGGCTGCAACTTGCAGCTTCAGCGCTGATTTTCTCCTTTTTTTGTTGCTTTCCATTGTTGTTTACTTTGCGGCAAGTGTTGGCTATCACTGGCTGGCGTCAATGGCTACTGTCTGCTCATTGCCCTTTCTGTTGCTCTGCGTGGGCCTGTATTTTAGGCACGTGTCGATCGGTTTATTGCTTCATTTTGTATCTCCTCTTGTGTTTTTCTTACCTTTTATGGCGTGCAAGCGCTTACAGAGTAGCTTTTCTTGTGCGTGAGACGGCGTAGAAATAAGAGCGGAACTTAAAACTATAATGGGTTTAAGGTATTAGTTATTACAAGTTGTATATCAAATAGAAAGAGAGTGAAATAGAAGTAATACTCGAAATAATTTTCGAACGACTGCAGTAGCGCTGTTTTTTATCAGACTTCTGCAAGAAGAAATTTTCTACTTTTTTTTACAACATTCTTTATATACTTTTATACTAGTTGGTTAGTTGTTTAGTTAGCCGATCGCCAAATATCGACAATACAAAGCCGTTCAATACACCAAATTTAATTTGGACTGACCAAAAACTACATTTTCACATATTCTAATACAAATCTTTATTATCGTTTTCAAATTTAATGGAGTATGTTTATTATCATTCAAATGAACATTATTTGACAAATATTTTTTGAAGATTTTCTTTTTCAAATGTTGGCCGCGGCTACGTCTCAGATGGTCCATCCGTTGAGTCCAATTTTCGATGACTCGTTCGAGCATTTCGACTGGTAACTGGCAAAAGACACGCGTGATGTTTTACTTCAAGGCCTGAGTCGATGCAGGATTGTTCGCATAGACTTTAGACTTTACATATACCCAAGGAAAAGGTCTAACGGTGTGATAACACACGATCTTGGAGGCCATTCAACCGGCCAAAACTGGAAATTATCTGCTCACCAAAGTGTTCTCTCAATAAATGCATTGATTGATGCGATGTGTGGAAAGTGGCGCCGTCTTGTTGAAACCAAATGTCGAGAATTATTCAATAATGAATGCTGGGGCTCAAGATGGGCGTGATTTGCCAAAAAAAGCGATTGGAAAAAGTACCTCTACTTGAATGCCCCGTTGTAAACAAGTTTATCATAAAATCTATTAGCAGTTCGGGAATGCACTATAAGTGATAGACACATCCACAAATATGGGAAGAAACATAGTAAGAATCAAAAAAATAATTAAATACTAGACTATTAAATGTATGTAATTATGTATGTATGTATTTACACATGCACTTTTATATAAAATAATTTCTAGTTGCTTTGAAATTATGAGGCGGTGGCAAACATCATGTTTGATAAGTGGCATGCAACAAAAGAAATTAATAAACATGAATGCCCCTAACCTTCTAAAGCGAAGATAATGCATCTACTTATGCATGTCATATTCCATAATGCACCACAAGTGCCCACATATAAAGCAATGCCTAGATACGAACTTGTACAAATTTAAATTTACATTAGTGAAAACATAAAGCAGCAATTGGAATTTCTTACTCAGCCACTTCAGTTGCAACAATGCAACTGTGTGAATCGCTTGAATTTATCCCACGGAAATAAAATAATAATTATGTGCATAGGCCTTTATCTTTAATTTTCTTCAACTTGCTTGTATTGGTTGATGCCCTTCGGTTAATATGGGGGCATAGGTAGTATTTGTCACAAAATATGAATATGATAAATGAATGGATGCATGTAAATTGAATATATGTACTTGTATAAGCTTTGTGGCAGTCACTTTGTCAAGTGGACAAATGATAATTTACTTATTTAGTGAATAATATATTAAACAATCTATATATAATACATATAATAACTAATCCTCTTTGATATCTCTCTCTTTTGACTTGAATATTGAATACAATCAATATTTACAGTACCAGTTTCTATTTAAAACACCAGAAAGATTAATTTAATGCACCACCACCCCCCTAACGAAAGGCAATTTTTTGAAAAACTTAAAAAAGAAGTCTCTGGTAGAGATTGTTCGTACAATGAGCCACGTTAAAAAAAATTAATTATGGATCAAATGAAGGCATTTCAAAAAATTACTTTTATCAAAACTTTTAGTCGTTTTCGGATTTTTTTCGAAAAATGTTGTATCGAGAAACTTCTTCTTATTCTTTATTATTATATACATAGAGTTTATTCTTTATTCGTCGATAGAGGACTTTACTTCTCAATTGGATACTCAGTCCGAAGTAGCAACTGTTGGCAAGAGTTATTTTGCGTTGGATTTCGAAGCTAAGATTGTTGTTGTGTTATTGCTGATTCCAAGATAGACGAAATTATCTACGACTTCAAAGTTATGACTGTCAACAGTGACGTGGATGCCTAGTCACAAGTGCGACGACTGTTTGTTTGATGATAGGTGATATTTCGTCTTGCCCTCGTTCACCACCACACATTTTGCTTCGTTTCCTTATTCATTATGGGGAAAGCAGAACTAACGGCGTGGTTGTTATGGCTAACGGTATCGATATCATCGGCGTATGCCAGCAGCAGTACACTCTTATAGAATATGGTACCTTCTCTGTTTAGTTTTGCAACTCGAAGTATTTTCTCTTTCAGCAGATTAAAGAAGTCGCACGATAGGGAGTCGCCTGGTCTAAAACATCGTTTGGTATCGAACGGCTCGGAGAGGTCCTTCCCGATCGTGATGGAGCTTTTCGTGTTGCTCAACGATAGTTTACACAGCCGTATTAGTTTTGCGGGGATACCATCAAAATCATAATAATAAGGCCCAATCAGTTTGTTGGCGGTGGACTTTAATTTTTCAGACAATCCGCTCGATAGAACCTTATGTGCGATATGCTGCCTTTACTTCAAGATGTGTTAAAAATTGATTGATCTTAGGATGGTAGTATCTATGATCTTTTGAAAATAAAATCGATCGATCAAATAAAAAATATCTTCCCAAAAAAGTTGATGGAAAATATTTTTACCATAATAAGAGCTCGAAAAGGTCAGAAATTTGTTTTTTTTTTTTTTTTAATTTTATTTGGCATTAATTTATATTGTAGATATTACTATGACCTTTATTACCGCTACAATCTAACACTAGGTGTGTGTTATGATCGTGTATAATGTGTTCGATTTTTAGCTGCTGAAAAAAGCAATGAACTTGAGACACACGCCATACCGTTCGTTTTGTTTGTTACGCCTGTCATATTTGTGGCCTGCGCTGGGGTATCAATTTTAGAATCGCTTTAGTATTTTTATTTTTTGTTGTACTTTTTTATATTTTACTGTGATAGAGAACAGCTTTGCGTGTTATTGAAAGTATAACATTGCCGAGTTCGATACACGCACCTGCTTTAGATTGCGGCTACGAATTATAGTAAAGAAAATGAGAAAAAATTATGAAACAAGAAAAAAATTGAATGCGTGTCTGTATGTATGTATGTATGTATATTTATGTTTTTATGTGTATGCGTTTAAGCATGTTTGAGAAAGCCACAGATGAAAAAAATGGCTCTAAGCTTCATTAGTTCACCAGCTTAAATTGCTTCCCCACAATTGGATCATTTAAGGTCTTCCGCCGCTTGGAGTTAGTTGAAAAAAATATAATTACAAGCTTTAAATGGATTTTCAATTTGGTGCCAATTACAGCGATTACATGTTGGAGTTTTTGAACTCTGCTTTGGCGGAGCAGAAGAGAAGATGGCTTCGAATTAAAGAGGTTAAAATTTCAAATTTGGTTAAAATTTTTTTTGGAAATTTTATTTGATATTTTTCATTTTCATTTTTATTTTTTTGTTTTTAATTTTTATTTTCTCTTTTTTTTTTTTATTTTATGCGTTGTCTTAAGTTCAGTCTATGGTTTAGTTTTCTGCCTTAATTTCGCTTAAACGCCAATTAAGCTTTCAATTTATGGTTAATACTAAATGTCGGCATAAAACCTAAAGGCAAATATTAAGAAAACCGCGCTAGAGAAACCCAAATTATACAAATTTTATATGCAAATTCAAATATGTCGAGCACGTGGCTAAAGATTAATCTTAAAACAGCAAGCGTTCTTGTTATTTTTTTGTGATTCCATGTTATAACAAGTGCCTATGAATTATTGTTGTTTTTGTAGCCACAACAGTTCATTGAAACGGCGTTTTGTGGTTGCTTTTGGCGCATTTCCAACACCTTTGCTGTTCGGCTGGCTTAGATTTCGCTTGATAGACTTCAACAAAACCGTCAAAAACGTGTCTGAGCGCTGTTTTGTTATTTGCATATTTTGTGGTATTATGAGGCACATATACATATATATACATATATATATATAAATTTCTTTGTCCATATTTTCGTGCGTTTTGAAAGCTAATTCATATGTCTTTTTTATGGGTTTCATTGCCTCATTTACATAAGTACGCCTACGCGTCTTTTTCAACACTCCTACGAATTGTTGTGGTTAGTTTTTGTGGTAGTCAACGCATAGTTTTGATGCGTGTATGCTTTTATTAAAACATTTAGGAAGCTCATAAATTAACGCATTGTGTTTAAGCTGTGATTTTGGTTTGGCTGTTTTGTTGTTGCTTTTTGACAGACCTAATAAAGCTTAACTCTGAAAACTTTTACGTAAATATAATAATTTTTTTTAGATTTATATTTTTTGTTTTATATTTTATTATTGTATTTTTTTGTTTTTATTTTTTTTTATTTTGATTTTAATTTTAATTTTAACTTTAATTGTAATTTTAATTTTAATTCTACTTTTAATTTTAATTTTACTTTTACTTTTTAATTTTAATTTAAATTTAAATTTAAAATTTAATTTAATTTAAATTTTGACTTTAATTTAATATTTTTTTGCAGACCTAATAAAGCTTAACTCTGAAAACTTTTACGTAAATATAATAATTTTTTTTTAGATTTATATTTTTTGTTTTACATTTTATTATTGTATTTTTTTTTGTTTTTATTTTTTTTTTATTTTGATTTTAATTGTTTTAATTTTGATTTTGATTTTAATTTTAGTTTTAATTTTAATTTTAGTTTTAATATTAATTCTACTTTAATTTAATATTTTTTTGCATTTTTTTAATTATAATTTTATTGTAATTTTAATTTTTTTTGCATTTTATTTTGGGTTTTTGAACTAATTTTGTATAAAAATTCTAGCAACACTCAATATACTCTTTGTGTGCATTTTTATTAAAATATTATTTGATCAACCATTCTGTGTGTTACAAATTTTTTGTATTATTTGGCAATATAACCCCACTAATTATTTATTGTCAAGGCGCTAAAAGCTTTTATAAAGAAAATGTTTATTTTAAAATTTTAATTGATAACATTTATTTTTCTTTATAGGTGTTGGCGTTGATATTTCATTGAGTTGCTTAATTGGCGAGTGATCTTAAAAGGTGAGCTTAAGCATCATACATACATATATACATATGTATACCTGTAGCATACTTTTATAAGAAACGCTTTCACAAAAGCTTAACGAAATTATGATAATTATTATATGTATTGTTGTACCTTTCCGAAAATTAATTTAGACCAAACTCTTGGAAATCGTGTTTAAATATTTTTAAAATGCTATATATTAATATGTTTAAAATCATCTCGAAAATGCCAACAAAAATGTATGTATTAGCAATATTTCTTTTCACACCACGAAACTTATGTATATGTAGGTTAGTTAGGGTTAGGTAAGGTTAGACGGTCGATCCCTCAGTATGGCGGGGAATCGCACAAGACTGTTATGTACAGTCTTTTCTGAAGCTAGACGAAAAACTCTAGTTTAGGGAAAACGCCTTGAATCTAACACAAATATGCTTAGGTGTTTTATTTCTATTTTACATTTGGACGTCTAAAAATATGAGATCCAAGGTGTTTTCGACTAGATCTGGCAGAAGCAGAGCATTCGAGGAGGACGTATTGTGATGATTCTTGCTCATCTGCTTGCAGCAAGATGATGCATTCCCGGTGAGTGCCCAGTTAGAACTTCTACAACTATTGAAAAATGGATATTGCTGAGAGTGAAGGGTTCTTTTGACCTCTTCCAATTTACCCTGGGCCAGAAGGACGTTATACCGCTGCTAGTAGTTGCCCAAAGCTTGCTGTGCTGGTCTGAGGCCTAACAGCTCAGTAGCAAACCACAAGAAGCTCTTTCCGCAAGCTCTGATTCATCCATAAGACAGTTCACCACCTCTCTCCTCCATGTTGTACTTCCCTCCCATGCCTCCTCCGAACGTATATGAGCAGAGAAATGACAGCCAGAGTTAGGTTCAGCGACCTAGTAATCCAAGTAACTCTGAGTTAACTCATACTTGGTATTCTGAAAGCCATGAAAGAGGCTTATAGGAAATCACCTGGCAGTCGACTTTCTCAAGTTCCGGAAGACCATGTTAATGTAACAATAATATGTATGTATATATCTAATATCTAATAATTGACATTTTCTGACCTTTGGCCTTATTTGAAGTTATGGCAAATGTTTATCGAATTGAAAATTAAAAGCTTATTAATGAAATTATCTGGTCTGGGGTACATGGCAGGAGCTTTTGTCTTAAAATTCGTTACTAAAATTAGTATCGAGAAGAATATTGAAAAAAGATCTTTACCTCAAGCTCCAAAGCAAATTTTTGTTTGATATCGATTCAGATGTTGAATAATCGGTGACCGTATACCAACAATATAGATTGTTTTAAAGGTTATCAACCATATTTGTGATCAATATGGTCACTTTTGAGGTTAAAAAAGTTTATCGTTGCCGCTTTTATTCTAATCGATCGAAAAGTATTTGCATTTCTAGAAAGAGTTTAATCAAAGCGTAAATAATTTTTTTCGAAATATTTGACTTCAGCGCCACCAGCGGGTATTTTTTTTATCAAAACATATTTCAAGGTTGAGTGAAATCGGTTCATACATGAGAGCATTCGTGCTCTGATTCAATTTTATAGCTATTTTCCAAAATTTGTTCGAATACTCTTTTTCATTTAAATGCAGCTTAACTTAAAATTGATTGTTCTTTGTTGATATATACATAGTGATACCATCTAGTAAGATAAATAGTTCTTTAGATTTTTCTTGAATAGCTTTCTGCTATGGAAAGATGCATGAAGTGCATCCATTCTTAATAAGATCGTTAACCATGATATTGTCAACCGATAACTTTTAATAAATCATTCATTTATAATTTTCGAATGCTGTGGATTTCAATATATTTTAACCGTTACTTGAAATGCTGAGCCAAAAACCCTCTAAGCAATTTTTTTCTTTCTTTCTCAGGCTTCAGACTCTTAAATCAATATTAGTTCAAGTAGCTGTGCATCGCTTCTCAGTTGATTGCATGGCATTGTTGTTGTGTTTACTACCTGTTAATGGAATGTTTCACTTTTTCTTGCATTTTCTCGAGATTTCTTTTTTGTTATGTTTACGGTATGTCCGCCATTGTCTGCTTGACGCCGCTGTCAATGATGCTTCTGTGTGTCAACGATGTCCCGTTGCCAAACAATGACGATTGATTGTTTATGGTCACAATGAAATTGAAAAATTGTCTGCGTCTGAGCAGCGGAAATTATTTCTAGGTAGCTGGGTTATTGTTTTTTTTTCAGTTTTGTTGTTGCAACAGCACTGGGCAAGTGCAACAATTCAACAGTTTCACTTTCAACGAATGCATAAATATTTACATAGTTGACTGTACACGATTGTTTGGATTACTGAGTGAGGTTTCTTGTTGATAAAAAAATTTAGCGGCAGAGATAAAGGCATTTTTTGCTATATACATATGTATATGAAAAAAATTGCTTTATTTTGACTTTAGTCATATTTATTTCAGATTGTTTTTGTTTGTTGCTGCAACATTTTATTCATTTTTTGGACCATATATTTTCTAATTTTTTGCCACGGGTGATTTGTTTTTATGGAGCTCCGTCATAAGTTTTCCAGTTTCATTTTTACAATAAATCTGACTGCAAACTATGTCATAAACTCTTGATAAACTCATTAAACACATATGCAACAAAAAATTAAAATTTTACTATGCACACTAAAAGTACACTGTGGACACCTTCCCACACTCTATTGTTGATACTTCCTACACTTCAACACATCTAGTCTAGATTAAAATTAATTTTACGCTGATTTTTCCATCGTTAAACTATGCACTTGGGTTGAGAATATATGTTTACCATCGAAGCCTACTCATTTTGCTGACAGAATAATTGTAAAAGCTGCATTTACATCAAATTTATGTGCACCGGTGGGCTCATATTGTTATGTGTGGGCTAAAGTGTTGCATACGAGTTAAATATTCAATAATTTTAATTCGAGAAGTTAACATCTTGTTCACGCAATCTAAGTCCAAACACAATAAAACACACTAGTTGACGTGATCAGATTAATACTGGATGTAGGTTTGATTTCTTGAAGATTTAATTGGTTAGGTAACGGAGTAATTTATAATTTAATATATGTATCCAGATCACATATCGTCAAAAATAACAAAATAACGTAACATCACTTTTCATTAGTCTGCAGGCGAAGAAAAAAGTATTAGAAACCACTCATATTGAAACAACATTTGAGTTTTGGTTATAAAATTTTTTTATATTGGTTATATCTGAGAGCGGAAGTTGAAATTGTATGCTACATACATATGTATGTAATATATAAATTTTTTTGTTATTGATTTGGTTAGTTTGCGGCAAATTTGTTCTTGAGTATAGATATAACTTCTTTTGGTACTTCCAGAAAGCTTTTTATCCTTTATTCATTGATTTAGTATATCACCAACTGCTGGAGCTCATAGCTGATAGGTCAATGATACGAGTTCTTTTTTGAATTTATAATTAAAATTATTCAAAAGTCATATTGACTCTATTCCAACCTTTAAATGTAGTAATAGTTAAGTCAGAGCTGGGTGCTTTAGCTTGGGGTCAAGTTAAGTCAGGTTGGCCTTGTCGCTTCTAAGATATAATTTTTTCATTCATCATGTCACTGAAATCATTGAGGATAAATATTATTCATTTAAATGTAAGTTAGAAAAAGATTTTGGAATTGAACTAGCATCATCAGTTTATCTTTTCAAGGCATCAAAAACAAATGGATATGAGGGTATAATGGTAAAAAGCCATATAATTTGATCCAGACGTTGGCATAAATTGTTGACAGTATAGACCTGAAATATCGGCGGATTTTATTACACATAATTTGCTTCCAAGAAAAATGTTGAGCTTCATTTCGTTATTCCCAGAAACTTAACGATTTCTTACTTTATTTGAGTATTTTCTAAAAGTGATTTCAGTGATTCAACAACACAAGCCTAAGAAGATCGTTGAAGAAATGCTTCGTTCTTGACGACCTACGACCTCTTAAACTGATGAAAATATTAAAAAAGTGAAAGATATGATGCTGGAAAATCATAAGGGCAATTGCTCGAGAGACGGCAAGAGAACTCGACATCTCTCGCGAGTCCGTTCGAATGATTTTGATGTATATTTTGGAATATTTAATAGGTAACCGTAGCTCGCAAGGGAAAAACACTTGTTTTAGAGCTTGTTTTAGAAGCTGCGCTCAGGTTGCATTTTAGTTTTCTTCATGTTGCTAAGCATTTTCAGTATATGTACATGTAAACATCTATATGTATGCACATAGTATTATTATTTTTAGACCAAATGCACTTCCATATTGAAACTGCGCACTTATTTGTAGACAACTTTGTTTTCAGTTGGTGTTTTAGGTAATAAAAAATCTCCCATACACAATGTACATTAGCTGTATTACACACATTTGTACTTAGCAAATAGCAGGGATTTATTGCTGTTTCATTTTTCAAGGTGTTGAAATTGTTATTGGAGCATGCAGAGACGGCACATCATTAACACTTCGTTAATTGTTTCGACTTACATATGTAGGTACATAATGAGAAATTGAAGCTTAATTCATAAAAAAAACTGATTTTTGTCAAGAATTAAAAGTTTTTCAGGTGCTTTTTTTTTTATTAAATATTTGAATTGGAAATTTTTATCCTCGGGATGCTGGATATATGTGTTATTAATATGGGAAGAATAAAGTTTGCGTTTGACAAAACGTATTGTTGATAGTTGATTTGTTTTCTTAAATAATGATTACAGACGAAAACTATACCAAAAAGATAGAAGTTGATGTGTAAATTTTTTACACTAGTAAATTACTAACATACTACTTAAATAGTCAGGATCTATGTATATTTTTAAAAGCTTGAAATATAGATTTCAAGAAATTTTTATTTTTAACTAACTTCAATAACCTTGGATTGGGTATTGAAGCTTAAGCACAGAAAATATTTAATAATTATTTGTATTAGTCTCTTGACTTCGGCTTAAGCGACATATGTTTTGGAAATTTTTCGGATAAAAACACCACTCTATCAATTGTTTTAAAATTTGTATGGTATTTTTATACACATTTTATGAAAAGAGTAAAATTGTTGTAGGAAAAAAATTGGAATGTTCATAGTAATGTTACCAAATTTCCCTTAGCCGAAACCTCTTTATGAAATGAGCAATAATTTCCTTTGACTTTAATCAAATCAAAATTCAATAAAATAGTACAAAACTATTGGAAGTGAAAGGATGCAGGATTTATATCGACTAGGACGTAGGATTTATAGACAAAATTTACTATTTTTGTTAGACACTTCAATACAATCCTCTTCATAGCAGAACTACTAAGCTACAAAAGAGAACTAGAGGAATTTTAAGGTATTTTTTGAATGCTACTTTTTCTCTTTTTATTTTCCGAAAATTTACATCCAAGCGATTCAAAACAGGGCGAGACTCCTAGCTTTTCAACTATAGAACAGAAATAAATACATATAATTTCTTAATTGCTAATTATATGGTTTTGAGGGTCGAGGTTCTGCAGACTGAACATTTCTTTAAACTGATCACTTAATCATAATCATGCTGCAGCGATTCCACCCTTCTCCTCGGATGAAACTCAAGCAAAATCTACAACAATGGCCTCATTAAAAAAAAAAAAACAAAGGAAACCAGTTACTTCGGTTGCGCCAAACTATAATATTCATAAAGGAAAGGAAGTGTGCAAAATTTCAGATCAATATTTATAAAACTGAGGGACTAGTTTGTATATATACCGACGTCATGCTGATCATTTATACACACACTTTATAGGGTGTACGTCTACTTGACCAACTGAATACTGGGTATAAAAAAATGAATTTTATAGAATTTAAAGGGTTATATACAGTTGGAAGGCCGAAGAAAAACGATTTTTCCAAATTTTTTTTTTTTTTCGGGGAAAACTTTTAAATTTATTGATCCAAAAATTTGTACACTTATTATGGTATTTTTTAACTGTATTTTAAGGCTTGGTATTCGTAGAAATATTTATTTGGAAAGGAACTAATTTTGATCTCCGTGAGCTCCTCTCAAAAAAGAAGTTTTGCGGTGACCACAATATCTCGAACTGGGTCCTCCGAAGTTAAAAAAAAAAACCAAAACAGATTTCGTTAAAGTAATGTTAAATCTAGTAACTAAATCGAAGGATAAAGTAAAATAAAATTTGTTTGACAGAACGGCGGTTTCTAAAAAAAAATCGATTTTTGACCAACATTTTGGTCTTAAATTGTTTATAAAAGAATATTTATCGGTGAGAAAACCTTTTCGTTTAATTACTAAACCAATATATTTAAGAAATTTATTTAATAATCGGTTTGGCCGCTATCAAGTAATGTTTGTCATCGACATTGAAAACCCCACTTTGATAAAAACGCGTTTAAGGTTTGGTCTTGTACTTCCAAGTCTTTTCAAATTTGCGTGTAACTTCGAAAATGTTCACTGGAACGATATGATATGATTCGGTGTGTATTCTTAAATATAGTAGGTTTGTATGGAGAACTATATAAAGAAAATGCAAAAAAAAATTTAAAAGCGATCGGCTAATGTTTCTCTGAGAAATCACTTCAGCAAATTCGAAAACGTCTGTTTCGATAAAAACGCGTTTAATAATAAACTGATGGAACAGATTGAACCGAGCGGCTATCGTTAGAAGCTGTAACTCAAAAACTATTTTAGATATCGATTTAAAATTTATTTGGTTAAAGGTAAAGCCAATCAATTTATGAAAAAACCGTTTATTTTTCAGACTAGGTGCCCACATTAATTAATAGTTGTTTAGGTATTTTTTCAATACTACTTTTTTTTGAAAAATTTTCTGAAGGTATTTATTCTCGTTAGAAGTTTTTTTTTTCAATGTACTAAACTAAGCAAAATCAAGTGTTGAAATGTAGTTCAAACATTACTAAACGCTAATAGTGACTAAGTGCTTAGCTGGCTTTTTATTAATTACATAAGTGTGTTTGTACATACAAACAAGTATACATGCACATCACACATACCTATACAATTTATGTGCATGCACCGTTAAAACGTTTAATTGTATGGCTGTGGAGGTGGAGTCCACAAGTTGGCGCTAGAGTTGAGAATAAAAAAATAATTCGGTATGTTAATAGCCGCGCTCGAAGAAAGCAACAAAAACGACAACTCGAAAACAATGCAGAAAGAAACAATAAGAGCTACAGTGTATGCGCTGTAAGCCACTGGACACGCTTGATTGAGTTTTTGTTATTTTTGTAAGCGATCGAACTGTGCGCCGCTGACTTTGGTATTGGCTTTGGCTGCACCGCAAGCACCGACAGGAAACACCAAATACGAGAACACATAACTGTGCTGTTGCTTTTTCAAATATTGTTGTTGTTGTTATAATTATTTGTGTGTGTGTTGTTGTAATTGTAGTGGTCACAGTTTGTAGAATAGCTGCATTGTTGCTTTGTTAGTCACTTAATACTAGCGGAGACCTGCATGTGTGTGCAATTAATTACTCAGAGTATATACATAGTATATACATATATGTACACACATATGTATATTTGTATTCAATTACCGCTTATGAGAATACGCGGTTACTCTGCTTTGATTAAATGCTTCATCAGCATTCCAAGGTAATTGCGCGCCGCTCCAATAGAAGTGCAACATTGTTTGTTGCATTGACGCTAACGGCGTCCACGCTAATCACAGCAATGTTATGTATGTATATATATATATGTATATACAAATACAAACAGCAACAGCACAGTCGGTATTAAGTAAGAGCATGAGTTTGCAGTGAGTACACACACACGCTGTTGTGGTATTTATCACTGGTATGCATATAAACATGCTGGGTCACTGTGGCAACATGTTGCGCGCAATAATTTGTTGCGGCAGCATTGATTTGACTATCGTCTTCAATGGAAATGCACGAATGCATGTGTGTGTGTGTTGAATAGCGGGCTGTCATGTATGAAATAGTAGATCTGTTTGTTGTTGTTTGTGAATTTTGTTGTTTTTTTGTTGTTTGCGACAACATGTTGCCTAGCCAGTGGCCGCGTGCAGGTGCTCAAAATTTCGATTACATGCCATGATACAGCTAATGTATTTGATTAATTTTTATTTTCTGTTGCAAGTAATGCAATTCTGCGAAAACAAAGCGCTTGTTGACGTTCATTAGCTAATCTTATTAGTTCACAGCGGTGGAACACGTGTGTTACTGACGTACAACATGTGATGCTAATGCAGGTGTAAAACATTACTCACAACTACATATGTACATATGTATGTATGCACATATGTCCATTGTAAATTTATGCAAAAAGTTAAATAATTCAAATAGCTTTGATTTGCGTTGTTCTTGGCCTTTGAAAAATTATTGCTGTGTAAATTATGCGACTTTTATTGTGTGTTGTAAATATTTATTTCGTAATTGCTACATGATTACTTGGAATTTTTAGGTAATTTATTTAATTTATTCAAACATAAAGTTTGACCTTGCATACTCGGCATTTAAGTGATCAAAGTGACTTTTATGATTGAAGTTGGTTGGTTGGTTGAAAAAAAGTTGGCTGGACCCTGGTTTAGGCCCGTTGTTCTATGCTTGCAGTTAGGGAAATAAATAAACTAATTGGTATTCCGCTGAATTGAAATATTTTTTTTCTATTTTTCTTAACGTAGGACTGCTATCATTATAAAAGTTTTCAGATACATTATTTTCTTTTTAAATATTTTTGATATAGATGATGTGTTTATTAAATTTTAATATTATGCAACATTTGTCCTTTTTAAAATGACGTTGAATTACCATTTGTTCAAGCACCTAATTCTTTAATAATGTATAGGCATGTTGAATAGAGATATGTTTCTGTATTTTTTGAAAATCTTATAGAAATGTGAAGAATAAATATTGAATTTAAATAAATAAATCCTTTTATTAAAATCGACATTTACTGAATATACAAATACTTGATATATTTATTGACTTATAAAATACAAGTAGACAGAATTTCCCCCAATTCCTTAGTACATCATTTTGTGTATTTTACTTACATATGTCCATACCTGCTGACGACAGCTTTACCCCAGGGTGCTCAAAAGCTTATCGGATCAAATCAATGGGTTGATCAGAGCCCTGAAAATGCCAAGCAATTTTCCGTACCGATTGGCCGTGTGGAATGGATATACTAACCACCTAGGTCCGGTACGCATTCAACTTACACATTCAACTGACAAAGTGTTAGTACTTCCCGCATTCAGGTTTTAATCACAACCACCACGATACTCCCCGAGGCATCAGTCCGCATGAGCAGGTTACAGCCAACAGTTCCTGCTCCCTGGTATCAGCATTAAGTCCCCAGTCAGACTTCGTAGCCGGAACTACTACAAGTTGAGTCTCGATACTGCTCTGAATTGGTGCCCAGAGCTGGGACCCCATAAACACATTACATGCACACACCACTCACACAAAAACTAACCCTAATTTCTATTTAAACGCCTTTGCCACTAAACAATGGCGCATGCGAGATTACATCGCAAACATCTATGTGTCCATCTGTATAGGCACGTTTGAGCCAATACAATTTTTCGTACTTGACGTCTAGTCACCAATAATGATGGTTTTGATGAAGAGTCCTCAGTTACGTTGTCAAGTTGTCGTTTTTTTTCAAAAGATTTCAGTCTTTTGGTAGGCGTCTAGCATTGTCACGTTTCATACCCAAAACATTAACCAAAATGTGTTGAGTTGATTCATAACAGTTTTTGAGATCTTTTGATATCTCTCTCTTATGACAAAACGACGATTCAATAGCAGAGGTGGATGGACGATTGCATGAGTGAACTTTTCGATAACTTCACGACCTTCTCTAAATGCCTTGGCCACTCAAATACTTGTGTTAGTGTTAAAGTAGACTATCTAAAACACTTTTGCAATTCTAACGATTCCTTTGCCGTGATTCCATTCGGAACACAAAATATCAAGCAAACTCGTTTTTCTATATTCTTTGCATGGTAAAAATCACTAGAGAGGCGTTTCGCGTTTTTTACCGATTCGGTTAGTGCGCTTAGTTTAAATTGATCAGTTTGAGTCAAAATTGATAACAAAAATGTTTGGTCTGAAATTGCCTACATTTAGGCGCAATGCAGTAAAAATATTAACCAAGAAAATATCGATTATTGAACTTTACAAAAATTTTTTTCTAAACCGCGCCTAAACCAAAGGAAATCATATGCCATAGACAGTGAATCTGTGTTTTTCTGATTGCACTATCTACAGAAACTAGTTCATTTAACTATATTTTTGCGGCTGAAATGTAGGCTAGAACTCAGGAGCTGATTTTTAGGCATAATTACGAAATTTTATTTTAGTCATTGTACTGAAAAAAAATTAAATTTGTCAAACATGAGATATCTTTAGCTTTGAACTATCTTCTTCTTTCTTAATAATGTGGAATATCGCTTCTAACTTCTATGAATGGAGATGTGATAGGAAAGAGCCGTTTGAGCTTACAGTTAACTTGGTGATTGGGTATATTTTAGAATTGTTATTCTGCACGGTGCTATAATTGTTATCAATATATGTATGTATGTCAGTGATACTTCACTCGTAATAGTTCATATAAATTCGGTTTATCCGGGCTCTTTCTAATACTTAGCTTCTAAAAAAATTAGGAAAATGGAAGATTAATCAGATCTAAATCGATATTAATACCCTAGTAACATTTGAAGAACAAGCTGCTCCGATGTATAGAAAGTTTAACTTAACTTTATGTGGTTGGCACAAATTATGGAATCATCGAAGTTTTGGATCAGTCAGTTTAGAGAATATCACTCTAACAAAGTCTTTTCTACGTGGCTATTGCTTTCTAGTCATTAATCAATGCGCTAATGAATTCAAACGAAAATCATTCCATACAAAAGCGCACCACAATTGAAATACTTAAAATTTCAGAAGCATTTAAATATTTCAGTGGAAGCTATTGGGTAGGCTGTCAATTATTTGAGAAGCCTGCTCGTGTCTTGGACTCTTCAGTATGTCATTTTTATAAATATTGGCTGAGCCACCCACAAGTTGGCCGACACGTGCAGGCTGCTTAATTTATATAAAAGCAGAACAATACGCCCGATGGATTTATTATATATATATTTACTTTTGTATATATTATACATGTATGATAAGCAGTAATTGTGCGGCTCAAATACTATTTACTTGCCAACAATAAAATTTACATATAAACAAAGCATTGTTTTCAGTTGTGTGTATGTATGTTTGTATAGAATTGAGTATGTGGAGCACGCAGTCATTATGTGCGCCTGCATATCAATATGTTAATTTCGTAATAAAAGAATTAAAAATAAGCTAAGCCGCTAGAACACTTGTGCCTACAAAAGCTTCTTGGCAATCAACGAAAATATTGTGTCATTGTTTGTGAAGCCGCCACACAGAAACTGAAGAAAAACAGTTGCTGGCAAGCAGTTTTCGGGCGCTGCTTGGCCGGCTGTGTCACGTTCTTGGCGTCAAGTGTTCGCTGACTTCTAGACGCACCTTACGTTCTGTGCGTTTTGTGCGTCTGATGTTGAATATTGATTAAAATATTTTAATTCTAAAAGCTTTTGTTCGGTCATAAAGGCGGAAAATTGTTTTCAGTTATCAAAATGGGTTGAGCATTATGGACTAAGCATAATTTATGGCTTAAGTTGTTAAAGTGGAGCTTAAGATTTTCTTCTTTAGTGAGGATTAATTTTTCTTTACGACTCTCTTTCGAAAGACCGAAAGCTTAATATTTTTGTCAGGTGTTTTTTGGACAGAAGTAAATATAACTATTTGTATGTTCAGATTCGACGAGTTCTTAAATAAAATATTCGAATTTTCGACTATAACAAATAAAATTAGGTGCTCTCAATAAACATGTCAGCATTCGAGAATGCTGAGATGGCGTAGGAAATAGAACCTGATCATTACGAATAGGCCTTGACCAATTTCCATCTCTCAGTTGGCAGATTTGGGTTGCCCTTAGTCGGTATGGGATAGCCTTACAGCAAACCGCTGCCGGCCTTGTTAAGGGGTATACCTCCCCAACCTTGTCTACTACGGCTTTGTATAGCTGCACCGATCTCTCGTCATCACAAGCTATCATTTTGATTTGGCACTGGTACCATTCGGCATCCGTGCATGACGGTGCCATACCTGGATTGCTTAGATGCATTTCCAGTACCAAATTTGTCAGAGTTTTTGCCCCCATTTTCATTGGGATCTAAGGATTTTTTCTTTGTTGTCTTCCTTATCCAGCATCCAATGATAATGCTGCTACGACAGTCACGTTGATGTAACCGGAACGAACCCGAATTTTTATCCCGCCAAGAGTTCTGCCGCTCTCATAACAACAATAATATTGCTGTTCGAGCTATATCAGTAAACCATCTTGCGGTCGTCACGCTCTTTGCCTTCGATATTTTGGCTGACGGCTTGACAATTTCAGCTGACCTTTGCCGCTTGGGTTTCACCATTGGCAGTTCAAGCTTAGGATTAAGTAAAAATGCTCTCGTGCTTTGAAAGTTCTTCATTGATTTGTAGTTGCAGCTGCGCCTTTCTAAGCAATCGCATCTCCGCATAAGTTAAGTCATCGATTTTAGAAATAAGCCATTTCCTGGCAGACGCACTACTAACAGTAACACTTCCATCGCTTTGGCTACAGGGTTTGGTTCCGACGGTCGCAGGTGTTGTTGATTTCCTGGAGCTAGCTTTAAGGGGAAAGTATGTCCCCTTGCGCATATCCCCCGCTACGCAGTATGAAAATCTTACTACAGAAGGCGCTAGTTATCCTTAAGTACTTTAAGGGGCGCCAGGGCCCTAGTTAAGGTTATTAAAAGTATAAATAGGAGAAGAAGTCTTCTTTCGCTTCATTTCGAAGTGCTTCAGTTGATCATAAAAGTTGTTGGAAATGGACAGCTATCGCCAATAATTACATTTATTATTGAAACTCATTTCGATGTACACTACGTCCAGCAAGTAGTTGCCATATGCACATAAAAGAAGAAGCGTAAAAAGTTTTTTCACAACTGAAAAAAATGGAGAAATTCTGATATAATTGCTTTCAACGTCTTGTCAATAACAATTTGTTGTGATCCACCAGCTCTCCACCAATAATTAGTTCTTGAATTGCTTAGTTAACTATTCGAACATTATTCATACGCTTTCCCTCGCATATACGCATGCGCACATACTACTTTCAATCAAACTAATAAACATTTGAGGCCATAATCATATTCAATCAAATTTTCAATCAAAAATTTCCCGGAATATGCGGTGACTTAGCTGCTGCCACTGACAAATAAACGCAATATTTTTCAATTATGCACACACACACGCACCTGCCATCAGCGCAGTCAGTTGCAGCACCTGCTTTGCTGCAGACACTTTACGAGATGGTCGCTTCGTTTTTGAGCCATCGTTTGTGTGGCTTCGTGTGTGCGTGTTTAATTAAAATTCTTCATAAATTGTCAGAAATGGTAACAATTTCGATATTTACACGCACAACGCGTCGGCGCAGCTGTTAACATGGCGAGCCATCAACCGGATCGAACGACTGCTCAACGCACTCGTAAATAGCCAACGAAGACCAGTTGCGGCAACACGCTGCTTTCTAAGCCAAGCAGTGCCACATTGAACATTTAGGCCTGCCTGCTGCAACTGCAACTTTGGCAACTAGTTGAGGCTTTTCGTCGGCCAAATGCAAATCGAACGCAAATTTCGTGCCAAAAAGCGCTATTCACACCGCGCGACCATAAAAATTATACGCGACTCTTTTAAAAAGGTTAACTAGCGCATTTTGTTGCAAATATCGCCGGTTGCCTCGAGACAGGTGCGTGTGCGCCAGCTTTGTTGCGTTGACAGAGCAACAGGTTCTCAGCTTGTTCATGTCATAAAATAGCCGTAAAGTTGCTCGCCAAAGAACCGTTTCGTTTTGGGTAAGGCTTGCCAAACGTTAGCGGCATTAAAGTTGGAGGCACTGAAGGAGCAGCTTGATTTTTCATTAATGTAACTAGAGCAGCGAGTAGACAGCGCAACTTGTTTATGGCGATACCTCCTAGCTGCAGGTGGATTGCAACTGGATACTTCATTCCTTAACAGTCAATTTGCTCATGCACAAAGCTATGCAAATTTCACTGCTAAAGTTTTTGATGAGCCACGCCGAGTAGTGTTCGACGCAGTTTGAGCGACATTTAATGGGTTTTCTGCATTATTAGTACACCTCACAGACCAAGTAAGAGTTGATATAGTGGATTTCAGCCGGCGAACCTGCTTTGAAGAAGGCGGAGATTGCCCTATCTGTTCGAAAGTGTTCATATTTTTCCGAGATTCACAAGTTGTGATCTACACCACCTTCCTGGAGAAGGGTAATACGGATTATTGTATTGACTTGAAGTCGGATTTCAGAAAAACGAGCATATCTGGTGAAGAAAAGGTAATATTTCACTAGGACAGGAGCTACGATACTACGAATTATTGACCACCTCCAGGTATAGGACCGTGCAGTCTCTTTTTGTTACTGAACGTCAAACAGACACTTGTCGATCACAAAATTGTGTCCAAAAAAGAATTTATCGTCACCATGGAGATCTTTTGCAAAGTAAGAAACGTAGTTTTCGGGCGGGTTAAGGATTTCGGACCGCTGCTGGGTTCAAAATACTTGAACACTGAACGAAGACTATGTTCAGAAACATATTGCCATTTTTTTTTAATATTGCTTTGGTTTTTGTATTCGGCTCAACTTCACTGCGTGTAACCTTTTCTCACTCGATTTTTGTAAACCTAAAGGAAAGATCTTGAATGACTGAAGGCAAAAATATCTAACTTTATGCCTCGAAACGATTTACACAACAAGATTGATTAAAAAGCATAATGAAGTGCACTCTTCTGAAGAACTCTCATATAGAACTTCCTAAAATAGGGCTATTCCATAAATCCAGGAAGATTTTATCAAATTATGTTAGGTAAGGTCGTAGAGTTGATCCAAAATCGATGGTTTCCACTTGGGTAGATATTTGTCTTTTGTGTTATTCATAAACTCCTAAAAGTTGATCACCAAATATTCGCGACGAAGCGTTTTGAGCTTGGAACAAATTTATTAAGGCGGTTAATATCAAGCACAGCTACTTCGCTAGGTTCGTAAAAGTTGTATCTACCGAGAAATTTCAATCCCATAGTCTGGCAAAAGCCGGACAATAGAGGAGGGAGTGATAAAATGATACCACTTCGCCTTTCTCCATAAATCTTTGCCTAAGAACGTCCATGAGAATATTTAGCCACACCGCGTGTTATACTATTAAACAGTATCCAGTTAGAACAACAATAATTGCGGCGAGATTGGCTTTGCTAAGGGTGAGTAGTTTGGAGGCCCTCTTACGGTTCACTCTGGACCAGAGGGATCTGCAGCCGCACAAATTTTTGTTGTTGTCGTTGGATGGTTAGGAGAAAAGCTCAAGTTGCAAGGTGATAAATCAACGTCTTGAAATCTTGGTACTTACAAATTATTATTATTATTACTATTATCTTTGAATTAAACAAAAAATCCTGAAAAATATTTTTAACGATAAAAAACATAGAACTTCGCTTATTTTTTAAGAAAATTCTTATTATATTATTACATTATTGACTAATAATCTATCTAATTATCTATTTTTTAATATTGCAACTAGCATTAAACCCGCTAGTAAAGTCAATCCAAAAGAAGGCAATACTTTGAACTGACCGGACTTCTCTTTTCCATCAACCAACTATTTTGTTCGTTATAATATTTTAAAGTGGTTCCGATCCGTCTAATGGTTGGAAAACTAAATGTTCAAGAGAATATTTTTTTATAACAGGGAATCGATTAGGTTATCTTGGTTCAGATTTATTTATTTCCATTTTAATTGTTTAAACCTGTATTAAATCATCACCAATTATCAACGATGTCATCTTGTAGAGGAATTCAGAAATATCAGCATATTCAACGGCTCTAGAGAGAGAGCGCAAATATACTTGAAATGCTGCATAAGCTGAAAATTAAATTAGAAATCTATTTGTTGTAAAAGGTGTATGATTTTACAGGAAGAGGATTTGAGAAAGAAATTATAAACCTTCCTAGTCTCCACTTTGCTTATAATATACTAAATATGTATGTATGTGTATATTTAACCTTTCTCTTCACATATTTAAATACATATATGTGCATATATTATTTATATTTTCAGCATAAGCTCACTTTAGTTTTAATTTAACTACGAGCATCAACCTGTTTCTACGTTTCTTTTCATTTTTTTCTTTTTCTACTAAATTGACACTTGTATTTTTAAATATCCATTTCCATATTTATCACAAATTAAGCATATCGAATTAAATTATGCACATTTATAGACTTACATACATACATGTACATATTAGAGTGTGTGCGCACTAAATGTTTGTCAGCAGGTTTCGTGTAGTAACTTTCTCTATTGGAATTTTAAGAGATCTCGCTGATGTTGGTGTAAGCGGCTCTAAGCTAAATTTTTTATTCTTATGTGCTGGATTTCGGAAATTTTGTTTTTTTTATGCATCGGTGACGTTTATGGCCTGAAGGTTTTAAGACGAGTATGGAAGAGTTGGTTTTTAAGATGCTGTTTGCTAGAAATTGAAGCTAGAAATAGTAAATAATTTATTTTAATACTATAAGGGTGGTGGAAGTTTACCAATATGTTATTAAAATTATAAAATAACAGATAAAAATAGAAAGTGTGTTTCGGGATCCCGTAATTGTAATCCCGAAATTTCGGGACTACGCTTTTTAAAAATATTCAGTTCAATAAGCAAGTGCTCTCATAATTAATATTAATAATCAATTACAAAAATTATTTGCGTTGGCTGTGGCCAATAACTTTATTTCGGGACCTCGAAATCGCTTCCCTGAAATTCCCATTTTTTAATATTTTGTGATTTAAATATCGATTAGATTAGATCTTCAATAATTACTATATCTGAAAACTCAATTTTATAATTTCCAAACTCACCTCACTAAAGGTAAACATTGAAAGGTTGTTGTACTGGCTTAAGGTAAATAAAGGGGTCGTTGAACTCGTCACCGACTTTAGTGTTGGTGGCGTGGCTAAAGGTGAACATAAGATTGTTGACCTTTCTAAATGTAAACAAAGGGGTCATTGAACTCGACAAAGACCATTGACCCTAGTTTTAGTGATCTGGCTCAAGGTAGACAATAGGTTTTTGACAAGGTTAAATATAAACAAAGGGGTTCTTGACCTCACCAAAGGTCATTGCCCTCAATGTCATTGAACTCATAATAGTTGACCTTGCTAAGGGTAAAAACGAGTTGTTGATCTCGTTTCAAGGAGCATTATGAACCCACCTAAAGGTAAAAAATTGATAATTGAACTCCGGATATTATGCTTTATGCTATAGTCCCTACCGGAGCATACCGGTGCTTTAGAAGATCGTCAAGTTGTTGTAGCGGCAGAGTTCTGCCGATTTGATAGTTCTTCGCCGGATGGAAATCCGGGCCCGTTCCGGCTACGTAGACCCTGCTGTCGTGGGAACGGTCAGAATTCTGCGTGTTGCTTTATTTAGGTCTACTTTTGAATAGAGAGACTGCACCTAAATTTTTACGTCGAATCGTAAGTGCCAAGGCGAATATCTTTTCTAGCCAAATATACATAGATAAAATTGTAGGTGCTGCAATAAAATGCTTCGTTGATCCCGAAATTTCGGGATGCCGAAATCTACTTGGTTCACAAAATTACGTTTAATGATCTTATTTATAATAAGCAACGGATATCATTGAATATCGATTATAATTCATTTGACATTTTTTTAAAGACTTCTAAACCAGCCTTGAAGCATAGATGCAAAAAATTTCAGTCTTGAAATTTCGGGATTGTGGTTTCTAATTTTATTGGGTTATTTATCGCAAACATGATATTATAAAAAAATATTCCTTAATTTGAAAATTGCTCACAAAGAAAAAGTGTGTGAAATAATTTCTTAAAAGAAGGGGCTTTGCATATTCCCGCGAATTCAGCCGATAGTTGTTTACAAAATATTTCATTTGTCATTAAAACATGCCATAAACAAGCAAGCAAAGCTTTGGCATTTTTCTATAAAAACAACAAATAATTTACAATTCATAATAACTGAGCTTTGCCTTGAACCACACATACAAATAAACGATGTCATGCATTGCTTCGGGCGGAACGCGGCATTTGAGAGGTGTGAATTGTAAAAACAGAAATAAATAAAAAGGAAAAAAGAGAAATAAACAAACATACTAATAAGCAATATCAGCATATGAGCACACATTCCTCACTTCTTCGATTTCTGCATACACAGTGGGTGCGTCTTCAGATTACAGCATTTTTCGGAAACTTTTAACGGACACTTTGTTATGATTAATGGCCTACCCCGCCTTCGCGCCGCAATACAAGCAACTAATTGGAGGGAAATATCTGAATATCTATGCAATTTTATAAAGTTCTCAAGTTGCGGTTAGTGTAGTCTAATGAACAGTTTTGACTAAATATGAGATTGCTGTTAATATAAATATTTTTCATTTATTTTTCAATATTATTTTTATATCGTTTGGAATTTTTTCCTATTTCTGTAATTCAAGAATAAATTTCACAGCCAAAATATATGCATATTTTTTTTAGTCTGGCTTGGCTACAGAGCACTTGGCTTAGAACGCTCAGGCCAACCCATTAATTTCAGATTCATGTCGCTCTGTCAAGTTTATCATTAACCAAGATATTTTCTAAATTAAGGTTACTAATTCTAAGTGTAATTAATTTACAAAGCAACCTACAAATGTTCATACATACATATATTCAAAGAATGTGTATATCTGTATGCATATATGTATGTATATTATAGATAATATGCCTCATCATGTTGCTTTATTGCTTGCAACGCTCTTCTACATACATGTATGTAATTCATCATTTTGTTGTTTTCTTTTATTTATTGACCTTTTTAGTTGCATTTACTTATGTCATAGCACGTTTTGTTTCAGAATGTCGCTTGGCGCCTGTAGATAGGTAAAGATTTCGAATTGTTGTCAAGCGAGTTAATTATACTTGATCGATATACTATTTCTAACAATAAAATTCTGACAACTTAGTAGTTTTCTTTAGTAAATTTAAAATAGGTGTGCAACTTGACTAAAATATTAGTTGCCGAACAATTATTGCCAGAACAAAAAATAATGCCTAGATGCTTTTAGGAAAAGTGAGTTTTTTAGATATGGATTTCAATGAGGCTAAACTTTTTTAGCAGTTAGTTTTTTGACAGCTTTATGCTCAGTTTAGTTTGTCATTTTGTAATAAACAGGCTTACTCCGGAACAATGTGTTCAAATCGTGCAAATGTGTTACCAAAATAATGGTTTATTCGATGCTGGGTTGACTTAAGCGGCCAGCAAAGTTGGTAACTCGCTCACGTTTACTCTAGTGGATAATGCGTGTCCTCAGAGACGTCATACAGTGCTCATCGAAGGCACAATTGCTGCAGAGTTTCGAAAAAGACTCGAGTGAGTGCCTCTACCAACCTGCGCAATAATTGGAAGATCACTTTATGGAAGATTCTGCTGAAGGAACTTATTTTGCGGACTTTTAAAATCTAACTCGTATAATAATTGAAGACGAACGACCATAAGAGCGTTGCACGTTCCGTGAATGGACACAGATTGACGAACGAGGAATGCACCGCGATCTTAGGTCTATTGTGCCCTCCAATAAGAACACTTTGTTCAGCGAAGAAACTCACAAAATTGTCTCTTTTAGAATGATAATCCAAAAGCCATTGTTGAGATGGTATTACATCCTCAAAAACTACCTTTTTGGTGTGTTCTAAAGACATTGATCTACATTTCTTTAGATCAATGGAACGCTATGAGTCGGATCATGTTGATGTGGACTACCTTTGGTTTCAAAAACTTGGCGCTAGATGTCATCCAGCCGACGAAACAATCAATTAATTGCAGCAAATTTTTGATGAACGCATTGGCTCGCATCGTGGGCCTGTGGCTTGGCCTTTAAGATCGTGTGATGAAACACCGCTACATTATTTTTTGTTAGGTTGCGTAAATTCGCTTGACTATGTATGCAGCTAAGCCGAGACGATTAACGCGTTGGAAGAGAACGTTCGGAGAATTGGAAGCTATAACCATTTTTCAAACATATTGGCAAACCCTTATCTTTAAAAAAGTCTTTTTTTCTTGTATACAACATTAAAAAACCCTCGATTAAAGAGTATGGCAGATTGCATCTCGTGATCCTTTATTTGTAGATAAAGCACTAAATTCGAGTCCTGGTATATTAGGAAGACTGAAAACTACAGAAATCGAATATTTTGGGTTAAACTTTGCCAATGGACTTTCTTTAAATAATCACATCAATTATATCGCCACTAAATCGTTTTCTCCACTTGGCTTTGTACGTCGAAATGTTTCCAGATAAAAATTGTTGTTTACGTATTTTGTTCGTTCTTTCTTGGAGTATGCTGTGTTCTTCTGGGGACCTTATTGTCAATCTTATTAATATCATTGAGCATGTTCAAAAGATTTTCCTTAAATTTGCCTTCCGCTTTTTAAAGGGTTACATGGGTTTCCTTGGGTTAAAAAAGCATTTTTCAATAATTTTTTTTCAAAAAAAAAAAATAATATTTTATTAGAATATAATATTTTATTAGAATTTTTTATTGTTACAAACATTATTATTAACAAAGAAAAACTCAAATTATTGGAAAAAATTATTTGAAACTCGGCCATTGCCGGTGACGACAAAAATGAAAATTTCAGTGAAAATTTCGCGGCATTTTTTTCAAATAGTTGCAATCAAAAAAAAAAATCTTTGGTTCAAGTCTTTAAGGGGGATACCTCTAGTACCGTCAAAAAAGGTATAAGTAAAGGTAAGAGTATAAAATTGTCTATAAAGTACATTTTAGTTCAAGTAAATCGGTTTAATAATTCGCTAGAAATTTTTACGGCCGAATAAAAAAAGTTAGTTTCGAGGAAACGAGCCTTCAAGTTTTGGTACCTATACAGCTGCTGCTTGACATGCATTGGCTCTGGAGCCTATTTTTTCTAAAATATTCGGAGTTAACCAATGACATTTCGGAACTATATTTTTGTTTTATATTAGTTTTTCAATTGATTAGAATCAAAATTCTTTTTTCATGTTTTGAAAGTCTAGAGGTATTTCCTCCCTTAAGATTTGTATCTTAGATCTGTGCAAAAAAAAAAAACACAAAGATCGGTTGAGTAATTCTCGAGAAAACTTGCAAATCGACTTCAAAAACACAGTTTCGAGAAAAAGGTTGATTGTCTTTACTGCTCATATCAGCTGTTTGGAATTTAGCAATCCACAAATGATCTTTTCGCCTCGGATAGAATGCGGATAATATTTTTCAATGCTCTGTTTGGCATTAGCATAACATTTTTGTGGGAAAAGTTAGTACTTCATTAACTCAGGAAGCTTTTTTGTACCCACTTTAATTTAAAATACCAAAATTTTAGTCTCCAGAAAGGCTATATCTCAGGAGTCAATTATCCGACAGCTATGAAATTTAGAAATGTCTCTCTTAAAGCCTAGATACGAGTATAACTACGATAAGGCAATTCGAATTTAGAGTCTAGTGGCTGTCTCTCATAGAAACTTTTACGAAATTTTTACTTTGCTTCATATACAATACTAAAAAGAGGTGCAAATAAATTTCATTGTTCAATGGAAAAATCGTTTATTTTTAATTTATTTCCAGACCGCTTTTTTCACAGCCTAAATGCCTGATATACATTGGAAAAGACACTTAAAATACAAAAGCTTTGATGAGAAGTAATTTTTCTAATAAAAAAAACTATTTTAAACTTATTAACAGTTTTTTTATCATAATTAGTGCAATTACGTTTATATACATGTTTCATTATCTAAATGCCGTGATGTCGTGAGAAATTGAAGGCTTAAGTTTGCAAAAACGCGAGTATTGCTAAAATTCACGAGTTTCTTACACTCTTTAAGCGAATTTTTGCTTTGATGGTGAAAGTGGTTTTTCACACAAAAGTGGAGCAAAAAACACAAAAATTTTGAAAAAATAATTAAATTAATTAAAATAAACAAAGACAATAAAATGGTTCACAATTTTCTGCTGCACATTTTAGATATAAAAGAGATCGTTAAAAGTTTCAGTATTTCATAAAAAGCTTGATTTTAATAGCCGCGCAAGTTGAAAAGGCGCAACATTTACTTTTTACAATAACTTAGGCAACTCCACGCCACAAAAACATTTTACTTCGCTGTCGTTGTATAATTGCCGACAAACGTTCATTCATAAAATAGTATGCCGCCATATAACCAACAACAACAACAAACTACTAGCAACACCGTTAGCGCGACGGGCCGTTTGTAAGTGATCGGCAATTGTGCCGAGGTGAGCGTCTCACTTCAAGTTCCACTTTTTATCTGCATGCCACTTGGCGTTATATGCACTTTATACACACGTATGCAGTTAAGTGTGTATGTGTGAATGCTATGTGTGTGTGTGTGCGAACGTATTGCCGCAATAACAGCAACTGTTGTGGTCATTATGATGTAATTATGATTGTAAACCGTTGACATGTTAGCTATCAGCTCGGTGTGATTTGAAAAATCATTTGAGTGACTGGCAGAATTTGGTGGCGATGGCGCTACTGGCCGGCAAACGAATGTTTGGTAGATATACATATATACTGTATATATATATGTACAGTAAATTGCTGATATGTGTGCATAATACGTTGTTTGTAATGCAAGCAGATTTGTTTGTGCATATAATTGCACAAATATACCATAAGTAGCATAAAAATATTTATTTACAATGTTTGCATCTACCAAAGTGCTGTCCATTGAGTGGCATTTGTGATTGTGCAATGCGCGTCAATAACGAAAAAGAAGAGAAAAATGTTTCAGACTTAGGTTAATTAAGTTTTTATGATGCATTCGCTGGGGCAACATACAAAGTTGCAAATGTGGATTTATGTGATATAAAAAAAAAAAAAAAAAAAAAAATTTGATTAAAAAGGTATTAAAGGTACAAAAATGGTAAAAAGTGGATTTAGAGAAAGATTCGTTGATATCGCATTTAATTAATACTCAGTTAGGGAAGACAAATGCATAGAATTACAAAATAAAAAAAAAACGTTTCAGATATTTTTTAAATATATAGGTACATAGTATATTATGGAAAAATTATGCGCTTATCAATGGGGTTTATATTGAGTTGCTAAATAAGTAAATATTCTCATTCACATTACGGGGTATATCAGAGGCGAATCTACGGGGTAGGAACTGTGAAACAGTGAAGGCAGGTACTTGAAAATCGTCAGGGAAGTGCTAGAGAGATGACAGAAGAGCACGCAAGTTCGTTCGAATAATTTTGGTGGATAGTTTGGGTATGAAACGCGTTATTGCTCGATTCGTCCCGATAAAGCTGTTTTTTTGACCGAAAGATAGTTAACAATCATCGGAATGGAGAGGGAAAAATGAGCCGAAACCAAACAAAATACGCCAAAGCTACTTAAAAATCAAGGAGATGCTTATTGTTTTTTTCGATATTTGTGGTGTGGTGCATCATGAATTTATTTCGGAAAGACAGACGGTCAGTAGGAAGTCCGATTTGGGCGTATTGAGGCGTTTGCGTGAGCACATCTATTGAAAACGGCCGGAATTGTGGAAGTAGTATTTATGGATTTTACACAATGATAATGCACCATAGCATCGAGCCACGATTGTGACCGAATTTAATGCCAAAAGCGCAATGAATACCATCGATCAACCACCGTATTCATCAGATTTGGCTCCGTGTGATTTTTTCTTGTTCTCCAAACTGAAATTGCCGCTCTGTGGAGCCCGTTTTCAGTTGATCGAAGAGATAAAACAAAATTCGCTAAAGAAGATGAAGGCTATTCCAAAAAGTGCTTAAAAACGTGTTTTGAGGGGTAGAAAAATCGTTGGCTTAAGTATGTTGCATATGGTGAGAATACTTTGCAGGCAACAAAACAAATATTGATGAATAATTAAATATGTTACATCTTATTTACAATTTTCGGGTAGTCCTTTGTCACAGTGTATTTATCAGGTAATGATCGATGAATTAAGATTCTTTATAATAATTTGGATATTTAAACCACTTGGCACATACATTGTTCCTTTTTTTGGAAGCCGCCATATCGTCAAAAATAAAACCTTTGACAAGTTCTTCGACCAGTACCTGTATTCATCTACAATAAAATTTTGGATTTGCGATAATTTTGAAGAGTAAAATCTTCCTCACCCCAGACACCTTTTCTCGGAGGTCCTCAAGGAATTGAATATTAACATTGAATACTGTTAACATACATTTTGTAAATTTATATACTAAATAATATGTCTTCTAAAAAACTCACAAAAACGCAATACTTGACTTGCAAAATGAGATATTATATCCATCCCTTAAATAAAAAAAAAGTATTCAAAATTGAAAATATTTTAAATATTCATAAAATTTATACTTTTATATATTTATTTATATATTTCATATTTCCATGTCGAAGGTTTTTTTTGTTCTTAAAAAGTTAGAAAATGTAGACTGATGATTTAAAACTCAATTATTTATTTTGAAAGTAAACGCAGATGTTGAAACTCAACATCCTTAAATAAATTTTTTGCGGGTGCTTTTTTAAAAGTTAAGATGTTTTTGATTTCGTTGGAAATTATGCAAATAAAAAATGGCGTGGCATATTTCTGTCCTCCTTTGGGATACCCACTTTACTATGCGAACTGCTCCCAAGAAGTCGTTGGAGGTGAAAAATGTTTCCTTAAAGAAATATATTGTATAGCGCTTGCATAAGAATCATTTTTATATTGATTCTATTCTCATAACTAACATATGTAAATAACTCTTGACACTGAATGCAATTTATTTATTTATTGAAATTATTTTTATTAATAAAATTTCTTTATTCTTTACTTTCAGTCAAAAATGTCATTTCTGAGCGCAATCAATCAAACAAATTTTAACTAACTCTCCGCCTTTAAGAAAATATAAAAAGTCGCTATAATGGCCTCGCCAATGACTTCAACGCTTTACCGCCAGTCGGCAACACCGCAAAGCAATGGCTTATATGCCGCCACGCCGCCCAAACACTATGCCATGGGTGGTGTGCAAAACGCTAGTGAACGCAATCGACTTATGGAGCTGCTGCGCGCGCCCAACGTACTAACATCACCAACCCTAGAACCCTCATCAAAGGGTTTACTGAATGGACCGGGGCAAAATAATTGCTTCCTCAATTGTGCGGTGCAGGTGAGTTTCGAAATAATATGCTTGTGATAAAAATTTAAATAAAAAGTTTATGTTTGAGAAGGGTTTTGATAGTTTTCAATTCAAAAAATTAAAAAAGTCCAAAAAAAGCAATAAATTAATGTAGATATGTATATGTAAGTTTAGAAAATTTATAATGTTTTTTTGTTATTAAGAAATATTATCCAGCTTTATTCGGTATATACCCATTTTGTAATGCATAAGTCTAAAGCAGGTTCGTTGCTTAAGTCTTTAGTAGTAAACTAAAAATTTGGGATTTCTGAACTATTTATAGTATGTATTTTTTACACAACAGTCTACATACATACATACCAAAGTTATCATTCACTTTATGTAATTTCGTTAAAGTAAATTAATTTTGTTTAGGGTAATGCCTTACAGATTTTCATAAAATTAATTTTTTTGAGTAATGCCTTGCAGGTTCTCATATAGAAATTCATTTTGTTTGAGTAAATATAGATTATTTTCCCTTCTTTTGTTCATATAATTATTAAAGTTCAAAACTATATATATAAACACTAAATATTCCCCATTTCACCCACCACTATAATTAAATACGCCTTTAGATATACTTGTAAATCGCCCCATTCACACGCTCCTGACATTTTTTTGCATTATTAATGAAAAAAGGCGCTTTCAATTCGCTGATTTGTCTGAGTCATCTTCTAGATTAGCATAGAACATGCAACAAATCGCTCTGTGCAGGCAAAATATGAACATATTCGCATTCGAAACCCCACCTTCTTTACTAGACTTTATGCTTGGCTGTCGCAGTCTCTCCGCGGCATGTAAGCGCAGTGGAAGTTATTCAAACAAATAAATGCTAAATTAATTTGCAAATTAAAAGCATAACATAAAATCGTGTGGCCGCAAAAATCAAAAAAAAAAAATATTATTTGAAAGCAACATAAAATTGCTTGTGAGGAAAACCGGGCATGGGAAATGCTAAAAATAATAAAAACCCACACACGTACTCATACAAGTATATACGTTTAGTACTCAAACTGCAAGTAATTATCCATACTTATAGCTGCATGTGACTGATTTTTCTTATGCATTTGAGCTTGCTACGCTCACTTTTGCAATTTCACAGTGCACAAGTGGCGCGCGTGCGCCTGCTACGAAACGCTTGTGCATATGATATGTGTGTGTGTGGGACTCTTGTATCTGTTTCCTGACGTTGAGGAAGAAGTTGTATTTTATTTATTTTTATTATCTTTTTTAATTCTGCCACACTGCGATTATTATTGCTTCGCGCATGCGATCTGTTGCATTTTCTCAGACTGTGCCAAATAGCTGCCCAACAGCTGAGTGAGCAGCTGTTTGTTGGCTGTATGTAATTAAAGGGTGCCATAACATGGCTATAATACTTTTCATAGGTGCTTTTCTTATAGCCGAAAAGGGTATAAAAAATGTTTATTTTGATTTTGCACGATCAGTTTGTATGGCAGCTGTATGTTATAGTGCTTCGATCTGAACAAATTCTTTACTGATCGTGGTGTTTCTTATGACAGTAGTCTGTGCCAAATTTCGTGCTGATGTCTCGGCAGTTAAAAAAGATATCTATCTATTTGACTTAGTTCGTCCAGTTTGTATGGGAGCTATACGCTATAGTGGTCCGATATTGGCGGTTCTTATAAAAATGCAGCTACTTGGGAAGAAAACAACGTGTGAAAAATTTCAGTTTGATATCTCAATAAATTAGGTACTAGTTTGCGTATTTACAGACAGCTCATCACACTGAGGGTATATATACATATGTTACATATAATTTATAGGAGCTTCATGGTTCTTTCAAGGTGTTACAAAGTTCGTGGCAAACTTAATAGAGTATTGAGGGTATATATATAGTATAAAATTTTATCGATTTAAAATGATCACATAAAGCTGTTTTGAATTGAAGAAGTTCGGCTGAATGAGAGAAATAATTATTTTTCAATTCAATATTAAAGAAGAAACTGAAACACTTTTTGATGTAATTTCTATTTTCTTCTAAAAATTGAATTATTTAACTTAGCGACCAATCACCCTGTATTTATAAACATATGCATATCATGTACTTTTCCCACCATTTACCTTGATTTCTTTACCTTTTTATGCCCAAAAAAAATTAATTTTTAAACGAAAGCACCGCATTGCACTGCTTTCAGTTGCTATGAAGTGTAGTTGTTTTTATATCGTTTTTGCAATTGATATAGATATATAAACATACATATATGTACTTGTTCCTATACACATAATTATTGTCTGCTTGCCTTTGATTTCTTTTGTTTCTTTGAGGATGTGAACTTTCCTATCAATTTCTTGCTATTGTTTGCAATTTTTTTGCTTTATTGTTGTTGTTTGTTGTATTGTATTTATAATTGTGCTAAATATAGCTGACATGTTTTTGCACTTTTCTCCCACTGAAATACAAACATTCAGCCAAATACGCTCTTGAGGTTTCCACGCCTCTGCAATTGCTACTCCTGTTGGGTCTGATGGTACTGATGATGAGTCAGGGTTAGAAGGCAACCCTGGATTTGTTGAGAAAATTAATTATTTAAGCAAAAATTTGTATATTCCTTGGAGAGAGATCACATAGAAGATTTACTATGGATTTTAGTAAATTTTATGGAAATTTAGTACCATTGCCTAGTATACATATGTACATATGTATATTCTACTATTGATTTTAAGTTGAAAAAATATATATTTTCCAACTGGCCCATTCGCCTAAATAAACTATTTTTGTACGTATATTTTTTTTATTCCTCACACTGTTTGAAAAAAGTTAAGAAAATCAAGAAGTGACTTATACGGGAAGGTGTTTGGAAACCCCATATTTTATAATGCGGAAAACCGAATTCTCTTAGTTCATATTTTCAACACCTTTGACCATAAAAAAGTCGTTTCATAATTCTGTTTGGAAAGCGTTTTCTTTATGAAGTTTTAATGAAATAAATTTTTGAAACTGAGTTTCTACTGAATTTTCTTTATGCCTGAAATAACTCATTATTTTGGTAGCTTATTGATTGAGCTGTAACTTCAAAGCTAACGCACGTTTAACTCTTTCAACTTGTCTCTCAAATGTACAATGTAGTGTGTAGAGTGGGTTCTTTAAAAAAGATATCTATGTTATTTTTGGCTTACTGACGGCTTCCCTATAGTTGAGCTTTCCAAAATCTTAATAATTTTCCTTTCAATTATTCAATGATTATCGGTTTTCCATGACATTCCCTAGAAAAATCTCACAGTATTCATTGGCAATTATAATGTAGCCAAGTGACGGGACAATTGTGGCATGAGTTGTGTGATTTCTTTTTGAAATCTCTGCTCAGACTGAGATCACATTTTTTAATTCTGTTGAAAAAAAAATACTTATATAGTGCTTCCGCAGGGTTCATATATGATCCAAAGAACTCCTTGAGCTACATTTTCAAAGAATAATTGTCAATCGTTCGGCAGACTGGAGCAGCTCATAGTGGATGATTTCTTTCAAATCCCACCAAACACTCAGCATAACCTTTCGTGGCGTCAATCCTGGCTTTGCGACCATTTATTGAGCTTTATCACGCTTGGACCATGATCTTTTTCGCACATTATTATCATCTATGATTCACTTTCGCTCTCCGGTTACCATTCGCTTCAGAAATGTTTCGATTTCATTTCGTTCTAGCAAAGGATCGAAGATGTTAATTCGGTGCATTAAATTTTTCACAGACAATTCATGTGGTACCCAAACATCGAGCGTCTTTTTGTTGGTTCAAACCGTTTGATGATGAATGTTAAGTTTCTTAGCGATGTCATGGCTGCTTATGTAACGCTCCTGGTCAATCTTTTCCATAATTTCATCGACTTTTTCAACGATAGGTCGAACAGAGCGAGGTGCATCTTTCACATCGAAGTTTCCAGAACGGAAGTTAGCGAACCACCGCATCGTCTCCGTAAACTTCACAAATTTCATTGGTGGCTGGCGTGGCATTCTTCCCTTTCTTATAAAAAAAATTTGAAAACATAGCGAATTTGTTCATTATTTTCACTCATTTTTAAACAGCTGTAACTTTTTTCTACTTCCTCGAATTTAATTTTTTTTTGGTTAAATGAAGCTGAAATTTTCACCTTTAGAACACTATACCTGTATGGTAAGACATAATGTGATTGGTAGCACTGAGGATATACGACTACAACGGCATCTATGTATTGACAAAATACGAAAAGACTTTTTCGACTACCCAATATTTTGTTCAAAGTGAAAATTGTTGTCAAAAAATAAGGAAATAGTTCGAATAATTTAATTTAAAATAATGTTAGACTTATTAGAGCTTTGAATAATTTATCATTTCTCATATTAGTCGCCTGTTGTATTTAATGTGTTTAATGCATGATTTTGATCTATTACTATGTATGCTTATGAAAATGTGCCAAATAATAATTTTTTGATCTTTAAATGCTCATCAAACGTTAGAAAACACTTAACATTTTTAACAGCATGACATAATTTTGACGAAAGACATAAAAACTTATAAATACAAACGAGAATTTGCATGTAAAACACTGTGAGTTTTAAGTTTCGCTAAGTGTTTTAAGCCTTATTGAGAAGCAATTGGCACGAGCATACAAAATCGTTGCCGAAGAAGGCCGTCAAATCAAAGCCTCCTACACCAGAGGCGACACTGAATGATTATTATTCTCTTTTCTTGCTTGAGTACTTGACAGACAACTCGGCTGTTTACCTAATTTTATACAAATTTCTTTCTGTTTGGGTTTCTCTATTTTTTATGTTAGCAAATAATTGTTGTTTTTTTTTCTTATAATAATTGAAAAAACAAAATTTCAATGTTTTTGAAACTAAATAAAAAAGTAGTAAAAAATAACAATTTCAATGAAAAAATCATGTTTTGCATCACAATCGCTCAAGCAAAGAGATACGAGTTGATGAGTTGACATAATAATTATGACAACTAAAATGTGAGTCAGGCGTTGATTTTGTCAAGTGTGAGTTCGGCCATAATAATTATGGATAATTCTTCTTTTTTGCAAATGACAGGTTCTCACCTGAGCGACCTTAATAAGTGACCACCTTCTCGCTTTGAATGCCAATGTCAAGGGTTTGCGTTTTAGTGCCGGACGCAGCCACTAATAAATTGCAATGCGCACAATTTATGATTGCATATATTTGTGAGTATGAGAGTTCGCGTGAAGTTTATACTTGTACTAAATTAAATGGAAGTGCAACCCTTTTGATGTATGGCTAATTGTCGTTTAATTGAAGTGTTGCAAGTTAAAAATAGGCAAAAATTGAAATATTTTAAGTTGATGTGAAACATTAAGCAAGCAGGGTTGCATTAATTGCAAACGATGTTTATTGCTGTTGTTGAATTAGAGAAATACTTTTGCTTTCTAAATATTTCTCATAGCCCCTGATTATAAAAATTAAAAATATATATATAATATATATGGTATATATGAGCTTGAAAATATGTAAAGCGAATAATATTTCAATACGAATCGATTTAATATTAAATTAAATTTAGTTAAAGTTTTTACCTTTAATAAAATTATATTCACCGCTTATGTCATAAACTAGCAATTGGCACAAAACTATTTTATCTTATAATAATTTAATTGATTTATTTATAAATTTCTGTAAACATTAGGGTTGCCATATACATCTGTATGTTTGCATGAGAATTATAAAATTATTTATTCATAAAAAAATATGTTTTGCTGCACATAAGTGAATGCATGGTATTGAGAAAAGTTTCCTCTATAAAAATTATTTTACATTAGGGTTGCCAATTTGCAAAAAATTATTGGTGTATAGTCAATACATATACGCTGATGAATTTTATGTAATGTTGATATGATAATCATTTGATATTACACATTAAAATGTAATATTCACATATATTACGTTCATCAGGCATATTCTTGAGCAGAGTTGCCAACAATTTTATAGATGAAAAATTAAGTAATTTTTTCAAAAGATTCAAAATGGTGATTAGGTGAAATTATGCAGTTTTATTATTTATTTTAGTTATCTAAATTTTTTAAATTATCTAGCTAACTCTTAGGGTTGCCATCTCTAGTTTTTTTAATAATTAACAAAATTAAAATAAGGAATTTTTTTAAGAAGTAATAATATTTAACATTGAACAGGGGATATTAAGGCTGCCTCGTCTCTTTGTAACACAGGAAACATCAGAGTTCCTATAAAATAAATATTCAAATTATTAGCCTCGCAAGCTGAGTCGATTCAGCCATGTCCGCTTATCCTTCGTATTGTATACATGCGCGTTATAGTTCTTCAGCTTTTATGAAATAGATCCGAAAATGTGATCGCGTGCTTTCCTCTTCAAGAAAGTGCTGTTTTGCCGAAATCGGGTCATTATAGGAAACAGCTTCCAAACAAACTGATGGATCAAACTCAAGTCCTTGAGAAACAACTTTTTTATTTGACAAGATATTATCACGAATCTATAACACATGTTAGAATCAGCTGCTTCCCTAACAACAGCAACAAAGGCAACGCTATATTTTCCAAACAAATTGTTCAGAACCAACAATTCTAGCACATCGTTGCTAAAGAAACTGATCGATCAAAATCAAGCCCTTATGTTAGGAAAACTTGTTTTTTACCAATTATGTTAACGAATTTTGGCACAGATTATTACCCAAAGAAACACTTTAATCTTCGAACAAATTATTCCGATCGGATCACGCTAGCATATACTGATCGATCAGAATCAGGATCAAGATGTTTTTATGCCCTTTATGCTATAAGAAATGCACCTGCAAAGGGTATTATGTTTTTCTTGTTTTTAAAACGGGCAGAAAAAATATTTTAGAATAATTTTTGGACAATGTTGGCATCTATTTTTTTATTTTTCATTGAGAAATGGTTTGGGAAGAAAATATATAAAATAGTTATTCGGGTTTCTGTAGATTTTATCTTATATTATTATTATAAATTTTCATAAAATATTTTATTCACTACCAATTTTGTTTATATAGTCACGAATATTATTAAAATTCTTCATACGTTTTGAGGCATATACATACATACATATGGATATGTACATATATGTCATATGTTTATATCCACTTTACACTACTTTTTAGCATGTAAACTACTTATTTTACAAGTTCAGCAAATTCCCAGCGCACGCCTGCTTTTATTTAAATATATATAGTACTTGTATATACCTAAATACCCGCAACATCCAGACCGCTTTTATTATTGTTTTTTCTTATTTATTCTATCATCAGTTGGTTCTAGCATGTCTGAAGACATTTTCTTTGCGATTTCCCTCCAACACGCTATCTATTCTATTCATATATATGCTCTATATATAAACAAGATTTACTAGTAAACATAGCAAGACCTAGTATAATTTTTTAGCATTATATTCTTTATTATTTTGTTCTGATTTTTATAAATAAAATGCAAATTGCAGCTTTCATGTGAAAAACGCGAGCAAGTTCACACGCTTCTTGCAGGTTGAATTATTGCGAAATATCAAATTATCAGCTGACTGACTTTTATAGTAGTTCATTTGTTGTTGTTGTTTGCTGTTGTTAGGGAAACAGCTGATTCTAACATGTGTTTTAGATAGTTTTTCTCAGCCCGAGGCAAGCATACACTGGGTGGGTAATGGATATTTGTATATAAGACAAGTAAGGAAAGGGTAAGTTCGGGTGCAACCGAACATTTTATACTCTAGCAACTAGCAGGAATCAAAGCCAGGCAAATATATTTATATATATTACGCCGAGATATACGTTTTTGAAATCTTCACTTCATTTATGTATCTGCTAAATTTTGAAGTTTGCTAGTAACGACTAACTATCGAAACATTGCTATGGCTTTTTGCAATTAAGCACACAACTTAATAACTTAATTTGCGCACGCGTAGAAGAAGCTGAAACAATCAATCAATTTGAGTTTTTTATTTCCCTCTGGAGCTGAAAAATGAATTGAGCGTTGAAATGTCAAACAATTATGTCAGTGAAATAGCAGAAATTCATTAAATAGCGCCGACACAGAGATGACAGCGCCAAAAAGCTTAATTGAGTGCAAAAAAAGTGCTGAAGAAAATGAGTGTAGATGTTAAAGGCAGGAGAAGACAATAATTTCTTTTTATTTTTTTTAAAGATAATGTTTTTTGCTGAATTTCGGTAGATATTTTGAAGTTTCCAAAAGCAAGCGCAACTGCAAAGTGCCCTTTAATTTCGCCCCGAAGCAGCTGTCCGCCATGTAGACGGCTACGTTATTTAGTAACTTGTTTGGGAGCAGCTGCAATATATCTGCAAGACACGTGGCATAGCAGATGCTTGTTAAGATGTATAAAAAGAAGCAAGAGAATCCGATTTACCCTTTTGTAAAATACTAAAATGAGATAAATTCAACTAAACTAATATAAAAGGTGATCACTGAGAAAAGCTGGTAAAATAACCCCAAAGATATCAATTGGAAACAAAGAATACAAAGAAAGCAGTTTAATACAATTGTAAGCAATTATTGAAGAGAATGTTCACTTATGTAGTTTTAAAATTTCGGGGCCGTCATTTATTTTATTTTTAAATATAAAAATTTGTAAAATTTAAAATTTTCGGGATCCCGAAAGTTGGTATATTAAATTGAAATTGTGAAATTTCAGGATTTTATGTATGCCATTTCTCAATTCAAGACAAACTTTTCGGTACCTCAAATATTTTCAATTTATCTAATTTAAAATTTTCGGGATCCCGAAAGTTGATATATGTACATATAAATTGTAATTGTGAAATTTCTTGATTTTATATATTCCATTTCTCAATTCAACAAACTTTTTGGCATACCGAATATTTTCAGTTCGAGACTGGCATATTGAAAATTTATGTATACCGTTGTAATTATTTTTCGGGTTCTCGAAGGTTGTAATTTCTGAAATGGCGTGTTGAAAATATGTAACTATGAAATTCCAATCTGCTAAATTTTCTCAATCCGTAAAAGTTTTTTCCATGGTCCCGAAAGCTGCAATGCCGGGACTGACATTTTGAAAATGTGTACTTACATACAATTGTAATTTTGAAAACGTATAAAATGTCGACGTGGTAATATTTTTAAATACTATAATATTTTTTAAATCATAAGAAATTTTTTTCGGGATCCCGAAAGTTGAAATTTCGGGACTAGCATATCGAAAATTTAAAAATTACAAATATTAATGAAAATTTTACTTACATCATAATAACTGAGTTGCTAGTTTTGCAATCCCGCTAATTCGCCACACATCGCAGAATTCATTTGCCATAAATACAGTAAACATTAAACTGCTTGCGATGAAAAGCAATGTGTGCTGTCCATAAATATAAAATATTTTCGAGACCGTGAATACTCTAGGGAACAATTGCCGTAATTTTTATAAAACTCCGAAAAAAGTACAATTTCTTGCCACAAGCTGATTATTATTATTCTATGAAAAGCCCTTTGTATACGCAGCAGCTTCTCTAAAATTGATATGATTGGTGTCAGCTGATTTATAATTTTCAAACTGGCAACTCTTCACAAAAACATGTTTAGATTGCAAGCTTATATTGTAATAATACGCTTGACTTAACAGTTGTTTGTATTAAAATTTTGAAATAGGTGGTAACACTACTCGAAAAGTTTTCTTCCTCTAAACCTTTGCAGCATGACACACATTTGCCAGTGACTCGTAAATTTTGTTTATTTATTAAATTATATTTTTTAAGCAATTGACAACCCTACCGAAAAACTTTCCCAAACACCAAGGGATGCCAACCATTTAAAATATTTTCTTTAATCGTTCTAAATTTTGCACATTTCTGTATCTTCTTTTCAGAAATTGAATGCTTGGAATTAATAGCTCCAAGAATTAAAAAGAATATATATGTACATACATACTTACATACATACATACATATGTATGTATAGACTTATGTATATTTTTCGGGATCCCGATAAATTTGCAAATCCCGATTTTTCGCATTCAATAATACTATTTTTTTTTTATAAATTATATTTATTAACTTTCGATCCCGGAATTTTTTTGCAAAATCCCGATTTTCGGGATTGTTTCTTAGACTTAAATATGAAATGTATGCACAATGACTAGTAAATTTTGTTTATTTATAAAATAATATTTTTTGAAGAGTTGACATCTCTATTGAAACACCAAGTGGTTGCAACCGTTAAAATCTTTTTCTTACATCATTTAAAAATTTGCAAATTTCTGCTTCTTAATTTCAGAAATTAAATGCAAGAAATTAATATTTTCAATAATAAAAAAGTATTTTTTTTTCGGGATCCCGACACAATTTCCAAATCCCGATTTTCGGGATTGTTTCTTATAAATATAAATATGAGTAGTACCAATTATAATTATTACCTTTCATAAACTCTCGTTCCCGATATTTTTGGCAAAATCCCGATTTGCGGGATTGTTTCTTAGACATATAAATATATGAATATGTATGCACACGCCATTAAGCGCGTGCGCATTGTTGCAAATTTTTATGACCGTAACGGCTTAGAGCGCTCAACTCAAACAGCCAACGCACCTGTCAAATTGCCAAAATCTTAAAGTGGATTTTTATTTACTTATGTCTTTAGTTAACTTTTTTTTGTATTGTTGCGTTTGTTTTGCCAGCTTTGTTTTATTGCAAACATTTTTTTCTGTCATTTTTCGAGCTTTTACCCACAAATATAAGTGCCGCAAAGGTGCTTGCGCCGACATAATGACGTTTTATTCTCCTCCGTTGTAGTTCGTTTTATGTTTATTTATATGTTCGCCAGCTTGTGGCACAGTTGTCTGCTGGCATGGCTTGCGCTTTGTTTATTTTCTAATTGCAGGTGTCGGCACTCTGGTTTGAGTTTGTAGCTTTTAACAGTTTTTAAGGCGTTTTTCATTGTTTGTAATTTTAATATTTTTATTGTTCTTTATCACCACTCATTAATTGCTGCGGCTTTTACTAGTTACACTCATTGTTTCGTTACATTTTTGACACTCGTTGCGACGTGCGCAAAGTGAAAGTGCGAAATGTCAGTTGGCTACTACAAAAGACTTAAGCAGCGAACTTTTTTCTGTTTTAATTTTGTTTTTTTTTTTAATTTTTTCTACTTTTTTATTCATAATTATTACACTATTTTTTTATGTTGCCCCATTCATGCTTTAAGCCGCGACTAAGCGCCACTCTGTCAGCCAATTAAAGCGCTGCCTCTTCAAACAATAATTAAAGAATAGGTTTTAATTCGTTTTAGTGCAGCTGTGTAAAGACACCTTTTGCCATTGTAATAGCCAACGATGCTTGTCTCACTTTTTTCTCACAATCAATGTCGACAAGTGACGCTGAGAAAAGGTGTAAAAAAGCAACAAATGTGAATAGCCACAAGTGTTTTCTCTATACAATTCATAAACGTCAGCATATCGTGCCTCAAAACGCTCGCATTATAAATGAAAATAATGATTTTATGCCCTGTTGCACGTTGAATCTTCATGAGATTGCTATATTCTACAGCTTATGCGGCAAATCAGCTCCTAGCTCACTGCTGTGATGTACAAGCTAAACGTATGCCGGCAAATATGCATACAAATATAATTACATATGTATATGCATATATATACAAATGTACATCCATATATATACGAACAAACATACGTACATGCCTACAAACACTTCTATCACCATACGTATTAAATTCATCTTACCCAGGCTTATCGTGTGAACTAATCTTCTTCGACTAAATTGAGCCACAGTGACCATCACGCCGCTACCTCTGTTCTGCTATGGAGTTTCATGTACCGGCCTGGGGTGGTGCTGATTGCAGCTATCATAATGCCGACTGGCAAACAAATGCCAAAGTACCAAAGTACCACATGGGAACAGTCACAAAGCAAAAGTGAATTGAATTGTAGTCCAAGTAGCTACTAAAGATAGCCGCAATGTTCTTAACTAGCACTCTGAGATGACAAGAAATGGCAGCAGAAAGCAAAAATAAAAACCACCACCAACTGAAAAGCAACAAGATAACTGCATTGCTTCCACATTACGAGCTAATTTCCTTTGCAAGCACATAAATATATACCTATGTATAATGCAAGGCTCTACTCACCATCCTGAAGGGTCTCACTTGCACCGCCAAGCTGCGCTGTGCTTATAAGCCGCATTGCAGTCATCTAATTTCTGATGACGCAAGTTGTTCGTGTGTCTGCGCTATCAAGAAACGAACGAACGAACTCACGTACGAATAAATTGCAGGCGAGCTGCTCTCATTGAGTTGCCTTATATTTTATACACTTGTGGGTAATTGGTTTACGAACGCAGTTTAAATGAACAAGTCCGACTCAAATTTGATCAGATGGCATATAAATAGGTGCTTTGCATTTGCATGATTGTCTGTGGAGAGACACTTACATATAAGAACACACATACACATATACTAATATTGTTTAAGCTGTGTGCTTCCTTTGCCTTCTTTATATACATTCACTTCCTTCCTCAGCAGGTTGCTGGCGCTGCATTTCTTCCGGTGAGCACGCGAGTTAAAATTGTATCAAGATGAAGAGCTTACGTTCTAGTAAAATAGTATTTTGTATGTGTTTGTATGCACATACAGAATACATACATTATGTTTGTGTGTATGTGTTTTATATCACTTAAATACTATTTGCTGCAGTTCGCGTGCACTCAAAGCGCATATATAAATGATTCATCGTTAATTATAATTTATTTTTATTTTTACACACATATTCATATACAAATAGACATAGGTACAGATATGCCTTTAATTTTTTAGTGGCTATCAAATTTTATGTTCACGTTTTACGCTCCACAACTGCTTGAATTTCGAAATTAAGCCGTTTAGGGTAGTAAAATTGTTATGTAAATATTTATTTCGTGTTGAAAAATTCCGTACAGGTGTATTTTATAAATGAAGATCATGGAAGGGATAAGCAAGAAAATTAAAATTTACTTAAACGATTTTGTTTATTAACCGTGTACATTTTATATTATTTTGGACATGAAGTTTGCATCAGCTAGAAGGAAAAGACGAAGAACCTATAAATTATGTAGCCTCATCGGAGAAGATGATTTTCTAAAAAAAAAATCTTTATGGTTTTCAAGTTGTTCCAAGGCAAAACCAGCAAACTCACGACGTTTAAGGTGGTCCAATTGCTTCAGTTCTTGAATGCGAACAATTTTATATGGGTGCAAGTTCAAATACTTTCCAAAATCCGCCTGTTTATGGTTTGAGACAGTCCGAATTCTCGAGAACGTCTTGGAATCGACAAATTGCGGTCTTCAGTAACTTGAACGGGCACAATATTTTCATTACTTTGAGCGATTGTTTGTCGTATTGCCCCTGGAACATTATATAAAGAAAATTTACGCTCGAAATTTTCAACAATTCGACGAATAGCGAGCATAGGTGGTTGATTATTACGATCATAAAAAGCAAACGTACACGAAAAGTTGCAATTGGAGAACGATTATTTTGATAATACAATTGAGTAATTTCTAAACGCTGTATTTGCGTATATCTTTATATGATGAAATTGTAAACATTACTGAATACAATGAAAAATAATCACAAATCATGACATATTTAAAATGGCTGAAACGATACTTAGAAATCATATAAGCCCTATTGCAAAACTCGAAGTGACGAGCTGAATTGATTTAGCCATCTTTGTATTTCTGCATCTCTCGTATTCTCTCTGACTGTATATACGCAAACTTATCCCTTGATTTTTTCTGAGATATAGATCTGAAAATTTGCATGTGTTCTTTTCTTCTGCTTACTTGTCGAAAACGCCGATATTGGACCTTTATAGCATATATGAACCATATAAATAGAAAAACAAAGTTTTTGTAAGAAAAGCTTTTTTATTTGACAATATATTATGACATAAAAGTAACCAGAAATTGTAAATAAAACGCAATATATTTAATTATTCATCAATATTTATTTTGTAGCCTTCAAAGTATTTCCCACCAGATGTAATAAACTTATACCAAAGATTTTTCCAATCATCGAAACACTTTTCATAAGCACTTTTTGGGATGGCCTCCAGCTCCTTCAGCGAATTTTGTTTTATCTCTTTGATCGACTGAAAATTGGTTCCACAGCAGAGTATAGACATGAACTTAATATTGCAGTCGATGGCGTCAAAATTCCGACTTTCAATAACCCAAAGATTTTAGGTGTAACCTTTGATAGTGATCGCGATTATCACGAAGGTACAGAGCCGCAACAAAATCCTCAAGTCGCTAGCCGGCAGCACATGGGGAAAAGACAAAGAAACGTTGTTGGCAACATACAAGGCAATCGGCCGGCTAGTCCTCAATTACGCAGCACCAATATGGTCGCCTGAATGCAGTGGTACCCAGATGAGGAAACTCCAGACCTGTCAAAATACTGCACTCCGGACCACGACGGGATGCCTCTTGATATCTCCCATCGAACACCTTCATAGTGAGACGCTTATGCTCCCAGTTAAGGAGTATAATGAACTCCTCTCCAAGCAGTTCCTGCTGGGATTTTTTCGTAGAAATCACCCTTGCTGTCATCTGCTTGGAGCGGAACCGCCTCCTAGGAGCATCAAGAGGTCTTTCCTTGACTACGTCGACGACGTCGTACAGTACGCCGACTGGACTTCGGACGCAACTGACTTTCGACAGGTACTGACCGCCATTCACAGTGGAGCCATCAACACCTTCACCGACTCCCTTCCCGTGAATGGCGTTCTTGGAGTCAAACCACCACCCATCGCAGACGAAGAGCTCGCGAGAAACGCGAGTGACCCTAGCGCAACTTCGTTCTGGATATTGTAGCAGGTTAAGCTGCTACTTATCCAGAATAGACCCTGACATACCCAATGTATGTGTTGCATGCAACGAGTCTCCGCATGATACTGACCACCTCTTTGCATGCCCTACCAACATCCTTTTCCCTTTGGTCCGACCCCGTCGAAACAGCACGTTTCCTGGGCCTCCCGTTAGATGACGTCGACGACAACACAGATAACCCTTACTATCCTAACGGGGATTGAGAAACCGTTAAAACAACAACAACAGACCTGTTTACGGTACTCTTTTTGATAAAAGTTCAGTTTTATCGGGATAAGTAGAGCAAGAACGCATTTCTTAAACAAAATATCCACCAAAATCATTTGAATGGACTCGTGAGAAATTCGAGCTCTCTTGTCATCTCTCTAACACTTGCCTGAAGGTTTTCAGGCATCATATCCTTCACTGTTTTAATATTTTCATCATATAAGAGGGCGAAGGTCGTCCAGAGCGAGGCATGTCTTCAACGATCTCTTTCTTTTATTTGTATTTCTCTAATTCTCTGACTTAGCTTACATATTTCCGCTTTCTTAAACGAGTAAACTTTCTGGTAAACTGCATTGTATATGTATATCGTCACCTAAAATGCAAGATAACGTATCTTAAAAAGTTCCAAAGGGACTTATGTATATATTGATTACGATATACACATACAATTTTTAGCTTTTGATCAGATATAACCAAGTCATAAAAATTATAATATTTAAACTTCAGCAGAAACTCATTCCTGCTATAGATTAATACTCCTATTAATATTTTTTTTATTTTTGTGTAATACTCCTGTTAATACAACACACTAATTAAATAGTCAACAAGCAGTCTTTGTCACTAGTGATTTCGTCACTAAGGAATTCACAACTGCATATTTAATATATAATTTTCACAGCGCCATTAATCCATTTTGCATTATGCTGCTTATTATACAAACCACTTTTAATGTGATTTAACCAATTTGCTTGAGGAATTTAAGCTTATAATATAATTACATTTGACGTTGGCATGTTTAAGCAGCGCTAATCTACCTATGTATATACTACTATTGTATATATTGAATATAAGCTGAATTTACAGTCGCTGACCTATAGACAACTGTTACATATTTAAGCAAAAATTCATGTTGATACAATTATACTGAAATTTGTAATATACATACACACATATATTAACGAGTTAGGAAAACCAGAGTTAGAAAAAATTTATTAAAAATTGTTTAAAAGCAGAACCAGACAAAAGAATTTATAAGTATAAAGGTTAATGAAAAAATCACGGATCAAAATTTGTGGCAAAAAATTACAAAATAAAGTGGAGCAGAATTCGGTTTGATTTGATTAAGGCATGCTAAAAGGAAATAGTCGATTATTTACTATTGTATATTTGTTAGTTGGTTGTATAAGTGTTTTATTACGCGCTTGTTATTGCAAATTTTATTTAGTTTATGTGATTTTTTATTTTCCAAATTATTTTTTTTTGTGTTTTCCTATTTTGTTTTTTGATTCTGTATACATTTTCTGGGTGTGTTCCAGTAGCTAAGACAACTCAAAAACTGACTACTGAAAAACGGTTTCATGACAGCTACTGGTATTATGTTTGCTATTTACTGTTTGTTGCGCTTTGCCGAAATGCCGCTTGCAATCAATTAGTTGTCTGAGCTGATGTTGAGCGATTTGAGTTTATAACTTGCTGAGACACACCCAAAAGTCGCCTATTTCAATTTTGTATGCAACACATTCACGCCTATATTAGAGTTGCCTCATTTAATTTTTATAAAAAAAAATCGCTAAATATTTGTGACAAAAAGTTATATCCAACCGTGCATATATATACTATGCAGATCGCTTCCACTCCACCGGTATCAGCTGCTCCCAATGCAAGACTCGCCTCTTCGCAGGTTAAAAATTTACTTACGGCATGCAATCAGCTAAGACAGATTGAACGGCCTTGCTCTTCTCAATATCCGTATGTAGAGATAAACTATAGATATTGGGTAGTAGAAAAAATCTTTTCGTATTTTGAAAATAATGAAGAAATTCGCTGTATTTTAAAATTTTTGTATAAAAAAGAGAAGAATTCCACGCAAGCCCACAATGATATTTGTAAAGTTTACGGAGACGATGTTGTATCAGTTCGTGTAGCACAGCAACGGTTCGCTCGCTTCCGTTCTGGAAATTTCGAAACACTGTTGAAAGTCTTTCACTGATGGAATAATGTCTCTAGCGGTAAAATGGCAAAAAGTGGTCGACCAAAATGGTACATATTTGGTTATCTATTTATTAGTATAAATATAAAAAATATAAGTTAAAATTTGATTAGAAGTACGAAAATACTTTTTCGACTACCAATATTTATAGCGAAAAATTTAAAACGTCAAGGCTTCATAGCCCTAGACTAGTTTTTTACGCACTTTTTAAAAATTATTTTCGAATTTGATATTTAGGATTCAAATTTTCGTTTAAAATCTGGAATTAGATATTTCAAAAATTCCTCTACCAATGCTCGGCAGCATGCACTGAAACATTCATACACATATGTATGTACATATGTATATGTTCATATGTATATATCTATATGTTTATGTATATGTGTTTTATATATATATCTTTCATGTAACATTATTCATTCATCAAACCCACCCTTCGACTTCGACTGTCCACTGCACACCAGTATAAACCGAGCTTGTCAGCGTGTCTAACCATCCTCTCTTTACTTACTTAACGTTTCTTACTTTTTTTGTTGCTTCACATGATATCAATTTACTGAGATCGACTTGTGGCGCTTCTCTGGTGAACTCAGCTGAACTTCGCGCCGCTCATGACTCGCCTAGTTCGCACAGCGGTAGGTGCCGCCCTCGCCTCTACTCGGCTCAAGCAAACAAGCAAGCAAAGAAATATGCGTTGAGTTGTAATTTTCTTAAGTAATTTTTTTCTTTCCTCATTCTTAATTGTCTTCCTCGTTGTCTTAGCAGCAACAGCAACAGCTTCAGCTTGTCTTTGGCTTTTTTATTAATGTACTTTTGGTGTTTGGTGTGAACTGGTGAGTAACACTGCTGGTTTGCTGCTTAGTAATCAGTGCCAATGCCATCAACACCACTAAAAACCAACAAAAACAACAACAAGAGGCACTGCTGATAGGCCATTAAGTGTAACATAGTTTTAAAAAGGCATTTCTGTTTGTTGCTGTTGTTGTTGATGTATGTGTTACGCTTGAAAGCGCAGCCTGTGAAATTTTCGTTGAAACAGCAGACATGCCCTTTTTTATATATTTGCATATATATGTATGTATATATATTTTTTTTTATATGTATATGTTTTTATATATTTTTTTGTCGCCTTTGCATTGCCAATTTTTGTGCATTGAGTGTTTAGCGCTCGGTGTTCTGCACAATTAAGCAAATGCATTTTTAATAAGCCGGCCGGACAGCTGGCTGTATCTCGCAACGAAGCACCCTGTATTGCACGCTAAAATGCAAATCAATTAATTTTCGAGTAGAAGAAGAAAAAAAAAGAAAAAACTGCTCACGAAGTGTTGTTGTTAATTGCTAAACAGCAAATGCTTTGATACGCTGCGAATGTAAAGCGAGTTCGTGTCTTAAGTCTTTTGTTGGGCGGCGCTGTTTGGCATTCAAACGCTTATTTGCTACACTTTTATTGAGAGTGTAAGTATTTAAGGCTGACTACTGTGCCTTACTGTTGCTGTTGCATGCCCGAGTTGTTGTTGTTGCTTTTATCGTATTATTTGTTTTGTTGTTGTTGCTTTGTTTGTTATACATCACACGTTTTTCGTGTTAATTGGAGCACTTACACTTCCAACCCGCCTGTCTGCCTGCGTGTGCGGCACATCAAGTTCCTCGAAAGCAAACGCTTACGCATAAACGTTGCCCGCAAAGGTGTCAAAATGTTAATGAGCGTTTCCTTCGATTTCGAACGACGCTGTGGCATTGTCGACAGTCCAAATCGATTGCTTTGTGTATTGACAAATTTTTGTGGTTATTTACTTTCGTGAATATTCGGTTTTTGTGTTCGTATTGCTGGTAAATATTTGTTGGCCGGAAATGTTTGAGTGCAGGAAATGCTACATTTAAACGTGTCGGCGTATGTAATGGCTTAATTATTGGTGCATGCACGTGTGTGAAGGGGTGAAGCGTGTGTTTTTCGTAAAATGTAGTTTGCTTGGAAAGTTGAAAAAGTATGCTTTTTGGTACTTATAGCACTTTTAAGAAATGCTCTTTCGAGCAATGAATTTCGTAACTGTTTCCTAATGCCGTCTGCGTAGTCATGCAGAACAGCGTACGAACTGTTAATTGCTATTGACCATGAGCAATAAGAAAGTGTGTTTGTATAGTAAGAAAAAATGGAAATTAGTCTTCTTTGGAAAGTGGGGCAAATGATATATTGAACTAAAATATTTATATTATTTATGTATTATATATTTATATTGTTAGCAATATTTTTTAGAAAACTCGAATTTTTTTGTTATTTCTAATTTTTTTTCTTTAAATTTTCTGAACAGAAAGCATAATACCCTTCACAGGAACTGTTTTTTTTTGCATTAAGGGATATAAAAATATTTTTATTATCAGTTTACATGACACCTATATATATTATAATGCTTTGATCAGAACAATTTCTGTGGATATTGAATTGTTAATTTAGGCAATAATCCATACCAAATTTACTGAAGATATCTTGCAGAAAAAAAATCCATAAAAGAACTTGATTGTGGGCGGTCAGTTTGTAGGGCTAAAAATATATTCGGAGATTATAGTGCAGCCTTTGATAATAATCTATGCAAAGTTTCTTGAAATTAGCTTGTGGAATAAAAAAGCTTTCCAAACAAGAACTTGATTTTGGTCGGTTAGTTTGTATGGCAGCTATATGCTATAGTAGCCCGATATCGGCGGTTGCGACAAATGGGCAACTTCTTTTAAAGAAAAGAACATAACCGAAAACTTAGATCGATGTCTCAAAATCTGAAGGACTCTTTTGCATTTATACAGGCAGATGAAAATCATCTCAGCTCATTTACTTTGATATATATATATATATATATATATATTTTGTAAGGTCTCTTATGTTTCCCTCTAAATTTTATATGCCCTGTTTAGTGTAAAAATATTACTCCTGGATATATTTAACTGGCCAATTAGTTTAATTTTCGAATATTGGCGCATATCTCTTAGATTTCTCTCATTTTCTTAAATAAATATCGACATCTTTTCTAATCCATCTGCAGTCGTGCCTTTTTCATATCCCTGTGTTCAGAAACTCAGGTTGGAGTGATTTTTGAAGAACAAAGGTTGTGGACTTGGCTAAATGCAAACAAAGATTGGTGACTTGGCTAAATGTAAACAAAGAGGTCATTGGGCTTGGGTAAATGTAAACCAAAAGGTAATAATATAAACAAAAGGATCGTTCAACCCAAATTTAAACAAAAATTGTTGAATTGGCTGAATGTAAACAAGAGTTATGAGCTTGGATGAATGTAAACAAAGGGGTCATTGGCCTCGGGAAACTATAAACAATAAGGTCAATGACCTCATAATATAAATGAAAGGGTCATTGACCAAAAAAATTTAAACAAAAGGATCAGTAAACCCAAATCTAAACAAAGGATGGGGAATTGGCTAAATGTAAATGTATCGACATCTTGTCCAATCCATCTGCAGACTCGTTTCTTTTATATCTTTATGCACAAGAACTCATCTTGAAGTGATTTCTAGTGATTTTTCCAGTGATAATATTTTGCAGTTTAGTACGCACTTTGGAAACTACATTGCCTAAGTTCCTTGCTTCGGTTAGGTAAGTTCAAATGAAATTCTATAGAAAAATTCCCACTTTGTCGACAAATATTTTACTTGACATTTGTGTCGAAGTTCTCTGAAAGATGACCATATGAAATCATCATAGTACCTTTTTTTAAATCCCACTCTTTCCAAACAAAAAGTTAAGCAGCTCAACGATAGCTAAAGAGTGGAATAGTATGATTAAATAGATTTTAAATAGGCTCAGAAAATTTCTTCGCTATGTGTTATAGTATTCTGATTCATTTAGTATTATACCATTGCTCAAATTTTCTTTATTACTGATCTAAACGAAGGATTGGACAAAAAACAACAAAATAATGCAAGTAAAATTCAAGCCAAGGAAGTAGTTTTTTTTTTGTACTTAAGATGATTTTTACTTTTGTTGCTGTAGAACAGTAAGGCAGTCAGAACGGAAGTGCTAAAGCGCCTTAATGGCTGATCCAATGACTAATTGCTCCAAAAATGCAATCGTGTTGAAAGCATGTACAACAACAGATGACGCAAGCGTAATGCTGACCAAAAAAGTACAAGAACCAGAAGAGATTAATGTAAGAAAAATAAGAAATATGGCAAATGGAAAGAGAAGAAAGAAATAAAGTTAATGGAAACGATTTCCACAAAACAAAAAAAGAAGCTGCGTTTGGGTGGTCCGCTGGTGACTGATGGGCCACAAAAAGACACACACCCACATATAAATAAAAAAAAAACCATTAAAAGCATTAGAACAACTATTAGAGGAACTTAATGCCATTAAGGGCTGCAAGGGAATTTATCATAGCATAAAAAATTATAGAAGAATTAAATTTGTAGAGTATTTTAAGGTGTATTCGTGGGTCTAAAGCTTTGATGTACTGTGATTTACTTAAATTTGAAAAAAAAAATTTCTATAATTTTCTTAATTTAAATTTTGTTAGAGTATTCGTGTACATTTTTGCATTAAAGTCTTATTTATATGAGACATATATGTACATACATACATGCTTAGAATGCTTACATTGCACGACTTGCTTCCGCAGTTGTTCCATTTGTGTGGGTAAAGCATGAAATTGATTTTATATTTTTCCTACTTTCTTTTGTGTATTCTCTTTTTCTTATATTTATTACCTAATATTTGAGCACCTCTTACAGCTTTGTTTCCTAGGTGATGCGGTCTTCTAAATGTGTGTCATGTGACCAATAGTTCAATTAATCATTTAAGTATGTTGTTAGGACTATAGACATGCATAACTCTATATATAAATATGCACGTAAATGTACTTTTTTTGACTGTAGTTTCATACATACAAACGGCATGGAAAAACTTTGCTCATGAGAACTGACTAAAAGAGCATATGATTGGGTATGAGAAAAGAGAGGTTGACTAAATCAATTAAGTAGTCTAAGCATTATAACTCAGAACTCACCTAACTGTTTAATGAATATCCGAGGAAGAATATAAATATAATATATTTACCCTTCCCAAATGCGAGGTGATATTAAATATTCAATTATACCAGCAGTTTTTTTTAATGTTTTTGATGCCAAGTTTATATAAAACTATTGGAAAAATTGACCTCTTTTCTGGGTATTAGACTAAATCAATTTTTTTCGAAAGATTAGTTTGTTACCCTGAATAAGGACTAAGTATGTATCTATCCATGTTAAGTTAGAATCCCTTTTAAGTATAATTTCAGCAACACCGATCGGTTAATTGCATGATTTAATAATTTACTTCATGTGATTAATATGTGATCTAAATATGAACTCAGACAATCGTGATCTGAACAGTTCACAAAATATAGAGTTTTCCGAGCCACTTCTTTGTCCAGTTTGCGGTGCTTTACAATAATTTCGTATTCAAATGGCAAAATTTTTACTAAAAAGCATACAATTTTTCAATCTTTGAAAACAAAACAGAAAATTAGAAGACAATTTACATTTCCTCATTAACACTTTTCGTAAACATTTAAGATATTACTGCTTGCACCTCACCTAAAACTGAAAACGGACCTGTTATTTTGGCCAGTAGTTAGCAGACATCTATACAACTGTATATTGTATACCGTGACAAAAATATTCAAAATCTCTTTGTTGTTGTTTTTATGCCATTATAACAATTTTATAGGCAATTAAATTTTTAACTTCTGATTGCTTCTGTTTGAGCTTTGATTGCGTCAAAACAAGTCGTTGAAGCCAACGAACTCTGTAGACACAAGTTTTGACAACAGCAGGAGCTATACAGCAAGCTGTTTCGGTGTAATAGATGCTGCTGGCAACTATTTTGATACAAGAGTATATATATTTTTTTCGGATTTTAGTAGCTTATTTTCATTGCGAGCTTTTGCTGGTTGTGCTTGTGCGCAGTTAGCGTTGTTTAGTTTTTTTAACCGGCTTAAATGACTTCCGTAAGTGACGGCGGCGTGGAACTGTTCTTCAGTGCTTTAATTTATTTTCTTACTCGGTTCTTTGCCACTGCTAAGCAGCACCACGTTGTTTGCAGAGCCAAAGTTTCAGTGCTCAGATACACCTTCACATGTTGACTATCTTATTTCGTTGCTGTAGGTGTAAGTATCCATTTCAGACTATCAAATGACAGCAAAAGTAAAGTGAAGTGTTGAAGGCAATGAAAAACTAAAAAGAAACGAAATAATTCCGAAGATTTAGTGTGTAACATTGATGTTTGAAGGTGTCATTGTCTTTACAGAAGCACTTGTACTTTCGTATAAATACAGACACACGTATATAGAGATATGTAATTACACTTAAAAGTTAGAGTACGCTTAAATTGCAAGGTTTGCCACTTAAGGGCTATATACGTGTATGTGTGTATTTAAAGATACTGTTGCTAATGCATTTAAACAACGGTAGAATAAGATTAGATTTTTGGCGTAACCAGTTAGATTGTATTATCTTAACTAGCGGAAACAGCATTCCAGGTCTCTAGCTTTAATTGCCTTAGACTTGTCATTTGTTAATTTAAGCGTTGACTAAATATTCTTTGCAGTAGCACAGCCATTTTGTCCATATAACAGTAATAGGAGTTTCAAGATATCAAGCTAAATTACTAAATCATCTTCTTCTCTTTACTGGCGTAGAGACCGCTTACGCGGTTATAGCCGGGTTTACAACGCGTCATTCGTTCTTCCTTTTCACTGTTTAGCGCCAATTGGGTATTCCAAGCGAAGCCACGTCCTTCTCCACCTGATCCTTCCTACGGAGTGGAGGTCTTCCTCTTCCTCTGCTTCCCCCCGCGAGTACTGCGCCGAATACTTTCAGAACTGTAGTGTTTTCGTCCATTCGGACAACATGACCTAGCCAGTGTAGACGCTGCCTCTTAATTCGTTAAAACATGTCAATGTCGTCGTATATCTCGTACAGCTCATCGTTCGACTCTGGCGTTCGCCGTTGCTAAAGCTAAAGGACCATAAGTCTTCCGCAGAACCTTTCTGCCTGAAAACTAGTAACGCCGACTCATCAGATGCTGTCAATGTCCATGCCTCTGCACAAAATATCAGGACGGAGATGACTTGTAGATATGGGTCTTTTTTCGTCGAGAGAGGGCTTTGTTTCCTATAGTAGATTGAAGAAATCGCACGAAAAGGAGTCGCTTTGTCCTTCTCACTTTAGCTCGCCTTCAAACGGATTTTTTTTGGGCTGCTCAGAGGATACTTAGTTTAAGATCGGAAGTTGTGAGCTGCTTGAGCCATATGTCCGCCAAGTGAATGGCGCTCAGAGGACTTTCTTATCTTGCTTGATCCCTGAGTCGGAGGATGTTAGTGTAAACCCCAGTTGCTTCCAACAAGACTTTGTTACATGCTATTTCAGCCAACGAAACAATCAATTTATTGAAGAAAACTTTTGGTAACCGTTTATCTTGCGCTTATCTTGGGTTTCGCGTTTCACGTGTTCGCGTGACGTGGCCACGAAGACCGTTTAACACTGGTGGACTATTTTTTGGAGGGTTGTGTGAAGCCGCTTGTTTACGCAGATAAGCCCAAGACGATCATCGCCTTGGTAGAGAGTATTCAGCACATTATTGCAGACATACGACGCCGATTGCTGCAAAAGGTTGTTGAAGACTGAGCCTTTCGGCTATAATTTATTCGAGTCCGTCGCGGCCGTCACTTGCCCGAAATCATTTTGAAAACATTATTGCAGTTCCTTATCTTTATAATAAAGCTAAATTCTTAACCATAACATTAAATTACTTTATGCGCTTTATTTCTTATAGAAACCCACATGTCCATAAAAAACACCCTTTTCTTTGAAACAGCCAACAATTTGGTTTTGAAATAGTGAAATCTGTTTTACACATGACTTATCTGTAAACTTACTGAAAATGAACAAAGTTAGATAAAAAATTGTGTGGAAATTAAATTCAGTTTACAACACGAAGAGCTGTAAAAATTCACTTGATACTTTTAAGGCATTCTAAGTTTTAAGTGAATGCCAAATAAAACTATAAAATTGCAATAAATACGTTTAAACAGTAACGTAGCTAATAAATTCCTCTGCAAATGGTCTATCTATATCCTAAGCAGGCCTTCACTAAGCTAAATAGTCCAGATAGTCCAGCAGGCAAATGAATTAACGAGTGAGCGGCGTAATAGTTCAGGTAGCCGCCGAGCTGCAGCTGCCATTACGATCAAGTTAAGCCAAATAAATTGCACTGCCATTAGCGGCTCAATAAGCTCCTGCCCGCTTTCGGCAAGCTAATAGCCGCCGCAGCTCTGCTGGAAATTCATTTTCTGCGTCACAGAAGCGTTGCTCCAAATGCTACTGATTTTAAGCACCAAAGCGGATGCCTGCCTTAAAGTTGCTTTTGAATTTTTTTTCAACTGTTGTTGTTTTGGTTTTGCTGTTTTATTTAGTCTATTTGTAAGCGATAGCGCAGCGCATGAGCGCGTGCCAAAATCGTTCGGCGGCTGGCAGTGTTGCCCATTGCTTTTGTTGCTACCTTGGCACTGCTATCGCAGTTTTGCATCACTTTCGCGAGTATTTTATTGATTCTCTTTAATATATTGCGGCTTACGATTTTTTCATTTTTCTATTGCCTTTTTTATGGTTTTTTTTTTGGTTTAATTATTTTGGCAATTAATTTTGTTGGCTTTCGTTTGCTGGATTTATTGCGTTCTTTGTTGGTGCTGTTGTTGTGAATATGTGTGCGTGTTAGTCTTCACCTCTTTGGCGTTGCTACATTTTTTTATTCTACCAGTGTTGTCTTGCTCTCATTTGTATTGTTTTTGTTTCTTTTTCCACATTTATATTTCAATGTGCTGACAGTGGCAATTAATTGCCGCCTCTGTGATTTATCCATTTTTAACAAAAAAAGTTGTACGAATGCTAATGATATATGACTGCGATTTTTATTATATTCTCAATGGCAAGGGAGTGGTAAATTTTTTCATAGCAAACGAGCAGAAAGTGGAGTTTTGATTTTTTTGTTTGTTAGTCCATACAAAAGCATTATTTGTTTTACGATTTGCTGAGAAATACATTTTTTACCATTTTTTTAATTTTGCTATTTCATAGTTTTCTTTCGAAAAGAAAACTTTTTTTTAAATATAAGACATTTTGTTGGAAAAAATGATTAAGTAAAGTCCAAAAATTTTTTTATGATAAAAATTGCATTTTCTTTTCAAAAAATTATTATTAAAATTTTTTTTTGTTTCGATTTACCTGTTGAATGTCTTTTATCTATGTTTTTAACACTTGGTTAGTTTGGTTTAAGTGTTCTCGAGGCGTGGAACATCAACTAAACAACTGCTAGCAAGCCTCAAAACCCATTGATAAAACTTTCAAAGTTATTGGTGGCGATTTTCGCTAGTTTGCTTTGATGGGTGAAGGCCTGAAATCTAAGATTTAACAGTTGGCAGCTGTCCATTTTACTCTCATGGCAGAGCTGTCCTTTCGAGTGAAGTTAATCTCGATTTCGATTCAAGTTCAAAATCGACAATCAAGTTATTTTATAAAATAATAGATTTTTGGGGATGATCTTTACCTTCCGAAGTCGATCAAGAATCGATTCTTGACATTCGATTTTATGGCTAATTGACTAGCTTCAAGATTACCACAATAAAATTGATGGCTGAAGGTCTAACATCCAAAATTCATTAGTCGTCAGCTGGCCATATTTTTTAGTCTGATGGTAGGTACATATAAGGGAAGGGGAACTCGACTTTGATTCAAATCTTTAATCTGAAGTCCATCAAGAAGCGATTCTTGACATTCAATTTTATGGTTAATTGACGTGTGGCAAGGCAATCGCAACAAAAAATCATACAATCATATAAGTTTACTGATTATTTAATATTTATTTATGTTTATATTAAAAAACTTGTATTACGTAACTCAGTCAATTTAGGTTAGGTTAGGTTTATCTGGTAGGCCAATAAGCCGCGGGTAGACCAGTTTTGGTCGTTTGCGATACAATCAAGATGCTTTAGGATGCCTTCGTCATTCAATTTTATTGTTATCGACACCTCCTCCAGTGCATCATTCCGTGGCACGCCAGATGCTTACAGCGTAGTCTTGACATTGCGGGCAAGTGCACCAGAAATGCTCCGTTGTTTCTCTAGATACTTTCTGCAGTCTTCTCGATCTGTCAGCTCCAACCTGAGGGCGGGTGTCGCCATCAGGAGGTTACTGCTAAAAACAATTTTTGCTGACTCAGTTACTATCAGTGCTATATCAAATTTTGAGTTGCCAGTCTGAGAGCCTAAACTTTAGTGTTTATTGTTCTTTTGATTGATGAAAATCTAAAATGTCGATTGATTCGTTCGATTAATCAATTCTTAGAAATGTAAAATATAAAAATAAAATCCGAATCAAGAACTGATAAACGATATTTTGAAAATTACCCATGCGTGTGGTGACCTATTAAAAGGATACTTTTATTAAAAGGCAGTAAAACCTTGGATTACATGCATAGCTTCTGCAGAGCTAAGTTTTTGTAACAGTAAATCGTAAGAAGACAGCGAAAGGTGGATCTCAGTTTGGAGATAATGGCACACGCGTTACATTTTTGGAATAGCGAATATGGCAGATCCATACTAGCAGCTCAAATCAACTGATAATGACCTTAACTTGGCTTAAGCACATAATTTGATAGGTTAGGTTAGATGGCTGATATAGAAAAATCGCTCGTGGAGTCCTTTATGAAGGCATAGAAATGAAGAACTCCTTTGCTCGAATATATAAATTAACAAAACGCTTAGTAGCCAATAAAAATTTGTACAGGGGCTTAATTTCCATTCCCGCCAGTTCGGTTGGATGTTTGAAGATATGCGCTCCTAAGAGTTTAAGTCTTGACCTCTCAAACGAGGGACAGTTAAGATGGTTGACTAGTTTCCACCTCATCTTCTTCCTTGCATCGCAGCACGGACGTCAATAGAGCAATGACGATAAAAGTTCCACAACTAGGAGAGGCCTTTTTTTTGCGACAGAGCGCTATGGCCAAAGATAAAGGCTGGCTTTTCTTGTTCTTTGCTCAAAAAAAGTTTGAAGCAAACATTGTGTGTGTCAACTGCAGCTCACAGCAAACCTATTTTTTCCATTAGCTCAAACTCTACACTCTGTATATATGTATTTTGACAACAATTACTGATTCCGCCTTCCAATCTACTGGATCTCGGCACTTACCTCGCTTAACAGAAGAAAACGGAAGTAGAATAATTGAAAATACTTCCGATTGCAACCAACAAACACACATACATATCCACATAGAAGATTACAGGCTACTCCACTGGCGAACTAACAGAAGGCGACTTCCGTTTGTGCTGCTGCTGATTCTGTCCATGCCCATATTTTCTGCTAGGCTGATATGTGTTGTCATCGGTTAGCAATTTTATTGCCGCTGTGCTATTATTATTATTATTAATATTGTATAGAACTGCAATTATGTATTTTATGTGGAAGTAGATGCCGCTTAATAAAGTGTTGCATAAATGCGTGTGTACAGTAAATAACTAACATATGTTATGTAACTGATACGCGCACTTCCGTTCAGCATCCGTAATTTTATTTCAATTTAATTGTTGTTGTACGAAAATTATGATTTCATATTAGTATATATATGTATATATGTATATAGATGTGTAAAGAAATTATGTGATGTCTTTGCAAATTAGACCACATATGGAGTGAGATTGCTTGGTTATACTATAATTGATGTTGGCAATTTATTGGTGGTGTAGCTGTATTTTTCATGTGCTGCAGTGTTTGCAAAAAATTGTAAAAGTTTTATTTACGATTATTTTAATAAATTAATTTTTATAGTTTATTTCTCCTTATAAATATATTCATGAAATTAGTTTAGGCATTTGAAAAACTTTACTTTAAAATTAATACATTAAATAATAATTTATATTTATATATGTATACATATATATTTTTTTTATAATAAGTATTTTTTAATATGAGAATAGTCTTAAGACCAAATTAGTACTAATAATAGAAAATATATACAAAACTTTAATATTTTGCTTTTTTCTTTGCAGGTAAGCTTCTTCAAGCAATAATTATTGTTTTTTCTAAATAAAATGGCATATATGGTATTCAAAATTGCTGATATATATAGTATGTGAGTAATGAATAGTTCTAGTTCTATAATTTTACTTCTTATGAATAATAGCTTCGAGTTATAAAGGGTTCCCTACTTTTTAAAGAAAAAAACTCGGAAACTTCAAATTTAATGATTAATGTTAATTATCATTCGAAAGAGCATTCTTTGGTATTTTGCCGCACCTACGTCTCAGATGGTCCATCCGTTGAGTCCAATTTTCGATGAATCGTTCAAGCATTTCGACTGATAACTGGCGAATGACACGCGTGATGTTTTACTTCAAGGCCTGAATCGTTGCGGGATTGTTCGCATAGACTTTAGACTTTATATATCCCAACAGGATAAAGTCTAACGGTGTAATATCACACGATCTTGGTGGCCAATCACCGGCTTAAAACGTGAAATTATCTGCTCACTGAAATGTTCTTTCAATAAATCCATTGATTGATGCGATGTGTGGGAAGTGGCGCCATCTTATTGAAACCAAATGTTGCCGAGATCACGAGCTTCAATTTCAGACATTAAATAATCGATTATCGTGGCGCGACAATAGTCGCCATCGGCCATCATTTTTGAAGAAATATTGGCCGATGATTTCACCAGTCCACAAACTACACCGAACTGTTGTTTTTTTGTGGATGAAATGGCATCTCTTCAATCTCTTCAGGTTGCTCTTCGTCCCAAACGCCGCAATTTTGCTTGTTAACGTAGCCATTCAGCCAGAAGTGGGGCTCATCGCTGAACAAAATTTGGCTCCCAGTATTGCTCATTTGAAGCTATAATATTTTCCCCTTTTTTGGAAATCAGGAATCAAGCAAATTTTTAATAGTCTGTGATATGAACTGTATTCCTCACCGGAGCAGATGGTAGTCAGAAGAAGCACCCGCCTCACTCTCTAGTTTCAACTGGTCCTCAAACAGGAGCCGAGCGTTGTCATGACGGAAAATTATTACCTCGTATCTAGTCTTTAATTCTTGATGCTGCTCTAGAATATCTCGCTTCAACTTAAGGAGTTCTCGCCAATAGCATTCCCCATTAACTGTTGCACTTGGTTTAGATGTTCATAATGCAGCACACCCTGCTGATTGTACCAAATACTAAGCATTGTTTGAGCGACTTGAATATGCGGCTTTGACGTTGATTTGTCTGGATTTTTTACTATACGAGGAAGCATCAAAAGCGTTAGTGCGGAATTTTAATCCGCTAAACCAAACCTCCTCCCAATTTATGTCTCTCCAACGGAGACACCGGATATTACTTCTGGTTGGTCACATTTCACATATGATTTTTATGAATATTGGAACCATTTTCCATCACTAGTCACAAGCCGTTGCAAAATGACTTCATTTAGTAGCATTCAAGCGGCTTTTCTGATGTACAAATACAAGCGTATCTTGGCTTCCAATTTCCTTGTATTTAAATGTATTTGGCTACTTTGAAACGATCGAAAAGGGTCGATTGCGTGACTCTCAAATATTTTGCGGGCTTTGCTTGTGTTTGCGAACGAGTAATGCCTTCAGTTCCTCATTCTAAAATTTTTTTGGTCGTTCAGCTCCTGCTTTGTCTTCCAAGCCAAAATCACCACTTTTTAATCGTGCAAACCACTTTTGGCACATGCGTCCAAATAAATCATGCTCATCATCAACTTCCACCAAAATACGATGGCTTTCGGTATTTTTCATATAAAAGTAATATAGATGAACTTCCTCGCTTACATTACTTCTTGAGTTTAATAGACTTTTACTCAAAATAATTAATAAATACTCGAACACGTATCTTTCACATCTTACTTCCGTTGCCAAAAGCCTTAAAGGCTTCAATGATTTTTAGAATCACTTAATTAACATAATTGAAGTCGATACGAATGAGAGTAGTACATACTACATATGTATATATACATATGTACACACATACATATGTATGCAGCATATATTTGACATGTAGCTTGCACAACCTCTTCGCATCTTAAACACTGCAATCACTTCAGGCTCGAGGAATAGGAAGCGAAAGTATTAATTTCGAGCAATTCGTAATGCCGCTAGCTGGCCGACCATTCTAACGGTGCTATTTTGCAACAACATCGAACATTAAATATTAATTGCCTATTGCGCTGATTTGATTTGCGGCCGGCGCGCTGCTGGCGCCGCGGCGATTTAATTAATTTATAATCGATTTCATGTGCAATAGACATTGAATAATTAATCATTAAGTGCTGTTGCAGAGCATGCGGTAACTCCAAACTGCACTTCATAATGATTATACATATTGTATGTATGTATATAAATGCAGTTGTATGAACTTGTTTGTTTGTATATACTTGTATGTGGCGCGTGAATTGAATTTTTATTGATTCACTTCATTTATCATCTGAATTGAATTAAGACATCTGGGGAAATGTTGAGGGATGAGAGAGGAAAAGTGGGATTTAAAGATTTATGGTTCTAAAGAACTATTTGGAATGAAACATAAGAATTTAGTAAAATGGAAATTATAAAAAATATGTGTTTGTCTAACCTCATTTAATTTTCGGTGGCTAAACGCCTTTAACTGAATGGCTATTATTTTTAATTTTTTTGGATTTTATATGGATTTCCTCTGGTAAAATATGCTTTTTTCAATAATTTTTTCTCATATAAAAAATTAAATATTTTATTAGAACTTTTTATTGTTTCAAAACATACACTCTCAATTCTTCAATTTTTGGAAAAAAATATTTTAAACTCAGCCAATGCAACGCCATTTCCGGTGACCCCTTTGAAAACAGATGCGCCCGCTTTGGCAGGACTACTTCTTCCAGGAGCATCTAAAGTGAAAGAAAATAATTTTAGGTAAAACCTTACCTTAGAACTTGAACGATGGAAGAAAAAACTGAAAATTGGATTTTTGGTAGACATTTTTAGAAAATACTGAAAATTTCAGTGAAATTTTCGCAACATTTTTCTTTCTATTTGTAATCGAAAAAAAAATGTTTCTTCAAAGTCTTTAAGAATTCTATCTCAATCTGTGTAAAATTTTATGAAGTAGTGGTAGGTTAAGTAGTTCTCGAGAAATCTTGCCAATCGACTTCAAAAACACAGTTTCGAGAAAAACCCGTTTAATGACGTTGCACTTAGCCTAGCTAGCCTCAAGCGAATAAGTTCTCAAGGCTGTATCTCCGAAACTTACTAGGATGAACTTAAACATTTAGGACAATATTTTATAGGTGTTGTACAATTGAATAAGACAATAAAAAAAATTCGAGTTTTTGAAACCCGTAAGCCCATTTAACCCCTTAATGAAACCAGAAACTTATTGTACAATATTACGCATTAAAAACTTAGTATTGTATTCGGCTGAGAGTTGAATCGAATATATCCTTTTCCCGAGATTGAGATTGAGGGATGAGAAAAACAAAAATACAGAATAATCATTTAATAAAAAGAACAAACTTGATGTAAAGGAGCTAATTTTAACAGTGATTAAAATTGAAAATTGATTAATATTTCACGATCTAAAATGAATGAAAATGATAAAACTATTTCGTTTTAAAGTCAAAATAAAGAAATGTCTATCTTTCATTATTTCTTATCACGCTTACTTTTTCGTAATTATCCTCTCAAATAAAAATATAGGCCTTCGAATTTCGAAATTCAGCAGCCTTACAAACTGACCGACAAAAATAAAGTTTTTTTATGAAAAACTTTTTATTTGACAAGAAATTTATCAGATTATTGAGTAAAGCAAATATCCGCACATTTTTTCAAATCCGATTATTATTGCATATGTTGCAAAAAAATTGTTGTGACTATATGAGAAAATCAAATATTTAAATTTTTATTAACAAAAATGTTCTTTTTTTCAAAATTTTTACACAATGTAATTTACTAGAGATATATTAACATTTCCACATTTTTTTCATTTCAATTAAACATAAACATAACATCGCAGCCTATAACAAATGAACTAAAATAACTACTTCCCCATAAAAATAGGAGTATATTATGTAATGCGAGGCCGTTCTAAAACTTAAATTTTTAATGCTTCCAAAGTTTCACAGAAAAATAAAATAATTTATATCTTATTGAATAACCTCAGTTTTATTGGTATTCCTCTCCAAGTCTCTCTCACTAGCTGCCATAAATCTCTGAAATTGGTTGGTTTCTCTTCAGCTACTCCTTTCTTGATATCGGTTCACAGGTTTTCTATGGGTTTGAGGTCAGCAGATTGAGCTGGGCACCGCTTAGCCTCAATCAAGTTGACCCTAAACCATTATTTTTCGTACTTGGTAGTATGTTTAGGCTCATTATCATGTTGATATACCCATATCAATGGCATATTCCATGAGACATATGGCAACATTACCTCATTTAAAATTTTGACATATGCCCTTTGATCCATGTTGCCTTCAAATAAGTGAAATGAACGAACACCACTATGTGAAAAACAACTCGATACCATGATTTTGGTGCTGTCATGTTTAATCGTTTTTGTGGTGAGCAGCGGGATTAAATTCTGAGTTAACGGGACGCCGGACAAAGCTCCTAGAAACCCGATTACCGAATAACTCAATTTTAGATTCATCTTACCACAATATAATTCGCCTTTTAGCTACGGGCCAAGAGCCATGCCATCCTTTTTGAGTAGCGGTTCTTTTCGTGGACTTCTGACAAATAATTTGTTCTGTGCCAAACCTCTGCGAGCAGTTTCAGTATTAACTGACAAATCTAGTTCGTTACAAAAGCTTCTGACTGATGCAAAGAGTTTCATTTCGCAGTAGCTTGCGATAGGTTGCAGTGGATGTTTTTTGCTTTCGTCCACGAGTTCATTTTTATGTTTATAATTTAAGGCATTTTCTACCATCTGCAAAGTGAATTTTACGATTTCTTGGATTTCTTTATAAGTTTTTCCTAGCTTTCTTAATTTTTTAACGTTTCCCACTTTTTTCTGTAAAATTCCTTCCTCTAACCACTGGAGAAAAACTCAATGTATAAATAAAACAATAACTAATTAAAATTGCTGCAAGATTATGGAACTATGCTTACTTTTCTAATTTTGTGAGTAGTTTTTATGTTGAAGACTATTTTGGAAACGAAATTATTATCCTGTTGTGAGTAACGTTATTGTACCGCATGATTTACATGTTAATAAAGATATGTATGCAGCACATTTTTTATATTGCTACTCCTATTATTTTGTGGACTACTGTAGCTGCCATACAAACAGAAATTTGGGAAAACTTTTTTATTTGACAAAAAATCTTCATGAAAATTATCATGATTTATTACCAAAGGTAGCGCTATGATATTCCCAATATATTGTAGGAATTAATTCACTATAAGATATAGCTGTCATACAAGCGGATCAATCAAAATCAAGTCTTTGTATTGGAAAGTTTTTTATCCATGAAAATATTTTCACGAAATTTGGCATAAATTATTATCCCGGATAACGCCGTAAATTGCGAAGAAATTATTGAAATTGGACGACTATAGCATACACATAGCTGTCATACGAACTGACTCATCAAAACCAAGAAAAAATACCCTTTTATGCTATAAAAAATGCAGCTGTGAAGGGTAGTATATATTTTCTTGTTTTATTTTGACTTAACTGAAATTGTATCGTATTGCGTTCCATATAAATTTCGTTGACATTTTTTCTCAAAATCCATACATTAATATGGGCCTTAACATTTAACACCTGATTGCAATTATACACATTTGTCAATAAAATTTCAACTACTCACTTATTATGCAACTAATGAATTTTTAATGACACTGCATTTAGTTATTTAGCGCACATTTGCAAAGCAAAACGCTTAGGCATGGCTTCAATGAAGCTTTGTCACTCATTGCTGAACGAATAGTTTAATTGCATTGCGTATACGCAGTGGCCACGCAACAAAAAAAAAAACACAGATAAAAAACGACAATAAAAACTGTAAATGCGCATGCGCAGCAGCGGTTACCGTTGGAATAGTTAATGCCTCGCCATAGACGCACTGCATTGCGTGAATTAACAGCAAAATTAAAGTGCTGACTGTACCTGCGGGCACAGAGCACCACATGCATTTATCTATACGTATGAGTGTTTGTGTGCTTGTGAGAGTGACGCGGTAACAGTAGCTTTCAGCTGCCGGTTAATAATGACCACCGCATAAATGATGATGTTGCAAGTTAACGCTGCGTTCGTGGGCAAAGGATTGGCGCACGCGCGCACCACGCCACTCGAAGCTAATTAATTCATTTGATTTGCAACAATAACAATAGCCAAATAATAAAAAATATACTTATATGAATTCAATACATAAGCGCTATGGTAGAAGAGCGGCGATACTAATGCAAAAAGCTCTTTGTATTTGTGTATACACACACACACACACAATCACATACAGCGTGGCATTGTGCGCCGCCGCATTTGAGTGGCACGCGCCGAACCGGTCCTCGGCAGCTGCACCCAAACGCTAAGTCTGCCGTTTTTGCCTGCTTGATCGGGGCCCAGCAGCAGCTGTTGGCAGCAGGCAGCACAATTGATGAGACATTCGATGACTCGCTGACTCGTGGCTAACAAACGATCAAGACCGAAACACATCCATTGTTATATTCATGCTTTATATATATGTATGTGTGTGTGCGCTGTATAGATGATATCAAGGAGTTGAGGAAGTATTTTGCACAAAGTATCGTTAATGTTAATTCGCAATTTATAAGCAATTTATAATTGCTGTTGAGTTATATAAGATGGAGGTTCATTTAGGATCCCTTAGAATTATTAACTGTAAATGATTTAAAGAATGGTTTATTTGTTAAAAAAGTGGAAAACTTAAAATAATACCTAATAAAATTAAATTAAATAAAAATAAAATAAAAAAATAAATTAAAATTAAATTAAATTAAATAAAAAAAGTAAAAAAAAAATAAAAAAAAAAAAAATAAATAAAATAAAAAAATAAAAAAAAAATAAAATAAAATAAAGTAAAAAAAAAAAAATAAAAAAAAAATAAAAAAAAAAAAAAAAAAAATAAAAAAAAAAAAATGAAATAATTTAGTATTAAGTATTAAATAATTTAAGCAAATCTTCTGCACAGAAGCTATTATATCCTTCACAGGTGCTTTTTCATAGCTTCAAAGGATAAATAAAGATCTTTATCTAAATTTTGATCGCCATTTGAAAGGCAGATGTATGCTATCGTGCTTCGATCCGATTAATTTATTCGAAAATTATAGCATTACATTAAATAATAATCTATGTAAAATTTTTCACACAAAAACTTCATCTAAATCGGTCAGTTCGTATGGCAACTATTTGCTATAATCAACCGATACGAATAATATTTTCAGAACTTATAGCAATGCCTTCGATAATATTCTATGCCAAATTTCATGAACATATCTTGTCAACTAAACAAGTTTTCCATACACTAGACTTTGGTCGATCAGTTTGTATGGCAGCTATATGCTAGAATGAGTAGCTTCTTGGGGGAAAAGGACTTATGCAAAATTTTAGAACAATATCTCAAAAACTCGGGGACTAGTTCGCTTATATGCAGACGGATCGACCGGCAGACAAGACTGAATCGACTCAGCTCGTTGTGCTGATCACATGAACATTTATTTTGTGTAGAGTCTCCGACGTGTTCTTCTGGGTGTTGCAAACTTACTATACCCTGTTCTGGGCACAAGAATTAACATAAAAAAAGTTCTAACAAAAAAAAATATATAAAATAATAAAAAGAAAAAATATATAATATTTAATATATTTCTTACAATGTCAATTTGAAATTGTATGCTAGCTTTATAATTATAGCCTATTCAGTATTGAGAGCAGTTTTACACAGCTCCATGCCATGTACGCTCGCTTTGCGACGCGTTGCCAACTAATAGCCACATAACAATTGGCAAAGTTCGTGTCCAAAGTCTTTTAATTTAATTTTCTAAGAATGGTAATTGAAAAGCTTGGCTTTATGAACACAATTAAATAACATTTCCTTGCCGTTTTGTGCAACAACAATGCGTGAAATGGCATACAAACATGGCACAACCGATCATAGCCAGTTTTATAGCTGCGTTTTAAGTGTTGCCACACACCTCGCCCCCCAACACACTACCTATCTGCCACCTACCAACATGCGGCGTCGAGCGGTGTGCCATTCTAACGGCGACAACATCATTTAACAACATCTACCATCATAATAATGAGCGTTGTAGAAAATAATAACAACAACAACGTCTAAGTATTATGGTGCCTAACAGTTGAAACGCTGAAACGGCAATAAAAGCCAACTACAATGGCAGCAAATGATAGCGCTGTAAAGAATAAGCAAAATTAAAATAACAAATAAGCAGCAAAGTGGCAATAACAAAAACAACGCGCCCGCTTGACAGCATCATAAATATCCCGCATTGACGTGCAAGACACATTTGCGCTGCCGCAATGTTGCAACAACACCAGTAGTCTGTGCTTTGCGCCTAGTCCATGCCCAACGCCCCCTTCCGGACGGCACCGGTGTGCATGGCCTTTTTAAGTACCTTGTTGCTCATCAAAGCACTGTCGATGCTGTTTTGCTGCGTTTGTAGTTGTAATGCTACGTGGGGTGAGCATTCATTCAAATGTACAATGCACAAATTCATAAGTGTGTGTGTGGCGTATGTATGTATATGTGCTGCTATACGCCGAGTTGTAAGCAACTTGTTAGACCACCAATATTAAGTGCCTTAGCACGAGCCTCACATAAATTTACCATTGATTCTAACTGTTCCTCTCCGCTAGCAAGCTCAGTTGCTGTTGCTTCCATTTAGCGTCGAGATTCAATCTCTGGTTATGGCATTGACTGCCCTGTCGTTAGAGCGAGTATGTATGTATGCTGCTCGTTCGACTGCCCATGGCGTATATGTATGGGTGTCTACTTATATGTAAAAGTATGTACAAACATATTTTTGTATGTACATATGTACATCTTGTCTTTTGCTGCCGCTAGCTCTTAGACTTATGCATTTGATTATATGGGCATGTAAGTAAGCGCGCGTGCGCACTCTTGTCTCTTAGACGCATATTAGCTTTTTGCGATACAAATGGTATTGAGTTGGCGGTAACGCTATATTAATTGAACTTGACTTTACACGGAACTGAATTAAGTTGCCGGCAAGTGATAAGTATCAGAGAGGCAAAAGTTGCATTAAATAGCCTCAGCTTTTCCTTAGAAAGAGTAAAATGTTCATATAAGAAAATTACTGAAAATGGAAAAAAGTAAAATTATATGGAGAGAAAATTAAAAAAACAAGCAGAAAATAATAAAAAAGACTTCACAGATGCGTTTCTTATACCATAAAAGCGTATAAAATGACATTTTATTAATTTTGATCGGTTAGTTCATGTTAAAGTTACAGGTCAGTTCATATGTTTCAGTCGTCCGATCTAAATAAATTTGCTCGGAGATTGTAGCGTTGCTTTTTGCAACAATTTATGCCAAATTTCGTGAGGATATCTCGCGAAATGAAAAAGTTTTCCATACAAGAACTTCATTTTGATCGTTCAGTTTGTATGGCAGCTATATAATATATGTTACAGTTGTCCGATCTCAACAATTTGTTTGGAGATTGTACATAGAGCTGTTTTTAGCAAAAACCAGATTTGTTCAAGATATCTTGTCAAACAAAAAAGTTTTCCATACAAAAACTTGATTTTGGCAGTTCAATTTGTATGGTAGCTATATGTTATAGTGGTCCGTTATTAACGATTCCGTCCAATAAGTTGCTTCTTGTGAACAAAAGAACGTGTAGAAAATTTCAGATTGATATTCTCAGAGATTGAGAAGATACTATGTAGTTCGCGTATATACAGACGCTCAGACAAACGGATGTAGCTAAATCAACTTTCCTTAAATCCTTTTGTATGGCACATTAGTTATTTGGCCAAATTTTACTGCTTCCGATAGGTGGCAACTCTTTTCCCAAAACGGTCTAACTGACAATTTTTTCGACTAATATCTAGAGGGATTTCTGAAACATCTTTCGGTTTATTAAAAATGTGGTAACTCAAATGTGTGATTAAAAATGTGGCAACTCTATTTCAACATAACTGTAAATTGTAAAGTTTTTTGCATAATGTTTAGATTATTCCTCTAACACCATTCGTGATAAAAACAATTGTCCTATAATTCACCAAGATAGACATTTTTTATATGTGGCAACTGTGAAATTAGAGTAGTTTGCAATTATTTTAAATTGATTTTACTTTAAGTTTCATAAAACTCGGATTCGGCCTTTGATGGACACTGAGTAGTTAGTCCGATCTTTGATGCTTCGATAAAGTGAACCAAATAGTTTTATAAATACATTTACTCACATGTATTTTATATTTATATATTGTATTGGGTAGTCGAAAAAGTCTTTTCGTATTTCTAATCAAACTTCAACTTATTTTTTTTTTTTGTATTTATACACTTATTGCCATTTTTCCGCTAGAGACATTATCCCATGAGTGTAAAACTTTCATCAGTGTTAATCGAAATTTCGAAATTTCCAGAACGGAAGCGAGCGAACTCAACCAATATTTACACTCATTTCATGCCATCGCAATTATCTTTCGCAATTTCTTAATTTCTTCTGAAAATAATTTACGCAATATTGCATAAATTTCATAAAGTCATAATAAATCTGCGGCACACTTAATTGCCTTATTGCCAATGCGTGCGATAAAAAGGCCAGCAGACTTCCAGGAAGCGAATACGTGTTTTCCTACACATTGAAGTATATAAGTTCACGCATACATACAAATATATGTATTACGGTTTTTGCATACTACTTATATGTGAAGCATACACTTAGCGTACGAGCGAGCTTATGGTTTTACTGTCGCAAGATTATGTCTCAAATAAAAAATTTATTGCCTTAATCACGTTGCTCGCTTAAGTCTTCTGTTCGATTGCGTGGCAGCCGCACACGCCATGGTACAAATTTCCGCGTAATGAGTTCACGAAAGTGACGCAGGAAAAATGGAAGTGTAAAAATTGTATATACGATGAAGATTATGTGAGTTAAGTCAGTGTCAAAAGGCAGATGATGCAAAAATCGAAATGTGAAAATACTTTTACATAATATAATTTTTGTATGATATTTTTAAATATTTTTTTTTAATCAGGAAATATAAAGACATGTGCAGTATATATTGATACACATATACATTTAACAATGTATAAAAAAAATATTTAATTGAGCTGTTTAAAATTTATTTGATAATAGTTCCCGTACTCAGCTAGATTTATATATTTATATCTGGTTAACTCCCAAAGCTATGACAACTAAACTCGTTTAGAACATTATGTACCTTATGCTATGGCGTTAAAATGGTTTGAATCCTATCGAAAAATAACACACAAAATGGTTGTAATTGGTCCCTATTATTTCGGTATAATGTAAGTAGCTCACGTTTACATTTTACCAAATTCATCTATTAATATTTGAGATATCATAATGAAATTGTGTCAGGAATTTTTTCTAAGCAAACTTCAATTGATGCCAAAATGGAAATGAAAATTTCAGGCTTTCCCTAACATCGAAAGGCCAAATATATGTCTTCCACTTCTCTGGTTGACTCTTCACAGTTCATACTGATTAGTTAGAGATATATCTCCATAAAACTAAATGGGAATATTTTTCATGAACAGCGGCCTTTTAATTGCCTAGCTAAGGAAGCTGAGTGGAAAGAAAAAGTCGGAGTCGTATGTATACAAATGAACAGGGGTACGAGCTGTGGCGATTAAGCCATGTTCGTCTCTCTGTCTCTATGTCTGTATATATACGAACTAGTCCCTCAGGTTTTGAGATCTCGATCTAAAATTTTGTTCATGGTCTTTTCTTACCAAGAAGCTGCTCATTTTAGACCACTATAATATAAAGCTTCCATGCGAGCTGAACGGTCGTGCTTGTATGGAAAACTTTTTCATATGACGAGATATCTTCACCAAATTTGGTGTGGGCTATTGTTCAAGGCGGCGGTGCAATATCTGAAGAAATTGTTCAGATCAAGTCACTACAGCGTATGGCTGCCATATAAAGTGAAAGATTGGAAACAAGTGCTTGTATAGAAAACTTTTTCATATGACCAAATGTCTTCACGAAATTTGGCATGAGTTATTACTTAGTGCAATAAAGCAATCTCTGAAAAAATTGTTCAGATTGGATCACCAATCTGCTATACAAAATAGCTGCTATACAAACTGACCGATCATAATTCTTGTAAGGAATTTTTATCTATATGTAAAGGGGTATATGCTAAGTTTTTTTATTGTTTTCATTATGCTTATCGCCAGTAGCTCCTTTCTTATAATTTTAACCGGATGTATCAATTTCAACATAGATTCAGTTTTAGCTCTTAGGAGTCGACTTTACCTTCCTTTATACAAGTATAATCCATTGGATCTTTTTCGTAGGAAATACATTTTTGCCAATACCTTAAACTCCAATTTTAAATTTCTTCATTTGCCTAACCGATTCTTCCTGTCTTTTCTGTCGTTCTTCGTTTTGTAAAAAGTAAAATTGACGTGCTGTAATTCTCTAGTTGGCTACAATATTCAAGAGATCTGTGTTTTGGTATAGGATCGAGAAAGCCCTTCTTCGTTTACTTGTAGATCTTATTTCTTTTTCGAATATTTAGATCGAGGGCGATAGTTATGCGAAAAGAGTCTTCCGACATTGTCTTTTTATTAAAGTTGGAATTATAAACATTACTAACTGATTAATTTCCATAGTAGTAGTTATTTATGGTATTTGTGTCAAAGAAGCTCTTGAATTGCTAGTATATTTACAAAAACTTACTCTGATTTTACACGGACAGTTCGAACTGAATTCTAGACGTCATAGATGAAAATCACATATGCAGTTGATTCAACCAAGCTAAGTTTACATTGTTATAAATAAATTTACAAATATACGAGTACATCTAGATATTTGTATTATCATTCCAATTTTAGTATTTTTATATATAAAACATAATTTCGATTAAAAAACACTGCAGAGCTACATAAAGTGTACATCATTTAGATAGCATCTAAAATATCACGTACTCATTACACCATTCACTGTTTTACTGCTCTATTTCGCTTATCGCAACATGCGCCACAATTTATGTGCACAAATTAGCAGACGAACCGCCAGCTAATCCATAATGATCTAAAGCAAAACAGCAAAGAAATCTAAAAAGAAAAATAATTTGCTATAAAAAGAGACTACAATTTGCCCGCAGCTGTGCGACAAGCAATCAGCTAACAGTGCGCAAGCGCGAACCCCTTTTCGGACAGCTCCAGCCATAAGAAGCGCTCATCTCTCGGCTGGTGTTGCATATAAATCTGCTGAGCGGAGGCAAAAAAGGCGTAAGCAGACACATTTAAATAAAGAAATGAACAACATCAGCCGGCAGCAAACACAGCCACCAACAACAACAGCTGCTGGTGCAAATGTTTGCCAGCGGACAACAGATGTGCGCAGCGCGCACGTGTGCATGCCAATTTGATATGGCGAAGCTTAAGTAAATAAATGCGAAGCTCAATGATGAAGCTGCCGACTTTGCTTGAGGAATAAGAAATAATGAAAATGTTGGAAATAATATAATATAAAAGGAAGCATGAAATAGAACAGTGCTTGATCTGCTTGCATTTGCCGAGAGTCTGCGCACTCGCTAAAGAGGCGACCAATGCGCTTAAACGCATGTTCGAAGCAACAAAGATGCAATTTCTCAAAAAGGTCATGACAACTGCCAACTGCATTGTATAAGTTGCTGATTTGAAGGAAATTTATGTCCAGCATTTGTTGATTTCAGTAAGAGTCGCTTAAAGCTGGCTTTGACAGCGTTGCGTTGACTTCGGTTCAGTTGAATTGAGTTGGGTTGAGTTGAATTTTCGCTGCAAAATCAAAACCCAGCTGCAAAGCTAAGAAAGCAACGCTAAAATAGTATTTTGTAAATACATACTCATGTACATAGGTATCCTTACTCATTGCTGTATGTATTTTTGAAAGCATAAAAGTTTTAAGAGCAGCTGTATAGTATATAGACACGTGTGTATGTAGGGCTTCAACTTCACTGCCGATGTTGCTACTGATATGTTGCCAACAAACGACAGCAAGCCTTTACTCACTGTTGTTGAAACTTGTTCTTGGCCTTAAGATTGAACTCTGCGTCACAGTGAAGGGCAACTAAAGCTGATGGGTGTTCAGTCGCCGTCTCATTTTGATTGGGTGGAGCTGATAGTTATTCGCTTATATATGTAAGATATAGAAATTATTAGCGTAAATTTCCAAACCTTCAACTGAGTTGAAAGCTAAGAGGAGTTCCGCAATGAGCGGATGAGGAGATATTTTTAATATAGTAAATACAAAATCTGTTATTAAAGGCATGTGAAGTACATATTTCTTCTTATTAGGTACCTTGCTCGATTTGGACATATTTCGAAAGTGTTCGATCACCGTTCTGGTATAAAGTCTGATGACTCCTTTGGCTATTTTTCAAATTTGCTTACTTTCTAAAGCATAAGTTATTTTTTTTTACTGAAAATATCGGCATCTATCAGATTATACTATCTCCAAATGGAGCGCGCATTAGGGGATATATTTGCTTTCAAGTCAAAAAACGTGTTTTTCCGCGTTTTTTTTTCAGAGGTAATTTATATAACAAAAATAAATAATAATAAAAATAATGTACATTTACTGAACTTGTTGTATTACCATAATCTGTGATTTGAAAAATTTTCGATTCCCTCCATCCCTTAGCTGATCTCCAGGAGGACCGCCGAAAACAGATGTCTGGGGTGAGGAGGATTTTTCTGACATTATTTTTGTTGTAGTTTCAGATAACTTTTTTGAAATAATTTTGATTTAAATCCACCAAATGGAAAATTCTTGGCTATGTAAAAATCTTGGGTCCTTTCAGGGTTGATTGGCTCGACTATATAACGTGCAACGTTTGAAGTTCTGGGCTAAACTGAGTGCTCAGTTGCCATTGCTTCATTGAGAACTCGCATTCATATAGGTTTTGGTACATAAATATGATTTTATTTCCATCCGAAAGTGTATTTTTGGAATTTTCTTGGTTCAAAATCAAAAAAATATTTTGTTGTAACTTTTAAGATAATTGTTTCCAAGCGGCTCCAGAAGACAAAATTTTCTTTATAGAATGAACATCCCAAAGTTATTTTTAATATATTTTTAGCTCCGCTTTCAGGTTCTGTCCAAGTTAAAAACTAAATTTTAAAATTTCCAAAAAATGAAAATTTAAGGCATCAGTAGGGTAATCTGTCCTGTTTTTTGAATTTTTTTTTCATATAAATTTTTATTCTACAATAGAACTTTTTTCACATATCATGAGGTATATCGTGGAGTATATAAACAAATTTTTTCGGAATTTTTTGATGAAATCTGCCGAAGAAATGGATGGATGAATGAGATGCGTTTTTTCACTGGCGGACACGATTTTTGATATTTGGATCATCTGAAACACAAAAACCCAATTTATTCTTAAAAAGTACGTGAATGGTTATCGTCCCTACTAGAATCATGAAAAAATGTTGATAAATAAAAAAGTAATTAACGTTATTTTTTTTAATTATTCCCCATGGTTTTTTACATACATTTTGTCATAGCACTGTCAATAAATTATAAAAATTATAGGGACGATAGCCAGGCGTTTTGTGAACATTTAAAAAAAATTAAGCAAATCGGTAGAGTAGCTCGACCGGAATCATGTGCGCCAGTTTAAAAAAGTGTGTCTTCAGAAAAAGGCGTTTAAAGTTTGAGGTACTGAAAAAGCATACAAGTGTGTGCACTCCGTGCGCTCCGAACGTCGAGTGGTATTATTATTTTTGGGGCTTTTTCGAAACCTTCCAATGGTAAAGTGGGTTTCTACATTAATTCTAAGGGTATACGGGAACAGAAAATGCAAAAAAAAAATTTTTTTTTGAGAAACGATTACCCTACTGACCCCTTAATTAAAAATATTTTTTTAAAACGCGATGTACACAAGCGAGAAAAAATGAAATTTCCAAAACCATTTTTTTTTAATTTTTAATTATAAACTTGTAACCGCATTTTTTTAAACCGGTATTTTGAATCAAAAATTGATTTTTAAATTGAACTTTTTAAATAAAAATTGTAAAACTATTTTTAATTGAGACTTTCGGGATTACAAAATACAAAAAAAAATATTAGAATAAAATTAAAATTTTGATAAAACAAAATAAAAATTTAAAATTAAGTTATTCCACCTTTATAAAAATTTAAAATTAAATTTTAATATTTTTTTATTTTCAACTCCGAAAAACCCTGAAAAAATATTAAAATATTAGAATACAATTGAAATTTTCTGGGTTAAAAATAAAAAAAAGATATTAGAATAAATTTTAATTTTAAATAAAAAATATATTAAAATAACTTTTAAATTAATTTTTTTTTAATATTTTTTTCATTTTAATAAAATCCATTTTATTTTAATATTTTTTTTTGTTTATTTTAAACCACGAAAATCGCAATTAAAATAGTTTTCAAACTTTTAATTAAAAATTCCATTTTGAAAATAATGTTAAAGTTATTATATTTTTTTCTTCGTACATTATTTGTAACCACTTTCAGTTTTTAGGTTAAGTCAGACCCCTTCACTTTAGCTCGTTAAAAAAAAGTTATTATATAGTATGTCAAAGGATTTCATGAAAGTTTTGAATTTGGATTTCCTTGGTTTCCAGTTTTCGCAGTAAAACCTTTCTATTCCTATAAAACTGGCAAACAGGTTACCTTAACTGCTTCCCGCCATTTTCCACGCTGTAAATACACTATTAATAGTCAATATACACATATATACTATATATCTACTTTATAAGCTCTGCCTGTAAACTGGTTTAAGTGCATGAGTAGCTATGTACGTAGGTGTCACGATTTTCCAGCATTTGAAGGGCTAGTTCATAAAATCAATGCCAAACCGGACTTTGTACTTTGGCCTTTTACGATCTAAACCATTATACTGGTACCATTTAACGAGCTTGCAGCAACAATATTTTCTTTTATTCTAACTTTATACTTATGGACAATACATTTTTATTATTTTTCATGTTTTTTGTTATGGCCAACTGGCAACGCGCTCATTTATTTGCAATTTGCGCGCAATTTTCCTGGCAGCATCTGATTTTCGTTTATCATATTCCACAGCAACGCGACGTCACTATGTTGTTGTTGTTGCTGTTATTGTTTGTTGCCGTTTGTTGGTCCAGCTGTTGCTGTTTGCAGTCTGCAGTTTGCCGTCTTCGGCTGCGATTTGTTGTTTGCTTTTGCTCGGTTTTTGTTTTCCTCTGCTTGTGTTGTTGGTGCGTTGTTTGCTGACAAGTTGTTGGCACGTTCGGCGCGCGTGCACACGATTTGCGTTACGCTTCAGAAGGTGGCACAGCCAACGCCAACGACGAGCAACCAAGTTGGTCCGGTCCTTTTTTAGCAGTTGTCGTTGTACTTTTGTGTACTTGTTGACTGTTTGCAATTGGAAAATCGGCTTTGCTATTAGTGATTGCTGCATGCTTCTTCTTCATCCTCTTGTGGCTGCTCTCGATTGCTGTTTGCAGGCAATTCGCGCCTTTTTTCTAGTTTACACGCTGGTTTTATGATGTTTTTACGCGGCAAAAACGTCAGCAGACGAACATTGATTGTTCGCTAGAAATTTGTTGCATGTTGCATTCTTGTTCAACAGTGAATTCGTGATTCTATGGCGGTGGCAAGATCGCTGTTTACCGTTTTGTATGCGGGTACATATGTCACAATAATTAGTTTGCAGCACGTATGGGTATATTTAATGCATTAGCGGAAGCTTTAATACCTACATATATATAGTATGATGCAGGTACAGTGACCCTGCGATGGGTCCATGGTGCATACCCCGGATGCATCCAAATCTGAAATTATAGTTTTTATTTCGTCTTTAAAAGGAGATTTTTGACATTAAAAGTATTTCTTTTAAAATAATTCAAGTCCTCACTCCAAAAGAGTACTTTTCACGTTTTTTTAGAGCGCTTTTTTTGACAGGATGGAGGCTAGTGTCATTACTACTCTTCTGATAATAATTAAAACTTATGCTTTAATTGCAAAATATACTATACAGATACTATACTATATACATAGTTCATCATTAACCTCCTCATCAATAAATTTAAATGTATATGAATAGGCAAACAATATTAACAAAATGCCAATATCATGCAGCTACTTAAAATCCAAAGTGGTGTATTTTAGAAAATTGATTAATTCAATGACGGATTAATCATACAAAAAGGAATGCCGTACCAATTAATAAAGTAAATAATAAAAAGTATTTCTTTTAAAATTATATTATCAGCTCAGAGTGGGTTGAAAGCCTGTATGTCCATTATTTGGTGTCTACAACACATTTTTTTTTCAACCAGAAGATATATTTTGTTAACGTTCACGTTTGTTCGATTCCAAAAACTACTATTTCCATCAACTTGCGGAAAAAATATATATGGAATTATTTCACTAGTGAGTACGAAAGTATTAATATATAATATAACAGATGATTGTATTTAACATCTGATCAAATTTGACCCGGATGGAAAAAAAATATAGTTTTGCAAGTGATTTGTATAAAGGCATGAATTTTTGGTAACTTTTTAAGTGTCCTAAAAAGGCAATTCATATTTTTACTAATAATTTTTTTATTAGTTATTTGTTAACTTTACAAAAATACAGGAAAAAAATCAAAAAGTAAAAAGTTAAAAAGTCAAAATTATTTTTCTTTAATGGCGTAGACACCGCGATTATAGTCATAGTCAATTAAAAAATTAGCAACTGATAAAATGGAGGATCTCAAAAAATTGGTATGCGACCTTACCCAGGATTTCAATCCTCCTAGCAATCTGAAACCAATAAAAAAATATTAATTTAGAATAATATCGCAATATCAGGCTTTAGAAAAAGTTGAAAAACAAATTTTTACGAAATGGCGACTGACTAACAAAATATTTTACCACTTTTATTGACCGTTAAGAAAATTTGTTGATATGTATAATTAAGGCATACACTAATCTATAAAAAGAGTCTCTCTAAAAAATGGTCCAGAAAATCTCATCATTATCGATTTTGAAAATATGGGTTTGAAAACACGCGTTGTGTTTCAATTCCAGCCTTTTATTACATATTAAAATTTTAGTTTCTAAAAGATTTTTATCAATAAAAACTTTGAAAATATAACGAAAACTAAATTTTTTTTATTTTTATAACATATTTAAGGGAGTATATTTCTTCTTGTTTATTGGCGTATATACAAGTAGATACAAAGAGTATATTTAATACAAGGCTTTATTATCACCTTTAAAAAATGAATTAAATTTTCCACACACTTGTTAAAAGCCTCGGCTGGGGTTGCAATCAAAGTCTTTAAGGGTGCGTACTCTTTACTGAGACGGTATATTATGCGGTATATTATTTTTGATGTCAGTTAGCGAAAAAATTAATAAATATAATTTTATTTCATGATATTTAAACGAATAGAAAGCAACTTCATAAAAGATTCAAAATAATTGTTCAGTAATTTACAAAATCCGTAATCAATTATTAATCGTTATTATATACCTCTGGTAAATGCCCGAAGTAAGCGAAAGCGCACAAGAATTCGGCGTAACAAACACAATATATGACATATGTATATAGACATCAAAGTTGGTTGCTTACCAGCGCCTATAACTTCAAAGAAAAATTTTAAATTAAATACGTTTTGAATGTTTTTGTTATTTTTATATGTGATGCAAGTGTATACGAATTACTTACGAATTTTAATTATTTTATTTATTAATTTTGTTTTTTATTTCTAAATGTGAATAGTTTTGGTACCTATTCACTTTGTAGTTTTGTCGGAAATCGAAATAAACCATTTTTAACCCTTAGAAACTCAATCAAGCCCCTCCGCTTCCTTTTTCGACCACAACTCGACTGTAGATGCTAGTTTTCCCTTAATACTAGTTATTTTATCTTTTTATCTATAGAATTAATTAAATATTTTTCTGAATTTTCAGTCAGTTAGTTTCGCAGTTTTCTAAAATTGCTGCAAATCACCCTTTGTTTTTTATTTTGAGGAAAAAATATTTCTTTTTGCGGCACTCTTTGGTAAAAGTACAGGTTACAACCTTGGTTTCTCGCTTTTTTAAATGTCTAAAAAAGTTTTATCGTTATTAAAAAAAACTTTCCATGATTTTCGTTATTTTAATCCACGTTTCTACCTTTCAAACTTAAGAATTTTTCTATGCCATTTTTTTTGACAATTTTTTTATTTTATAATTTTAACTTTTTAACTTTTTTTTTCCTTTTTTTTTTTTATAATTTTTTTTTGAATTAAATTTATATTATTTTTTTTTTATTTTATTTTGCTTTATTTTTTAAAGTCCAACCTTCATATCAACGATAGCAAAGCCACATACCACAATGTCAGCCTCTAACTTCATTGGTTCCTGTCTCTGCTAACAAATCTCCACACTGTGCTCTTATAAGACACACAATACAACCGCATCCAGCATCCACATACATAGTTGATCATCTGTGAGCGAGCTGATCATCATAAACTTACTTATAAATGTGTATATGTTTAACCGCTGTTATAACACTCACACTTACGCACACTCATAATAGTTATTATTCACTTTACTCGTTGCTGTTGCTCATCCGTGTCTGTGAGGCCTGCCCGCTTGCGCCGAGTTGTTTGCCACTTTTATTAGCAACATCTTCATTTGATTTTCTGCAAACACAATACATACTTACATACCTTCATATATGTGCGAGGCAAGTTTGTTTGCTAAATTAGTTGTTGCTGTTGTTATTGTTGCTGCTATTGATGCTGTGTGCTGTTGTACCCAAGTGTTAATTTACGACAACGTAAACAAATGAACTCCGCTGTGAAGCAAACAAAAAATAAAAATAAAAAATAAATGGAAGGTAGACAAATGAAATAGAAAAAAATTAAAAAAAAATACACAGTAAATTAGCGCAAAAATGCCATGGTCGCGCTTACAATTAAAATCAATTGTCATAAATATTTTCCGCTTCACTTACGGGTGTGCCAATTGTCAGTGTTGCCATGCACGAGCTCATCTCGATTGTTTCAAACGATTAGTGTAATGACCGAAGTGTTAATATCTTGAAAATATGTTTATAATTGTTAGAATAAACTTTTTTTAAATGAAAAGTAATACTTGTGTGAAGCCTAAATGATACCGTTGGATAGCAGCATTGCTCGATCCTGGTATAATTAAGAGTATGAGGTAATGAAAAGAGAAATGAAAGGGCACAATATACCTTTGATCGCGGTGCAATCCTCTTTTTTTTATCTATGAGGCAGAGGTTTTGTTCCAAACTAGACTGAGAACAGTAGTGGATTATTCGGGAAGGTCAATATTACCCCAACATTTTCGACGTCCATACTATACTTGTATTTTCCATATAAAACCACTGAGTCTACATGGCAAATATAAATGACTCTCAGCTTATTGAAGTCTAAAGATTCACAAAAAACTCTTCAGATAGAGAAGTGACATAATTCATATCGAAAAATAGAAAAAATTTACTTTTTTAAATTTTTGAGAAAATTAGGGAAAATCTCAATATCCAGCTCCAATCAAAACTTGATGCCTCAAAACATAGAATATTATATTTAAATCTATATCTAGTACATTTTAGTTATCAGTTAATTCAGGGAAACTCAAAATAATGATAAATTGAAGAAAAAAAATTTAGAAAATCGCGCTTAGACCAATTAATCTATCATCTTTTAGTTGCAAAAACAAATTTTACCTATCGGTCATACCAAATATATTAAAAAATTGGAATAATCTGCAGATCAATTTAACTACATTCCATTACGCATAAGTAAAATATGTCTATATATGGCATATATAAAAAAATCGAGCTCTGATAACAGCTAGAGCAACTTACTTAATGTCGGAAATAGTCAGGAGGAGTTTGAAGCGCATTAAGTTGTTACAAGGGTTTCCATGGGTAAAAGACAGCATTTTTTCAACAATTCTTTTCGCATATAAAAAATTAAATATTGTATTAGATTTTTTTATTGTTACAAACATACACTATTAAAAAGAAATTCTGAAATTTTCGAAAAAATTAAAAGCCGTCGTTGTGACGCCATTTCCGGTGACCCCTCGGAAAAAGATGCGCCCGCGTTGGCAGCATAATTCCGTACAAGTCATCTAAAGTGAAAAAATACGTGTTTTGGTTAAAATGTTAACTTAGAACTTAAGCGAAGGAGAAAAACTAAAAATTGGATTTCTGGCAAACATTTTTACAAAAAAAATGAAAATTTCAGCAACTTTTTTTCAAAAAGTTGAAATCGAAAAAAACGTTCGTCCAAATCTTTAAGAATTGTATCTGAAAAACCTGTGTAAAACTTCATGAAGATCAGTTGAGTAATTCTCGAGAAATCTTGCCAACCGACTTCAAAAACACAGTTTCGAGAAAAACGCGCTTAGCGCTAGTTAGCCTCGAGTGCACAAGTTCTCAAGGCTGTATCTGCGCTACTATTACTCGGATAAACTTGATAATTTAGGGCAACATTATAGAGGTATTGTAAAATTTAATAAAACAATAAAAAAATCGACATTTTGAAACCCTTAAACTCCTGTAACCCCTAAAGTATCTTTGCTGTAAAAATGGTAACAACGGATTTTGTTGGTGCATTACTGGTGAAATTTTTGAATCTTATATATTGACATAAATTCGAGAAAATAACCAATAAGGTGCTATTTCCTGTTAGGTTAGGTTTAGTTATGAGGTCGATCCTAACAGGGATCTCACTTGGACGGCGTATGGTACCTTAAACTTCTATATAAATGATCATTAGATTCTATTTTGCCTTCATTCATACAATTTGCTTTCGACAAGATTTTTAGAATTATCTCAAAAATTCCCATGTATTAAGAACTCCAATGTCCAAAATTTATTATGAACTTCTTTACTAAGTGATGAAGATTAAAAAGTGCTGCTTCCAATTTTGTTTATATAAATATTTTTTTGAAATTTTTTTGTTTATTCGTTCTTAGGAAAAGGTCGTCATGACTTGCTTACTAGGAAGGAATTCTTTACTTAAAGAGCGTGTATCATGCTCTTAACGTTCTATAATGACACTTCTGCCCTTTATTATATACGACTTGCAACTGTACGTTCTGGTTTATCGGTAATCGTTCCGCTTATTCAGCCTTGCATTCAGTGGGTCTGTTCGGATCGTGTTGTCCACAATTTTCCTACACTCGGAGGCCTCTTTTATAGATTGCGTACATAGTTTTGGTGGACCAAGCGTCAATGAAACCTTTCCTTATTCAACACAAATATATTAGGTATTATTTCACATTTAAGAAACTACTAAAATTTTAGTTGAGAACTGTTTTTTGCTAAGTAAAACTCACCTAGAATTAATAATAAAATATTGTCCAATAATTCCACCTGGAATAAGGTGAACGCTGAAGCATAACAAAATTGCATATCCTGCTCGCTATAAAATAAATTATTTCAATTAAAATTCAGAAGGCATACGCTTTAGCACACATGCATATATGTATATATAGTTATATATATGTATTTATATGCCAAGAATTAAATTAAAAATTGCAAACTGGATATTTCGCGCGTTTTCGCGCATCAACAGAGCAAGTAATCAAAAGAAGAAAAGAGAAAAAATCACGGTAAATAAAAACCAAAGCCAACTGGCTGGTAGCCAACAACAATAACAACAAAATGCCAATGGTCAACAGTCAACAGAAAAAAACGGAGTAAAGTGGAATGCAAGTTGATAAGCGCAACTGAAGTTGGCAAGCGCAGCAGCGCACAGAAATAAAGAAAGGCAATCACAGCGCAGTGGAGGCAGGCGAGGGAAATTAAAATGCTGAAAAAAGTTAAACATGGCCCAAACTACCCACCACAGAGCGTAGCTAAAAACCTGGCTAGTTCGTCTGGTGGTGTTGAGTGCCGCGGGTACCAGTCCTGCGCGGCAGAGAAATGCACAGATTAGCGACCCTTCTGCTCCGGCTGCAATGACCACTGCTAATGGCGGCACTATTTCTGTTAGTACTAGGTGCTATCATTACATACACATATACATATATATCATATCTGTCATATATATATATATTACAACATAAATGTATATGTACATGGAGATCTTTTATAAAAGCTTGCCGAATTCGCTTTTTATTGCACACTCACACACACAAACATGTACAGGTACGCTGCAATTAATGCTGTAAAAGCGATTTTATGCCAGATCGAGTGTTGGCCAAAAGGTGAACGGATCGTTGCTGCGCCTGCCAACTTAAGTTGTTACTGCACGTACATATGTATATACATACATACATATGTATTATGTCTGTCTGAGTGTTCCTCAAGTACTTTGAGTACAATTTTTAACGACTTAAAAACGGCGATAAGTACATACAAAGCTTACTATATGTATGCTTGTAATCAAACTTCATACTTGTATATATGTATTTGTATACATGTTTACATACATATGTATGTTTGTATATATGCATAAAAGTACTTACTACTTTACTACGTTTGCCTCGCTACTCGAGTCTACTACGTGCTGCGCGCCAACTAAATAAGAAGAATAAGCATATATCTATGTATGTTTGTACAACAACAAAGAACCAGTTTACTTCAGCTCGCTATCTGCTGATATGAGTGGCAGGTAAACAATAAGAAAGAGTTGAGCGGCAGCCAAGCTGGCAGGCGGTGTGGTGCGCAGAACAGCAGCAAACAAGCTCTATGGCCGCCATTTTGTTTTGGTGACCGGCTAAGCTGGGTTGAGACAGCTCTCGTGTTTGTTATTTTATTCGCGTCTCGACTTATACTACACACAAGCGCACTTTTGGTTGTTATTGGCTTGGCTTGGCTTGGCTTTATTTTGCTTTTGCAGCTGAGTTGAGATTTCTTGTTGATTGTGTTTTTGCTTTGCTTATTTCATGTCTTGAGGCGCGCTCTTGAGTCCAAGCACGCGCGCCAAACGAATGTGTCGCTTGTTCGTTACTTTTCAAGTTTGAAGCTCGGCGGTAGGTTCGAATGGTGTTGTTAGGGGGAATTTTTGTGCCGAATTGGATGCGCGAAAAAAATATTTTTTTAAGTTAGAGGTTAGGAAGAATATATTTGAACGTTTAAAAGCAAATTTTTTGTTTATTTTTTAAGCAAAATCTTTTTGAAATAAATTAATTATTTTTAATTATGAATTTATTTTTTTTGTTGTTTCTATGCATTTTGTTTTTAATTTTCGTGACTTTTTTATACAAAAATACATATGTATGTCTTAAATATTGTCTTATATCCAATTTCATATTGCTATATTCTCTAGAGCTCACTCGTATAATTGTATACCTGCAAACCTGCTGTTAAAAGCCTGCCACAATAAAAAAAATAATTCCCTTTATACCTTTCTTCTTATTTTATGTTTATTATATTGCTCAATCCTTCACTTTTTTATACCTCATTGCTTTCCTCGAAAAGCCACTTTAGCCTTATGTCTGCTTCACTTTAAATCGATTTCTTATCTGCCTTAGCTGCCATAGTACGTGACTTGAAAATATCGCTGACGCCAACGTTATTTTTAACTTTCGCGACTTACTTTTTTAGTCCTTTTTAACGGGCCACCATAAAGTACTCCATAATCCGGTTTTATATGAGGCACAGCGTGGCGAATAAAAACTTAAAGTTTTACCTGCTTTTGTGCAGTTTTCGAAAACCCAATAGTTTTTGTTTTTATGTTCTATATAAAAATTACCCTTTTAACAATATTTGTTAACGCGAAAAATCCCTTGCTCAGTTTTGCGCATATTTTGCGCCGTTTTCTCTTAGTCGGATGCAGTGAAGTTGTGTTAGTGGCTTGGAAATTGTGAGGCAAAGTCAAAGTCATGGCTTTGAGATTATTTTATGCATACTTTTAGGCGTGTGAGGCGAGAATTTACATTTTTGACAAAGGGTAAACAGAGTAGCCGCTGTTGCAGTGCTAACAGCGTTTAATTGAAATAACTTTAACATTTTCCTGTTAAGTATAACATAAATGTATATCCTAAAGTGATTAACAGCTAAATGAAATACGCATGAGTTATAAAACTGCTGCTGAAAATTTTAAGATCCGGACTAAAATTTAAATTTGATTTTTTCCAGTAAAAAACCAAAAAATGAAGCCTTGAAGACTAAAATGAAAAATAGATGCAAAATTTAATTTCTCCCTTCACCCGAAGTACTTTTTCAATGACTATAGAAATTGCCTCACATTTCGCGCAAATTGTCCCATATGTAAAAACAGAAGTCCTTTTGTTACATTTTTTGGTATAGTATGATGTACAGTTTGAAAAGGTTTGAACGGATTGTCAAATGTTTGAACTTTTTAATTAAAAAAGTATATACATACATACATACGTTAACAATTTTTTTCAACTATAGAGACTTTTGGAATTACATCATAAAAAATATTTCAGTAGAGTTGCCACCTTTTTAAAATTGATATTTATTTAAGGAAATTATTCGAATCTGTATATAAAATTTATCAAAACAAATGTTTTAAAAATGTCTTACAATTGAAAATTTTTATCAATTTAATACAACAAAGTCGATATAATAAGTTTTCAATCAAATGAAGAGGCCTCGTGCAATATGTGAAGCTCGTTAAATTGTATTGAATATTTTCAACATTTGAACAAATTTGACCCGGACTGAAGAACTACATACATTTTCACGCAAATAAATACAAAAGCTTTGTTATCACCTAAAAATAGGCTCCTGTTTCAAATTAAGTTGTCATGCTTCCAATTTTCTATGCACTTATTATAAGCCTCGACCGTGATGGAATTCAGGGCCTTTAGCGAATGTTGTTTTTGTTTTATTCGTTTTCGGCTCATCTTTGAAGCACTAGATCTTTAGACAGTTTCGACTTCATATTTACATATAGGCCACTTCTGATTAACAGTAGCGATGCCTCTGATGGATGTAAGGTCTTCTGATACTTTGAAAACGTCTCTTTGCTAACTTTACTAATAGTTATTTAAATAAATAAAAAAAAGTATTTTTTAAAAAATTAATTTAAATAAATCTAAATAATTTTAAATTCTAATATAGACACTCGAAGTTCTTTATAAAAAAGATTCAGGTGTTTTGGACGAGTCTAGCATTATACACTTTATTACATTAACCAAAATGTATTGAGATTCTCTGCTACCTCTCTGAGGCCAATAGCTTGATTTTCAAACAATGTTTCTTTAATTTTTTTGAATATGAGATGTGGATGCGATTATGTCAGATTTTTTAAATTTTGATTCTAGTAAATATATAGGTTTTTCTTAAAACAGATGATATGCATATTGGCGTTATGAGAGCAAATATGAAATTTCTTTTTCAAGGGTGATGTAGTATATTAAACATTAAATTTTTATACCACAAATATCGAAATACTTAAGTCTGCTCCTTACCAAAAATATATCAAATTTAAGTATTTATATGAGTTATATGAAATCAGAGAGTGTTAATGCCTTTTCCTTGACAAATCTGTCTTTTCTATTCAAATCACTGCTGCTGTAAAGTAACTCACTAACAGCAGTGAATTTCTTTTAATCTCTAACATTGTATGCAAACAGTAATACAGCAGAAAATTAATTGCTTCTGTATGTAATTAACAGTTTCTCTGTAAACTGTAAAATACACATTTAACTAAAGTCTGGTAAGCTGCTAGGAGTGATCTGTTAACAGCCTTGCTGTAGCAAACAGTCCTCATTTTAACAATAACAGTTTTTAACTAACATAAGACAGTTAATATTAACATTTATTTGCTATGCCTACAATTTATCCATTAACTTATAACTCAACAACGTACACGCCCGAAAGTAGGCAACAAATACACCCAAGCTTAAGTACAGCTAAATAAAATTTCCCTCCACGCTCTCGCTTATAAAACACAAGAGCGGCTTGGCTTATCAAATTGGCTAGTATGACAGGTAGCCAAGGCAAAGAGTGCGTCGCTCACATGCCAACAGCAACAATTGTTTATTTCAGCAGGCAAGCCGCGCTCTTAGTTGTTGTTCGAAAATGTTTGCTTTACAAGCACGGCATTAGCACACACGTACACACAGCGGCAAGCCACCGACTGAACGCGCTGCTATTAGGGATTTTTCGTTTACCTGTGCGCCAGGTAAATTCAGTGTATCGCATGCGGTAAAGAGTAGTGGACGTGATGGCGCAAGTAAGCGAAGCAACAACGCCAGTGAAAAACAACAACAATGCAAGACAATTGCAATAAAAACAAATCAGAAGCAAGGAAAAAAAATATGTGGCACAAACTAACTCAACTAGAGAAATTATATGTTTGCTGTGAAGCAGAAGAAGAAGAGGAGCGCTAGAAAAGCAGCGTGTGAGTGTGTATGTGCACGATTGTGGAGAAAAAGTAAATGAAGTACATGTAGTACACGAGAGTATGAATACTAAAGTACTAGTTGAAGTGATTTTGAGAAAGAATTGATTACCAATTTCGGTGGATTAGTGAAATCAAAGCGCAAGTAATGAGAGAGAAGTGTTTGTTTTTGTAATTTTACTTGGATTTGAAGTAATTTTATTTGAATTTGAAGTAACGTGGATCTGTTTTATAAGCATTATTGATATCTTACTGCTATATACTCATCAGTTCTTGCGAAAAATGTGCTGAGACACAACAAAAATATATAAGTAAATAGAAAAGAGCGCTAGTTCGCGTCTAACTTTGAGTGTTAATTAAAGCTGTGAACTCCTTGTAGCCAGCAACGTGCAACTTTTGACACTTGATGTCAGCTATGAAGCGAGCAGACCGTGTACAAAAAAAGTAATTAAAACAAATGAAAGACATAAAGAAAAAAAGCTTAGAAGACACAGTGAGTGTGACATATGTACATACATTTGAATAATGACATATGATGTACATATACATATATGACTAAACCATATAAAATTTGAGTGAATAACAACAAAAGGTGTACATAAAAACAAATACAAGTAAATAAAAGCAAATAAAATTCAAGAAAATTGAAGACAAGTCGATAAGTGCCGCTAAAGTAACAAGCACAAGTTCAAGTTTCCCTGCTTAGTAACCATATACGCAGGCGAGACATATAAATTATATACCCGGACGGCGAAGAACAGGTGTAAAAGTCGAAAGCTGCGCTCGAAAGTGTGCAAACACGAAGAAGAAGCACAATGCTAAAGCGGAAGGGAAGTAAATCAACAACAGTTGTGCTGTAGTTCCGAAATTGTTTTTTTTGTGTTTTTTTTTGCGCAAAGCAAAAAAGATACACTTGCCACACCGACCGAACACTTGCCAAGGTGGACGGACGGACGGATAAGCAGACGCGCCGAGAAAAGGTGCGCAACCCTCATCAAGTGTGTGCTCATATGCCCATATTTTGCATATATACATACATGTGTATGCATGGTTGTATATATATTTAGTAGAAAAGGGTATGCTGTTTGCAGCTAACAAGTGTGTGTATCAATAAAAATAAATATCGAAAGCAAAAACAAATACGCAGCATTGAAAAATAAATACAATAAATATTTTAAATACTTATGTGAGTGCCTGCATATGTGCAAATACTCGCTAACATACACACCCATACAACAACAACAAAACTAACCACTACTAGCGTTCAATCAGGCGGGTAAACGCAGCATAAGCACTGCATATGCCAATTATTACCATAAATAACTTGCCAAAAGTATTGCAATCTAATAAATAATACTCAAAAATGTCCACTACGCCAACAAAAACAACTTAAATAATAATTTATAATTTTTCCAAAAACAAAAAATCATATTTTCCACGAAAATCACCGCCAAAAGTTATAAACATGGATACCGTTGCTATTAAAACCGCGCCACCGCATGCGCCGCTTGCTGCCACACAACAACAAAATGCCATTCAGCAACAACATCAACAGCAGCAGCAGCAAACGCTGCCCGCCAAAGCGCCCAAAAATAATGCTGATTTCTATACGAAAACCAGTGTTGGCGCATTTTTTCAAACCTGCAAGGTGAGTTGTTGTTTTTCCCCCTGTTTCATGGTTTTTATTATTAATGTGCTTTTAGCTATGCAAGAATTATGAAAAAAATGTTTTCTAAGTCGTAAGCATTTGGGTGACACACATTTCAATTTTATTGCTAAACAAATTTTCCATAGTTTTTTTATTTTGTTGAATGTTGAAGTTTTTGTAACGAGAAAAACACCATATTGAATTTATAAAATTTGTATGTATTGATATTTTTTAAACTCTTATAAGTCTATTTTTCTTCTTTAATTGTAAGGTGGTTTTTCTCTTATAACTTGTGGCTTTTAACTTTTCAATCAAAAATTTTTTTTAATATTATAATCAAAAATACCAACAATATTACATTTTTAATACCAACAATAGCATTTTGATTATGACACCCATACATTTTTTTTTATATTTCAATATCTAAAGTATTTTCTTTTTTTGTATTTTTAATACCCAAAAGTTTTTTTTTAGTTTTTTAATATTCTGAACTGTTTTTTTTTATTTCATTATCTCAAAATGGTTCCGATTTTGTTGAAATTTGCAAAATAATTAAAAATGCAATTATCTTAATTAAAAGATTAGATTATATAAAATATATCATAGCGAATTAAACCTTTTAGACCTCATCAACTCAAAATAATATGCTTAACAAAGTAAGGCTTCCTCCTAACTTCGGCGTCTGCTGGCTAAAGCTTTTAGGTTATAACTCGAAAATTTTTGTTAAAACTAATCACTTTTTGTACCATATTCCCATAAATTTGTAATAAAAAATAAAATTATTTTTATAAAACTTGTATTTTTCAAAGAATTGAAATTAAACTGGTGTTCTTAGTTTTTATATCGATTTTTTAGAAAATATTTTTTTTAATTATTCTGAGGACATTATCTTAAACTTAGTTGCCTTTATAACTTCATTCCATACGTAAAAACAACAATATTGTATATGAAACAATATATTTTAAAGCTTAAGGGTAGTCCGACTAAAAGCGTCGATTTTGAGGTTTTTTTTTAATTCAAATTTTAATCTAATCAAAAAACCAATCTTTCAAGAAAGAACAGAAAGAACTGTTTGATGATTGGTTTGTGTAGTCACTGCAGCAAATTCGAAAAATGCTGTTTTGAGGAAAAACGCGTTTAAAGGCTAACTGAAGCAGCTGATTGGACTGGACGGCTACCCTTTAAATCGCTATAACTCAAAAACTATTTCAGATATAATTTTGAAATTTTATCGATTTTTTCAAAATTTCACACTTTGGTGCCACTTAACAATTATTTCTTTATACTGAAGACTTAAGCGACAAACTTGAATCAATGTTGCCGAGAAAAAATAGGAAATTACATATATTAACGTATAATGTTAGTTTTTACTAGGAAATGTGAGTGTTAGAGAACATACAACGTAATTTTAGACTAGATATTTACTGCTCAAGAGGTGTCTTTATACCTTTAAAAACAAAAAATGTTTTTTTTGAAAAGTGTCGGTTTGATTTATGTTGAAAAAGCTTCATGATTCTGAAAAAATAATGACAAAATTCCGTATTTGATTATTAATTTTTATTAAATTAATTTTTTGTACTTTATAGTTTTTTCCATTTCATCAAACTAAATTAGTGATAAGTAACATGAAATAATTCAATATAAATTTATTTCGTTTATTTTTTTAATTCTTAAACATCAAACTTTTCAAAAAAATTAATATAATTTATGTTATTTAAATTTTTTTTTTGTTAAAAATTAATATTTTTTATGTCAAAAACATTCAATTTTGTTAATTAAGTATACATTATTATTCCAAATACTTTTTTCCGACATTATTAAGCGTAAGTCCATAAAGGATACACTATTTTTCTATTAAATATTAATGTGAAAAATAATGGAAAATTTTCAATAAATTTCATATAACGGAATTACAAAATAGTAAACAAATATCTAAATTGGATTTTTAAATAAAATTATTGATTTTATTTTTTTAATTCGTATATGTTACTTATTTCAAAAATATTTTATTGCCAAAAATTCTAAAAGGCGTAAGAAACTATAAAAAAATATTTTTGAATATTATTATATTAAAATTCCAAAAGGCGTTATAAGCCATAAAGAAACTATTTTCTATTATTTTTAGTAATATTAACATGAAAATATAATAAATAAAATTAATCAGAAATTCCGTTTCAATCAAAACTTTTCACTGCAATTAACCCCCCACCCATTCATACCAGAAATGCCCAACACACGTTCGCAAAAATTTTATAAACACCAACAACTAGCATGCGCACAAATATCTAACATATGAATGTAGCACAAACAATGTAATTATTGTAATTCAAACAGATTGCGCCGGTGCGCATGCGTCAATGCGCATAAACGCTTATTAATTGAGTAGCCAGCGGGTAAGCACTTGCGCTGCAATTTACATAAATATGCGCGGAATGCAATTTTTTCAGCCAAAACATTTAACGCTCAACACATGTTTGTACATTGCTACATTACACATGAGTGTGTGTAAGTCACGCGAATAGCCAGTGGCCACAAAGCTTGCACCCCTGCCTGCTTGTAATTCATGTAAGTCACACTTCACACACACACTCAGATGTGATCTATGGCTTTATTCGTGGCTTATTTTCAATGAGTTTACCCCTTGCGTTTCATATACTTGAAGGTTTTATATACTTGAATGAAACTTTAGTTCATGTTATTTATCAAGAATTAAATGGAAACTGCTTCTGAGTTGCCTAATTGTTACTGCTGATGTTTTTTTTGTTATTATATTTACTATTAATTTTATATGTTTTTTAGAGGCACATTACAGCAATATATATAATATTTTGTGTTTATATCCAATCCCATATATATATATTCATCACTTCTCCTCTATTTTATCACATTTTGTTTTGCTTGAAAATATTTGATATTCTCAATTTATGTTTTTGTTTACAAGCATTAGCCAAGCGAAAGACGCGTATGCCCCTTAAAATGTCATTAACTACACATACATGCACAAATTCTTAACTTTATGTTTTTAATTCTTACAGTTATAAATTTCAACACACAACCAATAGCCATTTTAAAGCAGTGGCAATTGTTGGTGCGCAACAAAAGTTACGCGCATTTCTTTCACAAATACAAATATCCAACTGTTTTAGTAATATACATACACTTGAATACATACATATATATTGTAGAAGTAATTTCATGTATTTAATGACTGCTTTTGGCCACAAACAAGTGTTCTTGCAACAGTTGCCGTTGTCGCCTGACTTGCTGCTTGACTGATTTGTTGGTGTCTTGTCATTATTTTTTACTTAACTCTGTATATATACATACATATATGTACATGAATATAATGTACATATATATAGGCGTGTGTGTCTGCCTGTGTGCTACGCGCTTTGTTTTGGTTGATGGCAATGCTTGTAATGCACAAATAATTTGGTTGCTTATATTTGTACATAAAATGTGCTTATATATGTATGTATAAATCACACGTATGTATGTATGTATATATAATTATTTCTGTGCAATACATGTGCCTAGAATATGGTTTGACTTACTTTTTCAATTTTTGAAATTTTTGCGGTTGAAGTTAGCTGACTTTTTTCTGGCATTTTCTAATCTATAGAAATTTTTAGGGCATTTTCCCCACAACTAGTTGCGGCGTTTGCTAAATTTAATTACTGCTGACACATACATATTTACGTGGTATTTGTTTTCTTTATTTTCCAAGCGGTTGATTTAGTTTTAACTGGCGTTTCTGATTGTGTGCGGTTTTTGGTATTTTGTTCAAGATTTTTTTAAAACAAATTATCTAAATTTTTTCAAAATGGTGAAAAATTATTATTTAATATAAAATTATGGAGTGTTTCAAAATTAATTTTAAATAAAAATATTTTCTATTTAAAATTTTGTTTTTATGTAAATATGCGGTTTTCGGTGTTTTGTTTGAAGTTCTAAATTTCAAAATTTTTTAAGGCAAAAAATTTCAATTTTTCCCAAATTATGTAAAATTATTTTTTAAAATAATTTTTGTAGGATTTCAAATTTAAAAACAAACTAAAATGCTTTTATTTTAATTTTTTTATTTGAATCATTTATTTAAAAAACTGATATTAGCAATAATATTCAAAATAAAATTATAGAGTTTATTACAAAAAGTTTTATTTTAGTAAAAATATTTTTTTTTGTTTTTTATTTTACAAACTCTTGTAAAAAAAATTATTTAAAATAATATAAAAAATAATATTGAAAGTGAAATTGCAACTTGTTATTACAAAAAAAAAATTGTAAAAAACGTAACACAAAAAACTTAATACAAAGTAAAAAATACAAACAAGGTGTACTAAAATTTCTGTACAACATTTTTTTTGGTACAAAAATTTTAATATTATAATTTTAATTTAAATATTAATAAAAAAATTTAGTACAAAACTAAAGAAAATTTTTTTATTAAAATAACTATTTTTTAGTACAAAATTTCAAAAATAAAAATTTTGTATTTTTTTGTAATATTTTTTAAATATAAAATTAAGTCAATTATTTATTCAAAATATAGAAAGTTCAATAGGTTAGTTTATAAAAATAATATATATATATATATTATCTGAGTATATATGTAAGTACCATGTACTTGTTCTGCTGCTTTGATGCTTGATTTTATATGTCTTGTCAAAGTTATAAGTTTTCCATTTCCTTGTCGTCAAAATTTTTTGGTTGTTAATTTTGTTGCTTTTTGGTTAAGCACTTTTTTGACAAGTCATTTGAGCGAAACAGCGTAGCTTGTCGCAAGCAAGGGCTCTCCGCTGACAATTTTATTTTAAAACGCTTTGTTGTGTTTTTAGTATGTGTAACTTGTTAGCTGAAAACAATTAAAGCGAATGAGTTACAAAATATGAAATACAATTATAAATTTTGAGGAAAACATTATCTATAACAAGTATTATGTTTATATATATTTAATATTTATATATATTTAACATTTATATATATTTAAGTTTTTTTTCTAGGTTATGGTCAAAACAAAAAACATTGTTGTTAACAATATTGAATTCTCAATAAATTTTTACAAAAGATATATATATTTTATGTAATTTGTGAATCTCAAAAAATTCATTATAATACATAAAATTACATTTTCTACATTCACTACTAGCATTTTGTTTTTATTTTGCCATGGAATCAAAAATAAAAAAAAAATACTTAATAAAACTTAAGTATATATGTATGTACATATAAGTATATATGTATGTATATATGCACGTTTATAATTTATTTGAGCGCAGTCTACCATCCATTCCATGTCTGTGCTGGCATTTATGCTTCAGTTAGTTGGACTATGAGTCACACATTCACATAGCGGCAACAACCACATACCCGTGCAATTACAGCAGCAGAAAAAAAAACAAAAACAACACGAATCGAATTGATGAGAAAACCCCTTTGGCGTGTATGGGTGTGTGTGTATATAATACTATGGGTATGCATGTGTGTGTTTGTGGGTAGCACAGCTGCGTTTGACTTGGAATAATTATTTTGCAGCAATTATCAGTTGGTGTTTGTTGCCAAGTTAGATTGAAAATCCCGATACTATATTTGCCTTGTAGTACAATGGTTATTTCGTGTATTCTTTTTGTTGTTGTAGACGTAATAAACCCCATTTGACTTTGATTTGCAAGCGATTGGCCTTAGGTTTCTTTGGGTTATTTTGCCTGTTACTTTGTTTAGGAAAGGTTCTTTAGGTTTAAATGTTTCTTTTTTTTTATTTTTTTTTTTAATTTTTTGTTTTTTTTTTTGTTATAAAGATATGTGCTGAACTAATTTATTAATTAAGCGCGTTAGCTTGGCATGTATTCTATTATCAAGGTGAAGTTTAATTAATGTTTCTTAGCAATTATTTATATAACATAATTACATTTTGATTTTTTTAATAATGCTTTATAACTATTAGTGATAAGCTTGGGTCCAAAATTAAATAAATTGACTAATTTGCTTAATTGTTAATTATTAAACAGTAAATTTTCTATTTTTATAAATATACTAGATATATATTTATACTTACTATCAACATTGATTGGATTAATTTAAGAAATTAGTTTTGCAAACATTTGTTATTAACTTTTGAGGTCAGCGACATTGAAATTATACTCTGTTATGATGCTCTCAACAAAAATTATATAAAAACTGATATTATATTTCACAATTTTATTAAGACAATTTTTCAAAAGCAATTTTTTATTAACAAAAGCAATATTTCTCTTTCTAATAAAAAAATTTAAAAAAATATTTAAATTAAATATTTAATTTAATTTAATATTTAATTAAATTAATTTAATTAATATTTAATTTGAATTATTAATATTTAACTAAATTAAAATATATTAAACTAAAAAATTATTTTAATTTATAAAAACAAATGAATTTAAAACAATTAAAAAATTAATAAAATGTAATTAAATAATTTTTTTTATTAATAAAATTAATTAATTTAATTTTTTAATTAATTTTTAATTTTAAATAAATTGATTAATTTAAAATAAATTAAATTTTTTTTATATTTTACAAACATATTTGAACAAATAAAATATTTTTTTTTTCAATTCTCTTAGAAAAATTACTGTGTTTCCTAAAAAAATATTTTAGTAAAATTGTTTTCAATTTTTATACACAACTACATATATCTTTGGTGAACGTAAAAAAAAAATTCATTATTGCAAAATATTTCAAATTTTTTGCAGATAATATATTATTATTATTTAGCCAAGGTGCTGTTCATACGTCTGTACATACTAACTAGTTTTTGAGATATCGATCTGAAATTTTGCACATGTCTCTTTCTCCCCAAAAATCTTATCATCTGTCAGAACCGTCATTAAAGGACTGATGGGTCCAAATTAAGTTCTTGTATAGGAAACTTGTATCTTCAAAAAATTTTGGGTGGATTATTATTTTAATTGCCGAACAAATGGTATAAATCGGATAACTAAGAATATAGCTACCATATAAACTGAATTATCAAAATTAAGTCTTTGTACGGAAAACTTTTTTATGTGACGAGATATCGTCCAATTCAATTCCACACCCTCTGAATGTATTGTGCAGATCGGATGGCTATATCATGTAGCTGCCATACAAACTGACTGATCAAAATAAATCCCTTATATGGAAAACTTTTATTATTGTAAAGATATATTCACAAAGTATGGCATAGATCTTATCCGTTGTGTTGGAAAACCTTCTTTGGATGTAATATTCGAACAATTTTTTTTAGTTTGGGCAACCATAACATATAGCTGTTGTACAAACTGATCGATTAAAATCAAGAAAAAGTTCTATTTCTACGCTTTGATGCTATAAGAAAAGCAACTGTGAAGGGTATTATAGCTTGAATACAGCCGACGTTAACCTCGTTTTCTTTCTTCCCATTTATTATAATAAAAATAATATTTTATCAATTTATTTTTTTTTCACCAGGTAATATTTTACTTATTCCCAGGCGAAACATATTCTTACACAAGCACACATACATATATGTTATTACTATATTCATAAAAGATAAAAAATAATGTAAAAATAAAATTTTCGTGGCATCTAACAACAGCTGCTGCACTTTGATTTGTGGAGTAAATCCCTACAAGTGCTGCCTGTGAAGCCGGCTCTCCTTAGACTCTCACGTACATGCTCAACTTCTAATACCAAATTTTCACGTAAAAACATAAGGTACAGTGTGCGTTTCGAAAACAAAATGTGAACCAGAAAACAACAACAATTTTCCATAACACTGATTTTCTTGTGATTGCGCTCACACACTTATTATTTTTATTCTTACAAACATTTTCTTTTCATTTATTTTTGTCTGTTTCAATTACTGCTTCTTTGCTGTATTCTTCGTCCTGCTGCTTGTTAATCCGCTAACAATGAATGCGCATGCGTGACGTAATAATGCATTGCCTGTCATTAAGGTAAGCAACATATAAAAAAAACATTGTTGTTGTTGGTATTGTTCGGTTTGCTGTTGATCGTAAGGAAAATGAGTGAGAGATACATTTTTTGGTTACTCACAACACCTGTGGTATTTTCATATGCATGTATGCGTGATTGTGTGTGAGCATGTGCGTGAGTTTTGTAAACCACAGTAATTACAAAAACCAAGAGACAAGAAAATTTTCGGTTTTGTTGACGCATAAGGGAAGCTTTGACAAGCTATGCGTTTACAAAACATATAAAGGGCACGAAATTAGCAACATTTGCGTAGCCAAAAAATAGTTAAGTAAACAGCTTTGAGCTCGAAAAGTGGCTTGTTAACTTGTGAGCAACACTTGGAGTGCACTGTGAGAAAGAAAAAGTGGCAAATAAATGCAAGTGTTGACAAAAATATTACTTGAGAGTTGTTTTTGTAAACTATTTTCTCGCATTCTATAATATCTTTGGGTTTTATTTAATGATCTAATTTTTTTTAATATTTAAAAAAAAAATTTTTGATTTTATTTTTTGTTTTTTTTTTTGTATCTTTTTCTTTAAATATTCATATAAAAATATGGATAACAAGTATTTACATACAATCAGTCATATGAATTGTAACAATACACATATTCACACATAAACGGTCGTTGCGTTAACATTTACCCACCTTATGCAATCACCTGCCACAATTTGCAGTTGCATTTAGCCGAGTCGGCGGCGTAGAAAGGCGCTAAGCGAAATTTCACACGCGCATTTCAATAAATAGCGTTGGAAGAAAATTACAGCAGAATTAATTGATCGCAGCGGTTGAGCGCCTCCAGTGAGACAGCAGGAAAGCGAAATGGCGCTTGAGCAGACACACACGCACACGCATACACAGTTAAATGTTATCTTAAAAGTTTGCTCGTTTTCGTTGTCAACGAGCCACGGCAGCTTTTCCCCACTTCTTTCTTAACCAAAGTGCCGGTATATGCATATGTACTACAAGTACTATATATACAAGTATGCAAGTGTGTGCTTCAAAGATTGTTAACATTTTTCCTATACACGCATGCCCACTTAATTTATCACTCTCTGCGATTGTGACGTTTAAATAAGCGGAAATTTCTGTAAATTTTTTACTTGTAACTTTTGTTGTTGTTATATTGTAACTCTTTGCCGCCGTGCTAATGAAAGCGAATGCGCTAAAATGCGCAGAGCAAGAAAATCCTAAACAACTCATAGCAAACATATAACAGTGGTGTGCTAAATATATGCGTGGCTTTGATAATTTTGTTGTTTACTTGTTGTTGGTTTTATGCTGCGCGCTAATTGTTGTTATTATGCATTTGTTTATATATGAAATTACATACATATTTATAGTTTCATATGTGTAACCAGTGAGCATTTTGCTTTAGATAATATGATTTGAAATGTGGGAAAAATTATTGTTGCATTTTTGATTATACGCCTATGAAAATTGTATAAAAAGTCATCTCAAGTTTGTTTGCTATAAAAAATTATCGATTTTCGATCAAAAAAATTATGAATTTGAATTATGAATTTTTATAAAACTATCGATTTTTTATCGCAAAATGAAAAAAACTTTCGATTTTTCTAGTATATAAAATGAACTTGATATGAACCGTTAGAAAATTATCGACATTTTATCGAAAACAAAATAGTATCGATTTTTTATCGAATATTGACTTCATATTCATTTTTACAAAATCATCGATTTTTTTTATTGAATATGAAAAATACCGATTTTTTCTTAAGAAAAACTTAACTTGAGATGTAATTTTAGAAACTTATCAACTTTGTTATCGAAAACAAAAAGCTATCGAATTTTTATCGAAAATTAACTTGATATAAACTTTTATGAAACTATTGATTTTTCGTCAAAATTAAAAAAATATCGTTTTTCCTTAAAAAAATATTGATATTTATTTTTAAAAAATTGTCGAATTCTTCATCAAAAACAAACTGTTATCGATTTTTTTGATGATAATTAACTTTTTATCAATTTTTATAAAACTATAAATTTTTTTCCAAATTGAAAAAAAATCGTTTTTCATGAAAAAAATACTTTGATATGAATTTTTAGAAAACTATTGATTTTTTTTCGAAAATTGATTTCATATAAAGTTTTATAAAATCATAAATTTTCTATTGAAAAGAAGAAATTATTGATTTATTGTATTGAAAATAAACTGAATTTTTATAAACCGATCGACTTTTTATCCTAAATGAAAAAATATTTTTTTTTAATTGTTTGATATGCATTTTTAAAAAATTATAGACTTTTTATCGAAGACAAAATATAATCGATTTTTTTAACGAAAATTAACTTCACATAAAGTTTTATAAATTTATGTATGTATTTATTATTGAAAAGAAGAAATGATCGATTTTTGTAAAGGAAATAAACGAATTTTTTATCAAAAATGAAAAAAAAAACATGTTTTTTAATAATTTGATATAATTTTTTAAAATTATCGACTTTTTATCGAAGAACAATTGTTATGGTAGTTTTTTATCGAAAATAAACTTCGTATATCGAAAACTAACAAATATATTTTTTATAAAGTTATTTTTTTTTGTGTATTAAAAATAAGAAACCATCGATTTTTTTTTATCGAAAATAAACATGGAAAATAAAAATAATTTAGATTTTGTATTTAATATAATATTTCAGTATAAAATAATAAATTATTTGTTATTGTTGTGAAATATATAGTTATTTTGTTTACGAAACCTCAAATACAACAATGCAGAAAGCTCCTAATGGGCAATCTAGCAACCAATCCGTCTGACATTGATCAAGATAAATCGATTATTGTATAAAATATTGTATGAATATAGATAAGGAACTTAAAAAAGTTCAACATCAGCAGCAGTTATTTGCCTTTGAACTAAAAGCCTTCCACCGCTCAACCCGTTGGCACTTAAATATCAATTGAGATTGGCTTCTGTAATGCATCAGCATGAGGGCTCCTTAATATGTAATATTTTTTCAATGCATTCACTGAGTGCTTTTGATGCTTTCCACAGTGATTTGACCTAATGTTAGTATATGAGTTTTTCATCATCACGAAGTGGATATTTGAAAAAGCTGTGCTATCTGTCATCGACTGTGGAGACAATAACCACAGGAATTGTCAGCCAATCGTGTATGAAACAAAAGCAAAAAACAAGTTTCAATACATTTGTAGCCACAAAATAAAACTAAAAAAAAAACGTCCAACAAATATAATAAATGTAATTTTCAATAAACAATTTTACTTTATAAATATATTTATGAGTTATCTCAATAACATTTTAATTTTTATCTTTAAAAATGACTAAGCTCAACATTTTTCATGTGGTCGGTAGGCCGGATATATATTTTTTTGAAACTAAACCGGAAGTAATACTGTCTCTAATCGAAAATATCAGAAACTAGAGCAACTTGAAAAAATTATCTGCTAGCAAAAATATTTTTTTTATTATTCCAATCAATATCTACATATTTATGCTCGCGCGTTTGCATAAAAAATCAATTTTTTAATTAAATTATTTCTCCACAAGTATATTCGCATAAAATATTCATTAAATGTGTGGCATATTTTTCTCATGAATTTTTATATACCACAAACACGTATACAGGTGCATATTTATGTGCTACACTTGCCCAAAAAAGCCCATAACAACAAAATATATCGTTTGCTGCCGATTAGCGGTTCTTTTTGTTATTTTTATTTATTTTTTTTCCAATGCCGTCCAATTAAATATTCAACGCCGAGCCGAAATAGAAACCAGAGAAGAAACTTTAATTGGCTGTTGGTATACGGCCTATGCCATTTTTGTTTGTAGGCATGATTTTGAGCTTAATATAAAGCAATTTAATTCAATCGTCCAACAATCGGAACTCATTATGCAAATTTTTGTTGTAAAACACTACAATTAAGTTTAGTTTAGTTTTTGGAAGTTATCAGTTACAACTGCTGATTGTGGTGGAAAGTAAAAATGGTAAAAAGAAATTTTTTGTAAAAAAAAAATTTTAACTTAAATATGCATTAAAAATTTTATAAAAAAATTTAAAACATATATTTTTATTTACAAAAAATATTTTTAATAAAAAAAATTAATAATGAAAAAAAAAACAAAAAATATATTTTTAATAATTTGAAAAAATTGAAAATTATATTATATGTATTAATAGCAACCAATCAAATATGATCAATCCAAATGAAAACAAATCAACAATTTGTGACTGCCAAATTAGTCAACGCTCAACCTGCTCCCAGCTTTTTACTGCTGTATTGACCACCAACAACAGCGAAAGCTTCGCCAAAGCCAGTGGCTGGGCATTTTCCTATCCGCTTCAAGCTACCAAGTGCTAGTGGCTTTTTGCCATAAACATACCTGCCATATTACTACCGTAAGCTGTTGTTTCTATATGTGTGTTTACATTTACATATATTTGTGCCTTATGACGTTAAGTGGGAAAACTTTCACAAAAATCAAATGCCCTCAAATGCGCTCGAGTATTTGTATCAGCTAAATTTTCTTATAACCAATACAAGTTTGTACGATTGCTTTCGAGTTGTTTGGTGGCTTATGCTACTTTGGACCACTTGCTTTTTACTCATAATTAAGTGGTTTACATAGCGGAATGAGCAGTTTCTTCTCTTCCTTTTATGCTTTTTTTAGAAATTGAAAATGAAATTATTGAAAAATTCAAAAGGGAAATTTTTCGGTTTGAGATAAATATGTATGGAAAGCAGGTTATTATTCAGTTATGCATAATTTGATATGCAAATATTTAAGTTCAAATGTGTAATGTCGAAATTTTATCAACAAGTTCGTGACTTAAGTCTTTTGTCGTTTTTTGTTTGGTGTTTTGTGTATTTATCGCACTGACTAAAGTTATTTGTTTTGTATGTGGTTTACTTGTGCAGTTGACACATTTACTTTTTTTTATCAAAAAATAGAATTTCATTTTGTATATCTTTTAATTTGTGTAATTGAATTTTTATATTTATTTTAAGTTTTGTGTGTAATTGATATCTTTTTTTATAAATTTCTTTTTATTTTTTATTTAATTTTTTTAACATTTGTTTTTTGAATCTAGTCCTTTTTTAATTCCAGCGTTTTCTTCGTTAATTTCTATAAATTTGAAGTCTTAAAAACATTTTTTCTCTAGTTTTCTTTTATAATTTTTCTAGCCCTCAGTACCTGGTAAATAAATTTAAGCACATTTATTTACATTTTTTTATCATTTTTATATTTTGTATAATTTTTTTTATACATATAATTTTTCACATTTTATGAACTTTTGTGAAGCTTTAATGTTTCATATATTAATATAAATATGTAACTAGAGAGATTTGTTGCAACAATTAGTTTTAATATGAATATAAATAAATTTTAATGTACATTTTTTATTTACGAAATATTTACTAAAATAATTATCCAACGACATATTCATTTAACTTTGATAAATTTTTAATTTTTTTTCTTATGTCAGCTATTTCAGACAAGTAGTATTATTATGGTAGAATAAAAAATATATTAAAAATTTAAAAAAATATATTAAACATTTTTTTTAAATACTTTTAAAATTTTTTTATACACATTTAAATTTTTTTTGTGTTTTTTTTATGCCAGCTATTTCAAACAATGTTTATGATTATTGTAAAATAAAAAATATATTTTAATTTTTTTTTTTTATATTTTAAACATTTTTTTAAATACTTTTAATTTTTTTTGCTTATTTTTGTGTTGTTTTTTTTTTTCTTATGTCAATTATTTCAGACAAGTATTATGATTGTTGTAAAACAGAAAACATATTTTTAATTTTTTTTTTATTTTTTTTATATTTTTTCTTATTTCTATGACAGCTTTTTCTGACAAGTATTATTATTATTGTATAATAAAATATATATTTTTAAATATTTTGAAAATTTGTTTATGTTATACATGTGTATATGCACACGTATGTACATATATTTAAAAAAATTTTATTTTTTTATTTTTATGTTTTTGTTTTTTGTTCCTATGCCAGCCATTTTATACATGTATTATGATTATTGTAAAACAAAAAAAGTTTTTTTTTTTAAATATTTCTAATTTTTTTCATTCTGAACTTGAAAAAATATTTTTCAAAATTAAGTTAGGCAATAATTGTCTCATTATAAAATGTTTACATTTAATCAGTGTAAGAAATAAACATTTAGTTATTTTTTATATTTTAATGATTTTTTTCCATTTTTTTATTATTTATTAATTTTGTTTTTCTGTTTTCTATTATTAATTAATTTTTTGTTTCTTATACTTACTTATTCTTACTTTCATGCTTTTAATTCCATCAACTTTCTTGCTTATTTTCTGTACAAACAATCAGTTTACCGTATTCATCGCTTTATTTTTCTCCATTATATAACACTTTTATTATTCTAAACTCCGCCACAGTGTTCAGTAGCAACGATTATAATATTACTTCAAGTCATAAAAATATAAGCTGATTACATTTCCCGGTAGCAAGCCAATAAGACTTTATGGAAACACATTACATTTACTCATATATACATTTGTTCTTTGAAATTTCATTGTCATTGATATGCTTGTGATGAAGGCAAAATCACCAATAAAGACCGGTCTCATCTAACAACCAATGTGATGTGCGTAATTTTATGTTGTGGTAGATGATTTTGAAAGAGAATAGCTTTATTTCAAATTAATATTTAAATGCACAAAAATACATATTGAATTTTTTTAATCACAGTTTTAATTTTTTTTCCAAAAATAATTTTTTTTTTCCAAAAATAAGTTTTATTTTTTTTTTTTCAAAATTAAAAATTTAATTCTTTTAATTTTGTTCTTTGACCTACTGGCAGCTTCCCAAAAAAAATTGTTTTTTGTGAAAAATTTTACACTTCGGAGTGGCTTAAAGAACTGACTTCTTACAAATTCGCGTATAATTTTATGCCAATAATATATTCATAGCAAGTCTCCGGTTGGCTCAAACTGCAATAACTGTTGCTGGAGCTCTACTAAATAGCCGATATAATCCTTAAATGCCACAATTACACAATACATAGTGCTATTGATTACCAAGCAGGGCTACAAAGTACGTGCCTAAGAAATAAAAGCGCCCGACTGTGTTTCTTATGTTTTTAAAGCCGTCGCTAGCTAGCCCTGCTATGACTCGCGGCGCCTTTAAAGTCATATAATGGCAGCAATGCCGGAAAGGACACGTTCGCACGTGGCAGCATGACATGCTGAACATTTCAAATAGAAGTATTTCTAATCTCACAAGCGGCTTTCACTACATGCCTTGCAAACCCTCATACGTACTATATATGATTTTATATGTTTGTATCCGTGTATTTATATGTGTGTGTGCTGCTAAGATTGTAATCCCACACTTCCGTGTTTTTGCTTTGTTCCTCCACCGCTGATTTCCTGCTTGCGCTTATCAGTGATTTATTGTAAATAAAAAGCGAAAATATTTCACGACATGAAAACGAAAGTCATCAGATATAAATCACTCGGTAATTTTTGTTGAGTCCAATGACTGTTTGCATATTTATAAAAATGGATTATGGACGGCAACCTTTGTTGTTGTTTATAAGTTGTTGTTGTTGGCTAGCACACGTTTAGTCACGCTTCGTTGACCACACCGGCAGCTTTGCTGCATTATTTACACAGCAACAAGCATATTGCTATATATTTAAAATGACATAAGTATGCGTGCGTGTGTGTGTGTGACTAGTTGAATGCCCACCATTTATTTTATTATATCATAACGTTTAATTAGCATAAATTGTATGGAAATCATATTAATAGAGAAAAAATTAAAGCGGAAATTTTAATAAAAAATTTAATTGTGAAGGGGTGAAGAGCGAAAGAGTGGATAAGAGCGCGAGAAATATCAGCCTCATCTGTTTGGTTATATGTTTATATGCTGAATAGAATATACTAAGTTTGCATGCAGTTTATAGTAATCAGAAGAAAATGTCGGAATGATCAGAGTGATAGTTAGAGTCGATTTAGACATGCCTGTCTGTTTATACGGAAAATAGTCATTCAGTTTTTGAGTTATCGATCTGAAATTTAGCACAAATACTTTCCTCCTCAAGAGGCTGCTGATTTGTCAAAACTGTTGATATCGGACTACTATAGCCTATAGCTGCCGTGCAAACTGAACGCTTGGAATTAAGTGCTTGTATGGAAAACTTTTTCATTTTACGAGATATCTGCACGAAGTGCGGCATGAATTATTGCTTTAGCCAATAATGCAATCTCTGAAGAAAACGTTCAGATCGGATCCCTATAGAATATAGCTGCCATACAAACTGAATGATCAAAGACAAGATAAAGTTATTTTTATACCCTTTTATGGTATAGAAAATGCACCTGTATAGGGTATTAATGTTTCGGTGCAGCCGATGTTAACGTTTTTTTCTTATTTGGATTAAATAATTTACCGTTTTCAACTTCAAACAGTGCTCTCTTGTCATTTATGTTGCCACAGCGCCCACATTCGCATTATGCTTGTGTGTATGCATACACGTGTGTGTGTGTGCACCCTAGATAGTCGCGACTAAGAAAAAATCATTTTGAAGAGTTAATTAATATTTTTATTGCAGTTTTTATTGACCGTTTTCAACGCCAACTAACGTTGACAAGCGACATGCAACAAACGCCTACTTGAGCTTGACTCACTTCATTTAAGTTTGCTTACAGAGCGGTTTGGGTTTTAATACCAACAATAAAAACAAAAACAAAAAAAAAAAATATGTCTGTTGATGAAAAACTGAAAGCGTTTGGTCGTTTACCTTCCGGTTGGTCAGTTGAGCGCCGCGTTGGCGGTTTTTCATTTTCGCTTGCCGCACAGCGACATAAAATGACACAACAACAATAAGAAACCGCATTGGAAAATACGTCATAATTTCAGTTTTGTCTCTCAGGCATTCATTTATTTTAATTATTAACATTTTTAATTGTATTTTGAGTTTTTTGAGCTGCAGCAGCTGTGCATTCTCATTGCTGCTGTTAGCCGCTATCATCTGCTGGCGTTCATTCGCCGGCTGCCGGCCGCTGCATGGGCGGAAGTGCGTGTGACGCCACCAACCCACGTTAAGTGTTTAATTTATATTCGATTTAATATGAAGTTTCTGTTGTCGTTCGTGTTTTTGTTTCGAAAATTTCAGTTAAGCGCCCATAAAGCCCTTGTTTCTTTCAAGAAAATATTATTTTTAATGAACCCGATTTAATTTAAGTCAGTTAGTCGTGGGCATTTGGGGCCTACACAAGTGTCGCTTTGAGTGTAATTTTGAAAAATATAGTTTTTGTTGTTTTTGTTAATAGTAGGCGGCTTGTAAGTGGTGACGCACTTCATTTAACGATCTTTACTGGTCATCATTTATTAGTTTTTAGTCTTAAGTAGCGCAATTAAAGCGATTGCTCAAAGTCATTAGGGGTAAATTTAATATTCGGTTGTATTTGTAAGTCTGAGTTGTCGAGTTCGTTGCCTAAGTCTTTCGTTTATGATGCAGAAAAGTTGATTGCTTATATTTTTGAGCAAAAATTTGGTTTCTACGAATAAGGACGAATAAGGAAGTAGAGCAATCAATAATTTCCAACGCTTCAAAGTCCAAATTACTTCGTTTTTATATTAAAATCATTCCTTATAGACATGTTCATATATTGGTTGAGCTAAACATTCCTTGAGATTATGAATATGAGAGAAACTTTATTTATTCTTTGGTATCTAATGTAAAAAAACTCATGGAAAAATCACGGCTGCGAACTTTGGATACCTTAGTTGTTGAAATTACTAATCCTAGTGACACATGCATATCACTTATGATTTTTTTTAACAAAACTATAGTCCTCCTTTTGTCTTAATAATTTTTTTTCTGTTCCAGTCGGGGAATATCTAAAAATAAATGCAATTCAGATTGGTAATTTATTTTTAAATTTTTTCTGAAAAAAATTTGTAGGCAAAAGGAGGGCCCATAGTTTTTGTTAAAGAAAAGTCAGTGCCTCAGTTGTACTTCCAAGCTCAGCCTAGCTGTGTTCCTCCATTGCCTATTTATTTAGGTATTGCAGACACGTCATATGCACTGAGATTTGTTTATCCAAATCAAGTGAACTTGTATTATTTTTAAGGTAATTTTTTCAGCTACCCAAAATGGTGCAACGAATGTGTGTAATTAGTGTTATTAGCACAGGCATTGTATGAGTCAGATACCCTCCTTTTATATAAGGTTACGAACGATTTGCTATGCCTTTTTAAGAGTTAGCAGTAAAATGTTGATTGTAAAGAATTTGGATTTATTTAGACACTTTTTGTAAAATGTGTCTTTTTGTTTATGATTTTTATTTATTGTTTATTTTCGTTTATTTTTTTTTAAAAAGGCAATTTTTCAATATTTTTTGCGGCAATTTTTTTTGTTTTCTTTTATATATTGCAAAAATATTGTCTTTGAATAAGATTGTTAGTATGTCTATAATATAAATTCTATAATAAGACATTTAATAATTAATAATAAATAACTAAATTGTAAATAATTAAAAAATAATACAAATTATTAATAAAAATGGGCTCTTTTAGAGTTTTTCCTAAAATAAACAATTGTTTTTGGTTTCTAAAAACAATGTCTTCTTCTAAGAATTCTTTTTCACAACAAAAAGATTTTTCTCATATTAAAAAAAAAACTTTGTGAACCCTATAAAGACTCGTACTTTTTAACAAAAGCTATCATCCCGCATTATTCATGAGAAGCAAAGCATCAAGGTTATATTTTAATTAATATTGCAGCTAAAAAGTAGCAATTCATAATGAGTTCGCGTTATTGCTGCAGATAGTTTGAACGGAATTTGTTGCACTGGAAGATGAGCAAATATAAAATAGCACTTACATATGTACTAAGCATATATAAAATAGCATTTATGTACTTAGATTTTCATGCATACATATATGCAAATGTATGTGTTGTATCTATGAGTATTATTTGAATACATAGCTTTATAACTACAAACAACAAACCTCTTTCCAATGCGGAATAATACATTTATGGTACATTATTAAATTTCACCCCACCCCACTACCAACATATTTCGGAATGTGATGGTAGTTTGCTATTAATACCTTTTGTCTCCACCTTTGCTGGATATACATATGTATTATTTCATTATTTAACAATCACTTTATTTTACTTTGGTAGCAACTGGAACCAACTTCTCGCTGTCACTACTCACATTTCATTATTTATTTTGCGCAGGCGTGCAAGCACATTCTCACAAATTTACAAGCATTTGTTCATATATGTACATATGTATATACATATAACATAAACACATCTTGCATCATTCGCAAAGTCACTGTGTTTATTTCAGTTGCAAATCGAAATAATATACGCTTGGAATTTTGCTTGCAAATTTCTTTTATACAAAATTAATATATTATTTATTTGCAGAACTGGTTTAGTGATTCATTAAAAGATATACGAGACATTTAGATTGTTTATGAAATATCTAAAACTTTGAATTAATTTTTTTTTTTTAATTTTTGGTGTATGTGAATATATGTATATATTTGTATTCATCTGCAAAATACCTACATATGCATACATATGTATGTACATACATATGTGCATTATACATAAATTCATTATTTTTCAATTTTTTGCATAATTTCAAAAAATGCAAATTTTCGTATTCATATTTAAACGAAATTTTCTAAATACCGAAAGTTCGGGATCTTGACGCATGTAATTCGGGATTTCGAAAATGACACTTTTGTGTGAAATAACGCATTTAAACAAAATGTGAAATCCCGAAATTTCGGGATCGATAATAATGTAATTCGGGACTCCGAAAGAAGTGCAAAATTTGTGCGAAATAAGGCATTTAAAGAACATTTTTTAAATCCCGAAATTTCGGGGTCGCGAGTACTGTAATTAGGGATTCCTAAAGAAGCGCAAATTTGTGTAAAATAAGGCGTTTCAAGAGCATTTTCGAAATTACGAAATTTTGGGATCTCAAATAATGTGTGTATGTATGTAATTCGGGACTCCAATTTTTTTCCATTTCCTGAATTTATATTGTACTCATGAATAATTTAAAAATATCACCAATTAAGTAAATAATTCTTATAACTGATGTCTCGATCTTATGCGATTTTAGGATCCCTTTAAATATTATTCGGGACTCCAAAATTTGTGTTTCAAATCAATTTATAATTATTAATTTGAAAATTAATTTAAAAATTATATTAATGCTTCTAATAAATAATTTCGAAATTTTTTGTAATAAAAAGCTGATATTATTCTAAATAAAATAAAATTGGAGTTGTAGTTGCATTATTGTGCACATTTCTTTCGAGTGTTTTTTTAAATTTTAGTTTTAGGAACTTTTTTCTCTAAAGAAATTCCTTGAGTTACTTTCTAATTTTATAAAGATTAACGTGGAGTATTTTACTTCTATCCAATGTGAACTTTCTATATGTTTCTATATATGTGTATGTAGATATGTACCTAATCATATACGCGCATGAAGTAAGTACTCTGGCTTATGTGCTCGCCACTCCCATTCACCGAGGCGACGCGTGTTCATTGCTCTAATTTCAGCACATTTCCAATTTGGCTGTGCACTTTTAAATTACAGCGTAGAGCGCACGTAAGGCAGCTCAAACGCTAGTCGGCTACTTGACCAGTTCTCTGGCAAGCGGCTTGCTGTTTGTCTGCTTGTCTGGTTTCTGATTTTTTTTTTGCTGTTTCGAACTTACTTCACTGGCTATCTACGTCTTCATACATATATGTATGTATTTTAATGCTCGGAGTGCAGCTGGACATTTGGACATTTGGGCGACCGGTTGCCCACTGCCGTTTTGTTAACTGCCGCCCATCCATCCAGCTTGCGCCCGCTCGTGCTTGCCTTATGTATTTGCGAGCCTTTTGCTCGACTTTTAGTGCGGACACCACAATTTTCGTTTGTGATTTTGCAATTGCTGTCAGTCAGTTGAATTTGTTGCTGCTTTCAATGTAATTATTTTACTATTTCTTGTTTTTATATACATAGCTCTTGCCGCCGTTACAGTTTGCTGCAACTGCCAACTGCTGCCATAAAATATTCGTTGTCAAAAGAAACGAGTTTAGATATTTTGTTAAGTCGCTCGGATTTGGTCAACTTTGTGTGTTCAAAGTGACAGTTACAGATTTAATACAGATTAAGTTTCGACTAGGATTTCCTACTATAGAAGCAAAAAGCAACAACTAGCTTTGAAAGCTGGCAGAATATGTGGTGGCTTATAAATTTTTTATAGTTTATAGTTTTTTTCATATATTTTATGAGTCTAAAAACCTTTTTTTTTTGTTAATGTAGAGTTTGGTTTTCAAACGTTTGACATATCTAGTATCAGTAATTTATTTTTCTTTTCAGGCTTAAAATTGTGTTTTATCTACTTACTTAGCTCCTAACTGAGTTGCTTAAATCTTTTTCAATGTACGATAAGCTTGATTCAATCTCAAACTCTGCTCTGCTTGCTGCTTGTCACAATAATTTATATTATTATTTAAGTGACTATCAAAGCGTGAGCGTGATATGTTTGCCTTCGGTTTTTAATAAGCATGCAAATACATATGTATGTATTTATATACTGACTTTATTTAATTTATTTTTGTTGTTTAATTGTTTTCTCAATTATTTTGCATAAACCCTCTTATCATTTTAATCACTTTTTACCAGTTTGCAGCATAAAATTGGCCAATTTGCATACATTTGCAAAAATAATTTGTTAATATAATTTATGTTGCTTCACAATGCACTGCCGAATAGTTAACTAACGAGTTCGTTGCTTAAGTCTTTTGCTTGAGTCAGTTCATTTGCTATTTGGCCTCATTGGGCGGTATATTTGGAGGAATGTTTTGTATTTGTTTAAAAAAAAGTTGAAAAACGGCAATTTTTAATGAATTAATTTTAAAAAGTTTGATGTTTTATTAAGATTTGATGGAAATTAAAAAAAAAAATTAATAAAAATTCTCTATAGACTATGCGTATTAGATTATAAATTATGATAATATGAAGAAGAAATATTGAAATATTGAATTTATTTATTAATAAGAAAAAAACATTAACTTAGGCTGTATCGAACTATAAAATCCTTCATGAAGTATTTCTTAACGTACGAAAGTGTAGATAAAGATTTTAATCTTAAAATGTGATCGGTCAGTTTGTATGGTAGCTATATGTTTTAATGTTAATAATAATTTATGCCGTATTTGGCGAAGATATCTTTTCAAATAAAAAAGTTTTTAATACAAGCATTTAATTTTGAGCGATCTGCTTGTATGGTAGCCATATGCTATAGTGGTCTGATTTGAGCAATATGTTCGGAGATAATAGTATTGTCTTGGGCAATAATTCTTGCCAAATTTCCAGAAGATATCTTGTCGAATAGGGAAGTTTTCAAACAAGAATTTGATTTTCATCGGTCAGTTTGTATAGCAGCTATATACTTTAGTAGTCCGATTTGAACAATTTCTTCAGAAATGCTAGCATTATCTTTGGAAATATTTATACATAATTTTGTGAAGATTTTTGCTACAATAAAAAACTTTTCCATTGAAAAACTTAATTTTGATCGTGACTATACACTGAATTCACGGTTTCTTATATTTCCTATTTTTTATATTAAAAAATTTTAGATTTACAAAGTTATTTTATACAACACAAGTAAGTATATGTTGTAAGCTGAATTGTTTACGAAAATTTACTAAAACTTTCATCTTGATTTATATATTTATAGTATTAAAATATTTCGAATCTAATTCAAGTCATATTTCTAACATTTTTCTACACTTTTATTATACATCCAAAAGAGTGTCACAACTGGTGTTCATGTAAATTGCCAAACACGATTTATTACACTGACTTTTACCTAAAAATTCAATCAACTCGAACAAAGCCCTCAAAATGCCTACAACACATAAACAACGCAACAACAAAAAGCTCTATCAAAGAATTATCCGACGAAGTATTTAATGAAAAAATCAAATTTGCCTATCAAAAATGCCTACAGCCGCCAAAAAAATGTATACAACAAAAACATAAATGAGCTAACACCAAAAATGATATACAAGCAGTCAAATTCAACACTTGAAAGCGACTTTTTGTTACAACTTTTTGGTTTTAGCCGTTTTTCAAATGGATTTTTTATAAGATTTTTTGATGTTGATTTGTTTTTGTTGTTGGTTTGTTTGACTTTTTTTACTTCTTGGTTGATTTTCCCTTCATTGGTAAGTGGTGCGTGCCAGCATCATATAACAGCATAAACAATGCAACAGATACTTTGAAAAGTATTCAATAACTGGCGTGTCCATGAAGCAAAGGCGCAGCTGCGCGCTGAAAGTTAGAAAAAAATTTATAAACATGTATAAAAATCTCGAATCTTAAAAGATTTGAGGTTAATCAACGGCACACAGTTCAGTCAAGAGTAAAGCGAATAGATACAATAAAATTTTTTTGGGACTCAACAACAAAATGGCGGCGAAAAGACGCGCGGGCTTCGTGTTTAGAAAAAAGCGAAGTAAAAAAATCAAAGTACAACAACAAAAGAAAAACAAGCAAAAAGAAACGAAAAAGCAGCGGACAATAGAAAAAAACGAATGCGAACGTGCGGTTAGAAGCAAACCGAAAACATAAACACTTATGTATTAGAAGCACACACACACACATGTACATGCCAGCTAATAGTCCACATCTAATAAGATACCTAAGCGCATGCTAAGATGCAAAAAATAATGTTGCCGACCCGCCAACAGCTGCAGCAGCACGAAATGTGTATATGAAACGATCAGCAACACATTTGCAAAGAAGCTGACAGCAAAACACGAACAACACAAAGCAATAGCAACACACACATATGTACATATATGAGATTTGCAGCCGATTGAAACGCGCCAAACCTAAGCGAAGTGCCAAAGCAATCAAAAAGCATTTGAAACAATTGGCCTGAAACCTTTCAATAGCTAGCTGCTTGCCTGCCTGAGTGGCTTGGTTTGGCAAAATCAAAAGCAAAACCAGGCAGCAAATATCAGAAAATTCGACAAGTCAAAAAGTGTTAAGTTAAGCCATAAAGCAATAACAACAACAAGCGGCTTTTAAGTATCTCCTTTGTGCGCTGTATCTGGCATGTATGTGTGCGTGTGTAAGTGTATATAACTCTATATGACTGTGTGCAGAAAGAAGGAAATCAAAAGTCTGCAACTTCAGCATTGGCCAAGCACTTTTGCCCGCAAATTCGAAGGTAGATAAGCAAATGACAAAAAACAAGCAACAACAACAACAACAGCACTAACTCCAGTCTACACCGAATGAACCTTTCTGGCTGCAAAGCACACATACACATATGTGTGTGCCTTTAAGCCAATGCGCACTCCATTGTTCGAACGCCTTACTGCCAAGCTGCCCAACTCGACTGCCTGTCTGCTGACTGTTTGCTGTTTGCTTTCAGCTTGAGCTGTCTGTTGTTTGCTTGCTTAGCCAGCGAGCTGTTGTTCTTGCTGTTGTGTGCGACTCTACGCTGGAAAAGCTTTTTTGGCACAACCAATTCAGCTGCGCAACACCAAAGCAACTACAAAAACTGTACCTACTTTCCAAAGACCCCAACAGCAGCGACTGTGACGTTGGCGTTGGCAGCTTCAAAGTTGCTGAGCAACAAATGTTGCGGCTGTTAAGTACATTTCCCCCAAGCGATTTCCTTGTGGTGCCAACAGCAGCGTTTTCTTGACTGTCGTTCCCCGCTGTGGTTGGCGTGTCGAATGAGGTAAACACTCAAACATACATATATATACAGTTGCTGAGCAACAAATGTTGCGGCTGTTAAGTACATGTTCTGCCCCAGCCATAAGCGATTTCTTTTAACGCTTGTGGTGAAATTAATCTGGAACTTTTTGGAAAACCGTATTCGTTTTCATCAAAATAAGGCCAAAATGCTGGATCATGGACTTAGGGGTCAAAATATCAAATAATTCTAGAAACCAGTTTGTCTTGACGTGTCGTTCCCCGTTAAAAGTATTGGTGGCTAAACTTTTTTGATATAAATTATGCTCATTTTAAGTTTTAACTTTAATTTTTTTTATTTGTGTAAAAAAAAAAAATATTTTGATATGCTATGTTTAATGTTAAATATACATATCTTGGTAAACAAAAACTCAAAATTTATTAATTTTGAAACATATATATATATATATATTTATTGGTCCACTGTATATATATTTATAGTAACTGTGTATGTGCAGCAGCCGATATCCAACTCTTCGCTTAACTCTTTTGCTGTACGCTTTGGCTACGAAAATCGTCTACACAGCGTTGCTCCGTCGAGTTCTGCTGTTAGCCGAGGCTTTGTATGAAAACAAAAAACATGGCCGCCATAAAAACTCGTTTGACTCACTCGATACGGTAGAGCGTAATCTAAAGTGACTGACTTGAGAAAATACTCGAGACAAAGCGCAAAATACGCAGACCTAATGCTTTGCTTGGCAGCCAAACCTTTTTATGATTTCTTTTCTTTTTTACTTTGCCTTTGTGTTTTACTTACTACATACATATGTATATGTATGTGTAAATATTAATACGTGTTTTTGTTGCCCACAAGTTGTAAAATTTTATTTCATATTTCCTTTACTCTTCTTTGCTTGCAGGTCTTATGGCACTTGGACGCCTTTCGTCGTTCCTTTCGCACCCTCAATCATCACATTTGTTGCGGTCAAGATTGTATATTCTGTGCACTGAAGGTAAGTGTAGACAATTTATGTTCCACCATACCGACATTTTCGTCGTTACTTTACTTTTAAGTTGTACATGTGTGTGTGTATGAGTTGGGTATGCAAGAGTTGTGGATATCCATATTACGATCGCTTGCGTCTAAAAGTATGCTACGTTTTCTGATAATCAGCTGTGTTTTCATATATTGTGTGGCATGCATTGTAAGATCGTTGTGGATTTTAAACTTCATTTAGTGATATTCATTGGGCGAGACATACAAAATTTACGTATTCGCTGTAAAGTAGATTAGAAATATGCTGCTAAGGAATAACGTCAAGCGAATTGTGTAATGAAAGATGACTTTGATTTTACTAGAAGTTGATTTGTGGAATGTAAACCGATTTGTGGCATAGTTATAGGCAAATTGTTACATTTTTCTTAGTGGAAAGGTGTGTAGGTACTTTAAAATATATTTTTTAAAAAATGTTATTAAAATCCTTGAATAATTTTATTTTTTTCTTTAATTTAATGTTTATTCTTATTTTATCCTATGTGTGTTTTGGTCCTATCTGGATCGTTAAAGCCAAAATTCGACAATATTAAAAAAATGCATTTTAAATAATTGAAGTCATTTTATTTAATAAATAAATAAGAATTATGCACATTTACAGAATTTAATGTACTTTAATAATCAACAATTAATTTGATTTTTGACTTATATTTTCCAAAAAAAAGTCCATTTTCATGAAAAATAAAAGTTTCCGTTTGGCTTAAAAAATCAAAATTATCATCAATAATTTGTTCCTCGTTCATTACCTGAAAAATAGTATACCCAAGACCGTCTTATGGAAATTCTAAGCCGATCTATCCAGCCATTTCGAAAAGTTTTCCTCACCGACTCTGAAAAAAGGGATACATCATGTTAAAAAATTCTCACAAATATGCTTGTGTGATTCATTCCCTGCCTATCGCACGATATATATAGCCCGATTCTTTTGCCAGGTCTTAATATAATACATTTTAGGTTCACAGGTCATCTAAAGTGAGAAAAATTTCTGATCTCGTGATTTTTGGTTCTAAATTTGTATTTCAAAGTCTATCACCTCGCTATTTCAAAGGCAAACACAGAGTACTTGCTTTCATTTGTTGATTCGGGTATTTTGCGCCCTCAAAGTTGTATTTACTTCCATTGTAGTCCTTGTATGTACTGAGTTCTCTTTCTTCATATAATCTCAATATAATCTTAAAATAAATTTTTGGCCTTCTAAAGCAAAAAATTTATAGGAAATATTATATAGTATTTATATATTTATATTTTTGCAAACGAGACTTCCGGACTTCCGCATTTAAAAAAGATTTTTTTTTTCAATTTCCAGTCATTAAATCTTACTTACTTACATACAAAAAAGTTGTAGAAATAATTGACTCTCTTCACATGTCAGAAATTCAACGCATTTGCCACTTTTACCGCCAATAATAACAAGCAGTTTATATGTGATAATTTTTAATTACTTTTAAAACAAATAAATGAAAGAAAATATAAGCATAAAATATCAACAAACTGCAGGCATTAGTGTGAGCTGTCAAATATACTCGCATATGCATGTCATAGATTATGTGAGTGTGTGCGTGTGTGCACAATGCGGAAAACTACACGAGCTCACCACAAGTTTTTTGTTGTTTTTGCAGAAAAGTGAAACAATCATATTGCGTGCGCAAACCAAAACGCACAAACACATGTCTCCATATACTTACATATGTATGTATGCCTTCATGGCTATATGAGTATGTGTGTGCTTCGCAAGATGTGCACAATTGTAATTAGTCGTTCAAATCGGAGGGCCTTCACAGCACATGCAGAACCCATTTCAAGTGCGTGATTGTTGTTGTTCCCAGCCATAAAGCAGCGGCAGCGATTTTCCCTCAGGTGTGCCACCGCTCAGTGCGGCCGTTTGCAAGTGAACGGTTGTTTGTATGTGTGTGCGTGTGCGAAAGTGCGTGTTGGCTGCGCCTATTTATGACATTATAATGGCGCTATTGCTTAGCTGCCGATTCGTGGAGGGATGGAAAATGCACAGTCGTTGTGTTGAGGGAAAATTCCCACACATTTTCTTTTTGTTTTCTGCTCTGTGGCCGAGGGATTTTCACAACAGGCGCTCGAACAGCCCGAGGCTTGTGATGAGCATGTGCTGATTTAACTATTTATATAAACATAGTTATATATATATACCATATATATATACTCAAATATATAGTTTCCTACAAGTTCCTCAACCGAGTTCGCCGCTTAAGTCTTTTGTAGCGCACGCGACTAGCCGCTGTGAGAATCAGTTTGCCCGCTGCCTTGTTTTTGTTGTCGTCACTTTGCAAAATTGTCTTTGCAGAAACCCCAAATGGCGCTTGTATGTATATGCGTCCAGCAAAGCGGCTTTTCATGAACTTTGACTTTTGCAGCGTTGAGTTCCGTTTCGAAACTTGTTTTGCCGCTGATTTGACTTCGTTAGTTGGCTGGCGCTTCTTCAGTTGATATTTCTTTGTTTTTCATTTTTTTATTTATATTTTTGTTGCAAAAAATATACATTTGCCTTTAACTATAATATATATAAATGTACATTTTGCAAATTAAAATTTACCGTCACGTTTGATGTGCGGCTTTGTTGATGTCGTTTGAAAACAAGATTTCAATTCTCCGCGGGCCATTCACTCGCCAACGACAACTCAAAGCCGCTCGACCTTTTAGTACTTAATTTAACTGTGGTAAATGAAATGCTAATGCTTTTTATGGCGATTGCAGGCATTTATCCGCGTTAAATGGAATTTATTTAATTTTCATTTGCAGTATGAATACTTAAACATTTATTTGTATATTTTTTAATAAAATATTTTCTGAAAATGTTTCTATTAAAAGGCGTGGGGAGTGTTCCATAAGTTCACAAAAGAAATTAAACTTTTTGTTTGCTTTGTTGTATTATGACATTTTTTCCTCAGAGTGCAATATATTTTCACATTATTTTCGCATCCTTATTATTTGACTTCCCCCTCTATGTTATCCTCCTGGCCCTAATACACTTGCTCCAACGTTTTTTCCAATCCTCGAAACAGTTATTAATTCGTTTAATGTCTTCAATTGACTCAAATGGTTTCCCAAGAGCCGTCGGTAGCCAGAAATCACAAGGAGCTAAATCAGGCGAATACGATGGTTGCGGCACGATATGGGTTGAAAATTTGACAAAAAACTCACGAAGAATCAATGCTGTATGCGATGGTGCATTATCGTGGAAAAGCCAAGAGATCCATAATTCCGGCCTCTTTTTTGAAAATAGCAATAGCGCAAACAGAACACTCAAATAGTATTCTTGTTGTCAGTCTGGCGGCCGTGAGGAATTCGGAGTGCACCACACCTCGATAATCGAAGCAAACTGTCAAAATAACTTTGGCTTTGACTTTTCTGCTTTGACGTAGTTTTTTCGGCTTTGGCTCTTCTTTGCCACGATATTCGGACGATTGATAGTCTGTTTCCGGGTCGATAGCATATATCCAGGACTCATCGCCAGTAATAATACGTTTCATAACATCCTAGTAAACAAGACGCCATTTTTCGAAAAGAATTGAAGAATTTTGGAAGCAATCGTGTTTTCAATTTTCTTAGACCCAAACGATCTTTCAAAATGGTTTTCACTGATCCTTCCGATATTCCAACGATGCCAGTAAAATTTCTGAATAATAGTCATTAATCCTCAAGCACTAGTTCGTTTATTTTATTGACGTGTTTATCATAAGTTGATGTTGACGGTATTAATTTTTTAAGATTTTTAGCAAGTACTTGGGTATATCAAAGGCATTTAAGGGCGTTTTTGGTCATACCGCATATATTCAGCAATTCAAATTCTTTTACAGCAAGAAATACTGGCTTTTAGGTCTTCTTGTTGGTATAACCTTCTCTAACCCATATTTGAACCAGCCGAAAGCTTTAGGTCGGCCATAATTTCAATAAAAAGTCTAAATAAGGCTAAATTCAATAAATTTTAATTAAAATTAGTCTAAATCAAATATTTAATTTTATTTTTAAATTTGCGACGGGTTAATTGTAAATCTTCTTTTCCAAAATTTCATCAATTTTACAACCATGAAGAAATTTCCTTCAACTTCTCAGTGAATTATAATTAGAAAATATCCTTCATTCCAAATTATACTATCACTTCCGTCATTGTCCTTAACAACATAAATTTTCCCGCCACTAAAAACACATGCGCCTGCGCCTGCGCAAGCACCTTATCGGTATACCCACCGCCACAACATATTTATGTGCAACAGTCATAACTCACATAATGGGAAACACCATAAAAATCGCATGCCACTGCACATGGACAACATAAAACATCAGTTAACTACCAGTGTTCGTGCATTTTCTCGGTATTTCGGTATATCGCGGCTGATAAGTGCGAGAGGTGTGCGCGCACATAAAATTTGACAATTCAAATGAATACGTCCAATGACTAACTAGCGATGACGGGCGGTGTGTCTAGTCCGCATTATCGCACAAAAGGTCACTGACTACAGACCAGCAATGACAAGGCGAAAGTCACAAAAATAATTCTAAAGGACACGGGCAGCCAATTGTCCGCTGCTGTTGTTGTTGCGCTTTGCTGACGCGTCGAACGCCTACTCATTTCCGGCAGCGCACCACAATGCCAGGCTGAGTACATACTTGTACGCTTGTGGCTGTGCACTGGCACTGCATGTGTATTTGCTAAGTGGACGCCACACACACCGCTGCCTATCTGCCACAGAGCACATAAATATGCATGCAATGTAATTGAAGGTTGCATTTTCGTTGCGCTTTCGCATAAATTTCCATTGTGTTAATTTTAAGTGGAAATTGAAATGTCATTTTGTTGTCTCTGACGTTGATTTATGTTCATTCCTGAAATTCTCAGTGGCCATAAAAAATGGCTTATCACAGCGAAAGTAAACAAAGGAAATTGTATGACAATTGCATGGCATTAGAAATAATCCACACTCGAAGCTTAATTGTGCGCAATGATAAATTACGTGCTAAATATGTTAATTAAATGGCCGCACTTACATAATTACACAACTATTTGCATAAAGCGCACTCACATGCATATATTGCTCCTTGTTTATGTCCATAACTCATAAAATTGTATTCTAACTCTTTTACTTTGAGGGTTAGTTTCCTGTGTTGCAGCAGCCAATTTATGTTGCATGCCACTTAATTTATGTGCTGCCACTTTACGGGAAAGTTGTTAACGTGAAAAGAAGCTGTTGCGTGTTAGCAGCGGTGAGTGTGTGGGAAAATGTTTGAAAAGCGGAAAAAAGTTGAGATAAAAAAATAATAAGGTGTGATACTTAATTGCTGCAACCACTTTGCATTAGATGGCGCTTTTTTTTGTTTTTATTTTGCAGATGATGGTTTCACATAGACAATTTTTAAGTAATAAGAATTTTAAATATATGCAGAGTTGTGGGCAATGAAATGGAATTAGATGAGGTCTTCAATTTTATCAGAATTTATACATATTTGAGTACTAAAATTTTTTTCATCATTTTTTTTTCCTTTTTATTTAAGTTCTTTAGTGTAAAATAGTCTGGCAACTCTGCTAGGCATTCTTTATGTTCCTAAATAATACCAAGTCAGTGCACTGTTCATTAATTATATGTTACTGTTAGAATACTTCAGCAGGAATATTAAATTTCTTATAGATGGCAACTTTTTTTACAGAAATATTTAAAATATTTTTTACTTAGTTTTTATAGCTAAATTGGATCCATGTTTTAGATTATGTCATATTTCAAAACATTTTGGTAATTTGAATTTTTATCATCAATGGCAACTCTATATAAAAATATCGCTTATTAGAATATTTAAAATTTTTTTTACTTAATATTGATTTTGCATCAGCTTTAATGTTTATTATTCTTACTGTAGCTTATAATAATTGTTTAAATTCTTATAGATGGCAACTTTGTTTACAAAAATATTGCTTACTGGGTTATTATAACTAAATTGGCACTGTTTTTTAGATTTTGTCGAATTCTAAAAACTTTTGTTAACTTGAATTTATAGCATCGATGGCAACTCCATATAAAAGTGTCTTTTATTATAATATTTTTAATTTTTTTTAAACTTAATATTGATTTTCCATCAGTTTTAATGTTTATTATTCTAACTGTAGCTTATAATAAATTTTAAATTTTTTATAGATGGCAACTCTGTTCAAAAATTTTTTTTCTCAAAGCTATTAAAACTAAAGTATCACTTCTAAATCATGTTTCAGTTTTTTTCCCACTCTTTTTGGATAACTTGAATTTTTATCATCGATGGCAACTGTAATTGCAAATGTCTTTTTCTAGAAAATATTTATATTTTTAATTTAGTTATCGATTTCGATGAGCTTTTATTTTTCTAGAGTTGCAATAATAAGCATAAATATTGCTTCGTACTTTTTATTTAAAAAATAATAATAATTTAAATAGGTGGCAACCCCATACTTAAAATATTTCACTTTAGTTAAGAAAAATATTTTTTTTTAATATTAAAATTGCATGATTTAAATGAGAAGACATATGTATTTTATAAAATAATATGCCCATAATATATGTGTCAGGGTTGCCATTTAAACATAGGAGGTATTAAGAACTATTCGTTATTTTTTTTGTTATATACAAAATTTTTGACTTACACACAGTGTTATAAATTTAAAAAATTTTTGCATTTCAAAAATAGGGTGGCAACCTTATTCTTAATATGACGTAAAAATTGTTACATATTAAAATTTTAATTAAAATTAATTAACGCAGCAAGGACAATTAAGTCAACAATTTTATAAATATTCCTTGACCACTTATTATTTGTGGCAACCCTACGTAAGTTATGACATCAACAATGCTATATGGCTATTAATTAATTAGTTTTACAAATTAAATAAGTCTGAAAAGCATCTCAACTTAATTAAAAGCGCAAGTTTCTGCCATTTAAGAGAATTTGTGGCAATCTTATCCTTAGGTTAGTAATTAAATTATATAAAATATATTAAACCTGTATACTTTAGAACCTTACTTCGTTATGAATATATACGTATTTCGAATTTCTATATGTTAAAATTATTTCAAAAATATTGAAAATATGTCAATTTCATCAATCCGCTACTTAAAATCACCCAAACTTCATATCTACATATAAAGACCAAATATCGTAAATTTAGGATCATAACAGCACTTTCCCCTATCATGTTAAAAAAAAATAATAATAACAAAAAAAAAAAACAGAATAATAAACACACAAAAAAATGTGAAAAAACGTGAAAGAAAATCCTATAAGACACACTTCAGCTAACCCCAGCATCACCTTTGATATTCACAACAAAAACAATGCTTGAAAAGAAAATAAGAAACAGCTATCCACATCCCTACCAAACAAGTAAGAAAAATCACCGCAAACAACAAAACAAATACTCCACCATGACTTACTACGAGATGAGGAGAGAATTGAGGAGATAACGAAAGAAAAAAACGGGAAAACATGGGCCATCCGAACAGCATTTCGGAAAATTCGTAAAATGGCGCGCGACTGTACCATTTTTTGTCAGTGACGATCACCAGAACACACACACAATCACGCAGGTGATAGAATACGTGTAATAGTGTTTACATATGAGTGTGAGTAGTGAACGTCGTAGAAGGCATCGAAGGTAGTGTGTGTGTCAGAAAGCCAGTCAACAACAAAAACATAATAATAACAAAGAAAAACTACCGGTGAATGAACGTAGAGAGCAAGCGAGCGATGTCTTCTAGAAGAACTACCAAAAACTCGATGACTTACGCAAAGAGAAAGAGAGAGTGAGCTTGGAGATTGCCACCGGCAGTGAGAATTTGAATGGGAACGGGAATGGAAATTCGGACAATGGCTGCTTGGGAACGTTCTGTAAGTGAAACAATGACGACACGAAGAAGGCGTATGAAGAATAATAATATACATAATCGTGTGTGCGGTTAAGAGTATACTGTAGAAGTCAAGAGAGAGGGATATTGCAGGGAAGTTTGAAGTAGAAGATGTTGAGGCAGAAGATGGTGAAAAGTGGAAAACTTGTTATTACAGAACCAAAACAGAAAAGAAAGATTATACAATAAATATACAAATAGAATATCATATCTATAGAAGGGGTATATATAAACAATTTAGGAAGAGAAGGAGAGAAGCGCGTGGGATAGGGCAAGAGCTGGGCGTAAGTGATTAAAATCACTTTAAATTAAATGAGGAGGAAGGTAGTGCAATTATGATGGTAAAGTAAATCATGTAAAAGTGAACTGATGTATAATGCAATTGGAAAGCAATATACAGGGGCGCTCAAACTTTTTTGTTTGAAAGTTGCCTTCTGACCAGCATAGGTAACATTTTATTGTAAAATACATAGTTAGTGATATAAATGACAACAACAACAAAATATGAAACAACAACAACAACTTAACAAAAAAAGACTAAATTATCTTAACTTATACTGGAAATTTTTTTTACTAAAAATAAAAAAATTATAAATCAATGGCAGTGCAAAATTGTTTAACAGATATCAGAATTTTGCTCTCTTTTTAACAAATTCGTGTAGTTTATTAACGTACGTATAAATATATACATATGTATGTATGTATATATATGTGAGTGTCGTGTTTGCATTTGCGACGCCTGCAACTTCTTGTAAATTGTCTTTCTTTTTTTGTCTGGCATGTTCTCGAGCTTGTATACAAGCTTTGGATTTTACTTTGAATTTTTCTGGCCCACAACTTTTTTCAAGAAATGCTTTTTTGCTGTGTCTTAGATGTTGTTGTGGTTTTAAATGTTGTTCTTGGGATTTGTAGATGCTGTTGTTGTGGTTTGTAAATGTTGTTGTTGTTACCGTGTTGTCAAATAAATTTTTTTTTCGCTTTTATTTTCAAGTAATGTTAGTGGAGTTTTTTGTTGCTCTTGTTTTCTTTGCGTTGTTACTCAGTCCCTTGCTGTTGTTGTTGTTACTTCTATACAACCGCCAATTGTCATGGCTTTGAACTGCAAAGTTCTCCTCGGCTTTTAACATTTGTTTGCTACTTGAATTTGGTGCGCTAAAACAAAGGAGGTGCCGAAAAAGCGTACCGCTTGTTTGCTAACAGAAGGTACATAAATACATGTATATGTGTGTACTTAGAATCAGGCAATACAAACAACAAATGTCAACAATATTAGCTTTCGGTTCTTTTTAGCATAAAGAACAAATATTAGTTAAAACAACTTAAAAAAATTTAAATAATTAAAAAAACTTATTTAATATTGAAAATATTTATTATATAATCAAAACAAATAATAAATAACAATGAAATCACTGATAAGATTTCTGCGGGTTTTAGAGAATGTCAGCTTACAGCAATTTCGTGCTAAAGTAGAAAAAAAATTAATTAATAAAAATTGAATAAATAAAAATGCTTAAAAAATATAAAGTGGGGGCATCAAAATCTAAAACTCTGTACTGAATTTATATTAATATACATTTATATACATAATTTTATATTTAATTTTTTTTTTAATTTGAGAGAATAATTCATCAAAGTTTTTTTGGAAATTTTAATAATTTGTAAAATAAATACTCAAAATTAGATCTTTATTGTCGTAACGGAATATAAAAAATAAAAAAAAAATACAATTTGCATAATTTAAATATGCTATGGACTTAAGTTATTTTTTTTTAATATTTTTTGAATAAAATATATAAATAAAATTTACGATTTTGAACTCCAGAAAGATGATAATATTTTTTAACAAAATTAAACTAAATTTTTTTTTATTATTTCAAAAATTTGGCGAATAAAAGAAAATAAATTAAAAACTAACTAAAATTTTTTAATAATTAATAAATAAATAAAATAAAAAATACATAGTATGTGTAGGTGTTTTTATAGTTTAAAGAAGATCTGAAATAAATATTTTTGGAATTATTAAAAATTTTAGCCTTTTTTTAATAAAATTTTTTTTCGAAATTTTAATGCTTTAATTAAACAAATTTTTTTGAAAACTTAATTATATAATTTAGGAAAAATTCGAAAAATTTATTATTTCTTAAGAAATAACAGTATTTACGAAATACATAACTTAATATGAAAATGTGTAAAGAAAATGTTTTTTCTAATATAAGTGGTTTTTTGACGACTTGAAATATACATATACTATACATATATACATATCTGGGACATTATTAAAATTTCTCAAAAACAGGTTAAATTAATTTTGTTTTAATTCGCAAAATAAACAAATTATTTAATATTTTTTCAAGCTAAACATTTGTAATATGCATATTTTATAATAAATAATATTTTTTTTGAATACAAAAATATAAAAAGTGCATGCAAATTTTAATTCAACTTCTTAAAATTTTTTTGAAAAAAAAAATATAAAATATTAATATTACAATTATGAGAGATGGATAAAAATTTCATATTTTTCATTAAATTCAAAATAAAACATAAATTTTGCAAATTGCAAAATAGTTCTTTAAATATTTTTTCTTATAAATTTTAATAACCGAAGTTGAAAATAAATCTGCAAAGGTGAAAATAAACAAAAAAGTCCAACATTTGTGTTCTCTCCATTGCCACAACATAAAGTGTAGAAAAAATATATAATAAATATAAACAATTTTAAATATTAAATATTAAAAATATAAAGCAAATATTTTAAATAAAAAATATGTTAGCGATATTATTTAATATAATAATAAAATACTAATAATATTAGTAAAATTGTGATTATTTGTAATCTCAAAGAGTTTTATATATACGAAAGTATAAAATAACACACACACTTAACCGCCCGCTATCCGTGTTTAATTAGAATTATTTTTTCTTCCTCTTCTGTTACTTGTTTGTATTTGCTTTGCTGCTCCTTTTATTTGACTTTTAATTCAAGACATAAATTAACATTAAAAGCCAGCGGCAGTAAAAAGCATGCCGTCAGATGCTAAGAAAATAGAATGAGTTGAAAAACCAAATATTAATCTACTTTAAAACGTTGACTCGTCGTTGTCGCCAACCAAAGCGCTTAGAAGTGGGGTACACGCCGTGTTGCTTAAATTATGAAAATCGCTCGGCCAACGTTGGGAATCTCCCACGCAAGCCGTGCAGCGCGACCGTTGCGGTTGAAGACACTCTTTCACACCGTCTTAAAGTTCTGACTAAATACACTTGCTGCCTATCGTTTACTCTACCTACTATCTACTAGCGGCTATTTGTGAGTAGCGCTGCTTAATTGCAAGTAAAATTGAAAAAGTGATACCAACAAGATACCCACACACACACAAAAGTATGAGAAGACGCGTGTTCGTGTACTTCGCGTGTATTTTGTAAATTAAATGTTGACGGGCGCATATGTTAAGCGCTTTTTACAAGCATACGCGCATTTATTAAAGTCATTTTGGGACAGCACTCGCTTACCTAGATGTGGCGAGAATCTTTTTATAGCTTGAAAAGCAGCTTTAAAAATAGATTTTATGATCCTGTTGCTACATTTTGTGTACTCATTGCTTTATTCTAATTTTTTTATGGCACTTTTGGCATTAAATCGCGTTTATGGCGCTTGCTTGTTGCACTTTTTATGTGCGAGTGAGTCACCTTTTAAGGGAAACACACACTTTCGTTGCGCTTGACCAAATTTCTCAGACTTTTCTCCATGCTCACACACACAAATTTACATAAATTTATTGTTTTTTTTTTATAATTTCATTTCATCCCTTTTTTATTTCATTTCTTCCACTGATTTGTTGACATTTTATTTACCCACATGATAATTCATCATTTGCTTGGTGAGCAGTAAAGTGATTGATTGATGGATTGAGCGATTGAATGCTAAATCAACTTGATAGTTCGATAGGTTTCAATTCAATAAAATTTTAATGAGCGAGTGCATTTAGGCCGGTGCTCACTTGTGGGTTTTCTATAGCTAACTCATTATCATTAGCTCTGTTCTTCTTTGTATGTGTGCATATACATATATGGCGTCGGCGGTTAATTTAGTTACTTAAGTAAGGTGTTTCTCTACCCTAGCTAGCTCTAGCTGCCTGTCTATAACTGTAGTTTCGCTCATTACATAACTTGATTTATGAATGTGTGTACTTTTTGAGCAATTACTCGAGTTTGTTTTGTAATGTATCGGCTCCCTCTATTCTTTTGACCTATCTAATGTTCGCGAGGAGACCAAATCATTATCCTGAAGGCGCTAACTCCTGCAAATCTTTTTAGCACCTTGCCTCATTAACGTACTCACATAGCCGCTATATGTCCTTCCTAACTTGCTTTTCATGTAATTTATTTATTTGAATATCCAGTAGTAATACCGGAGCGAATTCAATATGATTTGGAGTAGTCTAGACCCATTGTGATTATTCAATATTAGGGCACATTTGTTTAAAAGGTGATTAACTAAATAGTTGTTGTAGTATAATTAAAGTCGATTCCGGCGTCCGTTAATTGCAATGGTTTCGACGCCACTTTGAAAATCGCTTGAATTTAGGCGGTGAATACTGGAGAATTTTACTTCAAAGAGTCCTTCAGTCGACTTTTTGCTATTTGCTGGTTATAATTTTGGATGCCAAAACATATTGCTTGGTTGAAAATATCCATATACTACAAAATATACATACACAAATCGAAACTGGATTAAATAGTGCTAAGATGAACATATTTGAGTATAAATTCAAATTTTGAGAAAATTTAAAAATCACCATTAGTCTAGAAAAATTGCGGATCTTGAGTTTAATAGCTTTTAAGCTTCTTAAAATTATAAAAATGATTAAATGCATAACTTATTTTAAGTCTACATATGTAAGTCTTATATGAAGAACCCTTTGAATCACGAAAATTTTCGGGATACCGAATTTAATGACTTTACAGCTGTTTAACTTTATTGAAATTAAAAGTATGCCCTTTTTGAAAATTCCTTCGAATCCCGAAAATATTGGTAAACACGAATTTAATTGCTTTGGAACTTGAAATATTTAAAATGGTTACCGTAAATGATTAATTGTATGTATAATTTGAAAATCTCGTTAAATCACGAAAATTTCCCCCTTAAACTGTACTCAAAAAATTTAAAGCTTAAGAGAATATAAAAATCCCTAACAGTTCTGAATATTTAAATAGCTTCATCTGTGTTAAAAAACTTTGAAATGGTTAAAAGTATGACTTTTTTTAAATTCCACTGAATACCGAAAATTTTCGGGATCCCGATTTAAATAGCTTTATAGCTGTTTAAAAATTTAATATTTAATATAAAAGTATGACTTTTTGGAAATCCTTTTAAATATTGAAAATTTTCGGGATTCCGAATTTAAGAGCTCTACAGGAGCTTACAAATTTTAAAATTGTTAAATGAGTAATAGTATATATTATTTGAAAATCTCTTTGCATTCTCGAAAATTTTCGGGATCCCGAAACTAACAGTGATAATACGATTTCGAAAATTTTCGAAATTTTGACTTAAATAGCTTTATAGTACATAATATTTTAAAATCCTGTTGAGTCCCGAAAATTTTCGGTATAACAAATTTAATAAATTTACAGCTCTTTTAAAATTTAATATGATTAAAATATTATTTTTGGAAAATCCTTTTGAATATCGAAAATTTTCGAGATCCCGAAAGTAACATTAGTAAGACGATATAATGTGTGTACATATGTATATATGTATGTCCATATATTTAACTGCTTAAAAAGTCAGTAATATGCACTTATAAATGCATTGAACGCACTGTATTTCAATAACTACAAATGTTAGAGAAAACTAGTCACTGCTTGTGGCAATCATTGCTTATTTTGAAAAATTATCACAAACGAAAGCTGTATTTACTAAGAAAAGTGGAGCACAGTACTTGCATAAATATAGGATAATACATACTGTAACTGGTTTATATGTTTCTTTATCGCTTTGTACATTTGCGACAGCCCTTTAATATGCATATTGACTTAGTCAGGGCTTATCATAGAACTCTATATTTGTCTATAGTCTGCACGATGTGCGTTAAACTGCAATTACAACAATGATAAAAGTAAATAAAGTGTGTATATTAACACTGATGAATATATGAATATTCATATGTAGATATACGTATAAGAGTGATTGTATGTGTGTGTACTATATGCATTGAAAAACATCACAAGGTGCAGTAAAGTGCATACAAAATAGTGATTCGTACAGAAAACTTGTTGTAACTAATTGTGCCACACAAAAATACATGTACACATACACATACATAAATAAAATATTGTAATCAGCAAACATTAAACTGTTTCCTTGCATCCAAATCACAGCAATCGTGTTAGAGCATAAGTGAAAAAATGAGTTAGATAAATAAAAATGTTCTGATTTAATGCAACACGCGCATTACCGGCGACAAACCGCTCTTGTGGCGCACAATGCAACCAAACTCGACATAAACCACAACAGTTATGTTTTCGTTTGTTTGTTTGTCGCGCTGAAATGTGTTTCACAACGCGATAAGCGCCTAATGCAAACAAGCATATTTATTTGCTTTTATGCTGCAATCTGACATTTATTTGTCTAGCTCTGCTTCTTCTTCATCCACGTTTGCGCTTTCTAGTTGGAAACTAGTACCACTTTATTTAGTAATAAATATATATACAAACATATATATAGATATATACATACATTTGGCTATAAAGGTGCATTCTGCGCTGGTGTAAAGTGCACCAACTTTGTTGTTGAGCGCTTCAGCGTCGCTTTGTGCGTAATTTCGTGCTGATAAGTCGCAACGGCACGTGCTTTTCCAAGCGCGTTCTTAATTTCGAGGCAACTACATACATACATAAATACACATATAATATATGGGCATATGCGTTCTTTTGTAATTTGTGGCTTTTTGTCATCGAGAATTTATTGTTTATATAACAAATTGTTGTTGCTGTTGTTACCTGCTGCACAATGCACACGCTTTAATTAACGTTCGATTAATTGTTTGCTTTGATTTACATCAACGGCTTTTTAAGCGTTAATTGCGTGGATATACATATGTATTAGGTGCTAGGCTGTTGGGGCACGTTTCCAATGTACTGTGTGTTCTATGAATGTGGATTTAATGTTATTCTGTGTAACTTAAGCCGATTGCTTTGGTATTAAAGTGAAGTGTTGTGAGTTATTGGTTATTTTGAGCACTATTTTAAGTTATTAATTTAAATTGTAACGACTCGTTTGTTAATTGTTTCATGAAATTCCGTTTTTATGCATTTTGTGGTAGAAGGAGTATAAGATAATCGGAGTGGTTGAGATTTAAAACATTATTTTTGTCGTGACTGGACACATTTTCTAATTAATTTGAGAACTATTGCCGAATTATAAATTCTTGGCCGGATATAAAGCCAATTTCATTCCATATAAAATTTGCATATCTTTAGTGATTCGTATTAATCAAACTGATCAAAATTGAATCAGAAATGACAAAGCAAAATACACTTTCAGAAATAAATATAAGTAAGTGGTAATGTTAATACAAGTTTTTATTACGACATTAAAAATTTCTGCACCAAATAATACAATTTTCCACAAACTTGTTATAAGCGTCTCTCAGCCGACGTTCTTCGATGTCTTCAGCGAATTTTAATGTTTTGAGTTTCGAATCCTCATTGAAGCACCATTCGCTGGACGTTGGATATCATATTCATAAACCCACATATTGTCACCTGTGCTACGTTTGAAGAATGTAGGGCCCTCAGCCAGTTTACCAAGCATCGCTTTTGCGGCCTCTACTCGACGTCGTTTTTGAAACAGATTCGGGTTTTTCATACCCAAATATATATACCCAATACATTAACCAAAATATCATACCCAAAACATTACCCAAAGTGTTTTGCGTTGTTATATGAGAGTTGCTAAAATCCTCTGCTTTTTCTCCGATGCCAACACGACTATTGTCAAGCCCTATTTCTTTAATTTTTTCGTTGTTATCGTCCTTAACAGAATGGAATATAACATTGTCTGTGACAATTTCTATAAGTAATTTGTATTATCGTCATTAACAGAGTTGAATTGACGACTTGCATGAGGCAAGTGTTCTATGTATATCCTTCACTGAATACTTTGTGCTATTCAAATACTTATGGTGTGGTCGTGATAAAGATTTTGCCGAACCAGTTTAACTAGATGACACTTAACTGGTACTAAGCTTTACCTTGCTCGTTTGCTTCATCGTCGTAATTTCTTTACAGTTGTATTTGTAAAACTGTGATATCCTAACTGAAAGAAACCCAAAATAACCTTAAAAATATATGCATTATTAGTTAAAATTTACATTTAAATAACTAAGAGAGTTCCCATCAAGTTGCCGATATAAGTAACTTTCATTAACAAATTTAAAAATAGAATATTTTATAAATAGTTATTTATGTTTTGGAACTTTGTGTATTGAGATTTCTTTTAGAATAACAAAATATATTTCAATATATATTTCCATGCATCAGAATCCTAGGGTAGTAGAAAAATATGATTTGAGAATTAATTTAAAAAATAAAATAAAGTGAAATAAACACAACATACCAACATAATATACAAAAAAATATTAGGTGAACGCTGAAACTCTCGGAAAAACAGTAAAACTACATATTTTAACTTTATTTTTATTGGAATCACATTTCATTGGTTTTTCAAAACATTTCTTTCTAGTATGTATATACTTTCCCTAAAAATTAAAATATATTTTGTCGCAAAACTTATTTTATTCAGTAGTGAAATCTCATAAGCTAGATATCTCTATGTAGATCTCTTCCGATCGATCTTGAGCCAAAAGGCGTTTTCGGCAGCGCATGTACCGATGGTGGCCCACCGTTGGCCAAGCTTCCGCGAAACCCATCTATCTACTAGTAGAACACATGAGGATACGGGAGCACCGACCCACACCCATTCTAGCGAAAGTGGTTCTAGGGTGCCTTTTCTCGCTAGTTCATTAGCTTTACAATTTCCTGTGATTCCGCTGTAGCCTGGCACCTATACCAGTCTTATCACAAAGACACTCAATGCTATTGACAGCGTCGTTAGGCACCCCTTGACCAGCGCTGAACACACTGCTAATGAATTCAAGGCTAGTATCGCCGCTCTGCTATCTGAGTGGATGCTCAATTCTCGGAAAGAGGCTAGACTTCGGAGCAGTAAATCTACTGGCTGCAACCTCGGCCTGGAGCACACTATTGCCAGGAAGTCTAAAGCTGGAGTTGATAGAGAGTTTCTGACAGTTCGTAAATCGCAGCTAAAAAATCGCATGATATTTTCAACAAAATTTATTGATTTTCAGGAGATTATTTTCCCTAAAGAATTTCCTAGATGTGTCAATCAAATCCAATTTACTTATAGAAATTGTCACAGACAATGTTATTAATCACAAATAATTCAAGATATTTAGAGTCAAATAGCTATTTAAAAAAAATACCTCACTTTTCCGGTTTAGAATATTTAGAGGTACCCTAATGTTCCTGTTCGTGATTGATATTATAAAAATTTAATATCTAAAATATCTTATATAAGACTATTATTCAAGAGTAGTATTAATAGGCAATTTGAAGAATAGTTTGTGTCCTTGTAAAAAACAACAACAACGACAAGCTATATATATGTATATGCATATGAATAATTTATTAAAAAACTATAATCCTTCCGCTTTGATTCTTACTGAAAATACCATTTAATTACTCATAAATTTATACACAGCATTTATAAAGCTCGGCTTAAGGGTTTTGATATGCTCGCATTCATGTGTTTGTTTCTAGGTGAGCAGCAGAGCTTGCGAACATCACAAATAAATTACTTGTAACTAACCCGTAAAAGCACTAAAGTTAAAAAAATACACACACATTAATTTACAATTCGCCACAACTAGAAATTACAAAAATGTGAGCATAATAAATTAACAACAACAAAAGCTGCACGTGCGCAATTTATGCCGGTGGCATTAATGGGCCTAATATTTTTCGATTCTTCTACACCCAGTGACTATGGGAAAACTACTATAACCTTATTAGAGACAAAAACAACAACAATAAACACTAAAAAATTTCCGACACTAAAGGGTTTTAATGCATATTAGCTGTTTGATGAGCTCAAAAACAAAAAAAAAAAACAAATACTAAAAGCCAGAGACAGTGCTGTACCAAACAAAATAAAAAACAAAGATAAAAAATTAAAGCTAAGCCCAAATGACTCAGAAGAAACGCAGCGCGGCGCGTGTAACAGCAAATGTAAGATGAGAGAAAAAAAATTGCTTTTACATATAAAGTCAATACCCAGAATTGTAATAATAAAAATAATAAAAAATGTGATGTGATGAAGATCAAAACTTTTAAGGCACAAACACATACATACATACACACAGGAAAAACGTTGTAAATAAAAGGGCACCACGCATTAAAACAACACCGCGCCGTTAAGCATTCAACTGATGTGGACCAGCTCCAGCGAAATTTATGGTTGCCACGGCGATCTGCTTATGTAGCGCGCGCCATTTGACTCATCAAAAATAAGAAAAACAAAAACAACATATCACGCTATAAGACGCACAAAATGTTGTTGTTTTCTTTTTTTGTTGCTGTGTTGGCGCATAAACGCTACATATTTTGTTGGTAGTAGTTGTAAAGTGCGTTGTGCGCACAGCAACAACAGCACAGTTGGCAGAAAAATTAATTTAACACTATTTCAGTTTGTTGTTTGTTTTTATTTTTGTTTTTCGAATTGTTATTGGGCAGTCACAATGCGCAGCAACAGCGTTTTGACCTTTTCGGTTGCTTTTTGAGGCCTCATTATGAAGCTTCGAAATTTTTTTTTTAATATTTTTGAAAACTTTTGTGCCTATTCTTGTTGTTGTAGCAGCAATTTATACACCGAAGTGATTTTGAAGCGCTATTTCGTGTGTATTTTTTTGGGATTTATTGACGCTTCATTGCCATTTCTGCTTTAATATTGGTAATTTTCTGTTTAAAACCTTTCGACGCGAGGCCTCAGTTTTTAGTGTTTACCAAACACTTTCAGTGCACAGTATCAATGATTTTTGTTAGTTTATTTATTTATTTATTTTTTATGATTTTCTCAATTGTTGTGGGATTTTTGACTTTTTCAAGTTTGTATGATTTGGCTTCTACGAAACACAGGTGATCCATGCGGCAGCGCTAAGTGATTGACAATTTCTTTGTTGTATGTTTTTGTTGTTTTACGCATCTCGCCATTTTGGACATTTTTAATTTTTTTTATTTACATTTTAATATTTTTAATTGTTTATTTTAACAAAAAAAATTTAAATGTTTTTTTTTTTAATATTTAATTTAATTTAAATGTTTTTTTTAATATTTAATTCTTTTTTTCAAAATTTAATTTTTTTTTTTCAAAATAAATTTTTTATCTCAAACAAATTTTTTTCAAAAAAAATTTGAAGATTTATAATAAAAAAATCGTCATAAAGCGCTAATTGAGCCTGAAGTGACGCACTTATAAAAAAAATTCTTGGTTTCAATTTATCTTCGTTTTTTTTTTTTTCAAAATATACAATTTTTTCTTATACCTCCTCACGTGCAGCCTTTAAGTAGACAGTTTTGTAGCGTGTCGCCTTACCAATTAGCCGCTGAATACACCGTGATTGATTTGCTGTTGTTGTACAGCACACAGCTGAATCAGTTAAGCCTGTCAAAATCAAAAAACGGCTAAATGTAATTGTATGAAAGCCCAAAAGTTAAGTTGACAGTTTCTGTTTGTTGCTATTGTTACGTCAAAACACATACATTTCATTATAAATAAGCACACAAATATTTCAGCGCATTTTTACACGCATTCTCCGCATTCCATAAGGGATTCCACTCGCAACTAGCTGCGCTTAGCTATTGATACGCGCATGCGTGAGTCATCTCTTCGGCATGCTGCAGCTATGTTTAGTAGTCAAGCATCATCTAGCGCCTTATTTCTTGTATTTCTATTTCACGCGCGTTTAGGCCTTGATTTACTGCACTTTTGTGTTGCCTTGCAATTAAACTCAAAGTCAGTTGGCCATGCTTCAATCTATTTAGTAGCCGCTGGCGCTAATATCTACACGCTTGTGGGCTTTTTAAACTTTCTTAGTTTCAGCGAAGTTTCTCACGACTCTCTTGTAGCCTTTTAGTTAACCAAATTTGATTTGAGGCACTCGTGTTTTGTTTGTGTATGACTGGGTATGACTGGGCAGTTTGGCATTTCCGTTTATGCTGCATGGCGAATTTTTAAATGCGGTCAATTTATGGCAAGTTATTGGCTGTTGTATCGTGATTTTATTTGTTTTAGTTGATTAAAATATTAGTTTAATTTATAATAAAGTTTCTGCGCTATTTTTTCATATACATTTTTTTATAGTTTTTTTATTTAAAGTTGTTTCCCTAACTAAAACTTGTCAACCATATCGTCACCTGAAATGCAAAATAACGTAACAACATTTTCGAAAATTTACAATGGCGTGAATAAAACACGAAATAAAATGGAACATGAGTGAAAAAAAAAATTTAATATTGGTTAAAACTGGTTTATATCTCAGTGCAGATCTTGAAAATGTTGAACATATGTAATATTATGTATGGAATTTGAAGTAGTGAAGCGTAATCAATAAGACACTCAATTTCGAATTTTTTGATGATACGTTATTTTGCATTTCAGGTGACGATATACTGTCTTAATTAACACAAGCTGTTCAGTTTATAAAATATATATTTTTTAGTAACTTTTTTTTCAAATATTATATACGATTATTTTTAGCACTCTTTGGTCAATTATTTTCGTCTCTTGATAAGATTATAAAATGCATTTGAAGGTTTGGTTCAATTTTTTCTATATTTTAATGTTCCAAAGTACATTTTATAAGGTTCGATAGAAAGAATATTAGAAAAATAGTTTAGACATTTTTTGTGTTTTTTTTCAAATAATTCTAAAAATAGTTTAACATTATTTTTAAAACAAAATTTTTTGATTATAATTCATATCGTTACCTAAAATGCAAAACAACATAACATCACTTTTAATAAGTTTTCAAAAAATTGGTTATATAATGATTATATATTTTGGTTTAAAATTGGTTATATCTTGATAGCGGAAGCTGAAATTTTATATCTACTTATATGTAATATGATGTATAAATCGTAAGCATAAACAACTAAATTTCGATTTTTTATGATAAGTTGTTTTGCATTTTAGATGAATATATATATATGTATATGGCGGATTTTTTTACATATAAATGAGCTGGCATCTTTTATATATATAAAAACATATTTAAAAAATATATTTTGTGCTTTTTTTTAGTTTTCAATGGTTTTTTAACTACAGAAATAAAATGTAAATTTATTAAATAACAGAGTTTTTTTATAATTTTCAATGCAAATTTGTTATAAGCAAACAAACTGCACAATATTTTCCAATGTATTCTATCAAATCCCTGGCGATAAGTGCTCATTCTCAAATTCATTAGACAAATCCGCTTACCACTCAGATTTCAGCTACCGTAACACTTGTCAACTACACAGAACTACTCAGAACTCCTCACAGTCAAGCCACCAGAGACTTCTGTTGTTGTTTTTATGTTACTTCGAAACTCAAATTTCATTATTTTGACATATTTTTGTACCTTATTTTATTATCTTTAAATTTTCTTGAATACTTTCATCCAATAATCTGCTTTAGCTTAGTCCTTTAACCTTATTCGTGTATACTCCTCTTTTGATTGCATTCCTCCTCATCTTTCAATAAACCTGTTCTTCAAACACTCCGATTTAATTTTGATTATCATCATTTGTTAAAACCGAGCGCAATCAATTTACAACAAAAAAGAAATAATACAACAAAATTTCAAGCATTTAGATGCACTTGTGAGATATGAGAATTAACCCCCAAATTTGAGACGTGATCACTGAGTGTCACTGCCAATGAGGCACAAAGATGCTGAGGTATGGAAGGTGAAGAGGAATTGAAAATACAAAAACATCTACATATATAATGTGAGTATATGTAATATAATAAATGAGAAGTGGAAAAGTGGAATAATAATTGAAGCGTAATTGTTGGGCAATGAGGTTATGAGATAAGAAGTTTTAGAATATTTTTTTTTGAACATAATTTTTTTAATTGAAAAAATTGCGTTTGAAAAATTTAACATTATATTTGTAAGCAATTGATGTATATTGCATTTTATTTTATTTAAAAAAATTTTTTTTTGGGGTTAACTTTGTTGAAATTTATTGAAAATAATTTATTTATTATTTTGTTAATTTTAAATGTTATGTTAATATTTAGAAATTTTTTGAACTAAAAACCGTCTTTAAAAATTACTAAAAATCTTAAATTTTAAACTTCTTCTTGCCAACATTTTTAAGAGCGAATTCGCGCCAACAAATAAAAATCTCAACTTAATAATTGCGTTTTTGCTTCCCGCCAATCAGTTGGCGTTAATAAATACGCCACCAGTGATCGAATTGCAAATGAATACAGTAAATGCAGGGTGTAGCAAAGGCTTGAGAACCACTTCAACGCTTGCTTAGCTGCACAGAAGTGCTCCATACTCATTTCTCTGCACCCACCAACTCTCAAACTCCATGGTTTACCTGTACTTTAGCAGCAATACTCCAAACTCTATGCTTCCAACGTTTACCCATCCGTCTGTGGCTTGTACTCACCGTCTTTATGCTCCCGATATAACGAATTTGTGCTCAGTGCCCTCTACTCTCACACACTCCCTCACTACACTTGTGTTAGTACAGGTGAGTCGCTAAGTAGAACAGCGCTTTTTATTGTTGTCAGTGCTTTGTTTACCCACATGAGCTCTCGTTGGTAGCGGTGCCAACACCAGCTCACTTACCGTCACCCATACCATCGGCAGTCTGACAACCAGTTGCCAACATTATGTGTCTCCACCACTAATTTCTTCGTTTTATTTTTATTGTCTTCCTCCCTTCTTTACGCCGCTCAGTTTATGCTCATCTTGTTGTCTGTTACCTGTTTTATTGGACTTGTTTGTTTCACTCACGGTTGGTGCGTCGGTCCGATTGTCATGTGTGACGCCAGGCCGGGTTTTTCTCGTTTGTTTACTCGCCTGTCAGTCACTTCGTCAGTTTACTTAGCTGTATCGCATGTGCGCATGTTGGCTTTCAAGACACATATGAAGTGTGTTGTAGGCGCTCTCATGTATTTCCAGCTACCTGTGCGCGCTCTTTGACGCTCTCTTTCGCGTTGGTCGCTCGTTTTCCAAGCCCGTTTGCGCATACGAGTTTCAGTTTTAGGCCGTAGTTTCGAGCGTTTGGACGCGTTTTAGTCGCTTTGCGCGTATTTAACGTCTGCACATTTGTTGTATTTGTTTTTTTTTCATCTCTCAAATCCGCTTAGCGCGCAATGTGTACAAACGATTGTTCTGTTGGGAAGCTGTGTACGAATGGCGCGAGTTTTTTTTTTTAAGTGAGATGTGAATTATGAGGAAACCGAAATTGAAAGAATAAATAAGAATTGATTATTGCAAATGATTTGTACTTAAGCAAACAACAAAAAAAGTGCTTGAAAAAACATTTAAAAAAAAATATTTCACGAAGTGTTTATAGCTTGTTGGTGCAAATAATAAAAATTCTTACATAGAAAACAGCAATCGTTGTGCCTTGCAGTGTGTCAAATTGGCATTGCTTTTGTGAAAAAATATATATTTTTATTGCTGCAAATAGCAAATTTATTTTGTGCGCTGTTTTAAGCGTTAAAGTCGTAAGTAGTACAATAATAATGGATTTGGAGCTACTATGGAAAGTGTTGTTGCTGGCAAGCGTTAGTAAACAGCAGAGCTGGAGCGCAAATAAATGAAAAAATATTGACTTTAATAATAAAAATAAATATTAATTGCATCTAAAGCAAGTGAAATGTATTTATAAATAGATAGATATGATTATAAAATAATTAATATAGATTATTATAATTTATTGGGAGCTTTTAGTTATTGGAAATGAAAAAATTGCGCTACATTATCTTTTTATTCTCTACTATTATTATTTTGCAGTACTATACCAGAAAGATCCTGTTCTACAATACAATGAGTCAATAATCTGCACAATTTTTAATAAATTTGTAATTTTATACTCTGAACAGCTTATATACAGCATGCCAAGAAGTTTATAATACGCAGAAGGAAACGTCGATGTTTCTATATAAATGATGAGGGTGACTAGTTTGTCCTTGGCAGACCATCAGTTTTTGAGATATCGATCTGAAATTTCATTATTAATGTTATTATTGCCAATTTCATTTTTCGGTATCAGCGATATCGGACTACTGCAGAATATAGCTGCCATATAAACTTTTTTATTTTACAAGATATTTCAACAAAATTTGGCATAGCTTATTGTCGAGAGTACAATCTCCGAATAAATTGTTGAGATCGGACTACTGTAGCATAAGATTGACATATAAACTTATCCCTCCAAATCAAGTTCTTGTATGGAAAACTTTTTTATTTGAGAAGATATCTTAGCAAAATTTGGCATGGCTTATTGTTAAACGTATCGCTACAATCTGCCAATAAATTTTTCTAATCGGACTACTATAGCATATAGTTGCCATATAAGCAAATCAATGAAAATCAAACCTTTTATGCGATATTATTCTACAAGAAGCGTGTTACGCTTCAATGCAGCCAAGATTAACATTTTCTCTTTGTTGTTTTTTTTTTAATTTTGCGAAACAAAGCAAAACCAGAAACATTACATTATGTTCTACTGAAGTTTTATATATGCATGTATTTTAATATAACTTTGCTTTTTGTTTTGTTTTATTTTTATTTAATTTATGCATTTACTTTAATTATCATCTACTGTTAGCAATTATCATGACTTAAACTTCAAATTAGCTATGCTTATCTGTCTTACTTTGCTGCCACAACTATCAAAACAAAACATTTCAAGTTCGTCGCTTAAGTCTTTTGCATTGTTCACTGATTTGTCTGCTCAGCTAATTCGTTTCACAAACAAAGTCTCAAACAATATTTAAATAGCAAAATTTAAACTTAGAAACCACAGCAGCAGCTTATTTAAGTCATGAATATAAATCGGTTTCGAAAACTTGTTTCTCCACTTGTTGATCACCATGAATTTTGTCTCAAAAATAGCGAGATAATGTCGTCTAAGTAGACTAGCGTTTTAAATAAATTATTTGAAGCTTTATATAATTAAATTAGAGAGCTCTGATAATTCGATTTTCTTGTACATAGTCATGTAGCGCATATATCATATATTTTTATGTGTGTGTGCGTTTGTAGCAGGTGTGTAAATTGGTTTGCTCTCATAAACTTTTAATGGCGTATAATAATATTTTTATGCCACTAAAGTGCTTTAGTTTATGTTTGTATAGTAAAAGAAATATTTAATTATATTTGACAAGTTATAATTGCTCCTCACTTTATGGCTGACAATAAAAGTTGGAATTTGCAGCGTGAAAGCTTAACGCGGAAGAGTTATTAACCGCGTTTTTTTGGATTAACTTTTTTCACGAGCAAAAAATAAATAAATAAAGATTAAGTTCTATAAACAAAATATTAGTCAAATTAAATTTGAAAATGGAAATAAATAAAAAAAAATAAATTAACTAAATTTAACATAATTTAAATTTTTTTTTTTAATACTAAATTATATTTGAATAAATTTTATGATAGAAGTCGAATATACATACATATATGAAAACAAATTAAAGTTCTTGCTAATATTTTAATCATAAGTAAATAAAAAAATTTTTTTGGAAACTAAAAGAAAATAAAAAGTAAATTTTACAAGGTTGAAAAAAATTAAAAAAAACAAAATACATTGAATAAAGAAAAAATGTTCTACATAAAATATTAAAACTAAAATTAATAAAAATTTAAAAATAAAGCAATAATAACTTTAGTGTGCTAAAAACATATTATAAACAATAATTTTTTTCATAGGTTTTTTAAAAGAAATTATTAATCTTGAAAAAACAAATTAAATTAAATTAAAAATTAATTAAATAAAAACAGTTAAAACTTTGAGAAAATAAATAAAAAATATTTTTTGCCTTGAAAATATAAAAAAAAAATAAATTAAATAAATATAAGATTTTATAAAACAAAGTTTACAATAAAAAGTTTGAAAAAATAAATAAAAATATATTAATTTACCTTAACAAAATTAAAATAAACCAAACAAGTACAAAATTAAAAAAAAAAATTGTGAGTAAAAAATTTGAAAATTTAAAAATCGAATATAAATTTTTATTGATAAAATATCAGTCAATAAAAACTTTGAAAAAATAATTTTTTATTTACAAAAACACATATTTTAAAACTAAAGTTTTATATATAAAAAATTTCAAAAATGTAGTAATTAACGAAGAAATTATAGAGAAAATATTTTTAACCATAAATATTAAAGTAAAAAATTAAAATTAGTACGGTAGAAATGCAATTTTATAAAAAAAATATTAAGCAAAAAAATTTGAAATGAGAAATATTATGATTTTCATTGTCAATAACATACATAGTATCTAAAAAAATAAAATTTCCTCATATTAAAATAAAAAAAAAATATTTATAAAGTAAACTTAATGAAAAATTTTTTTTAAGGAAACATATATATAAACTTCAACCCACTTTTCTAAGAATCATTTAAACCAATCTAAAAGCAGTTCCGTTAAGCTCGACAGCGCATTTCAATTTATTTGCTTTCGATACCGCATTTTTCTTAAGAAATTTCGCCTCAACCAGTCGCATACAAAAATACAGAATTGTACTTCATTTTAAAATCACGGCACAATCAATTTTACAGCGAATCAGTTCTTTATGCCGCCCCCCGTACGTCCCGCAACATCACCTCGCTTGGTGTGCATATGAACGCTTTAAGTCGCGAACACACCTACAAGCCGTTTGCAAAATCATAACCTTAAAGTGTACTGTAGCTATTTGCAGTTCAAAAGCAAACACAAAAACAAAACAAACAACAAGCTATTACAATTAAAGAAAAGAAAAGAGGCGAACGCGGACTTTCGGCAAGCATTATTTGCTTTGCGCAGCCAACTGTCAATTACCGGCATTTGCATAAAAACGCCATTAGCTCCGGTAAACCAACAACAACACCAACACATACGCAGAACAAAATGCTAAATCAACTAACTATTCAATCAAATAAAGACACATCTCGCGCTGCTTTGCATTTCATACTGAAATTAGTATTCGCTGGGCGCGCGCGCAATCCAACGAAAGACTTAAGACACAAACTTCTTGGCTTTTTTTTATTTTTTTTGTTTTCTTTATTTTAAAGCTAAATAATAGCTGCGTAAACATTTATATGCATTGCGCGCAGCTATGCTATCGATTATACAGCACAACAATAACAACTACAACAAAAAGAACGTTTAAATGTTTGTTGTTCGTCTTATTGACACTGCTGTCTTGTAAATTTCTTCAAGCGCTGCTGCCGTTGGAAAAAATCAAAAATTTGTTATGCTGTCAAGGTGCACACACACACAAACACATAAACACTTTGTATATGTGTGTATGTGTTTTATTTTCCATATACCACGTGAATTATTATGCTGCTACTGTCGAGCGTCAGCAAAACATTTTTCCTTCAGCAAGTGTCCGTGTCCACCTTAAGTACCGAACCCTTAGCTTATTTTTTATTTTACTTATTTTATCGCTTTTTGGGCGTCTCTAATATGCAAATGCGAATATTTATTGATTTAGTACGCCTGAGTGTATTCATGCCTAGCATATGAGCATAAAATTATGCCTCACTGCAGGTATGTTCGCTTATTTATAAATTGCTATTTGCTATTAGCAGTGGAGGCTTCATTTGCCACTCGTTTTACCCTTTTACGGCCGTCAGATTTGTGTGCGATAACGATTGATTGGCTGCGGTGCGGTGACTGCTGTCAGCGATTGATAGCGTCGGATTTATGAGTGTGTTTGACTGAGGCAAATATTTGGTTTTGGAAAAAAAGTATTTTTTTATTTATTATTTGTTTATATATTGTGGTGGTGAATTGTTGAGCTTAGGATTCTTGAACCCTTTCAATACTTGTATAACATTAAATTACTGATTTTTTTTTATTATTTGTTTGTGTTATAATATTTCATTTTGATTTTAGAAAATTAGTTCTTGCAAGAAATTTGATTTTAAGATTTTTTAAAATATATTTTAAAAAATATTAAAAATAAAATAAAAAAGTTTTATTTAAAATAATTTATTTTTCTTAAATGAATACTGCTATTTTATGCGCATAACTATATTTTTTTTAATATATTATTAGTTTTTATTACTTTTTTTAAAATTGTCCAATATTCTAAGAAAAAAAGAGTATATCTCTTCTTCTTAATTGGCGTAGACACCGCTTACGCGATTATAGCCGAATTAACAACAGCGCGCCAGTCGTTTCTTCGAGTATATATGTACATATACATTTTTTATGAAAAAATTGCTCATATTAAAAAAACAGTATACAGGGTTGCTAAATAATTTTTATTATTTTTTCAATTATTAAAATTTTTAATTAAAATCTTTTTTTAAATTTTTTTAAATTTTAAGAAAAATAATTTAATTTTATTATTTTTAATAATTTTGATTATTTTTATTTTTAAAATTTTTCAATTAAAAAAATAGTTTTAAAGCCTCAAACCCAACAACACTCGGCATTCTAGAATAAACACAATAAACACCGATCATCAAAAAACAAACTCCTCAAGGCAATCAAAATCGTTTATCGAACAACGTTAGATTACGTAACACCGTATCACACACGTTAAATCGCTATAAATTCAACCTGATATTAAATAAAGTCGATTTTTATAGTTAGCCATTGTTTAACTAAGATTTCAAGTTATAAAATTAGAATGAAGACGATATTCTATACAAAATAATTTCTTTGATTTCCACAATTCGATTGTAAATGACTGCGATGAGTTCAAATTTATGATGTTGCTAGCCAACGGCGACATTCGTCTTGCCAACAGACAATACACAAGTAGAATTTCAATGCATGACTAAAAGAATAGATGAAAACCCCAACAAGAAAAAAATATATGACAGAAAAAAACAGAATGGAATAAATGAAAAAAGAAAACAACCAAAAAAAGAAAAAAAAAACAAAACAGAATAGATGTAGTGCGACCCCTTGGTGGAAGACAAGAAGAATAACACACGCAAGCACACACACCAAGAAACAGGTAAAACGTGTGTTGGCATAAATGTTGCGTTGACTAAAGGCAAAACGTAAGATTTTATCTGTGTTTTCTCCTTTTATCACTACAATGATTTTGTGCATTGAACAATTGTTTGGTGGCAGCAGCAGAGCAGCAGGTGTTCGATAGCAGAGATTCACAGCAAAAGTATATGTCAGATTTTGGTGTAGTTTCTCAAACAATGCTGCGTGCAGAACAACAAAGATTCTGGTACAAACCTAAATTTTGGTCATTATGCCGAATTTGTGCTCAATTGTGGCAGACGTGACAAAATTTCAAATGAGTGACCACCATAAAGTGTTGATTTTTGAGGGGTTTCAGTGACAGCCCAGAAGTGAAATGAAATTGCAAGAAACAGAAAGAAGCTTGTTATACACATACATGTATAGAATAAAATAGTTCGAAAAAAATTAATTTTTTTTAAATTTAGAAATATATGAATTTTCTATATCTATTTAAAAAATGTTTACAAAAACAATAAAACCCTTAGAAAGATACATGTAATGGCTAACAGGTGCTTTTTAGCTTCTAAGTGAGCACAAAAGCAACTAAAGTTCTGCCCATTGTCCCTCAAAGAGGTAAAAGAACTCATGAGTTAAAGCCGAAGAGTTAGAAATTCATCACATGTTGCTGCTTGTGCTACACGCATACGAAAATTACAAAATAAAAGCATAATTCTAAGCGCCTGTCGCTGTACTTTTCATGCAAATGCGCTGGTGACTTAGTGTTCAAGCGCTGATAAAAGCATGTGTACGAGCTTAGAAAATTTCTAAGCAAAAAAAAAGAAAAATTTAAAATAAAAAAATTAGTGAAAAAATGAAAAATATTTAAGATTAAAAATTGTTTATTTTTTTTATATTATCATTCTTTGTAGAAATGTCCAGAAAAAATTATTAATAAGAAAATAAAATTAAAGAATTTGGCAACCCTTTCCAAAGTTTTAACCAAATTAAACTAACGCAAATTAATTAACTTTTCAATACCTTTGGCTAAAGGAAGCAAAAATTTATTTTTAGTTTGATAGGAAATAATAGTTGGCAACCCTTTTCTTAGATATTTTTATAATTTTTAGATTACACTCTTAATTGTAGTGGTAACTTTACATTGGTTTTTAGTGGTTAATTTTCTTTATATACATACAAAAATATATTATTAGTGATAAAAATGATATTTAAAAAAATAATAAAAAACAATTGGCAATCCTTTGTGAAATTTTAACTCAAATAAAATCTGTTTTTAATATCTTTCGCTAATAAAAGCAAAATTTTATTATTATTTTGATAAAAAATAATAGTTGGCAACCCTCTAATTTTGTATATACATACATATGTATGTACATATATTACGTTTTTAGTGATTAATTTTCAATTAAAAAAAATAATAATTAATAACGATAAAACAATATTAAAAAATATACCACATATTTTGCAACCCTTTCCAAAATTAATTTTTTTTTGTTGGTATTAATTTTATAAAAACAAAAACAAGTTAATAATGATAAAATAATATTAAAAATATAAAAATATAAAAATATTTTGGAAAACCCTTTTTCATTTTAATTTTAAACTAAAATAAAATTTTTATAAATTTTTTTAATTTTAAAGAAATCATTTTTTTTAATTAAATTTGGTAGTTCTATTTAATAAAATTGGCAAACCCGTTTTTAGCTTTTTATAACTAGAAACTACCTGAAAACTTTGTACACAATAAACATGCAATTTAATCGCATTTTTATTTTTCTCATTCCTTAGCAATAATTTCTTAAAATTATGCATTAAACGACAAGAGTCAAGAAACAACTAATTTCATAAAAAAATTGCCAACACGCGCAGCCCACAACAAAATGATTAGTAAAATTATTAACATAATGCATACAAGTTTCAAACACACTCATATGTGCAAATGTACATATGTATGTGTGTATATTCGCCACACAACTGGTTGGTCAATGAGCGTATTAGCTGACCTTCGAATATCGCCAACAACATTTGTTTTCAGTGGAAATATGAAGAGAAGGGGAAAAACGCAATGCGCCGAACAAAGTTGTTTCTCAGAAACCATTTTTTTGTTGGACTTAATAAAAATTAATAATTAATTAATAACTGTCTGCAGCTAATAAATATGTCAAAGTGACATTAGCGACAGACTGACGTCAATTGCTTGGGTGTGATGTGATTTCTTGCGAAAAAATTATGAAGAATTTTGATTTATTATTTCTAAGATATTTGTAAGCTTAAATTATTGTTTTCTTCATTTTCAATTCTTAATTTTGAATGAATTCGCAAATCTCAATTTCCCGCTTATGATCGCTTAATTCCATTGCCGGCTAACAATTTTCCACAAGCTAAGCATTTAATGCCTTAAAAGTAATTTGTTGTGGCGCCGGAAATTGTTCGAACCGCTACAAGTACTTCCTCACTTCCACTTGGTGCACACGCTGTACGCTTTTTTATTACCTCTTCATCCTTTGTTGCTGTGTGGCAGACACCAAAATAAGGTAAAAAAAATCACGTGTTGTCGCGTTCATAAAAAGCGTAGCACAAAGCACGAGAACAGCTAGAACAATGTACTCTTACACATACTAGTATGAAAAGAAAATACTAAAAATAACAACACTACTTTCTTATTAGAAAAAAAAAACACGTGACAGCTGTTGGTGGTCGCTTAGTGAGGCTTGCTTAGCAAGTTGGTAACATTCGGAGCTTGTTAATTTTTTTTGTATTTTTTATGAGGAAATTCAGTATTAAAATGTACTGTGTGCATGTGTAGAGTTTTTTGTTGCATTCATAATTTATTTAAAAAAATGGAAGAATTGAAAGATAATTTTTATATAATTATGTTATATATTTTTGATAAAATCAAATATTAATCAAACAAAACTTAATTAGACAAATTTTTAATTATAAAATAAAAAATATTTTTGAGAGCAACAAAAATAAGAAAAAATTAAAACAAAACTGGTAATCATAAAACATTGGAAAGAGAATTTATCAAATTAAAAAAATTTTAAAATTAAAAAAAATTAAAAAATTAATAAAAAAATGTTTAATTAGAAAAAATTTAAATTATAAAATTAAAGTTTTTTTTGCGAAATCGGGACATAAATTTAGAATAAAATATAATTAAAAAACTGAACGATTTGTGAAATAAAACTTTATAAGAGGAATTATCATAAAAATTCAAAGCTATAACTTCAATAAATGAAAAAAAAAAAATTAATTAAAAGAAAGCTTAAACTGAAAATACATCATACAACTAAAAAATAAATATTTTATGGAAAAAATAATTCTATTATTTCAAAAAAAGGCAAAAAAATAAACTTTATAATAATACATATAAGAATATAATGTAATAAAAACATATTATAATATATAATATTTATAAGTATATATTTTTATTTTTTTGGAAATTGTAAAAGATAGCAAATATAAAGAAATATTAAAGAAAGTGAAGCAATCTATGAAAAATCAAAAAAAACACCATCTAAATTCTGTATATAAACAATTAAAATTTTTTTCCTAAATAACCTTATGATTCTCGAAAAATTAAAAATTAAAATACACCAAAGACTAAAATATTTATAAAAAAATATCTAAATTAATTAAAACTTGATACTTTTTTTATCAGCTAATGATTGCATGACTTTCCAGGAATTAAAAATTCAGACACATACAATTACAAAAAAATATTTCTTAATTTTTTTTTAATTAATGAAAAATAAACAATAAAAAAGTAAAAAAAAATAAAATTATTAATATTAAAATACTAAAAGCTTTTTTACAACTTAAAATTAATTTTTAATTTTTAAATGAAAAAATCTATTAAAATTTTCTTTTTAAATTAATAAAAAATAAAGAATAAAAAAATAAAATAAGTTATTAATATTAATAATTATTTTTTGAAAAATTATTAAAAATTTCCAAAGCGACTGCTTCTAATATAAAAAATTAAGAAAGTAAAAATATTAAATTTCGTTGACTTCAAATCAGTAAAATGGGCCTAAAAGGCCATTAATGATTACATCAAAAATATATAGCAAACATTTAAGCCAAAGAATTTTATATGCGCAATTTTAACTTGCAACGCTTTATCACATTTTTGATCTCGATAAAACTGAGGAACTCAATTCGCCTAGCACAAAAACATGAATGTTATATTATTTTTCCGTGTTGACACGTTTACGGGCGATTAAAGTAATTGCAAAGCGAAAACTGGACATAAAAATTATATTAAAAAAATATATAATTGCAAACATGCACACACATACATATATACAGCATAACATTTACTTTTAAATGTATAAAACTTAATGCTTGCGCCATAATTATGCAATATTTCTAAAATGTGCAATTTTTTGTACGCTTAAACAAAACTCATAAATATTTAATTTCCAGCAGATAATTACATAACACAAAGTACGTGCGTGTGATTTCACAAAGCAGCAAAGTATTTACACAATTTAATTATTACATAGCTTAAATGACTGGGTAAAAAGCATTAGCTTAGAAAAGAGTGGTCAAGCTGCTGAACAAAAAATAAAATATTTAAATAAGTAAATGCTTTCAAAAAAAATCGTCTGCTTGAATGGCAACTGAAGCGCCGCAAACAGTCTGACCAATTAGAGCTGTGCAAAAATTAAGAAAAACACACTCTTAAACACTTTGCGCTTTTTCTTAAGCATGAACTCATATTTGTGCGGTCAAAGCTGGGCAATATGCCATGATTTCGCTCTTATGTGTACGATTTTTCATAAATTATGTTGACGCAAGCGCAGCTTGACAGCCGCGACCAGTGTGTCAAGTACGTTGCTTAAGTCTTTTGTATTACATGCTTTGCCATTACAACATTTTTTGTACGCTTCGCGAGATTTGCAGTCAGTAAATCAAGTACCGGCTGCGGTTCAAAAGGTTGACAATGATTTTTTGAGCTAATTAAATTATAATGGCAAATTGCTAACAATAACAAGAGCTAACATATTTGTTTGAGGAGCATAAATGTATATATTTGCAATTAAGTTGTTTTATGATAGCTTGAAATTGGCAAGCCAAGGCTATTTTGTGGCAGTTATTGCAAATTGAAATTTTTGAAATATTTTTTGTAGCATTGAGAATTTTTTAATATTTTTTCAAATTATTAAGAAAAAATTTTAATGGTGCATATTTACTGGAAATTTTGAAATCTTTTTAGTTTTTCGAAGAAATTTTTTATTTCTAATTTTTAACTAATTTTTTTAAATTAATTTTTTTTTACAAAATAAAATATTTTCAGTGCTGTAATGTTACTAACTGGTGAAAAATATTTAATATTTTTTTATAACTATTTTAAATACATTTTTTTTTTCTAAAAATATATACATATGTATAGTTTTCAATGGCGTCAGTGGCAGCTTTCGATAGTAATCTATGACCAGTGATGATAAATATTTTTTTGTAATTTTTTAAATTTTATTTTTTCTAAAAAAATAGTAATCAATGAATTATTATTTTTCCTATTCCTACTAAAACTTTTAATTAGTCGGATTCTTAAAAAATGTTTAATAAAAAAAATAATTGCGATTTTATTGTTTTTATATATTTTTCGTATATTTATATGGATAAATATTACGGTCAGATGGAATTAGTCACAATTAAAAACATTTGAAATTATAGAGACATCATCACCAGAATTTTGTTTTTATAATTTAAAATACAACATACAACATTTGAAAAATATTTTCTTTATTTTGTGTTTTTACAAATATACTCAAAAAATTTTAACAAAAACTTTGATTTTTTAATCAAAAATTCAAAAATTTTCTTCATACCCTATAAGTTTAGAAACTTTTAGTCTCACCGTCGTAAGCACATTAGTAATTTATTTCAGCAAATATGCGGATATTTTAATCAAAAACTCAAAATTTTTCTTCGTAGCCCACAATTTTAGAAACTTTTAGACTCACCCTAGTATCCACACCTTTAATTTAAAACACAAAATACTCTCATATTTTAATAATATATGCAATATTTTCCTTCAAAACACACAAGTTTAGTAACTTTTAGGCTTACCTTCGTATGCATATTTTTAATTTTTTTACAAATTCCTCGTTTTTTTTTGTTGACAACAATATTGACCATTAAATTGCCATGTTATTTTCTTGCTATTTGCTTAGAAGGCCAACTTTTTGCTGGGCTTCCCAGCTCGTTGCTCATCAAATGGCATCCCAAAAGCAGCATCAGTGACTGCAGATTGGCTATGAAAAGGCAAAAAATGTATAAACATGCTTCTTGCATTAATGATAGAAACACATACAACTATATATGTACATACATATGTATGTGTATGTGTGTATAAGCAAGCACGACTTTTGTTTTGGAGCTTTCAATTTCTTAAGAGAAATATTCTAGCTTATTGTTTTTGTCTCTAGATACACACGTTTCGATTAATGACCCACTATTTTACAAAAACTTTCGTTCCAATCATCATTTGCATATCGTAAATATTTACCTAGTTAACGTTTTATTCGCTGCTTTCTATGCATAAGTGGGCTTTTAATAGAAATTCTCATAAGCGCGCATGCGCCATTAAGCAGACACAGCTGTGTGTATATGTGTGTTTGTGTGAAGCATATTTATTGGCCATTATAAGTAATTTCTTAATGTGCTACATGTGTTTTGCTTTTTTATCAGTAATTTCACCTTACGCATTGGCATGTAAGGCAATTTCTTAACTAATGTTGCTTTGTTTTTGTATTTCAATACATATATGTAATAAGTATATAAAAAAAATTGGTGGATTGCACAGCTTATTTGTGTTGCGAAGGTGAAAGCTCACACCTTTTGTTTGTTTATTTGCCTTTAACATTTTGGTAAATATTTTTATTTTTTTTTTTTCAATTTTGAAATTTTTTGTTATTTTTCTTTCTTACATTTTTAAATAATTTTTGCTTTTTATCACTTTTACATCGCTAAATTGCCTAATTTCTGGTAATTTGCATGTGTCATGCTGACGCCTTCATTGATTTATTTGATTGATTTCTCAAATTCAACTGTTTGTTTGCCAACACATGCATGTTTTGGCTTATAGTTATATGTGTGGGTATATAACGGTTACTCAATTTGTTAGCGCATTGACGCTTCCTTTTGTGAGTTTTTGCGTAGACTCAAACAGATATTGGCATAAAAAATTTGTGTTGTACATAAAAGTGTTGCTAAAATAATTGTTTGTTCAACTCACGGTCACTGGCGAAATAAATCAAAAAATGAAAATTAAGAAAATAATTCACGCTCCAAAAAAATTATCCATAAATTTCTATCGAAGGTGATTTGTGTGACACTTTCAACATTTTAAACTTAAAAATTTCCATTTTTATTTTTTAAACATTTGTGAAAAAATATAGAAATTCAAGTTAGTTCGTTTTTTGCATAAGACTCTTAAGGAAATCTTTATCGTTATATTCAAACAAATTTCTTCAAAGTCCATTAGACTGCAGATAATATTTGAAAGCAAAAAATAAAATCATAGTTGAAGAATTCCATTGACAAAGAAAGATAAAACAAAAGAAATGAAACAAAAAGTTTGAGGGCGATCTGAGGTGAGGTTATTGAATTTTTTTGGATTTTCATAGATTATTTTTAAATTTCACTTCAAGAATTCACCAATTTTTTCTTTATATAGCAAGCTATATTCCTCATCCTTTCAAAATATTCTGGCATTTTTTATATTCACCTCTAATTTATCGGAATTTTACATTATAAAAATCCCCACACCTCCATTATTTGACTTAACTCCATCATCCATCATTTGATTTATAGCTTATTGAAACTGAAAAAAATATAGCTCCTATACTATTTGTGCATTTGAAGAAATCATAAACGAACATTTCTCACATAATAAATTAGCCAACCTAAAAAGATAATCATCGGCTATGCACATGGCAACGCCCAACAATAGTTGAACAGCAATGGAAGGAAAAAAGAAATTGAAAGAGCGAAGAAGAAAGCAGCAGAACACAGTTAAGAAAAGGTTGTAAGATCACTGTCGAAAACATGCAGCTGAATGCTGCCAGCTTCCAGGCACAATAGTAAATGCAATACATATCTATATATGTATGTATATATTTGTATATAAATAAAAATATATGTTTACAGGTATGCTAGAATGCTACTCGACTCTTATGCACACAGCTCTTTGTTAACGAAGTTACCTTTATGTAACTGGCAGTATACATATACAAAAGCATATATACACACATAAAATGAAATGAATTTAAAATGCACTCTGTGTGAGCTCATAAAATATCAAATGCAAACGTAGAACATTATTTACATATGTGTATGTACATCTGTATATAATTTATATTTTAACACTTCTATGCAGTTATGCCCTCATAGGTATAGATAGCACTCTAACGGCTTAGCGGTGTGGCAGTCCAAGCCGCTTTCAGACGTGTCAGTTTCAACTTCGAGGCTTCTTGTCGTGGCTTTGACGCTGCAATAAAAGTACTTTCATAGCATATCTGAGCATTTATGTATATATAGGTTTATATTTGTTTGTGCTTATGCAAATAGCATAAAATTAGCAAGCGTAAGCATCTAAAATGTTTAAACATTTTATGCTTATTACAGCATTTTACGTATACAGCGCGCTGACAATAAGCCAAATGCCAAAACAAACCAAAAAAAAAAATGAACATGAGCATTGCTTATAAAAGAGTTAGGTGCGCAAAATATTAGAGGAGCTGAAAACCATACTAGGAGAGACGTGTGTTTGAAAAAATTTTTATTTTACATTTTTTGTAATTTTTTAATGAATTCAGTAATTTATATTATTTTTTATTAATTAATATTTTTTTTTCAAAAACTCTTTTATTTAATTTGTTTTTTGTCATCAAGTATTACCATTTTAGTTTATTTGTTTTTAAGTTCACTTTTTCGTTTACTTTTTATTTGAATTTAATTTTTTATTTCTAGTTAAATTTAATATAATTTCATTTTAAATTTTAATTTATTTTCTTTTTTATATTTTTTTAAATTAATTTTAGTTTATTATAATTCTTTTTATATATTTCCTAATTTTAATTTAATATATAATTTTTTTTTTTATTTTTATAAATATATTAATTTTAAATTAATTTATTATAATTTTTTTTATCCTTTTTGTATAAACTTTTATTTTATATTCCATTTTAATTACAATTTTAATTTTATTTCTTTAACTTTTACATGCATAGATATATATATTTTAAGTTAATTTTAATTTATTTTAATTTTGTTATTTTGATTTTAGTTTTAAATTTATTTTAAGCTTTAATTTTAATTTAAAACTATTTTATGTATTTCTTTTCCTTTCTTTTTTCATATATATTTTAATTTAATTTAAAATATTTTTTTATATTTTATACTTTTCATAAAAGATTTACGTTTTGTATCATATTCAATATTAATAATAATTTTAATTTATTTAACTTTTTTTTTAAATTATTTTTATTTAATTTATAATTAAAATTTAATTTTAACTTAATATATAATCATTTTATTAATTTGTTTATATATTTTAACTTAATTTAATTATATTTAAATTGTATTTTATTTTTTTATCATTTTTATCTAAATTTTTATTTTATATTAAATTTTAATTATAATTTATATTAATATATTTAATTTTTTTTCAATTCTTAATTTTTTCTTAAATATTTTTTTTTAATAATTTTTTAAACTTACTTTTTTTCCTTTAATATATTTTTTATAGAGACACTTCTTTCAACACATTTTTTCATATGCACACATACTGATACATTTTCTGTATGTGTAAATATTTTTTTATACCCACTGGCACAAAACAATTCAAGTTCTTAGCTTGCGCGCTCGTTACGCTATCTGACACCTGTATCAACAGGCTCTTTATTCATATTCAAATAAGCAGAAAGCGTGAACAGCGAACAAAGAATCGTTGTCGCGACATTGCTTTTGCAAATTCAACACTTTTAGCAGACAGTAAAAAGAAATAAAAAATATGAGAATATTTCACTAGAAAAAAATACCAGAAAAACTAAAATTAAATATACTTTTTTAAATATTAAAAATTCCAGAAAAATTAAAAATAAATGTAGTCTTTCAAATATTAAATAAAAAAAATAAAAAATAAATATGTTTTTTTTTTTTGACAATTTTTTTTAAATTTATAAATTAACAAAAAAATGTTTGGAGCAATTTTTAAAGTAAAATAATATAAGTAAATGTTCAATGTACCACAGTTTTACATAAAAAAATTACGATTTATATTCTCTGCACGCTTTGCAATTACTCAACAACAAAAAGAACAGCAACACATTAATCAGCAACCACAAAATTGTTTCAGCTTCACTTCATGCGGCAATTAGCTCACTTCATTTGCAGCCACTTCAGCTGGCTGTTCACAAAAGTTTAATGTGTTTTTTCGCCCAAAACCAAATCTCCTGATTTATGCAGTTTTTTGATGATGTCGATCTTTATGGGAGTACCCTTTGCTTGTTTTCGGCATCTTGTGCCATTTTTTTGTTGTACTTTAAGCGCGCGCTGACGCCATCACCACTGGATGACGCTTTCATATACACATCCACACAGCTACTTACACACTTACAGATATTTGTGTATGCAGTTTGCAGAATTCGGCATTCGGCAATACCGGTTTGGAAATTAGGTGACCGCTGTTGTTGCCAAATTTATGAGTTTATAAAAGGTTTTGCGGCACTCTCGCTGCAGTTGTACCTAAGTGTATGTGTTTGTATTTGTGTGTCGATGTCGATATGTTTGAGCGGAAAGTTTGTAGCGAATGTGTAATTATTTGTTGTTTAAAACAGGAAGAGCGAAAGCTACGAGTGTTTGTTGTAGATAAAACGAAAGTTTAGCAGCTGAGCAAGCAATTTTCGATGATGATGCAAAGAAAGCAAAAAATGTCTAACTGCACTTTAGAATGAGTTGGAGTTGAGTAATAAATTGGTTTGAGAAATAGTAGGAAGCTGCAAACTTTAGAACACTTTATAAAAAATAATAAACAATTTTAAAATTAAAGTTTTCAATTAAATTGTCAAACAGTTAAGTTAGTCTGGATATTTGTATTTTTTTAGCATTTAAAAATATAAAAATGAATTTAAAAAAATTTAATTACACTAAAAATTTTATAAAATAAAAAAAATCGTATTTTATTTAAAAATGTGATTTCTTTATTTTATAAAATTTTGTAAAAAAAAGTAAAATTTTATATTAATTAATATTTTTAAAAATTTTATTTTCTAAAATTTTGTGAAAAAGAAGTAATTTTTAATATTTAAAATTTAAATATAAAATATCAATTTAAAAAATAGTATTTAAAATTTAAAAATAATTATAAATAATTGTCAAGGACAATTTATAAATTTTTGATATTTAAATAAGTATCTTAAATATTCAATTACAAAAACGTAAAATGTTTTAAAGAATATTTGAAAGAATTTAAAAAATATAGCATAAATTAATTAATTAAATTGCTTCATTTCATTTAAGTTTTTTTAATTAAACTGACTTTTTCATTTCTTTTTGTTTTTTTCTTATATTTTATTACATAAGGTTATGCCATTTCAGCATATTTAATTTTAATTTTTAATAAATACTAAATTAATTTAACGTTCACTTTACTTTAAATTTATTTTTAATTTAAATCTTGTAACTAATTTTAATTTTTAATTAATATTAAATTAATGAGAGGTTAATTTTAGTTTCAATTTTAATTTATAATAATTATTTTTTTCTTTCCTATGTTGTTTTTTAATAAAAAAAAATATTTTAGAGAGAAAAATTTATTAATTTTCTGCAAATTTTAAACAAGTATAAATTTAAAAAAAAGTAGTAATACTATTTGTTAAAAAATTACAAAATAATATAAATATTTCTATATTCTCATATTAACAAATAAAATTTGTTAAAAAATTAAAAAAAAAAGTAATATATTAGATTTTTGTATCACCCAAATAAAATTTATTTCATAATTTTTATAGGTTTTTTTTAATTTTTTATTTTTTTTAATATTTTTAAATTTATTTTTTATTTTTTATTTTAATTTTTGTTTTTTTTTTTAATTTTTAAAATTTTGTAAATTATTTTTTTTAATGCCTATATATTTTTTTTGCTTTGTTTGTTTTTTTGTTATTTTTTTGTACATATATTTAAATAATTTTTATTTTTTAATTTTCAAAATATGTATACATTTTATTTCTCCAACAAACTATACACCTCAGTTATTGCTTGAGATTTTTTATTGTCTAAATTTATTTTTATATTAATATCTATCTAGATTTCCACTAAAAATTAAGAATGATAGAGCATCCTAAGTCTGTTATAAACATTCTAATTTAATTAATTTCGTGAAATCGGCAGAGCATCGACTAGCTAAACGAGTAAAAATGCAACTGCTTTGAAATTGAAAAAATATATTTATTTTTGCAAAATACTTTAGAATTATATTTGACATAATATGTATGCCTAATAACATACAATGTATTAAACCGACATCTGCCTGCATACAAACAAGCTGCATGTCAATATTCTACGAAATTTGCACTGAACCCCAAACGACCTCACTTGACGTCACTCACAGCGAGACAGCAGCAAGTGTCAAACACAAAGAGTTATTGCAATAACTATAAACCGCTGTATGACGTGCCACATACGCGCCACACCGCAAAAAAGTAAGACAAATTGGCGGCTGCTGTTGCTCCTACGATCCGAAAGGCTGCAAGCAACTGCTGCCAACAATATCCTAATGTCACACTTTAGCCTCGGGCGCACTTACACACATACAGGCGAGTGTATGTGTGTATGTGCTTCTTTTTGCAATCCAGCTGTTGTATATTAACAACTAAATTAGTCGGCTTGCCTTTTAGCTACAACTGTTGTTAATGCTTTGCTGTTGTACAATTTCACTCCTTTGCTTCTTTTTTCGCCAAGTTTCTTGTATTGCTTTTGTTGTTTCCTCTGCGTGGCATGTCATTAACGTCATTTGCTTACCAACTTGAGCGACGCCACGTGCGCCAAAAACGCACAAGGCTTGAATTTGCATGTGCCTACAAACACACACACACACATACACATGCCCGTTCACGTTCTAAATGATAGCATTTATAACATTTACCCGCATCACTTTACTAATGACTGTCTTTGGCTCTTCCCTTTAGTCGTTCTTCCCCTGCGTGGCTTCGACTCTCGTTTCCAGTGTGTATTTTATACCTGCGCTTGGAAGCAAAAGTTCAAATAGGTTATAGCGCCCCATTCGAGTAGCCAATAACAGCGCGCAGCACACAGTCAACGCTTTCAAAAGTCAAAGAGTTAAATTTTCGTATACGCCTTAGAGGCTTCCGGAACGCTTAAATTCACAATTGCCGCGAAGCGATAACTTAGCATTTATTCACTTACTTACTTCCTTTGGATATCGAGAGTTTGAGCAGTTCTTACTAAGTACTGCGTACTTCCGTTGCCCTGCTATGCTGAGTTGAGGAGTTGTGGTGGGATTTTATTAAAAGCTGGTTGTGTTGTCGTGCACTTGTTTGCTTGATCGGTGGTGTTTGTTGTAACCATTAGGTAAATTTGCAGTGTGGTTTGGTATACCAAAGTAACTTAATATGTTTGTATGTTGTACTCAGTTATTGTTTTCAATTACATATGGACTAAATTTATTATTTTTTTTAATAAAATTACATAAATTTATTTTTAGCAGTTTTTTCTCAAATTTGTTTTTGTATTGTATTTTGTTTTATTATATTTTTTTTATTCATTTCTATTTATTTTAAATTTAACATTTTACATTTTTGTTCATTTCTTTCATAAATTAATTTTTTATTTTAATTTAATGTATTTTATTTAATTTTGCTGTATATCATTTTATTAATTTCTAATTTATTTTATAATTATATTTAATTAAATAAAATCACATAAATTTATTTTTTTTTATTTCCCTAATTTGTTATTTTATTTTACTTTGGTTAATTTTTTTATTTCAATTTAATTAAATTTTAAGTTAAGTTTTATAATGTTTTCTATTTCTGTCATATATTTTTTATGTTAATTTATTTTATTTTATTTTTTATTATTTTTAAAGTAAGAAGTTAATAATTTTTTTAAATCAATCTAATAAACTACATAAATCAAATTTTTTCAATTTATTTTCTATTTTTTTTAATTGGTTTAATTTAATTATAATTCATTAAATTGAGTTTAATTTAATTTTTAAAAATTGATTTAATTTATTTTAATTCAAGTAAATTTAAATATGAAATTTCATTAATGCATTTTTTTATCTTCTAAATTTATTCTGTTCTATTTTATACTATTTTACTTAATTTTATTTTAGTATCATTAATTTTTTTTTGAAAATTTTTTAGATTTTATGCTAATTTACTCTATTTTATTATACATTTTTATTTTAATTTAAGTTAAATTATGTATTATGTTTTAAATTTATTTTTTTATTTTTTAGTTTTAATTTACTTTATTTAATTTAATTTTTTATTTAATTGAATTAATTATTTTATTATACTTAATTTTGCTTTATTTTTTTTTATTTTACTTTAATTTAAATTTACTAAATTTATTATTTTATTTTAATTTATTTTTTGTTTGTTTTGTTTTAATTTAATTTGCTTTATTTTTTATTTAATTTACATTATTCTATTATACCAAAATTTGATTTTATACAAACTTATTAACTTATTAAGAAACATTTTATTATTATTTATTAAATTTAAGCTTTTTATTTTCATTTTTTTCTCTAATTTGCTTTATTTTAATTTTTTTAATTTTATTTCCTACTATTTCTTTATTATGTCTTAAACTTATTATCACTACTTTAACACATTTCTTAATTCCACAATTTTTTGCAAACTTTTTGTGCGAATTTGCAACGGTTCGCGCCGTGAGTCATTGCCATTCAAGACAGCTGGCAGCTCCTATATTTCTTTCACGCAATTTACATACATAAAAGCGTATCAAGCTGAGCGTGTCTAGCAACATAATATAACTTTACAATATATATATTTATATCTATATATATTATATAGGCAGAAGTACATATATATATACTTCTTGTGCTAGCAACACTTGCCATCTGTCTGTTCCCGTCTCTTGGTTCGCTAGTTAAGTCATTGCTCGTTATCTTATAGACAAATCAGCAGCAGCGAGTTTCGCATTACTCCACAAAAACTACCGTTGTATGCGTAGTACACTTTTTTTTACTATTTTCCTTTTTTATTCTCATTTAAACAGTTCGCTATTGTTACCATACATTTTCCGCTTTGATTTAGATTTGTCGTTGTTTTTTTCTGCAAAATTTGCTTTGATTTATTTTCTGTGTTGTGGGATATTCTTGCGGGTTAAATGGGGTCAAGTTGAAATTGTGGTGCAATGTGCTAACGGAAATAAGGCATTACGAAATTTAAGTCATGATTTGACTCACAATGAATTACCTGCAGCAGTTAGAAGTGAAGGCAAAGCGAAAATATGAATTATTATGTAATAAAAGGGAGGTAAATTGAGTGAATTGATTTTAAGCGGAGTTTTTTATAACCAAACATAAAGAAAAATATTTTTTAATAAATTAATTAAAATGGAAAAGTAAAATATTTTTTATATAGAGTTTAAGTGAACATTTTTTCTCTCTCTCTCCATTTCAATATCTCCCGTTTTGTTGCTCTTATTTTCGTTTGTTTTCAATTCGCTGAAATTTATAGAGTGGCGAATCAAACAAAGAACTTTCATAAATCATTCAGACTGACATTTTCTCGGTAAAAAAAGTTATAAGAGGTTGTAGCACTTGAATGTGAAATTCACATACTCACTGGTGTTTAATTAATGTACATAGTAAATTCTTCTAATTTTTTTTGAAAGTAGCAGAGTTTAGAGTGTCGCAAAAGAAAGAGAACTTTTATATAAATATAAATGTGACTAAATTGTGCTAAAAATCTCCAGAAAGACCATAAAATATATAACTAGATATAATTTTTCATTTATATTCTCCTTTAAATCATCGCTAAAATGACGTCACAAAAGCGTTTTTCAAATTAATTGAAACCTTATACTTGAATATCGCTCTCGAGAGATTTTTATTTAGATTTTTTTATTATATTAAGTGAATTGCTTTCACAAAAATAAAAGTGTTCTCAACATATCACAAGTTTAAGTTAATCCTAAGCATAAAAATTCAAATATTTTAACTTCCGAATAAATAAAAAAAGCTCAAACATAAGTAACAACTCAGAAAAGCTCTCCAAAACACCGCCAGCACTCAACACTTTCCTGCGTTTAGCCAAACCAATCATGCATTCATTGACACTTCTGTCGCCAACGAAACTTATTTACAACATTTTACAGCCACAACAATAAAAACAAAAAAAGATAACAACAACAACAGCAACGAGCAGGCGCTAACGCGAACGGAAGTCAACAATGTTCACATTGGTAATTTAATGTAACTAATCAGAAACGGAAACGCCACCACTTAAAGCAACAACAACAACAGCAACCGAATACTAACAACAATAAGAGCAACGAAGTAAGCACTATCACTATGATTAAGTTTCGCTATAAACGCAAAGAACCGGCCAACACAGCGGCCAATACGACGACGACGACGACGACGCTGGAGGAAACGAAGAACGCAAATAAAAACAAAAATAACAATAACAACAACAACAATAATGTTAAAAATAGCAATGTGGAGAGTGCGAAGGATGCCAAATTGGCAGCAACAGCAGCAGCAGCTGCTGCGGCGAAAGAGAATTGTCGACCAAATCAGAATGCGGTGAGTCAAAAACAACAACAACAGCAGCAGCTGCAGCAACAGCTCCAGAAACAGCAAATGCAGCAGTTACAACAGCAAATACAACAACAGCAAAACAACAGCAAAAACTTCAGCATCAGCAACAACAGCTGCAACAACAACAACAACACTACGTGCAAGCACCTGCCAACTGCAGCAGCATCAACTCACCACTCAAGCCACAGCATCCGCAGCACGCTCAGCTGATCAGCAATAATGGCACCTTGCCACGCAGCAGTCCGCGCAAAATGTACGATCCCCTGTTGGACGGCTACAAGTCGGCGACGCTGACGCGCCAAACCGCCAGTAGCCGAAAAGTGTCTGCGCTCGCGAAGGTGGCGTCCACCGCCGAGTTGGCCGGTTGGGGCTACGCGTTCGGTGGCAGCATGAGCAATATAATTAACGGCAACAACAGCAACAATAACAACAGCTATTACTATCGGAAGAGCAGCAGCAATGAGCACATCTTCGGCAGCAACGACACACTGCTCGCGCACGAAGCGGGCGGCGGTGGCGGGGAGCGCGATCGTTGCATAAACGCTGTGATTGTGAGTGTTGAAGCGTAAACTGTTAAACTATGTTCAATTTAATTTAATTTGATTTTACATTTTACTACCATTTTCTGTGCTAAGTACGCGCTAGTGTCTTCGTGTGTGTGTGACTGTGTGTGTGTGCATTCTAGCATTTAATTATTATCCCCTAACCCACTATTATCCACTGCCAATTTGCAACCATTCCAATTCATTTCATTAATATTTTTACTATTTCCATTTTTCCACAGGAACTTTTCCAACAACTGCAGACCAGCTCTGAACCGGCTCTATGTCCGGAGCCGTTGCGTCGCGCCTTGGCTAGTGGTCCGCTAGCAGGTCGTCGCTTTCCGCTCGGCTGCCTAGGCGATGCGGCAGAGTGCTTTGAATTGCTGTTGCATCGTGTGCATTCGCACATTTCGCCGGATGATGGCGACGCTTGCGAGTCGCAGGCGTGTGTGGCACATCGTCGCTTCGCGATGCGCGTCATCGAGCAGAGCGTGTGCAAGTGTGGCGCCAATTCGGAGCAATTGCCATTCACACAGGTGAGTGACGACGTCAAATTAGGCGCATAGCATACATTCTACGCAATTTGTTCGGAATTAAATTTTATAATTAGAAATGCGCAGTTGAGGGGTTTGAATGCAAAGTAATGCTTTTTATAGACTTTATCGAAAGGAAAGCCGTTTAGAAGAGAGTAAAAAATATAGCAAATTTATGAATATTCATTCCTTGCCATCGATTTTTTTCCGATATAGTCTTATTTTTCCAAAAAATGTTCTTCCATGATCAGTGATGCCATCTATCGGCAACTTTTTGCTACTAACACAATGAGCTTAAATCGTAAAAAGTGTTACACCTTAAACAAATCTTCAGAATGTTCACTTGTTGGTCTAAATTTAGTATTGGATTTCAAAGTATGCCAAGACTGAGATCGATATTGAATATCAATGTATTCCACTCAAATGTTACACCATTCAACCATCTATTCGAGAGAAATCCTGTAGTAACTTAGGAAACTCTCTTTTTATTGAGTTTATAGCAAGAAGCACTCTTGAAAAGATTTCTTGTACTATAAAATATAGAAGTGTTGATAATATGACCTGTTACCTGTGCTCCAAACCGAAGTTGACATCGAACCAAAGTCGAAAACTTGTTTCCGCACTAGATCATCTCGATAAAACATTGATATTATAAAGTCAGGCCAGCTCAGCTGTTCACTGTAATATAATTTTCGGAGGATTACAGTTCCTTGGATTATTAAAGCATAATTCTGACCATTTATAATACATAGTTACTAAGCAAGTTGTTTATATAAATGTGTAGCCTCACTTCCACACTAGGCCGCGTCGTGCAATCTTAGATACTATGAAGTCGAGGCAGCTCTCAGCTCCTCTATAATATGATTTTCAGCCGATTACAGTTCTTTAGAGTTTATATAGAGTTTACTTAGAGCCTCTTCAATAGTTTTCAATCAACTTATTTCCTTATTTCCATTTAATTACTGAGAAACCTTTGTAAACCCATGAATTTGTAGTATTCGTTGTCTAATTAACGGAGCGGTCGATTTTTTTCTTCTCAGATTCAGTCGATTTTTCTTTCAAGCTCTCTTTCACACTTCTCTCTTTTGTTAGTAGTTCACAACTCACCACTCTACATACAAATATGGTAAAATGTGTCAAACTAAACTTGAACCTCACCTACGAAGGCGTTTTTCTTTCAGTAAAACTAATTCATTCATTCATTCGAACATGGTTGTATAGAGACCATTAAAGCATAAATCTGCAGTAGCTCTAAAAAGTATACCAAAACGCCCACAATCCAACCAAAACGAAAGCCACCGTCACCACTTGCCCTATAACTAGCTCCGCGAATGAAATATCAGCTTGTTACACTTGATTGCTGTGACACCTTCGCCACTTGTGGCCCGTCACACTACACTGCCAACAGCATGTTTATGTATGTAGGTGTGTATTTCTTTGAGTTTGTGTGTGTGTATACATCACCTGGTGATTTGGTGTTAAGTTCAAGTATGCAAATTTCCGCAACGCTTGTCTTTCATTACAAATCATGCTTCAGCATGAGCACACGCGGCGCTCAAGTGCAACAGCATAAATTGCGCAGACCAGTCTTAGATACACCCATGCGCATGTAAATGGGGAACGTTAGAAGTATACAACAACTAAACTGGTGTATGAGCGCACATTCACACAAGAAACTGGTTGGGTTCGCGTGAATTAAACTAGTTTCACATCTTTCTCACTGAGTTGATGTGAGTTAATAGCATTATAAAAAGTATTTTGCTTTTAAAAATTATAAAAAAAAATTGGGATAAATTTTTTATATTAAAAAACTAGTTCAAAAAACAAATAATATAAAAAACATAAAAAAAATTTAAAATTAAAAAAAAATTTTAAATAATTTTTAATTAATTAATTTAAAAATTTTTAATTTTAATTTTTTAAGTTAAAATTTTTTTATAAAATTTTCTCTAATTTTAATTTTTGAAATTTTACTTTTTTTTAGTTTAAAAAAAAAAAAAGTTCAACAAAAAATATTAACACAACACCAGTAGCAACCAGCAACTTAAAACGCTTTAATTCAATATAGATAAATAACGCTTTAAGTTCAAGTTATCAAACACACTGCAGTCTTTGAGAACCAGTTCAGTTCGCACTGCTGTCAACCAGCTGCCAAGCACCTGCGCGTTTGTTCTAAATTTTATTTTTCATAGATAAATTTAATTTTTTTTAACAATTGCCACAATTAACCACTCCATTGAATTGTGAATGGATACATAAATATGCATGAGCACTAAATGAAGTTGCCTGAGAATTGCGTTGGGGCATGTGAAAATCGCCAACTTGACGGTCAGAGCAGACTTTGCGCAAATCATTGGTATTTACGCGCCACTTTTTCATATATTGAGCAGCTGAACACACAACCACTTATACATATATACTTTTTTGTGGCTAAGAAGGCAGTAATTTTGTGTTGAAGGACAATTTACAAAAGCAATAACGAAGTAGAAAAGATAAATGATTTACTGAAGTGGTTGGTAGACTCATTAGACGAGTGAGCAAATAGTTTGCTATTGTCAAATTTTTGAGAAAATGCCATACGGACCCTGCAGAAATTTTTCTTGCTTGAGATCTAATATTTGAATATTCAGTTTTGTTAAAACGTAAAGATTATTTTAAATTTTTGAATGAGAAATGAAAATGTCATGACATAAATTTTTAAATATAAAAAATGTCACGACATAAATGACAGATATACCATATTTTATTATATTTGTAAATTAAACACAAAAAAACAAGTTATTTGAATTTTTAACTGTTCAAAAAATGAACATTTCTGCTGTAGTCTAAATTTGCTTCAAATAATTTGCTAACAAAATCTGACAATTAGATAAATTTCTGTGAACGAAGAAAATAAATATGGAATGTAGAAAAAATGCTAATTTCATAATTTTTAATATTTGTTCAACTAGTACTATAGAAACTACTTGCGGACTAGTTCATTTGAGAATATATTTGTTACCATTTTACTAAAATACACACTTTTTATGAATTGTTTTTTTAACAACTAGTGAAAATGTAACCAGTTTTAGACCAATTTAGAAGTCTTCAAAATTTTCCTACACGGCAGTTGCTATATAAGTTGAATGTATATCTACTTATATTTGAAGTAGTGTTATATGTAGCGGTACTGGGGTGCTGTGCGCAGATTTGGTTATTTTTTTCTTAGATTTTTAATTAATTTTTTGCATAAATCTTTATAAGAGGAGAATATCATACTAATTGCGTAGGTGCGGGTAATGATTGGTTGATCAAAAGCTGCGATGAAAATATATCACTTTTAAACACATACAAAAAGGAATTTATTGCAAAAGCAAATAGCAAAAAAATTAACAATTTTAATGTTTTAGATACTAAGCTGTTTATTGTAGCTAGTAGCTGCTTAGCTTTTATAAATATGATAAATGTTAAAAAAAATAGATATGTATGTAGGTATGTAAATAAATTAACTGAAATTAAAAATACTTAAAAAAAAATAAAAAATATTATGGCATACTATCAATGTTATGCAATAATTGGTAAACATGTTATGACAGAAAATTTTTAAGATAATTTTTCCTATTTTTATGTCAAACCATAAATGTTATACAACAACTGGTAAGCCATACATATACATATGTATGTATATATGTATATTCATGAGATAATGTTTTACTAAACAGTTTCCAATTTTTTTTTCATGACATAAATATTATAAGATACTTTCTTTCATGCCATAAATATTGTGCAATAATTGGTAAGACATAAATGTGAAGACATAAATATTATGAGACAATATTTTTCCAAAATTAAAAAAAAAGAAGCGAAATATTTTTTTAAATTTCTTATGTCATACCATAAATTTTATGTAATAATTGGTAAGGCATAAATATCATGATATAAATATTATGAGACAATTTTTTTCTCAAATCTTTTTCTTTTCGAGAACAGATTATATGCAAACCAAAAACCACTAACTTTGACCAATTAGATTAGCTAAATTTAAGCTAGGCTTAAATAAATTCCTTATATGGTTCCACATTGATACAGATTTTCAATATAAAGCAAAACTAAATTGGTTAAAACCGACTTGCAGTACTTTTTACAACATAAGTACACATAAATATACCTATGTGTATACTTATATGTACATATGTATAATATATAAAGCATAGCATTAGTAAATATGATAAAATGATCTCATGTAAGCATTCATAATCGCTTTAACGCATACCATAGTTTATTTAATCGCCCACGCTGCCAATCTGTGCCTTAGCTGTTCTTGATCTGATTGTGGCAACAGTATTAGTTCCACTCACTGCCCAATCAGGAAGCATGACAAAATAGATTTAGCTCGCCGCTTGCTTTCCAGAGCAAAATGCCAAGTGAAAATGAAAGCAAATTGCAAGAAATGGCCATGAGCTTGCCATTTGTAAAGAGTCTTTGATCGTGATCGTATTGAATACGGTCACTTACACATACATATGTATAAACAATTTTTTTTGTTATTTTTACTTTATTTGTCATAATTTTTATTCTGTTTTATGGTTTTGATCTACTATAATTCACTTCACTCTTTAGCACTTCAACAAGTTAGCAAGACAGCGCGACCCACACCCATTCGCACTCATTAGTAGTGGAGGGAAAAAATCTCAAAAAATAACAATAAAATTAATAAGTAAAATATACATACGCCCCATAATTGCTAGGGAAAGACAATAAACAGCTTAACTCAAGTGGTAACAAAGTATTGTCGCTACCATTTATCAACAGTGCGTTGAAAAAGTATGGATGCCGAACTAAAAATATATAGTAGGCCATAAAAATCAACTTTATATATATTTTTTCAGTAAGGCCAAGGTCTTTCGCAGGTCCTAAAAGCAAGGACTTAGTCATGTTATTTTGACATAAAAGTTTTTTGAAAAGTTCTATGTCACACCGAGGACACATTGAGGGTCTCGACGTTGGCTGCAATGGAACGTTAGTAAAGATAAAATGCCATTTATTCAAATGTGTACCAATGATCTGATAAATCCGAACTATTTGGCCTTGCACGAGTATTTACAAAGGGCCTTACTACAATAAAATTCAAAAGGGTGAGCTAACGAGCCTCTTTTCTCTCTGCCTCTTTCATACGTTCATATATATTTTTGGTCCGGAATACTTATATTTTAAATGGGATAAAATATTGAAGAAAAAAGTTAAATTGGACTTCTGAAAGAACATAGTTTTAAGGGCACTCCCTATATCGATGTCTTCTTCAGCAAAGAAAGATCTCCGAATGCAAATTTTTCCAAATAAGTTCGCATCTAGAAGCTGTTAGTGGTTTATAATCCACTAAAAATGTTAAGAGCTAATGACATCAGCCAAAGAACATGAAACCACGCTCGAACAACCAACAAACTCTTTAATACTGGTTTACAGTTTAAGACACGAATATTTGTATTATTAGGGTAATACAATATTGAATTTGACGCGATATAATTTATACTAAATGAGCTTTTATGGAGACACCGAGTAAGATGCACAAATTTTGCGAATTTCTGAACTCCCAAATTGATATTTTTCTTCATGGTCTTTGAGAAAGTTTAACTAGATTAGGCTAAATGAGGCTGCAAGGCTGCTTTTCACAACTTTTCCGCTACGTCTTTCATCTAATGAAGTACATTTTTCATGTCTTCAACTGTTCCAGTTCTCACTCTCCACAACCAGTTCGCCTACAACTCCGATATTTTTTAGTTGCTAAAGACGGTGTGTACGCTTAGTCAAGTGGATTAACTTAAATGTCCATTAGCGGCGTGTTAAAGCACTCTAACACGTGCTGCCACAACAACAGCAACCACAAGTACGCCCTCAGTCTCCACATGGACTACCGTCTTTGGTTAGTCAGCTGCGCGCTTAAGCAGTGGGCGTCCTTTTCCGGTGTGAACACAGCATTATTTATGCCAAAACAATAGCAACAACAATGCTAAAACACTCACCCCTAGCGGTCAAGTAGTCCACCGTCCATTTTTGGTCAGCCGACTCGACGGCTTTTGAATTTGTCGAACAATCAACGCGTTAAGTACAGCTTAAGTTCATTCCATAGTTCAACAGCTCGAGTTTGTTTGTACGTAAACTATAAAGTTTACAGCAGCAAAGCTTGTTGAGCTGTCGCTTGTTCATATTTGAGCCATGAATGAACCCACGCAGCGAATGGGTCACACCATTTTCAGTTCGAACATGAAAAATTATTTTTGCCGAAATTTTTAATTGAAAAACGATAGTTTATGTTGATGCTTCACTAATTATACGCTGTTATAGTAATTCGAAAACAAAACATGCACAAATTTGGTTGCAACTTCTGACTTTTAATTAATTTGTTTTTGTTACTGTTTCCTTTTCAGATGGTACACTATGTCTCGGCATCAGCGTTGACCTCACAAAATAGTTTGGCATTGCAAAATCACCAGCAACTCACATTTGGCCAGCTGTTACGCGCCGCCGGTAATATGGGTGACATCAGAGATTGTCCGGTAAGTGGCGCCTATTAAATTGCTTCCCCCGTCATATTACCAAATATTCGCATTTGCTAAACTTGTTTCTCGTCATTTTCTAGAATGCTTGTGGCGCTAAGATCGGTATCTGTCGCGCGCTGCTCAATCGTCCGGATGTCGTTTCGATTGGCATCGTGTGGGACTCAGAGCGACCCGCCGCTGATCAAGTGCATGCTGTGCTGAAGGCCATCGGCACCAGTTTACGTCTGTCGGACGTCTTCCATCAGGTCGCCGAACATCGTTGGGCACAAAACGTGCAACATGAGTTGGTCGGCATTGTCTCGTATTACGGTAAACACTATACGACATTCTTCTTCCACACCAAACTCAAGGTTTGGGTGTACTTCGATGATGCAAATGTCAAGGAGGTAAGTGTGACACATTTGCTTTATACGCCGAAAATCTTACTAAAATTAACTGCTTCTTAGGTCGGTCCCAACTGGGAAGGCGTTGTCGACAAATGCAGTCGCGGTCGCTATCAGCCGCTGCTGTTGCTCTACGCTGTGCCACAGCCACCTTCGGGCGGCACACAATTCGCGCCGGAGACCACACAATCCACGCTTGTACGTCGCGCCATAACACCGAGCCCCATCACGCCGGATAAACCGAATCTGGGCAATACACGCCGTGCCATCACACCAACACCGTTGCGCTCGCCCAACGACTATCAGAATTTGAGTGTTATACAAAAGAACATCTTTGCTGGCGCTGCTGTGGCTGCAACCAAGAACAACAACGCAAACAATGGCAACAACAACAACAATGATGAAACCGATGCTTATATACGCCGCAAGACGGTGGAGCACGTGCTGAATGCACAGCAATATCAGAATTTGAGCGTTGTGCAGGATAAGATCTTCGCCAACAATAACGGTAATGTTACGAATGCCCAAACTGCCGATGAGAAGGATGGCGATACTTTGGCCCACAAGATCGGTAAAGTACTTAATGCGCAGATGGTACGCAAATATCATCTGCAGCTGCAACGCAGTCAGAGCGCTGAGTCGGGACATGTCAGCGGTGGCTCTTCGAATGGCTCGTCACCGCCCAGTGATGGTCTGACAATGCCGGATCATTTGAATCAACCGAGACGTCGCGATTCGGGCAACTGGTCGGGTGACCGCAATAGCGCAAGCTCTGCCTCATCCACTACGCTGGATAATCCCTATCTCTATATGGTGGGCAAACGTAATCCACCCGCAGTGCCACAAAGTCCCACACGCAATGGTTTACCTTACGATCCCGGTTATGATTCGTTCTCGTTGAGCTCAACCGATTCATATCCACCGAAACATCATTTGAATCCACAACTGGCGAAGATACCCGAGGCTGCCGCTTCAACTATGCTCTCGGGCGATTGCGAAAAGCTGTGTCACGAGGCCGATCAGCTGTTGGAGAAATCGCGTCTCGTCGAGGAATCACACGATCTGGAGACCGCATTGGTACTCTGCAATGCCGCTGCCGGACGTGCACGCGCCGCCATGGATGCGCCTTACAGCAATCCGCACACCATGACATTCGCACGCATGAAGCACAACACATGCGTGATGCGTGCACGCAGCTTACATCGTCGCATCTTGGTAGAGAAGGGCGCTGATATGGATGCAATGCCAGAGATGAAGCATATGCGTGAGGGCAGCAACAGCAGCGTGAAGCATGTGCGTCAAAATAGCAAGGATAAGACTTTGGATAAGCTGCCGACACCGGCAAATGCAACTGCCGCCACTGCGGCAACCGCTGCAGCCAACAAAAGCATCGAGATCTACGCCACGCTGCCGAAAAAGAAGAGTCCACTGAAGGCGCTAGCAGCCGCTGTGGGCAACGATGACAATGCCATCGAGTACGAGCCAGCCGCACCTGTTGTTGCGAAGCCGGAGCGTGAGAGTCGCTCAATCTTCGGCCGTAGTAGCAGCAAATCGGAGAAGGAGAAACGCAGTCGCAGTGAAGATCGCAATAAGCTGACGCGTGAATTCTCATTGACGGAAACACTGTTGGTAAACGCCAAGGATACGCTGAAAAAGCACAAAGAGGACAAGGACGAGAAGAAGGAGAAAGATAAAAATGGCAAGAAGCAGCATAAGATACGGCGCAAACTCTTAATGGGTGGACTCATAAGACGCAAAAATCGCTCTATGCCTGATTTGACCGAAGCTGGCGATGATGCCGCCAACCAGAAGGAGGCGCCCGCACCGCTCGCCACTTCGGTGGACGACAGCTCAGTCGGTTTGAATGGCAAGAACGGCATGAGTGGCTACATTTCCGAGGGTCACTTCGACTATCGTGACTCGAATAATGCAAATCCGAATTTGGAGCGCAGCAAATTGATGCGAAAGAGCTTCCACGGTAGCGGACGACAATTGACTGTGGTCGCTAAGGTAGCGCCACCACCGCCCATGCGCACAAGCTCAGCGCTAACACCACAACAATTGCAACAACAGCTAGCACTGCAACAACAGCAGGACGCTGCGGTGTTGCAACATTTCCATCACGAAGCGAATCTCTCCAATATTTCGGTTATGAGCTCCAACACCTCCATCAGCGAGGACTCATGCCAGACCATTATCACAACGTGTGCGCAGGTGCACAACGAACAGAGTCCGCTGAAGGACACCTTGTATCAGACAACAAATGGTGTGGCACAATATCAACACTATAACGGTTATAGCGCCACACCAGTCGATTTGGGTCGAGATGAAGTCGATGTACCAGCAGGCGGCGCAAACGGTAATGCTAACGGCAACGTTAACACCAACACTGGCAGTAATACAACCGATGCACCACTCGAACTACCGCCATACCCGAGCCCACCGCAATCGGTTTGCCATTCGCGTCAAGCCAGCGAAGATTTCCCACCACCACCGCCGGAGATCGATCTGGAGCCGCTGAATCACCAGATCAGCCAACTGCAAGTACTCGAAGCAAGCAAACAGCAGCGCAGCATGGAGACGCTTGAGGGCACCACCAGCATTTTGGCCCAACTGCAGCAGCGACATCAACTCATGAAGATGCGCAAAGAGCAGGCAACACCCACCTGTGAACCCACAAATTGGCTGAAAGAGTTACAGGCCAAGCAAACCGATCTCAGAAATGCCCAACAGCGTGCCACCACAGACTCGCCAATCGTGCAGCTGACGCAGCAGTCGTCCAATGGCGTGCGCGAACTGGCGAACCGTTTCGAACAAACGAAAGCAACCAGCACCGGTGAACAACCATCGCTACGTTCATACTCATCACAGGAGCTGCTTAACCCCGCCAGCAAACCCACGATACGCACACAAATGAATGGTCTACCGCCAGCGCCGCTCGCGCACAAGAGCGAATCGGATGAAGTGGATTGTGCGCCTCAGCGCCTGCAACGTCTGCCGCCACATCAGGTGCTGCCAAAGCCGAAATACGAAGTGCCACAATCGCAAATCGCCGAAGAACTGCGCGAAGTTGAGATGCTCAACACAATGGTGCAGCAAACGCTGAGCAATGCGCAGGTAGCGCAACAGCAACAACAACACCAGATCCAACAACCACAACAAGGCGCGCAACAGAGCACCGCATTGCCGAAGCGCGTCAAGAAGAAGAGCGTTTCATTCTGCGATCAAGTAATACTTGTGGCGACGGCAGACAATGAGGAGGACGATGACTTCATACCGAATCCGATTTTGGAGCGTGTCTTGCGCACAGCGCAAAATCCCAACGAGAAGGTGACCGCGCAACTTATACAACAACAACAGCAAAATATGATACGCTTGCCAACAGAAGCGCCATCGCGCATAGTGCAACCGCTGCCACCAACAGTGCAACAACAACAGCAACAGCATCAACCACAACAACATCATGCCCAACAACAATTGTCGGCGTCGCTACCACTGGCGCAGCAGTCGCCAATGTTGGGTAACGATCGCCGGCCCTTGCCGTTGCAGGGTCAAGATATGCAACGCTACGTGCAACTGCAACGCCCACAGCTAGAAGCGCTGCGCCAACAGCAGCAGCAAATTCAACAACAACAACAGCAGCAGGAGCAGCGCCAACAGCAACAATCTGCCATGCCATATATGCCAGCGGGACAGGTGTACACGCCCGTGCAAGACATCTATCGCATGCAGCACCAGCAACAACAACAACAGCAGCAACAGCCACAGTACGCAACTCAGCTGACGTCAGCGCATCAGCAACACGCGCTGTACGATGAGCGCATGCATGCCAACAACAACAACAACAACAACACCAACAACAATCATGCATTGCTTGCCGCGCGCACGAGCATGAGCGGCATCGCTAATGTTGCCACGCAGCAACATATGCAGATGCTAGCAGCTCAACAGCAGCAACAGCAACACTTGGATGCACAATCCAGTTATGTGAGCATACCGCGCTCACACGTCAACCATCAGCAGCAAAGCTACTCCGTGCAACTACAGAAGCACCAGCAGCTCTTGCAACAACAACAGCAACAGCAACAACTGCCAACTAATAACGGGTACTATCCCGGCGTGCCAGGTTTGGACACAGCACCGCTACCTTCACCCTACCAGCGCGTACCCCTGCCACACGGCTATGCCAGCGAACAATTCCCATCGCCTTCCCTTAACAATATGCCGAAACCACAGCATCCCTACCCCTCACCCAACACAACCACACACCTTACCAACGGCGCGCCCTCACCCTACTTCCCCGTGCCGCAAAATGCCGCCGTCGCGCTAGCCAGCACACAGCCGCCGCAGCACACCAAGGCATCGCACCAGAAGAAGGTCAGTTTCGAGCCCGGCACCAAAGGCGAAACGGACTCGCTCTGCAATGGCAGCAACAACCACAGCGGCAACGCCAGCAATTTGTCAGCAGCGTTACCGCCAAAACCGTTGGGTCTCAGCGCCGCCATAGCCAACAACAGCGCCGCTACCACGCAACAGAACGGTCTACCGCCAGTGCTGTTGGACAGTAGCGTCAATGTGACGGCCATACCGACGCGCGTCTACAACAACGCCATCGTCAAGGCATCCGCCAAAGCGGTGGAGTGCAATCTGTGTCGAAAGCGTCACGTCATCGCGCCCGCCGTCTACTGCACCAACTGCGAATACTACCTGCAGATGTTGAACAGTCGGCGATGAAGCATGCGCGCCATCAAGTAACGCGTTGGGCAGCGTGCGCTCAGCGCCATGAAGTAACGAGCGTTGACAAGCGCGCGCTCAGCACCGTGAAGTAACGCGTTGGCCAGCGCGCGCTCAGCGCCATTGGCGTTTTGAGCCGCCGCGCTCTTAATAAGCAATAATCGCTGTGCGAATTTAGTTTTGCATTTCACTAGCGTTAAGCATTCACATTGCTCATTAATCATAATCATAGAACTTAGTGCTAAAATAATTCATAAAATAGTTATAAAATTAGACTTTAAATGGAATTTATGAAATCTCAAGCAAAGCTGCCGTACATTGCAGTTCAAGTGCAATTTGTTAGGAAATAAATGAAGAAGCTTATTGCAGACACTAGCGCAGGTAAGTATTAACTCACACGTTATATTGCATACATACATACATAAATATACTGCAAACTGTGGCCTTTGAAGTATCACATGCTGTTAATTGGCGCAAACCTATAAATTCTAACCTCAAAAATTAAAAAAAAAAATTGCATGCAATTCCTTTATGGTTCTACATAAAGAACAATTGGCATATACGCATAAATATATCTGAAATTTTAAATATAAAAACAACAACGAAAATTCGCTTTAAAACCTGAAATTTATAAAAGCTTTTAGTCCTTGACTATCAAAAGAAAATGCATAACTCTTCCACTTCGTTTAACAAAACAAAAATTAGTTAGTGCTTGTATATTACATACACACACATCTATGTTTATAATTATTACGCATATATATACAAACATACATACATTTAAAAATAAAATTCATGAAAATCTCATAAATTAAAACCATTTATAATTATACTTATACATATATATACATACATATATAGAATTATTTAATATACTTATGCTTACATATCTACGTTTAAATAAATATTTTTTTAAATTAGTTTTTAACGTGTAATCGTTTGCTTGTGTGTATGCGGCTGTCGAACGGCCCCTACACCCGCATTCGTTTGCCTTTCACAAAGTAGTTTTACTTTATTTTTATCCTTAAACGCTATTTTTACTTAATTATACATAATTTTACTTAATTATATATAATTTTATAATATTTGCTAATTATTTTTATTATTATACATATTTTTATAGTTTCCACATCCATAAGTTTTATAATGTTTTTTTTCACACAGAAAAAAATGAGCAGACGAAAAAAACCGCTACCACTGCAAAGCAACAACAATAATTTGCCTAATAAATCAATAAATAAATAATATCTTTTTTACAGATACAAAAAAAATATCTATATTTTTATTTAACAAACCAAAAATAATATTTAAGAATTTTTTCTTTAAAAGCTTCGAGTGAGGCAGAGCTTTTGAGCTTAATATTTTTGCAATTGTTAATCTTTAGCGCTAGTTTGTTTGATATTGCTAGAATTAAAATTTTTTTTTTAAAGCTTCAAGTGAGGCAGAGCCTTTGAGATTAATATTTTTGCATTTGTTAAGCTCTAGCTCTAGTTTCGTTTTTGTTATTGCTACAACTAAAGAACTTTTTATTAAAAAGCTTCGAGTGAAGCAGAGCTTTTCAGCTTAATATTTTTACATATGTTGACCTCTTGCGCTAGTTTTTTTTTTTTGTTATAGCTTGAATTTAAAAATTTTTTCCTAAAAAGCTTCGAGTGAAGCAAAGCTTTTGAACTTAATATTTTTGCATTTATTAAGCTCTAGCTCTGGTTTGGTTTTTGTTATTGCTACAACTAAAGAACTTCTTATTAAAAAGCTTCGAGTGAGGCAGAGCTTTTGGCTTAATATTTTTACATATTTTAACCTCTAGCGCTAGTTTCTTTGTTATTGCTGCAATTTAAGAGTTTTTTCTTGAAATTAGCTTAATATTTTTGAAGAATTGCAAAACTAGAACTTTTATTAAAAAGCTTCGAGTGAGGCAAAGCTTTTGGCTTAATACTTTTACATATTTCAACCTCTAGCGCTAGTTTCTTTGTTACAATTTAAGATTTTTTCTTGAAAAGCTTCGAATGAAGCAGAGCTTTTGAGCTTAATATTTTTACATATTTTATCCTCTAATGCTAGTTTTTTTGTTATAGCTTAAATTATACTGAAGAAGAAACTAGAACTGAAGCTAGCGAGTAAATTTCCTTGGAAACATAGTGCTTTCCGCAAACTTTAGTATCTATCTCTTCTCTATCTGACCTGTAGTACACTATCTGATCTATAGAGCACCATCTGATCAAATTTAACCCGGACTGTAGTATATTATAGTCAGTATTGCTTCAAAATCAGTCTCTCAGTCGGCCATCGTCATTCATTGTTCTTCCTTCCAACGGTCATTCTCTTAAGGTCTGAGAACAGCAAAAGTTGTCTGAGAACAGCAAACAGTTGTTGGAGTTTAGGTCAGTAGACGAATATAGCACCAATTCATAGCCCAATAATTCAATTTTGGATGAAAGAATATATCACTCTCACTGATTAGTTTCTATGAAGTTCACTTCCGTTTGATAGGTTGGACACCCGCCCTTTCATACTCATGCGGTGAGGAAGACTTTGCAGGTCGTAACTTGTCAAAGTTGCAATGATGGAAACATCATAGATACTTTCTCTACCATTGTCTGACTTTTGTCAGACTAAGCTGAAGCATCTCAGCGGCCATACCTTTTACTATCCCGGCGAATTGGCTGGAATTAAGCACTGCCTTTGCGTCTGTCTCTATATACGCCAACTAGTTCCTCAGTGTTTGCGATATCAATATCGGATCACTATATGATATTTTTGTTTTTTTAGGGGTGGAAAATTCCTTCCGCATTATCAGTGCTGCTGTCACTCTTTTCTTTTTTAGTCTGGCCATCCATTTGCCGCGACTCTCATTCTGCCATCTTCATTGTCATGCGAGTATCGTGTCTTTCTTTATTCAGTCAATGTTTGTCTGGTTGTTTTCGGAAGTTTTCTTTAGCTCCCACAGCTTTTTCCTTTCGTGTACCAGAAGGTCAATTGGGGCATTACCGGTTATAACTAATATTGCATAACCTGACACTGTTCGGTAAGCTGATACAGTGCGATGCACCCTGGCCACTAACTTACGCCGATATTTCTTTTTAAACCCATCTTGCCGTGTTCACTACTGGAAAATCCTGCAGCTTCGTTGATAGTCGTTTCGAGTCTGGGTTTAAGTAGGCTCTCATAGAGCTTTCCCGCTGTGTCAAGCATGAATAGTGGACGGTATGCTTATGTCAAGTTGGGATCTGCTTTTTCCTTACTGATTAGCACCAGCTGTTACTTTCTCCAGGGTTTACGGGATATTACAACTTCGAGGCAGGCGTTGTACTTATTCAATGGTGCTGCCGGTCGCTCTGCAGCGATTTTTTTCACTATATGATACTGGTGCCATACAAACTGAGTTATCAAATTTAAGTCGTTGTATGGAAAACTTTTTTGTTCGACAAGCTAAGTATATTCGGCAAAAAGAATAAAAAAACCTTATATTCACAAATTTCGTCGTGTTTTGGCTACCCAGAGGATACTTGGTCTAAGACCAGAAGTCGTGAGCTGCTTGAGCCATATGGAAATGAATCCTTTCTGGCCACTCCCAAGTGAATGGCACTCAGAGAAATTTCCTCACTTGCATGGACCTCTACACATAGCATCATCCTCTTCACAGTATCATTTATTAGTCGCAATTATTCAGCTACCTTTTAAATACATCCTAAAAGTATGCAACAAATTTGTGAATTGATAAAGTAGCAACAAGAAGTCGATAAAGGGGTTTCGATGTAAAATGCAATCGGCAAAAAGAATAAAAAAACCGGCGGAAGTGTTGTTGCTTTCAACAGTTATAATGTTTACATTAAAATGTGAATAGTATTCATTACTTCTATACTCAATTATAATGAGACTAATTTCAAAGCAAAACTTATTTAACGACTTCAAATAAATTACATATTTATTGCTGCGCAAACTAAAAATAAGCAGATGACGACATATGAAACCATATAAGTATGTATGCATGTATGTATATGTGTATGTGCTTGCTTGCAGATAGCGTTTGAACAGTAAATTAGAAATTTTGAAATTCTAATGCTGACATAAATCATTAGCCTTAAGAATTCAGACATCGCAGACATTCAATGCAATTTCCTGATTGTGTTCAAATAAAGATAGGAGGAGCACACATTCGCTGAAATGTTTGCTTATGTGACTGTATTTGCAATATGTATGTTTGTGGGTCTGTGCGTACATAAATAAAGTGATTAAAGTTAAAGTGTAAAACTTCACTGGAGGTCATTTCGCCGGCGTACGTGAGAAAAGCGACGTACTTTGTACCGGAGCAAACTAAAATCATACTCGTTCTCATACACACATACATACCTACTTTACAGACATACTTAACTGCATACATACATACATACAGACAGCCGTGTAAGCACATATGCCCATAAATGTATGCGCATAGTTGGTGCAATTTTCCGACTGTATCACGTGTATGTGACGTGACTTTTCTATCGTAACGCCGCCGAAAGCAAACTTATGCCAAAAACAGTACACAACAACAGCAGCAAAAAGAAGCATGAGCATATTGTACATATCTATGACCCAATTTATGCTTCTACCACAAAGCAAATGCTCATACAATTGGCCAGTCTCGCTCTCGCGTGTGATGTTTATGTTTTTTGTTTACTTTTGAGAGTCGCGTCGATGGCGGCCAAACAGCCAAACAGCCAGCCACATAGCCCTCACAACTCGAGTGCGTATATGCGAAGTATAATTGAAGTTCTCTGAAATGTTTCGTATTTCGTAGTAGCGTGCTATTACGCACGTGAATTTGTTTTTGCTTTACTCCATACGACCAACACGAAGGGGAGCGCGATAATAGCGAAATGTACATACATACATTTATACAGATACTGAGTGCGGAGGGAGGTTAATGTACTCATAATAGTAGCGAAGAGTTGTATTTTTAAGCATGGAGAGTAGTAGAACTAGTACTTTTTTCAATGGTATTATATATTATATAAATGTGAGTGGGTATCTTGAACATGTTTACGTATATTCATAATCGTAAACTCGTTTTTCCAACAGTTCTATGAAAAATGGTATGGAAATGTTGATACTAAACTGAAGCCCTTTCAATTGACAAACAGTTCAAAAACATAATCCTAAATTATTTTTATTATTAAATTCAATTCCGAAAAAAATTAAGCTTTAGTCGATAAGTTCATTTTTTGAAATATATTATTATACTCTGTGTTTGCTTACTTAAGTTTGCCACAAAATTCGCAATATCCCTTTACGAAACTTCGAAGACTCTAAAAATACCGTTCTCACCACAGTCGGATCTAAGTAACCGGAACGGATTTGGATTTTTATCCGGCCAACTCGGCACCATGCCTCGAAATTAGTTCAGGAAGCTTTTATGTCGCTACAATAACAACAACAACTCTATAAAATATTTACATACATACTTACATATACATATATTATTTAAATGACAGAGAGAGCTTTTGACTTATCGTTTGGAATTTATACATACATACGTCTTTTTCTCTCCAAATGAGCTGCTCACTTTTCAAATCCGCATATCGAATCGCTATAGAACATTGCATAGAAAACTTTTTGGTTTGAAAAGATACATATATTTATAAAGTAATGCATGCAGGCAAGGTGCAATCTTCAAATAAATTTTTCAGATCCGACTGCTCTGGCATGTACATAGCTGTCATACAAACTGGCCTATCAAAATTAGGTTCTTATGTGAAATCTTTTGTAATGTGAATAATTTTAGAGCTTCTAACCTCTTTAACCTTGAACTCTTTTATAGCACTTCTAATTTTACCTAAATATTAAAGAAAGATGTGGAATACCAAGTAGAGTACTATAAATTCCTCAAAGGTTAAAGTAAAGAAAAAAATATTTTTTTTAAATTTCTTTGCTCGTTTTCAAATTTGAGGTTTTTTAATATTTTTTAATGTTTTTTTGGTTCAATAGTTTTGATCCAGCAGAAGTCTCTTTCGTAACTAAATTTTCTCTTAAAGAAATATTTAAAGAGCAAAGAAACATGTTTCAAAAACATTCTTATATGAAGACTTAGATCCATTTTATTATAAGGCTGATATGAACGTATTAAATTCCCAATTGATTATAATTGACTATGAAAATTATGTTTGGAGCTTCACTAAACTAGAATGGCTATATTAGCTAGAAATACAGTATGTTTGGGAGCATCAAACCGTTTCTGTAAACCAATTCGAATTAATTTTCATATTCTATAGTCTGGATTATATTTTGAAACATATTTTTCAATCGGAAAATGTGGTGTCTAATTCGCGCTTGGCTAGATTTTTTACTTATTTTCTCTATACAAGTGAGACAAACAGAGAATCTCGCAGATATTAAGCCTCTTTTAAATATTACTGCATTATTCTATGAGTACTTCTTGCATGCTATCAATATATTCATGGTTTTGATATAAGCTCTAGAGCAAAAATTATTTAGGGTTGTTCGGAAAATATATTAAAATCTAGGTTTCTCTAATTCCTACATCTTAAAGCAAGACCAGAACCTACCTCAAAGATTTGAGACTTAGACAAGCGCACAAGTTCTTAAGGCTGTATCTCCGAAACTATTGCTTGGATCAACTTGAACTTTAGGACAATATTCTAGAGGTGTTGTAGAATTTAATAAGGCAATAAAAAAATCGATTTTTGGAAACCAGTAAACCCATGTAACCTCTTAAGGCTTAAGGTGTAGTTAGGGTTGTGAAAACATGACAATTTTAAGTATTTTTTTCCAGTAAATTATTTCTTTTATTATAAAAATAAAAACATGGCGTCATTAAATATGGTTTCTATTGGACTTGACAAAAAATAAAAACTTTTAAATTAACCGAAACACCTTGCGTTGACCATTAGTAATCTTGGAGATACATTTAAATTCAATCGGGCAAAAAATTAGTTTCAATAATATATGTATAATGTTCTGTTCTAGCTGTTTTAACAATAAAAATTAACAAAATAGCGACAGGAAATTTGTTTCAGAATTTCGGGACCAAATCAATAAAGTTATTATTTTATTACTAAATTGTACTAAATTCAGTTTTTCCGAAAATTTACAAAGTCTCTTATATGTAAAATACTTTTTTTCGCCTGCCTCTAAGTAATTACTCCCTTCTATCAAAATACTACTATTTCACGAAGTTACAAATTGTGCAACGAGCACCCTACAACAACTTTACATGGTCGAATATGGAGCTGATAGCAAAACGTTTTATTTGTTTATATTGCTTTTTTATATTCGCTATTTATATATTCATATATTCAAATCTCGTGTTTACACTATTGCGCAGTACGAAAGGAATCGCAGTGGACTTTGTACCGGCCGCTTCTCAGAATAGCGCGCTTACATGGGGCAGCGAAGAAATTGATAACGCAATAGCATAACAATAACATTTGAGTTGTGCTTAATTCAAGTCAATTAAAAGTTATTTGCATTTTGCACCTACTTTTTGCCACACAGATGTTCGCACGAGTGCATGTACATATGTATGTATGTATCTGAGTGGAGGTTCATATGAAAATAAGTATGTAAATAGCTTGTGCAAAAATGCAAATTAAAAAGCTAGTTTCCATTTTCGTAAAACAACTGTACAACAAGTAGCTATGTGTGTGTGTGTATGTTTGTAATATTGTTAGTTTTATGGCGTGAAAACGATAATTTCGATTTGAATACTTATCGCTGTTCAACTCGAGCGTAATTGGTTCCTGAGCCTATAAATAGAAAATGCACTGGCAAATGCACATGCACTTAGATATGTATGAATGTATGGGTGTTTATATTATAAATATAAACACTTGAGAGATATTGTGTTTATAGCTCTTGTAATTGATTAGAATCTTTTATACATAAGTATGTACATAAGTATGTACTTACATATGTATGTATATGCAAATGTTTAGATTTCTTTATAAAATATTCAGCGTAATTGTTGTAGTGTAAAGATATCGATATATTATAGATATTTATTATTCATTAAAAAGCATTGCAAATGAACCTTAATAAATCATGAAAGAAATGTGGAATAAATTGCACAATTGCTGGAGGCAGAACAGCATTGAGTGTAGGGTAGGGTCGAGTGAATCGCGCCAGTATATCTACTTACATACATATGTAAGTATATGCGTATGTGTGTGCCTTGTATTTTGTTTACGTTTGTTTACAATTTTCTAGACAACGAAATACTTTCTAAGCGATAAATATATCGTAACCTCAAATCATATTCATACATACATACATACATATGTATGTATATTTATTTTTTTCAAAAGTCAAAATATATTGTTGTTTACTTCAAACCTTACACTTGTGGCTCTACCCACAGTATATATGTATGTACAAAAAAAAATATTTATTTTTTCAAACTTTGTGTTGAGTAATTTTTATACCCTGAACAAAGTCTGCATACACTCTAACTGGTTGCTTCATTTTTGAGATATTGCTCTGAAAGTTTGCATAAATCAGTTTTTTTGCAATAAGCTGCTTATTTATTGAAACATCCGATATCGGATCACTATAGCATATAGCTGCCATACAAACTGAGCGATCGGAATCAAGTGCTTATAAGAAAAACTTGTTCATTTGAGGCGATATCTTCACGAAATTTGGCACAGATTATTGTTAGAAGTTACCTTTCAATTTTCGAATATATTATTCAGATCGGTTTACTATAGCATATAGCTGCCATATAAATTAAACGATCAAAATCAAGTTCTTGTATGGACAACTTTTTTATATGAGAAGATATCTTCACGAAATTTAGTGAGAGTTATTATCCAAGGCAGCGTTACAATATCCTAAAATCTTTTTCAGATCGGATCACAAAAACATATAGCTGCCATATATAATAATCGATCAAAATAAAAATTCTTATATAGGAAACTTGTTCATTTGAGAATATATCTTCACGAAATTTGGCAAGGGTTAATACACAAAACAATGTTACAATATCTGAATAAATTGTTCAGATTGGATCTCTATACAAACTATTCGAAAAATTTTCAGTTTTTGTATAGAAAACTTTTTTATTTTACAAGATATTTTCTCGAAATTTGGCACAGATTAATGTCCAGGCCTGCTCTACAACCAGTAAATAAAGTATTCAGATCGAACTACTATAGCATATACATACATACATACTTATGTACATCTTATGTACATAGCTGCCACACAATTAGGCCGTTGAAAATCAAGCTAAAATTTTGTAATACACTTTAATGTTATAAAAAGTGCACCAGTGTAGGGTATTAGAGTTTCGCTGCAAACGAAGTTAACGTTTTTTCTTATTTTTATAATATTTTTATTTTTTTTTTAACGCAGACTTATGAATAATTATTTGCTCTTTCTTTCTTTCGCACGAATTTGGTAATGTTTTTTGCTTAAAATCAAACATTTTTTCACATACTATTTATTAAAACGTAATTGTTGTCTTCCTTTTCTTGTTATTTTCGCAAAAATAATGGTAATTATAACCTTTCATATATTTCTACATACAAACGTACATGGATGTACATACATACATATGTATGTGTCTACATGTGTACATACATAAGTATGTACACATACGAAAATACATTCATTAGCTTTTTACTTCTTCTTCTAAATTTCTACACAAAATATACATACATACATACATAAATATGTATACCTACAAATCGTCACCTAAAATGCAAAACAACTTATCATCAAAAAAAAAAAATTGAAAATCGTTGTCAGATATAATAACCAATATATAACCATTTTATAACGAAAACTCAAATTTTGTTTCAATATTAGTGCTTTCCATTATATCGTTTTTCCTTCGACTGTAAACTTATGAAAAGTGATGTTACGTTATTTTGCATTTTAGATGACGAAATACTTTATGATATGTAAATTTATTCCTTTATATTTAATAACACGTTAAGTAAAACAACACTTAAATAATACTCAACGAACAACAGTTGAATTAGTTACTTAACTATATTAAAAAAATGTAGAAAGCAATTTCAAAATTTACATACTAGACATTGAAGTTCGTATGATGTTTATAAAACTACTTGTCACAAGCGTCAGCACTGTCTTCTATAAATACATACTTATATATATGTATGTACATATGAATGTATTTTGCTTTTTATAGTTTCGGAATTTCAATTTTAATAGAGAATGGTTCTTAACTTTGAAACAGATTGCCTAAACTCCAAACACTAATTAAATTTAAATGCTACTTTCGAATATAGTATCACATACAAATTCCGGTCACTATTGGTTGTGCTTACGGCATTTTAGTTGAGTCTTGTTCGGATTTCTCTAGCTACTTATATTTAAAAATTTAAAATTAATTAATTTGTTTCCTTGCCCTAGAAGTAAGCGTCTCGTCTCGTCATTAGGCTATAGCCATATAAACATTTCATATTGGACAAAAAATAGAATAATTTTAATTGTTCAGTCTCTATAAAACACTCTAAACACTGTTCCAATCGGAATTTGTATGGTATATTATATGTGACGTCTTTTACCACCCAACTAGCCACGACTACCGAAACTCTATATATACATACATACATGTGTATGTATATACATATGTATATAGAAAGTCACAGAAATTTAGGAGAAGTATCTGTTAGCGCTTTTAATTATTTTGATTGGTAGTTAACCAGTAATTTAAACGATAGTTTTTTTTTGCAGGACATGTTGTTATCGGGTAGTTAATCAGTAACTTAACCAATACGTGGTTTGCAGGAGTTGTTTGTTACCTTTCGGATAATGCAAAACTTAATAATTGAAATTTTTAGGAACAATCCTACTCTCTTTTGTTTTCAACTACAATATTATTGTTGAATACCTTCATTTGTGAAGCCAGATGGTCTTACATTATGCTATCCACTGATTTTCGTAATCAAAACTTTTCATAAAAACTAATTTGTATCGAACATCGTACACATATCTCAAATCAATAAAATATACAAACATCAAAACATCAAATTGTTCCCTAATTTGGATGGTGATAATATTTAAATAACCGATATCCGTAAACCAACAGCAGAACAGAAAAACATTTCAAACATCAAGAGCTACCTACTTACATATGTACATATATAATGCTTATCTAGATAGCAGATACTTGATAAGCTCTTAGTCTGTGACGTATTTTGAGACAAGCCCACCGATGTTATCTAAAAAGGTAGAGCCGATAAAGTAAGATTATAAATCTACTGTGAATGAATTGCAATATATTATACCAAAGTTCAATGGTAGTAAAGTTAAACCCATTTAAATCAATGGGTGATTCAATAATAGCAAAAAATACAGATAGCAAAAATTAATTAAAAAAACTACCACAAAATTATTGCTATCAACTGGTGTCTTAAATATTGGTCTCTAATCAGCTGAAGTAGCAAACAGTTTTGGTAATTCTTCTCTATGTTCTATTTGTTTTGAACATTTTAATCTGGGATCAAGTTTAGTTTGTGACCTTTCTAGTTAATTTTGTTCCATTAAATTGTATTAATAGTCAATATAGCAATTAATAAACAGAATTGTTTTGAATTAGCGCTAAACAAGCGCTGCGGTGGGCTTAATATAGTCATATCAGCAGGAGAGGTCACATACATACATACATACGTATGTATTTGCCATCTGTATGTAAATATTTATGTCTATTAGGGTGCTACTCAAATAAAAATAGCCTCCGCTTAGAGTTGATCACTTGTACTTATGTTTAGTTAATATTTTTGTACATTAAATAGAAACATTTGAAAGAGTAAAAGTTGGAAAAAAAATTTAAAATTTATAATACTAAACTTCTACATATGTACATATTTATATCCATAGGTAGATAGATAGATAGGAAATTTAAGACTTTGCAATGGTCTATTATGCCCTCCCCTATATCGCAGAGATCCACAGATGGTTATTAAGTAGATTACCAACTCACAGCAAATATTGGGTAGTCGAAAAAGTCTTTTCGTATTTTGTCAATAAATGTCGTTGCAGTCGTATATTTCCAGTGCTACCAATCACATTGTGTCATACTATGTAGTGTTGGAAAGATGAGATTTTAAGCTTTTAACTACAAAAAAAAATTAAATTCGTGGGAGTTGAAAAAAAGTTACAGTTGTTCAATGAATGAGTCAAAATAATGAAGAAATTCGCTATATTTTGAAATTTTTGTATAAAAAAGGGAAGAATGGCACGCAAGTCACCAATAAAATATGTGAAGTTTACGGAGATGATGCTGTATCAGTTCGTGTAGCACAACAATGGTTCGCTCGCTTCCGTTCTGGAAATTTCGATTTACACAGTTAAGTTTTACACTGATGGAATTATGTCTCCAGCGGAAAAATGGCAAAAAGTGGTCGACTAAAGTGGCATATATTTGTTTATTTATTTATTATTATAAATATAATAAAAAAGTTGAAGTTTGAATAGAAATACGAAAAGACTTTTTCGACTACCAATATTTATAACCCCTAGATAGCTATTTAATAGATTACCAACTGCATAACTAATATTATGGTCATAGTTTTGGCAGTAAAATTAACTGCTGCTAAACTTTTTTTAGTCTAGGCCTTATCTTGCGGCGTCTAACATGTTATCTAGCTACGAAAACGTGATGCGAGATTACCGTTAAAAATGAAATTCATTGAGTTTTAGCAGTTCTTATTGTTATTGTATATAAATTTTTAATTTTTTAACTCAAGGAATATAATTTTTGTTTTAAATATTTTTTAGTTTTAATAACTTTTTTAAATTTTTTTTAATTTTAATATATTTTTTTTTTAATTTTAATATATATTTTTTTTAATTTTAATATTTTTTTTTAATTTTTGTTTTTTTTTTATATTTTTTCTTAATTTTTTAATTTTGTTTTCATTCTGATTTTGATTAATTGAAGAAATTAATTTGCTTTGCAAAAATCTAAATTTTGGACAACAAAATACCCTCAAAACCGGTCTAAATTAGTTTGAAAAATGTAAAAACGACAACAACAACCACCAAAGCTATGCGGTCATTTGTTGGACTTTGAATGCGACTTCATTCTCCCGAAATGCCCACAGAGGCCTGCCGCCAAAAAACATTCGGTTCATACATATATATATAAATATGTATGAATGTACAGTAAAAAATGTATGCAAATGTAGGCAAATAGTCAAATTCGCAGTATTTTTGGAATTATTATTAGAATAATTAGACTACTGCACGTTTTTTTGCACATGATGCTGGGCAACCCCAATTTCGCAATGAAGCAACGCCGAAAAGAGCTACAACGTGCGCGATCCAATGTAGCAGCCAATTGCATTCCGGTCTCTTTACAAGTACATAAGTATATACTCAAGTACATATACATGTATGTATGTACTAGGTATTGCGGCGTACGTGCATTTAAGGACGTAACTACGCTGCCGATCAGTTTTCAATAAGATATTGTACATACAATTGCCGCCGAAATGCTGAGTGATGATGGCTCAGCTGGTGACAGTAACAACGACCGAAATGTTTAGATCCACATACATACATACATGCATGCGAGTCTTCATACGTATGCAGAAAAGTCCATCAGACACCAGCACCGCGGTCGTGTGACTCACGGCACTCGCAATGAGCGTACGTGTATTCACCGACGACGCTCCGCACGCCAAGCACCCAAGCACATGCTGCAAAGCGCTGAGCGGCCGGCGTGCTCTTCGTGAAATCCATTGCGCGCTCACGTTTGAGTACTCCATTCAAGGTTTCCGTTTCGCTTTGTTTTTCGGCGTGTGTGTATAAAAGCGCAGGCACGCCGCTGTGGAGCAACATTCGTTCAACAACGAGCAATCAGCAACAAGTCAAAAGCTTGAAAGCAAAAATACAAAAGTGAAAACCAAAATAAACTGAAAAGCAAAGTTTTAACGGTCACAAAGTGAAAGAATTTCAAAATAAGTTCTAAATTAAACTGAAAATTTGTGTTTGTGAAATCGAAGAAAACCGAAAAACTTTACAACAACAATGAGCAATATTGCGAAGCAGAGTTGTCGCCTATGCCAAACGGCGGGCAAACAAATCAATTTCTTCCCCAATCCCTGGAAGACAGCCGCACCGGCCTTCTCCACATCGTGCACATGCAATCAGACAAATGCCGCTCAGAAACCGGAAACTCCTGCTATGATGTTCTCAAGGAAATTTCTTTCGAAAGTCTCTCTGAAGAACATAACAGGACGCCCCGTGCCACAAGAGGATCCCTGGAAGCCATGGCCAAATAGCGTGAATCCACACACAGGCGAAATTGGCGGTCCAGCTGGTCCCGAACCAACACGTTATGGCGATTGGGAGCGCAGAGGTCGCGTCTCAGATTTCTAGTCCAAAGCATGCTCTATTTTCTAACTAGCATTTAAGCATTTGTAAGATACAAACTATTACCCAGATATTTACGCGCATATTGTGTTGAAGCAATATTTATTTAATACTAGTAGTTAGTAAGCAACCTAGACTGAATAAGTGTGTTAATTTATATTGTAATAAATTACCAAAATATTTTATCTAAAAGAGAAACAAAACAAAAATTTCGTCTTACTTATTTCAATGGGTTTCCAGCGGAAGTGTCTTTCGCCTCTCTTGCTGAAGTAGCGTTATTCATGGTTTCTGGTTTGTCAAAGGAATACTTTGAGGTAAAGATGTTGTAATCTATGCCCCTTTTTAGGTGTCGAACTGCATTACCGACGCGCAGTTTAAATTGGAGCGCTATGAATTTCTAATTGGAAACTTGCAGCTGGCTGCGAGAATGTTACCCAAATCAATAACAAAAATTTTTAGTTTGCAATTTTACTTATAAAAAATCAAAAATATTAAAGAATCATAAATAGGTATGTGTGAAACTGTATACATTGTGACAAAAAAGTACCTGAAAATTGTAAATAAAACGCAAAATATTTAATTTTTCATCAATATTTATTTTGTCGCCTCGAAAGTAATCCCCGCCAAATATAATATGCCAACGATTTCTCCAGTCTTCAAAATACTTTTCTTAAGCACTTTTTTGGGATGGCCTTCAGCTCCTTCAGCGAATTTTGTTTTATCTCTTCGATCGACTGCAAACGGGTTTCACGAAACGGCAATTTTAGTTTGGGGAACAAGAAAAAATCATTCGAAGCCAAATATGGTGAATACGGCGGTTGATCGATGGTATTCATTGTGTTTTTGGCTTTAAATTCGGTCACAATTGTGGCTCGATGCGATGGGCATTATCATCGTGTAAAATCCATAAATTGCTCTTCCGGAGTTCCGTCCGTTTTTGACGGATGTTCTCACGCAAACGCTTCAAAGTTTTTTGGTTTCGGCTCGTTTTTTCCCCTAAATTCCGATGATTGTTGACTGCTTTGCATGTCAAACTCGTTAACCCATGTTTCAGCTGCAGTTATAATGCTCTCCTTGAATGTGGAATTCGCACGCTCAAGCTTGTCCAAAAAGACCTGAAGCTGAACTTTTTTCAAAAAAAGTACCATAATTCATAAGCTGAATTTTTTTTTAAAAAAAGTACGATAATTTTTGAAAAATTCAGCTTAATCGGGATGAGTCGAGAAAGAACGCATTCCATACCCAAAATATCTCACAAAATCATTCGAACGAGAGAGATGTTGCGCTCTATTGTCATCTCTCTAACACTTGCCTGACAATTTTCAAGCACCACATCCTTCACTTTTAATATTTTCATCAGTTGAAGAGATCGAAGGTCGTCCAGAACGAGGCATGTCTTCAATGATCTCGACCCTCTTTGAAGGCTTTGTATCACTCGTAGGCTTGAGTTTTTGATAAAACTAAATCACCGTAAGCCTTTTCCAACCTTCACACACGAAATAATTCTAACTAACTAATTAAACGTCTTCGAAGGTTCCACGCGGAAAGAATCGCCACCTTAAAAGCGACGAAACCAATCACAGCTCATTGTTTCTTTTGGGGCAGCACCTTCGTAAACTTTTTGGAGTTCCCGATGTGCTTCAGCGCCAACCAAAATTATATGACACATAAACAAAGTCACTAATGAGGAAATGCAGCTCCTTTTACATATGTATAGGTTAAGTTTATAGTTCACTAACTACTGGAGCCAGAGAATGTAAAGTATAAATATATGTAGTATGTATATACACTTTACATTCTCTGGCCCGACTGTCTCATATACTATACGATATGGCGGCCATACAAGCTGGCCGATCCACAATCAAATCCTTGTAGGAAAAACTTCTTAATTTGACAGGAAATTTGGCATGCATGCATCGTTGTACATATAATTGCTACAAGGAATCCACTTCCGAAGGATATTATAGTTTCGGTAAAATTAACGGCATTTTCTTTTTAAATACTTATAAGTAAATTAATTTTGAATTTTGACACATTTTTTGCTATTATGCATTTATTTAAAAAAAAAATCGAAAAAAAATTTAAACCAGCTTAGGAATGCATACATGAATGTACATACATATGTAAGTAAGTATGTGTCGAAGACTTAAATTATAATTTTTTTAAATAAGTTTGTAGGTGATTTACATAGAATAAAAAATAAATAAGTGTATATATGTACATATGTACATATGTATATACAAATGCATACCAATTCCTATTAGCAATTATTGATTCATAATATTTAAAGAACATTATCAACATTATCGTCTAAAGTGGCTAAGGTTCATTAAAACTAACTTGTTTTCGACGTAAATCGAAAATCTAAGTTAAATAAAAAATAACAAACAAATCCTGAAATATCGTATTCAAATACAAATATGTATGTAGGTATGTATGTGTTTATTAAATAGACCGTTTAACATGTGCATGTGATGATTGTTGTTGCACTCGCTCTTCACGTGCTTATTCAAATTGTCTGGAAACTCAATCTTGATCTAAAAACCAGAATAACGAAAACAAGTAAATATTTGCCAGCAAACAATTAATAAATTAAGAAAAAAATATGACAACATTTAGCAGAGAAAGCAAGTTTGCAGAAAAACAAGTTTCAAAATTTTGCTAATCCACAATTTATGTATTTACGCATTTATTTTAATGTGTACGTATTTACATAAACAAATGGACCAATGAACAATATTATTTTATAATAATATACTTATTTTATTTACGCGGCGAGAACGCCGGACTACGTGCATTAAAGGACGTATTATCAGTTCAGTTGTTTTCTAAATATATGTATATGTATGTATGTGTAAGTATATGTATATTAATATTTCCATGACCCTTTAATGAACGCCTGAACAAAGCCATAAATACAAAATAATACAAAAACACCCACCAGAGAACGTTAAATTTTAGTCGCCAACCGCTCTCTTGTAAGTGCTCTCACTTCGCGCAAGAAATAAATAAATTCACCGGCCGCTAAAAGCTTGTGGTGAATTTCTTAAATCGAAAATACAAAAAAGTAACAAAAAGTGTTCTCACCACAATTTTCATCGAAAATTTCAACAAATTTCGAAATGTCATACGAAAGAGAAAAGTCAAGTGGAAACAGCTGACAGCCAGCTTGTCAATTGTCATTATACAATTTCTATTGTGAAATAAATTTGTTTTATTCAGAACGCATTTCTATTAAAATATTTAAAATAATGAGTAATTTGTTGAATATTACCAAACAAACTTGTCGTTTGTGCCAGTCGACATTAAAGCAAGCACCAGCAAACGTTTTGCAAAGTAATATAGCTGCCTTATCCACGACAGCGTGTGTTTGTGCTGAATCCAAGCAGCCGAAAGAAAAGAGTGCACGCGTTGTGGAGTTTGAAAAGAAATTGCGTGCCAAGACACCAATTGGCAAACTAGATGAGTTCTCACAACATCCATTCCAAGAGAAAGAACCTCTAAAGCCATGGCCTAATGCAACCAACCCGCATACTGGAGAAATTGGCGGACCTGCAGGACCAGAGCCAACACGTTATGGTGATTGGGAGCGTAAAGGGCGTGTTACAGACTTTTGAATGGACTTTTTTTTTTCAATTTTTTGTTTTTTGAACGTTGTGTTATTACTTGTCACAAATGTTAAATGTAGTTAATGCAATTATTACTATTAAATATTGTTCCAAAATTATAGTTATTGTAAAGCTTCTATATATTATCAATGTCAGAAATTAAGAAACATCATCTTAAGCAGAGAAAATGCAAATGGTCAGGATAGGATTTTAAGAAAATATATTTTGGGAAAAACTTGATTCATAATGATCCTATTTTTATCTATAAAGTGTATCGTTAAAATACGAGTCGTTATGCTCGTCCTCAGGATAGACGAATCTACGTAATCAGATCACGTAAACACTGATTTATGTATATACAGTCAAAGACTGATATATGGTATATTGGCTTATAGAGAATGTTTTTTGTAGCTACAGAAAACTGTGCTTTTTATAACTAATTTCTAATGACTCGCATTATAGTCAAAAATCTGCCATTGGGGATACACAACACAAAATGGAATATAAATTTGGCCAAAGAGATGTTAAAGAGTACACAAATCTAAATAAACTCCTTTGACAATTTTGGAGACAACTCCATATACATTTTTTAACGGTCTGGCTTTTACAAACTTAGTGGCAGACTTAATATACCCTGTTCAGGGTATAAAAAATCGAATTATTCCTACTGACCCAAGGGTATTAAATAATTCTCAAGACAAATGGCAGCCCATTTGTTTACGAATAGCATAATCAAAATAAAACTATTTAGTTTGCAGTTTTCTTACCTCCCACGACAACAGCTGATTTCACAATTTTCTTTTCACTCAAAATTCTTCCGTGTTTCACAGCTGATTTTAGTTTAGTGGCTTTAAAATTTTAGTTCTTTTGTTAAATTTCTTTAATTTAATTTTTGTCTTTAATTTGAGTTTGTGTTTTTTGTCCAAAATCATGTGTTTTCTTCCATAATAATAACCGAACGGCATGTCGGACTATGGTCAGGAGAATCGGATCTTTGTATCCGATGATGCTGAAGATTTAGACCGAATTGAAGTGATTACTACATCGACGACGTCATCGCACAGCGAACTGTTTACGCAACTAGCAGGCAGTCAAAATTTGCTTACCACAAGTGGTAATGAACAGCAATTTAGGATTGTCACAGGTACTTCCACCGCAGATGATGTAAAAAGCAAACATAGCGATTGTGGCGGCAGTCGCGATGGTGCTGATGAGCAATGCGGCGACGAATCCATAGAGTTGATTAGTAATTTTGGTACGCTTCAATATAGGCGAGCAACTTCGCCATTGGCAGCGTTAGCGAGTAGTTTCAATCGTGGAGCGACACCCACAAATATGGTTAGTTGTGAATATGTATGTAGAAAAATTATCTTTGGTATAAAATTAATTTTACCTTTTCGCTTTAGATGCGTCGCTGGTCACAGACTTTGGCACGCTTCGATCGGGATAGACATGGCATACGTGAGAAAACTATTTATCGCATGCCGTCGCGTAGATATTTGCAAGCGGATGGCAAACTGCTCTCGAATAGTCGAGTTGACGCTGAAAATGAGATTGAATTGTTGGCACAGGAAATCGAGCAGCATGATGGACTCATGCAAGACACAGCACTCAGTCATGAACATAGACTGTATGTAAAATTTGTACGTAATATTTGTACTTTTTTGTTTCATACATAACATTTTAGTGAGACGCTCCGTGCCCTGCCACAACCACTTGCCACAAAGCGCCTCCTTAAACGAAAGTTAGCCATCAGCGTTGAACAGCACGCAATCGAGGAGACGCGTTGCAGCTGGTGTCACAAATTAACAAATGCTTTCATAAGTTTTCTATTAAGAAGCTGGAAACTCATTGGTGTTATAAGCCATACTATGGAAATATGGTATGATGAGGTGAAGACCATCGAAGGACATTTCGGCTGCAATGTTAGTTCGTACTTTAAATTTCTACGCTGGCTCTTGATGTTAAATGTGTTCGTGTTGTTTTGCGTTGTCTGCTTTGTCATATTTCCACAATTACTTTATAATACCACAGCAAATGAAATTAATCTCAACGAAACAGTATTAGCTGATAAATACACTGGAAATTCTAGTGAGACTGCTAGTGGACTATTAATGGATGTATTTACGGGCGAGGTAAATATTATAGATAAAAAGTTTACCCATTATGGGTTAAAATTTTTTTTTTTAATTTCAGGGTTTTTTGCAGAATTCTTTACTCTTCTATAGCGGCTATAGTAATGCGACATTTCGTTTACATCCCGCACTTAGTCAGTATAGCCTGCCACATGCTTACTTCATGACAATGCTGGTGCTGTACTTGCTGATTTTCATAGTAATATCCACCAAGTGCGTATCTCCGTGAATTGTGTGCAAATATTTTTATTATAATTTATGTGCTTTAAACGTATCTATCTTTAGAATGGCGCGCGTGTATCGCATAAGCTTCATTCAAGCCGCAGGCGGTGGCAGAGCCATACTCGTGGCCAAAACATTCTGCGCTTGGGATTTCGGCATCTCGAATCGAAAGGCGGCCGAATTGAAACATATCGCGATTTTTGCCGAATTCAAAGCGGTACTTAACGAGCGGGCTGTGCCCAAGAGAAAGCCCACAGTTTGGTGGCGTATATGGATTTTTTGTTCGCGCGCCATCGCCCATGTGCTAGTGGCTACAATAATAGGTGGCGCTGGTGTGGGCGTGTGGATTTTGCTGAAAGTAAGTTGTGTGAGGTGATAATTGTTATAATTTGTTATACAATATGCCTTAACAGGAACTTGACTCAACTGATGACGTGTCTGGCTGGCGAACTCTTTCAACTGCTGGTATTCTAAATCTCACAATGCTGCTTATGCAATCTGTCTTATCATGGATTTCGCGGTAAGGCGATTTGCATACATATTTTATATGGCTTCTTTATATAAGCTTATTTATTTACTTATTTATATAGGATGGAAGATTATCGTTCGCCGCGCCGCACACTACATATAGCATTATTGCGAAATTTTCTACTGGAGGCTGTTATTATAAGCGTTTTGGTCTACTTTCTGCTAACAAAATCATACAGTCAGGTGAATTGCCTGATATTTTTAATACTTGCTTCATTTATGTATGTTTTCCAATATTTGCAGTGTTGGGAGACTCATATAGGACAAGAATTGTACCGTTTCATAATAACGGATTCCTTCATCTGTTTAATTATGATACCTTTCTGCTGTGTCACACGCGCGCTTTTGTCAAGGTAAGTGCTTGGCGCTCATATATGATACAAATAATTAATTATTCTTTTTGCAAATTTTAGCATTTACTGGCCTTGGCTAGGTCGTCCCGACTTCGATATTTCACAAAAAAGTTTGGGTCTCGTTTACAATCAAACTTTACTGTGGCTAGGTTTACTCTTCTCACCGCTGCTTGTCGCAATCATCGTTTGTAAATTGTTCCTAAAGTTCTATATAAACAAGGCGCTCTTGTTGCATCTGTGTAAGCCCTCTTGTCACATCTGGCGTTCGGCCCAAACGCAAACACTTTATCTAGTCTTCACTTTTGTATCGGTACTGGGGGTCATCCTGACATTGGGTTATATAATGACACAGTACGTACACATAATTATATAACTATGAAATCATATTTGTAGTTTTGATATTATTATCTTCCTCTCTCTCTCCTATCATTTAGACTGCCAATGAGTGCCCAATGTGGCCCGTTTCGCGACTCCGGTTATATGTTTCAAATATTTATCGACGGTGTGCTGAAGTTACGTGAAAACCAAACACTTTGGCGCATTCTTACTCTACTTGTCCGTCCAGCTGCCGTGGGCATAATGTTAGTCACACTAAGCGCTCTCGTTTACTATTTGCGCGCCAAATCGCGTGCGCGTCGTCTTATGGTTAAGTTGCTTAAAGAAATGATCTATCTGGAGGCGAAAGACAAGGAGTTCTTATTAAATCGCATCATAAGTGTATCGAAAAATCGTGATTGGTCGCTTGTGGATGCAAAATCATTGGGCAGAAGACGTCAGCGTACTCCACAAACGCCACAAACTGAATTTTTTGTACAAAACGAAATCAATTCGACTCATTCTGCGCGAAGTGATGGCTTTATATTGCGCAGTCGTGATGTTTAGTGTGCTAGTTGTTGTTGTTGTGACATCATAAACACTCCTAAAGTCCTTCTTTGAAAATGACCTGCACGGCAGTCGGGTGTACGTAACCCGAACAGATACGTATTTTTATTTGGCAAAGAACGTTCTACTCGGCAGCACTCCTCAAAATTATATCTGGAATGTTTTCTACCACTAAAACAATAACAACAACAACCTACGTAATGAACCGGCCTGTCTTCAGAACGAAAGTTCGTTCTCGACTACAATAGTTACATAAGTTCATATATTATGTTATTGTATACATATTTTGTAGTTATTTACTTACTGATTTTTATCATATTCAATTGTCTGATTTTATTTAAATATGTTATTATTAGTATAGTTTTATTAATATTTTTATTTATAATTATATACATATAGATTTATTTATTTGTTAAATTTTAATTTAACAAAATATGCAAAACATTTGTATAGTTTTGAAAGTATTGTGCTACATTGACCGACAATATATAATCTCGAATTATTTCGAATCTAAAGTGGTTCGAAACTGACTGTCGTCGGATTAACAAAAGTATTAGTAAAAATATACTGAAAGCTAAATATGCATATACATAGATATTATATTTTAAATATACACAATATATACATTTATATCTACTTATGTATACTATTCATACATATACATATATTTACAATTAAATATTAAAAGCCTATTTTTATATAGTATGGTATTGATTATTTTACATATGTATGTTGAAAGGTAGGGGATTGAATATACTAACTATGAAGCGACCACTCCTATGTACGAACCTAACATATCGAAGTTAGTTGGAGTAAGATCAGAGTGTTTGTACCATTAGAGATCGACTCCAAAAACAACCGGGAGCTATTGCGTATACATCAAAACTGCAACTCATATCTCAAAACTAAGAAAATTTGAATGTGGGAACGTGTTGCTACGTAATTTTCATAAAATATATCTTCCATTAGTATATAGAATATTTACTATAGTACTAGTACACAATTTTAAGGTACTATATCGGCTTTTCCGGTGCTGATTATATATTTATTATTTTATCTATGCAAAAATTTATTCTCGAAGTATCAGATTACTAAATATTGTTTTATATATAACTTCAATATTTTTATTTATTTTTTTTATTACCTGTAATCATTACAAATACCAGGAAAAAATTTGTATCAACATATTTTTAAATTAACTCAAACTTAACTCTCAAAAAATGTATTGATTGGTTTATATAGTTAATTACTTTTACAATTTTAAATTATTTTTATTATTACAAGTAAAATTTGTATTATTTCACAAATATCCAATTATATCCACCAACATTCCAATAAGAGTGTTAATTTTCTTATTGGCAGCACTATCCACAGTGTTGTATGCCAAGCACAGGGCTGGCAATTGGTCTGTTCAAATTTGTTTTTGTTTCTGTTATGTGCTTTCTCTCTACATTTATTGGTGCATTCTCAAAGACGCCGTGAAATTGTTCACACACAACGTAGAAGAGAAGCGGAAAGTTTTTGTTTACGTAGTGCTTATTAAAGCAGCAACAACAATTAAATTTATCCACAAAAAAACGTGAATTTATATGCACAATCTTTTATAAATTAATATTTGTAATAATAGTTTTTTATAAATACCCAAAGCATTTGTGTAAAATTTGGCTAAAAGCCAAGTAGCAAACCTTACAACTATTCGCTTAAAATTCCAGCATAAAATTGCAATCCGAATCAAGGAGGTTAAAGACGAGGCGTATATTCGTTTAAGTGCAAAAATCGCTCACTTGAAATTGTGAAAGTTTATTTTCTGTTTTTCTAAATTGCAAAGTGAATTTTGGTATAGTGTGAATAAAATAGAGCATTCATTTAAGTGTAAATATTTCAAATATCTGATACATATTTTGCATATTGTGAAATACATACAGCATACATACATACATACTACATCACAGAGTGCAGTGATTAATAAGTGAAAACTGGAGTCATCGGCAGCTGAAGCAAAAATGCAGAACTATGCGGATGCCCTGAGTGCCAAGGGGTATCGCAGTTTTGGTTTCGATACAGACATGGAAATGGAGTTTGATTTGAATAATGGGCACGATTTGAAAACCAAATCCGGTAAGTAATTTTTTAAAATATATAAATTTTTTAAAAACTAAATAGCCTAGTTGTTCGCAAATAGCATATGCTGATAAACAGACACAAATAGCAAGCCAGAGACCGGCGTACGTATCAGTGAAAAACGAATTATGTGTTGAAAATACTTAGTTTGCACAATATGTATTTTTGTAAGTAGGTTGAGGTGGCAGTAAAGATGTCTGTCTATAATAGCAGAGCAGTTGATTTTTTGTATGACGCAGTTTTTCCAAAAACGCTAGTCTTTTATTTTGTAGCTGACGCGTTGGATTGGTTCATGACATTCGAAGATAATTTCATTTAAATGTTGACCGCGGCTGCGTCTTGGGTGGTCCATTCGGAAAGTTTAGCCCGAATTTCTTCGGAAATGCAGTTGCTGGCTTATTTCTGTAGACTTTAGACTTGACGTAGCCCCACAAAAAATAGCTGACGCTAGCGTTTGTCATAGGTACGTATCGCATGTATGCATGTGCGTATGTACACAGGTACGAATTGATGGGGTGCTGCGCTGGCGGGTTGGTTGAGGTCATTGTGTTTGTTTTTGAGGAGCGCCAAGCTGGCCTATTAAACTGAAATTGGAACCACTAAAACAAAACAAACAAATATTTGCCAAGATTGCTCTGGTGTCGTGTGTCAGTGCTTCTAAAAAATTAAAATAAAATATCTTTATTGATTTTAAATTCTATGGAGCGAAAGCTATAAATTATGTGCATAATTTTTTACCGATATCTTTATTTAAAGGACCATAGAACCTTAGGCAGACTTAAATTTGTCTCTTAAATACTTAATGAATTAGAAAACTCAAGTTATGAATATTTTGCAATTAAAATAAGTAAACAAGTCATATTCCGTGGAAAAATTCCTGTCTGACAAGATTCTTTTTTGACGTGTGCAACAAATGCTTGCTTCTGACAGCCTTCTAAATCAATAAGTATTCTTTTGTAATTGCTTCAAACGTGTTATTTCAACATTTAGGTTCTATACTGTATGGGCATATGTACATTAGATGTATGTACGTGGATATAGATGTGCACTGTGTATTCACATACCATATGTATGTATGTATGGACAAGTTTAATTTTTTTGTTATGATAAATGAAAGCCTAATCTATTCAGATTCCCTACCATAATAGCTAGTAACTTTTAAAAATGATTTTAGATGAACAAAATATGTGCAATTACAGTAAATAAATATACAAACATACATATGTAACAAACTTGTTATCTTTAAATTCATTAATGCCTTGAAAAAATCTTAATCAAGATTAAGAGTTATTTTTTGCATGTGGAGACATGTGAATTGTATTTGTAAGATGTTTTCCGATTAGACTGTTTTAAGTCAAAAATACTTTGATTTCATAAAAATTATATTTTTCTGATGAGAAACTTAAAATCTGTAATTATAATCTAAATATACCGACATTTTATTGTGTTAAATTTTTAATGTCTACAAGTTAACATTCATATATAGTTACTTATTCAATTAGATATGAAAATTACATTAGACTTGGAAAGGGTTGTTTGTTACTTATTTTAGTGCTACTCTAAATTTCTAAATTTTATTTCACATAAAATAATGAAACAAATAAATTGAAAAGGACAATATTTTGGTTTTAAAATAGTTTATGAATTGGGCATGGGGGGGCGGGCGAAATAGCCAATTAATTTGTGTTTCCAATGGGTTAGTCTTCACAGGCTTATAAGCATGGATATTGACTTGACTAGCCACCTTTTTAAACGTATTTAGATTATAAACGTTATTTTTAAACTATCTTATTTTATTTTAATCGAGATTTTTTTGTAAATGTGAACATTTTTAATTCTCTGTTTATTTTTCACTTTCCAAAACTCTTCTTGCAATTGACGTTTTCAAAATCAACCTTTTTTCTCGTATATAAACTAATTTTAACCCATACCTTTAATATTGTCGTTGTTTTTTTTTTTGCTTAACCTAATATGTAATTAATGTGTACTTATATATTTTATATATGTTTTTATGATTTTAATTATTTTTGAGTATCCTCAAATATATTCTTTGAATAAAAAATTATTAAAAAATTAAATCAATCGTTAATCATGTTGAAGATAAGTACATATTTTGTCCACCGTTTATTGTTCATTATTCATCATAATCAACGTTTACTTGATCATTCATTGAACCATTGTTTGTTCACTTATTTTATCTATATATACTTTTTATATCCCAAAGAGCTTATTAAAATGTTAAGTGTGTCGATTTATCAGCATAGAACTGTCATAGTTTTTGTTGGTACATATTTATATACCAGTTTTTTCCGTACATACTTATAGAGGCGATAATCTTTGTTAGATAGGAATTTATTATCAAACAAAAAAAAGACATATGTATGTATGTGTATATGTACATACATAAATATGAATGTAAATATATACATATATACTTCTAAAAAAATATAATTTAGGTATAAAAGAGGAATTTACGTACATATGTATATATGCTAATCTCATAAATATTGATTTTTTATATACATATATGTACATATGTATATCAGGTCAGTTAAAAAGTCCTCGGCCTACCTTAGTAAAACAGATAGTTCCCTTCAAGGGTGTTACATTGATTATAGCGATCTTCCAACTTTTCGATAACATTCTTGTAGTACGATTTGTCCTTAGCTTCAAAATAGGCCTCAGTTTCGGCGATCACCTCTTCACCAAAATTTCTTCCAAATGAGCATTTTTTGAGATCTAAGAAAGAAAAATATACGCTTTGAAGAGCAATAATCGCATTGCCTAAACAAAAATGTACTCAAACATTGCATATCTTCTGTTTACTGCAAAATTGCGTTACTTAGTAATTGAGGTTAGTGTTCTCATAACTAGAATCTCAATTTAAATATTTTACACTTTTCTTATAAGTATCCACTTGCATATGTAATTAGTGCCTACGTCCGCACTTTTGGCAAATATTAACCGTAACTCGGAGATACAGTGCATTGCTGCCTACTGCTGCTTAGTCATAGTAAATAACTCGCATAAATATTTCAGCGTTCGCAATTGTTGTTGCTCACTAAAATTAAGTGATTCAGCGATTACCAACGCTTCCATTTCGCGTAAATTTAAATTTTAGAATAATATTATTCATTTTATCTTATCTTAAGTGGGTTTAAGTTAAGTGCATATGTACATATGTACGAATATGTATGTATTCATATGTAGAAGCTATGCACATCTACAATCTACAGTTAATTATATTTTTGTGACGAAACTTTAATCACCCAGTCGATAAAGAACTTATTCTTTCCCCCTTTCAATCAAAGTTTTAATTAAATAATATTTTTAGTTCATTTTATTTCTGCTAAAAATGCCGATTAGAAGTTTTTTTTTAAGTCAGTTTTTTTCTCTTCCTTATGTGATTAAATTAGCACGAATAGTAATCTAATCATGTTTTATCACACCGTCCTCAATAAGTAATACAAAATTTAATCTCATTGATTTACATCTCTAAAATAGGTAGTAAATGTACACATTTCGAGTAGCTAAAGTCCGGAAAGTAATAGGACTGATTTTCTTCCGCCGCGACTGTACTTCGGAGCGTGCGCCCACCGACTGGATTCGGTAGAGAGCGTTCCTAGCTAACGAACGAGCGGCTGATCAGTTGTCTGCGAGCACCTGAATAGTCAGGATAAACATTTTCGCCCGACTTGTTTCTGTGAGTGGTGTAAGCCGAAAATGCAGCGTTCGTTAGAGCAGAGGCAGGCGATTTAATTTTTCACACAGAAACACACTCGGTAAACCTGCGACAAAGCCAAATTGATATGATCAGGCAGGCTTACACAGATGTTGCTTTAGCAAGAAGTGGTGTATTTCGGTGGCACCAGACCTTTTCGTAGTAACTTGAAGAAGTCACTGATGAAGACCGGATGAATGAGCAAGTCCAAAGTGAAAACGATGCTCATTGTCTTTTTTGATATCGAAGCCATCGTCCACCATGAATTTGTTCCACCTGGACAAACCAACAACGCCAAGTTTTACGTGAAAGTCCTTAAGAGACTCAAACGAGGGGTCAATCAGGTCCGACAAGACATCGCGGCCTATTGGAAGTTGCACCACGACAACGCCCCGGCTCACAGCGCCTTTCTTGTGAACAGCTAACTAACCAAGGCCGGCATCCCAACAGCTCAGATGTGACCCCTCCGGTCTTTTTTTTTTTGTTTCCTTGCCTGCAAAGGCTGATGAAAGGGGATCCAAGCAGCTTGCACCTCGGCTCTCAAGGCTATTCCGGAGAATGCCTTTCGTGACGCCTTCAATGCTTGGAAATCCCTCTAGCAGCACTGCATCGACGCAGAAGCTTATTTTGAAAGTTTTTAAAGAATTGTAATGATTGATTCAATAAAGTTTTTTAAAACAACTCAGCCCTATTACTTTCCGGAAAAACCCTGTATGTATTTTTGTGCGAAATTGACGCGTGCTGAGTCAAGCAATCTCTAAATTGTTTGAGAAGTTTATTTTGGTACTAATTCTTATCTTTCTAACTGCAACTGATTACAAAAGTCAAGTTAGAAAATATTGGATTTTTTTATTACGAATTCTATTTAAAGAAAAATTAGTTATATCTCTATCATATTTTACATTTTTGCGTGATACAATTCAAAAACCTTTCCGAAGTTTCACACCCAATATATTTACCTATGGGGAACTAAGTGCCGGCTGATTTATGCACATACATACATATTCATTCGTAAATGCGCACATAATTCTTATAAAATATTGTATAAACAAATTCATTTTGACGGATGGCAAATCGTGGCCCACTCGCTTGTGCATCCACTTATTTATTTAATAACAACCATAATTGATTGGACCGGATTGCATATTCATATGTACACACCGTGTGCACTCATATAGATATTGTATGGCATATAGCCGCTCAACAATTGCATTAACGTAATTGAAAATGACAACAAAAGATTAAGACTTCTATTATTAATATGAAATACTTATGGCTTAGCTTAGTTCGGTAAATGTTCCCTGGCTGATTGATGGTGCCATTAAGTTGTGGCGTTCGAGATTTTTGTATATAAACTTGATTTAAATTTCATAAATACTAAACATGTTTAAGGCTCTCGGATATTTCTGCTTCCCTTAGATATCAGCATATCTAATAAAACCTTGGAGCTTCCAAGTGTAGCCAGGAGTGGAGATCTTCCTCTTCCTCTGTTTACCCTGGCGGGTACTGCATTGAAAACTCTAAGAGCTGGCGTGCTTTCATCTATTCGGACGACATGACCTAGCCAACGTAGCTGCTTCTCTTAATTCGCTGAACTATAAAAAAAATCGTCGTATATCTCGTACAGCTCATCGTTCCATCGACTGCGGTATTCTCCGTTGCCAATGCATAAAGAACCATAAATCTTCCGCAGAACCTTTCTCTCGAAAGCTTTTAATGCCGACTCATCAGTTGTTCTCCATGTCCAAGCCTCAACACCATATAACAAGATGGAGATGATGAGTGACATGTAAACTTTGGTCTTTGTTCGGCGACAGAGTACTTTATTTCTCAATTGTCTACTCAATTCGAAGTAGCACCTGTTGACAACCGTTATTCTACGTTGGATTTCGAGGCTGACGTTGTTGGTGTTGATGCTGGTTCCAAGATAGACGAAATTATCGAGGACTTCGAAGTTATGAATGTCAACAGTGACGTGGGGTCCAAGTCGCGAGTGCGATGATTGTTTGTTTGATGACAGGAAATTTCGTCTTGCCCTCGTTCACTACCAGACAGATTTGCTTCGCTTGCATATCCAGTCTGGAGACGACAAAACGCGGTTGTTAAGGCCAATGTTATCAAAATCATCGGCGTACGCCAGAAGTTGTACACTCTTGTAGAAGATTTTACCTACTCTATTCAGCTCTGCAGCCTGAAATTATTTTCTCCAGCAGTAGATTGAAGAAGTCGCACGATATGGATTCGCCTTGTCTGAAACATCGTTCGGTATCGATCCCAACGTCAGCTAACACAGACGTATCAGTTTTGCGGGGATACCAAACTCAGACATGGCGGCATAAAGCAGCTCCCTTTCGCGCCGTCAAAAGCAGCGTTGAAATCGTCAAAGAGGTGGTGTGTGTCGATCCTCTTTTCACGTGTATTTTCCAAGATTTGGCGTATGGTGAATATCTGATCAGTTGTTGATTTTACAGGCCTGATGTCACACTGATATGGTCCCATCACTTTGTTGACGGTGAGCTTTAATTGGTGGGCAGATTGTGGGGTCTCTCTTTTTGTGGATTGGAACACTTAAATTCCAATCGTCGGGCATACTTTCGTCCGACAATATTCTACAAAGAAGCTGATGCATACTCCGCCTCCGCCGCTTTTTGTTCTTGAGACGGGTAATTGTTATTCGAACTTCTTAATGGTCGGTCATCGATTGGTGAAACGGATTCACCACGGTGTTATGTTCTCACTGTCATTCAGCAGGCTGGAGAAGTGTCACTAGATTACCTCTGGGGATTCTATAAGATTATGCTCCGATCTTGAAACCTTCTGGCTGTGTCGGCCAGCTAGTCAAGCTCTTCGTACTCACCCATTTCGGCCTCTCTCTTTTTTGTCTGCAAATGTGTCTCGCTGCCCACTTCAACTCTCGGTATCTATCCCATCTCATACCGCACGTGTTGTGGTCGATTGTAACGTTGACTGTAACACGACACTTCCCATCGTACCAGTTGTTCTTTTGCCTTTTCTGAAAACGATTGGTTTCGTTTGTAGCTATACGTAAGGAGCTTAAAATGCCGTTCCACAGTTCTCTTATGATTAGTCGGTGATGAATGAACTTATCAGTTTTTTGATCTGATCAAAAATCGAGTTTTGGCAGGCCAAAAATGACCAAAAATGACCAAAATTGCAGTAAAATACAGTTTTTTTTTTTTTTTTAATTTTTTCAATTTTTTATTATCTTTCGATCATAAGTCATTGCACGGACACGGAACTATTCTATGTATAATAGTATGTAGATTTTGTTTTTAAATTTCATCTAATAAAAGAAGTTCGAAATCAGTGCAGTAGTGGATGATTTCTGTATAAATATAGCCTTAAAAAAGTTTTTTTAATTCCCAAAAATCGCTTTTTTAGGCTGTGTGCCTTTTAATAGTTTTAGAATTATTTTTCAGTGCACGCTAAGTCCGAGTCGACCTAGTTTTGTCGAACTTTCGGTTCCAATATTTTGTTAGATTTAATGCCTATTTATTCAGACCTTATGACGCTAATTCCTTCTTTGTATGAGTTTTTTTTTATCTATTCTAACCTATTCTATTATAATAATATGGTCATTTGATCCTTTCTAGCCTTCGATTGAAAGCTATAAAAATGCTGTACACGACTTCAAAGTTCTTAGAAGGCTATACTCAATAAGCTAGTCGAATTGGTCTTCTTCATTCCAAATTGAATGGTTAAATATCGCATGATTCGTCGTTGGTTTGTTTACATTTTTTTATATTTTCCCTTATATCTTTCAACCATCATCATTCCTTATAAAACTTTAACTCTTTAAAATTATAAATTTTCCAGTTTAAGAAGAAAAGTTTTAAAATACACTTTACTTCAAAATAACACGCTCCATCTAAACTGTTATCGTTCGCATAATTTATCGTTTATCGACTTTCAAAACAAAATTGCCGGCAGCCGTCTGGTCTAGCCCAGCCCCAGTCACTTTAATTCTCACCGCCTCAATTACTTATTAATTAAGCTCATGGGTCTAAATGCCGCGAAACGTACACGCATACATGCATACATAGCTTTATATGTGTGAGTGTATTATATTTAGTACTTCACAATAATTTTAGATAATAACTTTCGACGTACTCATAGTGCCGGTTATTAGCAAGTATGTGCGAGCAGTGTATATATGTATGTTTGTCTTCTTAATATATTAGTATAGGTAAACTGATTCATAAGCACCTGTAAATATAGTATTATACATTTTCCATCATAACAGTGCTTTCTTTATAAATCGAATTATCGTTTTATACTTTCGCTACATGAAAAAGTGCCGGTGGTTTCAATTGTGACAAAGTAAGGGTGGTTTTTAATTTCGAACCTTATAAAATTGGTTATAATTTGAACTTATTTTGGTTAAAATGGAAATTATTGTCTTATTTTTATATATTTTTTTTATTAAATTTTTATATTGACATAATTATTTTGAGTGTTGCCTGTTACATCTTCAGGTTTCTTCAAATTTTCGCAATTGCTCAGAAATCTTGGTAATTCTCATTTATATTTTAAATGCTTAAAAAAATAATTTAATAGAATTTATCTTTTTTATTGAGGTCAAATACAATCGATTAGTCAAAATTAGTATCATTGTTTGTCTATCGTTACATATCGATATTTTCTCGTTACTGATTCTGTAAAATTTAGAAAGTGAAGGTCTTTTATGATGACTATGATTATTATGTGTATATTACTCAATAAGTTTTCTAAATCTCCCTTGGTAGGGTTTAAAACTCATATTCGTTATCAAGAATCGATAACATTCGAGTTCTATTTAATGTTTTTTATAGCAACGTTAAGTGGCGCCGTTATCAGAATACCTTTCCTTTGTTGACCACTCCATGTAATATTAACATATAACTCCATAAGAATATGACCGATCAAACTTTAAAATGAGTCCCTCAGTATGAAAATCGATCTGAAATTTTTTTCTCCTGAAGAAGCTATTATAACTACCATAAGAACTGACCGATCAAACTCAAGACCTGTATGAAAAACTTTTTTACTCGGCCAGATATTTTCTTGAAATTGTTCGCATGTTATTATCCAAGGCAGCATTACAATCTCCGAACAAATGGTTGAGATCGGCCAACTATAGAATAAAGCAGCCATACAAACCGACCGATCAAAATGAAGTACTTTGTCCATATCAGCGCTATATTCTCTGAAAACTGTTTTTTATGGCTGCCTTACAATTTGGTAAAGTATTTTCCAAAATATATTATATACACACAATTTGGCAGAGCATTATTAACTAAGTCCGTTATCCGAGAAAATTGTTCGCGGATCACTATCTATAGTTGTCATGCAAACTGTTTTAATGTTTTTTTATACCATTCTATAATAAAAACATGACCTCCGACCATATTTAGTATATAAAAATGAATACAAATTAATTGAAACACTCCCACATTTCTTCACCGATCTAACCAAGTACACCTGGCAGTCGACTGTAGCGCCTTGCAGCACACTAATGCAAAACAAAACAATATTATTCCACATTGTTTACACTTGTATTTATTATTATTTTGTTGCTCTTGTTGCCGTAGCAATTGTTGGCGTTGTCGTTGTCGTTGTCGTCGAAGCTTTAGCACCCCCGGCTACTTCCTTGCTCCACATTTCTCCTTTGCAGCTATTGTTCAAATGCATGCACATATCTATAATTATGTGTATGTGTGGAAGTCTGTGTGTGTGTGCACTTTCATTTATTTAATATTATCCCATCATTTATGTAGTAGCTCCACACTCACGCCGCCAAGAAATCTTTTGTTTCGATCGTTCGGCGGCGGCGGCATTTTGCTTTGCCTTTTGTGAATGTGCGAGGCCAATCAGTTCAGTTTATCGTCGATTCTCAAGCGGAAAACTAAATTTCCTTTGTCAACTGACAAACGGCCAGAGCAGAGTGCAGCGATTGCACCAAACCGAAGAATAGCCAACCGAAAACCACCAACCGCCAAGTGCCAAGTGCTCAACAGTTCAACTCCTCAAACTTAATGTGCATTCGCAACAGATTGTGCATTGTAATATTTAAATTGAAATGAAATGAAATTCTGCTTAATAGTGTTGTGTGGGAAAATTTATAAATCGCAGAGATAAATCTCGGAATTGTTCGTTGATGAACGCGGCCGCGGCGTTGGCCTCTTATGTGCCGTTGGGAACGCAGCAAAGAAAATATGTTGTTATGCAACGCAATGATAAATCGCTGACAGAATTGTCATCGCAATTAAAAGATAAATATTGTTGTTGCTATTGCTATTGCTATAGTTCTAGTGACGCGTAGTGCAGTGTTGCATTGTGTTGTGCTTTGTGCGTTTTGTTTTGATATACATTCGGATTTAAAACGTTAAACCGCTGACGTTTGTGTGACGAAAGCACTCGATTACTAAATTCGATCATTGAAAAATCGATACATGAAAAATTCGTATTATTAATACTTTTGGGATGTTTTTTGTATTTAATTTTATTTAAAAGATGTTTCAATAGGGGTTTATATTAATGTATGTACTTTGTGACAAAAAAGTACCCAGAAATAGTAAATAAAACGCAAAATATTTAATTATTCATCAATATTTATTTTGTCGTCTTTTAATCGAGATGTAATAAACCTCCTCTTTTCATAAGCGAATTTTTTGCTTTATCTCTTCGATCGACTGAAAATGGGTTTCATTCCGAAGATTGTTGACTTGTTTGCATGTCGAATTCATAAACGCATATCTCATTGGCAGTTGTAATGCTCCTCATGAATTTGGAATCGGATCAAGCATGACTAAAGAGACCTATTTTCGGTATTCTTTTTGAAAACAATTCAGCTTTATCGGGGCGGGTCGAGCAAGAACGCGTTTCATACCCAAAATATCCATCAAAATAAATCGACCTGACTCGCGAGAGATGTCGAGCTGTCTTATCATCTCTCTAACACTTGACTGACAATTTTCAAAAACCATATCCTTTACTTTCTTAATGTTTTCATCAGTTGACAGACCTACAAACATAGCAAAATACATTTTTTTGAAATATAATTTGCCCGGGGAATATAATTACAATTTCCGGGTGCTTTTTTGTCACAATATATGTTGCTATGTATCATCTCTCCATACTGTTCACCATACAGAGTGCTCATAGCAATACAGCCGATATTGTGCTGAGTAGAATGGAACAGCTGGCTATAAGATGGTTTGGTTTGTTGGCTGTAGCGTCGATAGGAGTTTTGTACTCCTAAACGGAACACCATTAACTAAGCAGGCAGATATATTATTGAGTTTTTGTCATCATAGTCTCCACTCTATTTTCATGAGATTCAACTGATGGAACCCGTATTCTCCCTCGTTTGGCAGCTGATTGCATTTTTAGTTTATTACATTTCATTTTCCAACTTCTCCGGAAAGCTTACTAGATACTTTTCTGGAAGCACCTTCCAACATCTTTTTTATAAAACGCTATTATGTGAAGTCCGTATGAGAACTACAAAATAGTATTAATTGGATGGATGGACGGCTCATAAGTGTTTAAGCGACACTGCATATCGTAAATGAAAAGAACTGTCAAACCTTCATTGCTATTGTAAACAAGTCCTTCCCCCCTTTATGACGTCAAGGACTATTGTAGATTATGTCAAATGCACTTAAAAAGGGGACGAGGCGAAATTGTCGTAGTTCTAGGCAGTGGGTCTCAAACAAATATATAACGGTCAAACTTATGAACACTACATGCACATCGAAGGTTCTACTACCAATCTTTGTTTCCAGGCTCAGTTTACATTAGGCAGCTTTGCAATGGCAGTTTGCCATCAGTTTAGGCTGTTGCCAACGAACAGCATTCGTTTGCCAACATCCGTCCGTGCCAATTGAGAACCCCTTTCCGATATACATATGTATATGCACATATACTCAATGCACTGATATCACCGACATCGTCGCAATTGTTGGCGCGCCCACTGCGTCATTGGCGCTTTTGCCAAAGTTAGAGCGCAGAACGTCATTTTCGTTCGCAAATTTTCCTACTTTGTACGCCTTTATTGTGCGCTATAAATGACATGCTCCTATTTATTTACTTTTCTCTTCTATATAATAATTTTCTTTTATTTATCTTTTTGCAATGTGTACATTGTGAGTGATGAATAGCGACAGAGAGATAAAATCAACGAAAGCTTCGCCTGCTTGCTCGTTAGCATTTTCCTTTTGCTGCTTTTTAATAAAAATATTTGTGGTTGCACTTGAGTATGAGCAGTGGAAAATATTTGTGGGCTGATGATGATGGGGTTGCGTGCTTTAATAGGCGTCATTTGCCATAGGCGTGCAAATATGAATAAAGATAATTATACGACAAAGCGTTATGGATAAGGCGAATAAATTGGGTGGGTGTTGAAATAGTGTTCGGAATTAATTTGCCATTTTGACGTGTTCGACTTTAAGGATTTTTTTGACGTTATGACAACTAGCTTTAGTTCGCAAAAGCAATTTTTTTTATTACTAACCGCACTTTAACATCTGATCAAATTTGAACCGGACTAGCGAAAAACTACATTATCACGTAATTTAATATATTATCGCCTTCGCAATAGGTCCCTGAGCCAAAACAACATAACAAGACTTAATCCAATTTTCCATACACTAGTCAAAAGCTTCGCCTGGGATGACTTTCAGTGCGTGTCTTCAAGAAATTTAGAATTTTTCGGTTTCGGCTCATTTTTGAAGCATCATTCGCTAGATTGTTGGTCAGTTTCGACATCATTTTCATAAACCCACTTTGGCGTCGGTTTTGCAAAAGATTCAGGATTTTTGATACGAGTCTAGCATTGACAGGCCAAAACTTTAACCAAAATGTGCTGAGTCGACCCATAAGAGATGTCAAGATTCTCTTGTTCGGCGATTTTGAAAACTGTTTCCTTACTGTTCCGTTATTACCAGAGGTGGATCGATGGACTACTCGCAAAAGTCAAGTTTTCGACGACTTCACGATCTTCATTCAGCATTTAGCTTTGTGTCAATCAAATTCTTCTATTCGTGATAAAGTCGACTTCTGTAACATTTTCAACCATTCCGTAGATGTAATTCTCTTGGAAGAATTCGTTTTTTTTTTTGGAAAGCAGTAGCTAGTCGATAGCCACTCGTTATATGCACACATTTGTTATACTGTTGTCGAATGGCAGCTATACTCGCGCTATTTAGATACGCAATAGAGCTTCATATCTCATATCTCCCTAGTATACTGGCTATAAGAACGTTGTTGACAAGGTAATGCCATGAAAATAAAGATATCTCAGTTCATCTGTGCTTCTTATAACTGGCAGGGCGGGAGGAGAAATATATTTGTCTTCGCTGTTGCTGATTGACTGAAAGGATTAAGATGTAGGAAATAAATCTGTACATTGACATTGCGGTGGGAATTTTCAACCCTCTTCGCGAAAAGTAAACAGGGTAATGAACCTATTAAAAATTCACGTATTCAGATTTGTGAAAGCTTGTGAAATTATAGCTAAATATGTTTGTATATGAAATTTTTCTCATGCCATGACTCATATGTTTTTCACCCACACACTTTTTGTCAAGTTCAATGTATTTCCGCTAAAAATATTGTAAATAAACTTGATATAGACACTGATCTTCGATGGATATTTAAACAGTTGTACATATATCTCGTGTTATGTCTTGATCATTTGAGATTTTCGGAAACGAGAAAGAATACTGTAAAAATATTTTGTTGAATTATAATTCATGCTCGCTTTTAAAGTATTTTGTATGGCAAATATACCAGAGATTACAACTCACATTGTGCCAAACGAAACGTTTATTTATACCATGTTCTAAAATTTCAATTAGCTGAAGCAATTAAGGTGTTAATTGAGACATCACCTTTAGTGTTCAAACATACTTTAATAGTTTGTCTGAAATCAAATGTCTAAAAATTCAAAATTTTTTCGTGGAAGTTTTCGTATAAGCACCATTGACAGATACAGGCATGATCAAAATTGAACCGGATTGGTCCAAATAAACTGCTCGTGCAATCCGAATCGCTAAGTATTTTTTTTCCTAGATTGGTTCAATTTCTTTTATGTTTGTGTGAAATTTGATCTCCATATGTCAATTAGTCTGTGTTTGGCAGCTGTTTGTTTACGACGTCTGGCGACTTTTACCATGCAAAGAAGAATTGAACAACGAGCTTACTGAAAATTTTGTGTTTCCAATGGAATCTCTGAGCGACAGAATCGTTGAAAATGATGCAGTTGTGTTTATGTCTATATGTCTATTTTTGAGTGGCACAAAGCATTCAGTGAAGGTCATTAGTCATCGAAAAATTGCCTGTTCTGACGATAACATCGAAAAGGTTACAGAAACAGTGCCAGAAAATCGTCATGTTGGCATCCGAAAAATAGTAGAATTTCTTAACATACTATATATTTTGGATTATTAAAGACATTTAAGTTAATGTTTTGGGTATGGCGGCGTCAATGCTAGGTTCGTACCAAAAAACATGATTGTTTTGCAAAATCGACGTCGTAAATAGGTCGCAAAAGAAATGCTTGACAACGACCCTACATTCACCATACGCAACAATAGTGGTGATGAGCCTTGAGTTTATGAATAAGACGTCGAAACTGTCCATCAATTTGTCGAATGGCACTCTAAAAATGAGCCGTAAATGAAAAACCAAAATTGTTACAGAGGGCAGCGAAGGTCATTTCAGTCGAAGCTTAAGCTTAAGCATTGGCATATATTATTCTATATATCGTCACCTAAAATGCAAAATAACGTATCATCAAAAAATTCGAAATTGAGTGCTTCATTGATTACGATCCCCTACTTCAAATTACATACATATGTCCAACATTTTAAGGTTCTGCTATCAGATATAACCCAGTTCGAACCAATATTTAAATTTTGTTTCACTTATGTTTCTTTTTATTACGTGTTTCATTCCTTCCTCTGTAAATTTCCGAAAATGTTGTTACGTTATTTTGCATTTCAGGTGACGATATGTTTTTGTCAGTCCTGGTAAAATTTGATCATATTTTATTTCTCAATTTATTTACTATTTTTGAAAAAAAAAGCTTTATAATACAAGTATACTATATGCTAAGAAGTTCGGTGTTTTTTATGAACGTGATGTTATCTTATTATTTGGCATTTTAAGTGGCAATATAAACAAATGATAATTTTATTAGTTTGATAATACCAACACCGTCAAGGCACACTCCGCTGGCAACGGACATGTGCTTCCATATAAATGCAATATTAAATTTTCTCTGATAAGCCGTTAAAATAGGGTGTGAGAACATTCCTCAGCTCGACGTTACTTCAATTTTTGTAAAATAAAATATGTATCATATATTTTATATACTATATATGCGCATAAGTACGTATTACAAATACATGATACTCGTACAATGGAGGTATTGTATTTCCAAGCAATTTGTAAAGCCATAAAATAATAACATTGTACGTGAACAATCGCGGGAGAAATAGATTTTACAATAGCCAGCAGTGACAATAAAGCAACAATATGAACAAGCATTATACACATATGTACATATATACATATATGTATATATGCATGATTGTTGAAATATATAGTATAAATAGGAGTTTTTTGCTCCTGATTTTGAGTGTCTTTCAGGTTCAATGTGTCATAAATCAAATGATTAAAACCTCATATTCATATATTTACAAGATAATACAACACCAAAATAATGTACATAGTATATACATATATATATAAATGTATGTATATGTTAATAAAAAGCATTTCTTATATTCTCTGCATGTATGTATGTATGATATACATACTTATTCGGTTTTGTTGCGCTATACATATGTATATAACCAGTTGATAACATCACACAAATTAATAAATAATTCTGCAAGAAGTCTAGCATAGTGACATTTAAGGATTTACAAGTTCACATACAAATGTATATACTTACATATATACTATGATATGCCATACATATCTGTACAAAAAAAATTTATAATCATGCTTGAGTGCAAAGACTTTAGACACTGTCTTAATTAATATACGGTTTATTTGTATAGCAATTAATTTTAATAGCATTAAATGCTGTATTTATTTGTTTCGCTTCTATTTGTTCTATTTTTATATTTAGCATCCTTAGTAATACATTTTATGTTTAAGTGATTGGTCAATATATTGCTAGGTTAAGTAAAAACAAATCATTAAATTTTTGTTGATTTTTGATAGAGCTTCTTCTCTTGATAACATCATTGCGTTTTATAAGTTTTATGACATCTTCGAAAAACTGGCGATTTTTTGAATGGGCCTTTTTCAAGCAAGAGCACACTTAGAGCCTTGACTTTGTCTCCTACCGAGTGATCCGTGTTAAAAAAATGCTTTGCACTCCTATTAAACGATTTTCGATGCTTGACAGTGGATTGTTTATAAGAATATGAAGCGCAAGAGATCACGGTCTAAACAGGATGAAATAGCTCAAGCCACTTCGAAACCCGATAGTCACCAAAAACGGTTATGTCGTCAGTTTGGTGGGATTTCAGAAGGGTCGTTTATTTTGAGCTTTTGCCGAACAATACCACGATTAAACGTGAAATGTATTGTGATTAGCTGGGCAAATTGAGTGATGTACGCATATAGAAGGGTCCAGAATTGATCAATAGAAAATTTGTAGTGTTCCACTGAGATAAATAATGCGAGACCTCATACAAGTTTGAGGACTTCTCAAAAGTCTTTGCATCTTAAATACGATGTGCTAACACCATATTCTCCGGTTGCTTTGTGAAAAGCTGGTGGTGTTCTAAGACGTTATGTACCTGTATCCCTTTGACCGCTTCGACAGCTATACCGGTTTTCAATAAATCCTGTGCTTGCTTTGTAAATGTCACGTTGGAATATGTGAGTGATGAAATGATTTGATTGAAATGATCCAGAATTTGAAGTCAGAGTATTTTGTCTATACGACAAATTAATAATTTAGGGGAGAAATTAAGCAGGATGATGTGATATTTCGAAAAACTTATCAAAACGACATATCGAATTAAAATACATTCGAAAACCAGGACCTTGTTTTGTGCTCCAATATAAACAGATAGACTGACAAGAGAATCTTTCATATCGTGTCGTTTCTATGAGCGGATACACTCTCAGTTTTTGAATTATTACTTTTCCTAGTCACAGTCTACAACTTTGCTTCCGCCGTTTTTTTTTTTTTTTTTTTTTTTGTAAATTTAAGGCTTTATTGTATAAAAACGGTCCAAAAGTGTTTTCCCTTATTCCCTCAAAAAGCAATGCTTAATTAACACACGAAATGCTTTATGATCCATTTTTTTGTAAACTAACACAAGTTGCTTTACAAAAATTCTATATTTTTTTAATACCTAATAGAAATCATATAGATGGTAGTAGTAGAGTAATAGTATTATCTATGTATGTATGTGTCAGCCTCAGTAAAGCGTGGACGGGTCCTCAGCCGCACTTTTCTTGGAATTAAAAAAGAAAAGCAAAATTTCCCGCAAATGTCGAGAATTCGGCTCAAAAAGTGACATTTTAAGTTGAGAATAAGTTTGGGATGCAAGCAGATCTGTACAAATATTTTGTTGGGTAAATGTTGACACAAATGTCCAAGATCGATATAAAACGATTTAATCGACCAGTGCTTGACCCTAGAGACATCTATTGAAAAACGGCGGAAGCAAAGTTGTAGACCTATACATATTTATGTTTGATTTCTAACAAATTATTAACCTCATTTATATGAAGTACTGTTTTAGCCATCTGCCGGTCATTAATTTTGTTGGATGTTTGCCAAACTAAAAGCAAGAACTTGCAAGTCATCGAATGTGATCTGTAGAGTAATCTCTTAATATTGCACAAGGTGATACACATATGTATGTATATACATATATGTACACACGATTTCGTACCTTTTATATTGATCCAATTTTGTAAACAAAACATTAAATTTAAATACATATATGTATGTATATGTTCATTTGTATGTATGTATAAGTATAGCCAAACATACCTTTGTTGTCTCTCAGTTTAGCGTGTGGTTAATAATTGCGCCGTGACCATGACAAAGGAAGATGGTCTTTATTTATTGCATATAAATACATATTTTTCCCAACAGGTGAAATTAACATTAGGGTATTCCTAATTTCAATTTTTTTTATTACGAAGTTGAAGTCAATGATTTTGTGTTTAGAATGTGAATTACATATTACTTGCCTGTAGTTTGACCTTCGTAGAGAAATTTTATAAATCAGTGCCGTTCAAAAATTTCTCGTAAACTGATCAGCTGTATGAAAAATGTTTGTTATCCAATTTTTTACCATACTCTTTGAATGTATACGATTTTCCCCCTTAGTGAGTGTAAAATGTAACAGCTAAATTCTAGTTTAAGTCTAAATTTTGAAACATATGCTAAGGGCCATTTTCTCAGTGTCTGGTTAGCAGCTATCTGTCAGTTAAGTTCTGTTTAACTTAACCAAGGCTGGTTCTTTCGGTAAAGAACCTTTTTTTTAATCAGAACTTAACTGACAGATTGCTTCTAACGAGATATAGAGAAAACGGCCCTAAAATATATACCAGTGTATACCACCCTTATGTCCACTTAACACCTTCGTGTCTGTTCAAACACTTATTTATATTTTGGCGCCGCATTGTTATTCTCATTGCTTTGTCATTAAAGAGCAGCAGATGTGTACTCGCACTGACTAGGCAAAATGCTCGTATAAATCGCAAATTCATTGTGCAGTCAATTACCTTTGAATGTGAATTCTTTGCATTGTCTAATTCACAAATCGTTTGTTGACTTATTGACATATAGTACCTACAGCACAATGTGTTTATTTGCTAGGTGTGTTTGAACATTAGGGTGGGAATGTGGATTTTTTTTACAAATTTTCGTTCAAACTCGAGTTTAAGCTTTAGTGTTCAATGAGTTGCTTAACTAAAACTGACTTTAACTATCAAAAAGCCAACAGCAAATTCAATGTACCATATTTTAACTTACTTAAAGTCGTAGAGGTCCTGGACTTTAAGTAAGTTCATCTGCTTCTAACATCGAGTTTGAACAACATAACCACCGAATTAATATTTTAGAATTTAAGACAGATGAATTTATAACTACTATATACGATACGAATCATATTTTGTCCATCATATACATAAATACTCACCGGGTTTCAATGAAGTTCTATTAAAAATTTTAGCATATTCGGTTCCGTAAATAAATACAACATTCATAATATCAATGGACGTTGAAGTATATGTAGGGCGTTTTTTTAAAGACAATTTCTTAGCAATTGCTGCGAACCAATGATCTATAGTTCGTTAAAAGTGGAGATAAAATCACCATTACTGTCAAAGTCAGTCCGGAAGATTCGCGGGTTTTGGTTTTTTTTGTAGTGAATAGATTAGCAGATGGTTGCTACTAGAAAATATTTCTGACATAATCATGTCAAGAAAGAGATCTTTCAATAGGCCTTCCATCTTGTATGATTTGACATCTTTCCTTCTTTATTAGCGTAGACTCCGCTTACGCGGTTATAGTCGAGTTTACAACAGCGAGCCAGTCTTTTTTTCTTTCCCAAACGTTGTCAGGTCCACCTGGTCTTTCCAACGAAGTGGGGGTTTTCCTCTATCTTTGCTTCCCCCGGCGGGTACGGCGTCGAATAATTTCAGAGCCGCTGTCTCTTAATTCGCTGAACTACATATGTCACTGACGTCGTATATCTCATACTGCTCATCATTCCACCGAATGCGGTATTCGGCGTGGCCAATGCTCACAGGAGCATAAATCTTTTGCAGAAACTTTCTTTCGATAACTCGTAACGTCGATTCATCAGATGTTGTCATCGTCCATGCCTCTGCACTATATAGGGGGACGGGGATGATGAGTGACTTTTATAATTTGGTCGTTATACCAACTATTTGTAGTGATAAATCGTGTTGTGCTTTGAAAAAATATAGAAATCCGGATCGACAGGAATTTTTTAAGACGTTACATTGTTATAAAAAATAAAATATTTGATTCAAACTTTTTATAATTTCAAGTATACATACAAATGTATTTTACAAAGATGTTTTGTAAATTTCAAAGGAAAATATTCAAAACTCTGCCGGCAGTCATTCGATAAAGTGCTTCCGCGTAGAGTTTTAAGTGACTATTGCTGACCTCGAGCGCGCACCTTTTCAAGGCTGTATATCCAAAACTATTAATATTTAGAAAAATATTCTTGAGATGCTGTAGAGTTAAATAAGGCCATAATATAATCGATTTTTTTGAAGTTGCGAAATCTATGTAACCACTTCATTGACTCAGTCGCGGTGATCATATGCATGTTAGAAATTCTGATCAAATATTAAATGCAATAAAATTTGCAAAGTTGAAGTTATATACCCAGAAAACCCCTATGTATATGGATCAGTACATACCACAAATTTCTCAATTTTATGCAACCATATTTTATAATTAATTCCGTTATAAATAGATAGTTTATTTTGTATTTACATATACACTACCCGTACATGTGGGTGTTTTTAATTCGATATTTATACCATAAATTTATATTTAGCGCACAAATGCATATGAAATATAAATATTTATTTCGAATCACTATTGCACTTAAATATATCTAAATATATCTATTTTCTATAAAATAAGACACTTGAATCTTTTTCCCAATTTCATTAGGGTTCTATTTAATTTATTAATACACTTGTGAATATTGAAAATTTATTGAATAGAAATTTACTCATTTAAAAATTAATGTTTGGGATGCCGGCAATGATCGACCGATCGTTGCGATATTTTAATTTACAGATAGAGATTATGCGGTTGAGGTCAATGTCTTCATAGAACTGATAAAGCCTGTCATTCTATATTCAAAGATATTCATTAAGGTTTACAAATCTTTCGAAAATTTTTTTTTAATCAAAAAATTAAGTTTTTGAACAATGTAATGATGTTATAAAAACTCTCGATGGTGCCAAAAAAATTTTAAATTTTTAAATTAAAAATTTTTCTTAAAAAATTCTGTGCGGGAAGTTTAAAAAATGTAACTATGTAGGAGCGGATTGAAATGCGCCAAAAATAAAATGTCTAAATAGTTTTATATACTATCTATTATATGTATTTTCAAATTAATATTGTTCCAAAAACTTAGTTTCCCAACAAATATAAGAAATTTGTGGTATTTTTGGGTAAATTATTTATTTTTAATTTTATTTCGATTACTATTTGACAACATTGATTTCAATAGATATCTTATAAGTAGATAAACATTAGCACTCTGGCAACATTTGTTTAGCGAAGTAAGGCAAACAACGATAAATAAATAATAAAAACGAAAATTGCAAAGTAAAAAACATCAGCTGATATAAATAAACAAAAGATAAAATGAAAAGGCAATAGCAACACAATTTTCAAAGCAAAGTCAAACAAATGTGAATTCGTGTAAAATTGTTTACGATAAATATCTATATTTACTTGCCGAACGTCATAGGAAAATATAAATAATAAGTCAAGATAGACTTTCAAAATAGATTTTATTTTTGCTGCAAATTAATTTTTAATCTGTTCCCGACGACGGTTGACATTTCGAAAATTTCACTTCATTTCGGTTTCTCTTCAGAATCAACAAGCTGCAAAAATTTAAAATATAATAAATAATAACAAATTTTACATGAATTATTGTGCCTTAACCTAAATTCTCGTTTGTTGCATAAGTGAAAATCAATTAAACATAAGAAATAGCTGTATACTATACAACAACAACTAGTGAAAAACGTTAATATTAATATAAATAATAAAGATGAGTCTACGCGGTGTACACGCACTGGATTCCACCGATTCGATTGATATACCGGAGCCGCGCATCAGTCGTTACCCCTTTGTGACTACGCATCGAGTTATGCGGTCTATATCGGGACCCGGAGCCCTAACGCCCAGTATGTTTTCTTAGCTTGTAAATTATATTTAAAATTTTTCTCTCACCTTCATATTCTTCAATGTTTTTTACTTTACTTCATCAATTCCTAGCATTTAGTGTATCTTTTTCGGGTAGTTATATTCTACAAAGACTAGCGATTATCATAAAGCATTTAACAAAAGTTATATTATCAAAAGCAAGTTGGCTGCCCATACATGTTTAAAAACATATGTATGTATGTATATATGTTTAATAAAACTTACTTATCAATTGCTGTCTTATCAGTTGTGACAGTCGCTGATCACAAACATTAAAGCTAAAAATTCCATAATTTACAGCAAATAAAATAAATGAAATTGGCAATTTGAAAACAAACCTTGCTACTCTCGTTTTCGTAATTACACTAGGGTGGTTTGATTATTCGCGTACTAAAATTTTCTTATATTTTGTTACCGTTAATTGAGGAATATACAAAGAAAAATTAAAAATTATGATTTTATATTATTATTATTATATAATACCTTATGCCTCTTCGTTTTCCGTGTTATCCGCGCTTTTGGTGATTTCCTTTAATAATCAGCTATTTATTTTGGATTAATCTGGATTTCCTTGATCCCATAGTGACTATGGCATAGTCCATATTCATTATGACCCCCGAAAAAGTATCTGGTGCTGAGGCAGATTTTTCCCCAAAATTATGCAAAAATCAAAAGAATAACAACTATAGATAAAAATAGCCAATGACCGCCTTCCCCAAAAAGTCGTTTTCTACACTTTAGCGTGACTAATTAATAGAAATTATTATCAAAAATCGTTTTCCTTCAATCATTATATGTGACCTGGTCTACGAAAAAGCCCCCTTTTGTCAAAAAAAAAGAACACTTAATGAGATAACGAGAAACTGACGATTATTTTTAACAGCTTTTCCCCAGAAAACTAGTTTTCGCACGTCAGCCCCCTTTTCGTAGACCAGGTCACATATATAAAAATATTTCTAAGAAGGTTCTCAAATTTCATTGATGGCTTGTGTGGCATTTTTCCCTTTTTTATACAAGCGAATTTCTTCATTATTTTCACTCATTTTTGAACAGCTGTAACTTTTTTTCAACTTCTCCGAATTTAATTTTTTTTGTTTAAATGAAGCTTAAAATCTCATTTTTCCAACACTATGTAGTATGACACAATGTAATAGGTAGCACTGGAGATATAGCGACTAGCCAATATATTTTAACCTCCCTTTTAAGTCATAGGTCTAGAATCCGCAAGAACCCTCTCCTTGATTCTCTCTATTTTTTTCTTTAATTTTTATGGAAAATAACTTAGTTTTATAATTAAAATAGGAACTTTTCTTCAACTCTGATGCAATATTGATTTTTAATGTAACGATTTGATATGATGTGATATCATTTAATTTGCAAAGATATGATGTGATTTCATGTGGTTTGTTGGATGTGCCAGTATATGTACTTTGTGAAATGAAAATATTTAAAGATGATTTGATATAATGATAAAAAATAATTGATAAGAGAAGATTGGATTTTTATTTTGATCACGTGATAATGTTTTGTTTTGATATGATGCGATGCGGTATGATGTGTTATGGTAGATCGTACGTGGGGAATTCTTGAAATTATGATCAAATGATATGAATGAATTAAGATGTGTAGATGCATGTTTTAAATGTGCTTATTTGATATGATCTGATCTGCACATTATCTGTTATATTTTTATGTAATTTGTGTTATAATGAGATGTAATCTTTGATATGACGCGACTTGATTTAAATATTAATCACGTGTTGTGATTGGTTAGATGATATGATGTAATTCGATAGATGTGATGTGACATTATTTGTTTTAATATTTGTTTTATTCAGTGAAAAGAGGAAGTAATAATGATGAAAAAATATTTATTTTTTAGTATTGTATGATGTAATTATGCGATTATTATTGGATGTGCATGGATTTTTGTGTTGATGACGTGATATGCTATGATTTGATTGGTTTTTGCGATGATATAATGAGAGTGATATCATCATGCAGCGACGTGACGTGTGCTGATTTGACGCTGTGATTTGATTGGTTTTTGCGATGATATGACTATACCATGTCATAGTATAATGAGAGTGATATCAATCGTTTAATGGAGCGATGTGACATGTGACGTGATATAATGTTATAAATTGGATATGTACATTGTGATGAATAGTTATATTGATTGTGATATCACACTATTGAAGCCTAAATATGTTGAGTTGTTGTATTGAGATATGATATGACACGTTATATGATATGATTTGAGGCGATGCTCTCACAAAATTAGATGGCTTAGATATTGCTTGAAATTGCAATTAAAATTGATGTTTAGTGGTTTTGTATTAAAAAAAGTGTGTCACGTGTCTTATACTATTCTGAAATTCTTCTTCTCACACAATTATTTAATTTAGTATCATATCTTACTATGTCGAAGTGATATAATTTTATTTGACATGAAGCTGTGATTTGATACGAAGTGATGTGTGTTATGTTTATAGGTCATAAGTATGACAAATGATATTTTTTTGTAAAAAATTAAGGCATTTTTATTTTATTCTATAATTTTAATTTCATTAACTGCTGAGAGCTTAGGACATAACATTAGGACAATAATACAATTTCGATTATTATATAAAAATTAAGTTACAATAGTATTTTCACTAAAAGTATTGCAGATATTCATTGAATATATTTAATTTCGATTTCTATTCCTATTATTATTTATTCTGATTTCTAAAATATTTTCCATAATCTTCAAAAACCTAAACACGGCTTTGATTAAACTTGCGCTCCAAAAATAGGCACACTAGGTCAATAGAACCATAGGCAGATTATAAATATACAGTTTGTTTACCCGAGCGCATTTCAGTCTCTTTCAACTGTCCAATTGTCTATCACGCCGGCTTATCACTCGAAATCATCTGCCTAACAGCAAAATGCACTGGAAATAGAACACACTACTCACTTTGTAGAGATTTTGTATGGAACCAAATTAAGTTGTTTTGTTCGTAAAAAGAGACGTATTAGTTACTTTCGGTTTTCAAATCGATCAGCAGCTTCATAGAGCTTGGTATATTTCCAAATGAATTTCAATCGAATGGATTCGACACATCGCCTGCTGGTCGATGCCAAACTTTTCGGCTTCCCGATTCAAGGTGAGCGGCTATGCAGGCGACCGTACACACATTGAAGTCGACTGTCAAAGTTTAACGGTGAAAATTAATTAATGAAAAAAGAAAAATAGTTGATTGATGTTAGGATAGCGTTCTTAAAGGTGTCCTATTTCGTTTTACAACTAACGCTTGGTAACCAATTACCAGCACCACGACCCACCACGCCGCCGGGCCAACATTAGTCAAACCAACGCGAAAGTTGAGAACACAATGCGAGAAAACAAAACAAAAAGACCAGCTACCAAATAAAGCAAAAACACGCAAAATAGTTGTGTTGTGTACTTTTGCCAGCGTGCGAGGTAATGCCTGTGTAATACTTAATAGTGCCACCACATTGCCGTCAGAGACGTCAGAGCCGTCGGTAGTAGTGATATATTGATTTTCATGCCAAATGTGGGCTCTCCGCTTGTAGCTTCGTACCCTCGTGTGCAGCTTTGCCCGCAGCGCCATTAATTTGAGTGTTGGCTTTAATGGCGCTCGCTGGTGAGGGGTGAGAAAACTAGGCCAACAACAATTGTGGCAGTAATGAGCTGCAAAAGTACTTAGATTACTCGTATCAACTGGGTGTTGATCAAACACAGCTGCAGGATGCGTTGATTACAGCCAACGGTCCTTTGCACTAATTAAGATGCAGAGCCGCAGGAGGCAGGCACAAGCTTCGAATTACTGCGGTAGCTTTGAGCTTTAATTTCCTCTTTTAACTCACATAAATACACTTTGTTCATTATATAGATACTTCATTTATTTACTCATCAACCACTTTTTTTCGTTTCAGGATCGGATTCGCCCACCTCCACCGCAGCGGCACGTCTATCGAAGACACCTGTACCCGGTGAAGTTTCCGAAGATGGACTTCCGAATGAAATTTCCGCACCATATGAGGTACCACAATTCCCTATCGAACAAATTGAGAAGAAATTACAAATCCAACGGCAATTAAATGAGGCAATACCCTCGAGGTGAGTGTCATTGTGCATTATAATAGTTTGAGGATGTGCGATAAGCTTTTGCGATTTAAAAAATGAAATACATATGTGGTGAAAGCCTTGTAGTATTTCTATACCATGATTAGAGATTTGCATATCGGCTTTAAATTCATTATAATAATTACTCTGTGGCGTTATTTCAATATCAGCCTAAATGTAAGCCACGGGATTTTTAAGCTATTAAGGGTAATTATATTCACTTGGTACTTTTGAATTTTTGAATGCATTTTGAGCAGTATTTAAGGGAGAAATTATTTCTCCTGGACTGATAACTGTAACTTTATAGTGAAGTGACTTTCGATGTTGACAAAGAGAACGTTTTAGAGAAAAGCATACAACTCTCATGCATCGACCGCCAAAATCGGGACAAATTTGGTGCTAAAATGAGCTCTTATCTATAGTTAAAAGGGTGATAAGAAATGCTCTATATTTGAAAGTATCAAAACAAAAGAAAAAACACAACTTAGCTATGCTCGAAGAGAAACAAGATTACATTTTCCATTGGAGCGCAAGATCGGAAAATCTGATTGGCGCTACGTTGTCTTTTCAGATGGAAATAGTCTGATGGTATGTGCGAACTGCAATTTTTTAATACTAATATGAATGAAAGCACGAATAAAAAAGTAGTGGAAACTGCTTTTCTCCATTTTAAAAATTTGTTTGGAACTATGCACGAAACGTTAAAGCACCGATTTAACTGACCGGGTGTTTAAGACTCATATTGATGGGCAAAACCGCAATTTTATGCAATAATCGCCATACTCTCTAGACATCCATATAATCGAAAACGTGTGGGGATAGTTGGTTCGAAAACTTACGAATCTGGCTGACAATATTCCACTAATTTGAATCGCCACCCAATCAGATCTTTGACATTATTTTTCAACAATGCGAGATCGACTAATTATGTGCTAAACTGATGAAGCGCAGTGTAATAGGTCAATTGAAAAGTCCCCAGCCTACCATAGTAAAACACATTTTTTTTCAAAATTAATTATTTTATTCAACGTACGTTCCCTTCAAAGGTGATACGCTGATTATAGCGTAGTACGATTACCTTTTGCTTCAAAATAGACCTCATTCACGGCGATCAGATCTTCTCTTTGGAGTAAAATTATGAAGCCATGTTTCTCATGGCCAAATATTTGTGAGTTGTTCAGTTGATACCTTTAGAGTGCCTGCTATCTCGAAAAACTTCACTTTACGGTCATCCAAAATAATTTTGTAGAGTCTTGATGTTTTTGTCTCGGTAAAAACATCTTCTGGGCGTTCGGTCTTCGGTGCTCATTTCACTACGTCTAAAGTTAACATACCAATCCTTATTTGATTGATTTCCCTGGTGCAGAGTCAAAATAATATTGATCAATGCAAACCTTGGCGTCAACAGCATTTTTCCCCTAAAAAGCTATGCTTTATTAACACACGAAATTCATTTTATCCACTTTTTTTCAAAAAAAACAAAGGTTGTTTCACTCAAAATGATATAATACTCAAACTAATCATCCGACAGCTGTCAAATTTATACACGCGCTTTTTGAAAGTTAGGTCAAACTAAAAATCATATGGATTTAATTCTAGTAGCCCATCTATGTGCCATGACGGAGACTTTTCAATTGACCTTTTATATGCACCTTCTATTTAAAAATTACATTCAATGTACGGAAGGCATATAGGTATTATTCTTGCCAATTATTCATTGAACTGTTTGCATTAGAGTCAAGATTTTGTAATTTATACGATAATTTGTTAAACTAATTGACATACAGGCACATAGACAATTAATGTCTTTCATTACATTTCCTCTATGGGAACAGTTTGATTAAATGCATAAACATTTTGGATTACAGACGTTTCCAAGCGATTGTGCTGTCATATGTCTTTTATTTATTGCGTAAAGGGAATACTTGTATATTCGACTTTTAATCTGCGAAAGATCTTGTGTCAATTAAGAAAGAATTATGCGTTATAAATTTTTTTGATTGTGTCGCTAACGGATAATCATTTTCAAGAATTAACCCAAAAGGAATTAACTTTGTAGGTTTAAAAAATTAAGAGAAATACGTTTCTTAATACGACGTCTGCGCAAATTTATCTTTTTTAAATCTTTAAAGGCATAAAAATGTATGGTATAGCATCCATCCCAAAATATTGCTCTTTATACGGAACATTACCTTTTCATTAGTGTAGATTTTTGCAACTATCTAAAACCAGAGAATGAAAATAACATCTAATCGAAATTGACTTGGACTGTAAAAAAAAAAAAAATCGACTAAACTTTTTTTAACGCCTTTAAATTAGGCTCTTTAGCCAATACTGGCATGCCAACGCTTAATCCAATTTTCTATACACTTATTTAAACCCTGTTGTTGTTATTGTAGCGACAGAATTCTGCCGGGTTGACAGTCCTTGGCGGGTAAAAACTCCGGATCCGTTCCGGTTGCGAAGACCCGACTGCCGTAGGAAAGGTTGTTAGAACCCTCGGCTGGAGTACCTTCAGTGATTTTTTTTCGTTTCTACTCATTTTTGGCGTGTTACTCGCTAGATTGTTGGACAGATTCGACATCATATTTATAATCCCATGTGTCATAACCAGTAATGATACATTTGATGAATGTGTAGGGTCCTCATGGTCCAACTTTTTTTCTTGCAAAATATTCGGATCTGACACGCTTCATACCCAAACCATTAACCTAAATGTCTTGAGTCGATCCATAAGAAATGTTGACATCTTTTGTTAGCTCTTTAATGAAAACTGTTGATTTTGAAGCGCTGTTTCATTTACTTTTTCGACGTTGTCGGCATTAACATAGGTAGATGGGCGACAAGGCAAGTTTTCGATGACTTCACGACCTTTTTGCAATGCTTTGTGTCGCCCAAATATTCCCCAAAGCTTTTCTATAGCCTTTTTTAGCGGTTCCGTAGACGTGATTCCATTGGAAACATAAATTTCAAGCAAACTCGTTGTTCAATTCCATGGAAAAAATGCCAAACAATCACACACCAATTGACATATGAGGATTAAAGTCCAAAGTTGTACCGATCTGGAAGGAAATTTTGTATCCTGTTGCTTTCAGTGCTCCATTTAAGGTTCAGTCCGAATCAAATTTTATCAGATGCCAGATTTCTTCATCTAATGATTCTTTGTAACAGTAAAATATTTGAGATATTAAAATATAAAACGTTACATCTTGTCATTGAACAAATTGTAAGCCTTCAGTTATCAAAAACTTAACTTTTTTGACGATGATCGGAATACGAATCGAATTTAGGCCATATGCAATGACAGTATGCTCCTCTAACCCATATATAGTACTTTGATGTCTGGCATTATCAATTCTGAAATTTCGAAAAATACGTATTATACACTATGTATTGCATAAAACGGAGTCTTAAACCAAACTCTAAAATTTAAATTGAATGGCAATTCAACCGTACTCAGCTCTTTCTATGGTGATTTTCTTGCGCAATCCCACCATATTATTACATTACTATTGTGTTATTCACCTTAAGAACGTGACCATTCAGCCAAGCTTGATGGCTGGCCTTATAGAATGCAACCATCTTTCCAAGAATGCGGCAACTCAAGCTTCTAATTTACACCAAAATAGAACTATCAAAGAAATATTCCTTTGACTTTCATTAATCCACCACACATTTCATGTTCTTTATCCAATAATTACATAAACGCTTTGTGTGCTTATAAGGGTATACTCCAAAACACGCTCAATTGCCATTCAAATTGTTTGGAAATAATTATTTCAGTATTTGCAAACATTTTAGCGTGTTGTGCTCAAGTTTCGGACATGGGTATTGAAATCGTATGCCTCTACGTATATACCTACATATATATATTTGTAGTGGACGGTCTATATGTGGCTTCACTTCACTGCCGATTTAGTGTCTCCTGCCATTCAGCTAAGCGCTCACCCACCATATATCATAAGTGCTGTCATATAACACCGTCAGTCGTCGTTAAAAGCTAGTGTTCACATATACATATGTGTGTTTATATTTCTGACTGCCGAATAAGGGTGCATTAGCGACGTTGTCTGCACTCGAGTGCGTTCCGTATTCAAAATTTGTCGTAATTCTTAGTTGTCGAGGTGTTATGGCCGTGTTCTATTCACGAGCACTCACCTAACACATTTGAGTGAGTAGAAGCTTCGATATGTGCTTGCGCCAGCTGGTGAAATTTCGCGACACATCATCATTGACAACCACCATCCATCAGTATTTGGTTTGGTTTGACAGTTTTTTTTTACAGACTTGTATGTCTCTGAAATATGCGAGTACCTGCACCTGTATAGATTGCAGTGCATATTTGCATGAACATACATGCTAATGAATCTACCATATACTACATATATGTATGTATGTACTCGAGTGAAAGTGTGTGTTTCTATAACCTGAGCCTGTTTGTTAGCCGCATACAACCCACAGATTAGTTATATTTTGTTTTAGTACGATTTTTGCATTCAAATGATTTGGAACGCGGTGTCCGCGTTCGCGTTGTTCAAGACGTCCAATGTCGACCCGGTTCATTAGTTTTCACCACTAATACAAATAACGTGCGCGCATAACCCGCATAACTTTACAATTACCACCGACGTTGTTGTTGCAATCAAATATCGGTCGGTGGATTTGAAAGAAAATAATATACTAACACCGGTTGCTCGTTTTCATGCATTCAGTTTGATAAGAAAGTCATTAAAAGTACTTTGGTGACCACACAGTCCCTTTTTGTTAGGCTAGACTTTTTAGAGATCGGAGTTCCTTTTAACAATATAAAAGATCTCTATGAATAAAATATTTATTTAGTTGGGGAATAATTTATATTATCTGACTTCTTTTAGCTTGATAAGTTTAGTCCAGATTTTTTAATTCCGTTGAAGTATGTAAAAAGGACTTAAGAAGTATATTAAAATCACTATTAGAGAGCTTGATCGGATATAACTTCAAATCTATGCAGGCTTCATCGAACCAACTGGCAGGAAAATGAATTTATTTCGCATAGAAGTTAGAGAATTCTCTTAAATATTTCTTTCTAGAAAAACTTCGTCTGCACCGTCACTATAATACCCTTCACATGTTTCTTTTATCCATTTCGAAGTTCCCTACTTTTTTAAAGAAAAAAACACAGAAACTCCAAATTTAATGGATAATGTTTATTATCATTCGAAATAACATTCTAAGGCATTTATTTTTTGAATATTATCTATTTCAATTGTTGGCCGCGGCTACGTCCAATTTTCGATGACTTTCGAGCATTTCGACTGGATACTTACGAATGTCACTCGTGATGTTTTGTTCCAAGTCTGAGTAGAAGCGGGATAGTCTTTAGACTTTACATATACCAACAGGAAAAACTCCAACGGTGTGATATCACACGAGCTTGGTTTCCAAACGATGGGCCCAAAACGTGAAATTATCTGCTCACCGAAGTGTACCCTCAATTAATCCATTGATGAAAGTGTGAGAAGTGACGCCGTCTTGTTTAAACCAAATGTGGCCGAAATCACGAGCTCCAATTTCAGGCATCAAATAGTCGATTATCATGGCACGATACCGGTCGCCATTGACGGTTACGTTCTCAACAGCAACATTTTCTAAGAAATGATTCCACCGGCCCACAAACCACACCAAACCGTTGTTTTTCTAGATGAAATGGCAATTTTCTTGTGATCATACCCATTGTGCCGGAAATAGGCCTCATCGCTCAACAAAATTTGGCTTGAAAACGTCGGATCTTCTTGGAACTTTTCAAGAGCACATAGAGCGAACCGATGTCGCTTGAGAAGGTCCAACGGCTTCAGTTCATGCACAAGCTGTATTATTAACGCTTTCAATTTGAGATCTCGACGTAAAATGCGCCAAGTCGTTCCATACGTCAGTCTGAGTCTCTGCGAATGGCGCCGAATCGACTCTCCACGTTCATCGTGTAAACTCTCAGCTACGGCTGTTATATTTTCTTCACTGCGTACTGGACATGGTCTACTCGGTCGAATTTTATCCAATAACGCGCGAAACACATTCTTTAGTGGTTCGTTCTGAACAATTTCTTTGGAGATTGTGGTGGTGAAATTTGGCGAAGATACAATAATTCGTCAAATTAAAATATTTTCCTGACAAGGACTCGACTTTGATCATTAAGTTTGTATGACAGCTATACATATGCTATAGTGATCCGATATATATATAGTTCGAGTCTATAGAAAGACGGACAATCCGTAACACAAGATCTGGAGCAAGTCGGATTTATACCCTTTGCTAGATTATTTATTATTTTTTCTCCTCCCATTTGTGACTGGGTAGGGTCTGAAAACATTTTATTGTTTTTTCGATACCATTTTTTTCAAACAATTTGTCTTTTGCATCCCAATAATCCTCTGTTTTGTAAATTACCTCTTCATTGTAGCTAAAATTCTTGCCAGAGCGTTATCTTGAGTTCTGAGAATACATAAAAATAGCTGAGGGTCAGTTCTGGAGAATCCCTAGTATACGGCAAATGATTCCATGATTTGCTCACGCGATTTTTGCTGCTATCTTTATGAAACATCTTTTTTTAATGTGTTCTTCTTTAATCGATTTCGTTCTGGATACCTTCTAAGAATGCTATATAATAATCGGTATGATTTGAACCCTACAACTTCTGTTGTTATTTCTGGGATAGAGTTCAAAACCCTGTTTTTATATCAAGTCCCCCTTAAAGTCATAAATCTTTCTAATTTTTTAAAAGTTATTCATCCTAATTTCTTAGACCTTCAATGACTTTATATCCACCATGGAATCGAAATATTATTCTCATTAACCTTGCTCAGTCTAAAAGAGCTTTTCCTGAAAATATAACTTCTACATTTTTAGCTGACTCTGGGGCAAAAAAGATTCAAATGTTTCATATTTCGAATTAGTAAATCATAGTTTTCTTTCACTTCTTTCAAGCGGATCAGAGCGCTTATTTTCAATGTGTTTTAAGAAAATCTTCATCATTCTTTAAAAAATGCTTGTAAAAATCTTGAAATAGGCTTTAAATTATTTGTGCGGATATTTTTGATCGAAAAGTTGAACTAATATTATTCTTTTATTCGTAAAATTCAAGTTGAATATTAAAATTACATTATTCTCCACAACTTCCTTGAGTAGCTTCTTAAATTGCATGCTTTGAGCGCTTCGACTTCGTTGACGTGTCGCACGAAACTCAATCATTCAATTAATGACATTTAAGGCGTGTGGAGGTCAACACCTTTTTCCCGAATTCCAGAAATTGTCAATTCGCTTTATACAAAACCAACTGTCATATTCAGGTCTTTCATTGATTGTAAGCATAGTCCGTTGGTATGTCATTGTTTGCAAAATTGTTTTGAGTAAGTAAAAATTGAGTGGTTGCCAGCAATTGTAATCGAATCGTATCTGTTGCTAAATGCCGGCTGTCTGTCTGGGCTGCGTGCACAAAATGGCACGTGGCGCTTGCTTATCCTAGCAGTTACATCTTCTTGGCATTAACTATACAAGGAAAAAAATTAGCAGTAATAGCAATCGATCATGACATCTACAACGCGTCACAACTGTCAATAATGCAATAAAAATAAAAAAAAACAATAATGCTTTTGCATACGACTCTGTGTATCAAGGAATAGTTTTTGTGACACATTTGCCTCTGAGTTGTTTTATAGTTAATACCAAAATTGTAATCCCTTAGCGGTTGCGAAATTGAACTAGTTTAAGTGTTCATACTCATGACATACGCAAGTGCCTTATTGCAACGGTAAATACCTAAGTAGTATAGTGTTAAGACGCGTCTTAATCGTCGAGAATGTCTTTCGCCTGTGATACTTATAAATTTAAAACATTGGAAATATTCTACAGGTAAGCAAACACGTTCTTTCTTGCAAATGCCAGGCAGTGTTATTGATATGTGAAGTAAAAACTTTCTTCCCGGATAGTTTGGTGATTGGTTGGCTCAGTATTGTGTGAGCACGCGTCAAAGATGGACATTGGCAAAGAGAAAATACGGTAAATTTCGCAGTATTTCTACGATAAAAGTGAAGACGCAGGCCAATCGGCTGAACTCCTAATTCGGACTTGTACTGTCAAAAACTGTACCGTCTAAAGAAAGCAATCGCCCAGAAGCGGCCAACTTTATCCAATATCGACTGCGTTATTCCCAGTTGCCAATGCGTAAAGGAACATAAATCTTCCGCCGAACCTTTCTCTCGAAAACTCGTATCGACGACCCATTACGCTTCATTCAAACGGCTTGGAGAGATCATTCCCGATCCTGACGGTGCTTTTGGTATTGCTCAACGTCAGTTTGCTTAGTTGTATGAGTTTTGCAGAAATATCCGAGGCTGTTTTGTTTTTTTCATTGGGGGTGGAGGGAAGTTTCGCCTTCTCACTTTAGCTCGCCTTCAAACGGATGTTTTTGGCTAGCCACAGGATGATTGATCTACGACCGGAAGTCGTAAGCTGCTTGAGCCATATGTAAATGAATCGTTTCTGGCCACTACCAAGTGAATGTCGCTCAGAGAACTTTCTTCACTTGCGTGAACTTCTACACATGGCTCCCATCTTCCATGAGGTTAAGATTATGAAATTACCTTTAAAATGGCAATTCCTACAATATTTTGTCTAAAATCATAAACTTCAATGTTAGCGGGTGTCTGTTAATCTCGATCCTCCCTATATTTTTCTAACTGATTTCTGAGAGGTTTCTACTAAAAAACAACCTTCTGTATACATATGTGAGGCATAAAATTGGTTGAAACCGTAATTTTTTATGGCTATTAGTTCCAGTTAGTAGTTTCTGACCTGCTTATTCTCATCTACTAAAAGATTGGTTCCTGCTATAGACCGCAGCTTTTTCAGTTTTTTGAAAGCGTTTAACTTTCGACCTTATTAGATTTTACTCTATGTTACCGACGGTAGTGCTTTACTATTACCATATATAAAAATTAACTCCATATTTATTACAACACAAGTATTCAGGTTATACTTTTCTTATTGATAATACAGAGCTCAGTATGAATTCAGTATGAATAATTTGGGGATGATCTGATTTTGATAAAACTGTAATCCTTGTAGAGTTTTCTTCTATTCCTTCTCATTGTTGTTTCAGATTTGCCGAGCTATGACTGTTGGGTTGAAAAGTTCGTGGGCTAACATAGAAAAAAAGTGGATGCGGAATCCATTCGAAGCCCAATTCATCGATTTTGCCACCGTTTTCATTCACTTGTGACATGGTGCATTTTCTTGGTGCAACATTGTCTTCAATTGCGGCCATTTTTCACCCTTTTCGTCCTTAAAACGATTCAATAATACCATAAAATAGCCACTAAAATACACATACCATAACCTTGCCAGCCGACTGGTGCGTTTTTTTCATGCTTTGGGGCGGGTTCATCGTATGCAGTCCACTCGGATGACTGTCGATTGGCGTGATCGATTGGCTTCGGCGCCATTGTCACATATCGACTCAAAAACTCGGGTTTATTGCGCTTGAACATCTCCAAACGCTGCTCCGAATCATCAACGGGTCATTTTGTTTGGTCAAAAGTGAGCTCGCACGACACTCACTTTGCACAGAGCTTTTTCATACCCAAATGTTCATTTACAATATATCCAATATGTTCCTGTGGTACCTTTAGAGTCTGAGCTCGCTCGAACAACATACGGTCATGCCAAATTATTTTGGAATCTTCTTTTTTGTTTTTGTCGGTAACAGCCTAATTTGGGCGTCGACTGCCGTAATCGTCATCGGTGCTCATTTCGCTTCGTTCAAAAAAGTATATTTCAAACTTTGCAAGCACCTTTTGAAAGGTTAATTCCCTGGTGGAGAGTTCAAATAATATTAATCAATGCAAAGCTTGGCTTCAACAGTATTTCCCCCCAAAAAGCAATACTTTATTAACACATGAAATTCCTTTTGATAAATTTTTTGTAAACTAACACAAGTTGCTTCTGCTAAAATGCTATATCTCATAAAGTAATATTTCGACAGCTGTCAAATTTGTATGCGTGTCTTTTAAAGGTAGGGGCTGACTAAAATCATATCGTTTTAATATTAGTAGTACCATCTATGTATCAATGAACTTTTCAACCCTGTTATTATTGTAATTTTTGCAGATGAAGATCGAATAATTATAATGAAAGTCAGAGCTTAAGTACAGGGTTACATCGATATTCTCTTCCGCGCAAATTTTATGCGAGCACTCATTAGTATATATTTTTGGAGCGGAGAGACAACCTTGGCATCAGTCTCTTCTAATTTATTTTCTACTACATTTTTATAAAAACAAAAAAAAATTAATTAATGTACTTATTTTTCTTTTCCTTACAGATCTGACAAGCATCAATCAGTACTAACTGAAGAGAGTTTAATGACATTGGACAACTACGACGTAGAGGAACATGAATTGCCCAATTTTCAACGTGTTTCCATTTCCGGCGAGGATACAAGTGGTGTGCCATTGGAAGATTTAGAACGCGCCTCCACGCTGCTCATACAAGCGCTGGAATTACGCGAACGTTATATGTTGCATTCGGGTCAGTCGTTCCCAACAACAACAAGACGTTTTCTAAAAACCGTGCACGAGCGCAATCGTTTCGGCACGATCGAACACGAGAATCGCAAGACCATTGCAGGTGAGTCAAGCTAATTTCGATTTGACGCTTATGAGAAACTTATCAAAGTGCTAGGCAGCTAGAAAAAATGTATATCCAAATTTCGTTGAAAGTTTTAGTATTTGAAATTTATTACTGAAAAGTAGTTTTTTCTTAGAAAGTCCTACATTCAATTTATGAAATTATTATATTATACTCGTATGTACCCTTTCTTTACACAAACAACTATTACCGCTAACTTCTAGCAGTTTTTGAATTGAAAATAAAAATTTATTAAATATTTTTCTTACTCATTGTAAATATGTACAAAGCAAAATTTTAGGTTTCTTTAACAGTTTAAAATCCCTCAAATAACAGTTATACATACATACATAAATAAATGCCGCTATGTCGTCTCGTGTTTTGCCTATCGCACTGCAAACTATTTCTTCTTCTTTCCTTTTATTAATTTTGTTCTAAATATTTTTAAAAGATTTCGAAAACTGATCTGAAAATAAAAAAAAATCTCTCAGTCTACTTTTAGGCACACATTCTTTTATTTATTTTTAATTTTATTATTTCTATTATTATTTAATTTTTTTTTTAATTATTATTTTTGGTTATTGTTTTATCATAATTATTTTTTGGACCAAACAAAAATATGTATTTGATTTCCAACATTATTCTTTTATAGACATAATACGCAAGATCAGCCTCCCCAGTACTCAGACAGGTAATTCGTTCGTTTATGCATTTCACCACTGCAGCGGGCGAATGAGTTGTGTCTTACTTTTATTCCTTTTTTGTTCAACTTTTTCTTTGTGACTTGCAAATTTTCGTTTCGATTTTCAAAATTTCATTGAACTGTTATCTCATAAGCAAAACATATCCTCATATATAAATATCAATCGCTGGAAGCCGGAATTGCTCTAAGTTTTTTAGAAGATTTATATATGTTGTAATGTAATTGAACTTGAAATGAGTTTCATTGCATTTGTTTTAATTATATATTTTTTGAATTACTTATATTTTGTTTTTGAGTTATGATTTGCTATGTGTGCCTCACCCAATTTTGAAATTTTGCTTTTAAAATAGTCTAGTTATTTTGCACGCCAAATTGTTTCTGCTTTTAGTATATAATCTATATTTTATGTTCTCTTTTGTTTTAAAAGTTAATTTATTTTATTTTTTCGTTGTATAATGCATGATGTAATGCTTATTGAAACCTTGTTCTTTAAATAAATTTAAATATAGTAAGTCAATAGAGCTTTAGTATATACATATACGTTGCAACAATTTTTTGCGAAACTATAAACGTATAACAATTATAAAGGAAATCATATTTAAATGCAATTCATTTTTGAGCTTTTTATATGCACATATGTACATGTGTATAATGTGAGAGTCCATAACTTACTACTATAGTCTATAACTTAATTGAATTAGAAAACGTTTTGTTCTCATTAAAAGTTATTGGAGTTTAAAATATAGTATGTACAATTTTGAGTAATATCGTATACGAGTTTACGCTAGCTTATAGCCATTAAAGCACGTCTCAGTTTGATATTTTATTTTGGGATTCAGAAATATTAAATCAATTTATCTCTTTCAATTTCTAATAAATAGTTTGAGGATATAAAAAATTATTATATTGACATTTTGATATAGAATTATAGCCATTAGCCAATATTCGGTGAACTGCCACTATTTGATTAATTTAGTGGGGCTTTTAGGACCCCAAAGTGTATTTCAATCCAGTATTTTTTTTTGTGAAAAAAATTACACATCTAAGAAGGTCTTGTAAAATTTCAAGTCCAACCGTCTGAAGAAATTTTCCTCACCGATTCTGTAAACAGCGTTTCAATAAAACGTTTTTAAAATTTTTGAAGAGGATTACACTAAGATAAAAAGTTCTTATAAATGCGCTTATGTTTATCCGAGACTATTTTCCATAACACTCAAATATTATGGCTTGTTAACAGTTTGGCCGGTCGGAAGGAGTTCGGAGTGCACCACACCTCGATAATCGAAGAAAACTGTCAACATAACCTTGATTTTTGACGTTCTTTGACGTGATTTTTTCGACTTCGGCTCACCTTTGCCACGATATTCGTTAGGTGATCGTCTGTTTCCGGGTCGTAATCCAAAACTCATCGTCAGTAATAATACATGATATCTTGGTAGTCGCAAAGCACTGTTTTACAGGCTTTAATGCGACGCTGTTTTTCGCAAAAAATTGAGTGATTTTGAAACTTTTGGAAAGCACGATCGCTTTGGTTAGGCCCAAAAATGTTTTCACTGATCCTTCCGATATTCCAACGATGCCAGGAAGATCTCTGCCTATTATACGTCGGTTCTCAAGCCCCAGACCTTTTATTTTATTGACGTGTTGATCATCAGTTGATGTTGATGGCCGTCCTGGTCGTGGTTCGTCGTCAACACGTTCTCGACCCTCTTTGAATTGTTTGTACCAATCAAAAACACTTGCACGCGACAAACAATTATTAACGAAGGATGAATGTTTCGACATGTTTATTCCGCGCACACAATTTATGGTATCGTCTTTGTTGAATAATTTCTTTCATCGTAAAAGTCGCCGAATTCCATTTATGTACTTCAGAAAGACAAGCGTATCCTTTTGATTTGGCACAGATGTCTCTGACATTCATCATTCATACATCATAGAAAAACAATTTTTCGACAAATGGGCAAAATCTAGGCGCAAAATTTAAATTAAAAAGTCTTTCTATTTTTTCCCACAGTAGTATAAGAAAAAAAAAATATATAAACACAAGTGAATTACGTCAAAATTTATTATTGACACTTTTAAAATGAAAACTACTCCTTACAATTTAAATGTTTAAATTCCTCATACAATGTACTTTTTTGGTATGCTTTCCAAAAAACATGTTATTGTATCTTGATAGTCTTCATACTAAAAGAGTACTCAGTCGGATTTATGAACTTCCCTAAGCAGTTCAATCAGTATTATGTTAAATTGTCTTACCTTCGACCGGGTATGAATCGGAATCGGCTGCCTATACTCCCTTAGATATAAGACAATACTTTTTTTCCGAATCAAATATAAAATCTAGTCTTATTATTCTGTAAAAACAACACAAACTAAAAAAGGGTATCTTTGATTTTCGATTCTTTTTTACCTCTATGTGTGTAAGTAAAAAATGAGTTTGTCGCAAAATATTTTAGTTTTTCAACATTTTATTGCATACCTGGCCACAACTTTTTAATCCAAAATTCATTATATTCACCAGTATTAGTATTCTGGGACGAAAATTCAGGAGGAAAAACTTATGTATTTGTATGAAAAATTTTAAGCCTCTGCTATCAGATATAGACCAGGGTAAATAATTTTCGAAAAATCAAAAATCATGATAAGATGAATGAAGAAAGGATAAAACAACAAACATTAAAATAAAAATAATTTTAGGGCGATCTTAGGTCGGGGAAAGTAAGGGGAGGGGCGCGTTTGAATTTTTAAGGGTTAAGAGTGGTTCATCTCAATTTCCAAAATTACGATTCCTATAGAAAAAAATTGTATGGTATTGTTGTAGGTAATGAAAAGGTCTATAACTTTGTTTAACGAATTTTTTCACACAAGCTCAAAATTTATATGAAGAATTCAAATAACCAAAACTTTGCGTTTTTTATTTTTATCTTCAACAAAAATTATTTTCTTTCGCAAAATTTGGTGTTTTTTTAATTTAAAAGATTAAGTTGAAACCCTTATTTCGCCTTAAAATCGAAAAACCTCTAATTTTCAATCAAAAATCGCAAATCAAAATTTCAGATTTTTAAAAAATGTTCTATTTTCTGAGCAAACTTACCATAATAGTGTATGTTTTATATATATATTATTTTTTTACCGTCAGAAAGTAGAGATTTCATTAAAAAATTTATATTCTGACTATAAGTTAGCAAACTTTTGATTTTGAGTAGAATATTCTCAAATGTCATGCGCTCAAAGCCATAAATTTGAGTTTTTTTTTAAGAAGGGGGTGCCCGTTGGCCCACCAGCTTTTTACTTGTCTACAATTAATTTTTGGTTTTTCTTTTTGTGAAGCACATTGTTACTAAGCCTCTGCTCGCGCTATTCGAAACAATCGCAAGCTTTTGTTTTACCGTTATTGTTTTTTGTGTGCCTTTTCTTTATATTCTTTGACTATTTTTTGCGTTACCTACGAGATTTGCTTAATCAACTTAGTGTTTAGTCGAAGCTTACATACATACATACTTACATACAAATTAGTTATACCATAAATCTGTAGAATTAAATTACGTACATATGCATATAGTATATGTATGTATAGTACATTTGTATGTATTGTAAACTTGACCCAACTAAATTCTGATTTTATGTAGATGACACATAATTAGTATAAAAATAAACATTTTGTTTTCTTCTTTTCTTTTATTGAACACCACACACACACACCCACACTCGTATACATACACATTACGCACTTGTACGTGCAACGGTAATTGCATGCGTTTGCGTAAACTATTTTTGAAACGCAACGCCGCAACGCAACACGTAATGACTTGAAAATCAAACAACGTACAACAACAACGACAACAAATTACGCAAATGCAATTACAATTATGGAAATCACAACAACACATACGCACGTATTTAACTGGGTCATCAACACACTGAACTTGGTCACTACCTTCACACCGCCACCCGCCATCCGCCATCCGCTGGCACTTGACACCCTGTAATATGTAGACCATCCCATACATCCGCCAAATGACAAGTCTGACCCATGGGAATTGGAATTTCCAGCTGATAATGACTATGAAATTAAAAGTATTAACGGTGTCTTCCACGTCTACAAGGATAAGGTGAGTTAGTGCGCCCTTAAAGCACCCTTTGCATGTATGTATATGTGGATTTTTTGTTTCATACTCCACTTTATATTCGCAGGAATGCACGCAGGAGGTGAAATGCGAGTATCCAAATCTCAAGGAGTTCGTTAACGACATGCAAGTCATGTGTAATATGATTGTTGATGGTCCACTGTGAGTTGCCCACTTCATACATACGTACATATGTGCAGTTGGTATATATTTTCCAATTTTTTCTTCTTTCTTCACAGTAAATCGTTTTGTTATCGTCGCCTTTGCTATCTCTCATCGAAATTCCAGTTGCATGTCCTTTTAAATGAGCTACGTGAGTTGGCTTCTCAGAAGGCGGTGCCCCATCGTGATTTCTATAATATTAGGTGAGTAAAATCTCGTTGCCTCATTACACATATGTTATGGAAAGAAAATATTATATTTATTAAGCATCGCAAATGGGGCAAAGAAGATTGCTTTCCAAAAAAAATTTTGAGTTAATAAGCAATATTCTAAATTGCTTGGATCACCATTGTTGGACAGTTTGACTATCCGTTAGGATGGTAAGGATGAGATAGGTTGTCATAGAGGTCATCCAACGGTAGGCCCAGGGAACGTACTGTTTCGACGGGGTGGAGAGCAGTTCATTATGCAATGTTCCTTTGTCTTTTCCTCATGTGCTGCCGGCTAGCGAGTTGAGGATTTTGTTGCAGCTCTCTTTGGTCGCGCTCGTGTGAGGAGTGAAGAAGCACAGGTTGTCGAATGTCACACCTAAAATCTTAAGGTTATTGATAGTCGGAATTTTAACACCATCGACTGCAAAGCTAAGGTCAAGTCTGTATTCCTTTTGTGTCTGCTGTGGATTTAGTGGGGGAAAAGTGTTAGGTTTCGTGCAGCGAGGAAGCGAGAAAGGTCGGAGAGATAGCGGTTTACGTTTGAGCACATGACATCGATTTCATTGCCCGACGTCATTATCGTGCAATCATCAGCGTACTAGGTGATAGAAATTCACTCTGGTGGCTGAGAATTTCGAGATGTAGAAGTTAAACAGCAACGGGGAGAGCCACCATCTTGCGGAACCCCCTGTTTAATTCTTTTCAATTAAGAGTTTTTTCCTCGAACAGTATCTGCCGACCGCTCAGGTAGTCCATAGTCCACCTCTTCAGCCCTGGAGGAAGCGTAGATTTTTCAATGTCTACAAATAGCGTTGTGTGATTGACTGTGTCAAAGGCTTTTGACAAGCCCAACGGTATGGGAATCCTCAGGTGATTAACATCAGCATGTTAATTCCATCAGGGTCAATGGATTTGGAACATTTGGCCTTGTTGATGACACTCTGAACCTCCTCATCGGTGAAAGTAAGTGGGGTGCAGTCTTTTGGCATTTTGCGTAGCCATCGGATAACACATCGTTTGGCTTTGTCTACCGAGGGGTGCATTGTAAATCGCCGGCTAAAATCGCTCGCGCACGCTTTGGGGCCGAAGAGGCATGTATTTCTCATCGGTCATCATGTCTCTTCGGATTATACAAAGGTCCAAAGCTTACTGACGCCGGTGGAGAGGCTGCAAGACTTCCAATGCTCTGTCCAATCTGAATTTCAATTCTAAAAACATACAATTTTAAGATTCCGAAGTTCGTAGAAGATTTTCAAAGACCTACATATTTATTGTTAATAATAATTTTATAATAAAATATTATTTTAAGCTGTTTTATAAAAAAAAACAACGCACTTAACTCAATATGTATTTTTCTCTACACAGGAAGGTGGACACTCACATACACGCCGCTTCATGCATGAATCAGAAACACTTGCTGCGTTTCATTAAGAAAACGCTCAAAAATAACGCCGATGAAATTGTGACAATCACCAAAGGTCAGCCAATGTCACTGAAAGATGTTTTCCAGTCGATGAATCTGACAACCTATGATCTAACTGTGGATATGTTGGATGTGCATGCGGATCGGAACACATTCCATCGTTTCGACAAATTCAATTCCAAATACAATCCGATCGGTGAGTCGCGTTTGCGCGAGGTCTTCCTCAAGACGGACAACTATTCGAATGGCAAATATTTTGCACAAATTATTAAGGTGAGTGTGGAGGAAGGGGGGGTCGATGTAACATTTTTTTGGAATAAATTATTATTTTTAACTTAAACGTAATGCAATTTTACTTAAACAGGAAGTTGCCTTCGATTTGGAGGAATCGAAATACCAAAATACCGAGCTACGTCTCTCCATTTATGGCAAATCACCGGATGAGTGGAAGAAGCTAGCCAGATGGGCCATCGAATACAATGTGCATTCGACAAATGTACGCTGGTTGATACAGATTCCACGACTTTAGTGAGTTGATCTATTGATTTTCCTTAATTTAAAAGCATTTTCTTAATTCCATTACCACTGTTTTCACTCTCTCTCTCTCCAGTGATATCTTCAAATCCAATAATTTGATGAATTCATTCCAAAATATATTGGACAACATCTTTAAGCCACTCTTCGAGGCTACCAGCCGACCCAGCGAGCATCCGGATTTACATCGTTTTCTTAATTATGTAATCGGTTTCGATTCCGTGGACGATGAATCGAAGCCGGAGAACCCAATTATCGATTTAGACATACCAACACCGGAAGCGTGGAGTGAGGAGGAGAATCCACCATATGCCTACTACATTTACTATATGTACGCGAATATGACTGTGTTGAACCAATACCGAAAGTAAGCGAATCTTTGAATTTATCCTTTTTTTCATACTAAAATTTATTTGTTAATTATAAATTTGTATCTCTCTCTCCCTTCTACCATAGAGCGCGCGGCATGAATACATTCGTTTTGCGTCCGCATTGCGGTGAGGCCGGTCCGGTGCAGCATTTAGTTTGTGGCTACCTAATGGCTGAGAACATCTCTCACGGTCTCCTGTTGCGTAAAGTGCCTGTGCTGCAGTATCTCTTTTATCTGACACAAATCGGCATTGCCATGTCGCCACTCTCCAATAATTCACTTTTCCTCAACTATCATCGCAACCCGCTGCCGGAGTATTTGGCACGCGGTCTGATTGTCTCACTCTCCACTGATGATCCACTGCAATTCCACTTCACAAAGGTGAGTGTTGAGAGCACAGCTTCGTTTTGCATTTGTTTTATGGGAAAATAATTTGTTTTTTTTTTTTTCATTTGCTATAGGAACCCCTGATGGAGGAGTACAGCATTGCGGCGCAAGTGTGGAAGTTGAGCTCATGTGATATGTGCGAATTGGCGCGCAACAGTGTGATTATGAGTGGTTTTCCGCATAAGGTGAGTGAAAATTATATAAACGAGAGTTGGCTCTGTCTTTATAAGTAGTCGGTTTTCGTCAAACAATCAAGTGATATTGAATACTTAATTTTGCTTGTTGTTTTTGTGGCAATAGCGGCAAATATGTTAAGTGAAGGCGTCTGAATTGTTAATCCTTGGCCGGATATAAATTTGTGTCCATGGCAGTTAAAGTTTAGCCATGTCCATCTGTCTTAAAAACACGTCTCTTTTTTCTCAAAGGAGCTGTTCATTTGTCGGAACATCCATATATATTATAGTTGTTATAACTGTTATTCAGACCCTTCTTGGGGGAAAAGCAATAAGTTAACTATCATCGAAATTTCTTATCGGTAGGCCCAGGAAATGAGCTGTTTCGACGGATTGGGACCATAGGGAGAGGGAAGTTAAGTGAATTGGTTTCATTGAACATGAAAAGTGTCGTGAGAGAACTAATTGTTTTTGTCCATTTTCTTCAACTTCGTTCTGCTTCATCCCGGTGACCATATCGAAAGTCAGAGATCCTTGCCATGTGGTTGTTGTAGCGGCTTAAAGCATTCCTGAAGCAATTTCGATGGTGCCGAGTTGACAGTCCTTGGCCGGATAAACGCCGGGTCCGTTCTGGTTTCTTATATCCGACAGTCGTAGGAACATACAATCATCTGCGAATGAGATAATAGAAATGTAGTGATTAAGTGTGTGAAAGTTGAGAGTAGCAAGGCCTCAAGTGTTTTCCCTAGTGGGAGGGAGAGTTATCGGGCGTTAAGACTCCACTAGATTGGCTAGCTTCCCAGATTTTAAAAGTAGAACCACCCGGCTGATTTTCCACACATCGTGTGTGGAGGGTTGTCAGTGATAAGTTAAGGACTGTGCTGATATAACTTTACCATTGGAATTAGCTTCCTTTGGTTTATTGACGACATTCAGAAAATCCTCTTCGGGTAACACACCTTTTTGTCTTTTCCACCAATAAATTGTCGGCTAAAGTTGCTCGCGCACTTCTTCGGACTTGAGGATACTATCGGATTGGATAAGGATTTGACAGTAGCCAAAAGTTTGATAAACTTTTTACATATCTTCATTCCTATTCTCCAAATTGAAATCCCTTTTGGGGTGATCACAGCGATCTACTTGCAGTCAAATAAAGACATTCATCTAACAGATGTGATGTTCCGGTTCGACATACGGAACGGACGGCACAAGGAGCCAGGAGTGGCCTTGTGGCCCTCGTTCGGGAATTAGAGCGTGATGAAAGTTGGAGAGGATTGATCAGACTGGGTGTCACGCTGCCTACTTGAGCTCCGTGGCACCATAGAGGTTATTTTTGGCCACTCGGCTGAAGTGGTGGCACGTTGTGCAAACTAGGTGCATTAGAGATATAAACTTCTGATCGGACCACTATAGCATATCGCTGTCATACCTATTGACCAGTCAAAATTCCGTTCCCACGGCTGTCGGGTCTACGTAACCGGTACAGACCCGGACTTTTTCCAGCCAAAGAACTGTCAATTGGGCAGAATCCTACCGCTACAACAAAACAACAACAACCAATTAAAGTGAAGATATAGGTCTTTTTATACTACCTAAAGTAAATAAGATTGAAAAGTTTTCATAAACATGATCTCTTTTCCAACACGAATTCACTCAACTGAAATAACTCATTTCCCAAAAGTTGTTTGCCATTAATTAAATAAAGAGTAATTTTATTTAAATCGATTTCTCACATTTCTTCCGCAGGTCAAACAACACTGGCTCGGCCCGAATTACACGCGTGAAGGTGTTGCCGGCAATGACATAACACGCACCAATGTGCCCGACATACGCGTGGCCTATCGGCATGAAACGCTGCTTGACGAGCTGTCGAATATCTTCAAGGTGCACGAGATACCGAAAAGTGAGTAAATCTACCCGGGGACAACAACCAGCGCAGCAGTGACCAACAACAACACAAACACATTTGATACACACATACAACTGCGTCAGCCATTGCTTAACCCGAACAGCTGGTGCCATGACGGTTGAGCCGACATCTTCTCATGAATTTACCTACAAACATATATAAACTCCTTGAGGCTCCTTTTTCTACCACAATTATAACTGTAATTGCTATATACATATATATTAATATTATTACTACTACTATTACTACATATAACTGCTGTTACTAAAACCAATCAACAACTACTTCAACACGCGCGTATTTACATACATGTGAATTTGAATCTTCTTGTTATAACCTTAATGAAAATATGTATGTATGTTGAATGGAGTGTATGTTACATTTTGTAAACACACACACACATATTTTTTGAAATATCTTTTTTCGTATTTAACACTTGAAACTCGTCAACAATTAACAAAAGTCTAAACAATTGCAGAGGAGAGTGCAAACAACATTCAACTGCAAGCTGAAGAAGTTGAAAATGAAGTTGAAAGAGCAAATCAAATCGAAGCCGTTAAGTCATTTTTTCTTAGCTCAGAATATAGCTCGTGCTTGGAGGATTTATAATATTTGTTATTGTTTCATAATTATTTGAATTTTTTTACATTTTTTTATTCTAATTTGCCATCGCTTTTAAGCAAGTAAAATATATGTATGTATGTATAATAATAATATTGTTATTTATAGTATATATATATAGCCTCTTCCAATGAGTAAAACTGTTAAAATATGTTGTTGTATTTATGCTCACACGTATCTGTATGTAATATAAATTAATTTGCAATTTCCTCAATTCGGCTTGTTAAACTAAAAATTGCTACGGCAACTGCAAATTGTTTCATGTCAAACGCAAATGCAAACAGAAATTGTATTTACTACAACAAAAAATTGCAAATAAATTGTTTAATGGTGCAAAATGCACAAATAAATTGTGAAAATCCATATAAGCATTGAATTGTGGTTGTTTTTCTTATTATTCCTGCACTTCCGCTATGGATAGTGTGTGTGGCTCTCAAACTGTGCACTGTTGGCACACAAACTGTAGTTGGTTATTGCAGCGCCATCTAGCGTCTAGTAGAGCGCCTGAAAGCACGCTACATTTTTGTTATTTTTTTGCCGGCCGCCACTTGCTGGCTGGTTCTGCGCGCCTGGTGTAAATTGGGAATTTCGTGCGCAGCCAAAAATGAATTTTCTGACGCCGCCGCTAGGGTGGTCGGTCGGTTTTTTGTGGGAATTACTTTTACGGGAAAATTTGCATGTTTTGGCAATTTTGCTGTAATTATATGATGGTTTTGATGCAAATTATTTTTGCAACGACTTTTTTGGTACTGAAATTTTTTTCAGACGTATTTTTACTAAAAATAAAACAACAGGTGGGTTTTTTATACTTTTTATTTTATTTTTTTTGTTCATTTAAATTATAAATAAAATATTAAATGTGTAATAAATAAAATTAGTATTTTTTTACGATTTTTATGAATGTTTTGGCGATTGGAGTGAAATTAAATATTAAAATGAAATAAAATTGTGTATGTGCTAATTTTCTTAAATAATATTTTCTTATTTGGGAATTTTGATAATTTTAAAACAAAGTCTGCCACACCAATAGTATTTTTTAATGAAAATTAAGAAAAAGGTAATTTTATAAGAAAAAATTGAATATTAAGAAAAAATGATTTTTGTCTATTAAAAATTTACATAAATTAAGAAAAAAATAGAGCTTTTCTCAAAAAAAGTTATATTAAGAAATTGGCAATTTTCTAAAAAAAAATTGAAAATGAAGAAAAATTTGTATTTTTCTAGAAAAAATTGAAAATTAAGAAAATGGTAATTTTAATGAAAATAAAGAAAATATTTAAAAAAAATTAAAAATGGTAACATTTATAAAAAAAAATGAAAATCAAGAAAACGTTAATTAAAAAAAAAATTTTTTTTTTTTTAAATTGAAAATTAAGAGAATATTATTTTCCTAAAAAAAATAGAAAATTAAGAAAATATTACTTTAAACAAATTTAAAACCAATAAAATGTTAATTTAAAAAATATATTTTTTTTCTAAAAGAATTGAAAATTAAGAAAAAAATTGTGTTTTTCTAAAAACTATTGACAATAAATAAAATGGTAATTTTCAAAAAAAAAATGAAAATTTAGAAAATATTATTTAAAAAAAGTGGTAATTATTTTAAAAAAATATTCTTTCTTTATACAATTTTTTTCTAAGAAAATATTTTTTTGCCAAACAAAAATTTGAAATTAAAAATGGTAATTTTCTAAAAACAAAATAGAAAACTAAGAAAATATTTTTCTTTAGAAAATATTTTTTTTCTATAAAAACTTTTTTTTTTAATATTTTTTTTCATAAAAAATTGAAAAATTGAAAAAATTGTGTTTTTCTAAAAACAATTGAAAATAAATAAAATGGTAATTTTCAAAAAAAAGAATTGAAAATTTAAAAAATATTATGTACTTAAAAAAAAGTGGTAATTATTTAAAAAAAAATATTATTTTTTTTATACAATTTTTTTTCTTTTAAAATATTTTTTTGCCAAAAAAAAATTTTAAATTAAAAATTGTAATTTTCTAAAAAAAAATAGAAAACTAAGAAAATATTTTTCTTTAGAAAATATTTTTTTTCTATAAAAACTTTTTATTAAAAAAATATTTTTTTTCTTAAAAAAATTTATTATTAAGAAAATGGTAATTTTCTAAAAAAAAATAGAAAATTAGGAAAATTTTTGCTTTCTATAAAAATATTTCTAAAAAAATGAAAATTAAGAAAAAAATAGGTTGTTCAACAAAAAATGAAATTAATATTAAAAAATAATTTTAAAAAAATAGAAAATTTAGAAAAAATTTACTTAAAAAAAAAAAATTAATTCTTAAAAAATTTTTTTTTCTTAAAAATTTTTTTCTAAAAAAATTTTTTTTTTCAAAATGTTTTTTCAAAAAAAATATTTAAATTAAAAAAATTGTAATGGAAAATTAAGAAATTGGTAATTTTCTAAAAAAAAAATTGAAAATGAAGAAAATATTGTATTTTTCTAGAAAAAATTTAAAAATGAAGAAAATGGTAATTTTAATGAAAATTAAGAAAATATCTAAAAAAAAAATTAAAAATGATAACTTTTATAAAAAAATTGAAAATCAAGAAAATGTTAATTTAAGAAAACATTTTTTTCCTAAAAAAAAAGAAAATTAAGAAAATATTTTTCTTAAAAAAAAATAAACAAATTTTTTTTAAAAACATTGAAAAACAAATAAAATGTTAATTTAAAAATATATTTTTTTTTTTCTAAAAATTTAAAATTAAGAAAAATTGCTTTTTCTAAAAAAGAGCTGAAAATAAAAAAATGGTAATTTTCAAAAAAAAACTTGAAAATTTAGAAAATATTATTTAAAAAAAGTGGTAATTATTTTCAAAAAATATTCCTTTTTTGTACAATTTTTTTCTAAGAAAATATTTTTTTTCAAAAAAATTAAAAATTAAGAAAATTGTAATTTTCTAAAAAAAATAGAAAATTAAGAAAATATTATTTGAAAAAAAGTTGAAAATCAAGAAAATGTTAATTTTCTTAAAAAAATATTTTTTTTCTAAAAGAATTCAAATTTAAGGAAAAAATAGTATTTAAAGAAAATGAAAATTAAGAAAAAAACTAGAACTAGAAAAATATATAGAAAATTAAGAAAATTTTTTTTTGCTAAAAAAATTAAAATTAAGAAAATATTATTTAAAAAAATGAAAATGAAAAAAATATTTTTTTTCCAAAAAAAAATGGAAAATTAAGAAATTGAAAATTAAGAAAATGGTAATTTTCTGAAAAAAAAACATTAAGATATATAGTTTTCTACAATAAATGGAAAAATTAAAGTCATTCAGAAAAATTGTCTTTTGATTTTTGTGTATGTGGGCGTTATTTTTTTTCCAAAAATATTTTTGGAAAAACAATTTTTTGTATTAATTAATTTTTGTGAAGAAAATTGATGAACGAAAATATGAAAGCATTCGTACATATGTATGTATGTATATTTGTATGTAAAAAATTACGCACTATTTTAATTTTAAGAGTTTTTTGTTTCAAATTATAATTCGATTCTCAAAGGTTTTATAAAAAATAAATAATAATAAAATATGAAAAGATAAATTTCTAAGCACCAAAAAATCACAAGCAAACTCGAAAAATTATTCATTGATTTTATTTAAAAAAAAAATAGGTTTTTATGTTTAGAAAAAAAAGTCTGAAAATTTTAATTCTTGCTTTAAGTATTTTTTTTTTCGATTTTTCACATTTTTATTATGTTACCGAAAAGAAATAAAAAAGTTTTAAATGAAACATTATAGTACGTACATACATACATATGTACATATGTATGTATGTATGTATTTTTGTATGCACATTTTAATATGTATGTAGTATGTACGTGTTTTTTCTGTGAAAATTCACAACTTTTAAAAACAAGGTGGTTCCCAAAAAAAGGGAAAAATAATAATAAAAAAAATAATAATAATAAAAAAATAATAAAAAAATAAATGATAAAAAAAATAAAAATAATAATAATAAAAATAATATTAAAAAAAAGAAAAAAATAATAAAAAAATTAAAAAAATCGGTCGCAGTATTAAAAAAATATATATTTAAATATTGTAATTATAAATATTATTATACGTTTTGTTTGTTTAACTTGTCTTCTGCGATATCTTCTATTTTTGATCATCAAACATAGTAAATTCTACATAGCTGTATATGTTAGTAAGTGAAAAAATTCGTAAACACTTTTTGTTTCGTTAAATATATGAAAATGCGTTAAATATATACAATAAAATACAAAAATATGAACATAAAACACAACGGTTCATAAAAAAGTGTACACATGTACTTAATTGCCTTAACAGCACACACTAAAAACTATTTACTTAGAAGCTACGATATTTTACTTAATATGCCATGAATGTGAATGCGCGCGAGAAACAGTCGAAAATTTTAAGGAAATGCGTTTTTTTTTATTGAGAGCAAAAGCTGAAATCAATTCTTTTAATGGCACAGCACACGGTCAAAGATGAGTCCCAGGTTAGCGCCGTGACTTCAGAGAATCTTTACATACACATCTACGTATAATTTCAATCTGCAAGCTATTATTACGGGACCGTAACGGTTATTATTTTTACTTAGAAAAAACTACGATTTAATCGTTTTATTGGGTTGGAATTTTTCCTTTAGTTTTATTCATTTTGGTCGTCACATTCGGGTTTTTACTATTTCCGGTTATACTTTATCGATAATTTTCGATTTTTATTTTGAATTAAACCGATATTTTTGTGATTTTTATTATTTTGTCCAGATAAAATGGTGTTTTTTTCTAAAAAAAATATATGTATAACCGATATTAATCAGAACAAAGAAATATTTTTTAACGAAAAAATAGTAAAAATATGATAATATAGTAATGTGAACAAAAAAAATATTTTTTAACGACAAAATCTTCAGCCCGAAAAACTCAAAATAACCGTTATTTTCGGTGCCGTTTTCTGGATTAGAAGCTTTTTGCTCTTAAACTTGGAATATATTTAAGTAATAGGCAGTGTCAGCGACGCATTCACATTTCACTTTCAGCTTACGGCATACATAGTAGTTACATACAAATTTATGTTTAATCTTAATTGCTTTCGTTTTTTGTAATTTTCTTGCTTTGTATTAAGTTTTATAGCAACTTTGGCACTACGTCTTGAATTGCTTATCGTTTATTATTTAAATATGTTTTTATTTTGCCTTTTTAGTAAGTAATTAGGGTCTTTTTTATTGCGCATTTTGCAACGTTTTCTTATTTTTGTTTCTTTGATTTCGAATTAGTCTCTTTAGATTGTTTAGCAATACTCAACGCTTACATGTTCAGTCGCAATTGTTATTATGGTTGTGTAGTATGTGTTTAAAACGGTGAATTCATGCCCAGTTTGGTGCCAAAGTCAAGCCTCGCGCGGCGCTGATAGCGTGTGTTAACTCTGTAAAAGCGAAAACAAAAATAAAATATAATAAAAAGTAAAAAATAAATTCAATTTAAGAAACTCACTTAATCTCCTGCCATTTGCAAATCTCGGTGATTGCCAGACTTATAAAACTGCCGCCGTAGAGGAACGCGATCGCCGGCCACATGCCGCATGCCTCATCGAAGAAGTTGTCCTGCAGTACTATTTGCACCGCACAGATCACGATGTGCACGAGCAGCGTGCAGCCGCAGGTGAAAGCCCAGATGTGATTGCGGAAGGGATTGCGCTGCCACAACGAGTGATCGCGGTGCACGAAGCAGGCGGAAATCACCACTGCAAGGTAAAAATGCTTGAATGAGTATTGTATCTAGTAAATATGCTAACAAATGTGCTCACCGAAATGCACTAAGATGCCGAGAAACGAGAAGATACGCGCGATTTGCAAGTTGATATGCAATTTCTCCTCGTCAATGTCCATGAGCTCGATGGGATGCGCCATAAATGTGCAATAGGCGAAAATCTGTGGGAGAAATGAAATAATATTAGGCTAACAAGAATATATTTCCAGGAAATGTTTTCAACTAGAAACTCGGGTATAAAATATATATATGTATGTATATATATATATATATAAACTTTTATGTTAGAATTTTCATTACATTTACTATTTCTTCCTTGTTATGGAGATAATTTCGTAATTTCTTAACCATTTGCTTAGGTTTACTTATATAATCCAGCAAAGTAGAACTCTCCTTTGGATTATTTTTGTATTGATAAGAATGATGGAATGATTTTTTAGTCAATTCTGTTCTATATTATATTTTTCCGGTAGAGGGCGCTCGAAAAACTACACTCACTAAACAGCTGGAACGTGTTTAACGAGCGACTCTTATTGGTATCAGTGGTGCACTACGTTCAACACCAACAATGGAACTTAATGCAATTCTACATATAGCACCCGTGGACGTAGCCGCTAATCGCATAGCGGCATAGGTTGCTATGAGACTCTGGGAAGCTGAACACATTAAGAGCCCCATAGCGGAATATTCCGAAAATTTCCCTCACTTGGATTGCATCCCTGATAACTTGGATGACTGCGTCACGGAGCTTACTTCTGGCGACATCTGCAGATACCTCCGAAGGATATGTGTATAGGGCGGATTCGCTGCAGAAGAGGCGCGGTGAACCTTTTCATCGATGGACGGAGGTTTAAGGGGAAATTTAGAGGAGAGTCTTCTGTCGGGAACTCTCAATCAACTCTTGGCATTCTGAACCACATCACTTTAGTGTCTTTCAAGCAAAAGTGGCAGCCATCAAGGTAGCAGGAGATGCACTTCGCTCATATGCCGATTTTTTAAGGGAGGATAATGAGCTCAAAGCTGGTCAAGGAGTGTATGACCTCTCTAGCAGTAGTCTCAAGATACTCCTTATTAAACTTGTCGGGGTGCCTGGCCACAGCGAAATAGTCGGAGACTATTCGAATGCTGGATGTGCGGGGCTCGCGCGAGCTCAACAAGCATTAGTCAGCAACCAGCAGCTGTAAGGTTGCAAAAGCCTTCTGGTCGAGAATGGAACGTAAAACGTCCATTGAACAAGATTCACATCACCGAAACGACAGCTGTACTAACTGGACACTTTTTCATTGACACTCACGCGATGAGGTTGGATGATGATGGAACTTTTCAACGTTGCAACGAGGAAGATGAGATGATCTAGACAGTTTCTCGCCATCTTCGTTGATATGCTTTCGACGAACTCTAGGAATCGGCGGGAATTTACATTAGACACCTTAATAAAATTTAGGCTAAAATGTTCTAGGCGCTTTCTTTTTGATCCATACCTAGGAGTTCTAGCAGGCGTCTCTAGCTGTCCAAGTAGTATTATTCATGGCCTCAAATCAAATCAGCTCATTTACCTAATTTAACCTAATTTATAGGATCTCCTTCTGGGTGTTGCTAACTTCGTGACAAAAAAACTATTTTAAAGTATAACATTCATTATACTAAGGTCTTTGGATAGATTGCAAAACAAAATTCGTACTTACCATAATCAAAATGGGAGCGATGAATTTGCAGCCATAACACCATATCACAAAACCGAAGACCTTTGTATCATACTCGGTCTGCTTTTTGCCCGTGGCACGATTCATAATCTTCGGATCGACATCGATGTGCGCCAAGGCCAGCGCAATCAACGGTACTGGCACACTCATCAAATAGAGCACCATAAGCGGCGTCAATAGTGGCGGCAACGAGAGGCAAGCACTCAAAATATTGATCATCGAAAGCGCGCCGGCACAGCAAGCCCAATATTGTATGCAATTCCAAAGGCCAGCCGAAAAACGACGCGACAATTCGATAATGGACACCAGCGATAACGGTTCATCGCGACACACCGATATGGAACAGGGCAACGAGTTGAGCAGGCGACCTAAGTATACGGGAGACACTGTATTGCCGGCAGCTTGCATCGGACGCATTTGTGGCTCATCATTGCCATAGAAACCGCTTTCGAGCAGCTCTTCGGTGGTGTAGGGTTCATGACTGCCATACTTCTCCTCGCCATTGAGATCCTTCTTGAGGCGCAGCAGACGCAATTTGTTGTTCGTTAAGTTGCCCTCCGTATAGGCGGCAATATCTTGACACACTTGCGGATAAAGCGGCTCGACAGCTATACTGCAATCGGCTTGCAGGAATATATTCGCATTTGAATTGCTGGCCGAAGAACCGAGACAAACGACAATCTCACCGTACGACTGCATAATGTCGAGCATTTGGCGCGTCGCCTCGGGCGAACAGTCTGTGAATAGCGACACTTGCAATGGCACATTGTCTACCTGCTCCAAATGTGGACGTATATTCTCGATGCCGCGTGGCAATTTAGCGCGATTCGACATGTCAAAGTGCACGGGTGCGCTCTGCTCGGTACTCTCTGTTATGATGCTCATCGAGCGACAATTCTCATCCATGGCAGAGTCCTCCGATTGGCGGTGCTCATCGTCGGCGGCATCAGCAGTAGCTTTGCTGCCGCCATCCACCAGATGTAAGGGCGCGTCTTTGCCGTTGCCGTTACCTTCACCACCACAACTGACGCTACTGCGACGCGAGGGCGGTGTTGAGCTAAGCTGCACCGCTTGGTAGTCATCGGGATTGGAGATGGCGCCCGGTGCTGAGGAGCTCAGCGTTTTGGAAGACTCGAGATTGGGTGGCGGTAGCAGATGATGCAGATCGCTGCCTTCGTCGTCCGCGTCGTTATCGGTGCCACCTGTACCGCCTGTAATATTCGATGTATTTAGGTGCGTTTGATGTGTGGGATGCGTGCTACTAATATTACTACTATTGTTGTTCTGATTACCTATGTTGATGGTGGTGGTGGTTGTGGTGTTCTGCGTGCTGGTGCACTGATTTATGATTTCTACATTATGAGGCAATGAAACATTATTGGTGGTTGAATTGATGGTGCTTGTGGCAGTGTTGTTGTTTTTGTTGATGGTAGTGCTAATGGCTGTCTTGTGATCATGTGCGGACTCAACAATGTTGATGGTATTCTCATTATTACTCTGCAAACTTTTGTTACCCGAACGCCCGGACGTACCGCTGGTGTTGGCCTTATCCGCAGCCGTATTCATTGAGGCCTTATCATCCGCCTCATTCAAAAGGGATATGTGACAATTCCAACCGGACTCCAGACCCATCTTCTCGGAGAACACACGCGAGCGCAACTCGTTCTCTTTGCTGAAATGTACGAAACGTATGCAAGCGCGCTCCAGCCGCTCCACCAGCTGAACAATGTCCATCTGCGCTTGATACTGCATAGTTACCATACCGATGAATACCTGATGGCACTGCATTTCGAAACAGCCCTCCACATCGTTGATGTCATCGTCTTTGCTTTCGCTGAACAAGAGCGAATCAGTGCTGATGCTGTGGCTCAATTTCGTATGTATATGACCGCCGCTCTCGAAATCGCAATGCGCGCGATCGACATGCTGCATGCGGATTTTCGACTCGGGCGGTAGTTCTAAGTATGCAATCGGTCCGCCGGTGTGCTGTGCGCCGCTGAGCGCCCCAATGATGCCATGCCGTAGCGGACGATACGAGAAGGCCGTACAGTAAGCGGTGAGCGCGCTGCGTTGGTAGAAATCAAGCGCTTTCTTTCGATCTTGCGCCGACAGAGGGCGCAAGTCCTTGCCATCCCAGAAATCATCACAGAAATCCATTATAATGTCGGCGGTGCCTTGGGTGAAGAGCGAGAGGTAACCGGCAGGGTTTTCCCGCATCACCACCGACAGTGAGTGGGGAAAGGGTACCTTCACTTTAGACGACAGCTGCAGTTGACGTGCGAAGCGGATGTCACGGCGCACCACCTCCGGTTGCTGGATGTGTGTAAGAGAGGGAGCAAATATTCATAGTTTTGTTAATTGTATCCCACGATTTTTCATAAAATTTCATTTTATTACAAATAATTTTGTTATATGTTGCACAGAGTTAATAAGTGGAAGAGGTTCGAAACCACGAAATATTCAACCCGCAAACACAAAATACCCAGAAATAAAGTCCCCAAATTGAAACCGAAAATTATTTATGATATCTTCATGAAATCAGGTGCTCTTATTTCGAACATGATTTGATCGGCTATACAAATTAAAAAAATCGGTTCAAACCTTCCCTTAAACTCCATATAGTTTTTATACCAATTGCAGCCTATCTTCTTTACTTAAACTGTCTTCGATTCACCATTTCTCTGCCATAAAAATACATGTATCAGCTTCCAGGTGAGAATAATTTCTAGACGTGCATGGAGAAGAGGTTTAATACCGACCGGTCCGAAATGTTTTGTGGAGCAGGGACAGAAGCATACGTCAAGGATCTTGAAATATCTCTCCTCATTCGTCTACCAAACTGAGTTAACATCTTCCAAGCGGAAGTAGTAGGCATAGAGAAAGCCGGGAAGATAGAGAAAGCTACCTTCTACACAGATAGCCAGGCGGTTTTGTTAGCTTTGTCGTCGCCAAAAATAAACTCCAGCGTGGGCAACAAATTTAGAAAGGCTTTAAAGCGGGTGACAGGTCAAATTCATTTGTCCATAATTTGGTTTTCCGGTTTTAGAAACATTTTCGGTAACAAAAAGCAGACGAGTTGGCCACGTCGGGAGCCTCTCTAGACAAGTCAAAAGCGGAGACGAAATTGTGCCCGCTACGAATATTAAAGAGCGAGCTAAATACGCAATTAGAACAAATAGCTCAGAATAGATGGAAATCTACAACCAAATGTAAGATAGCGAAACAGATATGGCCAAATCTTATGAATTTGATATTCTACATATTCGTAAGATTGGCGCTTTTGGCGCTAATTGACCAGAATTAATATTGTGAATGGCTCAAATGAACTAAAAATTTATTATTATTGTTTATAGAAAACAAAACTAAGGCGTTACTAAAACGTTTTTGAAGCAAAAATTGGAGATAAGGGCGAGCAGAAAGAATGACAACATAATTACGCATGCGTCACACTTGTTTACGAAGGAATGCACTACAAGTGCTAGCCTCATTGTTATACTACTTTGGGCAAAAAATAGTATGACTTTTTAATTTAAAATTTCTCGCGAAAGTCCATTTTTTTAGGTTGGTATGACAGTCAGTCTGCTGCCGCAACATTTAATATGTTGGATTCGTGTTTGATTGGTAAAAATTATTCAAAGAGGGCCGAGAACGCGTTGACGACGAACCACGTCCAGGATCCCGTCAACATCAACTAATGATCCCCACGTCACTACAATAAAAGAATTGGTGCTAGAGAATCGACGATTAACAGTCAGAGATCTTAGCAGCACCGTTGGAATAACGGAAGGATTAGTGAAAACCATTTTGAAAGACCGAAAAGTGAACGCACGATTTGTTCCAAAATCACAAAATTTTTTCGAATAACAGCGTCGCGTGCCGACTACCAGAATGTCATGAAACGTATTATTACTAGCGTGAGATCTGAGTTGATCTTTGCTTACGCCCCGGAAACAGATGATCAATCGGCCAAATATCGAGGCAAAAGTGAGCCGAAGCTGAAAAAACACGTCAAAGCAGTTCAAAAATCAAGCTTATGTTGACAGTTTTCTTCGATTATCGAGGTGTGGTGTACTCCGAATTTCTTCCGACCGGCCAAACTGTCAACAAGGAATATTATTTGAGTTATGCGTCGTTTGCGCGAAGCTGAACGTAAAAAGAGGCCGGAATTGTGGGAAGACAACTTTTGGTTTTCGCACCACGGTAATACACCGTCACATACTGCATTAATTCTTTGTCAGATTTTCGCGAAATTTTCAACCAATATCGTACCGCAACCACAGTATTCGCCTCTTTAGCTCCGTGTGACTTCTGGCTATTTAGCAAATTCAAACGATCGCTTCGGGGAAACCGTTTTGAGTCAATTGAAGACATTAAACGTGAATCGCCACACGCATTGAAGGCTTTTCTGGGAATTTATTTTAACAACAGTTTTGAGGATTGGAAAAAAACGTTGGCACTGGGCGACTTTGAGGATGAAAATTTTGAAGAATAAATTAATAATTTTAAAATTATGAACAATCCTCTTTCATTAGGATATTTCAATTTTTACTAAAGTTACAGATGGATTGGATGAGTTACACACAAACATACACACATAGAAGTGAACTTAATAAATGTGTTAAAAAAATGAGGGAGATCGTTCCATAATCCATTATCGTTATTCACGTTAACGTTAGTCAAATTAACTTCAAAGTCGATATTTTCAAAGCCATGTTAAGTGAATGTATCAACTATTTACATATATTTATATTTATCTGAATCATAGTTAAAAGTACTGATTTTCACAAAAACATATTCACTACTCACCAAATGTCTGTAAGAAGCCAACTGACCCTCGAGTGAGAAATGATCTGTAGCAGAATCTTTAAAACCGATTTGTTTGGCCAATTCGCAGAGGCAACGTCTGCACACAATTTCACATTGCAAATAGTAAAATTTAAAATTAGTAAAAATCATTTTGGAGGAAATGCGGTTTTTTGAACGTGTAAGGTTGAATACAAGTAAATATGGGCTAAATAAGTTGCGTATGTAGAAATGTTCTATGTATGTAGGAATGTGCCAATGATGCGCTGCTTACATAAGTAACGGTAAAAACTAAGTGTGAATAATTTTCAAATACAAAAAAATAATAAGAAAATGTTCTATGTTTTTGTTGAAAAATTTGTAAATACACAAACACTTAGATAATCGGTGACTTAAATACGAAGCTATGATCACAAATGGATTTTGTAGAGAAGAGAAAGTTTACGAATAGAAATTGGTCAGTGTTCATACATACATACATATACAAGTAAGCTGCTTGGCATGTTAGTTAAAAAATAAAGATATTCGTATACTTGTATAAACGGTAGAAACTGAAATGAGTTTCAGATATAAGCATATAAAATAAATACATATATTTGAAAAGCGCTAGAACTAATTAAGGGGTTATAACCACTTGAAAATCAGAAAAAGAGGTTATAACGGGGTTTTCAATAAGAGCGCTACAAAAGTAAGTAAGTAATGTTGTATTCCTGTGAAAGTACATTCGATGGCATTATGCATGGAACTCGATTTCTTTTTCATGGTCATCATGGGCACTCTTGCAGAATTCCAGACGCTGAAACCAATTTTCAACGGTTTTAAAGCATAAATCGATCGATACTGCTGCAATTTCACGTTCAATATTCGCACGAAATTCATCAATCGCCACTGGCTTGTTGGCATATACCATAAACTTGACTTAGCTCTATGGGAAATAGTCTTAACGGCGTCAAATTGCACGATCGAGGCGGCTAATTGACTGAGCCGTTTCGTGAGATATCACGACCACCAAACTTGGTTTGCAATAAATCGATTGTTACATTCGCTGTGTGTCTTGTGATGCCGTCCTGTTGGAACGACATATTGTCCAAGTCCATATCATTGAATTCGGACCAAAAATATTCGGTTATCATTGAGCGGGAGCGATTCCCAATCACAGTAACATGACGTTCTTGGTCATCACGGAAAAAGTACGGCCCAATGACGCCGTCGGTCCATAAACCGCACCAAACCGTAATTTTTTCGGGATGCAATGGTGACTCTTGGAGTACGTTTAGATTGCTGCCTGACCAATAACGCCTATTTTGTTTGTTGACGAAGCCATTCATCTAGAAATTAACCTCATCGCTGAAGTTGAATTTTCGATGAAAATCCAGATTATTGTCAAGTTGTGGCTCAGCCCAATGCACGAACATACGACGATTCTGGTGGTCAATAGACTTTAGTTCTTGCGTCAATTTGATCGTGTAGGGATGTAAGCTAAGATCTTTTCGCAAAGTTCGCCACAACGACTTCACAGAGATGGCCAAGGCAGGAGAACGACGTGTGAGAGTCTGATTTGGGTCTTCCTGAATTGATGCGCTAGCGGCAGCAATATTATCGACCCTTCTTTGTCTCACTGACAGGGGAACATTTTGTACTGTGCCTGTGGATTCAAATTTTTCCACTAGACGCTCAAGTCTTGATCTGCTCATAAAGTTGAGGCCACTGACTCCGAATTTCGGTAGTAAATTTTAATAATTTCGACTCGTTGTTGGATCGTATATCTTTCTATGGTGAAATGGCAAACCTTACTGGAGAAAAATGTCAAAAAAGTGGGAAAAAATATGGTGTCGTTTGCTTTCCCTATCGGTCTACTTTTGTAGAGTCCCTATTGAAAAACTCGTTATTAGTTTGCAACGAAGTTTGTAATAACCAGAAGAAAGCGGCCGACGCTATAAAATATATATATATATATAATATGATTAGCATGATAACCTGAGTCGATTTAGTCATGTCCGTCTTCTGTACGTCTGTTCGTCCGTCCGCCTGTTAAGATATCGATCTGAAGTGAAGTGCTTGTATGAACAACTTTTTAATTGGTCGAAATAACTTCACGAAATTTGACATAGGTTTTAGTTGTTGTTGTTGTGGGTGGCAGAAAACATTACGGAAATTATTTCAAGGAATGGTGCCTAGTTGAGAGACCTTGACCGGATAATAATCCGGGTCCGTTCCGGTTACTTAGAACCAATTATCGTGGGAACGCACATGGTTAATTGTTTAAGGCAATTGCTCAGATCGGACCACTAAAGCAAATAGCTGTCATACAAACTGAACGAAAGAAATCCAGTGCATGAATGGTAAACTTTTTCATTTCACGAGATATCTTCGAAATTTTGAAAGGATTATTGTCCAAGATCTATGAAAGTCAATGGTATATATGGCAGCTGCCACCCAAACTGACCGATTAAAATTTAGTTCTTGTAAGAAATCTTTGGTATTTGTTATTGTAGCGGCAAAATTCTGCCGAGTTGACAGTACTTGGACGGATATAAATCCGGGTCCGCTCCGGTTACATAGACCCGACTGTCGTGGGAACGGTTCTTTGGTATTTGTAAAGGGCTTTGGTGCAACCGAAATCATATAGAGAATATTCTTCAATATACATACATATGTACATTCGAAATGTATATAAAAAAATCGATTTTTCGAAATTCACAAGTGGATATAACCTCTTAAACAAATATGTGATAAGTAAATAGTTTTTTTTGAAAATAGTTCTTTTTTAGAAAAGCAAAAGAAATGTATAGATTCCCCTTCTTTTTCTATTACCTACACCTTAACCGCTATGGAAGGAGAAATTAATTTTGATTTTTTTAAATACAATAAATAACGTTTTTATATGAAATCAATTTAGTTTCATAAAAAATAAATAATTAATCAGCGAATTGTTTAAACAATTACAAATGATTAAAATGGCGAAAATTACTATAATAACAAATATGAGTGTGCGACATGAAATAAAGTAATATTTTAACTGTTTACATACATATACATATATAAAATAAAATAAATAATGGTTATTGCAATAAAATATGAGCTTTTATGAAGCAGTTATTTACGTAAGAAATTTCACAACAATTCAAGATTTATAAAAATTTTGAAAAAAACATGCCGAAAGATTTTTAATTAACAATTTGGAAAAGTAAAGCGAATAAAAAACATGAGAAAATATACATATTTTATTCAGTGCAATTAAACCTGTTATTCATTTGTGGCGTTAAATGCTTCAGCGTAGCTTTTTGTATGAGTACAAAAGTTTTTTTCCGTTAAAAAAAACAAATTTGCATTAAAAAAGTATGATTAAATAGCGGCGAAAAATGTTAAATGGCGAAAATAATGCAAAAAACCAATTGGATTGAGTTTTGTTGCTGTTATTGTTGTTGTTGGGTAAGTGCGTTAGTGTAATGCTGTGGAAAATAGCTTCGCATCTTACATGAATTTCAACAATTCGGTCAAATGCGCAATAAAACTTGGCATTTTTGTGCATAAATCAGTTTATGTTGGCGCTTCAGTAGCAGTACGTAGCACGCTTTCTGCTGAGTTTGCCTTATTTCAATGGATTATATACATACAATATTTGTTTTTGTTAATTTGGAATTTGGCGCTTGATTTTCTTGTTTCTTTTGTTTGCTTTAAAACTGATGGTTTTTCAAAATTGTTCGCTTCATATTTGTGCAAAATACAAAAATTTTAATTGAGAAAATTGAAAATTTAAGTTTATGGAAAAAAGAATTTAGAATTAAATTGGTTTAATATTATAAATATAGGCAAAAAATATATATTTGGAAAATAGTAGAAACCCAAAAGAGTTGAAATCAAAAAGAGAAAAGGCAAGCTTCGAAAATGAACTACGTACCCATGCAAAAAGCTAGTCAAACTGGAGTCAACGTGGGCATACCGATTTGTGACTGGCACCAAATCTTTATCCAGCATCGCCACGGCGGTTACATGTCCACAGAATTGTGCGTAATGTGCATGCGTCAGCGGCGAACAAGTATTCAACAGTATTGCGAGACCTAAAATGGGGATTTTTTTAGATTTTTTTTATTAAAAAAAGATAAAACAGGGAAAAACTTTTACTTCGGTTGCGCCGAAGCTATAATATTCTTTACATATGAAGGAGTTTTCACAGAGAAACTTAATTTTGATCGGTCAATTTGTTAGGCAGCTATATATTATAGTGATTCTATCGAAACGATTTGTTGAGAGATTGTTGCGCTGTCTTGGACAATAATCCATGCCACATTTTGTGCAGATTTCTTGTCAAATAGAAAAGTTTTCCATACAAAGACTCGATTTTGAGTGATCAGCTTATATGACAGCGCTATGCTATAATGGTCCGATCTGAACTATTTCTTAAGAGCTGACTTGGAACATAACGCGTAACAAATTTCGTGAAAATATCTTGTCAAATAAAAAAGTTGTCCATACAAGAACTTGATTTTGATCGCTCAGTTTCTATGACAGCAATATGCTATAGTGATCCGATATCAGCCGTTCCGACAAATGAACGGCTTCTTGGTGATAAAAGGACATGTGCAAAATTTCAGATCGATATTTCAAAAACTGAGGGACTAGTCAGCGAATATACAGGCGGACAAAACTAAATAATTGTTAATCATTTATATATATACTTTTTAGAGTCTTCAACGTTTCCTTTTGGATATTACAAATTTCGTGGCAAATTTAATATATCCAGTTCAGTGTATAAATATGAAATAATTTTACATTCATTACGCACCCAATGGTTTAAGTGATGTGATATGCGACTTCCACTCATGATCATCGAATTCCAAACGAAATGGACAGTGTTGATCATGTGTTAGATCGAGCACTTCAGCAACAATACCACCGTTTTTACTCTCCGCCTGACTCGTATGATTACTTTCGGTATTCAGCGTTGAACAACTTGTGCTGCGATCGTCTAAGCGATCATTGTCGGTATCGTGTAGGAAGAATACCTTCTCAGCTGTTGGATTTGGCCATGAAAGTATGCCTTTCTTGTCAATGCAGCACAGTGCTGTTATGGAACCCAATACCTGTACTAAATTCGATGAACGAGGTAGTAGTTCACTATCACCATGCCACAGTTGCCACCAATTGCGAAAAACATTTGAACGCAACAGTGATATATTGTTATAATCAAAAGTTGGCGCATCCAAGTCTTCTTCGAACGATTTTTCCGAGTCTTTAGTGATGAGCACTTGTGGTATTTTGAGAAAGCACTGTAGTCTTGCCACACCCCATAAATTCATCGATATCCACATGATGGGGAATATGAGAGGCAGTAATGGTATAACTGCAGCGGCTGGTGTTTCCAGGAAAACATATTTCCAATAATGTTGCTCATTGGGATGTGTGCCGACATTGGGCGAACTGCTCAAGCCATTGATACGCAACATGCCGGCGAAAAGCGTCAAACAAAGTGCACATATGAAGCCCCATTGTTGTATGTATTTCGTTACAAGCTGTGTATGAAGAAATAGTTTGAGTTAATACATTTTAGGATGTAGTTTAAACTAAAAGAAATAAAATGTAAACAAAAAATACTTAAAAATTTTAAAAATAATATTTAAAACAATGAAAAGTGGTTAAGCACGGATTATTTTCATGTAAATGACATTATTTTCAAATGTGAACTACACTGATTAAAAATAATATCTTATTATAAAAAATTACAATAATTTTATGCGTCTGTTCGCGCACATGTAATTGAAATATAGAATTCTTCACATACACGTCATAATTTAATTAGCACTTCAGTGGAAAAGCAAACATTCCAATAGAACACTAGACTACCCACCAAATAACGTTGCTGATTGTATATCGTCGATGGGCGCTTCAATGAGTTTTCCAAAATCACACGCAAATTATCCAGAAAAGGCGTCGTCTGCAATGTGCATACTAAGTCTGGTAGAGGTGCACGCGCCAAAGGACGCACTGGCGGATCATTCACCTGTGTTGGGCCATATATTTCATGCATTTCAAATGTGCGCTTTCCATTCACTTCCGTACATGGACCGGGCGTTATGTGACCCGGTCGTAGTACAATGTGATCACCGCGTACCAATAAGGCCCACGGTAAATTCACAATATTACCATCGCGATATGTCCACTGCAGCGACACACAAGGTGAAACTGGACAACACAGATGCGGATAATTGCATGGTTGCCACTCGCCACATAGATCACGTTCAGCGAGTCGTATATCGGCGAGTGCCTGGCGTGTCTTGCGGTAGATTTCGGTGCGACGTAAATGATTTTCGCGCACCACCACGCACAAATCCAATGATAAGATAGCCGCAACACAGATCGCCGCCAGATATGCCTCAGCAATAAGCAACGCAATCATAGTGAATAACGTTGCTGTGATTGCAGGCCATCCCAATGGTGTGTCGCTTGGTTTGAAGAATGCCGAACGCAGTTTGCGATAGTAGCTGCAATAAACAACAACACGAAAATTTGGAAATTGTCCAAATATTATTAATAATTAAGTATGCAAACAGTCGCAAGCAATATGTACATAAATAACACTCTTGACTAGACTAAAACACATACATACACGTACATATGTATATTTACACAAACAGTTACGCGAAAGTCTAGCAATGTTCCTTTTGCACTTACCTCTCTTTGGCGTAGGTGGCCTCATGTTCACGCAACAATTTTTCAATATCGTCGTGCAGACGTGATAATGCAACACGCGTAGTTAAACCATAATTAGGTTTTTCATGGGAAACTCCTTCACCGGTCGCATTCCCCATTGTCTCCGTAGCAACGGCTTTGCGTTGTGACTTTACCGACATCGTTGCTACTAACCGATGCGTCTAGCGTTTACATTGAACTCCGCCGCAAACTGGAATTTTATTAATTTGTTTGTTTTCTTTTGGTCTTTGGCCTATTTAATCGGTCACACACTCTGTTGCAATTTAATTTTTCAGCGCATTTTTGGCAATTTACTTTACACTACTTTTCCAAACACAAATAAATTGAAACTCACTCACGATTATTGCTGAGAACAAATGAAAAGTCAAATTGGTTTGACAACTGTAATTTTCAGAGCAATCAGCTGTTGCCAATCTCTTATCAATTGCACAGGGTTGCCAAGGCTAAAAACGAAGTGTATGCCTTTGAAGTGAAAAATTTCTAATTTGTTTATAAAAATATATTATTTATTTATTTATATCAAAATTCTCGTATATTAGTTGCATTTTTAATTTTTTTAATAACTGATACATTACATTGCAGTAGTGGTCATTAGATGGAAAGTATATGCTTCAGATGTATCGTAATTCATGTTAATTGTCATGTTATGATTTTGAAATAAACAGTAACTAAACCTGAACCACGAAGTTACGAATAACAGCCAACAGGAAACGTCGGAGTCCTTACAAATATATAACTATATTATTATTAAATTCAACGTGTTATTTAGCATAGTTAGAATGAATCCAGTAGGATGGAGTCATGTGTAGAAGTTCATATATGTATATTCATTCAGGAATGTTCCCTGACTGCTATTCACTTGGGAATGGTTAGAAACAATTTACATATGGATCAATCAGCTCACGACTTCCGATCCTAGACCAAGTATCTTCTGGGTAGCCAAAGAACATCCGTTTGAAGAAGAGCTAAAGTGAGAAGGCGAAATATTCCCTGTTGTGCGCTGGGCTTGGGACCCGCCACCTAAAAAACGCCCCCAAATGAAAATAACAGCGGCTGCGCTGACTAGGTCGCACGTACGGACGAAAACATTCCAGCTCTGAAAGTATTCGATGCAAATCTCGCCGGGGGAAGCAGAGGAAGAGACCTCCACTCCGTTGGAAAAACGAGGTGGAGAAGGATCACTTCGGCTCGATTGCTTTCTTCAGACAATTGTTGACAATAGAAGTGCAAAGTAGATGATGCCTTGACCGGCCCACCACGCACATAGCAAAGCATTCTTCATTGTTCAAATCAGCATTCATCCGTTTCTGAAATTCCGTTCAAGAGGCTTTTCGGATTTGACGATTTGTATTATTTCACCAATATTTTCGACCTTAGCTTTCCAGAGTTTGGTGAGTTTTTGGTATTAAAATTATCGGAACGGATACGACGAAACCAAAATTACGGGTGATTGCCTGTTGCAGTATCAGCAGCATAAACACTATTCATTGGTATCGCTGATGACCATCTTTAACGCGGACTTGAGTATTTGAATAATACTGAGTCAAAAATGGTATCGAAAAACTGGACGTTGCTTCAATAGTCATAATATTTTAATATTCTACTTGGCGTAATATTTAGTTATCCAAATATAATACTTTCCTACTTGCTTATTAAATTCATGAATTATTTCTCTACTTTGCAACACGTAGTAAGCTAAATAACGGTATCAACTCTTAATTGCATCACTTTTGAGGTCAGCCCAAGTAGCATATTAATACGACTTCAAAGCGCTCCTTTGAAAGGGGAACACATTACTTCCGGCATTGCCAAAGTTTCCTTCCTGTCATCAATGAACAAAGCATTCGCTTTGTGAGAGAGAAACCGCACGATTACAATGGCTTACAAATACAAAAACTGCAAAAAATTATTTTGAAGCAATGCGGCGAATTGATAAAACTTGAGAAGAGAGCAGCAGAGATTATACAGAGGCTGTAGATATACAGAGATTGCGGCGTTGCCGGTCTGAATTTTTCGTGGCAGTTTCCAGCCGGTCCTTGTACACCTTCATTTAAGAGGTTCATTCATTAAACGGGTCTTTACTAGTCAAGCGGTCCAAAACAACGGCAAAAATGAAAATTCGCTGAAAAACATCGCAGTCGAGGCTTATAAAAAATGTATTGAAATTTGGAACAATAGTTTTATGTTTGTACTGGCTGAGAAGCCTTACCATTTACTGTCAGTACGAATCAAATTGATCAGAGCTAACAGGTTAATTGAAAAGTCCCCAGCCCGACACTTAGATAGCGCTACTAGAATTAAATCCATATGATTTTTAGTTAGTTCTAACCTTCTAAAACCGAGTGTAAGAATTTAACAGCTGTTGGATCCTTTGTTATGGTGGAAAGAAAAGATTGTTACCGACGGAAACGTTGAAAGGGCCAACAAAATAATTTTGGATGACCGTAAAGTGAAGTTGTTCTAGATAGCAGGCTCTTTTAAGATATCTGCTGAACGTGTACATCATATCATTCACGAATATTTGGATGCAGTGCTTGGAGATGCTCAAGCATTCACTCCGAAGTCCAGTCGACCGTCATTTGAGTGAAATACACACGATGACTCCGCTTCAAAGCGTGGAAAGAGGCTAAAGTTGGCTGGTAAAGTTACGGCGTCTGTATTTTGGGATGCGGATGTAATATTGTTTATTGACTACGTTGAAAAAGGAAATACGATCAACAGCGACTATTACATAGCATTATTGGACCCAAATCGTCGACAAACGGCCGCAATTGAAGAAAACGAATTTGCTGTTTGACCAAGACAATGCACCGTGTCTCAAGTTAGTGAAACCGAAGGCAAAAATCCGTGAATTCTGCTTCAAATTGCTTCCGCATCCAACGTATTCTCCAAATCTGCATTCCAGGGCCTATTTCCTGTTCTCTCATCTCAAGAGAATACTCGCAGGAAAGAAAATTAATAGGTGATCGTCGAAACTGAGGACTTCAAAAGTGGTATCGCTAAGTTGGAGGGTCGGTATAAACAGTGTATCACCCTTAAAGGGAACTATTTTAAATAAAAAAAGCGATTTTTTCAAAAATAAATGTGTTCTTCTATGATATACTGGGGACTTTCCAATTGATCTGTTAAACATTATACATTACTATCGTAATATAAAGCTCTATATAAATAATTTTTAATAAGCCATATTTGCACTTGTTTCCTCTTAAGCGAAATCAGGATACTCGTCAAGTACATAAACAAGTTGCAGTAAATTACATAGTTAGTGCTTGGTATCCTGTCTCTCACAAAATATTCGCTGCGAAACTGTTAACTATTGCTCTCGCTCGCATCTCTCACTCTTTCGCTCTCTCTCTCTCTTTGAATTTCCATTTGCACAGCGTGCTTTGAGTCCTGATTCCTGTTCCGTAAATTTATGCTCGTAATATCCCACAATTTGTACATAAAATCAACGAATACTCAAAGCTGAGCGTTCGTATGCCCAGCGATAGAGGGTGTGACCGGGTTAAAAGAAAAAAATTTCATACTTAGTTCGATGCTCAGAATGTGTGGTTCATGCGTTACGGTAGCCGTTTGAAATCGACCGTCGGATACAAAGCAAAGTGATTGTTGGAAAATTCACTACATTTCATTAACTCACGAAAGAAAAATAAATAATTATGAATTAAATATGCATAAATGGAGAATATGTGATTGAAAAAAATTGAAAAATAAAATCGTTTGTGTTTGGAGGAAAAGTAAGTGTTTGGCAAAAAAGGCAGCAATGGCTGTGAATTTATGCTTTTCCAGCTACACTACAAGCTTATACGAATATAGTTCATAGTTTTCTGCTTGCTGTAGTCGCGCTGAGTGCATTTTGTGGGGCGAAAATTATGTATCCATAAAAGTTTTGCGAATGCAAAGCACAAAATTACCATTAAATATAATTGAAGATGAAATAAAATGTAAAATAAAATGTAGTGAGTGTGTATAATTTCAAAAATATATAATGAAAAGTGTAACCAAATATGCAAATAAAATTAAAATCGTGCTGAAAATTGTGCAAAATAAAAATAACGGTTAAGATACCAGTTACATATATTGGCTGAGTGTGTAAAAACATATATTTTTCTGTTTAAAAATTATTTTCATGCCAAAATTTATTTAGTACACGCAGAAAAAGCTTGCCGCAGCAGCAAAATCAAGTTTAAAGTTCACACTTAAGTGTTTGCAATGTTGCCAGAAAAGCACTTTAATTGCATTTTTTAATTAAATCGCAACAACTACAAGTCCACTCCCTGTCTGCCTGTGTCTGTAGAAGATTTTCTAATATTTGTGCATTGCAGCCACACACAAAATGACTTACAAATGTATGTATGCGCGGAAATACACACACACACACATCTATATCTAACGCTGCCTCTAATGTGTGTGCTTGTTTGTGTGCGCGCAACGGTAAAGTCTATAGACAGTGCTAACCCTAAAGCAGCATCCATGCGAGCAACACACACGCACACTCCGAAAGCGCTTGCAATTACTCAACCAGCAAAGTTTTGTCCTTACACCCGCACTACCCCACACAATCACCACTTGCCACATTTATCCCGCAAACACAATGGCAACGCGCCTGCCGCAGTCTCAGCCGTGCCTCAGTCGTAGCCGTCATCTTGTAGGCAAGCAGGCGAGCAGTCAACCTCACTCTCCCTCTACACACACACATACATACAAAAGTATATCTGCATTTGCCAAACAACGGACTGACTTCGACGCCCGCCACCGTTAGTTGCATTTTACGAGACTCATACGTGTACTTGTCAGCCGCAAGCACGTCCTTATTGATATTTGTAAGCATTCACACACACACACATACATAAAAATATACAAGCGTATATGGCTGTGTGTGTGTCACGATTCGTTCGAGTCAAGGCGACCCTCGCGCAGGACACAATAGGAAGACACATTGAAATAGGAACAGGAATATCACTAGCAATACGCGCTGCGCATTCGAATACTTTAACGCCACCGCTGCTGTCGTCGTTGTTGTTATTGTTATTGTTGTTGTGTCGAACTTCAAACAAACAAAAAAGTGGATTTTTTAATCAATACATTTTATAAGAGCACTGAGCACTTGCCTGGCTGGCTCTAGCCCGCTGATATGGCAACTGTATGACAGGATAACCAGCCATTGTCGTCGCGCCGTCGTGCTCGTTCGCGTAGTCGTCCTCAAAATTGTTGAGTGAGAGCATAGCACACAGGATACGAGATAACTTTTTGGCACTCACTAACCGGGAGGCGTAGCCTTTAACATGCCGTCTAACCTCAATGTGAGAGCGTGGTCAATTAGAGTCAAATAAAAGTTAGTTTATCACAGAGCAAAAGTTATCTGCATTTCCTGCTCTCACAAAACGCTAACACAGGCACTCAGTTAAGGCGCTCGGGCCTGGTGCGGCGAATTCGCTGGTTATTGCGCAAGAATGCACTGCCAGTACGGGATAATACCGTTGGCGTAAATGTAAACAAACAAATGGGCGCGATAAAAATATACTTTGTGCATTTGTATGTATGTGTGTGTAAGTGATTTTAATTCATGTGCGCTCTCGGCGACTTGATTTAGGCGCTCTTTTTGCTCAGCATTTCATTGAAGTTTTGCTCGCTTCGAGTATTTGTCAATTCCGGGATGAAAATTGTATGTGCCCACATATACAAACAAGGTAGCTGGTGATTTGATTCGGCTTTAAGTACTATAATGAAATTATCCTTTTACACACGCACACACAGACACTCAATATATGTATACGGTTATAAGTATTTGGAGGAGGATTTATCCGCAACGAGACTAAACACACACAATCCCACAGACAGGCGTTAGACAAAGTTTATGTACTTAGATATGCTTTGATCTACATATATGTATATGGTAGGTAATTTTAGGGAGTGTAAAACTGGATTAATTTAAAATCAGAAATTGAAGTTCCTTTTCATGAAGAAGGCAAACATTTTGATTCTTCTACCAGCAGAAATATTTCAAAATAATATAATAAATATCATCGGGGAGTTCTATACATACATACTCGTATATGTGTATACGCTTCAATTAATGCTCTATTGTCAGCTGGTATTAAAATTGAAGAAAATTTATTACAATTGTCACTCTGAACAAAGTCCGGTAAAATAATGTCTTCCTAAGATCTTTTTTTATTTGTTCCGCGTATTCCATTTGACATTTTGTTTTCGACAATCGGAAAAAACATCCTTCCTCCAAGTCTTTGAGTATTTTATCTCAAAGATCTGTGCAAAATTTCATGAAGATCGGTTGAGTAGTTCTCGAGAATTCTTGCCAACCGATATCAAAAACACAGTTTCGAGAAAAACGCGTTTAAAGACGGCGCACTTAGCCTACCTAGCATCGAGCGCACAAGTTCTCAAGGCTGTATCTCTTAAACTATTATTCGGATCAAATTGAAAATTTAGGTAAATATTCCAGAGGTGTTGCAGAATTTCATAAGACAATAAAAAATGTCGATGTTTTGAAACCCATAAATCCAGTTAACGCCATAATGCACATTTTTATGCGAATTCTTATAAAGCTGATTGAAAGTGTGTGTATGAACCGATTTTAAACCGGGTCTTAATAATTATGACAAGTTCAAAAGCCTCTTATTCTTAAAGTTGAAGTTCAACCACATTTTTCCAACAGACGGCAAAGTAAACTGTATCTACGTTCTATAATTTCAATCGGGCTATGCTATGTATATGGGTATTATGTTATGTTAGATGGCTGAACAAAGATTGCACGTGGACTGCTATACAAGTATATAGTCCTTGGTGAAACCTTAGAAAAGAAGAACTCCTGCGATTAACAAAACGCTTAGTAGCCAAAAATTTGCACAGGCGTTTAATTTTTACTTCCGCCAGTTCGGTGGTATGTCTGAAAGTATGCGCTGCCAAGCGTTTAAGTCCTAACCTCCCAAATGCTGGACAGTCAAGAAGGAAATGCTCAGTTGTTTCCACCTCATCTTCTTCCATACAGCTTCTGCTGCTGTCTGGTAAGATTTCCAACCTAGACGCTCTGGTATGGACGCCAATAGGGCAACTAGGAAATGGCTATATCAAAGAGATCACTAGATATCTTGCGATCGATCTTGGGTCAAAAGGATTTTGCGACAGCGCATGTACCGATGGAGGCCCAGCTTCCCCCAAGCCCAGCTATCTAGTTGTAAGATATGATAGTAGTAAGATCAGATTTTTTACTAAAAAAAAATTCTTTGGGAGTTTTGTAATTGCTCGACTCAGTATTGTTTTAAACACCATAAGTTTATATAATTATTAAACAATATTCAATATTTCTATGGGCTTCCTAATCCATTATGCATATCTAGTACAGTCATAAGTCCATTATATTATACCTCCTTGATAATATACCCATACATAATTACATCGTACACCCTGTCCTGAAGCTCAGTTGATCACAAACTGAAATATATAGTTTGTACCCTAATGTAATACAAAAAAATATGGAACCTACAAGTTTTAAACCGATTCAGAAAATTTTGAAAATCTTCTTCAATCTAAAATACGATTGAATATTTAGGAGGGCCGACAGTTGTTAAGAACAACAACATTTTCGATAATGGTTGGAACAGAAATCGAAACCAGGTAAAACTTTTAATTAATGACAAAAATTTATCATTTATATCGAGTCGAGTTAAGTAAGATTCTAAGGCGCTTTACCAGCTTTCTGATCTAGGAGGATCAATCAAATCGATGGGTGTGAGATCTTCAAGATTTCAGGTATTCCTTATAACACATTCCAATCAACACACACTTCTAAATTTCCGTTTTTAAGGTTAAAATAAATCATTCGATTGTTGAAGCAACATTAGCTTCATTAGAGAATTATAGAATTATACATGGTATAATATGTTCAGACCGACACTTAATCACACGATTTCGGCTGTTGAATGGATTATCCCACTCATCTTAAAAATTTATCAAAATTTCGCCATACAAAAATGACAGTTCCAAATCACTTCATTGAAATGTTTTGAAACTGATCCACGCTAAATCTCTCTGTTCGACTCTGATTTTGCGCAATCTACTTGTTAGCACTGGAAATCTGTTACTATATCACAGCTTATTTAGACACTACAAAGGGAAAAAAATGTAAACAAACAAATTTTTTTTAAAGCAATGAATCTAATTTCATCAGAAAATCGACTTAACAAATGAAAAAATGCATCCATTATTTCTATTATATGGAAAATATTAAAAAAGCCGCCTTTTTATTTCAAAATACTATATGACAATCTTTTCTTTTGATAAATATTAAGCGATGTGAATTCTTGAATGACAATAACAGCTGTTTTTTGATCTTTCTAACGGCAGTGAGAACACTGTTGGGATTTCATAACCCTCTCGCTTAAATATAATCTAATCTTTTAAATTTTCGGTCTGAACATGGTATTAGAATAGAGGCTATGTTTTTATTGATTATCTTGTGGTACTCTAATGTTAAAGATTATAGAAAGGTACTGGTTATCTAATCGTTTCATAGTCGATAATTCATTTTAGTATTTGCAGGGGTAGAAATATGATAGTAAGTACTTATATATCTCTTTACTTATTAATTGCATTGGCAATTCTTATCTAATCATCCGAAATTATTCAATGAATACGTCACTTTTTAATAGCTGTAAATATATATCACGTAACTATAAATATGTTTACTAAGTTCCATCTATTTAGAGTGAGAGAATTGAAAATATTTTATAATACTCACTAGAGTTAGAGTGGCACCCTTTCCCCGATTTTATCAGATTGTGAAGGAATGGAATCGGGATCTATGAACATCCTGTGAACTTAACAAGCCCTGGTTTACAACTCAAAAAATTGTATGTGGCTGCAAGATCCGCAGAAAGGAATGCAAGAGATTCTCTGCACAACTTTTTATACGGTTTTACAAGATTTTTTCAGCTTTATCTCATCGCAATAGTGGGTCTTCTGACTGGGCACTATCCAAAGGCTAACTCGTAGTGAAATTAGATGGAAGACAACATTGAATCGTCTGGGTATTTTCTTGTCAACTGTCCAGCTTTTTTCCACACTAAGTAGACAAAGCTTCTGCGAACTTGCTGAAGTGGCTTGGACTGATATTTGCAGTCTTAAAAGTTTTGTGGTAGGCTCAAAATGTTTCGTCGATCTATAAGGACCTGGTAATCTGTTTCACATGGATCAGCGTTTACAGCTATTCAAGTGAGATCCTGCGTTATCTTTGATCATAGGATCAGCCCTAGCCTAACCCAGCTATATACTAAAAAAACATGTATGCTTTATTAAAGCTTAATCTGCTAGACTCTCAAACGTTTTATAAACAGATACTTTGTGGTATTAGAAAGAAAAAAGTAGGATTGTAATGGAAGTTTGCACATTCAAAATAATCACGACAGAAAACGTAAAATTTACTCTTTCATTTTGTGCTTTATATCACTTGCTAACTCTTCTAATCTCTTGTTAAGCGCAGCCAACTTCATCTTTAGTCTTTAATAAATCCAGCATCTAATTACACAAATAATGGCTGGAAGTTATTGTTTACGGATGGCTCCAAGTCCACCGATTCCACTTCGTTAGCAGTTGTCACTGCCACAGGAGAAATTATTTGCAATTGGATAAATTAATTCATTTACCAGCTGAAGGATCTGTTCCTTCATGCAGTTACATTTAAATAGATTCCTCATCTGTACAGAATGCACCGCAAATCGTGTATGTCTGCAATAACGTCTCCTTCCAATCGCAATCCCAAATCGAAATCAGAGACGCGGTCATTGGTACCCTCAGAAAATCCAAGTATGTGGATTGATAACAGGCAACCAATTTAATGCTGGATCCAAATACTACGTCTTATCCAGAGCAAGACATTCTTAACCTTATTAAGCAAAAAGGCATCAAAAACTGCGATGAAAACATTTAAACATCACTCGGTCATAAACTTAGTCAGAAATCGTATAATCTACTCGTCAGCAGTTCCAACTAGCACAATGAATACATATACTCTATTAAGGACTGGACACACTTACTATCGGGTAAAAGCCCATCCATTTGCCCCCTTTGCGAGGACACCGCTACTATCAAACACTTACTCACACTCTGTCCGATGCTTCACCCAACAGCCCACAACTCTGGCAACATTGATCTCATAAAACTACTAAGTGAACCTTCAGAAAAAAACGTGATGATTGTATATAGATTTTTAAAAACTAACGATTTGTTAAAATATATTTAAGCAAATTACATCTTTACTAACCCTTAGCAATTAGAATTTTTCACCTAGTTATAATTACAAGACAGCTGAAGGCCTCGTAGCCAGTGCTGCGTTTATGTATTTATATAATAAAACTCTTTTTGTTATATGAATTATTATAAATAAAAATAAATAAATAAAAAATCCAGCAATGCCAATAAGAAAATATGAGACTAAGGTCCGCATATTTAACGGACCAATCTAACTTAAAGGATAAATTAATTCATCCAGCTATCTGTTCATAGCAACATTTAAATAGATAGGCGAGGAATGCACCGCGACCTTAGGTCTGTTGAGCCCTCTCCTAAATCGCAAAGACTCACCTAGCTCCAGCATATTGATAAAAACTAATATAATGCTGGATCCAAACGCTGTTTTCAGAGTTGGTAAGAAAATTTCTAAGAAACAGCTGGACTGATGACTTGAAACAACTCTCTTAGTCAGTTGCCTAATGATTTAAGAAATATAATTTTAAAAACGATGCTTTTAGAAAACCGCCACTTGGCCAAAAAACACATACAATTTTTACTAGTACCTGATCATTACTGTATTTACTTTTGGATTTGAGATTTTCGGAGGTCCTCATGGAGATCGGTTACAGCATTAAGGGATTCCAAAATTTTTAAAATCATGTACCTCTTAAGGGGTTACATGGTTTTACGGGTTTGAAAAAATCGATTTTTTTATTGTCTTATACACCTCTAGAATATTTTCTTAAATTTTCAAGTTGATCAAGTTGTAATAGTTTTGAAGATACAGCCTTGAGAACTAGGCCCCTCGAATCTTTAAACGCGTTTTTCTCGAAACTGTGTTTTTGAAGTTAGTTGGCAAGAGTTCTTAATTAAGGTTTTAACTAAAACACGTACTTTAAATGATTCCTTAAGAAGTTATCTTAGCGCATCTTTTTTGCGAGGGGTCAACGGAAATGGCGTCGCAATAGAAGTTTAATTTTTTTTCAAAAATTTCTGAATTTCTTTTGTTAATAGTGTGCGTTTGTAATAACAAAAGATTCTAATAAAATATTTCGTTTTTCATGAGAAAAATTTGTTGAAAAAGGATGTATTTTACCCGAGGAAAGCCATGTAACCCCTTAATAAAGTACACTGAGTTCTATAAATTTTATTTGAAAAAATTTTGCGAAATTTATTTATTTTTTACTTACAAGTGAACATAACCCCTTTAACCGCCATTTATGCTGACTGGGATACTGTTACACAAGTGAAGTGTTTGACCCCGCAATGTAGGCAAATAAACTCGGCAGCCTTTCAACCGAAGGGCATATTTATTTAACTTTCAGATTCAGGCTTAGAGCTGCTGCTGCCTCACTTGGGTTGCTCTTTGCTTTTGAGCTATGCGCCTGAATAACTGTATGTGTGCATAAAAAGTAGAAAAGTAGGTGTGTGTGTGTGTAGGTGGGTGGTTAAATCTATTCACATTTCCATACCAATTTAGCCATTAAAGAATGCATGCAATAAATCTCAGTTAGATACAGCAAAGTGGGCTATTTAAATAGCAAAGTAAGCAGTAAAGTGCGAGAAATATGAATTGGAAGACGTCCAAGTAGTATGTAGTAAGCAGTTAAGATGATGGAGTGTAATATTGCACTGACACACACATATATATCTATATACATACATTTTTGCTCCAACAATAGCGTTACAGCACCTTCATTCATGCGATTCGCTTTAATGAAATGCATTAAGTGCTAATGAGTGTATATACTGAGTATATAAAATATGTATGTAATCACGTTTCTATCAGCGAAGAATCAAAGTTAATGAGTGCCGTAGTGAGTGTCATTTAAATGCATCACAAGCGATAGTAAGGGAGCAAGACGTGCACCGTAACCAACGATGCGGCGGATACCTGTCGACGAATTGGAAGAATAGAATGTCAAAGGACAGCTGCGAGAGCGTAAATGAAGGAGTACAGATTTCGAAATGCTGCTTTTACAGCGGCATATCTAGGATTATTTTTTGGGACCATAATTTTGAAGAAAAATATTTAGGATCATGGGTCTCCTCGGGTACAAAACAGTCTTTTTCCAACATTTTGTTCCATACAAAAAAGAAATGCTAAAATTTTTGGAAAAAAATATTTTAAACTCGGCCATTGCCACGCCATTTCCGGTGATTCCTCGGAAAAAAGAAGCGTCCGCGTTGGCAGGATAATTCCTTACAGGATCATCTAAAGTGAAAAAATACGTCGTTTAGTTAAAACCTTAACTAAGAACTTGGTGGAAGAAAAAAAAAACTTAAAATTGAATTTTTAGACAGACATTTTTACAAAAACAATGCAATTGCCAGTGAAAGTTTCGGGACTTTTTTTTCAAATGTTTGTAATCGAAAAAAACAAAAATCCTTCAACCAAGTCTTTAAGAATTATATCTCAAAGACCTGTGTAAAATTTCATGAAAATCGGTTGAGTAGTTCTCGAGAAATGTTACCAACCGACTTTAAAACCACAGTTTCGAGAAAAATGCGTTTAAAGACGGCGCACTTAGCCTAGGTAGCCTCGAGCGCCCAAGTTCTCAAGACTGTATCTCCGAAACTACAGGGTTTGTCCGGAAAGTAATAGGACTGAGTCGATTTAAAAAAATGTACTGAACCAATTGTTACAAAACTTTCAAAATATGCTCCTCCTGCGTCGATGAAGGCATCTCGCAAGACATTCTCTGGAATAGCCTTGAGAGCCGAGGTGCATGCTGCTTGGATCCCTTCTGTCGTCTTAAAATGCTTGTCTTTTATCAGCCTTTTCAGGCAAGGAAACAAAAAAAGTCCGGGGCCACATCTGTAGGGCGGCTGCGGAAGCATTGGAATGTCGGCCTTGGTTAGGAAACTGTTCACAAGAAAGGAGGTGTGAGCCGGGGCATTGTCGTGCGCAACTTCCAATCGGCTGCGATGTCCTTTCGTTTGAGTCTCTTGAGGACTTCCACGTCAAACTTGGCGTTGACGGTTTACCCAGGACGAACAAATTCATGGCTGACGATGCTTTTGATGTCAAAAAAGACAATGAACATCGTTTTCACTTTGGATTTGCTCATTCTTCCCTTTTTTTATCGAAGTCGCAGTTCTCCCAGCACGGTCTTCATCAGCGACCTCTTTCCGGCTCTCCAAAAAGACCTGGTGCCATCGAAACCACACCACACACCACATTTCTTGCTAAAGCAATATCTGGGTAAGCCTGCTTGATCACATCAAACGTCTCTGTCGCAGATTTACAGGATTTTACACAGAATTTAATCTCGTACGCTGCATTTTCGGCTTGCACCACTCAGAGAAACACGGCGCGCGAAAATGATGAATGACCGCTTGAGCTAACCTAACTTAAACTATCCTAAGCTATCCCTTTACTCATCTTAATTTCAGAAGAAGTTTCTCTTGAAGTATTATGATTTAGAATAACCTAGATGCGGGTTCGTACCCTTGGTCAACAGGATGTTGGTCATAATACTATACTAATCAACGGTTAAACAGTTAGTTACTTCATATCGAGGCTGAATTATAGTTCTGATCTTAATTAGATATGGACCGATGTCACATTTTCAGCTACAATTATAAGAAAAATCTTGCAAGAAAAGTATAACGTAAGTTCGCCTTAAATTTTAAACAACAAATTTCAAAACATCTCCGGAATAAGTAATTGCACCCTTTCAGCTCTTTGCGCAGTACTGTTATATACGCATCTTACATCTAATACTGATATAAGAAGGAATCGTGAACAGAGCGACATGTTGAGGACATGACTGAATGGCAGTCAAGCGACGCCGACACTTCAAGTAGCACTCGAGATCATGATCTCAGGGTGTCTTGTGGTTGTTGCCGTACATCTTTTACTAGAATTTTGTCTTTGCATTTGCTTTTCTTGTTGTTTTTACTTTGTTGCACTCTTGACACACTTCCGGTACTTTGTCAAACACAAGTACATGTGTGCGTGTATGTGTTTACGGGTATGGGGGGTTTCAATTTGAATATGTGTAGGTGTGCTCCAATTCACCAAAACAAAAGAAGTTCTCTTTTTAAATTTCATATTTTTTTCCTACCTTTTCTGCTTTCTTCCCTCCAACAATGTAACCAGTGTAAAGTGTTTCGGTGTGTGGCTTCATTTCCTTTTGCGAAAAAGGTTCAGCCATTAAATAACACAACGACAACAACAACAACAGCACACCCATCTACCACACAATCGCAGCATTAGCATCAGCATCGGCATACAGCACAGGAACCTCCTCTGCGCTTTGGCTTGATAACATCGGCGGCGCTAACATTGTCACCTCGGTTTATTTGCTTGCGGAACGCCGCGTCTCCGCACTTCACCACCGAACGTCACGTACGCGTGTACCCTCTCACCTATGCGCCTCTCGGACCTGATAGTCACCGTGTGTTAAAGTGTGTTGTTGGTTTTGTGTTTGTGCATGAGTATGTACTTAAGCTCGTAAACGGATTTAAGAAACTCACAAAAGGGGAAAGTGGCTAGCGAGTGAGAAGAAACCGTAACGTAACGAGAAGACGTTGCGCAAGAGACATTAAATTAATTGGGGCTTTTGTGTGAAAATGGGTGATTATCATCATGAATATACGGACCAATATAGGGTGCCGGTCATCGCGAAGCTTTTGCATGCATTGCCGCACTACAACATCACTTTCCACAAAATCAACAGCACATTTCGCCCGAATGACGAAATCTATTTGGAGGTGAGTACGAATAACTGTATTTATCTTTCTGATTATTTATGTGATATAATTATATGATAAGCAGAATAGGGTAGGCTTTTTGTATCATAAACTCTAAAGTTCCATATTCTATGGAGAGGATAACAGTCATTAGGCAAGGTATTTGAACGATGGTCTTTTTTATATTATACGGCTACTGGCAAAATTCGGTATAACTCAGTACCTCAGTAGTTTTTATGGACATTTTCAGTAATTTTATGAACCATTTCCATATACTGAATCCATTGCGGATCCCTATCTCGATATTATCGTAGAATCTATATATCCTATCATCTGCCCTCCCAAAATAAATCCTTATTAAAAGACCATTGGAGATAATTTTCTTCCTCTGCTATCATCAACATTCATCGACGTAAAAGTAGTGATGAAGGTTCTAGTCCAAAACCACTGCAATATAGTAAAGATAACCCACACACAACGACCATATATACCATTAAAAAGCCAAAAAGCCTTCTATCGTGGGTTGGTCTGAGCCAAGAATACAAAACTTCGCCAGTTGTCCTTTGCGACAATATCCCATGAGCAGGCAGGTTCCTATGCACTTGGTCCTCTCATTGAATGTAAGGAAGTAGTTCACTGGAGCGTACAATATAGCTGAAGCAGCACATTCGTTGGATTTTAATGAATCTCACTTCATATATCCGTGTCGCATAAACTTGCTCACGCAGACAGCTTTAAAGACCTTGCGGAGAGCTGTTCCCTCGAATGCTCCAAGTGTTTTATCATCTCGGTTCGTTATCGTTCTTGTTTCTGTGCCGTAAAATAGCCCAGGAATGATACGTAACTTATAGAGTGTGTTTTTTTTTCGTCGAGAGTGGAATCTGCTTATCAATTGCCAACCAATTTCAAAGTTACACTTGTTGTTAAGAGCTCTTCTGTGCTTATCTCCACATTGTCAAATTTAGAGCTGTCAACAGTGACTAGTTCACAAGGCTTGAAAAATCTATGTTTGTAGCCTCTGGGTAATCTCAGGGTGGCGTTTTCCTTTCAACTAACGATTGACAAAAATGGTATTTGGCCGACAGGAAACTGAAAATTTTGGCGAGTGCGTAGCAAAAGGGGTGATTTAATTGGAACGTTATATCCGTTGGTGGACTAAAACTCTTTTCGACAATTTTTTTTTGGATCACCAAGCTCGGTAGGGTTGGATGACGTCATGGGAAGAAGGAAGGATGCAATAACATAGGTCGCAGTACATACCTTGGAATTAACTCAACTATCAATTGAGTTCATTCTGGTATTCTAGATGGATAAATATCGTAGACCGCTATCATTACTATACTGGCACTATCGTTAATTTGTATTACAAAAGATAAACTATCATAGTCGAGTGAACAGCGCGCCAGTCGTTTCTTCTTTTCGCAATGTGGCGCCTATTGGAGATTCCAAGCGAAGCCAGCTCCTTCCTAACTGGTCTTCCCAACGGCGTGGCGGTCTTCCTCTTCTTCTGCTTCCCCCCGTGGGTACTGCTTCGAATACTTTCCGTGCTGGAGTGTTTTCATCCATTCAGACGACATGACCTAGCCAGCGGAGGATGAAGTCACGAAGTTAACGCAAGTGAGGAAAGTTCTCTGAGGGCCATTAAGTGGCCAGAAACGATTCTTTTGCATATGGTTCAAGCAGCTCACGACTTCCGATCTTAGGCGAAGTATCTTCTGGGTAGCCAAAGAGCATCCGTTTGAAAGAGAGCTAAATTGAGAAGGCGAACCTTCCCTCCCCAGGGTTGTGCGCAGGGTTTGGGACCCGCCACTTAAAAACCCCTACCAATGAAAAGGAAACAACAGCCTCGGACCATACTACAAGTAAATACTGCTCTTAATCATACCACTCAATAAACCGAAAAAAGTTAAAGGTACAAGAACACACGTCCATTTTAGTGAAGGTTTTGAATCAAAATTTAGTAGAGTTGATGCTTTTGACGTACTATGTGACAACTCTCTCCCAAAAATGATGGAAAAGGATCGATTAATATTTTTTCCTCAACTTTCATAATAATAAGGTTTTCTATCCTCACGATCGTCCAGTATATGTACCCCATTAAATAAATTAATAAAGATATTACTCTTTTCGTCATTAAATTAGGGACCATAAATAGGTGACTAAATAGGTAAATTTAGCATAATATTAGCCTAAAAATCTAATCACAATGTTACCTAAAAAGTTTATGATTTATTTTATGTATAGTTTAAAAAACTAATATTATATTTCTACACAATAAATACACCTTATTTCCCTAATTTACAGAGTTTGGGTATATTGGGTTCCGTGCCGGCCGCGCTGCTCATCATATCCCTACTTGGACTGCTGCTCTACTTAATGACACGATGTTGTGACAGAAAACCACGACCAGCACATTCCATTACAAGTTTGAAAGTTGCCCTCTCCATTGTAACGGTAATGTGCTGTGCGGCGATAGGACTCGGTAAGTGTTTTCGAAATTTGAATTTCTGCTCTCTCAACTTAATTAAAACAAAGGTGGTGTCACTTGTGGGTTGTATGACAGAAAAGCCAGCAAATAATAAAAAGCTGAAAAGTTTGTCTCTTCCACAAAAGCTCGAGTTTTTTTGTCATAATTTCATTAAATTTCCATAAAAATTGCAAAGTTGCTAATAAAACTAATTAATGTGCACTTTGTACAAGTAAACTTGTTACACATTCTTTTTTTAGTTTTAGTTTTATTACATAAAGTAGAGTGAGTGTTAAAATTACAATTATGTTTGGTTTGGGTGTGTCCACTTTGGTAAGGGATTACTTTGATGATTGGCAGTGGCACTCCTTTCAACGGCACTACCTTACAATAACAACTCAAACAAAATATATATAGAGAGTATGTAAATTTATTGGAGTATTAGTATAATGTAACTAATCGCTTAATAGTTGAAGTATTGACTGCCTACCTTAGGTAACCAAAGGCAAGTATACTCCAAAGCCAACCCTTACAATTCAGCCAAACATGCGAAAAGGCTTTCTTTGATACTGAATCACCTTTGAAACATGAAATAAAAGTACAGTTATTTATTTAGCAATAATATATGAGGCGTAGTTTGGCCTTATCGATGATTAATATGGCAGTGAAGCGTGTTACACGCCATTCGATAGTCAATCATCAAGGAATACAGGATTTTGTATGCAGAATTATATTGCTGTTGGGAGACCTTAAGGGTGTTGGCCGAATGCTTACTGATTTTTAGGGAAACTCATAGAACGAAGTCAGCAAATGTGTGAGATGATTTATGAGGCTATACCATACACGAGGATTGGGTTGAATGTATTCGTATCCATTTATAGGTTAAATTTGGGGAGAATTCTCGAAAATCATTTTTAAACTATATAAGTAAGTAGGAACTGAAATTAAGTGAATACTACTTGGGCTCATTAATTTTAGTTTCTTCCATGTGTGAGTAGTCTAATTTGATTAGAGATTTTAAATCTTACAAAACCTCAAAACAACTTTAGTCATTAAAAGGGAGGAGAATCTCAAGCCGGCCTTCCGTTTGTGTTTTCTGTAGCAGTTTAAAATGTTTTCTTTTCGAATTCGAATATAAAGTCGCATTCGTTTCGAATACCTTGGCCCTTCATCGAAACGGACAAAAGTTTGGGATATCAACGAAATTCTTTATTTCTGTGAAAGTATATTCAATGCCATTATGTCTGAAACTCGATTTCTTTTGCATGACCCCCACGGGCACGCTTGCAGAAAGTCCAGACGCTGAACCCTATTTTTGAGGGGTTTTAATCATAAATCGGCCGATACTGCTGCAATTTCACGTTCAATATTCGCACGAAATTCATCAATCGTCGCTGGCTTGTTGGTATAGACCATACACTTGACGTAGCCCCATTCAAAATATTCAATTGTGATTGAACGATAGCGATTCCCATTCACAGTAACATGCGGTCTTGATCATTACGGAAAAAAGACGACCCAATGTTGACTCATGGTGTGGATTGCTGTCTGACTAATAAAGCATATTTTGGTTATTGACGAAGCCATTCAGCCAGAAATGAGCCTTATCCTTAAAGATGATTTTTTGATGAAAATCCGAATCATTTTCAAGTTGTTGCTCAGCTTATGAACATAGTATGTATGACAATTCTGGTGGTCAAGCGGCCTTAGTTCTTGCGTCAATTTGATCTTGAAAGGATGTGGGCCAAGATCTTTTTGCAGAACTCGTCACAAACACGTCACAGAGATGCCTAACGCCTAATAACGACGTGGTAGAGAAGCGCAGCGGCAGCAATATTCTCAACGCTATGGGCACTTCTTTGCCTAACTGGCGCGGGAATGTTTTGTACTGTGCCTGTGAATTAAAATTTTTCCACTAGACGCTCAATTTTTGATCTGACAGGACGATTATGACGACCATAAATTTGACGTAACACTCTTAACGTTGACGCCACTGCCTTCATTTCGGTAGTAAATTTTAATAATTTAGACTCGTTGTTCGATCGTATATTTTTCCATGATAAAATGACAAACCTTACTGAAGAGAAAAGTCAAAAGTAGCGAAAAAATACGGCGTCATTTGCTGTCCCTATCGGTCTACTTTTGTAGGGTCCCTATTGAAAAACCTGTTAGAATCTAGAATTTAGAGCAATAGAAAATATGGTCACTAGTCTATACTCTTATTCAACGAAAGAAAAGATAGAAAAAAGAACTTGGTTTGGAAAATCATTAAGATCAGAAGGGTTCGGACACCTCATTAATGACTTTCTGTACGAAGCTGCGAAAATAATGAGGGTTCCAATAACGTACAAGTATTTCTCTTACGAAAAATCTGTCACCAAATATCAATAGACTAAAGTCTAGTGATAACCTAAAACTAACGGTTAGGATCAATAGAAAGAGAATTTCGGATAAATATTCGTACTTGTCTAGATGTTTTGTCAAATAAAAAGCTTTCCATGCAAGAATTTGATTTGGATCATTCAGTTTGTATGTCAGCTATATGCTTTAGTGATCCGACATCGTCTTTCGATTCCGGCAAATGAGTAGCTGCTGGGAAGAAAACAAATTTCAGATCTATATCTCAAAAGCTGAGAGACTAGTTCGCGTGGATACAACAGGAAAGAAAGACAAATCGACGGACTATGGTGTAAACTTTAAATCGACTTTTTTCTGGTGTTTTTTTATACTAGTCATATGTAATTTTTAGTTTTAAGTAAATATATATACACATATATACATACATATATGTATATAATTTTATCGTATATAATATAACCAGTATTCAGAGTATTTCGTATGAAACATAAAGATGTTTTCAATATCCCCATTAACAATTACTTCCATTTAACTTCCTCAGGCTTATATGGCAACGATGATCTCCACAATGGACTGCTAGAAGTGCTGACTGCCGGGCGCAAGGTTGATAATTTGGTTACCACCATACGAAATCAGACTCACATACTAGAGAATACTTTAAAGAATCGCATTCGGCCTCAACTGGTTGAGTTGGCCGACATTTTTGACCAACCCGTCGCCAACCAGACCGCGCTCTCCATACTCTTCGTATCACTGAACATTGTGCAAGGCAATGTGACGCTGGCCACTAATGCGGCTGGCGACATACGTCGACCATTGTTGGGTATTTCTATGACACAGTTTTTGTCGGTATGTTTGGACTTATAAAACACATTTCTTGTTTACTTCCACAAACCACTAGAATCAATTTGATGTCTTAATATATTTTACAGCGTGGCGATCAGTGGGAACTCATACGCTGGCCGGGTACTGTTGCTACTTTAGCGCTGCTATTAGTACTTTGTGCCGTCTTATTGGTGGGCGTGGCGCGTCATTCACGTTGTGCACTCATCTTATTCAGCGTTTGTGGCCTACTTGCGGTTACCGGTTCTTGGCTAATGTCTGGTCTCTACCTGTCATCATCCGTTGCAGTAGGTGATCTCTGTATTAATCCGGCTGATTTCCTAGTCTCCACTTCGCCACGTGATCTTCCGACTAATGTTCTGCTCCATTATACGCAATGTGAACCCGGTCACACTAATCCATTCACACAACGTTTGCGTGAGTCGCAAAATTCGCTCAACAATGCACGCAGCGCCATGGCTACGGTTATGAAGATATCATTGGTGCTCTTCAAGTCGTCCGGATTGCAACCGAAATTGGGCGCAGTCAATGCGGATTTAAATAGCAGTGAGCGCTTGCTTACCCAACTCACAGCTTTGGTGGATTGTAAGGCTGTGCATCACAACTTCTTGGCCGCTGCCAGAGGACTCTGCGAAGGTGGACTGCTCGGTCTGGTATTGATGTTGATTGCGAGCTTTATTGCTGCGATCCTCCTGACAATTATGGTTTGGGTTGACTCGCATACCTGGATCTATATACGTAAGCGTAATGACTATGCACAGGTCGATGAACCGTCGTATATTTCACATCCGGCACCACAGAATCATCAACAAATGATGAATGCGGCACGTACATTGCCGCGCAACCACAACGGGTGAGCATGTCCCTCATGTGAGATTTGTTTAAATTTGTTTGTTCGAACCTCTTTTGCAGGCACTTCAGTCCGCCGGTGATCAGTGGCTCACACACCTTGCAGCATCCGTCTAAGCGACAGCAGCACGAGATGATGGCGCATGCGCACATGCAGCAGAACATGAGGGCTATGGGCACGCATACGCTGGGTCGTTTGCCGTCGCACAATCATAGCCCTACCCACTTGACTGGTAAGTGTGTGAAGCCAAAACGTTTCTCATTCGGCCATCACTCGACCTCCATATCTATGAATTCTTCAAAGTAGTATATATTCCATTTCCAATTTTTTTCACTGATCAAAAAGTATCACGCTTTCACGTTATATTCCTCACTCACCTCCACACCCATCCGCCTCTCATTCCTCACTAACACAATCTACGCCCAAATTGCAGGTCCCAATAACGGTAAATATGCTACATTAAGCAAACAATGCAAAACTTTGGAAGCCAATGATTTTTACTGAAAATCACCAGTAGCCTGTAGCGATCCAGCACGAAGTCAACCGGCACTCCAGCAGCAACAACAAGCGGCACAGCAACAACTCGCCCAGCAGCAAGCTCAACAATTGGCCGGCCAACCGATCTATTGTCACCATCCGCATCCACATTCGCATGCCGCTGTCGCTGCCGCGGTACAACACCAACATGCGATCTATCATCAACAGCAACAACAGGCAGCTCAACAATATGGCACCTATGCCACAGCAGCTCATCCAGCACATCACATGACAGCTGCTCAACAAGGCCAAATCTATCAACAGATACCGGCACACATTGCCGCCCTGCAGCCGAATGGCAATCCGCATTCGATTTATCAGCCTCTGGTAGCTGTTAGCCAGGGCTCAATTTATGTCTCGAATATGGCAACGATGCGTCGTCAGAATTCGCAGGGTCAAGGTCACCCACAAATACCCGCACATCATGTACCGCCACATCAGCAACAGCAGCCACCACCACCAAATCAACCGCAACAACAGTCACACAATCAAATGAAGTCGCCACAGGATGGTTTGCATCATCGTGATATACCTGCCACATCGGGTATGGATACGGCAATCTATGATCGTGATAAACAGATCTACAAGTGTTCGACACTGCGTCAAGGTGGCAAATTCGATCCCAAGTATAAACCTTCGATCTTGAATTGCCCATTGCCAGAGATACCGAAGGACGCAGAGCCACCCAGGGTTGAGTCAATTTATCAACAGCAACAGAGCTACTCAAAGTAAGTGGTTTATGTATTTGAGAAAAATTGATATCTGTTCATTGTAGTGTATGTTGTATGCACAATGAATGTTTATACTCTTGAAACATGTTGCTACAGAGTATAATAGTTTTGTTCATCTAACGGTTGTGTGCATCACCTAAAAACTAATCGAGATAGATGTAGGGATATATATACATATACATATTTAAATGATCAGGATGACGAGACAAGTTAAAATCGTTTGTCCGTCTGTCCGTTCGTCCCTCCGTGCAAGCTGTAACTCGAGTAAATATTGAGATTATAAGTTATAAGTTAAATGTACATATATACATATCTCTTAAACCACTTAAGCTAAAACTACCAAATTCTCCTACCTCATAAACTTTAAGAATTCCTATCGACAGTGTGAAAACTAAATCGTATAATTATCCCATTCACTCCGCATACAAGGTGCGTTCCAAAGTAAACAGGACTTAAAAAAAAAATAGAACAAATAGTTTTTTTGGCAAAATCAATTTATTTTACTCAAAATAGTCTGCTTCTGCTTCAATACAGCTTTTTGCACGGTCTTAAAGCATGTCGGACGAGTGTTTTAGCTCGTTGGCCGGTATGGCCGCCAGTATGCCAGTGCAAGTCTTTTGAATGCCCTCTACGTCTGTATAACGCTTTCCTTTCATGCGGAAATGCACTTTTCCGAAAAAGAAGAAGTCACACGGTGCCATATCAGGTAAATACGGTGAGTGGTTAATGGTTAAAATGTAGCTTTTGGTGAAATAATCGTCCTGCGAATGTTGGATTCTAAGCAATTTTTGGTCGTCAGTCAATTTGTGTGGAACAAACCGTGCACACACCTTTCGTAAGCTCAAATGTTCGATCAAGGAGCGATAAATCGATATTTGGAGATGTTCAATTCCATTTCAATGAAGTTAAATGATGATTTCGGCTGATTTTTAATCACGGATTTTGATTGGCCCATATCATGTATGTATGTCCTCACGACCACTTTGAAAACGTTGAAACCACTCGTGCACTCTGCTATGGGATAGGCAATCATCGCCATAAACTAGTTTCATCAATTGAAACGTTTCGGTAAAAGTTTTACCAATTTCAAAACAAAATTTAATGTTGGCTCTTTGTTCAAAGCGTATTTTCGCATCGATAACACAAACATACTGACACTTAAAAGTTAAGTTAAAAAATAACCACTTCCTATTAATGAAATATCATGAAATTCTCACTAGACAATCGATAAAAATAGCAGATTTTAACGCACCAGTCGACATATAGATGGCGCCACCAGGGGGAGCTAGATTCAAAAGGTCCTGTTTACTTTGGAACGCGCCTTGTATAACGTTGCTGTTAAAAACTACTAAAAGCGCAATAAATCAATATCTAAATACGCCAGAGACATTATATTTTCCTCCCGAGATGGTATGACAGGGCTTTAATGGAATCAAGAAGAAATTAATATAACGGGAACCTTATGGTCAAAAATTGACTGAATTCAATAAAAGCTATTCAAGGTACCCTTAGGTACCAAATATTTGGACCCCAATACGATATATGGGATATACATAAGAAATTCAGAGAAAATTTTGTCCTGTGGTACAAATGGCTTGAATCGGTTCAATACTTCTCTTAGTCCCTATATACCTAATATAAAGATTTCCGGACATCAGGTTTACTTTATACCGCATATAGCGGATAATGTGATAGTTATCTTAATAAAATTGGGAGAGCCTGTTTTTATTGAAAGGGCGCATATTTTTGCTTAGAATGAATAATATCGGGTGAAAACTCGCTCTAGATGCCGTAAAACTTGCTAGCCTTATGTACCAGGGGTATTTTACTGGCTTTAATCCTTGCAAGTTGTAAGGATGTTTACTTGTTGAAAATTAATATTATACTCCTCTTCGGAAACTCTTGTGACAAGCTCTTTTGAAGAGCTTTTCCAATTTAGAAAGCTTTCAGTTCTATTTAAGTAAATTTTATAATACATGCAATAATTTAGATAAATTTTTTATTGCAATCTTTTGGGAGATATTTCATATTTTTAAAAGCTTCCCTTTTATACAGCTCAAATACACCACTTCAATATTGTCATCAGCGTGACAAGCTGAGCCGACTTGGTCATGTCCATCTGGATATATGCGAACTAGTACCTCAGTTTTAGAGATATCGATCTGGAATTTTACATCCGACATTTTTAGACCAATAAGCTACTAATTTGTTGGAATGGCCGATATCGGTTCACTTTAGCTTTTAGCTGCCATACACACTCAACGAAATGTCATGAATTATTGTACAAGGCAACGGCGTGATATCCGACGAAATCGTTCAGAATGAGACACTATATCATATAGCTACTAGGGCTGAAGCTATGGTGCAAATGAAGTTAAGATTTTTTCTTATTAAAAGCTTTTTACAATTTTCAATATGGATCTTCTAGCCAATGTCTATTATCAATCAAATTGTAAAAGTGATACATATCAATTTCAAATTTGGAACTGTAACATAGCCTATGTAAATATTATTTGAGCAGGACTTTTACAAAGTTTGGTAGCTCTTTGCTTCTGCTTTCGTAAACTTGTGAGAACGGACCACAATTTCGTTCCTGTCAGATTATCTTGGAACTGCACCTCTTTATGAAGCCTTAGAGCTTTTAAAGATGTTTAAATGTCATTATGAAGGCTTAAAGCTTTTAGAGATTCTTAAAACTTAGACTTCATAAGTTTAGCTCTATTTTTAAAATAGTTTGTCTAGTAGGATTTCTATAATCGATATGAAGTGTTATTGACAGATCTCTTAAACATTTTCAACATAAACAATATGGTCTTTTCCTCAATTACTCCTTGAACCGAAAAATGGACTTTGGTGCACATTTATTTAGAAAAAGTAGGAAAGTATTGGTCTTTAAGGTAGTTATACCATAAATGGAAGAGAAGGTTCTGATTATTTTCAACGGAGTCTTTTGTCTACCGGGGACCATTACGTTCGTAAATCATTAGCTCCTGCTTTATATGGGAGATCTACAAAAATTCTTTAAACAGATCAACTAACAATTAGCATTCGATTACCACAGCACTCATTCAGCTTATTTCAGAACCATCACAAATTTAAACAAACTTCTTAAAGAAAGACATGTGGCGAAAAAATGCTTTCTTTACTACTTTAAGTAATTCTTAAAATGTGACTAGTACGTAATTCATTCCCTCCGTTTCTGTCTGCCAATCCATAAAATATGACTAATGATTAAAATACACACCATTGTGTAATTTATTGTGTCACAGGACGCTGCAACGGCCACCCATGAAGTTGCCACCACAGATGAAAGCCATACCACCGCCACGAATTGGCACACCCACCTCGCCGCCGCCACCGAACGCCAGTGCGCACACTGACCACCCACAACATGCGGCCGCACAGCAACAGCAACAACAGCAGCTGCATCAACAGCAGCAGCAACAACAACAGCAAATGCAAAATGGTGCAGCGACAACAGTGGATAATCGACAGGCGAACGACGATTCGTCATTACCCCTGCCACCGCCACCACTCGAGGCCACAACGGATGTGGGTAATGTCGGTGTGAGTGGTGGTGTTGGTGGCGGTGGCGGTGGCATCGGTTCACCACCCAAGCCTGGTCATGGTTTGAATAATAACAACAATAACAACAACATCAACTCGAAAAGTAACAACAGCAATTGCCAACCAAACAACAGCAACAATGGCAGCAGCAATGGCAGTAGCAACAACAGCAGCAACGGTGGCAACAATGCCGGCAGCAACAATAGTAACGGCGGCGCCAATACATTGCCGCTACACAATGGCAGTTCGGCGAATAATATGGATGATGACGACGACTTGCCGCCACCACCGCCGCCCGCCATCACCGACGACTCCAACTATGCCGTGACGGAACTGTAAGAGGCAACGACCTAAAAACATATGAACAAAACAAAAAAAAAAAAACAAAGAAAATGAAAACACAAACAAAAAAAAACAAAAAACAATTTCTTTGAAATAGTTTAAGTGAGACTTTTGACTTCAAGACTAATTGGTCGTATGTGGGGGACGTCGGAAAGCAATAAGTATGCCACTCGTAGTTTCGCGCGCGGGTAGCGGTGCGGTGTGGCGCTTACACACGCACACACACACATGCACACTGCCGCTGTGTTGTGTCGTTGTTTCATAGTTCGTGTAGTTGTAGATTTTAAGATTCCAGTTAATGTTGTTGTTACGAATCTGGGTAATAGAAAGGATAATGCTTAGACCTAAATACATACATACATACAAACATACATTGAAATACATGCAAAAATAACAAAAGATGAGTAATACTTAATTCGAGTAGCTAAGCGCGCATACATACATATATACTATAGTAAGCATACATACATACATACATGTATGCATATACATATGTGTGTGTGTGTCGTATTACACAGTAAGCAAATAAGTAAATAAATAAAAAGAATATGTAACTGAATAGTTGAAAGGAATTAATGAGATTTAATGGTGCATTTAAATTTAAATTTATTACAAGTATACAAGGACGCGACGCAATGTAGACTATTGCCGAAGCGCAATTCGTGGAATTTAGCGAAAAAATTGAAACGAATATTTGATTGTGTTCAGCAATGCTACAGGCTAAATGCAAATGGCGAGAAATTGAGATAATATTCGTCAATAGGTGAGAATTGCTTAAATAAATTATGTGTAAGTAAACGGAAGCAACGGTGTAGAGATGAGCACTTTAGTGTGGGCTTAGCGGATCTGAAGGTGAAGCTAGATATTTTTTACATAAGCATATTATTGTTTATATGTATATATTTTTTATTTATTAAAACAGTTTGCTTTTTTATTTCTTAATACAGGATTGCAAATAATGCTTAAAAATGTAATTAATACTGAAATCAGTTTTTTTTATTTTATTTCAAAAATTGATATAAAAAAATTATTTTTGAACTTCAAATCCCAAATATCGGTTTAAAAAATTAAAAATAAGTTTTTAATCATAAAAATAATCACATACATATATCGAATTGAATACTAAAATATATTAAGGGGTTTTAATTAAAAATTAAAAAAATTATTGTTTTGTCTGATATTTTTTAAATAAGCATATTACTTTTTATGTATTTTTATTTATTAAAGCATTTTTTTAATTCTTTAATATAGGATTGCAAATATTGTTTAAATATTTACTTAATATCGCAATATTTTTTAATTTTACTTCGAAAATTTTAATTAAAATCAGTTTTCGAACTTTGAATCCCAAATATCGGATTGAAAAATTAATTTTTAATCCCAAATACCGGTTGAATAATAAAAAATACCAAGAATTAAAAATATTTCTTTGTTTGATATTTTTTAAATAAGCATATTATTTAAAAATATTTCTTTGTTTGATATTTTTTAAATAAGCATATTAATTAAAAATATTTCTTTGTTTGATATTTTTTAAATAAGCATATTACTCTTATTATATATTTTTTTATTTATTAAAGCATTTTTTTTAATTTTTTAATACAGCATTGCAAATAACGCTTTAAAAAATAATTGTTTTAACATTTATTAATTTATTTTTATTTTGAAAATTTTGAATAAAAATAGTTTTTGAACTTTAATATCGGATTGAAAATTAAAAATAAATTTAAATTATTTTTTTTTATTTCGAAAATGTTAAATAAAAATAATATCGGTTTGAATAATAAAAACTTTCATATATAGTATTTTAATTAAAAATTAAAAATTGTTTTTTTTTTTGTCTGAATTTACATTTTTTTGATCTACCATTTTGTACTAGTGCTCGCACAGATGCATCATATTCAACCCTAGAGCACTGGTCGACAGACTTACATACATATTCAAGAGATTTATATTTTAACAATTTTTGTATTTGATTTTGGGGTTAAAAATTAAATTTTCAAATTTATAGAATAAAAACTTAATTTTTAAATTTTTATTCCAAAAGTTTTTAACTAAAAAGTTGGCAACCTTGGTTATAAATATACATACATTGTATATTCTTATTTTGCATTTGTATTTTGTATTTAATTCATACCATTTCCAAGGGAAACCCTCGATGGACGCCTAAAACTATGCAGCGACTTTCTTTCCACGCACTTAATATTAAAGAATCTCGCGCCAGCATTTCCTATTATTAATATTGTATTCATTATTTCATTAAATTATTTTGGACTTTTAATATTAATTTGTTTTGACCTTTTAATATTTATTTAATTAATATTTAATTTTTCTGGCAAGTATTTTAACACAAGTCATGTATAAAAACGATGTGAATGAAGAAGAAATCGCGTATGTAAAAAGTAAATGTAGAATTTTATGAAAAATATTTGTAGCATAGCACGGTTTTTAATAGAATCTATGTACATATATACATATACCTATTTACATATAATATACTTAGATATATTACATATACTGTAACTATAAGACTAATGCTAAGTAATCAGTATAATTATAGTATAGGATGTAACAGCAGGAGCAACTCTTTTTTTATGTTTTTTTTTAATTAGATTTTTTATTGGTTAAAATCTTGCACGAGGAAACACAACATCGTACCATTGCCCTAATATATTAAAATTTTCCGTTTATCTCGGTGCGAGTGTGGCATTCTTACACGTATATATGTATATGGTATACGATGCCGAGCGCTATTTGGAATCTTGATATTATTTTTTTACTATTCGTCATTGTCATCCTTGAAGAAACTTGAATTTTCAAATAGATCCTGGTTTTAAATGCGGCAAATTCTGCTGAGACACCACTTTTTATAATCCAAAATTAAGTAAGAAAAAGTAAGAATATATAATACTTTTGGGGAAACACACACATTGATTATGAAACTATGATTCTTAAAGTCACGTCTAACTAAAAAAATTTTAATTTGGTTAATATACTTGAATTTAAAAAAAATTAATTTCTTAAAATTCTTGAGAGCACTTTACATGCAAAGATTTTCTTTCGGGTATGCATAGCATGCTGGTTCAGAAATTTTAATTTAAGAGAAAATTTTTTATGCTAATTTTTTGTAATATGAATCGTAAGGAATAAAAAACACAATTTCGATTATTTTGATGATATGTTATTTTGTATTTTAGGTGACGATAAATGTATTTGATATATAAGCAAACAAAAATTTTTGAAATTTAGAAGTAGATATAAACGCTTAAACGAAATCTTCAGTCAGACATCTAATGCTTTTCGTTAGACAAGCACTTAAGTCTGTTCCTATGGCAATTTTTTGGGAAGAAATTGTGTTGAGGAAGGAGAGAACATCGTTATCGCCATCTTTTTGGCCGTTCAAAGCCACTTTTTCTTCTTTTAAATCCTATTTCAACACTGTTTCGACAGTTTAGTAAAAAAAATTCGTGACTTTTTACAGTTATACTACAAGTATATTTATATTTAGTAAGGAAAAGCGAAATCTATATCAAAAGCTTAACTTCGGCAGATGTGTAATAATATAATATATAATTGTAAATTCAATATTTTTGATATTTATTTCCCAATATTTATTTTGTCGGCTTCAATACATTTATGCCAACGATTTTTTCAGTCCTCGAAACACTTTCAATAAGCACTTTTTGGGATGACCTTCAGCCCCTTCAGCGAATTTTGTTTTACCTCCTCGATCGACTGAAATCGGATTCGGATCGGAGGGATCGGTACTGCACGATCAAGCGTATCCAAAGAAACCTGTTTACGTTATTCTTTTAGAAAAAAAATTCAGCTTTATCGGGTCGAGTGGAGCAAGAACACGTTTCATACCCAAAATATCCACTAAAATCATTCGAATGGACTCGCGAGAGATGTCGAGCGTTCTAGCCACATCTCTAACTCTGGCTTGACGATTCAGGCATCACATCTTTCACTCTTTTTATATTTTGATCAGTTGAAGAGATCAAAAGTCCTCCAGAACGAGGCTTTTTACCACTCGTAGCTTTGTGTTTTAGATAAAACCTTATCTATTGTAAAAATCACAACACACACACTGAAGTGTACCGATTTAAGAAGCGTGTCTTCCTAAATTTGGGTTGCTAATACCGAAAATATGAGGAAAAATTTCCTAACACGTGGGATTTTTTGTGTTACAGTCAAGGGGCCAAAATGAGAAAAATAGTAGAACGTGATGAAAAATTTTGGAACTCAAATTCCTAATCAGGACACCTCATATACCCATAGGCTACTAAGTACAAGTCTTAAAATTTTCCTTTAGATTTCTTTATTATTGTTTTATTTTTCAGATCATGTGTTTTTACCCCAATTGTATAAACTTTCAAAACTGTAAATAATGAAAAATGCATGCATTGGATACTCTTGCATTTTCTTCAAAAAGACCCACTTTAAATAAGTATGGTAAATAAATAATAAAAAGCAAAACAAAGTAGCCAGAAACCAAATACATACTTCTATAAATGATTATATAGAAGACGATTAACTTACAATAATATTATGTAATAGAAATAAGTGTATGTAGCAGTTTTAAAGGGTCTTCCAATTGTAACAGAGATCCAATGCATTTAAAGGCAAACCAAAGGAGCAAACGTAGAAACATAAATATATGCAATAACAAAAAAAAACAATGCAACGTTCGAACTGTCTTCAAAATTATAGGCAACTATAAGAAAAAAAAACAACAACAAGAAAGTATAAGAAAAAAAATTAAAAAACGGTGCAAAGTTTGGCGCGAATTGGGAGGAATGCGACTTGGTATGATGAGAAAATGTACTAATTGCAATAAACTGATTATGTAACTGAAACACAACACTGCTAAAGACGTTAACGAATGACTTTTGTATATAAATATACATATATGTATACAGTAAACAATTTATTGATATTTATAGTTATACAATTATTATGATGGCGCATGCTTACATAACTAATATAATTAAATTTAAATAAAATGTAGCACTGCATAATTAATTAACGAAAATTTGAAGAAATAATAATTTTATTAACAAATTCTTTTGATAAAAGCCTCACACACAGATATACCATATATATACAACACACACACTAACAAATAGTTAAACCAATAATCTCACACATGCTCACACATATTATATTGTATGTGTTTTTGTATAAAAATTTTACATACTTTCATAATAATATATACAAACATACAAAGTAATAAAAAATATATACAAACAGCAATACAAAACACATATAATATATATTATATTACATTAGGTCAATCCTTTTTTCTAAACGAGTGTCAAAAGAAGACGTACAAGTAGGGAAAATTTTACAAAATTTCCCCAAGGATTTCGAACAAAACAGTTAGCAATTCGGAAGTCGATAATTTTGGAAAAGGCAGAGATGCTTTGAATGCTTTTTAATTTTTAACGAGTATTTTTTTGTCACTCGCTTACAGACGAAGTTGGCCATTGTATACCAAAATACAGACAATTATTTCCACGAATATTTTTGAGTCTTTTTGATTAAATTTTTGAAGTATATACTATTGTACATACGTTTTGAAGGCCAAAAATACATATGTATCGAAAATTTTGTAATTGATTTTTTTTTGGAATCTTTATACAAATAATGAACACATTGTGGAAACAAATGACAGAAATATTGAAAGCAGGCATTTTTCATGTGGCATAAGAGTCTTTAATTTGCTATCAGATCATAAATTTTACACCCTTAACAGATTTGCCAGCAGTTTGTAACATCAACAGTAAATCCGTTGCCACGACAGTCGGGTCTAAGTAACCGGAGCAAACCCGGATTTTTAACCGGTCAATTACTGTCAACTCGGCACCATGTCACGAAATTACTTCAACGCTATTAAAAAAAAACACAAACAAGTAAATGTCTGAGATCCTTTTATATAAAAGTGTGTAAACTTATCCGTCTGACTGTCAGCATAAATACAAATTAGTCCCTCACATTTTGAGATATCGATCTGAAATTTTGCACACGTTCATTTCTTGGTGCCAAAAAGATATTCATTCAAAGTCGTTGCGACGAAGCTGCCGATACTACTATAGCATAAAGCTGCCAAACGAACTGACCGAGATGGAAATGAAGTTTTTGTATAATTTTTTATTTCTGAAGGGTATTTTGGTTACATTTCTATACTTGAAATAATTTTCAATATAATCATACAAATAAATTAAAAATGTGTTCATTCAATTTCATAAAACTTTTGTTCATACAATTTTTGCTCATTCAAATTCATAAAAGCGAGTATTTCGTAAGCAACGATTGAAATTATATTTTTCAATAGTATGTTTTTTAATATTTGCTCAAATATTGACTCATATTACAACCAAGGCAATGAAACCATAGCAATCATGAATATTTACTATACACAAACAAAATAGGCTGATCCATTTCAAACTTTGAAGCGCCAAGAATTTTTTAGAAGAAAAATGTAATAAAAAAAATTAAATAAACAAAAATTAAGAAATAAATATTAATTAATAAATAAATATTAATTAATAAACAAATATAAATTAACAAATATACAGAAAAACAAAAACTTATTTTAAATAAAAAAGGAAAACGTCGCTAAAATATGGCAATACTCAAATTGTAGCATTTGCCGCAAATCCATACTTTTCATTCCAATATTTAAGCGAGACAACAATTTTAGGCGTGTCTGCAACATAACGATGGATTAAGCAATCCAATGGCTAACAATAAAATGTACAAAATATTTTGTATAAAAACAGATAAATTAATAAAAATAAACACACAAAAATAAAAAATTCAAAAAAAAAAAACCAAAAAAAAAAAAAAATTATTCTTATGTATCACTTTTATATTCGCTTTATTACGAAATAAGGTTATGTATTATGCGCAGAAATGGTAATTGAAAAGCATGTAAAATAGTTATATAATTAAAAATGGGGATAAGGAACAGTTAGACGCGTTAAGAAAACATTTAAAACAAAGTAGAAGTAAATATGTTTGGAGACGATTGCTATAAATGTTAAATAATCTAGAAGAATTAGGTAAGCGAAGAGCAGAGGCTTTGAAAAAATATATTTTCATGTGACAATGCAAAGCAAGCGTATATTTCTATTAATTATTTATGTAAGTGACAAAAGAACTGATTTTTTTAAATAGCAAGATTTTTCAGTTTTGTAAGTTAATAAATTGCGCACAGTTTCATGTCAAATTTTTTAGTATTATTTTCTTGTGTTTTTGTTATTCACAATACATTAAAGCAATTTATATTAAGCGCATATTACATAAGTATGTAATCGCAAAAGTTGCATATATACATATACACACACATATATATATTATACAACAATGTAATCGTAAAATCTGTGTTAAGTGTTGTCGTGCTCCTTGTATTAGTTATAAATTATAAATAAATACAAATAGATAAAATATAAATTTATTATAAGGAAAGGAATTAAAGCTGCGCAAACGAGTATATACATATATAGTTCATATATATAAATATTAAATTTAGGTACTTGTGTGTTTAACTACAAAAATTGAGTGTAATAAATAAATAAAAATTAAAAAAAAAATATTTTTAAAAACCAATAGCTAAATAAAATCTTAAATACATATTCTTTTTATACTAAGCCAAAATATTTTATAAAATTAACTATTTTTTGTTACTTTTACTAAAAATAATTTTACAAAGATTATTTCCTAACAAAATTAAGGCTTCTCTGTTTTTAAATTGCGTAAATTAGTTTATATTTTCTAACTTCGAATAGTATGTGTGTTATAGTAGTTATAAATACATACCTACATATATATGTATACAGTAGTATTTTTGTAACATTATTTGTGTGTGTAAAAAAATATCCTGTTTTCGTGTGTTCCTTAAAAAACTAAATAAATACAAAATTTTAGATATCAAAGTAGAACCAAACAGCTACTGCTACGCTATTTAAATGCATAATGTAAATATTTATTTCAAAAAGACTTATTGAGTTTAGACAAAGGCTTTTGTAATGCTCAAGTTCAAGCTTCCTCGATTTTTTCAACAATTTAGTATATAAAAATTTTGTATAACTAATGTCAATACATTACTTTTAATATGCATGTGTTCATGCGTAAATTGACATACATAGATACATACATACATATAAATGCAATAAACTAAGTTGTAATAAAATTTGGCGTTTCAAAAATATAGACATGTAAAATGTATGTACGTAAGCAGTTTCCGTATTTAATATAAAAAATAAGTATGGAAAAACGATTAATAAGCACAAACTATATTAAAATATTGAAGAAAAAATTCGGCAAACAAAATGTAGCAGTAAATTTATAAATAAAATTATAAAGCATATACAAATCATGATTTCTTTAATTATAATTTTAAGTGATTATAAACACAAAAATAAGCAGAAGAATAAAAACAGTACAGAAAGTGTTGACCGAACATACGCATTAATTATAATAATGAAAAACAATAAAACTGTGAAAAATATGATAAATAAAGAAAAAAATAATACTTACAAAGATTTTTGTCTTATGAGCGTAATGCGTTATAAAATCCTTAGCTTTAGCAATTTGCTGTTGTTGTACGTGTATAAACGTTTTTGCGTCGGCCGTCTACGAATCATTTGAAGTTCGAGTACTTTCGATTGCAAAAACTTCAATAACGAGAACACACACTTTACACTAACCATTTAACTTTTTATTTCATTTTATCTATCTTACAAATCTAAATTATTTTAAATTATGTCAATTATTTATTTATTTTATTATTCGATTTAGGAAGCAGGCAATTTGCAGGTGCAGCTTCATGTACCGCAGAGCTGTTGCAGCTGCTATGTACATCCAATTAGCTTTTTCATTTTATTCACAAAAACTTCAACTGTTTACACAAAACTTACACTCACTAAATTTGTTTATATTAAAACATTTCCGTAGAGCATTAATAACAAGTAAAATTACTACATTAGTTAAGAAAAATCAAAATTCGTGCAGATTACTCGTGTCGTGTGGAATTTAAAATGGCGGGTGCAGATAGGAAACGAGAATAAAAGCAATATGAGAAAATATGTGGATGCCATGACTAAATTTTTTGTATTATTTAATTTTTTTCAATAAATTTTTATCTTTATTAAAATCTAGGATTAGCATCCCTCAAGTCTAAGAAGTTCGCTTAGAAACATTTTTTACATTTTTTGTTACCACTTGGCGTTCAATTAAAAATTACCAACAAATTTTTCTACTTACCCGAACGATTTTAGTATGTTATATAACCTTAATAACTTTCACATAACTTTCACCTTTCGTTATCATTTGCATTTAAAATTTGTTTACTTTTGTAATTGTTTTTATATATGTTTAAAAATATTTTAAATTAATAAAAAGATTCAATCGATCTGGTATCTTTATAACACAGGAAAGTAAAACGCGAACGCAAATAAAAGTAATCTCCGATTTCCGCATTCACGCCTATCCGCCAAAGTATTTTGAAGTGCAGAACACATAGAGCGCGACAGACTGCAAGCAACATCTGTCAAATATTAAAATACACACGTTCTTAAGGACACAGTTATTTAGATAGCTGCCGACTACAAAACTGTGTCCATAAGAATGTGTGTATTTTAATATTTGACATATGTATGTCGCTTGAAGTCTGTGTTCAGCACATGAATAAGTTTAGCGAGCAATTTCAATTTTCGATATAGAATGTGTGATAAAATATATATATACATAAATGTATAAATAAAAAATTTAAGTAATCGCTTTCAGTCTAAAAACTGTTAATATGGTTGTGCTAGCTTTAAACTTCATTCACATAACCGCCATTTATTTCTGATGTGCATTCGCTTCGCGGAAATTGCTAGAATAAGCGAAAAGAAACGGAAAGGAGTATTAAGCAAGACCAGTGTTGCCAACTGCGCAGTATTTATTTTTTACATTTTACATACCAATCTTTTCTAATACGAAGTTTTAGAAGTTGTCAGTAATAAACAATATGTGTTTGTTTTTGTATTTTTCTGTTGTTTTGTACGTATTAATAAAAGTCTAATATTAATAAAACTGATTTAAAATCAAATTATAAAAATGCTATTTATATGGCAGTCCGGCAACAATTTGACTGCTTTTCCATCGTACGGTTTCCTCCGTTTCATTCGGTAAACCGCCATTTTCAATTTCAATAAGCGCAGTTATGTTTAGTGAGTGCGGGTTTTAATAAATTTCGGAAAGTGATTAGTGTAAGTGTTTTTATTTATAGATTAAGTGTTATAATAGAGTATATGTGATAGTGAATCCATAAAATATAGTGAAAGTTAGTGAAGTGTTTAATTTGAAGAAATTCCTTTAACGTTGGAAGTGCAATCGAGCTTGGGTAAGTTTGCCTATTAGAAAATTACGAATTCTTTTAATTAGTACCAAAACCTATAAAGATTATACTGTACAAATGTACATTTAACTAAATTTATTTGCCATCTTTAAATTTTGTAATCGTTCAAAACGCTAAATAGTAAGACTGAATGAATGAGTTGCATCTTAGGTTATGTATGCAAATTTGGTTGGATACCTATCCTGGTTCCAATTATTCTATACATATGTGTAGTCATTATATACATTTCTTCCTTCGTTTTACCTATTCCATGGGGATGATCACCTGCAATTTAAACTTCTCTCCAATAAAATAAAGTAAATTGTGCACACTCAGCTGAATTGTTTCGCTTTATTGTTTGTATTTCGTTATCCGCACTGATTCATTTACTATTTAAATTTAAAGAGTAGATTAATTAAATATTTTATAATTATATAATAATAATGATTTACTATAATACGGTACAATTGGTATTGGTGTTGTTTTCTTCTCAGCGTGTGGAAGAATATGTAGAATAAAAAATTCTTAATTGCAATAAGAAAATAAGAATATTAAGTATATTGTATTACATTAAATAATAACAATAATATTGAGAAACAATAATGAAATATATATTATAATATTAGGTTTAATAAAAGGAATAGATGAAATCACAATTAAAATAGCATAAAAGTTGTACTCGCCTTACAAAGACAGATAGTTAGATAAAATTATTTTACTTTTTTTTAAAGAAACCGATTTATATTTTCGAATTTGTTTAGTCCTTAATGCAATTGAGAGGAATGATTTTATGTATGTTTGACGTAAAGCATACTAAACGACAATTATTTGTTATTTTCGCATTTGTAAGCAAAGTTAAACGAATTTTAAAATAAGCATTACTTATTTTTTACATACTTAAAGAGTTGCTTTAAACCCTTTTTCTATATACTATGTTTACTAATATTTCAATTATAAAATTAAATTAAAATATGTTACATGTAAAATAATAAATGACATAAAAGAAAATAGAACAATTTTTTAAATAATAAAATATACATTGAATTTTGCGTGTACATGTTAATATTGGTAGGTAATACATTACAAAAGTTTCGCGATCTATATTTTCTTAACGATTTCTAACGCACCAATTTTATTGGACCTTCCGGGCACTGAAATTATTATTTATTTACGTTCATTGTAGAACTTGAAGAATTGCACGCACTGTTATTTTGGAATTTTTTACTAACAACAGCACCTCTGCTCTTCATTGCCATTTATATATAATATATATTTTTTTATACTGCACATTTGCCAAAAATACAAAAATGCTTAATATTGTGTTCCACGCTTCCTTTGAATAACTACGACAAGCATATTAAATATATATAAACACGTTTTAATTTGAATGTGTCAGACACAATTTCAAATTTTAAATATTTTCAGTGTTTTGTGTTGTTTTAATCGTTAGCAACTTTGGCTGCTAGCGCATTACATCGCTTTATTTTTAATTCGAAATTATCTTATACCCTACATATTTATTTGCCGCTATTAATTGGATTTGCATTCACAATAACATTCGCATTAACGGGCACTAACTCAGGCACCGATGAATGATTACTACTTTGACTTATGTTGCGTGTATGCTTGTCGCTGCCCTCATTGACACTATTCGAATTTGAATATTGCGCTTGTTGTTGCAATTGTTGTTGTGGCGCTTGTACTTGTGATGTTGGCTCCGGAAAGACGGGCGGTACAGTATTGGCTGTCGAAATAACAGGTGTTTGTACCATTGGTGTGGGTGGCGAACGTCCCATTTGATGTGGCGAACCCGACATTTGCATGTGATATCTGTGTTTGCAGTTTAGTATCTTTTAATTTAGTAGTATAGATCATTAATATTTACCTATAAATATTTTCTGTGCTTTCGACGACGCCTTGTGTTAGATTTAGACTGCGACCTTTAATACCGCCAGCATCTTTCGGTGGTGGTGACCACCAATTAAACACACGCCCTACAACTGGTACATGCCTCAATATGCCTTCTTGCCACATTTTCTCTTCGGTTTCGCGCATTAAATCGGCAGTGGCAGCCTCTATGCCCTATATTGGAAGAAGAGAAATCATATTACTAAATATTTTGCAATAAAAATAAAATTATAACAAATAAGTTAAGGAGGATTAATGAAAGGAAAAATAATAATATATAGTGAACTAAGAAAATAAAAAATAAGAAATTCAAAATTAACGCTCACCTTCTTTACAATTTCTGACATTGTATCCAATACTCTAGAATTTTCCTGTACACTCTGGCCCACCGAAACAACTAAATCCAACAGCTCTTCCACCTCGGTTTCATGCGTAACCATACCGAAGCGCACACAAATCAGCCCATCTGCGCTCTCGCCCAGCGAGAAGGCATTGTCAGTGGATTTCAATGCTTCCACGAGATCGGCATTTAGCTTATTCAATTCAGTTTTGGCTTGATCTGTGAGTATAGACTCCCAACCCTCGGGTACAAAACGCACACCACCCATACCGGCCCACTCGGGTAGATCAACCAAACGCAACACATCGCTCTTCCCAACCCACTCGATAAATGTCGCTTTATGCTTTATGGTTGCACGTAAAATATCAACGTTGCCTTCGAGATAATGTGCGAAGCCCTCCAAATTTTCTGAAGTTGGTGGTTGCTGGCCTAATCCCAATTCCAACGGGCAATAACGTACGCATGTGCCTTGTGTAGGATGTTCAATTATTTCGAAATCGAACTGGGTTGAGAAATAAAGTTAAACTTATTAACAAAATAAAATGAAAAGCAAAATATTTGCTCACCATTGGACAATCACGCTGCATTAATTGCCCCAACCACGAATTCAAGCGATCAAAGTATGTGGCATTGTCAACCTTCTCCAACGCCTTCTCTCTGCTTTCTAATGTTTTCAAAGGTTCGTTATCGGTTTTTCCCACTGTCGCTATAGATGTACTGCCATCAAATTGAAATACGACTACAGGTGCAACGGTCTCGAAAAGCAACTATTTGTGGTGTTGTTAATTATAATTAAATTTGGTATGAACTTGAAAAGTAATTTGTTTTTGAAAAAATACTTACATTAGCGTCTAGCGGCTTATTGATGACATCGTTAAGTGTAGTGCCTGATTGGCCGCCCGGGGCACGACTCTAGAAAGCGGAAATATATATTAGAGGAAGTAATTTTAATTATTTAAGATAAAGTAACGAATGTTTTTCTAGTATGGGAAATTTGTTTAAGTTTGTTGTTGGTTCTTAGTACAAAGAATTTATTAATAGATGTGAAACAAGAAAAAAAGATTGTACCCTTTGTATGACTGAAGGCCTAGTTCAGGTATATGCAGACCGATAGACGGACAGACAGACAGACATTGTTAATACTCTCCAAATCCAAACGCGGTTAGATTGCCGAAAAAACAGCCCGTGGCCGGATAAAATCTGGGTAATTTCCGGTGCGTAGAACCGGCTGTCGTGGGAATTGACAGACAGACATTATAAATCAACTCAGCTCGTCACACTGATAATTCATTTACATCTTATATGTATTTAATAAAAAGGTCTAGGGTACAAAAATTCAATATTTATAACTAAAAGTATTATTTGTGTATCCTTCTGGATGCCAGAATTTTCTAAATCCAAAATCATAGCTTTTGGAAACTTTTAAGTCACGTGATATGCAAAACCTCGACTATAACTGCGTAAACAGTGTCTACGTCAATAAAGAAGAAGAATATATGCAAACACATGTTTATCTTATGACTTTGATTTAAACTTCTTTTTTTCCAAAATAACAAACAGCTTTATTAAACTTAACGGAATTTTAATTATAACCGAACATAGTCACTTAGCGTACCATGTACAAACAAAAAACGGAACCATTGCTTGGCGATAGTGCTTATCAACACTTTTGGTTTAACCCAAAAACAATTACCTTATAATTATGCTTTTCGCTCAAACAATAGAGATAAACTGCAATTGGTAAATCAAACAATAACACGTTTTCTTTAACAGTTTCGCGATAAATAACAACACACAAACCGATGAATTTGCGTAAAATTTAATATGACTATTAACATCATTATTCTTGTCTCACAACTTACCACTACACGCATACCCTCACATTTGGACGTGATCTCGAAGAGAATGCTACACGTTTGGAATGCAACATGTATACGTTCCGCTATCGCATCACGTCCAAGCGCTTGCAGACTAGTCCATAGTGAAAGTGAATGTAGTCGACGCGATAATATCGGATCCGATTCGAAGGCGGTCAGTGCAGAGTTTTGCAATTGACGATGTAGCAGCTGAGAATGGGGAAATATATGATATTTTTTATCATTAGTATGTCTGCTTAAAGCAAAATTGTCATAAAACTTACCACTATCGGTAGACTTGGTACGCCCAACCAACTGCCCAAATTCAAAACAATTGAGTCAACAATGTCACTGATCTATGAGCGGGAAAGGGAAATAGATATGCAGATAAGATTATTTGTAATAAAAATTTTTGTTATCATAAGACAATTAAATATAAATCATGCTATAAATATATATGTGCATATAGTTACGTGTCAATTAAATATTAACTTGCATTGAAATGAAGAGTTGGATTTTCAAACGTTAAGTGGGTTTAATTTGACAGAAAATTGTTTTGAAAATGATTCATAAATTGGTATATAATCATAAAGTAAAGTAAATAAAAAAAACACTTTGATAAAAAGATGTTTTGTTAGCAATTGTAGCTCTAGTTTTAGTAGACAACACCTTTACGGACGTAAGGATAGATAGTAATGCGCACAGAAGCTTCCGTGCAAAATTTGTGCTATATGTTTGTTGTTTGTGTTCTAACTTGAAATTTGTAAAAAGTATGTTCCACCTCCTTCACTACTATACTCAAATTTGATTTTTAGCCATATCTATTTCGATTGTGATCACCGAAACTATACTAAAACTACTCACCGTATTTGGTCCTTGTGCACATGCCAACGCCGCTAAAGCATGCCCGGTGGCATGTAACCATATATTGTGCGTTCGGCAGATGTCACTCATGCGTTGCAAATTATCCACATAACCACTTATTGATGCACCGACATCGGCTACCACCATTAGTGGTGTATGATTGGCACTCAAATCAACTTGTACTTGTTTGAGCAGCAATGACAAATCCATTGTGCCGAAAGTGCTATTGGTCGGTATTAATCGTATCGCATCCAATGGTATACCCAGCTGACGGCAAGCATATTGCAGACGTATTGGTGTTATATTTTCGGAAATGTAGAAACAGGGATGCGCCAATGCTGGTATGCCACCCTCGAGATAGCCAGGACAACGTGCCACTATCGCTAAGCGCACAGCGCGTAGTATAGCGTCAGCGTTGTCTGTGTGAAAACTACTGGCCGGATCGAGAAAACGGAAGAGCGCACCCAACCAGCGTGTGGTATCGCCGGCAATGCTGCTCGAAACACGTACCAAATGCTGGCGATCCAAATGTGTCAGATAGGCGACAATGCTGTGTGAGATGAGCGCCAATTGTGCTACATCATCAAGGCCGGGTAGCGGAAATACTGGATCATTATTAGAGTCTGAATAGGCTATGAGATTTTCTAGTGAATTCAATATGTCGGTTGGTGGTATACAATCGCCATGCAATAGTGTTGTGTGCTTTGCCGCAGTCGGCATGTCGAGTGGTGCGTCGGCGACGATACCTATGTTAGCATTGTGACCGTCAACAGCATCTGCGGCGCCAACTTCCAGCTGTGCTTCAGCTGCTTCTACAACTGGCGCTGTCTTGACATTTTCCAAACCGCGTAGCACTTGCGCTGACTTCAATTCGAGTTCAGCTAGACCGGAACGAATCTGCGTTTTTTGGTTGGAAGTTATATTAATCACGCATTAAATACAAAGTTCGAATATGTGGTAACTTACACTGGAGGCGGCTATTTCTGCCACGCGTGGCTCTTTTACAAGCTCATCACCCGCGCCGGACGACATACTTTTTGTATTTTCGACTTTTTACTTTTACACAAACACTGCTCCACTTTGCACACTTCAGTTTTATAATCTATCAATTATTTTGCGGTTCTCAATTGCACCACCTACTTCGTGGCACCATAAATTGATTGGCGAGTCTTTGGTGTACTTGGTACGTTCTTTTTTTAATTAGTTATGCCGTGGCGACAGCACTTTACTGTTGTTTTGTGTTGTTGGATGGTTTTATTTGTCCAGTTGGTGCTCCGTGGCCCAGTTATAATTTACTCTAATCGCTGCTGTGGATTTTAATTTCTGCACTAATTCTATTGCTGTCGTCGTCAGAAATTTCACTTATTCTAACTATTGCTTTTGTTCTTGCTTTATGCTGACATTTCCTTTGGAGATATTGTTGTGTTGTCATTTTTTGACATTTCTATTTTGATTGCATATTCGTTGAGCGAGAAAACAGAGAGCATGTCGGCGAGTACTTTTCGTTAACAGAGCGCGTAAAGTCATTGTAGAGTTACCCAGTTAGCAATTTTGCTTGTTTTTGATTTAACAGCTTATAATGCTTAGTGAAATTTTGAGGTTTTAATCATTTTATATAAAAATGATGTATAATTGCATTTTATATAAAAATGAAATTTGCATAAGTGTATTTGGTTTATTTTAAACATTTTTCGTAGATAATTGTAACTGTTGAGATTATTAAAATATTGTTTTGAAACATGACATTTAATTTGAAAGGTTTTGTGTTTCATTGATACCGTACGCGCTTTGTCTACTTAAAATTATCTGCAATCCAAAATTTATGTAAATTTATTACTACAAAAGAGTAATTTGGAAGGTTTTGTGTTTCATTGATACCGTAGGCGCCTTGTCTTCTTGAAAATATCTGCAACCCAAAATTATTATTAAATTTGGTTATACTGGCAGGATGTAGCGCAATACATAGAAACGCTAGCTTAATTTGAGTTACAATTTTCGTCCTACAGGTCGCTAACGCTTTTAGCGAAATTTAAAAACTACTTGCTTTCTAATTTTGATACTTCAACTGCCTAGTTCCGTAGAAAATGCTGGATAGAAGACTAGGAAATGTTCCAGCGTCCTTCTCATGCCTACTTCCCCGCATTTTCTGCATGTATTTTCCTTACAGATACCCATCCGGTTCCCATCTGAGGCCAGCAGGCTCTCACCTGTGAATATGCCAACAACCGCTTCGAAGTCCTTTCGAGACCGTGTGAGTAAAAATCATACGTGTTTTTCTTCGGAGCTCTTGCACTTGATCTTGGCGATCCTGCACGTCCTCCAGGCATTCCAACTCGCCCTGATCCGTCCGTCAGCCTTTTCAGAAACTTCATTGTATATCGTTTTTAGTGATCTGCGTATTTCTTGTACTGGTTCGGTAGCCAGACGCATGGAATTTTTGGCAATTTCATCATTTTTTTCCTGGAATGTTTTTGTGGCCCGGGATCCACTGTGTATGTAGCTTTTTGGCATGCCCTACATTTATTGTCTCCCTGCTTCTAAGAACATTTCCTGACATAATGCGGTGGAAATTATTGCCTTAATTGCCACCTCGCTATCGACATATAAGTATATTGGATATTCATTATGTTGTTTCCAGCAGTGTTAGTTTTTTCAGCCGCCTTTATGACGCTAAAGGCTAATGTATAAGGCCAGGTAAAAGGCACCATGTAGACCCTAGAATCTTCTTACATGCAGATAGTGCACCATTTGCCTTTACACTCTCTCCTCCACAATGAGTTTCCCCATCAGTTCGCTATCCAAAAATACTACCAGGTACGTGGTTTACGCTTTAATTGTTAACTCAACCACGCTGAGTCTCGGAGGTTTCCATGTCCAGATTCTGTACCTCCATGTAAAGAGTACAATATCCGTCTTATGGACTTTTATCTCTAGGTCGGCCGATATCGTCTATCGTTGTATTATCCTTAGATCGTTGTTTATTACGCTATTGATTATGTCTGGAAACTGCCACGTCACTAGTATAGCTATGTCGTCTGCAAAGGTTATCAGTATACAGAAGGACTACTGAAAATTAACATTTTTGACAAATGGCGGCTTCCTAAAACAAAGTCGAGATTTTAGAGTGGATTGAAAAATCAAATTGTTATTAATAATCTTTTTCCCCCGATAAAAAAATATCTTATATCGGTCCAGTCGTTTTGGAGAACCTTTCTTCACCGACTCTACAAATAGCTGTTCAAGTAAAACGTGCTTAAAGATTAGACAGCCAATTACACTAACATTTTCGGGCAATTATTTTTTATAACTTTCGTTGTCAATTAACTCTGGAGTAGTGCATCAATGGACTCAATTAAATTTTCGGCAATGAAGCTCCATCCAGTGTTTATCGATGGTATGGCGAATTCGTAGATCACTACAGGAAGAATTTCGTGAAAGTCGTCCAAAATCAATTGTTGTTCTGGGAACTATTGATGCTGTGCGTAAGCTAATATTGCATTAGTGAACTGTTTGGAAGTTACCTCAATCAGAGTGGAAAAAGTAGATCTTAATGGAGACTAATTTGAAAAACAATAAAACGATTTTCGATTATTTAAATTTATTTTGTTTTCTTATCCCGACATATAAAAGACTATCTAAATAAGAGGTTTGCTTTCAGAAACTTAACAGAAACTTAACCTCCCTAAAGTCGAGCTTTGTCGTTTGTAAAACAATTAGAAATATTATTATTTTAATCCAGGAAAAGTTCTGTATCATACATATTTTGGGTAGTCGAAAAAGTATTTTCGTATTTCTAATCAAACTTCAACTTATTTTTTTATATTTATAACAATGAAATGAATCAAATATATACAATTTTAGTCGACCACTTTTTGCCATTTTTCCGCTAGAGACATTATTCCATCAGTGTAAAATTTTCTGGTTTCTCGGCAAAAAATTGCGGCAAGTAATTTTCACAGGCTTCTCTTGAAGCCAACTTTACTACTTTAAGGGAGCATTAACCGAAACAAATGGTAGTCCGATGGGGCAAGGTTAGGGCTATATGGTGGATGAAAGATGTGTGTGGTCTTGCGTTGTTCAGATGGAAGACGAAGTCTTTTCAATTGATCAGTTCTGGCCGTTTTTTTCAATTGCTTCCTTAAATCTCAATTGTTGACAGTAAAATAAAGAATCAATCGTTCGACCAGGCTGGAGCAGCTCAAAGTGTATGATTCCTTTCCAATCTCACCAAACACTCAGCATAACCGTTTGAGGCGTCAATCCTAGCTTTGCGACCATTTGTTGAGCTTCCACGCTTAGACCATGGATCTTTTTCGCACATTATTGCCGTATTTGATCCGCTTTTCGTCTCCTATTACCATTCGCTCCAGAAATGGTTCGATTTCATTCCGTTTCAGCAAAGAATCGTAGATGTTAATTTGGTCCATTAAATTTTTCACAGACAATTCATGTGGTATCAAAACATCGAGCTCCTTTTTGCAAACAGCTTTTTTTTAAATGTTTCAAAACCATTTGATGATGAATGTTAAGTTCCTTAGCGATGTCATGGCTGCTTATGTGTCGGTCCTGGTCAATCTTTTCCATAATTTCATCGACTTTTTCAGCGATAGGTCGACCAGAGCGTGGTGCATCTTTCACATCGAAATTTCCAGAACGCAAGCGAGCGAACCATTGTTGTGCTACACAAACTGATACAGCATCGTCTCCGTAGACTTCACAAATTTCATTGGTGGCTTGCGTGGCATTCTTCCCGTTTTTATACAAAAATTTCAAAATATAGCGAATTTCTTTATTAATTTCGCTCATTTTTGAACAGCTGTAACTTGTTTTCAACTTCCTCGATTTATTTTTTTTAGCTAAATGAAGCTTTTCACCTTTCCAACACTATATGGTATGACACAATGTGATTGGTAGCACTGGTAGCACTGACATACAACCGCAACGACAAAAATTGACAAAATACGAAAATGCTTTTTCGACTAGGTCTAATAACACCTATAATTGGACAGAGATATTACAGCAGTTTGGATTTAATCCAATTTTGCGAAAAGTTAGATGGTTTCAAACTATTCGTATTTTAACATGATTTCACTGTTTGTTCTTCCTTAGAGATCTTTAGGATAGGGTTATATGACAAGTTATAGCGTGGCGATCTATATTCCCCGACAAAGTTTTTCGCCAGTTTTTAATAATTCCCAAAAATTAAAATTAAACGAGAAAGCCTACCTTTCAAAGGGTATAAATCGGATTGAAAAAGGAAGTCGGAACTATCACGTGACATTGGCACACGCACACACACACATGCATATGTTGGTCTGCCCTTTGTGCCTAACTTTTAAAAAATAAATTTAAAATACCTGCTTCACGCTACCGCCGGAATTCCCACGAAGCATATAAAATTCGAACGCAAACTCCCGGTTAAATCGACGACGACGGCAGACGCAGCGGCAGACGAAGTGGCATTGCAGCGGTAATACAGAAAATCTAATTAAAATCGAGTACTTTGAAATGAATTGGAATGCACTACAATGGAAATAAAATTCGGTCGAGCGCATGGCGGACCAGCTGAGTCATTATGAAAATTCAATGGTGCCGGCCAAATGACTGGACACATAACGGCATGTGCATACATAAGGACATCAATGAGAGCGTGGCATACAGCAGCTGAAGCGTCGTGTAGTTCAGTAAACTATTTTACATGCGCTTATAATTGATTCGAATTCTTTTTCGCTATCAGCTTTGCCACTGCCACAGCGCGCAACATGCTGTGGCTATGATTTTTAACGCTTTTTTATACTCTCGCAACATGTTGCACAGAGCAGAAAAGTTTTATAAATTAACAGCTCTTTGTAACTGAAAGATATTGACACCTAAAAGTCTTGTATGGATATGGATCAGGTCAAAGAATGCATAATTGTAAGTATTCCAGTTACCCTGTTTGATCCGGAATATATCGGTCAATATGAGAGATATCTTAGTAAAACTAGGTTGAAAATTTCTTTTAAGCATGGTGTGGTTTGGTGTCAATATCAGTTCATATCTTGCGCTGTCAATAATATGATGATTAGGAAAATCATATGATCAAATTTGACCCGGACTGTTAAAAAGTCATATCTTGTAACAATCTAGTAAAATTTTCTTTATCGGTTCATTTGTGAGCATAGTTTAAATCAACCAGTCCGGGTCAAATTTGATCGGGTGCCATAATATCAAAAGTGAGGCTTCTCGGTCAACACCTGGCTCGCCCTTAGTTATTTAAATCCTTTTTACTGTTGCATGCTGTAAATTACTTTGGTCTAACGCCAAAACTATAATGAAGTGCAGTCGGTGGCACTCACACATACATACATACGCCTACAGGTTTGTGTGTGTATACGTTTATTGCTCGAACAATCAAACTTTTCTCCACGATCAATTAATCATCGCTTGAGTTATTGTGTAATTTGTGTTTTTCTAGTTTCCTTTTGAATTTAGCATTTTTAATGATTCCGCATTTTGCTTTCTTCATTCTCCCATTATATAATTCTATTTTTTTTTTTAATATTGCATTGCAAAGCGACTTGTTTATATTCAGAAGTGATTTCAAATTTTTTCATTGAAAATCAAGAATGTAATCGATAGTACTCATTACTATGAAACGAATGATGTGAAGAAAGAAAGACTCGCAAAATGTAGTCTCTTTAGAACTTTCACGGTTGATCTTTATGAAAATTGTCAGTTCAAAAATGTGACTGTGGATGTGATGCTACCATTTTTGTCTACAATTTTATATAATATAACACAAACTTTTCCGCCGATATTTACCCTGTTGAATTTCATTATTCGGAAGATCTCTCAACTCAATTTGAAGAACATGTAAGCCACGCCAAAAAAGCGGAAGGTCAAAAAATATCAGGTGCTTTGACTCTACAGTAAAACAAAAAAATATATATAGTTTATCTGATGTTATAGAAAATAGTGAAATTTTGCCAAACCTCCCCCTAGCCACTGTATACAGAATATAGAGATGGTCTCTGTCTCAAGCAGTTCGATTTATCGAAATGCCTATTTCATTCCTCCGTTTCTACAAGTATATAGCAAATAATCTGATTTTTGTTCCATCGATGAACTTAATATACATATGTATAATAAATCGGTCGATATATCCCACAAATCTAAAAAACAGAAGAAAAGATAAAAATGTCTGTGATCTCTTTGAATTCCTCTGTAGAGCATACAGATGTCTGATTTCGAAGTACCATCTGATTAATTTTGCCCAGAATACCATTATATAACTTTTTATGTTTGCTTTCAAAAAGGCATTTTTTCAATTTTGCGTTGTTTTTGCAATAGTTTCAGGTGTTTTGGTACGAGTCATACCCCGTTTCATATCCAAAACATTAACCAAAATGTGCTGAGTCGACCCATAAGAGATGTTGAGATCCCCTTTTATCTCTCTGATACAAACACGACGATTCTCTAGCACTGCTTCTTTAACTTCCTTGATTCATCTCGTTTAATAACGAACAGAGGTGGATGGACGTCTCACATACGGCAAGTTTCTAATGGCTTCACGATCTTCACTGAATGCTTTCCGCCACTTGAGGGGTTTTACGGTTTCCTCGGATAAAAAACAGAAAATTTCCACAATTTTGTTCTTATATGTATAAAAAATGAAAGATTTTATTAGAATTTTTTATTGTTACAAACATACACTATTAAAAAAGAAATTGTGAAATTTTTGGGAAAAAATATTTTAAATTCGGCCATTGCGACGACATTTCCGATGCGTCCGCGTTGCCAGGATAACTCCTTACAGGATCATCTAAAGTGAAAAAATACGTGTTTTAGTTAAAACCTTAACTTGGAACTTGGACGAAGGAAAAAAACTGAAAATTGGATTTTTGACAGACATTTTCACAAAAAAATGAAAATTTCGCGACATTTTTTTTTCAAAATATTTGCAATCGAAAAAAATCCTTCATCCAAGTCTTTTAAAACTGTATGCCAAAAACCTATGTAAAATTTCATGAAGATCGGTTGAGAGTTCTCGACAAATATTGCCAATCGACTTCAAAACACAGTTTCGAGAAAAACGCTTTTAAAGATGAAGCACTTAGCCTAGCTAGCCTCGAGCGCACAAGTTCTCAAGGCCGTATCTCCGAAACTATTAATTATTATTAAACTTGAAAATTTAGGATAATATTCTAGAGGTGTTGTAGAATTAAATAAGATAATAAAAATATCAAGTTTTTGAAACCCGTAAACCCCCGTATTTGGTATATTATTTTTCAAGGTATAAAATCAAATTTTTTGATATTTTCGAATCCTTCCTTAATCATTGAACTATTAAAGCTGTTCAGACTTCTATCGATAATTATATTCATAATTTCTATCAACTCTAGTAACCAAAGATTCTAATTCCTAAAGAAAAAATGGAACCAAAATACTCACATATATGTATATCTACCGCAGCAGCAGCCATCAATCAGGGTGCACCATGTCGTATGAGCAACACAATAATCAGAGCACCATTTACTTTGAACGCCATGTGCGCGTAACTAACGGGATATTCTTGCACAAATGCAAATACCGAGAATAACATTAAATTGCTGTTGTTTGCTTACATTTTCGCTTGTTGTTGTTGTGTTTCGTTTGCTGCAATTATGATTTGCGCGTGCAACGGCGCATTGACCCGTCGTGGCAAGTCATTGCACCGGTTGCAAGCAACTATTGTTGCCATAATTATGATTATCGCTTTTGTTTTCTAAGCAAATTCTTTTTGTTTCATTAGAACACATATCAAATGCATACATAAGTATGCATATATCCTTATACGTAGACGCCTAAGTATGCATGCAAGCGCATAAAAAATCGTGCCACTTGTATAGGAAGTCTTTGCAGTCTTCAGGCTTCAGCATTGCGTGGCAACTCTCACGCCGCGCTCCGACGAAGAAAATTTCTGCTGGAAAAAGTATTTAATAGAAGAATTTTCTTTAAATATTATATATGGAACTACAGTCTAGCTACTTGCTAGTTACCTAAGTGCAGCGCGAAGTATGCGTTTGCATGTATGTGTGAGCGTGTTGGTATGTGTGCTTTGCAAATTGTTGACTTTCGTTTCCTGCGTGCGCGCTCTTTCACATGTATACGTGTTTGTGTAGCGGAGTATTCGTATGTTTTCATGTGTGTGTGCGCATATGTTGTTTCGCCGGAAACGCCATGCAAATGCGCTGCAAAAAGTTGACGGCGACGGAAGCGACTCATTCGCCAATTCAAATTTTATTTATTTATTCAGTTTTCCTGCAACTAAGTAAGTTTTAATTTCGTTTGAATTATTGCGACGCTCATGTGAGAAATTCTATGTATATACATATTATATGTACAGTGTGCGACAAAACTAAAGCACGGAATCTGCCTTGTCGGTATTTAACCGAATAAAATCATAAAGTAGGCATTACGTGATGTTTTATTGATTTGTATTATTAGTTCATGTATTCTTCTTTTAAAATTAGTAAAAATTAAACAAATTAACTTACTAAAATATTATATAAAATTAAATATATGAAAAACTCCAAAAATCTGGTGCGACAAAACAAAAGCACATAACTAAGAATTTACATTAATTGCACATTAATTGTTTGTCAAACGGTTTTTAATGATCAAAAATGTTGGATATGTGTAGTTATTACCTAATTAGAAAAATATTAATGCATATTCAGATGCAGTTCGTCATTCAGTACGGTTGGTTGTATGGGCTCGAAATAAGTATTCTGTTCATTTTAGAAAAAAATTTGTTAAGGATTTTAAGAAAAGAGAATCGGTTATGACTATTGCAAAAAAGTTTGGAATAAATCATCCTAATGTTTCCCGAACATTTAGCTGATTTGGCAAATCAAGCTCTTTGGTTACAGCGCATAGAGGTAGACGGCCGTGGAGAGCAACCGAACGAGAGGATAAGGGAGTCATTCGGGCAATAAAAAATTACCCTTTTATATCGGCAATATCTATTGTAAGACAATTACGGTTAAATACATTACAGAGATCCATACAACGTCGAGCTGTCGATGGGGAATTTTCATGCTACCTGTAGCAAGTTATTGCAAAAAAGCCGTATTATTTATTTAAAGAACAGACTGGCGTGATTGGAATTTGTGAGGATGCACATGAATTGAGCGATTACCAAATGGCAAACTGTACATTTTTCTGGCGAATCGAAGTTTAATATCAAAGATTGAGATGGGCTGAAGCTGGTAGGCAGACCGAAGGGACAACGCCTAAATCAACGTTATAAAACAAGCGCGGTGAAACATGGTGGAGACAATGTACTAGTGTGGGGTTGTTTTCCAGGGAATGCAATAGGATAAATTCATCATATAAACAGTATAATGGACAAATATAAGCATAAAAATATTTCTCAGAATATTAATGCTGCCACATGTTGCAGAAGAAATGGCTTTAAAATGGAGTTATCAACATGACAACGACCAGAAACACACTGCTATTTGTGCAAAACAGTGGTTTGTTGATAACAGGAATGAGGTTTTGAAGCGACTCGCACAATCACCTGATCTCAATCCCATAGAGAACCAATGGTAAATTGTAGATCAAAAAATCAGACTTGAGAATTGTAAAAATAAGGCCGTTTTATACATTCAAGTGAAGGTAGCATGGAAAAGCATTTCCTGGGACACATCAAATAAATTAATTGAGTCCATGCCTAGCCGATGTGCAACTGTATTGAAAAATAAGGGATACGCAACCAAATATTGAAAGACATAAATTTTTCAATCATAAAACCATTTCGTGCTTTTGTTTTGTCGCACCAAATTTTTGGAGTTTTTCATATATGGTATTTTATATATTTTTTTAATAAGTTAATTTGTTTAATTTTTACTAATTTTAAAAGAAGAATACATGAACTAATAATACAAATCAATAAAACATCACGTAATGCCTAATTTATGATTTTATCCAGTTAAATACCGACAAGGTAGATTCCGTGCTTTAGTTTTGTCGCACACTGTATATGTGTGTGTGTGGTATATGTTGGTATGTTTAGTTTTTGTTCTAGTTGTAAAGAGAAACTTTAATTTGAACAATAATTTTTTATTAGGGCTTGTTGTTGCTGTAGAAATTTTAAATACTTCACAGATATGGAAATACTCTTCCAAAAATACTTCTAGGTGAAAGGGTTAGAACCATTATTTTATAATTTCTACATACTTAGATATACAGTGTCGGACAAAACTCATTGGACTAACTCGAGTCTCACACATGTTCCGTCATAACTTTTTACATAGATGCATTAGAAGAATAATTTTTTTTGCAAACGATAGATCACATATTCTATATTAAGAAACAATGCAATAATATTTTTTAACTTTTGTGTAAAATTTATAAATTATAACGGAAGGGAAAAAAGTAAAAAATTCGTGCGACATAACTCATTGGACTAACACTTTGGATATCGAAATAACCACTTCCATTGAATTAATTTACCGTTATGTGGCGGGAAAAGAATTTTGCAGGTACTTACAATAATTATAATTATTATAAATCGTAGATCACACTTATTCGAGTTGTTTGTTTTAATGATAACGAGTGTGTTGTGAAATATTTAAAGTTGTCCCGAATAATGCTACTAAAAAATTATTTTTGATAAAAATATAGACAAAACACATTCAACTGAACTTAAATTATTAATTGTAAGCAAATTCACAAAAAATGTGTGGAAAAGAAGCTTTAAAAAAATTATTCTCTGGGGAAAACAACTGTTTTTGCTATTTTACCCAAGAACAAAGCTGAAGGAACCGTTAAAAAACTTAATATTGGAGGACGTCCCAGAGTCAATTCGGTAAAGTATGACTTGCGAATAGTGCGCGAGTTTATAAAATATCCCCAGATATCAACAAACAATGTTGTAGATAGCTCACAACTAAGAGAGAGTACGCGTACAATACAACGGCGCGTCGTTGATGTTGGTCTTTTTAGCTTCCGTGCAGTAAAAAAATCTTATATTTCCAAAAAAATCGGTTAGCACCTTTGGAATTTGCGAAACTGCATATAAATTGGTCTGAAGAGCAATGGAAGCCGATATTGTTTTCAGATGAGTCCAAATTTAATTTACAGAACTTAGATGGAATGACAGGTATACGAAGACCAACATGAAGCGTTTAGAGTGTCGATATTCGCAGGGTGCAGTAAAGCATGGTAGGGTAATATAATAGTGTGGGAATGCTTTTCTGGTCAGGGTGTAGGACCAATTTACAGAATAGAAGGGAACATGGATGGGTTCCAATATAAAAATAAACTGCCAACCCAAATGTTTCCTCACGCTATCCAAAAAATGCTGCCTGATTGGCAGTTTCAACATGTCAATGACCCCAGGCACATCCTCAAAGTTGTGAAGGATTGATTTTTGGAATAATAAGTTTATGTTATAAGATGGTCCGACCAGTTTCGTGACATGAATCCGATTAAAAACTTATGGGAAATTGTCAACAGGCAAATTAAAGAGGAACAGGTCCACGGTTATAAAAACAAGCTACTTGATGTATTAAAGCGAGCCGAGAATGGAATAAATGATTCATATTTTAGTAATTAAATTTCATTTATGCATAAAAGATGTGTTGCAATCAAAAAAAATAATGGCTATTTAGTAAAATATTAATTTAAAACTAATTTATTTTCATATTTAGCTAAAGTCCAATGAGTTATGTCGCACGAATTTTCTGTTATAATTTATAAATCTTACATAAAAGTAAAAAAATATTATTGCATTGTTTCTTAATATAGAATATGTGGTCTATCTTCTGCAAAAAAAATTATTCTTCTAATGCATCTATGTAAAAAGTTATGACGGAACATGTGTGAGACTCGAGTTAGTCCAATGAGTTTTGTCCGACACTGTACATATCTTTGGTGAAGGAGTGGAAAATGCCTTCGACACAGCAACGGTATGTGTCATTTGCAGGTCACTAAAAACCCCCTCTAAGGAACCGTCGGCTACCATGGGACCACATTTGCATTACTTCCGGGTGGCGTTCCATTTTTGTCATTCACAGATTTACATCTGCACACCAGGGTCCAGATCCCTATTTTTGCTGCGTAGCAAAATTCCTGCGAATTTCTGGATAATCTTCCAGTTTGCTTCACTCTCTAGCATTACGCTAATTAAATTGTCCGCGTTTATTGGTCCAACCAGGTTTTCTACGGCGGTATTTTCACCTTGCCGTCGCACACATTCAAATAATGTGTGTTCAGCGTCGCTTTCTGTCGCGTCGTTATATAGACATGACGGCTTTTCGGCTTTTCCCATTCTCTGGAGATATTTTTTGAAGTATCCGTGACCGGATAACAGCTGGGTTGTGTAAAAGTCGACTTCTCTTTACGGCCTGCCCATTATTAGATCCCTTTATTAGTCTGGCCGTCCATCTGCCGCGACTCTCTTTCTCCCATCTTCTTTGTCATATTGTGATTGTGTCATTTTTATTTGTTCTAATATTTTCTTTAGCTGTGGAACTTTTTCCTTTCGTATGCTAGAATATCAATTAGCGCATTACCGCTTATAACTAATATTCAATAGGACCTGATACTGTTTGTCTCTTATATTGGTCATTAGTCTGCTGATGATTTACATTGCTGAGGGCTGGAGCGGTGCACTTAGCCACTACCTTACGCCTGTTTTTTTCTTTTTAAAGGCTTATTCTGCCCAGATCTCAAGCTCTGTATAGACGGTTGATTGTCGTTATGTTTTAGGAGCTTTATTTTTGCTTATAAGTCTCTTATCTTAAAGTCATTAATCTTTTCGTTCAGCTGGGAAGTGATTTATGTAGCCTTTCCTGTGGCCTGCTGGATTTGTACCCAGAATGTTAGTCTGGGGTCTAGTCTTACGCCAAGGTAGTTTACTGGTTATTGTGTCTTTAGAATATCAGACCTTCTGAACTTATCTCGAAGGGATATTCGTCTTATTCGTTTTGAAGGTTTGTAGCTCTTGTTTTTTTCCCAGTCAGCGATGCAAAAATTATTTCTTTTGTAGTGCTCAACATTGTAGCATTTCCGACATGTCGAGCCGTGCATTTTATGTTTTGTAATTTTAGATATCTTTCTTCATAAGAAACATATCTACAAATAGTTATTATTCATTCTATAAGCAAAGTGCCTTTTTAAAGCAAAACATTTTCCCATCTTTCCGTCAATTTGTTGAGTCCATGCCAAGTCTTGAGCTGCTTGAGCCATATGTAAAAGAACAGTTTCTCAGAGAACTTTCCGCACTTGTGTGAACTTCTGCATATGGTTTCATTGCTAACAAAATTGCAGCGTATAGTTACTGATGATGAAAAGTGGTTCACTTACGACAACGTCATACGAAAATGGTCATGATAAAATGGCGATGACTGTCGCAAACGATAGCCAAGCCAGGATTGGCAGTCAGGAACGTTTGGATATGTGTTTGGTGCAGGTAGGCAGGAAGTCATCCATTAAGAACCACTTCCTGTAGTTCCCGGTTATTTTTTAGATAAACTGATTTGAAGGTCGGGAAATCGGGAAATGTTTTTGATGACTAAGGAAATTGTTTGAAAAAAATAAGAGACAGCTTCTTTTAGATTATGTCAACAAGTTCTTAATCGTAGAAAATGTAAAAACCAATGCAATGATTCTCTAAACTTTTACTAAGATACTTGTATACTATATATATTTTTATTTTGCGTAAAAAAACCTTACACATACAAGAAAATATAAAAAAAATGGCTCACTCCAGTTTAAGCATGTAAAACACCTTTCCATCATCGGAAGAGTGAAAGCCAAATTGAATATTTCTATGAAAAACAATTTATTTCATTCATAAATATGTTATAAGCGTATCGACCTCACTTCCACATGCTCAATCCATTTTTATGCATAGACTTGCTTATATACTTTTGAAAGACTTTCACCGTCGCATATTGCGGGAGTTTGTCATCTTTGACGACGGAGCGTTGTCATGTTAACAATGTAATGCATATTATCGTGCTAAACTTGTTAGAAACTAAGCAAAATAAACAACAATAAACTGAAGGCGGCCACAATAACTATGTACAGCGACAACAACAATGGAGGCGATAAGGTAAAACTTGGCGAAATTGCAGCCGGTATGCATGTTTGTATGTACATGTGTGTGTTGCATATTGCGATTGTTGAACGTAAAGGCTTAAAACACACATGCAACCATGCATATTAATGCATGAGCACATATTTACATATTGTAGTACATTTATGAGTTCGAACATTAGGGATGTTCTTAAGTTGTAGGTAGTTGAAGGGCAATTAACGTAGTCTTTTCGTATTTCTAATCAAACTTCAACTTAATTTTTTTATGTTGTTGTTTTATCTGCGACAAGTAATTTTCACAGGCTTCTCTTGAAGCCAACTTTACTCCATTAAGGGAGTTCTGCATTGACCGAAACAAATGGTAGTCCGATGGTGCAAGGTTAGGGCTATATGGTGGATGCATCAAAACTTTCCAGACAAGCTCTCCCAGTTTTTGCCGAGTCATCAAAGATGTGTATGGTCTAGCGTTGTCCTGATGGAAGACGAAGCTCTTTCTGTTGATCAGTTCTGGTCGTTTTTTTCGATTGCTTGCTTCAATCTCATCAGTTGTTGACAGTAAAATGTATAATCAATCGTTCGATCGTGGATGATTCCTTTCCAATCCCACCAAACAATCCTGGCCTTTCGCACATTATTGTCGTATTTGATTCGCTTTTCGTCTCCTGTTACCATTCGCTTCAGAAATGGTTCGATTTCATTTCGTTTCAGCAAGGAATTTCAGAAGTTTATTCGGTTCATTAAATTTTTCACAGACAATTCATGTGGTACCCAAATATCGAGCTTCTTTTTGTAGCCAGCCTTTTTTAAATGATTCAAAGCCGTTTGATGATGAATGTTAAGTTCCTTAGCGATGTCATGGCTGCTTATGTGACGGTCCTGGTCAATCTTTTCCATAATTTCATCGACTTTTTCAGCGATAGGTCGACCAGAGCGTGGTGCATCTTTCACATCGAAATTTCCAGTACGGAAGCGAGCGAACCATTGTTGTGCTACACAAACTGATACAGCATCGTCTCCGTAGACTTCACAAATTTCATTGGTGGCTTGCGTGGCATTCTTCCCTTTTTATACAAAAATTTCAAAATATAGCGAATTTCTTCATTATTTTCACTAATTTTTGAATAGCTGTAACTTTTTTTTCAACTTCCCAGAATTTAAATCTCACCTTTCCAACACTATATGGTATGACATTGGTAGCACTGGAGATATGCGACTGCAACGACATATATTAACAAAATACGAAAATACTTTTTCGACTAACAATATACATAATATGTATGTATTATACCACATAGTATGTGTCTCTCCTTAATGTTGAGAAAATGTTCAAGTTATGCTCATGCATGCATGCAATATGCATTTTCAGTTATAGAGCAAGCCTTGCCACATCGTACGGTTGCATGCACAACACGAAACGAAAATATAAATTCAGTTTGACAGCCGCACGTGAGACGCTCGTTCACACACAAGCCTGCATACATTCATTTGCTGCGTACAAATTTTGCATAAGATTAATAAAATTCCTTTGCAACTACCTATGTACTTGCTTATGTACGTAGAGATGGAGACATGTTGTGGCTCATTTGTTTGCGAGTGCAAATCGCAAATTTGTTGGAAGTAAAACTGAAAGGCTCGAAATGCTTACACACAAAGTAAAGGCGTAATATTATAGAATTTCTCTTGAGAATTATTTCTATGTAATTTGGTAGATTCCACGAGTTTCGTTTAATTAAAACATTTGCTTTGATATGCTTTCTTCCCGGTTGCTCATGGTGTTTGAGCTAATTTGATCCAGCTTTAATGCGATATTTCTAAAATTTTTTTGTCTTCTAGTCATCGACCAAATTGGATGACCTAACTTTTCCAATTGATATCAGTGTTTCGATTGGATCACCTTCGGGGTCTAAGATCTTAAGGGAAATACCATTAATTTAAATTTACGTAATGAAAGATCATTCGGCTTTCTCATTTAATTTCGGATAATAATTTCCGAGGTCATCTTGACGATTGGCTACGGAAACGGGGAAGTTATTCACTGCAGACTCAACAAAATGGGTACTGGCCTCCTTCTCGAACTATAAGAAGGAGGCCAGAACCGGGGAGAATAGCGAGGACAATCTTCATCGTCAAAGTAGGAAGGAAATACTTCTCACTGGCCAAATCGTTCAGCCTAAAGTTTTACTTTCTTCATGCTTAATGAGATAGAAAAGATTGTAGATAACTACATAGAAGTACATAAGATCGAAGATGTGTACAGAACAGGCAGATCAACTAACACTGATCTTTACCAACTCACAGGTGAATCCCAGAATTCGCTGGAAAATGGTAAGGTTGCGAAATGTGCCTTGACATCGAAGGTGCTTTTGAAAATGCGTGATACGCAAGTGTCATTAAGGCACTGGAGAAAAGGAATGTGGCGTCTCCAAAATGTAAATGAATAGAGGCTCTACTGCGTACTAGGATATCTGAAACCACTGTGTGGGAGAAAAATATTCATCTTGGTACTACAAGGGGCTGACCACAGGGTGGAATTCTATACCCCTACTATGGAGCCTAGAAGTAGATGAGCTCTTTGAGTTGCTTACAAACAATGGGACTCGGTGCTAGGGGTATGCCGATGACATTGTCATAATGACACTAAGTAAATTTGAGAATACTATCTGTGACATAGTCCAAAAGGGGCTTCAGATAATGGTGTGATACGGTAGTGTTAAAAATCAATCCGTCAAAAAAACTGTTGTCCCTTTCACAAAGCGAAGATCTCTTTCGACCCTGAGACTCATATCACTTTGTGGCAAGGAGTTCGAGGTGTCTAAAGAGGTCAAATTCCTAGGCCTCATATTACGGCATGTAGAATTAACACTGTTCAGAGCCTCCCAAAGTACTGGTAATATGCATACGCCTAGCCGGTAGATCTTGAGGCTGCAAGCCAGGTATGTTACTTATGGAGAGGTTTCTTGGGCATCGAAGGCAACGCAGTCTTCCGTAGGTCTTCAACTATTGAAACTGCATCGAAGACTTTGGAGCAGGCACTGCAGGACCACATACCAAGCTATCCGTAACAATGGGATGTTTTTTGTTTTGTATTGCTATACTCAGCGAAAGTCAAGTGGCACTAAAAGCGATCTCAGCTTATGAAGTCAAATCGCTATTAGTGGAGGAGTGTATAGGAAGGCTGAACCGCCTATCAGTTTGCAGCAGTGTACACTTGATTTGCGTGCCGGGGCATAAAGGGATAGCAGACAATGAGCTGGTCGACGAACTTGCCCACTCGGCGGCGGCTTCCAGGATGATGGGGCCAGAACCGCGCATTGGGGTGGGCTCCCACACCATAAAGGAGTTGTTCCGCATGGAGGAGAGAGTGGGAAGAGAACGGCACTGGCAGCCTGGCAAGGTTTAAAGATATGATAAACCTCCCCCGATATAAATTCAGTATCCTTGTCGCGCTCTATACTGGGCACTGTAGGTCTAAGAAATACTTGTGAAACATGGGCATATCTGGATGGAACCCGAAACACCAGAACACCTGATTCAAGATTGCCCAGCAATTTGTAGAAACAGGCCCAAGGTACCTTGATCCATCTACGTGGACAGGGATCACAGCGCTCCATCGCGCCCATCAAGCTCTTTGTCCAGGCTTTGTGACCATATGTCACATATGTAGGAGAGGATACAATAGACCATAGGTAATATATCTTAAGGGTTGGGAAAAAGTTTCTTGATATAGTAATGAAGTGTCTTTGAAGTGTGCAGACAAATCATAGTATTTTATTTATTTTCATGTTTAGAAGGTTTCGTGAGAAGTATACTCAAAGCTGCGGCCTTGGTACCGATACCTAAAGCGATTTTGTTAGCTCTGCAAGAGTTCATTTTCGTACCACAACTCTAAGCCTAATTTCTTCGGCAGATAGTGGAGCCTAACGTAGACCGTATAACGGCATACTTCACATCGTTCCGACGAATGCAAAGCCATCGAGTGCCCAAAATGTTGTAAAGAATAACCCGATTTTGAGCGCATTTTATAACACTCAATTGAGTTTAAAGGTAATCTTCATCGCCTCCTTAATCCTGTTGAAACCAGCTGCTTGAAGTAGCAGCAAATCAGCACATAACTATCAATATTGTCAATCCCTGTTGTCTACCATATTCTTACACACACAAACATACATTTTCTGCCTTTGGGCTAAGCCTTTGCATTGCTAATTTTGACTTACAATGCAGAGAATGGAAGGCCCGCCGCATTCGGGCGTTGAGAACGCACAAGGAAGCATAGGCAACAACAACAACAACAACAACGACAAATTGCAAGCAGCAACCAGCAAACAAAGCAATACCAAATTCGAAAAGCAAATTTGTTGCAGGCTAAACAGACAGTGGCAGCAACAACAATAACAACGACAAATCTCCCTATTGCATAGACATGAAATATTTCCGCCTTCTTCACTAGATTTCAAGCTGCGATAAACTGCATATTTATTCGAACTGAGTAGACAAATTTGATTTGCTATAAATATGCATGCAGCAAACCAAACGAACACACATGCATATATGTATGTATGCACATACATACATATATTTGTCCCTTCATATAAGAATGTGAGTGCAGCGCTGAGCGTCGTGCAAAGCCACAAAGTGAAGTTTATCAGTAAATTTGGTTTACACAAAGCGCATATAGTTGTTATTGTTGTTGTTTTTTGTTAATACGACTATCAATATCAAAGCCAAATATATTGTTGTTGGCAGTAATGTGTTGGCAAGCAACTCCCTCAGTCAATGGAGCCACAATATTTTCGACTAGTAAGCCTTCATGGTATTTGTTGTTGTTGCCTGCTTCCTATTCTCTGTTATAGCACAGTTTGCAAATATTTATTATACCCTGTTAGAGTATATTAAGCTTGCCACGAATTTTGTAATAATCAGTAGTACATACCGCAGATCCTATAAACTCGCTAAGGTTTTAAGATTTTGATCTGAAATTTTGCACATGTCCTTTTCGCCCAAAGAAGCTGCTCATCTGTTGAAACTGTCAATATCGGATCACTATAGCATATAGCTGCCATACAAAGTGGTCGATTTAATTTAAACTCTTGTATGGGAAAATTTTGTATTTGGCAAGATATCTCCATGAAATTTGGTATGCATTATTTACTAAAGCAGAGCTACAAACTCCGTGGAAATTTTACAGATTGTCTTACTATAGCATATAGCTGTCATACAAACTGAATGAACAAACTTAAATCGTTGTATGGAAAACTTTTTATTTTGACAAGTTATCTTCACGAAATTTGGTATATATTATTCACCAAAGCAGCGCTACAATTTCCCAAAAAAAGTTTTGGATCGAGCCACTATAGCATATAGCTGCCATACAAACTGACCCATCAAAATCAACATAAATATATTTTTATAACCTTTTAAGCCAAAGAAATGCTCCTGTGTAGGGTATTATAACTGCTGTAAAGTATAAGTTAACATTTCCTCTTGTTGCAGATTAGAGAAACACACACAACTAAATTAATGTGTATTAAAAATTTCCGGCAAGCAGCAATACTTGGCTGTGGGCAGAAGTTTGCAGCTAAAATTGCTACGAAAAATATTCTTTTGTGAAAGTGAAAAAATTTAGGGCAAAAAACTATTCATTTATTTATTTAAGCCAACACAAGTGCATACTTTTGCGACAAATTGAGAGTTTTCAAAATAAAATGTTCATTTAATTTAATCTCTTTGATAGCTAAGATTACATTATATTACCTTCAAGGTAGCTGCTGTCAGCTCAAAGCCAACACTGCACACATATGACATGAATATATGCATGTATGTGTTGCTTGAATTTTTAGTTAATATTTCCACTTTCAATGTTATTGCTTGCCTTTATGACCTTTGCCACTTGCTATTTGCAGTTAGTTTGGCCCTTTACCGCTTGTTTCCTGCTCTTTTTCTCCACTCGCACACTTGCTTGCCCCCTCTCTTTCACTCGCTTTCCCCTCTGGTGCAGTCTCTTTCCTCCGCTCACACGTTGTCTTTCCCCCCTCGCACTGTCTTTCACACTATATGCATAGATCTGCGCTTTGCTTCGCTTTTTCCTTTGGTACTACGTGGCGTATGCGCAACATATAGAATTACAAAGTACCTACTAATATGGCATGCTATGACCCACTTTGGCTTGACTTTCAAAGCAGACCGTGGCGACGCGTCGCATGCGATGATGCTGCTGTCAAATCGCCCCAAGATAACCAATCCATGATTGTCGCAAATGTGACTTTTTTATTGACAATAATAGAAAATAAACAGCCAGAATCAGCGTTTCACTTTGACTGCTGAATATTAAAAAATAAAATCGCACATACAAATGCTCACATGGTTGCTTGTACATACATATACATGTCCATATGTATATATTGCATGTATAAATAACCTGCTATATGCTTTGAATTTATGAATTATAATATGAATTTCTCTTTTTTTGGCACTTAACGCGTTCTTCTTGTGTGTGTGTTTTATGCTGGTCACGATTCAAATTGAAATGGATTAAATGCCGTTATTTGGTCTTTAGTTCAAATTGTCGCGCTATTAGCTTGTTGCGGTTTGTTTTGCATATTGAATGTGTGATACCGTTAAGTGAAGTGTGATTACCATCGATGCGGCGCGTCCAATTCAATGCAACATGACATTAAATTGTAACTAATGTAAAGCTCATTTCACTTTGGTTAATCTCCGCGACCGTTAGCGATTAGCTATGCAGTTTATAATGGCTTTGGCAAGTCACGTGATGGCAAATCATACTTTAAATATTTGATTTGGTGTTACGTTTTCGTTACAGAGTTTATATTTAGTAGAAAAATATTTGTTGATTGATGATCGAATATGATGTTCTAGGTATAAAATTATTGATGTGTGATAACTGAAGCGCATTTAATAAAGCAGCTGATTGCTAAAATTAAATTGATCAATATTATTGAGTTAAAAATTCTAAAGTGGTGGCAACATTGGTTTTTATTCTAAAATCATTTATGGCTTCCTTAACTCTTTAGTTTCATAGCTAAAAAAAATTTAATTTTTCATTTATTTAAAAAATAAAAGTAGACGGTAACCCTGCTCAAAAATCTTTAAAAACTATAAGCTTTCGTAAAACTCTTCCATTTCATACCCATTAAGTAATATTTCTTTCATTCATTAATTGGTCTGATTTAAATTTTTCAAACTGTTGGCAGCTCTTCTCAAAATTATTTTCCTCTCTACTATTTCGATACATACATATATGTACATATATATGTATATGTATATACATACATATCTATTGTGTTTCTTATTTTTGTTGACAATATTTAGTCATAAAATTTATTTGAAAAATTTTCAAATTGGTGGCAACCCTGTTCTTTTTATTTTTAAAATTATAAATGACTTCTTAAACTCTTTAGTTTCGTAGCAAAAAAAAAATATTCTATTTAAAAAATATATATAAACGTCTATGTAATTGAATTTAAAATTTTTAATTTTAATCAGAAATCTTTAAAAACTATAAGCTTTCGTAAATTTCTTTCATTTCATACCCATGTTGTGTTATTTATTTCATTAATGAGTTGTTTTGATTTAAATTTTTTAAACTGTTGGCAACTTTGCTCAAAATTATTTTCTACTCTAATTTCTACTTTAAAAAGCCGTAAATAATTTTAAAAAAGGTTGCCAATATTCAGTTATTAAATTTATTTGAAAATTGCAAACTGGTGGCAACCTTTTTTAAAATTATTTATGGCTTTTTAAAAAAACAGCGAAAATGAAAAATTTAATTTTTTTAATTATATGGTAATGGTTTTAATTCAAAAGCGAGAGCAACCCTGTTCATTGATCCCTTTGAACTGTTAGTTTTCAAATATCTCTTCGGTTGGATACTCATATATGTATGTATGTTTCCTTTACAATATAATATAATTTATTTCGAAAATTAACATTTTCCAACTGTTGGAAACTCTTTTCAATCAGTTTCAGTTCAAACAGTTTGTTTTACATTATTATTTCCACACATATTAATTTAATTCGCGTCGCTCTTTTCTGATATCAATATTCTAATATTAACTTATTTTATTAATTTCAAAATTGGTGGCAACCCTTTTTAAAATTATTTATGTCTTCTTAAACCTTATAGTGAATAGCTAATTTCCAATATTTATTTTAATTTAAAAATATATGTATGTAAATGATTTAATAAAAAGCGATGGCAACCCTGTTCAAAAATCGTTAGAAACTATAAGTTTTCATAAATCTCTTTCATTTGATACCTATGTATATTGTAATGTTTCCTCGATTTATTAACTATTCCGACTAAACATTTTCAAACTGTTGGCTACCCTACCTAAATTTATTAAACCCGCTCAGTTCGACAACCATTATTCATTTTATAAATTTAATTGAATAATATTTTGGAAAATTATTTTCAAGCGCATACTTTTTTCTTAAACCATTGGTTTGATGAGCACATTTTAATGTTTTTTCAACATTTAAAATGTTTTGTTTTCAAATTTCGGTGCGGTTGGCAACACTTCTCAAAAATATCTCTAATAGTTATTAGCTATCAGATGATTTTTTTGTTACTCACATTAAATTTGTTTGTTTATTTTGATTAAATAAATTAATACTACAATTTAAACTGGTGGCAACGCTTTGAATATTTTTTTTTTTTATATTTTTATTAAACTTTAAGTTCCTTCGAAATTTCTGGCTTCATTTAATTAATGAATGAAACTTTTTAAATCTGGCAACTCTACTCCTAGAAAATATTAATTCTAATTGTTTTTATCTTTTTATAAAGTCAGTTACTTTTATTGCTAATACTGCAAACATTTATTTATTTTGAATTCATAATTGAAACATTATTAATTTCAACAGGTGGCAACCGTTATATACTATTAATTTTTATGCAACTACAATCCCCTGAACTTTTATACCCTGAAAAGGGTATATTAAGTTTGTCACGAAGTTTTTAACACTCAGAAGGAAACGTCGGAGACCCTATAAAGTATTTTCATATATAAATGATCAGTATGTTGAGCTGAGTCGATTTAGCCATGTCCGTCTGTCTGTCTGTCTGTACGAACTAGTCTCTCAGTTTTCAAGATATCGTTTTGAAATTTTGCAAACGTCATTTTCTCCTCAAGAAGCTGCTCATTTGTCGGAACTGCCAATATCGGATTACTATAACATATAGCTGCCATACAAACTGAACGATCGGAATCTAGTGTTGATATGGAAAACTTTTGCTTTTGACGTGGTATCTTCACGAAATTTGGTATGGATTATTTTCTAAGGCAACAAAGTAATCTCCGAAAAAATTGTTCAGATCGGATTACTATAGCATATAGCTTCCATATAAGCTGAACACATATTTACTAACAGAAATGCACCTGTGAAGAGTATTTAGCTTCGGTGCAACTGAAGTTAACGTTTTTTCTTGTTTTTCATATCTTTTTATCAAATCAGTTTGGTTTATTGCCTATGCTACAACAATTTATTTATTTTGAATTAGTAGTTGAATGAAAATATTAAACAGGTGGCAACCCTTTGATTTTTTTTAATTTTATGCAACTGTTACATTTTGAAATTTTGTAGTTTTATCGAACTAAATTTTTTGAACCCCATCATTTTGTGTTTTTACAAAAAACTCAGGAAACATTACTTTTGGGTATGAGCACGAGAAACTCAGGGAAGAATATGCTGGATGTGAATATTTCAAGGATATATTGCTTTAAGAGAGCATTTTTCATTTACTTATTTTCATGATTTTTATACTCTGGACTGGTTTTTCAGTTTTCCACGAAGTTTGTAACACGTCGGACATCCTTTAAAATAATATACTAAATGTATTAGTGCGTAACTAAGTTCTCGCTGTTTTTTTAATGAAAATGCAATTTTATTGTAAGGAAATAGTTTCAAATAAATTATTCGAATCGCTAGTCATAACTTCTTTCCATCTTTCTGACCAAAAGCTCGAATACCATTACAGTAAAACTATTCATCCTGTGATTCTATCCAAGAATCAAGCCATTTTTAGATGTTGTCTTTCGATTGGAACTGCTTCTCTGTGCCTGAGCATGCGTCATCGAATGGAACAAATGGTAATTGCACGGTGAAATATCTGGGGAATAAAGCAGGTGGAGTAGGTCTTCCCATTTAAGCGTTTTCAGTTAGATTTAAACTTCTTTAGCGACATGAGGTCGAACGTTGTCATGCAGCGTTGTTCGTGCCTCTTGTGGTATAGATGTCGTTAGGAACCCAAGTTCCTTATTTCTGAATCATTCTAGCGTACCTAGTCGTTTTGAAATGTCTTGGCGGGTGACTCCCAATGCTCAAGCAAGCTCTTATTGTATTTGACATGGAACATCACCGAGTAACGTCTCCAGTTCAACGTCTTTACAGGTTTTGGTTTTCCTTCATGCGGACGATCGTTCATATCGAAATCTGCGTCTTTGAAGCGACGAAACTAATCACCTCTGTAAACTTTTTGCAGTTCTCAATGTGCTTCAGCCGGCGACTTCTTTCACTGAAAGAAGACCCAACATTAACCTTTCTCCAAAAAAAATTCAAATGATTTTTTAACATTAAAAAACGATTTAATTTTGTGGTTCAAAGCAAAAGCTGACCAAGCTGAAATTACTCCAGCGATATAATAAAGTTCAATTACACTTTTGACAAAACCAAAGCAAAATGCACAGCGAAGATGTTCTCACACACGCTCTCTCAATCTAACTGTGCAGTCAGTCAGTTCGCCACATGTGAATGTTTGTTTACGTGTTCGAGCTGAGTGTTAAACAAAACAACAACTCAGCAAGCAGACCTCCCACTCATTTCGGTGGCAGCAGTCAATTGGGGGCATGTGCGAACCGCCTCGGGCTCATGAATTTTCTATGCTGACTACTTGTATGAGTACTCCTCACAGCAGCTGAAGCCGCTTCATGCGTCCCTGCAAATGATGACTTTTACGGCTGCAGTTGCGAGTAAACATGCGATATGTTTGTGTCTGGGTGTATGAGTGTCTGTGTTGCCGACTGCCCTACAGGGTTGCATGTGCAAAAGTGCAAGGAAACCGAGTGATGCGAAAGAAAAGTTAGCCTAAGGAAAGACTTGTGCAAAAGACGCCTGTTTTATATGAGTTTAAGCACGTATGTGGGTGATATGTAAATGTGTGTGTGTGCGACATGTATGAAACATATCTCGAAGCGAAGTTGTGGCGCAGCCATGGATCTAGTTCAGCGGGTGGACGAGCGCAGAATAAACTACAACTGTGGGCATGTGGCGAGTAGTTAGTGTGCGGCATGTTGCATGCGCCAGAGTCAACAACTGCTCTAATGGAATTTGACATGCAGCAAATGTTGCACAAACATACATACATATAGATATGTCTTCAAACATGCAACATGCGGAGCCATGGATATCTGTGTGCGCAGTGGTCTTGTGGAAGAAAAAAAACTGAGTTGGCTTCTGTTTTTCCCCTTCTTCACACATAAGTATGTACATAAAGGTTAGTCCTTTCTGCCACTAAAGTGCGCCGCTGGTCGCTGAGACTGCCACTCGGCTTGAGTGCTTCAAACACAGTTCTAGGTATACACACATACAGACGTAGGATTGGTCAATGAGTGAGTAGCTTCGCTGAACGCCTTTGGCTTGCATGAAGTGCAGTCCAGTTGAAGTGTTGCCGTTGCACATTTTCATTCATTTTGATGAGTGCCAAGGTGTTCATATTTAAACATCCACTTTATTTGCTGACAAACATCTTGGGGGGTTAGGTGTTACTTCGGTTCAGTGAACACTTAAAGAAATACCAGGAAATGCACCCGATTCAGCTTAACTGGAGATGGCGTCGTTGATTTCTATTCATAATTGGTTTGGAAGTACTTACTATATACATAAATAAGTATGACAATAAAACATGAAACAGATGAATATGGTTTTGGAGACGTAAAAGCGTGGCTTTCGACAACTGGTGACCTTTATATAAGACATAACATCTGATCAAAATTGACCCGGACTGGTCCATTTAAACTGGATGAGCAAACTGAATCGTTAAAAAATTATTAACTACTTAACTTAACTACTTAAACTTATGTCAAGTCGTCTATTCACCTCTGTTAATGATAAATATCGAAAAAGTGCTTGAAAGCCGGGTTGTTTTCACCAGAGAGATAGCAGAGGATCTTAACATCTCTAAATGGCTCGACTCAACACGTTTTGGTTAATGCAAGACTCACACCAAAAGACCTGAATCTTTTGCCAAATCACCGCCGAGTAGAGCCGGCACAAGAGAGGCTTGACAACATAGTTGAAGACCCCACATTCATCAAAAACATCATTATTGGTGATAAGGCATGGGTTTATGACGTGGGAACAGTCTAAAAATTTAGCGAATGGGGCTTCAAAACTAGCCGAAACCGAAAGAGGAAGGCACTAAAGGCCATTGTTGTATGTAGAACCTATTTTTAGTAATACAGATTGTAGTAAATATAGATGGGACTTCAAAATCACGGTAAATAACCCATAGATTGTAATATCGTCCCTTCAGAGATTACTGGTTTGTTGTATCACAGTTGCTACGACACTCGGTTCACTTGCTTTATCTTCGAATGGAGCCATTATTAACAATGAATTTCTCATTCCACCCATCGCTATGTCTGAATTTTGGTATTCTCCGTCAAAATCTCCGTCAGACTGCGTAAACTGAAATTCGATGTCAATTCCACAAGGCGACCTCCTATCTCCGTTTTTCAATCTATCGGAGAAAATAATTCTCTCCAGAGCCGTTCGATATCAAACGAGGTTCGTACGCCGATAACGTCGATATCTTTGACCATAACAATCGTACCGTTAGTTCTGCTTTCTCTAGGTTGGACAAAGAAGCGAAGAAATAGGTGTAGTAGTGAACGTGGGCAAGACGAAAAATCTCCTGTCATCAAACAAATAGTGGTCACATTCGCGACTTTGCTCCCACTTCACTGTTGACAGTCATAACTTCGAAGACGTAGATAATTTCGGCGATCTTGGCACCAAAAACTACATCAGCCTAGAAATCCAACACATTCTTACCAACAGGTGCTACTTCGGACTGAGTAGGCAATTGAGAAATAAAGTCCTCTTTCGATGAACAAAGACCAAACTCTACAAGTCACTCATCCTGCTATATGGTGCAGACCTTTATGGGGTCAAAGGTAATTTTTGAAAGAGGAAACGTTAACATTTGACTTGTTCTTACTAAAACTCTTTGAATTCCATTATCTATAATATATACATATTTGTACATGTACCTACATATGTACATATATAAGTATGCTCTAACGCCCAGCTAACCACTTTCAGCGCGTGTCTTTCAATATTCTTCGTTCAGTTATGCTGCGTTTTGATGATTTCTGGCCTGATTTTCTGCTCAATGCTTTAAAACTATAGTGTGCCTTCGCCAGCAGTATCACGATTCAAGCCGACGCACACATGCGCACAAATGTATGAGCTTTCATTACGGATTGAAGTAAAAGTTCGCATGTTGCATTATTTCACGGTTTTGGTTTCATTTTTATTGCCACACTTTCTATGGAATTCTGGCTCATTTACCTGCCGTGGTGAGTTACTTTCTTATGGCTGTATGTGTGTGAATGCGCGTGTTAAGTGCTTGCAATTCGAGCGCAACCGTCTGTAAATGAATTTTGCACTTTAAGATTTCTTTTTTGTTTTCAACTTTATTTTTTGCTCAATTTTGGCTTCTTTGTTTGACTTCAATTTGTTGAAAGTGTGGAATTGTTCGGAAGATGCTGAGTGTTTATGACAGAAGTTATGTTTTTTTATTCAGCAGCAAACAGCGATGATGGCTTTTTGAACGTCTAAAGTATTTGAGTGGTTACTTATAGTTAGATCACCTGCGAATCATTAGGTCTATTAGTTGAAGTTTGAAGAGTGTTCACCATGACTTTGAATGTTAATTTAAGTATTTGCACTCTGTCCATTAAACTAAAGATTTTTACTTAAAAAATGTATTTTCTATCAGAAATAGAATCCGAGATCTGACTTTACCTACTGATACAAGACAAATATTTAAATTGTTTTTCTAAACACTTGTGCTGTTGCATTGACCAGAAATGGAACAATGACCCATCCAGTAATCGTCATGTCCTCAAGTTCACATGATTCTCCTACCGTTCATATGATATGTTATACCTTTTGTCTCTTTTGTCTAGCTATGTTGAAATTCTTGGTCGATGAGGTCTCACTTGTTGGCTCACAGACAGTGTGTTTTTTTTTAGAAGTGTGAAAAGTGTGATTTTTAATAAGGCAATACCCTTTTCAGAGTTGGTCCTTCCGGTAGATGTTACTTGATATATACTTAGTTTGGGTTGTCATTTTATTCATGAACACCTTTAGAGTGATGATAGTTCACAAGCCATTGTTGAAAGGAAAAAAGTCACTGCTGGATCCAGATTTCTTCAAAAAAGAATCCCGCAACTATGTTACTGTCAATAGGGAACGCCATAGAGCCATTATTAATGATTTTTTCGTGCCTGCTTCCCGGAGGATGTTGTTGTAGACGACCTTTGGTTCCATTAAGACGAAAATGAAAAGCCATCAAAACAATAAAATTATTGAAGGAAACCTTCAGTAAGTGAATTCATTCGCCCCATGGATCTGTAAGGTGGCCTCCAAGATCCTGCGATTTTACACCGATAGACTATTTTTTGGGGGGTCATGTAAAATACGGTCACAATCGGTGTAAAAACTCGTCGAAAATTAGCCCTTCGGTCACTTATCCGAAATCATTTTTAAAACACAAGACCAGTTTTGATCCTTTATGATACCAGATGGAGTTCAGCTACTAGGTCCATGAAGAGTAGTCATCCTTTAGGATACCTGCGCTTGCCGCGAATTTTAACAGACTCTGCGGCCCCACTATTGATATTTGATCGTACTGTGGGGACCCCAGATGCTTACAGCGTAGGCCAATGCGTGAAAAGTGCACAAGAGATGCTCCATTGTTTCCCTGATGCCCTGCTCTAAACATTTCCTGTAGTCTTCTCGAACTGTGTACCTCCGATCTACCGTTTTGCACATGACTTTTGCAGTCTTGCACCCAGGTAGCTCGTTCTATCGTATTTTCATTCTCTTTAGCATGCTTTTATTGAGATCGTCGTATAGGCACTGCATGGTTTTCCCAATCAACGGATGTTGGCCGTACAACATTCTTGACAATTTCGTCCACTATTTCATTACCCTCGGTGCCTTTGTGTTTTGCCACCTTGGTGCTGCCCTGCTTTTTAGGACACTTCTGGCCGATTTGCGATACGAGGTTACTGCCTTGATTGCTGTTTGCCTGTCTACGTAGATGTCGACTCTGGAATTGCCTGTAGGTGCATTAGAGACCAGCTCCGCTACTTTCGCAATAGCAAAGATCTCAGCTTATGCCTTACTGTGGACAGTATAGTCTTGCTACAACTCTATCCTCCATTTTCGAGCCTTCAGTATAGATGTTTAGAATTTTCAAACTTAAGGGCAAACTTATCTTCACAATGAAGGTAAATTCTATACGTTGTATTTCTTCTTGGAAACCATGTGCCTAAAAAAACTGTAGTATGAGAGGTAAACAGATGGGGATTTTAACATACATCGCTTTTTTCAAGATCATGTCATTCATAGTCTTTTAGATTTCATCGTGAAAAGGATCAATTGGTCGTCAATGGTGTTGTTTTCCTGATTGCGAGTTCGTTCCTTGATTCTGATTTTATTAATTACTGGGAGCCTAACGATTGTCGATATGTATGGACCAGTGACCAAATTTTACATCGAGCTCCTGTGAAGATCTTTAATCAGATATTATCAAGAGACTTCTATTCAATGAATAATGATATCTTGTAGATAATTGGTATTAGTAGGGATTTCTAAAAAACGCATCCACTTGTTCTAACTTTTAATGCGAAAGAAAGACAGCTTGGTGGAATATTGTGAATGCACTTGAGGTTTTAGGCATACGAAATCATCTTAGGTAGAGTCCTGTGTCGAATTTTACCCTTTATAGAGTATACGTATATTTAAAGTAATAACGTACTATTACTACTTAACCTTACTTTTCTTACAACAATTTTAGATGCTGAAAATGCAGATAATGCTGCAATGCGGTTACCTTAATTAACTGAATACCAAATGTTAATATTTTGATTAAAGGCTTTGATTGGAGAGCACTGCATTGGGTTACTCACAGTTAGTTCAAATTCCAAAAGTATGTCGGCATTACTGACGTATGGGTTGAACAGATTTTCTTTGCGCACAAAAGTATGCAGGTAATTAAGAATGCATTGCAGTGTTTTTTTCAATGATTCAGCTAGTTTTCCTCAACGTTTATTTTGATATGTGTTTTACTTACACTTACTAGTATGTATGTTAACCACCCTATACTACTTGCGCAAGCACTCATACTTCCACTTAAATAATTTAGAATCGCTTCACTGCATCGTCATCTGTTATTGTTTGCACAGTTGCATGCCACCATTTTTTGATTTATTTCGTTTTTCCTTATATTTTTATTTCGACGTTGTTGTTGGAGCGGCATTGGAAATCGCTATCGTGTAAAATATGCACACAAAAACTGGTTTTTTCTTTCCGACAACCCATGCGATAAATTTGAGGTATTTTTTGTAAAGGAATTCTTGTCTTATTAATACCTAAGTATTTAAATAATTTGTTCTTCATTATTTATATAAAATAGAAAATGGAAAGACTATTAATATTTCTTCTTCTTTACTGGCGTAGACATCGCTTACGCGGTTAACAACAGTGCGCCAGTCGTTTCTTTTCGTTCGCTTTTGGCGCCATTTTAAGATATCAAGTGCAGCCAGCAAAACCTTCAACGCTGTAGTGTTCTTTTCCATCCGGACAACATGACCTATCCAGCGCAGCCGGTATCTCTTGATTGGTTGAACTATGTCAATGTCGTCGTATATCTCGCTCATCGTTCCAGCGAATGCGATATTCCCCGTCGGCAATGCGTAAAGGACTATAAATCTTCCGCTCGAACAATCCTAAAGCCGATTCATCAGATGATGTCATTGTTCATATAGCCGAACGGGAATTATTAGGGATTTATAGAGTTGGGTCTTTGTTCGTCGAGAGAGACGAGGGACTTTACTTTCTAACTGCTTACTTAGTCCAAAGTACTGTTGACAAGAGTGGTTCTGCGTTGGATTTCAAGGCTGATATTCTTATTGATATTGTTGCTGGTTCCAAGGTAGATGAAATTATTTAAGACTTCGAAGTTATGACTCTCGACAGTGACGTGTAAGCCCAGCCCTCGTTCACTACCAGACCCATTTGCTTCACTTCTTTGTCCAACCTGGAGAAAGCAGAACTAACAGCGCGTTGAGGTCAATAATATCAATATCATCGCCCAGCAGCTGTACACTCTTATAAAAGATTGTACCTTCTTTATTTGGCTCTGCAGTTGGAATTATTTTTTCCAACAGTAGATTAAAGAAGTCAGACGATAGGGAGTCCCCTTGTCTGAAACCTCGTTTGGTATCGAACGGCTCGGAGAGGTCCTTCCCGATCCTGACGAAGCTTTGGTGTTGCTCAACGTCAGTTTACACAGCCGTATTAGTTTTGCGGGGATACCAAATTCAGACATCACGGCATAGGCAGCTCCTTTTCATGCTGTCGAAAGCAGCTTTGAAATCGACGAAGAGGTGGTGTGTGTCGATTCTCCTTTCCCGAGTCTTTTCCAAGATTTGGCGCATGGTGAATATCTGGTCGGTTGTTGATTTACCAGGTCTAAAGCCTCACTGATAAGGTCCAATCCGTTTGTTGACGGTGGGCTTAAATCTTTCACACAATACGCTCGATTATCCCACGGTAGTTGGCGCAGATTGTGGGGTCTCCCTTTTTGTGGATTGGGCAGAGCACACTTAAATAATAATCGTCGGGCATGCTTTCGTCCGACCATATTCTACAAAGAAGCTGATGCATGCTCCTTATCAATTCTTTGTCGCCGTGATGGAGTAGCTCGGCTGGAATCCATCAGCTCCCGCCGCTTTGTTATTCTTCAGACGGGTAATTGCTATTCGCTACATCGTCATCGATTGGGGAATCGAGTTCACCATCTCCTGGTTTGATGCTTTCACTGCAATTCAGCAGGCTGGAGAACACCTCCATAAGTTTAGTATTTCTGGGCATCAGCCACTAGATCACCACTTTGGGTTCTGCAAGAGTATGCTCCGGTTTTTAAACCTTCCGTTAGTCGCTGCATCTTTTCGTAGAATTTTCGAGCATAATCCCTGTTGGCCAGTTTCTCAATCTCCTTATACTCACGCATTTCCGCCTCTTTCTTTTATGTCTACATATGAGTATCGCTTCTCTCTTCAACTCTCAGTATTTATCGGTGGCTTGGTATCGTAACGGCACGATTTGCTGAGATTTACAAGGTTTAATCTCTTCTTCTTCTTTATTGGCGTAGACGACGCCAACCCCATTTGGGGAAGAATAGACTGATTTTTCATTATGACATCGCAAGAAATTGGTCGAATTAATTGATGAACTCCTGCCCCATTCACCGTAAAGAAAGAGGAGGCCTCCTCTGCGGACCTTCAAACGTATTTTTCAGACTGGTTAAAGAAATCGGAGAAAGACTAAGTCTGGTGTATACACCTAAATAGAGATTATTTTGAGAAATACATTTCCACTTTTCCAAAATTTTCGTTTTTCTTTTGTTTGAAAAAGCTTACTCGTATTAGACCGCCGTGGTATGTATGTGTGACGATCTACTCAGTTACTAATACACAAGCAACCGTACACATATTCAACGTTTATTTTATAGTCTGTTCATCTTTGCTGCACTATGACTTTTTTTCACTGTCTTTTTTCTAATTTCTACTTCAATTTTATTCGCATTTTTTCTATTAAGCTCCCAATGGCGGCCCCTCCTCGCCTCTCACTCACGCTCAGCCATTGGCACGCTTTGTTAGAAGAGTAGAAGTATTTCAAGTTGTGTTGCCATTTTTGAGTATGTCAACCCTGACCTGAATGGCAATCAAGCCATGAATAAACTAGAACTATGCGCATTTGTAATTGTTTGTGTTTACTCTCGTATGTGTATGTGTGTGTGAGAGTGTGAGTGCGCGTGAGTATGTGCAAAGAGATTTAGAAAAAGGACAACGCAGCGCAAACAACTTTTATGAAAAAGTGGACGTTTAGTGTGAAAAGAAGCAGGCGGCTTTTTGTGTTGTTTTTTGTATTTGAAAAACGGGTGTCTAAAAAACGACAAAAAATATTAAAAAAAAAAATAATGCAAACAAGAAATGCAAATATAATGAAAAACTAACAAAAGACTATCACATAAAGGCTGGAAAAATACAAAGAAATTAAGTGAGGGCGCAGCGTAAAAAAAAGCAAAAACAAAAAATGATAAAAGTATGAACTTAAAATGCACGCACACAAACATACACAAGTGCATATACTCATGCACTCATACATATGATTGTATGTATGTATGTATGTATGTGCATAATTGCTTTGGAAACACAAGGTGCAGGCGTCACTTTTATTTGGTTTGCAAATCTGTAAAGAATACCATATATCTCTACTTTTTAATTTTACGAGGACCTACCTGTAAGTCAGCGACTTTATATGTATCTCTGTTCTCATTATTCACGGCTTACGATAGGAATTCTGAAATTTTCATGACATCCAAAAACATCAGAGATATACTTGTATGCAGAAAAGGAACTCAACATATCTCATGGATCGACTCAACATATTTTGGTTAATGTTTTGGGTATGAAGTTTGTTAATGCTAGACTCGTACTAAAATACCTGAATCTTTTGAAAAAACGATTTCGAGTATATAAGGACCATATATGTATTTATCAAACGCATCGTTACTGTTGATGAGACGTTGATTTCTGAATATGATGTTGTAACTAACCAAAAGCCCAGCGAAAGGCGTCCCAACAATGAGCTGAAATTGAAACCGAAAAACCAAAAGCTGCTGAAGGCACTGATGGCCATTCCAGCAAGGGTTTATAGCAAGTGTATGGAATTTGAGCATTTGCTAGTTTGTATTGGCTGAGAAGCCTATTCTTCACACTCATATTTTTTTAACGAATACCCGACTTACATTTCAAGCTTTTGAAATTTAGGGTATGTTAGTTTAGGTTTTTATGAGCGTTACCCTAGATAGCGTCAGTCCTACAGTCCTTTGTGAAGCTAGGAAAGCTCCCCCCTCTGAATCTGACAATTACAATGAGTAGTGGAATAATCCATGGCATAATTGCTTCCATTTATTGGTCGTATCATAAGCGACACGAATCGAAGTTTTGATGTTTTTTGTGCTTTGCAAAAAATGCCTGATAGATATGAATTGCCGCAAATTAGTTCTTTAAGTTTTATTTCCTTATTACTCAAAAAAATTTCATGACTTTGCAATATTTTCTAACATTACTACCTCAAAAGCTCGATAAGAATAGTAATGTATGGCAACGATAGAGATCGCACGGTCGAGTCAAAGACTTCTCAGTTCACGTATCAAGATTTCTTAGACTTGAGTAACTATCCTCGTATTTTTTAAGTCTTAATATCTCATAAATATTGTATATATTCATATATAAATACATATATACCTTACATATACATGAAAGAATGTATAATAAACGCAATTCTTTAATGCCATCGATCGTATCTCACTCAAAATAGTACCTGTAATAGTTACCATACCATACCATACCATACCATGAATAAGTATCTATGTACATTCCTACTTGTATACAAGTCTTCTTACTTATACAAGAAAATACAAAGAATATAAAAGTATATTCTTTTTGTGTCAAAATAGTTGGCCATGAAATTGTATAAAAATACTGCATCACAAACGTCTGCTTTCAATTGGTATGCAACTTAATTGACGAATATCGACACAAAGACAATGAAATTCTGCTGAAACGGGTCGTCTAGTGTCTTCAGTCCACAAATAGTATATACTTTTGTACATATATGTATTTAATTTTTTTCAATTTATGTTACATTTTATTATTTATTTTAAATTTTCGCAAGATTTGTGTTGCTCGTAAAATTTTCGTTTCCGTTTTCTTGGAGACTTGGTATGGACTTTAAAAACTTAATATTTCTTTTTGGTCTGACAATTGTTCTGTGCTTTTGGTTAATTGGTACGGTTAGTCTAGCATTTTCTATAAACTCAAACTGAATTTTCAAATCAAGCAACAATGGTACTTACAGTGTAGTACATATGTATATATCCTTTTGATATTTTAACTGTAGCTTCATGTAGATTTCAGTTTGCCCATTCTTAGTGAATTTAACGTCCCATTTCACGATAATCCTGCAAAGGATCCTGGATATAATGATATTCCAGGGAACTGTGAAGCAGTTGAATTAGTCAGAACTGACACCTCCCTACAATTAGACTTCGGAAAGTTGGGAATTTCTATGCCTCTGGCTTCTTGTAGATATCTAATCGACAGATATGTATATTTTTAGCTGAGCCTCGGTGTACTCAATCTCTGACTAGCTCAATAAGCAGGCAAGCGTAGCAAGTAGGAATATGGGCCGCACATGCCGACTATTAAAATTTAAAAGAAATGATACAAGAACTATAGTAGGAATGCTAACAGGTCACTGTCTATTAAGCAGATATGCCATTAGACAAGGAACGCCTTATAAAGACGATTGTAGAAGCTGTCAGCAGATAGAAGAAGAGGAGAATATCAAACATTGTAAAGCTCTATATAAGAAAAAAATCGGTCGAAGATTTCTTTTCGACGTCTCAAGCACGGGATGGTTTGAAGAGAATAGAGAGGGGACTTTAGTTCCAGTGGTCACATAATGGGCCTCCTAAAGGCCTAGGTCTTCTTGTAACACCCAAAAGGAAACGTGAGGCATGTCCGTATGTATGTCCGTCTGTCTGTATATACACCAACTGGTCCTTCAGTTCTTCCACGGATTTGACATGAGTTATTGTTCAAGACAACGTGCAATTTCCGAATAAATGGTTCAGGTCGGGTCATTATAGCATATAGCTGACATACAAACTGTCCGAGCAACGCCGATTCTTTTTTTGTGAATTATATATATCTTCGGTCCTACGGAAACTAACGATTCTTTATTTGTTTTTGTTACAATAACTCTAGACTAGTCCAACTCCTTAAAACAACAATCTTTAGCATATACTTACATAAAGTCGAAATTATGAGGAAATTTTTCTATGATTTTTTTGTAGTGAAAACATCTTGTTTCTCCACAATTACAATTGAAAAGCTTTTGAGCTTTTATTATTCAATTTAGTTTAGAAGTGCTAATGAAAATCCCTTTAAGACCACAAATATTAAACAAATAAATTGAAATGAAAAGGATTCAAAAGCACTAACATTTCGTAAAAATATATGAGACATACATATGTAAATATGTACCGAACGCACATGTACAAATAACGGTAAAAAACGTACAACAAACCGGACATAATATTTATTCATTCACTCATCTGAGATTCTGAGTTTAAAGCACACTCATTGTTTCGAAAGATATGCACTTTTAGGCGAAAGCTCAACGCCAAATCCATGCTATGCCGTTTGGACAAGCACAGTTGACCTTACTTGCATAAATATGTGTGTATTTAGTATTTTTTTGTTATTTAGAATAATATTTGTCGTCTGCAAATGTACAAAAATAATGTACAAAAAAAAAAATAAAAAAATACTAACTTATACATATGTATAAGCCATACATATGTATGTTTATTATACCCAACGCGAAGAAGAATGTTTTAGTGATGATTTTTTTTACAGAGTACAGAGTAGATATTTTATAATATTTTAGAATTATTATCTGAAGTAGTCTCTCAAAACTTACTGCTAAAATACGTTTATACTGTGTTTTAGAACTTAAATAGATCTACTGTATTACGGCTTAGGTATGGCAAAAGTTAGGTTATCGTGGGCTTACAACCCTTCTTTCAAGTTATTTTAGTTTAGACTATCAATCATTCACATTTGTTCTTAATTAAACTTCAGTTTTATTGGATGAAGCCTTTAAAAGCTTACACTTAGAGATATTTTCCATACAATACAGGTTTTGATGGTTTGAACGGAAAGATGTGCAAAAGCTTGTGGAAGTTCGTTCCGGAATACCTTAAGGCCATTTATAATAAGTGCGTCTGGAAGGGATATTTTCTGCGCGAGTGGAAAAGTTCTAGGGTTGTTTCTCTCCTGAAGTTCACTGATAAGATCAGGAGCGATTCTCCTTCTTATCGGGCATCAGTTTCCTTCCAGTACTTGGAAAAGTGCTGGAAAGAGTTATGGTGGAACGGCTTCAGGTGCTAACTATGAGGTCGGATAGACAGTATGGGTTCTGGAAAGGACGCAGTATTCAGGAAACATGGTTTTATATTCAGAATGAGAGAATTAGTTAGAATGTCAATATGTCCTTGGCATAGTTTTTGCAGAATGCCCGATGCACTCGGATGGTGGTATGGGGATTAGCTGGACCGATGGAAGTTTAAATGTTAGTGGTGTGATCTCCACTAGTCGGAATGCCGAATTGTTAGGGTCGTTTGCGAGTGAATTGCTTAGGCGTTTAACTGGGTATTAGGGTTAGCTTCTTGTGTGAATTGTGTGTGCGTATGGGGTCCAACCCCTGGTTACCAGTCCAGAGCAGTATGGAAGCTCAACTGGTAGTATTTTCGGCTAATAGGTCTGACCGAAGACTTAATTCTGGTATCAGGGGAGTAGGAGCTCTTGGAGCTCGCTCCAATCTGTTCACATGGACTAGATCCTCGGTGAGTTCCATGGTGGTTGTAGTGAAAACTTTAATGCAGAAAGAACTGACACTTTGTCTGTTTAATGTGGAGTTGCATTGCCACAGGGTGCCGGACCCAAAGTACGGCAGATGGTTTAGATGGGCCTCGTATACTACCAGGGTGGTGAATGTTTCCATTCCACATTGCAAATTGGTACTGAAAAATGGCTGGCATTCAGGGCGGTGATCAACGCATTGGTTTGATCCGCTGTGCTTTTGAGCGTCGTGCGGTAAGACTGCCGTCAGCAGGTACCTACGTTAAACACACTGGACGTTGGCCATACAATGACCAACTTTCGAAAAAAGTTCCAAATTTGAAAAAATGGTTAAGTTTTCAAAAAAAAAAGCTGAAATTTTCCTAAATTACCTTTCGAAATTCGGTTTCTTAACCATTTCCAGCCCTATAGGGTATACACGGCAGTACAGTGTGTGATTGCAGCTTTCCTTTCCAGTGACAAATGACATTTAAACGCTCTTTGTATTAGTGTTGCAGCTTTCTCGGATTTCTTGATGCTGCTGCTGCAGCGCCCTTCCGCACTCATGTGGTCATTTTAAGTTTCCATTTCATTTGATTTGACACCATAAAAGTGGAATTGCTTTTAAGTTTCGTCGTCCGAAATTCATATGTGAAGGATTTTTGCGGATGAAATAGAGCTCTTTTGTCCATCACTCTGTTGGCTTGCTTGTTTGTTTGGCACAAAGGTTGATGGCTCTTTAAAGTTAGAGAAGAACCGCAACTGTGTTCATGAGAGCAACAATCAAGGGTCGTGCAATCGCATACATATACATACTTATGTATGTGTGTTTTTGAAATATTTCCGAGGTTGGGTGAAGTTTCGTAATGCTTTATTTTACTTGTAATACTACAAAATATGCATTTTACAGTTATTTGTGTGTTTTTAATTTTAAATTTACTATATACATAGTTTATTAATATATTTTGTTACGATAACGTCGTATTATGCGTGAGAAAGGTTTTGTAAAGTCAGATGTTGGTACTGATAATGGCATTATATCGGGAAGAGGCGTGGTTGCAAGCCGATTTTGCCCATTTATTATGTTTGAAATTATGTTTTATTGATTGTTCTGTATTACTGCGGTTGATTTAATTTTATTATCGATTGGAAGTGAAGTTATTGCATTTTAAGTGTCAATATATTTGTGTTATCGGTGTGAAAATGAGCTTCGAACAAAGAGCCAACATCAAATTTTGTTTTAAAATTGGTAAAACTTTTACCGAAACATTTCGATTGATGAAACAAGTTTATGGCGATGATTGCCTATCCCGTAGCTGAGTGTACGAGTGGTTTCAACGTTTTCAAAGTGGTTGTGAGGACATAAATGACGATCAAAATATGGGCCAATCAAAATCTGTGATCACCGGAAATTCCATCGACACTGTGCGTGAATTCATCAAAAATCCGACGAAATCATCAATTGAAATTCATGGAAATGGAATTGAACATCTCCAAAACATCGATTTATCGCATTTCGATCGAACGTTTGGGCTTACGAAAGGTGTGTGCACGGTTTGTTCCGCACAAGTTGACTGACGAGCAAAAACTGCTCAGAATCCAACATTCGAAGGACACATTGTGACCGATTATTTGACCAAAAATCACATTTTAGCACCGTGCGACTTCTTCCTTTTCAGAAAAATGCATTTGCCCATGAAAGGAAAACGTTATGCGGACGTAGAGGCCATTCAAAAGGCTTGTACCGGCATACTGGCGGCCATACCGGTCAACGAGCTAAAACACTCGTTCGAAATGCTTTTAGACCGTGCAAAAAGCTATATTGAAGCAGAAGGAGACAATTTTGAATAAAATAAATTGATTTTGCCGAAAAACTATGTAAATTGATTTTCACTTTGGAGCGCACCTTGTAGTTTGAGTGATGAAATTAAAACAATGAAATGAAATTTAAAAATGGACAATGTGAGGTGTTCTATTAAACTTATCAAATACGTTGAGTAGCTTTTGATATCTCTGGATTTTTATACCCTGAAGAGGGTGTACGTGTATTAAGTTTGCCAAGAAATTTGTACCACTCCGAAAGAAATGGCGAAGGTTCCGAAAAATATATGTAAATATAAATTATTCGCATGGTGAGCTGGACTAATATAGCCATGTGTGTCTGTCTGTCAGAACCACCGAATATAATAATTAAATACGTGTCCATGTAAGAACAATTTTTTTATTTGAGAAGTTATTTCATTGCCATCGATGCCTTAATGACCTGGCACCCAGTAGAAGGGAAGTTGCTTGTTTCTGGCGACACTATATACTGCTGCCTTCCTTCTCAAGACATTTCTGGTCGATATACGAACCGAAATTTCAGCATTTATTGCTGTTTGGAGATCCTCGTAGATATTAACTGTGAAGTTACCTTCTAATGCATTATATGCTAAATCTGTGGCTTTCCCAATCGCAAAAAACGTTGCTTGAAAGCTGTACTGCAGCGCTTAAAAGGCTGCTTTATGCCTAACTCTTGGATGGTATATCCCCGCACCAACTTGCCTTTTTCACTTGAAAAGTGGAATTATGTAGTCGGTGCTTGTCAAGCCGTCCCTGTTGACAAGAGTTATTTTGCGTTGTATTTCGAGGCTGACATTGTTGTTGGTGTTAATGCTGGTTCCAAGATAGAAATTATCTACGACTTCGAAATTATGACTGTTAGCAGTGACATGTGAGCCAAGTCAAGCGTGCGATGACTGTTTGTTTGATCGCAGCAGATATTTCGTCTTGTCCTCGTTCATTACCACACCCATTTTCTTCGCTTTTTTGTCCAACCAACAGCGCGGGTGTTGAGGCCAATGATATCAATATACTTTCTCTATTCAGATCAGCAGCTCGAATTATTTTCTCCAAGAGTAGATTGAAGAAAGCGTACGATAGGGAGTCCCTTTGTCTTTAACCTCGTTTGGTGCCGAAAGGTTCGAAGAGCCCCTTCCTTCTTGCGATCCTGACGGAGCTTTTGAAATTGCTCAACGTCAGTTTACACAGTCATAATAGTTTTGCGGGGATACCAAATTCACACATCGCGGCATACCATAAAGGCAGCTCCTTTTCGTGCTGTCAAAAGCTGCTTTGATATCGACGAGAGGCGGTGTCTGTTGATAGTTTTTTCACCAATCTTTTGCAAGATTTGGCGCTTGGTCAATATCTGGACAGTGGTTGCTTTCGTCCGACCAAAGAAGCTGATGCATGCTCCTTATCAGTTCTTCGCCGCCGTATTTGAATAGCTCGGCAAAAAATTTATCAGCCCCGCCGCTTTGTTGTTCTTCACACCTCTAATTGCTATTCGAACTCCTTCATGGTCGGGTAAAGGAACGTCTGCATTATCGTTTTCAATTAGAGATTCGGGCTCACCCTCCCCTGGCTTTCACTGACATTAATGCAGCCGTAGAATTGACCGACTGCTCTAGTAAAATATTTCTAAATCTCAATTTTAACGACTTAAAGTCTTTCTAAATTTTTTTTATAACTCTAATTTTTTCTACAATTTAAGTACCATTTTTTATTCGTTTCGTATAACTTGCCAAGTGCGATTACAAGCATACATAATCATTAAAAATCACTTAAGCAAGCAAAGCACACAGATAACATACTCGCAGTTTTACATAAATATGTAAGTATGTCAACATGAAAATATCTGATTTAGTAGATGTTCTGCCAGACTCCTGTAAAATGTGTTTCCGTGAGGAAGTAGCTTGTATGTATGTATGAATGTACATTTATAAGACATATCTCATCTTCCAACGCAGATTTACATCCAGCAGATGGGTCTTACAACTGCAAATATATATGTATGTCTGTCTGCAAGCAAATGTTGGAATGAAATTTAAAAAGTCAACACGAGAGCAAATTGCGTTAACAGACGCGCCTTTTTCGTGTCAAAATATTTACATTCCCAAGATCAGCGCTCGCTGCGAACGAGTAAAAAAAATCAATCCTCTTGAGTGCAGTTATCTAATCAAAGTCAGCAAAGTAAAGAGTTACGCACATTCATCATTTCTGCCTTACACTTCCATACCCATACGCTTGTTTGTATTGTGAGACTGCAGTCGGAAGGTTAGACTATTAGCTGGGGAAAGTGAAAGTTGTTTGTGCTTTATTGCTTTAAAATTTTGAATTTAAACGGACGTAGATAATCTGGCCGCCATAAACTGATGAGCTCTTTAATGTCGAAAGCATTAAGCATTCTCTGGGATATGTTTCTTCTGCCCTGAAATGAAGACAAAATGAAAATGCTGCTAAGCCTTGTATTAGAGTCGTCCATTCTACAGACTCCCATTGTTTCTGACTTGAATAACTTAAATAGTGTCCATAAAATATATCCACAAAAATAAATCTCTCAGGATAGGTTCTTCTATAATGTTAACTATTGCGCTACTATCCAGCAGTTTGCTATCAAGTTCATTGTCATGGATCTCCAATCGAGAGTATAACGACACTAAATTCTTCTATATTTTTTTCTTTATCTCATAGAAAGGTGCCTTCGAAAGGCTTGAATATCTTTAAAATTGTATCAATCTGAGCTGTTTTAGATTTGGATTCCTCACTGACCATATAATATTCTGGAGGTGAAAGTAAAGAAAGAAGTGCCTATTCTTTAAAATATTTCAAAATTACTATCTGCAGGCTAATCGATCCATAGGAAATGACCAGATGCTCAGCTTTACCGAGCTTTGGTATCAAAATTATCTCAGCACATGTCGGTTTGGAAGGAAAATAGCAGAGTCTGAGAATATCACAATAAAGCTTCACAATCTTGTTGATTACATTTTCTGCTAACGCTTTAAGGACTGTGTATATAAAGGGTGATCCATTTCGAGGTTCACTACTTTTCTAAAAGAAAACACAGAAATCTTAAATTTAATGGGGAGTGCTTAGTATAGTTCCAAGAACATTCAAAGCGGGATTATCCGCATATACTTTAAACTTTACATATCCCCACAGGAAAAAGTCTAACGGTGTGATATCACACGATCCTGGTGGTCAATTGACCAGGACAAAACGAACTTCAATTTCCGGCATCAAAAAGTCAGTTAGAATGACGCGATAATGGTCGCCATTGACGGTTACGTTCTCACCGGCATCATTTTTAACGAAATACGGACCGATGCTTCCACAGGCCCACAAACCACACCAAACCGTTGAGTTTTCTGAATGAAATGGTAGCTCTTGAATCTCTTCAGGTTGCCTTTCGTTCCAAATGCAGCAATTTTGCTTTACATACCTATTGAGCCAGAAATGGGCCTCATCGCCGCAGCTCGTAGAGCGAAGCGATGTCGTTTGAGAACAAGCGAGTGAGCGGCTTCAGTTCTTTCACAAGTTGTATTTTGCACGCTTTCAATTATAAAATCTCTTCGTGTACACTGTCAGCTTCGGCTGCTATATTTTCTTCACTGAGAGATAGACATGGTCAATTTGGTCGAATATTATCCAATAATGAATGTTGGGTCTCAAGATGGGGGATACTGTTGCGAATAGTACGCTCAGTAGGCCGATTATGTTGAGCAAAGCGCTTGAAACACATTCTTTACAGAACGTGAATTTTCCTAATAAAGTTGAACGATTTGTAAATGTTGTTCAGGCGAAGGTCCTTCCATGATGAAATACCAAACAATACTAATCAAAAATAAGATGACAGTTTGACACGACTCACGCGTGATCTGTCAAAAACGGGCTATTGAAAAAAGTTATATATGATCAGCATGACGATCACGTGTCCATCTGTATATACATATGCGAACTTGTAGTCCCTCAGGTTCTGATATATCAATCTGAAAATTTTACAACTGTCCTTTTCTCACCAAGAAGCTGCTCATTTGTCTAAACGGCTGATATCACAAACTGAACATTCGGAATCAACTGCTTGCATGGAAAACTTTTTGAATTGACGAGATATCTTCACGAAATTTTTAATGAGGTATGGTCTAAGACAATGGTGTAATATCCAAAGAAATTGCTATATAACATATAGTTGCCACAGAAACTGGACGATCGGAATCAAGTTTTCGGTTTGGTTTAGCCTTAGAAAATTCTTCTCATTAACCTGGCATTCATCATATGGGCTTGCCATTTAAGAGCATGGAAAATAACCACAAGATTTGAAAAAGACTACAAACTGTTAGAAACTGAATAAGAGGGTTGCAAAGAGAACTGCTATCTAGCGTGTGTTCTGTGGGAGCAATAATTTTGAGCAACATAAAGTCTTTAGAATCTTTTATAAGGGCGTAAGCGTCTAGTCTACACAGAAATTAGTCATAATCTAACAGTTTAAAAAAAAATTTGTTTACTTAGCGTTTAGAACGGTATTTTCGAGCCATCCTTATGAGTCCCGGTCATCACAACGTATGTAGAAGAGTCTCTATCGGTCCAAGTGGAATTATTCGTGGCCTCTTGAGAAATCAGCCTATTCACCTAACTTAACCAAACTTAGCGTGCAGAAATGCTTAGAATCTTTCAGCGAAGAAATATAGCAATATCTTTCTTTTCCCTTCAGACCTTTCTTCTACCGTCTTTGGGATTGAAAAGTACGCGTCTGGGGAAAATATTGAAATAAAGTTCAGACTGATTTAAATTTTATAATAAATTTTTAAATTATATATATTTTTATATTTTTTTCAGGAGCTAATTTACAAAATTGCTTCCGTTTGAGAAAAGTTGGTGGCAGCTTAAAAATAAAAACGAACATAATTTGAACCACTTTTGTAATCGTATGATTATATTTAATCATTATAATCACTGCAACAACACATATCAATTTACGGCGATTATATCAAATGTAAGTATAATAATTTTTCGTTAACATTTCAAATGATCAGCCTGAGCACATTCCTACTAACATTACTACATGACTATCGCACCAAAAAATTAAAAAAATAAATAATTAACCAAATGGAGAACATTTAATTTATACCGTCTGCTCTTTTCAATGGAAAATTTACGCATAACAAATTGCTGAGCCAACATTAGAGAAGAGAGTGAGAACAATGCGAGCGCTGGAAGAGAGAAAAATACACAATTAGCGATAGAGTGAAGAAATATAGCAATGTTGACAGAAGTTCATTACTTTACCGTTATCGTGACGTAAGGCTGTATATGTATCTTTATTTTGTTTTTGTTTCTTGGTCTCTTTCCTCACTTTTACCACGCTATGCATCGATCCTTCTCTTTCTCTAAGTTCTTCTATTCACCTACATATATACCGATGTATATATGTGTATATTCATAGCCTATTATTCGTTAATCATCGTCTTACACTTCCTAAAAGTATCTCTTGATCTGACACATCCATATGGAGGTATTATCGAAGAACTGTCTTCATTCGCACTCTCAAAATTTTTTTAAATGTGCGCTATGGTTGAAACGCATTGTGTATTGGTGTTGCGCAGCCTTGCCTGCCCACTGCGAAGTGGGTGATTTTTTGGTGATCGCCAGCGGCGAATTGATTTGTACGGTTACCGAACCATCCGGTTCGGGAATTTCAGGCATTGGCAGACTTAATGGCGCATCTGGCGTACTGCTGGTGGCCGCTCCAGCGCCACTGAGTGTGGTTGCTTCATTCGTTGCATAGCCCATTTCGCCCATTGTTTGTACCGCTGTGGAGGCGTTGTTTTGTGCAGCGCTAGCCGCTTGAGACGACGTCGTAGGGCTTGTGGGCGTCGATGCTGCATCGCTAACGGTTTGTAATGCCGTTGTTTCCGTATCCGCTAGACCGCTTTGTTGCTGACGTGTGACACGTGCCAGATATGAGTGTTCAAACTGCGGCGTCTGATGGCGTACAGCCTGATGCGGCGATTTGTTCGACGTAGGAATCTTCATTTTGTTTTCGAACTCTTCCAAGACGTGTTGACGCGCCGGTTTCTTGCCCACATTACCCAAAATGGCATTACGCTTTTCCATTTGGCGCAACTGTTCGAACTGACGCATCTTACTGGCGGTCTTCATGCGTCGATATTGTTCCTGCAATTCGGTGTTGGCGATGCCGCGCTGATTGAAGCGTGACTGGAAGAGTTCCTGCGATGGCGGGTGATGCCAACCGCTCATGGGATCCTGGCTTTTCGGCTTTTGCAGCGCCATTTTATTGGAACGCGTGCGACCGAGTGCAATGCGGTCTTTTATCACACTATTGACGGGCATCAGATCACGCTGTATGGCTGATGCTGTTTGTATTACGTGTGCCGGCAGCGATTCAGTGGTTGCGCGTGCAGCCATGTGTTGATTTCGCGCCGATACCATGAACTTCGGCATAATCGAATTCGTAGCGAAAGCTTTACGTTCTTTCGCTTGCGTTGCATACGTGCGCAGCAAGTAGTTTAATTGTGCGGTTTGTGTAGAGGTGCGGCGTCGCTCTTCGTTGCGTCGAAAGATGCTCGCATTCGAACTGCTGGCACTCGAACCGAAGCGTCGTGAACCGTAGATCTTGTAGTTGGGTGAAGATTTCAGTAATCTGCGATGTGCAGACAGATTTGCAACGGCGCCACGGCGATTATTTGCTGCCGCATTGCTGGCTAGTCGTTCACCTGCGGGATTAACAGCAGTTCCTCCGCTAGCACCGGCCGTCGCGGTAGCGCTGCCCGTCCCTGTTGCATTCGACGCTGCAGCACCTTTTTTGCTACGTGTTACATTTATACTGAGCGGTATGCGTGTGCGTTCCTGCATTTTGAGCGCACGAATGGGTCCTCGGTTCTCGGGTTTCGCTGCGGCGATTTTATTCTGGTCTGTAAGTTATGTTAACAGAAGTAAAATGAAAGTTCGTTTGACAATTTGAATTGAGTCGTTTCATAAAATACTATAGAGGGCTCGTCCTTTCTTGCACTGTTTTTTTTCCGATTTTTTACTTCTATAAACTAAGTTCTCATACTACATTTATAAGGAGTAGATGGGTGCCTTCGCTGTGATTTTGGCACCTTTGTCTTCTCTACTTCACCTTCCAAGTGAAAAATTAGTCCTGAGATCTTGCAGTGGAATATTTTGTATAATCTGACTGAATCCGTAAAGTATCAGCGAATTAAAGTAATGGGGAGTCTTTCTGACAAGGATCGGATACCAAATTTTTACTGAGCGGAAAGATTTGTATCGGTAAAGAAAACTATGTAGAAGTACAAAGTATAGCTTCAATATAGTAGTTGAAGAGTTTAGAATCTTTTAGTTTATCTATTGAGCTTAGGTTATGTTGTAGTTCTTGTAAGAGATTTATGACAAAAAAGCTTTCTCTACAGATTGGCCTGACATATGAATGTCTTAATCATCCTAAATTTAATTGAGGGATTATATTTATAGGACAAAGATAGGTGGTTAATATTTTGTAATTTTCATTGCTTTGTAGACTTCGCAAGCCTTAGAAGACACTCCCTTATGATGAGGTATACTGATGTGTTGACTTTAGCTGTATTAGACCCGTTTATTACCTGAGTATACAAATTACCCGATCGATTGCCTTTTCGTTTAGTATGAGCTTAGTTCTATATTTCGAGACCCTGGATGCAATAGATAATACTTCGCTGACTTTTAATCCTCGTCAATCCACTTTAAACTAATATTACGGTATGCGTTCGGTAAGAGCTAAGGCCAATACTTCAAGATCCTGGACCCACTAGATAATATTTCGCTACTTTAATCCTCCTTAATCCAATAAAATCTGATCTTAAAGGAACTGATTATTTTCTTAACTTTAAAATAACTCACGTAAATATTCCATGACAGTTGGATCTACATAATCCGAACGGATCCGGAATCTTATCCCACAAGTAATATTTTTCGAGACCCTGGATCTACTAGATAATAATCGGCTGACTTTTAATCCTCGTTAATCAACTTCAAACTAACACAAGAGAGAGTATAGCAGGGGTTCGGAATGAGCTAAGCTCTATACTTAAAGATCCTGGAACCATTATATAATATTTCGTAGACTTTTAAGCCCAAACAACCTAATAATATCCCATCTCAAAGGATCTGACTGAGTATCTGAGTATAATCCATGATAGTTGGATATACATACATAATCGGAATGGATCCGGAATCATATCACATTGAGAGAGTATATTGAGTTTGGTATGAGTTAAGGTCTATACTTCAGGAGCCTGTAGCCACTAGATAATAATTCGCTGATCTTTAGTGCTCCTGAATCAACTAAAATCTGATCTTAAGGAATATGATTATTTCCTTAACTTTGAAATAACTCAAAAGAGAGAGTAATCCATGACAGTTAGATTTATATAATCGGAACGGATGCGGCATCATATTGATTGAGAGCTACAGTAATTTTGAAAAATCTTATAACAGCGAATGTGTCCAAGTTTCATCAGAGCTTTTGACAGCTTTGTCAAGCTTTTTCTAATAAAAAAAGGCTTTGTGTCACTTGATTTATCTTTCCGTAAAATTACAACTTTCGAATAAATAGCACAACTTTTTTCGAACACCATCAACTAGGCACCATTATAAGTCACAAATAATGTATTAAAATGTCCAATTTTTATAATATTTTTCCATTAGGATCACAATCCTCTCACTCAACTCACCATTCTTGAAGTTGTTTTGCGATTGTTTGTAAATTTTCTGTATACAGGTGTTGACAATTTCAGAAGTATTCTTCGAAAGTATCCACGGCTATTTCGATAGTGACACAAAGGTTTGCCGATTGCGAAAAAATCGAAATGTAGAAAAGCGCAATATATTAATTATAAATTTTGTTTCAAAAATTATATTTTTTTCATGTTCATTGTGTCTCACCTTTAATGTGATATTGCTGCGTATAATTTTGTTAATGTTGCTGCTGGTCATTTTTAATTTGATATGTTAAAAAACTATTTTTTATATAAATATTAAAAGAAAAATCACGAAAAGTATAAAAATTTTCAAATATTGATTTTTTTTGAATCGATGACGAAAAATTTTCTGATTTTTCCAACCAAGCATATGTGAGATTACAAGAAATTGTACAGGTTTTGTAAGGTATAATTAACCAGCACAGTAAACACACCTATGTACGTCGGTATGTGTGCATGTAAATTTTCAAATTTTCAATGCGCAGAGCAAACAAATTTTCTATTGTTGTGCTGCATGCACAATGTCTTGCCGCCGTAAAGAATCTCGAAGCACAACTCGAAAAACCAAAAAAAAAGCGGAAAAATCTGCAAATGACGAAAAATTTTATTGAACGTAAATATGTATGTACACGCACAATACGCTAATTTGAAGGAATTTAAATATAAATATCCAAATATTTGTTGATTGATTTATTGAAAGATTTATCGAAGCTTATTCAGCTATTCGGTAAATTCATTCGTATGTATTTGTGTGTATGTATATGTGATTTTCAATAAATTGCGGATTAGTGTGTGATTATTGACTTATAGCATAAACATACTTATGTACATATATATGTATATGTCACATTCATAAATGACATTTATCCGAAAGGAATTTTATATATGAAAGTAATGAATGAAATTTGTCGATTTCGCATCCTTTTTTGGTGATAAAACATATAATATGCGTATATGTATGTATGTCAAGAATGCATGCTTGAAGGTATCATCACATTCGTTTAGCTCAGATAATCTCTTATGCTTGCGGGTACCCAGTTGGAACACTCTAGACTACCCAGGCCCTTGAAATAACATACATATGTATATCACCTTGCTTCTATAAAGTCCGTCCCCATGTAGACTGATATCTGGTTTGTTGTTCACTGACTCTAGGGAAGTGTGAAAATTAAGAGGAGTATAAAATAACTTTTATCTACATATGAAATCAAAGCTATAATATAACATGAATAAAAAGAAGCTCATTTCTTCTTTGAATTGATGGCTTTATAATCTCTACTTTGTCTTGTGAAAGTGCGATCGAGTCGCTATATGGCGTTGGAAAGACAAAAAGTTGTACTAAGAAAATCTCTCAAACTGTTCTGTGATTGCTTGACTCATTATTGCTCAAGCACTCGGCCAAGTAAAAACTCTCCATATTTTACATATTTTTTTTTATAGTAGAAGCATCGAAAGCCGGAGTGCGGGACTTTAATCCGCTAAACCGAACATACTCCAATCTCATGTCCACGGTACCACTGGACTAAATATTACTTCATGCGTTAGAAGATACATTTAAGTCTCCTCTATTGTACAGACTGACTGGCGCGTAATCTGTTGCAAACGTCTCAGTCTTATCATAGTTAGAGCTGCCGCTTCGTTTTCCATTTTACAGAGGACTCGCACATAACTGCAGTAAAATTTTCCACCGTGAGTCTACCTTCCAAGTGAGGTTTTCAGCTTTTCCCTTATATTTGAAAACCGTGGGTAAATATATACTCGTAGTACGTGTCTTCTATACACTCTGCACATGACGATATTTGTATTGATAACTTCTTAAGCACCCATAGCCACTGAGTATTTGGGTCAGGTGGAAATCCAGGTCACCAAGTTATCTATCTATCCACAAATATATCGTATGTCCGGAATCAGTCTGTGAGTCCACCGTACTTTGCATGAAGTTCGGCACCGTTGCTGCCACATTGTGATGCTTTTGATTCTCTTCTCTCTTTTTGCTGCTGTAGACGTCTCTGATAAGTTGTATTTTCGCGCGACTTCTGCTTTCTGCTCAGCCAGGTCTAGACTTATAGTAGCAAATCATCGGCGCAAACCATTTATGCAATCTTTGCGTTTGAACCGGAAGTTATCCACTACCACTATGAGGTCATCTACATATGTTATTATTTTCACATTTTTAAGTTCCATAGTAGACGGCCTAAAACCGATCCTTCCGGTACTCCACAGGAGATAGTGTAGCTCTCGTCCGTGTCGAATAAAAATCTCCTATTTTGAATATATTTATCAGATGATGAGGAGCGCGTATTTCTTTTATTATATTAGCCAATTTGAGTAGTTGAACGGATTTTTCATATCCAGGGTTATTAGCGCGCAATATTTATTATATTTTTACCACCTTTTCATCTTTTCCCACTTATTGCAAATTCGCAGTATCAACTACTTCTCTTGGTGCGTCAATATTGAACCTCTATTTAATAAAGCCGTGTTGTCTCTCTGATAATCCGCTGGTTTTTGGACTAGCGGTTCCAGGCGGTTTCTTACAATGCTTTCGTACACTTTACCAATCGTGTCGAGCATACACAGAGGTCGATGTGATGAATATTCTTCGAGTTGGCTTGAGTATAGAACCAAACGATGTACCTTCCATGGATCGGGGAACACCTCTTCTATTATACATGCATTGTACATTTTAACAAACATACTCGGTCTTGGAGTCACGGTTTCTCTCAGGGCTTTCATATGTATGTAGACCATCTATTTGCGGCGGTTTGGAGTTTTTGAGTTTTTTCGCAATATCCAAAAGTTTTTCTTCTGTCACCAATAGGGGTGGCTCTGTAACTTCATTTCGCTTAACATAAGAAATGGGGTCACGTGTCGGGAATTATGCTTTGACAACATTTCTCATAAATGATGCGTTCTTAGGTTGCTGCGATTAATTTTTGAACTTCGACATATATATTTTGTATGCCATTCCCAGGGGGTCTATGTTTGCTTTTTCACAGAGCTTTTGGAAACAGGATCTTTTACTACGGGTGACGGCTGACTTCAGGTGCTTTTTGGGCATTTAAATACTTCTCTCAGGGCAATTTCCATTTAGAAATCAATGCTTAGTCACAACAAAATCGAAACATTTCTGAGGAGAAACGTTACTGGTGACGAAACGCGAGTCGCTTACCAAAATTTCAAGCAAAAATGGTCGTAGTCCAAGCCAAGATTGTGCAAGAAGTTTTTACTATCTGTTTGATGGGAATGGCAGGGAATCATTTGCTATAAGCTGCTACGGTACTCTTTATTCGGGCCTGTCCTGTCAAAAATTTTATCATCTGAAATATGCAATCTCTAACAAGCGGCTGTGGCCATTAAGAGAGGAATTGTGCTCCATTAGGTCACACGATCGATATTCGCCAGAAGCTCTGGGAGCTTGATTGGAATGTTCTTATGCATCTTACTTATAGTCCAAATTTGACAAATGAGTATTACTCACTGTTCTTGTCTATGATGAATGATTTTGTTTTTGAAAATTTCGCCGCAAGAGAAGGAAATGAAAATCGACTAATTAGGAGTAAGACTGAGTTATTCAAAACTTGATCTTGATCTTTTCACTCCTTTGCCGACCCGGTGTTTTAAAGGTTTATAGTTCAGTCAGAAAACAATGAGATATTAAACGTATGAGAGACCAGGCCTTCGCAGAGTTTCCGAAAATTTTGGGATCGAACTAAAATAAGTCAGTTTTTCTATGTCGTGTTGCCTTCTGGCTTTGGACTTTTAGACCTAGGGAAGCTCACTGGTCAACAACCAGATTTTGTGCGACTGCCATATTCTGTGGAAGGTGGAATCATCTTGCCATTTCCTTCTCTATTGCCGGCTTTTGACAGACTTATATTGTAATATCTCGGTAGACACACCTTTGGCGAATTTTGTGAAGTTCCTGGGATTGATATTAAACATCTTAATAAATTTGTAGTAAGCTCAAAACGCTTCGTCGATCGATGAGGATTTGGTGATCCTCTTTTGCGAGTTTATGAGTACACAAAATACGAATATCTTTCCAAGCCAGATACATTTTGGATTAACGACCTAGCCTACCAAGACTCAAAAGTCCATAAAACATACATATATTATATCCAAAAAGTACTGCTAACATATGAAATAACTCACAAAACACTAGAATAAAGTTAGTGGTTCCAGCTTATTTTGTCTGTTTTAGACGATTTGAATATTAAATCAGATTAATACCAAAACCAGTTTTTCTTTTGAAAGTCATAAGTGAACTATGATATTTCCTACATGGTAACAGCGAAGAATCTTAGTTATGAAAGTAGAAAAATTTGCTTTGCTTCATCTTGTATACTTGACTGATTCAGCAGCTGCTTTGCGCACTTGAAAATGCTGCAGATGGATTTTTAATGACAAATGCTGTAGAATGATGAAGAAAAGGAACAGCAGCAGCCGAAATAAGACGCTCATGATACGGAGAAGAAGCTGCTTAGGAAGTGCGCCGAAGGAAGGGAAAAGCGCTCGCGGCAGCGTACTTAGCTCAGCGCGCTTATTTTCTTGTCATCAATAATGACAGCAGCGGTGACAGTGGCAGTGTCAGCGTTCCAGCGTGTGCATGACAAACGCCACAACAACAACAGCAGCAGTTCTAAGAAAAACGCAAGTACTAGGAAATGCATAAAATCTTGCGCGCTGAATGAGAATGGTGAGGATGCGGGCGCTTGATAAGCGTTTGGACGGCAAGGCGCGCGATTTCCCGGAAGAAAAGCGCGCTCTCGGCAAGCAGCGATAAGCAACCGGAATATGTAGTGGCATTGCTGGCGGCACAGAAACATGACAGAGATGCTGTGACAGCGCTAAAATGTTGTGGAAAAGCACGAAAAAATCCTTTCTATGATAAACACAACAGAGCAGCGCATATGTTGACGCAACTTATGCCAAAAAGCGTGGCGTAGCTGTCATTCGCTTCTAAGCAGCGTGAATTATGCAGCGCGCTTGGTGTGCTCCGCAGCGTTTTTCAGAGACGACATGCATTTAGCTCATGGCCACCATTTGCCACACTCGGAACTCGGAACTTAGTGTGCTTAGAATCTGCATTGGACGAAAGTGTTGCGTCGGTGAGCAAGTTGCTTATGCTAAGTAATGCGAGTGGAAGTTGGTCAGCGCTAAGTTTTAGCAAACCTTGTTTGGCGGCGGTTTGTTGTCATTAAAAATTGAGAAAGTAACTTCCGGTGTATTTATAATGAAATGAATACATAATATTCCAGAAGATTATATTTGCTGACCTTGTGCTTAAATTTGGTCCAAAGTAAGCCTCAGCATTTACCAATTTGTAGACCCTGATCTCCATTAGTAATTTTGTGTATATTTGAAAAATAAAGGATTGTACATTATGTTCATGAAATGATGGCTACGAAATCATTGAAAATGTTGTAGGAGTGTTTGGAGGAGTCTATCATATCAAAAGTATTTGAATGACACAAAGCATTCAGAGAGGTCGTGAGAACAAACGAAGACTTACCTCATGCGAGTCACGCATCCACCTCTCTTAATGACGATATCCTCGTCCATCAACGAGAAGAAGACGATTTCAGCATATTTTATGAATCATCTTTTACGGAAAATCTTTTATGGACCAGATAAAATGGAGCAGTAACCCTATTAGATGTTCCCTCAAATTTGTACTGCAAAATAAGATCGGTGAATTTTTTAGAAGTAGTAGAATCTGCTCTCATCCATAGGTTGGGTTAGATGTCTGATCCCTCTTACATTTTATATGAAAAACTCCTGTAATTGGATGTGTGCTATTGACTTATTATCTTCTTCCAAGAAGCTGATGCAAGTGGTATCTGGTAAAATGTTCAATTTTATCACATGAATCCCGATTGGTGTCCAGTTGAAACTCCTACAACCATAGAAAGATAAATTTACTAAGAGCGAAGAGTTTACTAGATTTCTTATGATTTACTTCGCGACTACACAACTGCTAGTAGTTGACCACCATTCGCTGAGCCGTTGAGAGGCTCAAAAACCGAGTGGTGAAACAAAAGAAGCCAACGGAGTTTCTACCCGTTTCCATTCCGCAGTTATTCATCCTAGAGTACCTCCTAGCAAGCAAAATAGCCTTATAGTTTCTTGCAATATCGCTGTGGTCAGATACTCAAATCTGTCTAATCGTGTACATATAGGTACTATGCTAGAGATAAAGAGTCTATACCCTTGTTTCTTCACTGGTCTTGACCGTACAGCCAGCGAATTCAAGTCTAATATCGCTGCCATACTATTGGAGGGAATAGTCACCACTCTGAGCGAGGCAGTGCTCCGAAACAGCAGATCAACTACGGGATGCAGATCAGGAAGCCTAAAACTGGCGATCGTGGATAGTCTCCGACAGTGTACTACTCCGCGAAAAGCTCACCGTCTCTCTTCTCCAGTGAGCCTTTCCCTCTCATATCTTCATAGATGGCATTTGAGTAGAGCAACGTAAGCCAGGACTAAGCTCGGCGACCCAGTAATCTAAATCCATGGCTTTGATAAGAAAATCCTGCACGAGAAGGTTCTGAGATTAATCAAGCTGATAATCTCTTATGGAAAATGCCTTCGGAATTCAATGTTCATGTTCAAAATCTTAAAGACTTCTCGAAAATCAAGATAATAATAATTGCAAAAGTTGGTCCAAAAATTTGAGTTTTTAATTCATTGCATCGTAAAGCGATAAAATTAAACTCATCTATAATATGTAAGAATATATTTTCGTATGTGTGTGTGTGTATGTGATGACTAGCACTTAATTTTTCCACTTTCCGCTCCACATCGCCGCGAAGCAATGAACTAGCAGCAACTCATAAATGTAGCCACCTGATGACGGGCAATTTCATTACGATGCTTACTGTCACTTTAATGACACACACACATACACTGTCAGAGACACATCCTGCATACACACGCACACGGCTGCGCAAATGTAATTCCACTTCTGTCAATTGCCAACACTTTACTTTATAGCTGTCATTTTTATTGTAAACAATGTTGTTATTTAATTGTTTTACTGCAAACACACATAAAAATACTTGCAACACTGCAGCAGCTAGTGTATATACATATGTATTATACAAATATATATATATATATATAGTATATAAGTGTACATATGTAAATTAAAGTTTTTGCGAGCGTTGCAATTGGTGTTTGCCTGTAAATTCAATTATGAATGAATTGCGTACGAGCATGTGGTGCGTTTGTGGTGCCCGGGGCGTATACGTAACCAACAAATGAGTGACACAGAATGCGAGTGTGAGGTCGAGTTGGCAGCGTTTAAGTAAATATAAGGGAGATGTGGGCCATGGAAGTGCGGTCTTGAATTATTTGTGATATTTTACACTCTATGTTGGTTAGGCATTCTTTGGTATGAGAAAGGTATAAATTTTCATTGAAATATACCTCTATGGATAATATATTAAGCTGCTATGTTGTGTATAAGTATTGATTGTAAAAAAAGGGGAAAATTGCAAAGTAATGCAGAAGATCAAAGAAATCTTTAATAAGCTTGTGACATTTTTTTAGGAAATGTGACTTTGAAAAAAATTAAATTTATTTTCGTTTCCAAAAATGAATAAATTTTAGTTTCCCTTGAAGTAAGCCACATTCTCATGCGCATTCGTAATATAGTGAGAGGACTCTAAATATTGAAAAGTATAAAATATTGAAAAGAGTTATTTATAAAATTTGCTTTTAACTTTTATATTCTTATAGAATAAGAACTAATTTTTGGCTCATATCAATTTCGTACTTGTCCAACATAATATAAAACAAGAAACCCCGTTATCTTCGGTTTCACAGATGTTTTGATACCCTTCACAAATAGAAAAATTTCCATACAAGAACTTTATTTTGTTCGTTGAATTTGTATGACAGCTATATACTACATTGTGACAAAAAAGCTCCCGGAAATTGTAATTAAACTCTCCGGGTAAATGAAATTTCAAAAAAATGTATTTTGCTAAGTTGTTAGGACTGTCCTTAGTTACTGTCAACATGTCGCGAATGTGAAGACCGTTTGTTTGATGACTGGATATATTTCACTACCTCGACGAAGATGCGGTGTGTGTCTGTTCTCTTTATTTCACTACCTCGACGAAGATGCACGGACTTTTCCAAGATTGGCGCATGGTGAATATCTGGTCAGTTGTTGATTTTCCGGGCCTGAAGCCACATTGATAAGGTCCAATTAGTTTGTTGTCGGCGGGCTTTAATCTTTCACACAATACGCTCGATAGAACCTTATATGCGATGTTGAAGATACTTATCCCACTGTAGTTGGCGCAGATTGTGGGTTATCTTTTTTTGTGGATTGCTTTCGTCTGACCATATTTTACAAAGAAGCTGATGCATGCTCCTTGCCAGTTCTTCGCAGCCGTATTTCAATAGGCCGGTCGGCAATCCACCGCTCTGTTGTTGTTCAGGCGGGTAATTGCTATTCGAACTTCTTCATGGACGGGCAAAGGAACGTATATTCCATCGTTATCGATTAAAAAATCGGGTTCTCCATCTCCAGTTGTTATGCTTTCACTGCCATTCAGTAAGCCAGCTTGTCATGCTCTTCGTACTCACGCAATTCAGCCTCTCCCTTTTTTGTCTGCAAATGCATCCCGCTTCCCTCTTCAATTCTCAGTATCCATTCCGTCCCGCTCGAGTTGTGTTCAATTGTAACGTGCGGGCTAGGCAGTCTGTTTTCTTTCCACTGTTCCGATGTATTTGTGGATACCTGAGATCCTGAAAAAAATAATTCTTATTTTTGTAGTGAATCGAAGTTTTTGTTCCATATTTCAAAATCAATATATTGAGTGGTCGGATTGAGGCGAAACCGTTTTAATTCGATAACTTATTGTTACCTCTACTACTCTCAAATCTCGTTGCTGTTGGTAAAAATCTGATACAGACGATTTTCACAAGCTTCTCTTGAGGCGAAAATCATTCGAGATTGTCAGTAATTACTCGGTGTTATGTTGGAGATAAGGACCTCCCATCCAAGCCACTCGAACTTTGGGCTTCATTATTGATATTGACCAAAGCTGGCTGCGTCTGGGTGAATGTTTCTTTCAGACGGTCCAATCGTTGACAGTGCAGGTCAGAATTAGGAGTTTAAAAGTAGGGAAGCAGCATATAAGATGATTTCCTGTCAAGCACCATAAACATATAGTAAAACCTTTCATAAATCCTGGCTTCGTCAACATTTGTGCCGGTTCATCACGATGCGTTTTCTTTAGAAGGTGCCACAAGGAACTCATTTTTCATTATCAGTAACTTTATTGCGCTTCAGCAGCATAGATGGTAATTTGGTACATTTGGTATATCGAGCTCCTTTTTATACCCAGCCTTATTTAAATGGTTTCAAATGATTTTCTATGCTATGCTTAGTTCCTGGGCAATGCAGATGGTCCTTACATTGTGGTTGGCTTTGACGGCTTCCAATTATTTCCTCGATATTTTCGACAATTTACCTTCCAGAGCGTGTCCTAATCATCGGATGGGTCCGAGAAAACTAAAATTGTGTATAACTGGCTGTTGAAGTATCAGAACTATGAAAATTACTCACATTTGCAGCCAACATGTTTTGTGTTTTCGGCTTTAACGAAAGACAACTCTAAGGTAGACAGAATCTTTTCTTTACTTGAGTTCAGCTTTGACACGTGCTCCGATAATCCTGACTCAAGCAGTCTTAAACCTATTGAGAAGCGTTTTTAGTACTAAATCTATATTTCAAACACCATTTAGTGTCACGCGATCGTGCATATTCACCAAGAGATACAGATTCCTAAACCATCTATTTGAAAGCTTCTGAATTCATATTGTGTATGAGTAAAGCCAAGCAGAGGGCCGAAATTAAGTTATCAGAATTTTGAAACTTCGTTGAAAACTTTGGGAGTTACATACTAAACACATTGGTTCATATGTGTAAGTTTCCTCGGTATATTAGATTGCTTTCAAACTACATCCACCCTAATGCATATCTAATTTAGCTTAAAATATTCATTAGAAATTCTCCACAAACCTTTGCATATTTCACCATAGATTATTTCAAGTATTTCAGCAAAATCTCGAAAACCACATAAAATATTTGAATGTGACTGGATAACGGTACAAGTACAATGATTAGCCACTTAACCAAAATTAATGCGATTGAATCTAATTACATTTCTTGCCATTATTTATAGCTTATATATTTCTACGTGCAATATAATTGTTATTCTAGCTAAGTTTGTGTGTATGTGTGTGTGTGTGCATAGCTTCTATGTGCATTGTTCACTTGTTAGACGCAAGTATTGTTTTGCATGCACAATCAATTTCCAATTACCTGCACCTGATTACCCAATCAAGTGATCCATTGTGTCCGCAATGCTTTTCTTCCGCTTCCACTCGGCCATTGTCCGTCCACTAGCTTGGCATTGAAATCGCTAAATTGTTTATTCGCTGCTAGAAACCTCAATCCATTGGACCATTTGCATGCTTGAGTGCTTCTTAGCGTTCTCCTTGGTCCGACCACCTCCGCTTGCAGTGCTTAATGTCCTGCTTAATGGCGCTCGGAATGTTTTCAATGCATTTTTAATCGGTAATTTGAATTTTCATTATTATTTCATTCCAATTGTACATTTAATTGTACATTTAGAGTAAAACAAATTGATTCTGTGTAAAAAATATTGCAATTAGTGAACGTTCTTTGACGATTTGATAGTGGAGTATTGTTTCTATGGAAAGGTTGTTTTGAGGTTAGTTAAATCGTTATTTTTAAGAAAACTGAAATAAAATGTTATGAAATGGCTACAATTTTTACTTTATTATACGTAGTGTGGAAAATAAATCCCGTCGGTATAAATTTGAATTACTTTTTCTTGAAGATATTGTCCGTAAAATAACCTACGGTCGGAAACAATCAGAAATCGACAAAATTATGCCACTTTTTTATAAAAAGTTGAATTTTACGATCTCCCATCAAAATTAGTAAAAATCTAATTGTTCATGTTCAGCTGAAAAGTGGTATCTTGTAATCGGTATTTGCCAAACCGCCACTACCTACCGAGCTATGCCCGAAGGTTCAATGTGTAATTTCTCCTGCAGCCAGTAGTTGTCCCGCTGATATTGCCGCACAGTTTTCAGCGAAGAGGTCTATATGAGGCAGATTTAGTTCTTAAAGGTTCCGTTATGCATAGCGCAGCGAGCATCTGAACCCTTTCCATTGGTTTCCGGTTGGTGGATTTCCGTACGCTTGTCCACCATACTACTGCACCCTAGAGCAGAATTGGTCTTATAATAGCTGTGTAACACCAATGCATGGTAGAGGGAGCCACATTAACTAGCTGTCGAAGATTACCCCAAGGTACTTGGTGCGGTCCCTGAGAGAGTGTTGTGTGCCGCTTATCGAAGCGAACCGCCATTAAGGGATTTTGTGCTTTCTTTTGAACAAAAGCATATTCATTTTCTCCGGGTTCAATCCCAGACCCGTTTACGATGCCCATTTCTGGATTGTTTTGAGACAGTATTATGACTACCACAATACTGAAAAAGGTCTGCAGTCCGCATATGCCACTATCGTAGGTGCTTTGCCTTCCAAGTTCCTTAGCCTGCTGTTGTTTAGCCGGATTAACATTTATTGACTGGATACTGTTTAGAATCGACTCCGTGGAGACGTTGTTGAACGCTCTAGAAATATCCAGGAATGCTCTAAGATCGTATTCCTTATATTCAAAGGCCTTTCGATATAAAATAACAGTGTATGGAGTGCAGTCTCTACTGATCTGCCCTTCGTATATGCGTGCTGCGCCTTGGACAAGCTTCTAGGAGACCCTAATGTATACGTCCGTTCAAAATCTGTAATTTTGCTAAGTTTATTTTTTGAGTTGCAAATTTTTTTCATTGAAGATCCATATTATAACAGCGTTAAGTAAGATTGTTTTTTTCGAATGAGTTCGATTTCAAAATTCGGAGACTATTATTTCGGCTTTGCATGCTAACTTCACTGCTTTTACTTAAGTACCTATCTCCGGAAAAGTGGGGTTGGTTCGATACCTAGAAAAAAGTTGATGTTATCAGTGTTATGTATAAATTATGTCTATGATTTATTACTAATAAATTGTGTTTTTGGACATATTTTGTTGGCAAGAAGAAATAAAACGCTTATCATTTAAAGTTATGACCAAAAATTTAGCTCTACTATATAGTTAGGGGCTTGCCATTGTGTTTTAATAAATGATTTCGAGGAATAAATTCTAGCCTAGAAACCCAATGAATATTCTCTTCCAAGGCGTCAATCGTGCGTTGCCATCGCACACATTCAAAGAATGTTTGCTTATTGTCGTCTTCTGTCATGTCGTTTTATAGCCATTATTGCTCTTCGACTTTTTCCTTTCTGTGGAGGTACTTTTTGAAATATTCGTGCCCAGTTATAATGGGTTGTGTAAAAATCTACTTATCTGTCCATCTGCCGTGACTTTTATTCTCCTATCTTTGTTGCAATGTTGTTATTGTATCTTTCATTATTTGTTCTATTGCGCTCTTGTTATTATCGGATGTTTTCTTCAGCACCCATAGCTTTTACCTCTCGTATGCTAGAAGGTCAATTGGGGCTCAAAATATAATTCAGCAGTGTTAAATTGCGCGATTCTAGAAATCACTCCATGGGTCCACAACGCAGGATAATGTGTTCAAAAAAATTGTCGCGGTAGCGGCCACTAGTTGGAACTAAAGTTCGATCATATTAATATCCCCTAATTGAGACACGAAGAAATAAATAATCATAGGTCTATACGTTGACCGTAACATTATGGCTGCCTCCACTTTTGAAGAAATACGGACCAATGATTACTTCTGCCTATGAAGCACAACAAACGGTGTTTTTTTAAGGTTGTAACGGGTTTTCAACAATGGCTTGTGGGTAATCTGAGCTCCAGACGTTTATTAACGTACCAAAAGTGAGCTTCATCGCTGATCAAAATTTTCACGTGAAAATCGGAGTATACATACATACGTATTGAAATTAGCTAAAATTTTGGGATTCTGGCAACCCTTCTTATTTAAAATTTAAAGTGAATTTTTCCTAAGATTAGGTACCAAATAACGGCACTGCTAAAGTGATGAACCTTTTGTCTTATAATCTTTAATAATAAATACTTTCCCACTCTTCCACGATAGACACTTCTCAAGCGAATTGGGCGACTAAACACCAATGAAGAACATATGTTCGTTGTACCTCACATACACCTTCATACACACACTCACACTTATTAAATTCTGTTCATAAATTACTTTGTTTACAAACACTTCGAAGCGAGTGGCTTTATAACTTACGAAACACACACACATTGGCATACACATACACACGCACGCAGTCAGAAGTATTTGCCTTGCAGTTCAACGCCATTTATCATATTTGCATTTAGTAGCAGATTTTCAAAGCAAACAAGTGACCCACAATGCTGTCTAACGGTAAAGTAAGGAAAAATGTTGGCGGCTTGCGCATTGCCTCCAGACAGCCCTAGGCTAGCGTAAAGGGTCAAACCACGATGGAAGTGGGTGCTGCGTGCTAGCGTGTCTGCCGCGCAAAACCTATGCCTATATCGAAGCTTTCATGTGTGGATGTCTGTGGGGCCACTGGGGCGTATGCGTGACGTTCAACACATACTGAGACACAGATGGTAACCTCGCCAACCAGGCTCACTAGAGGCGACCGCAGTCGGCATGCCATTTGCGGAGTTGATATGCTTTCGGCGTGTTTGGCAATATTGCGTTGTGCTGTGTTGCCAATAATGCGGCATGATAAATTACGCATACAGGAAGTACTATATAACGTGCATATGTAAGAGCATACGTGTACTGCATGAGGCATGCAAAGTTATGCAACAATATTTGGACTAACACGCGAATGTAGTTGTGGAGTGTGTGCATATTCAGGGGTTTCGTCGAATTTTTAATCCTCCAACGCAAGCGATTAAATATTTAAGACGAGGAAAAATGGCAAGTTTCTTTCATATATCATTCTATTGGTGATTTAAAGATTGATATGAGACGTTTGTTGTATCAGCAGTTGTTGTAAAAATTTGGTTGTATAACAGGTACATGTTAGTAAAAATAAGTACATTATTTTTGATAATATGGAAGATAAAATTGAAGGTTTTATTAAGGGGGTATTATGGTCTAGAAGCATGAATTTCAGGTAATTTTTAAAGCGTCGTAAAAAAAAGGCAATTAATATTTTTACTATTAATTTTTTTACTAGTTATTTGTTAATTTTAGAAGAGTACGGAAAAAAATTAAAAACTAACAAGTAAGGAAGGGCTAAGTTCGGGTGTCACCGAACATTTTATACTCTCGCATGATAAAGTGATAATCGAGATTTCATTAAACGTCATTTATATATTTTTCAAATACCGTATTTTTGTAAAGTTTTATTCCGCTATCATCATTGGTTCCTAATAAATACATATATTATACAGAGAAGGCATCAGATAGAATTCAAATAAAGTTATATTGGAAGAAGGCGTGGTTGTGAACCGATTTCACCCATATTTCGTACGTGTCATCAGGGTGTTAAGAAAATATTATATACCGAATTATTATATACCGAATTTGAAATCGGTCTAGTAGTTCCTGAGATATGGTTTTTGGTCCATAAGTGGCCGACGCCATTTCTTCCGTAAAATTTAGTGTTTCTGACGTTTTTTGTTAGTCGGTTAACGGACTTTTAGTGATTTTCAACATAACCTTTGTATGGGAGGTGGGCGTGGTTATTATCCGATTTCTTTTTTGAACTGTATTTGAACTGGTTTGGTTGACATAGCTATAGTAGTTTATGAGATATGTACAAAAAACTTAGTAGGGGGCGGGGCCACGCCCACTTTTCCAAAAAAACTGCGTCCAAATATGCCCCTCCCTAATGCGATCCTTTGTGCCAAATTTCACTTTAATATCTTTATTTATGGCTTAGTTATGACACTTTATAGGTTTTCGGTTTCCGCCATTTTGTGGGCGTGGCAGTGGGCCGATTTTGCCCATCTTCGAACTTAACCTTCTTATGGAGCCAAGGAATACGTGTACCAAGTTTCATCATGATATCTCAATTTTTACTCAAGTTACAGCTTGCACGGACGGACGGACGGACAGACGGACGTACGGACAGACGGACGGACAGACAGACATCCGGATTTCGGCTCTACTCGTCACCCTGATCACTTTGGTATATATAACCCTATATCTGAATCTTTTAGTTTTAGGACTTACAAACAACCGTTATGTGAACCAAACTATAATACTCTCCTTAGCAACTTTGTTGCGAGAGTATAAAAAAAGTAAAAATGTTCAAAAATTATGAGCTGGCGAAGTGGGGTCTCTAAAAATTTCCACGTGACCATACCCATGATTTCAACCCTCCTAGTTATCTGAAACCAAAAAAAAACAAAAAAAGATTATTAATCTAGAATAATGTCGTAATGGCCGGAACTACGGAAAAATGGGAAAATTTTTTTCACAAAATGGACTGCCTGAAAAAAAAAGTTTATTTCGATCACTTTTTCTGACTATTTCGAACTTTTTAAAAATAATAAAATTAAAAATTTGGGGATGGGGCTAGCTCCAACCATAGACAAGCCTTTAAAGAAGACTATATAAAAATTTCAAGTAAATCGGTCCAGTAGAACTTGGGAAATCATGGGTATCGTTTCGAAAAAGTCAGTTTTGAGAAAAACGCGTTTAAAGTTTCGCGTAAAGTCTTTTATTCGATTAGTTCTGGCCGAACCAGTTTGGATGCCGGGTCAGAAAAATGCCTATATCTCCGAAAATAATTTGAATTTTGAAAAATTCTCTTGTACACATATTCTTGAATAGTTAAACTTTAAAAATATAAAAAAAAATTCGATTTTTTAAATTTCTAGACCAGAATACCCCCTTAAGCATAGTTAGAATGATCCAATTTTCCTCGAATACTCTCCGTTTTGATGGCAACCTGTTGCCAAATGAAGGAAATTTCATAAGGGCATCATTATAGAAACACTTTTACTTATTGCGCAATCTTTATCACCAGCAAAGCCATTCGCCATAGCCAAGAACCGATACGAATCACTTCATGCCAGTCCGAACGGTGGATATAAACTCCAAAAGCTTCTGGCGAGACATTATCGATGTGTGTGGGCTGCCGTTGTCCTTATGGTAGAGAATTCTTATCTTAATGACCAAGTTAAATAGTTCTGAGCAATTACTTACTGAAGACGGTCCCCTAAATGTCTGGCTGTATGCGAATGATGATTCCCGGACAATCGCACCAAACACATCGCAAACCTTCCCGTAACCAGACGAAAATTTGGTACAATAGTTTTTTTTTCGTTAACTTGTATGGGACCCATACAGTGAGCTATTTTGTGTATCCAGTCTTATTTAAATAGTGCCATATGGTTTTTTGTATAATATCTAACTCCTGAGCAATCGAAACAGTGTTTACTAGATGGTGGTTCTCGACGATTTCTATTATATGATTGATATGTTGGACAATTAGTCCTTCAGTGTGTGGTGGAACGCAAACGGAACAGATTTGAAGGAACCAAAATTGCGCATGATTTGCTGTTACAGTATCAGGACAGTAAACTTCCCCTCTTTAATATAGAAACCATTCGTATAAGAAAAGAAAACAGTTAAATTATACTGAAACAGGAGCGGAGTCGAAGTCGATCAGCCTCAACCCAATTGGGAATGTTTCATCATGTTTCATATGTAAAAAGATCGTATCCGGACAATCCCAAGTAAATTGGACTTTCCTCACTTGCGTGAACTTCTACACATGACTCCATCCTCCTCCTTCTTTAACATCACTTTCAATTTTTTCCATTGAACTTTTGTGCCTTTGAAAATGAGATTTTATTTTTTTTGTAGTTTTCAGCTTCGAGCAAAAATTTAGCCAAACAAAACAATCGAAATATTAGCGAGATAAAAAATCGAAAAACAAGAATTCTTAAAACCACCAAAAGCTTTTCCGCGCGCTAATCATATTAGTGTTTGGCGCGTTGCGGATGTCCGGCGTATTTGCGCCTTTTCCTAATTTAATTACATCCAATTTGGCATACTGTCGGCTTTCGGCGCCCTGCCGCTTGCGCTGTTGCTGCCACTGCTGACGATTTCGTTCGTTTCTTTGCCAAAAATTGTTTAGTTTATGCTCTGTTATTCCTCATAATTATCCGGTTCCAGCTGTCAGCGCCACAAAATGAGAATACTCGTTTGTTTGTTGTTACGGCTATATTTTTTGTTGTAATTATTTTTGACATGCCAGCCCGAGCGTCAGCGGCGACGAGCAATGCAATCAACGAAATTGCTCATTTTTAGTTCTCCGTTTCAGCACAAACGCCAATTTGGGAGATTTTATTGAGCTCAGTGCTTGTTTGTGGGTGTCGGCACGGCACTAGGTCAACTATTTGCATTCGAATTCAGTGGCTTGACGATCTTAAAAAATTTAAGATTTTCAGAGTGTAATTCAATATCTTTAATTTATTTTAATTTCGTTGTTACGATGTGCTTATGTTGTTGTTCTTACAGCGCGCCAGTCGTTCTTCCTTTTCGCTATTTGGCGCCCATTGGAAATTCCAAGTGTAGTCAGGTCAACCCGGTTTTTCTAACGAAGTGGAGGTCTTCCTTTTCATCTACTTCCCCCGTGGAATACTGCGTCGAATACTCTCAGAGCTGGAGTGTTTTCATCCATCCGGACGACATGACCTAGGCAGGGTAGCCGCTGTCTCTTGATTCGCTGAACTATGTCAATGTCGTATTTATGGATGTACTATGCAGCCTATGAGGTCACTTCAGAACACTACTATTTACTTGTCTACGAATCTACAAAGTATGTGATTTTTGAAATAAGTTTCCACAATTTCTTTACCACCTAATCAAATTTGACCCGGACTGACAAAACATACACTTTCATTTGCTTATCAATTCTCTTAAGTATGTGGGCACACATCTGTTCAGCACGGCAGCAAAACATGCTAAGGCTGCATAATGTCGAAACATTAAGCTGACAACTCCGTTCCGGTGTAAACGGAAGCAGTCTTGACGGTGATAATGTGCCTGAATTGTGGAAATGGGTTTTCCGTCTGGCAGCTCAATGATGACAAAGAGGTTAATAAGAATTCAAATTTATATTGCGTACATATGTAGAAGTCTAACTCTATGATAAGAACTAATAAATGAGGAATTTTCGTGAGCAGAAGGAATGCAAAATTTCTCTAGCAAACAAGCAGTATTCATATGCTGCTTTTTAAAACGATAAGAGGAAAAAAATGTCTACGCAGAAATATCAAGCGAAGCGTACGAGCATACGATATAAGCAAATATGGGTATTTGTACAAATAATACCAGAAACATTGTTGCTATGTTTTATATCAAGTCCTGGAATTTATGCTGACAAAACAACAACAAGCGTTGTGTAAATAAAAAGCACAACAACTCGACAGCAACAAATTCGCTACCACTTCGTCTTCGTTTGTGGTGGTTTTCAGCTGTGATTATCAGCTCAGCTGCCAAAGTGAAAAAACCCAAATCCAAAAGGCGCACAGTGAAGCCGTTTAGTATTTATATTCGTATATATGTATGTAGAATGCTTTTTTCGTTTTGAAATATCGACAGATCAATCTATAAATTCAGTTAAGGGTTTTCCAAGTGCGATGGCGATTGCTTTGGTACGATCGGTGTTTAGATCGCAAAAGTCCGTTAATTTGAATGTTAATCCATTTCGAGGTCTCCCCCTTTTTAAGAAAAAAACACAGAATCTCAGATGGTTCATCTGTTGAGTCCAATTTTCAATGTTTCGTTCGAGTTTTTCCACTGGTAACTGCGAGGGCCAGGCGTGATGTTTTGCTCCAAGGCCTGATTCGATGCAGGATTGTCCGCATTGACTTAAGACTTTACATATCTCCACAGGAAAGAGTCTAATGTTGTGATATCACAAGATTTTGGTGGCCAATCGAACGGCTCAAAACGTGAGATTATCTGCGAACCGAAGAGTGTTCTCTTAATACATCCATAGACTGATGCGATTTGTGGGAAGTGGCGCCGTCTTGTTGAAACCAAATGTCGCCGAGATCAGGAGCTCCGCCAAATAGCCGGTTAACGATTACGTTCTCACCGGCGTCATTTTCCAAGAAATATGGACCGTTGATTCTAACGACCCACAAACCACATCAAACCGTTGTTTTTTGGGAGCTCTTGAATTTTTTCAGGTTGCTCTTCGTCCCAAATGCGGCAAGTTTGCTTGTTTACGCATCTATTGAGCCATAAATGATCGCTGAGCAAAATTTGGCTCGAAAACGTCGCATCTTTTTGGAACTATACCAAAGCCCATAAAGCGAAGCGTTGCCACTTAGGAAGGTCAAGCGACTTCAGTTTCTGCCCTATCTCACTTAGATAGACCTATGAATAATCCTTAACAGTCTCTTATTTCGAAACTCTATAGTAGTTGGAGAATTCTGATCAAGAATTTACAGATATCTTGAATAAGTTGTAATAAAATGTTGATTTGGACCTCTGAACCGGAATTATCAAGGTATTTCTCATTACTTTTGATTATTTTTATGATGAGCCGAGCTGATTTGATTGTATTTTCAGCACAAATATTTGATCTGACTTAATCGTGCTCGGGCAGCACTTTGGTTTGACAGTTTATCCTCAAAATGATCGCACTTAAACTACTTTTTGTAGTCCTTTGTAAAACCTCTAAATATAATTCCTGTATCCGACCTTCTAAATCGACAAAGCGCCTTGAGGCTAAGACAAATCTGCTCAGGGGTCTAATTTCTATTCCCTCTAGCTCACTGGGATATCTTAAAGCGTGATCTCCTCAGTGCTTAAGCCTTGAGTTCACAAACGCAGGACAATCAAGAGGGAGTGTTGAGATATTTCAACTCGTCTTCTTCCAAAAAGCTGTTACAGCTGTCATCCGATTTCTGAGATTTTCAACAGCGAGGATGCTGATATGGGAATGGCCAATAAAACCCCAACGAGGTAGAGAGTGGCCTTACTAAAGAGTGTCTGGATCTATTGTCGTCGAACTTAGGCCAAAAAGATCCTGTGGCTGATGGTAGCCTAGCGTTGTTCAAGCTTTCGCCAAACCCAATAATTCATTAGCACGAAGAGAGCAACGAACGAAATCGTTTCCATTCTATTGATAGAGATGCTAGGATGCATTTTCTTTCTAGTTCACCAGCTTTACAGTTGCTTGCGATTCCGACACCCAAAAAAGTCTTAACATAAGCGATTTGATGTTATTGATAGCGAGGTGAGGCATTCCTTAATTAGCTTTGAACGCTTTGAGCTGCCAGCCAGGTCACTAAACCGTTACAGTAGTCAGGAAGCCTGAAACTGAGGTTGATGGATAGTTCCTGACAATATAAAGTTTTGACTAATCCTTAAGTAAGCTGATTGCCACTCTCCTCCAGCGGCTTCCACTCACCCATATCTCCCTCGCAGGTTTGTGAGCAGAGAAAATAACGCCAGGGTTTGGTTTGGTGACTTCATATCCCAAAAAATCCGGTATGAAGTCAAAGTTTGGATTAGGTTGTCAACATTAGAAGTTGGGAAAATGAGGATGATATCGTATCGTCCTTAGCAGAAACATCAATAAATTTTTCTACAAAAATCAGGTTGTGTTCAATCTCTAGGCATTTAAAGAATGGATTTACTGCAGTTATTTTTATAATCTGAAAACTATTTTTTTGCCATAAATGCTCGAGCTTGCCAACCACCGTACGTAGATTTATTGTGGCAACTTCTCTTTAATCATATGACACACCCAGTGCCATCAAACGTGACAGCCTGCACCTGCGTCTCTTGCTTAGCGCTAGCAGCGACTGTAAAGCTTGATGTTCACACGAAGTGCTTGCCAAGGCGGTGGGCTGTGAAGAGTGGCTGGTGGCGTGCAAGGTTGTCGCATAGCTGTGCAGGACATCGTATGTGCTCGGTGATAACAATCCGTGGCAATAAAGTCGTATATCATGGCTGCTTTCATGCCAATTTGTTCGCGTTTTTATTGCTACTTACATGCTTACACAAGTGAAACATACGAAATTCTGCATTTTTACTGTTATTGGTGCTATCGATGTCACATAAATACATCTCGCTGCCTGTGCCTCTGCGTGTAAATGTGTGTGTGTTCATGCACATATTTGATTTATGTGTGTATGTGATTATTGTGACGCGCTCTTTCCGCCAATTTTGTATTTGTGTTTAGTATCTATGCCACAATTGGTGGTAGCTTGGGGGAGAGCGAGCGTGTGCTGTGGCGACGGCGCTAAGAAGGTTAAAGTGTATCGTCCCACGTTCGGCTGCAATTTGTCAACGTCAGCGTGTGTTGTGAAGCGTCTGAACTCGCATTTTTTCCCATCGCGATTGCAATATGAAGTATCTACATTTAAATACACATGTTCACGCCGTCACATGTACATATTTATATATTATATACATATGTATATTCTAGTATGTATACTTGTACTTGTTTATATGTATTCTCAGATATACATAAATTTGTATTTTAATGTGTCAAATGCGACAAATCGGACGTGGAGACTTCATCATTTGGCGTTATCAGCAAACGCTTTTCATATTAATAAACTGTGCGGAAACACATATACATATACTTATGTTCAGCAAGCGAAATTCGTTTATTGGTATCTAAAAAATGTGGTACAAAAAACTCACCTACGTTCAGGAATTCATATGTACGTACGTACATATCATTCAATGAGTTCCGTTTAAAAAAATATTGTAAAAAAGTACCCGGTAGAAGTAAATAAAGCGCCAAATATTTAATTATTCATCAATATTTATTTTGTCGCACTTACGACAACGATTTTTCCAGTCCTCGAAACACTTTTCATAAGCACTTTTTGGGATGGCCTTCAGCTCCTTCAGCGATATTTGTTTTATTTCTTCGATTTGCTGAAAGCGGGTTCCACCGAGCGCCACTTTCAGTTTGGGGAACAAGAAAAAATCAGACGGAACCAAATCCGGTGTATACGATTGCTGATGGTATTCATTGACTTTTTGGCTTTAGATTCCGTCACAATCGTGGCTCGATGCGATGATGCATTATCGTCGTGTAAAATCCATGAATTGTTCTTCCACAATTCCGGCCGTTTTCGATGGATGTTCTCATGAAAACGTCTCAATACGGCCAAACAGAACTCCTCATTGACCGTCTGTCCCTCCGGAACAAATTCATGATTCACCACACCACGAATATCGAAAAAAACAATGAGCATCACCGTCATTTTTTAGGGGCTCTAGCGTGGTTTTTGTTTTTTTTTTTTTTTTTTGGTTTCGGATAGTTTCAATACTCTCTCAATACCAGGTGGAATCGGAATTCGCACGATCAAGCATGTTCAAAGAGAGCTGTTTACAGTACTATTTTTGAAAATAATTCAGCTTTATCGGGATGAGTCGAGCAGGAACGCTTTTCATACCCAAAATATCCACTAGAATTATTCGAACGGACACGCGAGAGATGACGAGTTTTCTTGCCATCTCTCTAACACTTGCCTGATGGATTTTAAGACCATATTTTTTACGTAAAATATTAATTTCATCGGTTAGGTCAAAGGTTGTCCAGAACAATGTCTTCAACGATCTCTTGACCATTTTTGCAGGCTTTGTTTGTAGGATTGTGTTTTTGATAAAACTGAATCAACGTAAGCCTTTTTCAACATTCGCAACGATTTCGCAGACGAGATTTGGATAGAAATACAAAATTTTAGAAAAATATTTTGTTTATAATTTTTATCCATTGTAAAAAATACTGCTTTAAACAACTGGTTGCAGAACGGTCTTACTAACTTAGCAATTTTTTGGAGTATCATTTACCCTTGGAATTAATTACAATTTCCGGGTTCTCTTTTATCACAATGTATATGGTAAATAAGTATATTCCTATATATGTATATTGTTAATGGTGTCTGATAGTTATTTTTGGGTGCTACGTAATAAGATAGTTTGGTCTGGTAGGCTAATGAGCCACTCATAGACTAATTTTAGTCCTTTGCGATACCAGATGGAGTTCCTTTACGAATTACGTGAAGAGTAGTCATCCGTTCGGATATATGCGTTTGACACGAATTTTAACAAACTCTCTGTCCTCACTAACGATACCTCTTCCGGTGTCTCATACCGTGTAGCCTCCAAATGCTTAAAGCGTAGCCTTGCCAATACAGGACAAGTGCACAAGAGATGCTCCATGGTTTCTCTGGTGATTTAGTCTTCACATTTCTTGCAGTCTTAGCGATCTGTCTGCGCTATTCTGCAGGCGTGTGCCTCCACCACGCTGTGATCAGTGAGTATTTCAGTCATGTTCCTACAGTCCTTTTTATCGAGTCTCAGTACTATCCGATCTACCGCAATATCAGGCGCCGTTAGAAAAGCTCTTGAGATAGCTAAAAAAGCAGGAAATTACATACAGAATATCAATATATACATTAGGGTGATTCAAAAAAACAATTTTTTTTTTCGTTTGGTATTCGGAAAAATAGGTTCCTAGAAGCTTCTCCAAGCATGAGTTCTTAATTGTAACGGGAAGGTCCTCCTACATACAGTTTACTATTTTTCTTATTATCAGATAGAAAAATATATTTCTCGATTCCAAATACTTGAAAAAATATTTTGTTCCTTCGATATTGTATAAAATTGAATGCTCTACAAAAAAGGTCTCCCATGTTTTTTTCGTAAACCCAACCGTTTAAGAGATATTAACAGTTAAAGTTTGATTATTTTTGGGAAAATGCTATGATTTTTCGATTAAGGTAAGCGTTTACGAGATATTCATCGTCAAACATCAATGCATATTAAGGTGTATCAAAAAAAAAAAAAAAAGTTTTTTCGTTTGGTACTCTGAAAAATCGGTTCCTAGACACCTCTAAGAAAGCCTCTCCAAAAACCTAAGAGTTTCATCATTCATAATGATTTTTTTCATGAAGTTATAAAATTCATAAGAAATAAAAATTTTCCCAAAAATAATCAAACTTCAACCGTTAATATCTTTGAAACGGTTGGGTTTACGAAAAAATCGTGGAGACCTTTTTTGTAGAGCATTCAATTTCCTACAATATCTAAGGAACAATATATTTTTTCAAGTAGTTGGAAGCGAGATATAAATTTTTCTATCTGATAATAAGCAAAAATAGAAAACTGTATGTAGGAGGACCTTCCCGTTACAATTAAGAACTCATGTTTGGAGAGGCTTTCTTAGAGGTGTCTAGGAACCTATTTTCCGAGTACAAAACGAAAAAAAAAATTTTTTTTTGAATCACCCTAATATTCACACTGTGTTTCAGGCTACAAAGGCGAACCCGGAAGCAAAATAGCTGATGAGATTGCCAAGTGTGCCATTCGCGTGACTACCGAACCATTTTTGAACATACACAAACAACAAAAAACGATGTACGTCGAAATTTCCGAAAGGTCTTTGAAAATCTCCTCTGCTTATGTTTGTCTGAGCTTATCTAGGACTCGGCTTAGATATCTACAAGTTTCAAGGTTTAAGGGACTGGAGAAAGTACAGGTACCTGAATTAGATATCAAGTCTTTATTCAACTTCGTAAAAAGCGTTGACGTTCTGCGCGACGTAAACTTAGGCTGGTATTCACAATAAGCATCCATCTGGCGTTGCAAGGCCCTATAGGTCTATGTTGACGTGAAAGGCAGCCAGTGTAACCTAACCTTTTAATTTGTTACCACCTGATCATACAAAATTTCAATTAGTCTCAATTAGCCTTAAAATACTCTTATGTGACATGGAGCGATCTTATTATAATCATATATTTTCCAAACTGTAAAAATATTAATAAATACCAGAATTACATTTCATTGAGATAAGCTTTGCATAATTGAACCATGTTAAGAAATAGGTGTGCCGAATGATCGAAGGTCATGCGTTTTGAATCCATTAGATGGTTAGTATTGTGGGTATATGTCAAGTCAATTGTTTATGAAACCTATTGGAAGGAAAAACAAGAAAAAACGTTAACTTCAGCTTCACCGAAGCTAATATATCCTTCTCAGGTACATTTCTTTTAGTAACTATGTGTCCAGTTTGTATGGAAGCTATATGCTATAGTAATCCGATATGAAGAACTTTTTCGGAGATTATATTATTATCTTAACCGTAATCCATGTCAAATTTCGTGAAGATACCATGTCAAATGCGAAAGTTTTCCATACAAGCCCTTGGTTCCGATCATTCGGTTTGTATGGCAGCTATATGCTATAGTGAGTCGATCTGAACAATTTCTATCGATATTAAATTATTTCTTTAAACAATAACTCATACTAAATTTCGTGAAGATATATTGTTAAATGAGGAAGTTTGCCATGCAAGCATTTGACTCCGATTATTCAAATGCAAATTTTAGATTCCGTTCGTTCAGTTTGAACAATTTCTTAAGCCGATCTGAACAATTACATTGTTATCTTAAAAAATAACCTGTGCCAACTTTTGTGGAGATACATTGTCAAATGTGAAAGTTTTCCATACAAGAACTTGATTCCGATCGTTCAGTTTGTATGGCAGCTATATGTTATAGTGGTCCGATATCGGTAGTTCCGACAAATGAGCAGCTTTTTGAAGAGAAAATGACGTTTACAAAATTTCAAAACGATATCTTAAAAAATGAGGAACTAGTTTCTTATATGTACAAACAGACAGACGGACAAGGCTAAATCGACCCAGCTCAACATACTGATCATTTATATACTATACATACCGTATAGGGTCTCTGACGCTTCCTTCTGGGTGTTACAAACTTTGTGAGAAACTTAATATACCCTGTTCAGGGTATAATTAGGCAAGCCTCTAACGAAATAAATCCGGTTGTGAGAATGTGTACAAAACCACACCTGCACCGACAGGGCCAGACGAGCCACGATAGCTAAGTATACGACTATGTCCGTAGTCTTATTAAATCACTAAATTATAAGAAACTTACGAACTAGTAAAACCAAAATATTGACAGTTTTGTTAATTATTACTTTTTTAATATATTTACTTATATCTCTAAAGACAATAACCTTTATTGCGAGTATAAAGCTAAGCAGATTTTTATTTTGCAAGTCCCACTTTTTGTCGATATGAACTATAATGGCCACAATTCTATGAATTGGATTTGAGAGCACCTGCATGCTAGAGTGCTTTCCAATGGAATTGGGATGGCCTTTAGCTCCTTCAGGGAATTTTGTTTCATCTGTTCGATCAACTGAAAACGGGTTCCATTCCAATGATTGTTGACTTGTTTGTATGTCAAACTAATAAACTAATGTCTCATCAGCAGTTATAATGCTCTTCATGAATGTGGGATCGGAATTCGCATGATCAAGCATGTCCAAAGAAAAAAATTCCCTTTTATTGGGACGAGTCGAGCAAATACGCATTTCATACCCGAAAATATCCACTAAAATCATTCGAAGGGATTCGCGAGAGCTATACATCTCTCTTAACATCTCTCTAACACTTGCCAGACGATTTTCAAGCACCATATCCTTAATTTTTTTTAAATATTTTCAACAGTTGAAGAGATCGAAGGTCGTCCATAACGAGGCATGTTTTCAACGAGCTCTCGAATGGGGAATTTAATTCCAATTTAATTTTTTTATCACAATGTATATAAAAGTACTTGTAGTACATTGTGTAGCACATATTACATTCAAAATGCGTTACATTGTTATTCCTCCATCAAAATTTTTGTATTCCGCCTAGGCCTGCAATGATAAAGAGGAATTTTGGTTATACATTTACCGAAAATAGTTTTTGTGTGGCATAAAACAGTAGTATGAGGAGATGGTGGTGGCGCTTTGTATTGAGTAAGTGGTTGAATGGTTGATCACCGAGCACATTTGTGCATTTTTCCCCTGTTCGCTTCGCTGGGACTTGGCGTTAAACTTTTTGACCACAGCCCGCGAATTACAGACAGAGTGCAACCAAAAACACAACAAAAGCAACAGCTACGCAAAGTTAACTTTGTTAATGGCAGTCCCAAAGCATTTTGGCCTTGCTGCACTTTTATTGTTTACTAGCATAAAATAATCCACCGCGGCGTAAGTGAATACTCAATGCAAATAAATATTTTATGAATTCAGATAAGAGAGTTATGATGCAACGGGTATTGGTGTTTATTATTGTGTTGGTGGATAAATCTAAAATTGCTGAATTTTATGTGTTTGTAAAACTGATGATCTCGAAGATTGCAAGAGTTTAAATACAGGCTCCAACTTTGTGCTCACTTCATACCACCGGATCTCTTTCCCTTAACACAAATGCAATCAAAACGTAGCGTTGGTAAAGCTCCGTTGTGTTACTTTAAACTATTATATACTGGATCATAACACCTTTATAAATCGATAAATCTCTTTGAACCTTTTACAAATTTGTAGATACGGCTGATGCCAGTTTTGCTATGTCTCTTGGCTCACCGAAGGTAAAACTGTCGAAATGTTTCAACCTCAACCGTTTGCAAAGGCTAATATTTCCCCCTCACCCTCCTCCATAAAACTTTGATGATTTGTGTCCGTCAAGTTATTTAACCTTACCGGACTAATGCCTATTGGACAATGTCCAGTATCCAAAATAGCTTGAACCAGTGCTAGAATACAATATGCTAATAGAGATTCAACACGGTACGATTCCAAAGTGTGTGCAGGCCTATACAGCAATATAAGGCAACCGATGCCTTCCTTACCTCTCCACAATGTTAGGTCTCCATGAAAGCTTTCTATCATGTATAAACCCTAGGTTTTTTACCTTATCAACAGAATTCTCGGATCTTATACCTCCTGGTAAATAAAACCATTTCAATTTTACTTGTGTAGTCGCTTCTCCAGTTGTACACCACATTGAGATACCATTCCGTTAGCTCGTACACGATATTTTGAAAATTTTCTTTAACCATAGAAAGAATTTCATCAGCGTAGGCTGTCACCCGATAGCCTCGTTCCTCGAGTTCTTGAAATAAACGGGGTGCAGATCCCTCTGTCGGCGAACAAAACTTACGCTCTGTAAATCTCTCTTTATTCTCGTTCTATTATACGGAGCAGAAACGTGAACGATGACGACCTGAGATGAGAAAACATTTGGAGCATTGGAGAGAACGCGCTGAGTAGACCATGTCGTTCCAGCAAAAAGCTTCTTCGACTCCAGACCAATGGGTGGACAAAGGGAGAAGGGGCTCCCACGAATCCAATAGTAAATGATAGATAGACTGACCCTCGGTTGAAGTGCCAAAAAATAAGAAGTAAATGAAAGAATCATATGGAATTTAAAATAGTTTTACAGTGATAGGCGGGGTATCCCTGTTAGCCTTTCGGGATGACACTAGCCCACCCCGCTTCGACCACTTTGTCGCAAGAAGAGTATATATTTAGGTTCGATTCCACCTCAAAATTTTCGAGGGATTTTAAGGTTTACTGATACATTGCTGAATATAAATCACCGTCAGTCCCCTACGCATGTATATCTAATGGTTTTGGCTATGTGATATTCTTCCAATTATGTATTGACTGTGAGTGTTTCTGTTGATTTTCAATTTGAGAAAAATGCCTCAGCACTACCATTAGCGCTTGTGGTCGTAGGTTGTAACCCCAGCTGATGGCAGCAAAATTCATATGCGTCACGCTCGTGAAAGGAAGACCCACGTTCATCAGTAAAATGCGTCCACATAAGTTTTACATGTTGCTTTTATTTTCGCGGTGTTGAGAGATTCCTTGAATATTTTGTAAATATATTCTTTGAATTTGTTCTTATTTCTCACCATTATTCCTGACCAGCCCAACAAGCAGCCGTCTCTTACAGCCATCTTGTGTTGACTTGTTCACCCTTTGTTTATCTTTTCGGCATTTTTGTTTGCACCTTCGCACAGTTCACCACCAGTATACCGTTACTCAGGTTGTTGTGTATCATAATAATGAAAAGCTGCTTGGGGTTTCGCCATTGTTGAAGCACTTAATTCGCCAATTCACCGTTATACATACAACGAAGTGTGAAGTGGTTTGCAAACTCATAAATATGTACATACACATTTCATCTGAATTTATGTTATGTACTCTCATACACATATGCATTCTTCTACCCACGCAAGTGGGGTGCACATTCTTCGGAGGCTTGCTGAAATATCCCAAGCCACTTTGGTGCGTTTCTCTCGAAATTTATTTTCGTTTCGGCTTCTGCGGCTTTCATACATACTTGTATGGACTGGGTCATATGAAGTTATCTTCAGTGCGGTAATACATTTACAAAAACATTACTAAAATTACAGCAACAAGTTATCTGTTTTGTTAAATCCTTCGAGGTATTGAGCGCGCCACTTATAATGGGTTTATTAAAATTTTACACAGCGCCATTAATATTGCCCTTTACGACGGAGTTGTTCGATAAGTAACGAATAGATTTTCACAGCAGTTGAGTGGGTCTCGGACTTTGTAATATTTTACCTTAGTTTAGTTTGGAGTTTAAGATTGTTCTTTCGCGTGTTTTACTGTCTTGATAAGTATCGGAGGCCTTACACTTACATATTTCCAAATAGTCTCAAAAACCCGGCACTCCCGTCAATATTTCTGTTAGATGGTGAACCAGCAGGGCTTTTTCGTCTATTGATTGGTAACCAAAAATTCAAAGTCAGTCAGATAGTAGAACCACAACAATTAGTTAAGATTAATTGGAAACTACATATATTCTGGTCTATTTTTTTATATACCGAATTCACATACCAGGTATAAACATGTAAAGCTTTCAGATGAAATTAAGTCATGTCTTCTATTTCCTGCAGATCTTTTTAAATTTTTCTGTGAGTTATCGTTGACATATATCACAGACTGAGCATTGTATATGGTACAAGGTTAACTGGGAGTTAGAAAATCCTTGGAGGAGGTGTAGGTGGTATTATCCCAATATTACTAAGTTGTGATGCCATTAGAGCAGGAAACTACTCCATCGATATCCATGGGTGGGCCAAGGGCGCTCGTGCATCCGATGGAAAGACCAATCGCATAGCGACCTGTCTACACTTGGAATGTACAACTGGAGTGAACTTCTAAAGAATAGAGGCAACTGGCGTAGTTTCGTGTTCTCGGCCCAGATCGACCCCCGGTTGTAGTGCGAAAGAAGAGGAAGAAAGTGAAGGAATCTAATGGAATTTACAATCATTGTCCAATTTTTACACAGAATACCATGCAGCTTTGTTGTTTGTGAGGTATGTACATTAAACCTATTCAGGGGCGTGGCCACGTGAACGTTTCCACTATTTTATATTTATGGGAACATGTTTCAAAGACGGAAAAAAATTAAGAGGGTACTTTTATTGGAATACTATTGTCTTTCTCGTGGGAGTGGGTCTTTTTTATAGTATGAAGTGGCATCGAAATTCGGAGTGCGGAACTTTAATCCACTAAACCTAATCTACTCCCATCTCATGTCTTTTCCACGGGGCCACTGGACTAAGTATTACTACACGGAGTAATAGTGGGTCTGTCTTTTAAGTAGTTCAGGCATTATTAGGACATTTAATGGTCCGTATAAAGCTAAACAACCAAGGATAAATTTTGTTTAATTATAAACACTCTAGGTTCGAATATAGAATGAGGCTGTGTGGACTTCTTTTAAAACATTGGTATTTGGACATTGTTAATTTGGTCTTATGTTTGTTTCTAATGACATATTTGGATATTTTGCAAAACCCAAACTGTATTAAATCTTTAAAAACCTAAATATGAAATTGCGTTTTTAGTTATGTGCCAACCCACATTGTTCCCTTTAGCCATAACTAGCAGCTCCACGCTTCACTTAACCGAATAACCATTATCAACCGTGCATTCAAAGTAACGTCACACCACTTCGTACGGAAGGCTCGTTGCAATAAGTTGTTGTGGAATGCAACATGCCACTTGCCACTTGCCACCTGCACGCGTTTCACGTGTTTACATTCTACTTCAATGCAACGCCGCTAAGTTCGCCAAAGCGGCGGTTGGCTTTCGGTTGTTCCAAGCAGCGGAATGCTTTAAAAGCGGCTGCCACTAATTCAGACTCTAAGAGTACGCGAAAAGCAGCGCCGTCGCTACCATCAGCGGCTGCCAACCAATTAAGTGTGAGTGAGTCGTGTGAATGTTGTATGTAATTAAGTTAATTAATTTTCTAAGCCTACAAAAGCGCATTGCCAAGCAAAAGCTAGCATACGTGCAACTATTTAGTTGAAGTGTGTAGAAACCCTGACGGAATTGTTTTGTCATTGGTCAAGTGATCAGTTCAGTGAATCAGTTCAGTGAATCAATTCCATTCAAACAACAAGACCAAGCCAGCGAAGCCGCTGTCTCTTAATTCGCCGAACCATACCAATCTATTCGTATATCTCGTACAGTCCATTGAGTGCGCCATTCGCCGTTGCCAATGCGCAAAGATCCATAAATCTTCCGCTGAACCTTTCTCTCGAGACTTATCAGATATTGTCATCGTCCATGCCTTTGCACAATACATCAGAACGGAAATAACGAGTTATAGAGTTTGGTCTTTGTTCAACGAGAGAGGACTTTATTTCTCCACTCAAACTCGAAGTAGCACCTGTTGGCAAGAGTTATTCTGCGTTGGATTTAGAGGCTGACGTTTTTGTTTGTGTTAATGCTGGTTCCAAGATAAAAGATATGACTGTCAACAGTGACGTGGGAGCCAAATGACGAATGCGGTGATTGTTTGTTTGATGACAGTAGATAATTCGTCTTGTCCTGGTTCACAATCAGACCTATTCGTTTCGCTTTCTTATACAGTCTGGTGAAAGCAGAACTAACGGCGCGGTTGTTATGGCCAATAGTATCGATATCATAGACCAGCAGTTGTACACTCTTATAGAAGGTTGTACCTTCTCTATTTAGCTCTGCAGATCGTATTTTTTTCCTCAGAAATATATTTAAGACCTAATACGATTTGCTATCAAACATCTCGAAGAGGTCCTTCCCGATCCTGAGTTAGTTCACACATTCGTGTTAGTTTTGCGGGGATACCAAATTCAGACATAGCGGAATAAAGGTATATGCTTCCTGTGCTGTCAAAAGCAGCTTTATGTTAGGAACCTTAACCATTAGCTCTCTCCATGTTCGACAGCAGTCCTGTTTGTTCCTTTTTTTTCTCAACATTCCAATTTTATACCTTTACGGTCCCCAATGTTGCCTATAAGGAAGAACAGTATAGAGAAATGGTAACAGATCTACCATATATGCAATTAAGGTGATGAGATTCTTCAGTGCTGTGGCATTCGATGAGCTTTTAGGAAGGGAAGAGAATTGATTAGTTAGTTATATGAATCGAATTTGGAATTATCTCGTAAATCTCAAACAAGCTTTGGTAATCATATTATAAAATAGAGCTCGTATCTAATTTATTGATGAGTTTATCGCAATGATAACATAAAAGGTGATCGAGTTATCGATTGCCTTAGACCGACTTTCTGACTTTTAAGTAAGCCATAGGATTGAAGATTTCGAAGGTACTCAGCATTGCTGAGATTCATAGAATACAACTAAGGGTTGGAATATAGTTAAATATTCTCAAACGCGAGATTCTTCTGGGAAAAATGTTAAAATTACTTAGGTAGAGGAGGTCTTTCTATATTGAAAAAGACACATTATGTTTGCCACGAAGTTTGTAACACCGCAAAGGAAACCGCAAACGGTAACAAGGATATAGTATGTGTATAAATGATCAATGTGACGAGCTGAGTCGTTTGGAACCTGTGCGTCTAACTGTCTGTAAATATAAGAGCTAGTCTCTCAGTTTTTGAGATGTCGATCAGAAATTCTGCATATGTCGTTTTCTCCCGGAAAAGCTTTTGTTTTGTAGGAATTGCCAATATCGGACCACTGTAGCATATGGCTGCGATTCAAACTGGACGATCAAAATCAAGTTCTTGTACGAAAAACTTCAAGTCCTTTTATGGAGAACTTTTTTAGTTAGGCAATTATAGCTTTGCTCCAAACAATTTATTGTTTTTTTTTGTTTAATGATATTTATGATTAAGATCTATGAAAAATATGTAGTGTAAATCAGAATAATTTAACCAACAGTTAATTTAATTTAACAATTGTTAATCAAATCCAATCATCTGCATGGTCTTGATAATTTCTTCTTTCGAAATTGATTGTGAGACTATTTTTAGTTCCAAGAAAAGGAGTAAGTTTTTTATAACTACAATTACCTGATTTCTTTTTGGAATTCCTTATTCCTTCTGGGTACCCACCAGCATTCAATTACATATAACTATTGCTCACCAATCTATTAGTGTGCGGTTCATAGAATGTATCGCAACTGTGGCCAATGTGTGGGCACTACACCGCCCAGCAACAAATTACTCAGCGATATTGCGAATTTTAATGCATTCATCGAATTTCAAAGCGAGTTTATTACACATAGGAGTACATACATATGTTTATACATCTACTATTGTGTGTGAGCGTGAACAGTTACTGTACGCGCCGGTTTGTTTGTGGTGCTGCAGCCTCCAATTATTATAATTTTTATTGAACAATTGATGCTTGTTGCCGCAATTAGTAGACATCGGTTTATGCCCGCTCTTCGGCTGCCTGCATTTTCGCAACACTTCACAGTCAGGCATGGACACCAACACACACACATATGCGCATATTTCGAATTTTAGAATATCATGGCAGCCGATAACTAGTTCAACTGAAAGCTATTTTGCATATTTTAGGTTTATTAGTCCAAATGAGCGTGGTTAACATTTATGAAATGCCATAAATGTACCACTTTTGCTGGCAGGAGCATGCTTACTTTAGAGGTTACAAGTGTATTTGTGTGTGTGTGTGTGTGTGTTACATACATTTTGGGATAATTGTTATTTTTTCTTCTTGATTGAACTTTTTGTTGAGGTCTTTCTACAGTCTTAATCCTCAACTAGGCATACTATAAGGAATCTAGTTTGTTTCTATGTCCTTCCAATGAGCTGTAAATTTAGCTATTGAAGGATATTCATAATTTGAGGATTATTTTAAAAAGCTGCCAGAAAATTTCAGAAATAATCAATCAATTAATAGACTTTCATGATGAACTGTGAAGTGCACTTCAGTTTGAATAAAAATACCTATTAATAAATGGCCCAAAAGTTTGCTCTCAATGCAAATACTCATTCCATACTACACACACATACATAAGCATATCAGGCTTAACGTCAATATTCCCCAAATTCACACGGATGTAAAATTGTACAGCACTTACTTTCCAAACTTAATAGTTAGTTAATTGACCATAAAGTTGTGTTTTAAACAATTTATTATAAATTTTCCACATACTAAACTCATTGAGGTAGAACGCTCCCAATGGCGAATGAACTTGCTGAATGAAAATTTCATTTAATAAAAAATTTATGCAAAGACCACAAAAGTCAGTTGGAAATTATGCCCTCGCACACAGCCACAGTTAAATGTGTATGTGTGTGAATGGGTGTTGTTGTAAAAGGTGACGATGCGAGGCGCATATGAGCCGGAAGATTTAATTAGTCCTGTAGGTGTGCAGCTTTGGCTGCTTTTATGCATGTATGCCTCTATCGTCCATAATTATGATTGTGTGTGTGTGTATTAGCTTAAGCGGAAATGCTCGGCAGACTCATATACACAAATGAATTGGGAGTAGGAAGCATGGCAAAGCCGTCTGTGGAGGAAGTAATGAAACCACGAAACGGATGTGAGGCTCGCATACATGCTGTACGTGAGGCCTTTATAGGCAGCAACTGCTTGGGTATGGCAATATGAGACGGCGTAGAATTTATGATGATGTTTTCAGTACCTTAGTTTATGACCCTTTCATAATATAAGTTATAAATGGACAGGACAGAATTCTTCAATGTCGAAGATGTAATCCATTTTTCGCTGTTGAAAGTGAGGTTTCGAATATTGTGAACCAAGTCTCAATATTTTTTCTGTTAGTGTAGCACTTGTAATGTATTTGTAAAGCTCTTGGTGGTTGTACTGTGTTCTCTCGTCGAACTCATTTGACCGATAACCAGACTCAAAGTGGAAACCAAGGAATATGTGCTCTGGTGTCTCCGCTCTTTAGTCACAGAAGCGACACAGATCCGTGGGCACTAGCCTAAGCTGTTCAGATGACACCTTTACTCACAGTGACCAGTATAAAGTCCCACAGGCTGTCTTAATTTGAACTATTTAGTATTCTCAGAAACAGCCTCGCTTGTCGAATCCCGGAAGCTTGTCGCCAGTGGTAATTCCTACTCTCCATCTTCTTTCCGTAGCTCTTTACGTAAAGTGCTGAGGCCCACAGTGAAGAACGATTCCGTTCCTATCGGACTGGTTGTTTCAGTTTCTCTCGCCAGAATCGGCTAACTCATACAAAGCAGGCAGCTGAAAATGTCAATGTCCTGATACAGTTACAAGCCAATCGTGTGTCAAGTCCGCTCCGGTAATTTTGTTGTCAAAAATGTTCTACTCACTGGAATGCCTATTAAGGACCGTTTGAAGAAAGCTTTCACCTAGTGGTGGCCAATAGGAGGGAAATTTTGTTCTACGCAGTCACTTTATAGTTTGGATCTGGCCTAAAGTGATTACTATGTGCTTCTGTCTATGGCGAATGATTTTAGTAGTGAAAAATTCTCTTCAAGAATTTGTGAAAATCGGCTGTCCCCATTTTTTCTTATAGGGAAACAGCCTTGTCGAAATGTCTATGAGAGTGTCGTTATGCATTTACATTCAAGTCACAAGTTATCAAAGAAAATTATGCTTAACCCTTTAGTTGAAGCGTTTTAATTATTTTAAATAAATCATTCAATTTAATGCAAAAATAATTAACTTATTTTTACTAGAGCTTATATACTAAGCACTGATTTTGTTTTATGGGAATCATATTGTAGATTCTTGATGATGCTATCTTGAATGGATGTGTACAGTTACTATATTTTGAACAATGCCATACCTTCCAGCCGATTTCGGTCCAGTTTTGAAAACTGAATGAATGCATATTATTCAAAACCGGTATTATGACTCGAACCAGCTTTTACTCTAGATCTATATTGGTATGAGAGCTAAACTTGCTAAAAATACTTCAACTAAGTGTCGCCAGTATTGCAGTATTAGCAGGAACCTTTTTTTTTAATGACGATAGGCGTATTATCTAAATTCGAAATCAAGAACTGAAGTTTAGAAATTTCCGAAGGGACGCGAAAAATATAGAGTGATCCATTCCGAAGTTCCCTACCTTTTACAGAAAAAACACTGAAACTTCAAATTTAATGGGAAATGTTTATAATTTTTTGAAGGAACATGGCCGCGGCTACTTCTCAGATCATTAGATCGTCCACCCATTGAGTCCAACTTTCGATGACTCGTTCGAACATTTCGACTGGTAACTGGCAAATGACGCCCATGCTGTTTTGCTCCAAGCCAAGAATCGAAGGGGGATTGTCCGCATATACTTTAGATTTTACATATTCCCACAGAAAAAAGTCTAGCGTTGTGATATGATACCTTCTTCGTTGCTATTGATGGTTACGTTCTCACTGGAAGAAATATAGGTCGATGATCATCCAGTCGTTGCCTCGAAACCTTCTAATCTTTTTGAAACTTTTCAAGAGCGTTGGTGTTGCAAATTGTACGCTCAATAGACCGAATATTTTGACCATAAGGTGAGCAAAGTGGCCGAAAAGTAATAAAGTAGAACATTTATTCAGGCGCAAGTCTTGAAATGACAAACACTACTGAACAAAAATAACAGGGCAGCTTGACACGACTCCCACGTGTCGAAAAAATGCTACTGAGAAAAAAACCTCTACATGGATTATCCTTTATTTTGAACGAAGGTATGGGTTGAATTATAATATTAAAGTTACACTTTGACATTATCTATTAACATATTTACTGTGGACAATTCTCAACCGCAGAATTTTCTACAAGGTACCAGTTTCTAGCTAAAGCAGGTCAATCTTAATAAAAGGTTCAAATGTTTAAAATTGATTTTCAACGCCAGCGGCCATTCGTAGAAGAGCACTTAATCATTTTAGTTTAATAAAAACACGATAACTTTCTGGGTTGTTTACAATAAAGCTTACAGTTAAACCTAACCTTGTAATAATAATTTTGAAAATCCCTAATAAATCATCCATATCTAAGGTGGCCAAAATAAATTACAGAAGGAAAGGTGGCACTAAAAGCAACCAAACTAAATGCAAACACACACCATATCAGTTTACTTTTAGGTGCAAAGACAACTCAGTCTACTTTTAGGCGTAAAAACCACTCAACAAAGGATTAGCATAAATAATTTTAGGCTGCGCGACGCTTACATTTCATTCTCTGCTTATATTTTGTGCGCTGGTTCAGTATCAGTTACTACTTAAAATGAAATTTTACTTTCTGTTTATTTTCTGCAAAGTTTTCACTAAAGAAAAATTAATAACTGTGCACAACTACACCCTACCAACTGCCACACTACCACGACACGAAATATACTCATACTCGCAACAATTACAATTATTGTTGCATATTTGAAGGCGCTCAGCCGTAGCTACCCTTCACTGCCTACAACCACCGACTTGGTGTTGCTTCATTTGGCTAAACTTTTCTACACTTTGCTAAGTAGCTAAGTTAATTGTGTCAAATTGCACCAAACTAACTGTTGGAACTTGCACAAAGCAACAATAAAAACATTGTGGAATTGAAAATAACTGGCAACAATTATAAAAGTCTGCCTACAGCCAAACAGCGGTGCACTTAGCTTGGCGTGTATTTCGTCGTTTGCAGCCAAACGAAAGCGATTCAATACAATGCCAACTTGCCGTTATTGTTTTTAGTGCCACATTTGCATTTGTGGTGCAACATTTGTAGTTGTTGTTTAAGTGAAATTTTGTTGTTTCTTATTCTCATTGTGGCCGAGGTGTCGGCGGCATTTTGTTTGTTATAAAAGTTGGCGCTGGCAATCAAGGTGATGAAACAAATTACTGTAATGCTGTTTATGCACTCTAATTCCATTGTCACTTCAGTGGAAATTTGTAAAAATAGTTTTGATGGAACGAGTACGTGAAGGCAAGTGGTTGAACACTTAAATTAAATACTTTCATGACGCTTGGGTCTAGAATGATGGTCTTATAAGCCGAAGCTATTCGCTTTAGAGTGAGATCTTAATTGTCCTTTCAATAGCAGAGCTCTGGTGGCTCCAAGGTATTTATATCTATAACAAGGCCGAAAGCAAGAAAGATAAATTATCAAGTTCTTCCCGTCAAATTCTCAACTATGGGAGAGACTTTAGGCCGTATTCCCTTAATGACTCACGATACAGTTTTGATATGCTTGAGCCATGGTTTCCTTAGCAATCTTTGTCCTTAGTTTGGACACATCTACTTGCATGCGCAACAGTTCCAGAGCTCATTTCTTCTGTTTGTTATAGTTTGCTCAGATGTTTGATTGGTATAATTTAGATATCACAGTTTTTTAGATATGATTATACTAAAGGCCCGTCAGCATTCTCAACGTCTAGTTATCGGTTTGGAAGCTGCGTTTGGTAGTTGGAGAAATAAGTTATGCAATCTATCATATAACATTCCATTGTCCACGATACATTCCATTTTATATTTAGTTTGAAAAATAAAATTTCAACAGAAATAATTAAATAATACTTATTGGATTAGATAGACAACTTAGTCTTGCCATAAGTTCTGTTACCTTATGATACAAGAGTCACTTTCTGTCTTCACATAAGCCCTCAAACGATTCCGCAATTGATCAATAGCAGCACGAACAGTTTCTGTTGGTATTAGTGACGCTGCACGAAACAAAATTTCTATGGGCTACTCAACAGACAATGTTCTTCAACTCCGATCACAAACTGCAGTCCAAAGAATTCAAATCCGGACTTCCAGGGAGTCAACCATCAGAATATATGGCACCAGGAATATTGCAGAAGCTTCCTGGAAGATTCAACGTTCTTCAAAGAAGAGAGTATTGCTTAACAGCTTTACCACGTCTTCTAAAATAACCTGTTGGTATACCTATTTTCACAGAACGCCTTTACAGGAGGCTCACCACCAAACCATTACATCAGCTGAATGGTAACAATGTTGAATCCTTAGAATAAGATGTTTGTGTCTTTAATTATTCTGCGTGGACGTTTTGACGTTTCTGTTTTTTAGATCCATGTTTAGTGGTAAAAAATTTGTTTCTCTAAAAGGGTAGCCCTCATGGCCGCTTACAGCGTGCTTCTGCGAATACCGCTTGTATCTGCTGAGCCTAATTTGTTTCGAAAGAATTGTCAGAAAATGACCAGCTGACCGACAGTAGGTTTTCATTTCAAATAATAATACTGATACCGTCGGTTCTGTCAAAAAAATCGTGGAAAGTACGTGAGCAAAATTTCAGAAGATATCTCAAAAACTGAGGACGGGTGGATGGGCAAACAGGCGGATATGATTAAATAGTTTATTTTCGTCATATCTTAGTATTTTATAGGGTCGCCGACATTTCCTTCTGGTTGTTGTAGGACAATGACCATATCTGTTTCTGCGAAGTGGTCAGCGTTGTGTGATGACAGACTAAGTATGTACCCTAACCTGCCTTCAAGTTAATATCAAAAGTTTGTTGATGCTCGACTGTGAGTGGTTCCCTATCAAACAAAAAATGTATCTCCTGTCGCCTTAAATGCTATGCAACTTACTAGGTCTGGCCTAACATAGTGGAAGCAGAATCTATCAATCCGTTTGGTTTATATCTGAACTTAGAAAAACTTACTAAGTATGTTTAGATTAGATTAGAATCCAGTCTACTCTAACTTGTCCCTTCTTTATGACAAATTCATCTTCCGGATATTATATTTTTCACAGTGGTTCAATCGGCGTCGATTTTCTTGACTGCTAAGAAAGCACTGGGGATGCAAACTAACGGAGAATATAATATATTCGTTTACTCCAAATATATTTAGAAAAGGTGACTACAAAACCTCCGTATTCTAGTCTTTTAGATTAATTAGACATATTTCTGTTTTCCGAGGTTCAAAGATATAGATTGCTTACTGTATACTGGACCGAGTTTATCAAAGATATAGATTATTTATAGTACCAAGTGTATTTTGAAATATTAAGTCGAGATATCATAGAAGAAAAGAAAAGAAAACTAGTGGATTAGGAAGATCTTTAAAGTTTGGTTATTTTAGCTAATTGCTCGGTCAAGTCTCCATGAAGGCTGATTTTAGAGTGATGTGGATATAACAAATAACCTTTCGGTTTGAACAAGCTTCAGAACTAATAGTTGAATATTTATTAAGAAACTCGCTTTCGGGGTTCTAGTTTAATGAAAGCTCATGTTTTATCTTTTTTATAGTTCTATTTGAAAACCGTTATATTAAACTCAACGGAAAAACTACGACATTACTCAGGGCACCAGTGATATTCACCCTTCTTCTTCTTTATTGGCGTAGACACCATTTACGCGGTTATAGCCGAGTTTACAACAGCACGTCTTTTTGCGTCGAACACTATCAGAGCTGGAGTGCTTTCATCCATCCGGGCGACTTGTCTTAGCCAGCGTAGCCGCTGTCTTTTAATTCGCCGAACTATTTCAATGTCGTCGTATATCTCGTACAGTCCAAAGTAGTACCTGTCGGCAAGAATTATACAGCGTTCAATTTCGAGGCTGACGTTGTTTTTGGTGTTAATGCTGGTTACAAGATAGACGAAATTATCACCGACTTCGAAGTTATGATTGTTAGCAGTGACATGGGAGCCAAGTTGCTATGGCGATGGCTGTTCATGTGATGACAGGACCCACACCAGGGTTATGCGCTGGGTTTGGAACCCATCACGCAAAAAACACCCCCAATGATGGTCTATAGTGTCCAATGAATTACAGCTTGCAACGAAATGAACAAAGTATTCTATTAACAGAACCCTAAACTGATTAACACCTGATCTCTTGCTCTTTTGACAGCTAAATGTTTCTTGCAGTGAACTTACATAAGTCGTTGAAAATTTCTTGAAAATAAACAAGTCATGTTAGTTGCCTTTAAAAGAGGGGCAAACAATTAACGCCAACTTCAGATGTCGCAGACTTACAGTCCTAGATGAAACGAGAGTACTGAATGAGCAACACGGAATTGAAGTTATGTAACTTCTCGGGCATGAGTAAAAAACAATGAAGAATCACCTGCGCTTGAAAGAGAAGCTGACGCCAAAGCCAAGATCACAATGTAAAATTTGACTATCACAGTACAGTTACGCTAGTAGTTATACGGAGCGCCACCTCTCTCGGAAAATGCACTAAATCAAATCTTTACCTTGCAAACTACACATTTTGCCTCAACACGAACTCGCGTCGAACCGGTGCTCCATTATTTTGACATTACAGTTGGCCATGCAGTTCTGCACTTAAAAGTTGACTGTTGATGTAGATCCAGTGTAATTTGGCATTTGGCCTTCAAATGCGCTTAAAGTAAAGTGTCAACATCGTCAAGGTGAAACGCCAAAACCTCATGTGCGCGCTAAAACTCACGCACTCATATACCCACACACACATACATATATACATACACATATTTGCGAAGTAATGCGCGTAAGTAGTGCAGAATTGCCTGTAATCTTTGCCGAGGCAAAATGTCGACAAATTTCACTCAGCTGCTCCAAATGAGGCCTTCAACAAGGTGCCGGAGCGCGCAGCCCCTAGGGGGGTGGGAAACTATTAAACTCAACTGCAAGCATTTTCTCTCATTTATATAAGTGAGTTTGTATTACTATATAAATGTGTGTGGGTGAGTGTGTGCGTTGCAACAATACAAGGAAGCATTACTGTAGTCGCAGACATTTGATGGCCGCAAGCAAAGTGTCGTACTCGCTTTTCAGTTACCTGTCGCTAAATGATGAATTAATGATGCTGCGAGTACATTACTGTGCAACCCTGCGCCGCCTGGAGTGGCTTGATGTGGCGCGCAGTTGCGCTTTGCTCACTTAGTGCCGTACTCCTTACGTCTTGGGCGCTGATTATTGTCAATGTTCGCTATTGCTGTTGCTCTTGTTATTGTTGCGGCTTCCAGCTATTGTCTGCGCTCCTTGGTAACGCATATACAGGTGTGTGGGTGTGTGTGTGTGTATTTCTGGATAAGTACTGCTTCTTGACGCTGGATTATCCTTTACTTGCTATTTCCTCTTTCACATCTGTCTCCTTACTCTCTCTCTCTCTGTTTGCTTGCTTCCAGGCCGTTGTTTCGTTTTAAGCGCACATTTCCACGCTTTTATTTAGTCAGCGTTTTTTTGCTTCGCTTTTTCACTTTTGTTTAATTATCTGTCCAAGACTATGCTTAAGTGCTGCGGCATTATTTATATCGATGTCGTGAGATAATTATCATGTCGTGTGCGAGATAAATGAGTGCGCGTTGATGGCGCTGGGTTGGCGGTTGGTGTTGGTGTAGTGAAGGATTTAATTGCCTCGGTAATTACCAGGGAATATGGGGGAAAATCGGGTTTAACAATTTTATACTGATCTTAAAATATTTTATAAGGGGTTATCCATTTCGAGATTCGAATTTAATGAGGAATGTTTATTATCATTCAAAATTCTTGGCATTTATTTTTTGAAGACTATCTCTTTCAAATGTCGGCCGCGGCTACTTCTCAGATGATCCATCCGTTGGGTTAGACTTTATAAATCCCCACAGGAAAGAAAACTAACGGTGTTATATCACACGATCTCGGTGGCCTATCGACCTAAATCCATTGAATGATGTGATATGTGGGAAGTGCCGCTGTCTTATTGAAACCAAATGTCGCCGAGATCACGAGCTTCAAATTCAGGCATCAAATAATCGGTTATCATGGCACGTTAACGGTCGTCATTGACGATTACGTTTTCATCGGCATTGTTTTGAAGAATTATGGATCGATGACTCCACTAGTCAACAAGCCACACCAAACCGTTTTTTTCTGTATGAAATGGCAGCTCTTGTATTTCTTCAGGTTACTCTTCGTCGCGAATGTGGCAATTTTGCTAGTTTACATAGCCATTGAACCAGAAATGGGCCTCATCATTGAACAAAATTTGGCTCGAAAACTTTTGATCTTCTTGGAACTTTCGAAGAGCAAAGCGATGTAGCTTGGGAAGGTTGAGCGGCTTCAATTCTTGTAAAAACTGGAAGCTTGACACGACTCACGCGTGATCTGTCAAAAAAAAGGCTATTGATAAAAGTAATTCTACTTAGAGCACCCGTTATATTGTTTGGCTATATAGAGGAATGCATCAGTTAAGTCTTCATATGAAATATTATTATGCATATGCTTAAGCTATTCAGACATACATATGTACATATGACTAAGGCATATACGCACTTAGTTATTACGAACAATTAGTCTTAAAACGTCACTCATTCAAAATTTCGGTTGCATGGCGATTATGATAATAATAATTTTATGCAAACACACATAGTGGCTTTGCCTTGACAAGTACTTAGTTTGACATTTTACTCCCTAAATGCACTTTTACCATTTTCTGAAGATGAGAGTTTAAGGTTAGGTGCCCTCTGATGTACTCTACAATATTACTAATTTGCCTTTTGTCTAAAAGTCGATGATTTTTGGTGTCCACCATCAACACTATCTCAAAGTAATAGTGTTTTGAGATCTTCAAAACAACAATTCCTCTTAGCTTCATCCGATTGGGCATACTCGCCTGCCTTTTCGTTTACTTCTATTTCTATATGACTGGGTACCCAGATGATATTAACTGAGCTACCTGCTTATATTCTAGTTAGTTCTAGTCGTTGTTTTTTTTTAGTAACCAAAAAAAACATTTTGTTTTGATAAAAGTATTACAGTTTAACTCAGATTTTACGTCTTCGTTGGCTCAGGAGTAATTTTTCAGATCAATCAGATATAATGCCTTAAATTATTCTGTATTAACCGAAATGAAGCTTTGATATACATATATCTGTAGTTACTTTCTTAGGATTTGTGGCCTCTTGAATGTTGTAAACGGGGTTTTCAATCCCTGATTGGAGAAATATACATTGAAGAAGATGAGTTTTCTTACGTAAAATCGTTCTATCGATTATTTTTCCAATATATGCTTTTTCTAAATAAATCCGATCGGGTTCTAAGCATTAAAAAGATACTTCACCCTTTTTCAAGTCAAAACTGACAGTATTATTAGCCTTCGAAGGTGGAAATCAGTAAAGAAAAAGTACGCCATATTGTCTAGCTTTTCTTCCATAAAGACGAAAACGCAAGCTATGATAATATGAATAGGGTTTTTGGTCTTGATACTCTAACAGGAAATTATGCGCAATTTTGATGTCAAAATATCGAAAAAGTAACATATCTTCGAGTCTGATAGTCAAATAAAAATAAAGTAAATAAAAAACGTTTGAAACCATTTAAATAAGGATCCATGCAAAATAATCTCGAGCCAAAGACACCACACATGTTAAGGGGTTCCATCGGTTTTCCTGGGGTAAAAAACAGCCTTTTTCCAACAAGTTTTTTCTCATATAAAAAATTATTTATTAGAGTTTTTAATTGTTTTTGGGAAAAAAATATTTTAAACTCGGCCATTGCAACGCCATTGACCCCTCGGAAAAAAGATACGAAATGAATCAGTTAAAATTTCATGAAATTTTTTTCAATAGTTGTAATTCTTCCTTAAAAATTTGGACTTGTATCTTAAAGACTTGTGTAAATTTTCATGAAGCTCGGTTGAGTAGTTCTCGAGAAATCTTGCCAACCGATTTAAAAAACACAGTTTCGAGAAAAACGCGTATAAAGACGGCGCACTTAGTCTAGTTAGCCTCGAACGCACAAGTTCTCAAGACCGTATCTCCGAAGCTGTTACTCGGATCAACTTGAATTTAGGACAATATTCTAGAGGTGTTGTAGAATTTAACAACACAATAAAAATAATCGATTTTTTGAAAGCCGTAAACCCACGTAATCCCTTAACACAAAACCTCTTGGAGCAAAATTTCGCCTCCGAATCACTGGTGATAAAACGTAAAAAACACGAAATTGTCAATTGAAAACTGCCGAATCGCAGTGAGCCGGCGCACCGATAGCAAGACCAGGATTAGCGAACGGGAAGGTTTTACTATGTGTTTGATGGTATTTGTAGAAAATCATCTACGATTATCTGCTCTGCTTCGGCCCAACTTCTACTTAGGCCTGTACTGCGAACAATTGGATCTCCTAAAGGAAGCAATCGCCTAGAACAGCTTTGTCCAATGAGAATGGAGTTGTGTTTCACTAGGACAACCTCTGACCATGCACATCGATAGTAGCTCGCTAGAAGCTTTATGAGCTTGTGTTGGCAGTTCTTATGCATCCATCTTATAGTCCCGATCTAACACGAAGTTATACCTACCCATCCCTGTCTATAGCGAACAACTTTGCAAGTGCCCCATTTTTGGCAATAGCGACTGGGTGCAAATATGAAATCAATAGCAATGAGTTATTTGGCGAAACGGGTCATATCTGACCATAATGAATTCGTAGTCATTAAGCTAAGTGAAACCTTCAATTTAATAGAAGAATAATATATATTTTCTTTATTATACCTATTTTGTTGCTTATTCCTTCTATAAGTTCCACAGGACAATTCGTTTGCCTTAGATTTGATATACAATATTGCTCTTTAGTGCCTCCAAAAGCATCATGGGGTTTTGCTGCGGCGTAGAGGCAGTTCCTTTTCGTGCTGTGAAGGCGGCTTTAAAATCGACGAAGAGGTGATGTGTACGGATCTTCCTTGCACGGGTCTATTCCATGGACCTACTCGCCTCAGTCCTTATACCGTTCACCGCACTTCGCACTGATATCAGCCTTTACTCTCTTGAGGACATCAGCCAACTGGCCACCTTCCCAATTAAGGGACTGAACATTCCATGTGCATGCTCTTAAATCGTTATGCTGAACACGTTTGGAGTGGTAGTTATCAAACGAAGGGGTCTTTCATCCGATGCTGTTTTGATCTTTTTATTGGGTGTGTTGTTTAACGTGGCGGCTCCCAAACCCACAATCCTAGGGAGGCATGATTCGCTTCCTTCACTTCATAAATTGCCTGCAACAAATATGCACCTTCTTGGAAAGTTTACTTACTTCTTCTCAGGTCACATTACACTGTTAAATATATCATATTAGTATTAAAATCTAACACCAACTTCCGTCTTAGGCATATTTTCTTGAAAGCTTTCAAAAACTAACTTTTTCCCGCACAATTGAATATTAAAAATTGCCAGTCACTGACTCAAATCCATATAAATCGAAAAAGTGGAAATGGAAATGGCAAGTTAATGTAAAGCCACCAAATAGAGCGTTTAACAATATAATGAGCTGCTGCCGTTGCCACC